>NC_080571.1:39654251-41023001 GCF_030247185.1 Malaya genurostris
TTGTTCGTTTTTTCTCGTCATACCTATAAAATTAAACACTTGTATTGGAGGATTTCTAGTATGTAGACTTGACAATTTTACATGGCATCTCTGCCACGAGTTGGACAGTCGTTTCAACCCCATCGCTGTATGTTGCACTGAAGTTTATAGCATTTTTATATCAAGCAGTAGAGCGAATAGAGTAATAAATCGTCTAGTGGATTAAAGACCTTTGAAACACTTTTATCTTTCTGCAGGGCGAAAATAGCTGGAAAATTCGGAGGATTTTCCGAGTGTTATCAAAAATAGCTCTGAAAATTAGTGTTTTTGTGATCTTTCACAATTATTTGGAGAAAATAATGCGATGATATGATTTTTTTTTAATAAACCTTATGCTGGCAACAAGGATCACATTCAGACACATTGTTAGAAAAGTTTTTTACGCTTTTCATGGAAAATCAACGAATTTCATATAAACGATTTCGTTTTATTTTGACTATTTGGAAGTAGTAAATGAAATACAAATTATTTTGCATTCGCTACAAAAGAAGTTTCTTTGTATATTTTTATCATTTTCCCTTTAGGAAAAGAATTGGGAAAATAAATTATGATTTTTTTCTGAAAATTTAGCATACATTCTAGTTTCTTGTGGTGTTCTACACCCTCATTGAACATAATTCAAAATTGAGTGACACATCACTCCAATTCATTAACAGTGCACGTACTCTAAACTTGAGTTACCACCCATCTACTCATTTTTGAGTTAAGGGACGAAATTGTCAAAACATGAGTAATTTTTACTCAAAATAAGAAAACAATATTTTGTTCAAAATTTGAGTAAGTTCAACTCAAAATTTGAGTTCCTTGCTCTCAAAATGAAGGAACTTTTCTTCGTTATTTTCATATACAAAGTTATTTTTCTTTCTTTTAAATGCGCAAAATTGTGATTCAAACCCGTTTCCTTTTGAACGGTTTGGAGTCAAAATTAAATTATTTTGATATCCTTATGTTGAGCTTTTTGCTAAGCATAATTGAAACACAAAACATCGATGATTGACGTTGATTCGTGTTTTCAAAACCGGCAAAGGAAAACGACGTATTCTTACATTCTTTATTTCGATAAGAATATTCCGAGAATGAAAATGCTCTGAACTGCAAGAAGTATTTTTTTCACTTTTACTTTACTCAAATCCATACTCAAATTTTGACATATTGTTCCAGTTTATGAATTTGAGTAGTCGCAACTCAAACCATGAGTTATGTTCAAAGAGCGTGTAGTTCACTCTTTTATAGTTTCTGCTACACTTGACTTGAAATGATTCAATTTAAGTTTTTTTTTAAATTATATAATTTTGTCTAGATTGGGTAATTTAGTGAGTTTGTTATTTCAGTTCCGGAATCCAGTTTCAAAATTCAGACCTATGTCCAGAATTCTTTTTCGAAATTTAGTTCCAAAGTCCTGATGTAGAATCAAGATCCGGATCTAAATCTCAGATTCCGGTTCCGAAATCTAGGCTTCTAATCGAGCTCTTAAACTCGGTTTTAGTTCCAGAACTCTGGCCATAGATTCTGGATGAGGAACTGACGTTTAGATCTGGATTGTGGAAATGAAAAAAAACTTGGATTCTGAATCTGAGTTTCAGAGCTGGACTCTAGAACTGAATTTTGATCCAGAATTCTGGTCTGAGCTGAACGAGTCAACAACGCAGGCTAGAATGAATGAAGCATCAAATTGTTACCTTATTTACTTATCAAACATTTCAGAAAATTTCAATTTCGAGTTATGTGTGGTTATCTCATACCACCGAAAATTATACCGCAAATTGCAGATAATATCTCCGACAACATGGAGGAAAAATCATGTTGATACGTTAAATAAAACAAAAGATATTCACGATCAACAACTTTTCACTCTTTTAGAGTGTCAATTTTGAAGCGGCGCTTTATAGTAAGTCATATTTACGACAAAAGATCTTGTTCGAATATGATTTGATTCTTTTATAAAATAATGCATAGTTGAAATCAGCTACGTGAAGTATTGTCATCATGCCAAAGGTTTGGATCTACAACAAAACATGAGCAATTTCCCAGTTCGCTTTCACATCTCATCCAAGTCAGTCGATTAAACACAAAACCGCTTACGTTCGAGACGAAAGAAACCAAGTCTAGTATTGTGTACTGAACAATAGAATCAATAGATCTCAAAATGAGTGAACAAAACGAACAAAAGCTACCGCCGACATGAAACAATACAATTGTTGTTGACTTCAGGCAGTGCAAAATTCGACCTTCGATACGAGAACTTGAAGGTTTGCTTAAAGAGCAAATGCATCTTGACATTAAACGTGTGCATTTACTTCAATGCAATAAGACGAATAGTGTTGTTTACATCCAGTTTTATAAAGAGTTGGATGCAACTCAATTCACAAAAGACAATAACAATGTGCACTATGTGGAGCATGAGAACATTAAGTACAACATTCCAGTATATATGGAAGATAGTGCTATAGAAGCACAGACTAACAGACAGGACACTCAAATTAGATTCTTTTATCATTTTAACGGTCATTTCGAATATTCCTTTAGTTGGGACAGTATTCGCATATGTCACGATGGCGCCACGTTACCCTATCAAAAACATCCTGTCTGTCATCTAGACTGTGTTTATTTTTTCATTTACCAACAGAGTTGCCATTCATACAGAATTACCTGTAATGTATTGATTTTTATGCGTCCATGCGAATTTCATGCAGGATACAGATTTAATATACTGGTTTTCAGCTGGACATAGAATGCGACGGAATCGTCGCAGGATAGCGAAATAATGAGCGTCAGAACCACTGAAGCCAGGTTTGCAGATTGGTATGTAAATGTACAATTTCGTTTGTTAGCAGACTTTGCAATTAAGCCGACTATTTTGCAGATTTTCGAAATTTTTATAAACAATCGTCCATTTTAATGACTTTTGCTATTACTGTAGGGTTTTTGTTTGGTTTTTTCGTCATACTTTTAAATATTGAGGTCACATAGGAGCATTTCTAATACGCAGACGCCTAAAATTTCACCTGGCATCGCTGCCAGAAAATTAGACAGTTGTTTTAACCCCTTCGCTGTCTGTTGTATTGAAATTAACTATCATTAGAGCCAAAAGAAAAATTAATCGGCTGTTGGATTGAGGCCAATTGCATTTTCAACTGGTAAAATTCCTTAGCGACAATTGTTATTTCATTGTTCATCGAAAGCATCAACAAATTTATATCTGTCAAAGACGACCAACTTTTTAGAGTAGACAAATAGCACAAACGAATGAAGCACGAGGTTTTGAAAACCAAGGCGTCGATTCATACAAAATATAAATGAAAAGGGAACATACTAAGCACAAAATATCCATTATGTACTTCTTTTGTCACAGTCAATCTCCGTCACCGACACCGTCAACATTAATTACATACATTCACCGTCACGGAACGTTTTGACGGACGGAGCGTGTGAACGTTCCGGTAAAGAAAGCATTAAACTAATTTTGACGGAAGCTAACGTTCCGGTAACGGTCACGGAAGGATGCTGATCGTCTGAATCGTACATTATGCCAAATAAATAGCACACGCTTAAAAAAATCCGTGCAAGTTGTAGCCGTAATCTGCCACATACGCATTATCAATATGAATTCATTATGACTGAAGTTTTCTTAATAATAAATAAAAAATTAGTCATTGTAACGGTCAATTTAAAAAATATTTTTTTCTGGCTTGTGGTCTCGAACAGTTTCGCTATCTTTGCGGCATTTTGTCGCTATCTTATCGCATCGCAATCTTTTCTAGCCGACAGTGAAAATCACTATACATGTTGCCAAAACTATATACATAATTGTGCCTACTTCTCATCCTCCAACGCAATACAAAATCGAACCCGTTTTGTTACAATATTTACTTGCTTCTGGTCTGCCGCCACTTAATTTCGGGTGAAAATTACCAACACAATAAAAATAGTCTAGATGAACAACGTTGAGAAAAATAAACGGTTACCTTCCAACATCGCGAAAAAGTTAAACATATTATCAACGTAATCCAATAATTTATTGTAAAGATTCATTTTCGAATATTATGATGAAAACAGGCATCACTGCAAGCAGCTGATCGGTGTTGACAAACGAGTGGAAACCAACTAGTAAAAAACTTTTACATAACACAAGGGGTGTACCGATAGTAAATAGTTCGCGCAGTACAATATAGATGGAACTAGTGCATCACGAAAATTAATTTTTATAAGAATTTACTCATACTGTCATGCCTGTTAGTCTGTAATAGAAGTGCGTGTGTATGATCTTCCCTCAAGCGTCACTGATTCATATATTCGCAAAACTATGTCCCAGAGATTCTCTCTATCGAAAAAGAAAAGTGGAAGTATTTTTTCCCCGGTATTCTCAATGGCGTACGTTTATTACGCATACACTTGAAGAAGCCTATACCTTCCTATGTGATTTTCGGTCAAGATACAAGAATTCCGTGCAAATCACTTGCTACCTATGACAATCAGATGGCCACATGTCAATATTGCCAAAAAGCTGTTCACTACGGTAAGCCATGTGACAAACTGGACAAAGAGACAACCACACCGAAGAACAACGGTGCTTCCTTCACACCAACCCTAAGCAACCCCAGTACACCTATGACAGTCACCAACAACAGTGAAGCATCCCCTTCAACGAAACCATCCAACGTATCCCCTATAGAACAAAGTACAACCTGCAACTGCAAACAATGTATAACAAAGCGCATCTCCAGCAACTAGCAACGAAATCAACAACAATACCACCGATGCGGCAATGGATGACGAGACGAACCACGAACGAAGTGCCCCTCAATCCTCGCAGGAGGGAAATGGAAGCTCCTCTCCCCATAGAAAAAGGTTCAAAAACGAAAACGGTATAAATTAACCGTTTTAAACAACATGTATTGTCAATTAAAAATATTCATGGTTCATAATCAGACCTCGTTATGGCCTGTTTTACTAGCAATCAAAATATCTCGTACTCCATTATTGCAAATATTCCGTATTTCTATGTGTCGGTTTTGCACGATACACACTCAAATTGGATTACCGATCTCAGCTGTTCAATTCTGGGTAGGTGATATTTTCAGTAAAAATAACATTTCATCACAGCGGTACCTTAAGGTATTGCTGTCAACAAATGTTTATTTATGTTGATATATCAGTAGAACAAGAGTGTTCGGTAGTCCAGCTGTTCTAAACTCGTTAAAAGATGAAAAAATTACCGGATGAAGTTTAGTGTGTACGCTTTGTGCGATGATTCGCTAAATTTATGCGGTTGAAATTTTACGCCACTGAAATTCACCTTAATGCTCGGTCATACCAAACATTTTAGAAGATTTCAATGTTGAGTTATTTGTGGTTGTCTCGTACTACTGGAAAATTGATCATAAATTTTTGTCCATATTTCCGATGACATGTAGCTGCGTTAAATCAAAGACATCATATTAACAAGATATCCAGCTCTCACATTTCCCGAACAAATCTTTGGCAACATCCTTTTTTGCGACCATGGCGCCCTCAGGCGAGTCAGCATCGAATCACGTACATAGAAGTAGGGGAGAGAAATGTCAAATTCGTACGCGCCAAAATAGCAGCACTGCGCATCCATACAATTGACATGACATGTTGAATGAGACGCCGTGCGATGGCGTTGCTGAACTGAAGATTGAGATCGCTCCAAGCTGACAGGGTCTGGTTAAATAGAACAAGCGATATTTGCGATTGAGTTCTACTCATTCTTGTACAAAGTGAATTTTGCAAAGGCGCCCATAGTAAAGCAAGGCTTATTCACGTCACAACCGGATAAAAACTTATCCAGCTTTTCTAGAACAAATGCCTTTTGATCTAAATGCGTCTTACTACACGATTAGGCGACTTTTCACAATTTATCCTCTGTGAGAGTGTTAGGTTTTTGATCATAAGTATCTCTTTTTTTCTAAAAGACCAACACTTGACAAATTCCGTTCATTCTTGTCTGTATAGTTGTCTGAGCAGGAAGTTAGGTATGTGCAATCAAAGCACCTCGTTTCGATTGGTTCAGGCCCAGAGCACTGTTCTAGTATCAATAATTCAGTTACTGAACATAGTTACAGTTCCAGGTTCAGAATTCAGTGAGTTTCGTTTCAAACAAGGACATCAGCATTCAGCTAATGGTCGTTTGCGTTGGAGCAAAATACGCTGCAAAGTGAACAACGAAGGAGAAAATTCTACAAATAAGCGCTTCTAAGGGCTATAAATGTTTACAAAAGTTATATGAGATTTATTCAGCTGTTGGAATATACAAATTGAAAGTGAAAATAATTAGTTTAGTAAACCTTTCACAGTGCGAACTTCGCATCAAACGAGTGCCAATAAAATCAAGATTTAGCATCTTTTCGCTCTAGAAAAATGCATTGTGTGTATTGATTTGTACGCGTTTTGGAGAACTAAGGACATGCAAGAGGTGTCAGATATTTTCTTGTTCATCACATCTGCATTAATTTAGAGGAAATTACTCGTATTCACGTCAATCCGGTTATGTTTCTGATATTACTCACCCGTCTTATTATATTCGTTTTTTTTTGGGAAAATTGCATTGCTAATGAGCTTGCTTGTTAAAAATGTTTTTGTTTGGATGTTGAAAACAAAAATGTTTTTAAACCTATTGCATTCCGCCGTTCCTATCTTGTTATATACATTTCTCAAACTTATTCTTCCCCCTCATTCTTCCAGGAAGCGAAAGGCTCGGGCCGAGGGGACAACTATACCGCTGCTCTCTTCCGGTTGTCGCTGCGAGGTCATACACGTGCCAACGATTCCAAAAAGAAGCTGCGCTGGGAGCAAACGGTAATTTGCAAGCGACTTCCAGATTGCAGAATCAAGCGGGAAGCATTCAAAAGTGAAGCCTTGTTTCGCAATGAGGTTGCATTCTACAACGCGATAATGCCGGAGCTGGTGGCGTTCCAGAAACGCAAAAGTAACCACAGTTCGGAGATTTTCCTAGCGGTTCCGCAATGCTTCCTGGCCCAGAACGATCTGGTTATGCTGGAGGATTTGTGTGTTCGTCGGTTCACTATGCCCGATCGACAGGCCGGACTTGGACATGAACAGATGAAGGCTACCCTCGAAGAGCTGTCCAAGTACCACGCGGCCAGTCTTGCTTATAAACTGCAGTGTCCAAACGAGTTTAAAAAACTGACGGCCAAAATTTCCGAAGGAATGTTTTCCAAGGCCAATGCCGAATGGTACAAGAATTATTATGAAATTTTGACGAAAAACGCAATTCAGATGGTGTCCCAAACGATTCCAGGAAAGGTGGAATATTTGGATAAACTAGAAAACTTTTTGGCCAACTGTTTCGGTAATATGGTGGAACTGGTAAGCAGAGAAAGTAAACTCGCTGTAATTTGTCATGGCGACTGTTGGACTAACAACATTCTGTTCAAGTACGATGAAAATGGAACAATTACCGAGGTAAGATGGATCGCAGGGCATATTTTTCGTAAAATTAAGATCGTTGAATTTTTCCGCAGACTTGCTTCGTCGACTTCCAAATGATTCGATATGGATCGTTTGCTTTGGATCTTGCGTACCTAATCTACTGCTGTACGGATGCTGCGCTACGCAAAGCACATCTTCAGAATTGGCTTCAATCCTACCATCAGCAATTGGTTAAATCTCTGAAATTACTTGGTTCGTTGCAGGATGTGTGCACAAATGAGGCGGACTTGTTCCGTCAAATACAAGAGGAATTTAAAAACTGTGCCCGTTTCGGACTTGGTGCGGCAATGGACATGCTTCCGATCAGTACGTGCTCATCCGAGGAGGCACCCGATTTGTATTCGAGTGGATCGGATATGGCCGCGACCCCACCGGAGTTGAACGTTCCGCCGAACGAGGTTTGCCGAAGAAAAATGACTGATATTGTGCTGGAGTTGGTCGATGGCGGTATGCTCTAAGTATCGATAGCAGTATTCAACGAGTTAGACTTGTAGATTGTTACTGTAGGCTGAGAAAAAAAAACTTTTCTGATGCATAATTTAATGTTTTCATGTGATAGAATAATAAAATTTAGCCTTAAACAAACTGTATTTATTTTCTAAGTTGATGTGACACACAATATGTTTCAGATTTGAAATTACTTCATAACATTAACTAATTATTTCTTCCGATTTTCAGTCTTGATTTTTTTACCGAAATCTGTTGTTAAACTGTTCATCTAATGACACTAATGCTAGTACTGAAAGTGAGTTTCGTATTCTTACAAATGAGATAAGTGTGTGTGATGATATTGCACTGAACTAACGAAGAGAATTGCTTTCCTCAATACTAGGAAAATTCAATTTATTTGAGTTGATATCAATTAAAATTGATGAAATCCTAGCTTGACATTTCGTTTTTTCACATTGTACACTTGAAACGTATCTTTTCCAACTCGGATTCCTGTGTTACTTGCAACCGAAACGAAAATGTACAAAGAAAACGTTAATTTCAAGCAAATATATCATATATCAATATTGATCACTCCAGGGAATCGAAAACAATTCGAAAAACACATCACAGTTACACCATCGCGTGACGAAAAAGGGTTACTAATTCAATATTGTTTGATAGTTTGTGTTAAGCATGCACCAAAATCTGAAATGTCAAAAGTAATTGATCACTCAAATAAAAATTCACGTTCGATTCACTTGAAAAATCACGTAAACTGGTTTCAAATGGCAAATTGAATGGCTTACGTGACGAAATTGAATGTTACACGAACATCCCCTAAAATGAATAGAGTCATCACATAAGATTTACGTGAATTGACCAAACGTCAAACAATCTACGTGAATTTCCAGTGTGAAAAACTGGATTTTGAAAATGGCGAACCGTGCCCCTCAAAGTGTGAGTAGTGTAAATATTTGCGAGAAATGTTATTTAGTTACAATTTTTTACTACATCGACCATTCCAGTATGAAAGTTTCCATGTGTTCGACTGGACCGAGTGCCTGCGTAAGTCCGGAAGTGTGCCCGCTCCTGTCGAATGCTTCAAAAAGGCCGTTGGTCCACCGAAAAACGAGTTCAGAATCGGCATGAAGCTAGAGACACTGGACCCATGTAATGCGAACTCAACCTGCATCGGTAGTGTTGTGTGAGTTCTCGGATCTCGACTTCAGCTTCGGTTGGATGGCAGGGACAACAAAACGATTTCTGGAGGCTTGTCGATTCGAGATCCCACGACGTTATTAGTTGCTTTTTATTTTCAACCGTTAAAATTTTATGCTAATTTTCTGAAATAAATATTTTATTTTTCATGGCATTTTTCATTTCCTAGATTTATATAAAAATCGGAAATCTCCCTTTTGACTTCAACCAGTATATAAAATAGTAATTCTCTGGTATCTAAATTTTGTATGAACTGATAGGTAAATGTGATATGAGCAGTACATTATATTTTACCTATGAAACACGTAGCTTTTACTGGATTATGCATTAAACAGTTTTTAAATGCCAGTCCATTAAAACCTACGTGAAAAGTAGGGTGGAAAATATTCACATAATTTTTCACGTGACTATAACATGATTATTATTTTGAGTGATCATGATGCCCACTTAGAGGTGGGAACTTTTCTATATTTTAAAGTTTGCTTTTTTCGGATGAAATGAAATATCGCATATAAACAATGCATCAATCAAAATAACAAACCGTTTAAAGTTCTGTTCAGAGTTAGAATTAACTTTATCGACTTTACATTCAAAAGTGATAAAGTGGTGTTCAACTTTTCTGAAAATAAAATGACCTAATATGATTTTCTAACATCAAGAAATTGTAATTTCGTTCTGCGTTAACCTTTAGAGTTAACATAGACTGAAAACATATTTCACATACACGTATATCCAAAAAGATTTTTGATTTAACAATGTATTCTCTCTCAAATTAGCAAAAGATCGTATTTTAAACCTTAACTTTTTTTCGTACAGTGCATATGGAGAACTGTTTATATGTTTGGAGTTGTTTGATTTGGTGTACTGATTGGAAAAGTTGTCATATGTGTATAAACAAAATTTGTAGTGTATTAGTAACCTTTTTTTCAACCGCAATGTTACTGTGATGTCGCTCGTGAATCGCAGGAGTGATCCATATTGATATATAATATATTTGTTTTGAGCGTCAACAACTTGATTTTGACGTAAAATTTGGGGAATATTTGCGGATCAATGATTGAGAAACTAAACCATTCGTCAAACTAAAACATTTATCTCTCTGGGATTGTGAGCCGGGTAACAATGCAATTCAGAAGAACTTCCGGAAAAAGATACTTTGAATGGCATTGATTTTGTTTTTTTTTTATTTTGGTTAGGGCATATTTTGTCAGATACTATTGCAATGCCCTCACCAAAGTTTTTCATTGAATTTCATTGAACTTGCAGCATTGCAAGAATAGCAACCCAGTCGTGAAGGAAAAATCGTCACCTTTCAAGCAATCCTTCACGTCAGCGTAACCGCGACGAGTAACAACAGAAATATCTTTTCACGGGCACTGGTCACTGCCATTGGCATAGTGACAGTGGTCTCGGTTTTTGGTAGAACTTCGGGAGAAAGTCGGATGAACTTTCTGTTTAAAATCGCAAGCTCAGCTTGTACTAAAATCTTCGGGCTTCACTTGAAAGTAAATGTTAGGAGCTCAAAAACCCATAGTTGGGATGAGTTAGCAGTTAGTCAGTTTCAGAGAGTTCGCGGAAAATATCCGTAAGTCTCGGGCGTCGACCAGTAGACAGTTCAGTCAGGTTCTCAGATAGTAACGCGGAAAGTCGCCATAGACGCCCGGATCAGTCAGTTTTGCAGTGCTTACCGTGACGTGAAGTTTTAATGCCATAATTACGTACAGTACTGTAGAATACTGTACCGGGGAAAATAATAGAAATAGTAGTTAAATAAGTTTGCTCAGGTAGGCCGGGAGGCAATGTACAGACCCGTGATCGGGCTGGAGAGCCTGAACGCGGTAACAAACGACAACGGTCAACGATGCGTAAACTTTGCAGCCTCCCGAGGAATGGTAGTTCGAAGCACTTTCTTCCCCCGCAAAGATATCCACAAAGCCACCGAGAGATCACCTGATCAACATACGGAAAATCAAATCGACCACGTTCTCATCGACGGGCGATTCTTCTCCGACGTCATCAATGTCCGCACTTACCGCAGTGCCACCATTGATTCTGACTACTACCTTGTCGCGGTTTGTATGCGCTCAAAACTATCGACGGTGCACAATACTCGTCGCACAGGAACGCCGGGACTCAACCTCGAGCAGCTACGTAGCATTCGTACTGCAGAGGAATACGCGCAACAACTGGAGCTAGTGCTACCAACGGAAGATGAGCTTGGCGCGGCGACTCTTGAAGACGGCTGGAGGAATATAAGGTCCGCCGTGAGTAGCACTGCTGTAACCGTTATAGGTACGAGGTTATCAAATCGAGAAAACGACTGGTTTGACGGCGAATGTCAGCAGTTGGTCGAAGAGAAGAAACAGACAGAACACGGTTTTCCGGAGGAAAAAGCGCTACCAGGAAGACGAAGATCGCGAAGCGATGGAACAGCTGTACCGCGCAAATGACACACGGAAGTTCTATGAGAAGGTGAACCGCTCACGTAGAGGCTACGCGCCACAGGACGAAATGTGCAGAGATACCAGTGGTAACCTTCTCACGAACGAACGTGAGGTGATCGACAGGTGGAAGCAGTACTATGACGAGCATCTGATTGGCGAAGCACAAGATACAGAGAACGGTACAAGAATCAATCTGGGTGTACGCTCAGCCGACGACAGATTCCCAGCCCCAGCGGAGATAATTGAGGAAATCGGCAATCTGAGGAACAACAAAGCCGTGGGCAATGACCAGTTGCCAGGCGAGCTGCTCAAACATGGAGGAGAGGCACTGGCTAGGACGATTTCTAGGATTCGGGAGGAGGAGATTCTACCGCAGGAAAGGATGGATGGAGTGGTATGTCCCGTCTACAAAAAGAGCGATAAGCTCGACTGTTGCAATTACCTCGCAATCACATTGCTGAACGCCGCCTACAAAGTACTCTCCCAAATCCTTTGCCATCGTCTATCACCAATAGCTAAGGAATTCGTAGGGCCGTACCAAGCGGGATTTACTGGAGCCCTCGCCACTACGGATCACATATTCGCGATAAGACAAGTACTCCAGAAGTGTCGTGAATACAACGTACCCACGCATCACCTATTCATTGACTTCAAAGCGGCATACGACACAATCGATCGAGAACAGCTATGGCAGATCATGCACGAATACGGTTTCCCGGATAAACTGGCGCGATTGGTCAAAGCAACGATGGATAGAGTGATGTGCTACGTCCGAGTATCTGGGACGCTCTCGAGTTCCTTCGAATCTCGGAGAGGGCTACGTCAAGGTGATGGACTTTCTTGTATCTTGTTCAATATTGCCCTGGAAGATGTGATTCGAAGAGCGAGGATCGATACGAGTGGCACGATCTTCCGTAAGTCCGTACAACTCTTTGGCTTCGCTGACGATATTGATATTGTGACACGTAACCTTGAGATGATGATGGAAACCTATATCGGACTGAAAGCTGAAGCTAGGCGTATCGTACTGGCCATAAATGCGTCGAAAACAAAATACATGAGAGGAAGAGGCTCTAGAGAAGAAATGGGCTCACTGGTGACCGCCGGTAATGACACGAGCAGAGAAATTAATAGACGTATTTTGGCAGGGAATCGTGCGTACTTTGGACTCAGAAAAACCCTCCGATCGAGAAAAGTACGCAACCGCACGAAACTGACCATCTACAAAACGCTCATTAGACCGGTTGTTCTCTATGGCCACGAGACCTGGACTATGCTGGCAGAGGACCAACGCGCCCTCAGTGTTTTCGAAAGAAAGGTACTGAGGACCATCTATGGCGGAGTGCAGATGGAAGACGGAACGTGGAGACGGCGTATGAATCACGAATTGCAAGTTTACCAAACTGGTCGATAGGCTGACCCAGGTCTACGGGTAAAAATCCAGTCGTGATAGCAGGAGAGATCAACGCATGGGCAACAGCGTGGGGTAGCCGCCACACAATACATCAAGAGAGCAGACGCTGCTGGAGACCCTCGATAAGCTAGACGTGGTACTGGGGAACGACGGGGCAATAAGTACCTTTCAGCGGAACGAAGTCGAGTCGTTTATCGACGCGACTGTTTGCAGTCCCGGCTTGGCCTGCTTCGATAACCTGTGTCAGGGTGCCAACTCCAACCCATGGGGCTATGCCTACAGGATGGTTATGGACAAAACGAGAGGGGCACTAGAACCGCCTGAACGTAGTCAGGCTAAGCTGAAGGAGATCATAAGGGACCTCTTCCCTCACCACGACACGACCCCCTGGACGCCAGCACCGCTACCAGCAAACAAGTTGTTGTCAGCGGCGAGATCGCTCGATACTAAGAAAGCCCCCGGGCCAGATGGTATCCCGGACGCGGCTCGATAATCTCAAAACCGGACATGTTCAGAGAGGTCATGCAGAGATGTCTGGACGAGCGCACGTTCCCGGACATTAGGAAAAGGCAGAGATTGGTACTATTACCGAAACCTGGAGAAGCTACTGGAGAGAATCATTCTGAACAGGCTAGCCCCGTTCATAGAGAAGGCGGGTGGATTGTCTAACGAACAATACGAGTTTCGAAAAGGCAGGTCTACGGCAGATGCCATAAAATCGGTGGTAGCCGCCGCGGAGGTCGCGATTCAACCCAAGCGGCGTGGAATTCGTTACTGCGCGGTAGTAACGCTTGACGTCAAAATGATGTTCAATAGTGCTTGTTGGGCGAATATCGCTAACTCCATACTTCAACTGGGAGTACCGGAAGAGCTGTACAAGATTCTGGAAAGCTCTACGTGATCGAGAAAAGCTTTCGCAGCACTCCTATTATGGCCGGAGTACTACAGGGATCCATCCTGGGCTCGCTCTTGTGGAATATAATGTACGATGGCGTACTGAGGTCCTCCCGGGCCCTAAGATAGTCGGGTTCGCGTGCGATATCATGCTAGCAGTTTATGGAGAATCCATCGAAGAGGTCAAACTGAGAGCATCACACTCGTAGCAGGAAACTCCAACTAGCGCATCATAAAACAGCGGTTTCTGGTGGTAAACAACAGAAAATTAGAGCAAGAAGCGTCCATCGCAGTCTGCGTGATAACGATCATGATGCCTATTGGACTGCTCATCGAGGAGGACGCGCAGTGCGGAGGGACAGGAACACCCGAGGGACTGTCTACGCAGCCTCCCTACGCGAGTGGCTAGTTTATTTATTCGACCAGTTCTTCTGTCAAATTTAAAACTGTTTTATTTATTCGACCAGTTCTTCTGTCAAATTTAAAGCTGGTCTACTATGCCGTTCTATTTTTTGTATATTTGAAACACGAGTAAAACACTGCTGGGGCTGCCAGTTTTTCTTGTTATAAAATTTAGATTTAAATTTTGTTACTGACATAAATTATGCATCTATAACTAGAACACTACTGAATATGCCCTTAGGCGACAATTAAAATTAAACAAAATTTTTAAATTTCTGCACTCGTTTCCTTGAAACTCCCGTGTAACTGTCAGAAAAATTCCAAGGATTGCTTCGAGTTGCATGCATTCCGGTTAGTTAGAGTTTTTGTTTGAATTCTGATTTATGTTTTGGTTCTTATATGATATCAGAAAGGATGAATTAATCTGATCGAATGTTCAGTATGTAGTATGAGCAAGGATATGTGTGGTGCGTTGCCTTCTAGCAAAGACATCATATTAACAAGATATCCAACTCTCACATTTCCCGAACAAATCATTGGCAACATCATTTTTTGCGAGTATGGCGCGCTCATGCGAGTCCGCATCCAATGTCGTACATAGAAGAAGGGGAGAGAAATGTCAAATTCGTTCGCGCTAAAATAGCAACACTGCGCATCCATACAATTGACATGATATGTTGAAGGCAGCGATGTCAGATCTACGGAGATCTCCGTAGATCTACGGATTCGAACATTTTCTACGGATCCGTAGACATAATCTACGGAAATTGAATTTTTCTACGGAAATCTACGGAAATTAAAATTTATCAACGGAGAACTACGGAAACTAGCTTTGTCTTGCGAGCAAAAAAAAAAAGCTTTCCACAGCGAAAGCTTCCAAAAAATGCCAATCTACGGAAATGACACTACTACTATCTGGCATCGCTGGTTGAATGTGATGCCATGCGATGGCGTTACTGAACTGAAAATTGAATACGCTCCAAGCTGACAGGGTCTGTTTCTAGGCTTTAATTCTAAACTTTTTTTCCATATTACTTCGTTTTAGATAAATTAAAACGAGCACTGAAATTGTTTTTAACTTTAAACTGTTAACGAATTACTATTTTCCAAAATCAAATTTTCCAAAATCAAATTAAAATTTTCAAAATGTTAAGGGCTTGATTAGATTCAAATCGATCTCCGCCTGCCGAAAACAGTCGAAACTGCCCTGCACTGCCGTGCCGTATCATCACATGAGATAAAAAGAGTTACTGATCTACAAAACCCTACAACCGGTTATCTTTACCGCTACTGTTCTTACTAGTAATACTTCGTTTTGAAATCACAATTGAATCCTCGAAGAGTCCGCTGAGGCCTTCCGATAGAGTCTCAATGCCTTAGTGGAATCTTCATGTACTCCTGCAGCTATGTTTTCTCGTCGATACCGAGTGCTTCGAATGGCTTCAGGTACGGAAGTGGTCGCTGGGGCCAAGTTTTCCGTTTCTTCAGCCCCTCACCGATGTGTTCCAGGTTCTTCAACTCTGCCAGTATAGGGTAGATCCGTTGTTCAATGAACTCGCCCGATGTCCACTAGATCAAGCCGGAAAAAAAGGAATTCATTAGATTGCTTGAACAAAACGAAAGACATTCATACTTACATGATCGTAAACATCAGCCAGCGTAGATGCGGCATTACGTGCCAAATTAGTTATTGAGTTCAGAAGTCGGTAATCCTCTCCCAGGAGGTCGTCCACACGAGGTCCCGAGGAGAAGTTGTGCCGTACGTTGTAGTCCGTCAACCAACCGCGCTTCTGTTTGACATCATCAATGTACTCCTTTGCTTCAGTCATCAAAGTCATCAGGCGTAGAACGAACCGGTAGATGACGCTACCGGGAAACATACATCGCGAAAAGGTAGACAGCATCGTATCTTTGTGCAGTTCAATCCAGGCGTGTCGGTCGCTGGTAGGTTCCGGACATGTTAAACTACTCAGAACGGGATTCGTTTTGGCATTGACGTCAAAGTAACCACGGGAAGCAGTCGACAGGCAGATAGCCAGCGAAGGAAGAGCCGTCGGAAGTAGTTCGCAGAGAATGGCAAAGTGATCGTAACGCTGCCAACCCGTCAGAGCCAAACCCTGTAGGCCATGCGTAAAACGAGTTCCTTCACCCTGCATGACCGCCAACCAACGAAGAGTGTTCTCCAGATGGCGTCGAATGGGAGGTAGCAGTAGTGCTTCACCGTGAGCACCTTTGAAAGCTGAGGCGGCCCATGCAGTGTTGAAAACCGAGGAATATTTTTCCCAGGTAGATGATTGAATAAACTTGTAAATATCTTCGGCGTAAACCCAAATCATTGGTTCGACTAATTTTCCAATGCCAGACGATTGAAGCATTTCCTGCGACATGTGCCGTAACATGTCGTCCCATATGATAATCTTCAGACTGGGCCACTTTTTGTTGATGATCGTAGCCACGTTGTAGACGTGATCCAAGAACAGCTGATCTTTGATTCGATTTTTGCACCGGTGGCAGTGTGCAATTTGATAAACCTCATCACAACCGATATGTATGTGAGTCAATTTGGGTGTCAATTTCTCGATGTCGTCCTTATGCAACAGGTTAATGTTCTGCGATGGAGTATGGTACTCGACCACCTGATCAAGCATTTCTTCAAGAAATATCATCGTAGAATTCTGACTTGGACACACGGCTTGCGGGGCATCGTCCTGTTCTCGGAGGTGTTGGAATTCCTGTAGCTTCAGCACAAACTCCAAATGCCCAAACGTTTGAACCAAGGGAATGACAGTGAGCCCCAGGGCGAATGCCGTTTTCAGGATATCCAATATATCATCTTTGCTGTAGGCGTTTTTCGCAGCAATCGAAGAAAGTGTTCCGCTGTACGGAAACATGTCTTCATATTCGAGCAGAATTCCTGTCGCACCCAACGTCTTCATTATGGGCATCAAACGTTTCAGATAAGAAATTTTCGGTGGAGCTCCCTTCAAGTCAATGTGAACCAAGCGCTGCAATGGCGGTGGATGACCGCCAGGACCAATACCGGCAATCACCGGAACACCCATCTTCTTCAGCTCGTGTTCGTAGTGGTTCTGATGTTCGGCTGCGATCCTCAGCTCCTCAGACGATTTTCTCTTTACAACATCCTGCTTGGAAATGCGAGGCTTTTCATCACGATCCTGCATAATGGCTTCCCATTCGTTGTAGAATTTTCCTGCAGTGAAAAAAAAACAACCCATTGAAATGTACATGTATAGCAAAATGTACTGCCTACAAGACTCACCTTTATTCCTCATCGAGAAGCCACTAGTCGGTTTGACAAACTTCACCCCGGCAGCGATAGCCGATTGGCCGTCGTCATTCGCCACATCGTCGTCATAGAATCCCAACCGTTGCAGGAGGCTTTCGTGGTGGCTAGCACTGCCCGCGCCACCACCTATCCCACCCAGCATCAGCTCCTTGACGGAAACGATTTTCCCACCATCGGACACGTGTGTCGTATAGAGGAATCCCCAGAACCACAAGGCCACCAAGAAGAGCAGCGCGGTGGTAAGCAGGAGAAGCTTTTTGCGCCAGAAAAGCATCAGTATCCGGGAGTGCATGGTGAATGTAGAGTTGCTGAAATGGCAGAGATTGGTTGTTCCATGTAGAATAATAGAGACTACAAAATAAACGGGAAAAGTAAGCGTTCGTTGGCAAGGAGCACAATGGAACAGACAGTAATGGAGTACTTTTAAATTTGTTCAGTTTACCAGCCAGTGAGATACTTTTTTGGTGTTAATGTTGTCGAATGTCGGATGATGCATGTGCATCAGTAAAGTAAAACAAAACTCATCTCAGAATGTGCATTAAAAATCCTGGATTAGGCTCAAACAATTTCAAATTTAGAACAAAATGATATTAAGCTGCAAAACATTATTCGAATGTAGAATCATTGTACCAATAATCATCTCATTAGTAGAGGCGCCATATTATTTTGTCGATTACTCGACTTTCAATCATCAAATTGTGATAAAACCGGATACAATATGTTTGCTTCGGCTCTAATAAGCAATACCGCAAAAAAATAGTTCGAAACATGTTCAATGCTGCTGTTATAGCGACGCGAAAGCTCGAAGCGAATGCCACCTATTTTCTTTCTACCCTGAAGGACAATCCATCAAACCGAGACAGCAGATTTCACTCTAACTATATGAGTTGACGTATATGAGATGACTACTGGAGCCGTTACCCTATTTCTATTTCACTTGTTAAAGCTGATCCTGTTGTCTTCTGGCTAGATCTTGCTTCTTGCCACTACTCGAAATCAACGGTAGAATGGTATATTACCAAAAATGTCACTTTCGTCCCAAAAGACATGAATCCACCAAATTGCCCACAACTTCGACCAATTGAGGAATTTTGGGCATTAACGAAGGCTCATGTCTCGGCAGCCGAAACCATCCAACAGTTCGAAAAATATTGGAAAAAAGTGTCAAAACTTGTCGCCAAGAAGTCAGTACGGAATTTTATGAGGAACGTTCGCAAGAAGGTGCGCCAGCTATTCTACAATGGCTAAGTAGCAAATGTTGAGAATAATATTCTGTTGTTGTAGTCTAATATTATCAGTATATCGAAAAAAAATTTGAATATCTAACACTTGTGAATTATTGACAGCGAAATCAAAGTGCGTCCATACTTTCTGGGACAGTCTTTAATTTATGGCCATACGAATCGTTTTCGTTTATGCTGGTTCCTGAATACCGGTTTTGGAAGTTTGGAAGGAATGTTCAATCGATTATTACACTTTTAGATTCAAATTCGATTCGATTTGCAGTTTCGACATGATAGGGTAATGAGTGAATAGAACTTTGAATTGCCGTTTGAAACGACGGTCATTAAATTAATGTCATGACTAAACACCGAAAAATATTCATGCAAAAAACACATGCGGATGATAAAAAAAGGTATCATCTCACTGCTAGGTGGATTAAGCACGTTTTTATTATAATTCTAACTATTATTAATTGCAGTACTTGCTGCTTTTATTAATGATATTACTTCACTATCACGGTAGTGCCGAATAAATATCAAATACATTACCATTATTGATTCATTTATCAACCACCCTACGCATACTGAACATTTTCAGAAAGGTTCAGTTTTCGTTCATCGGCGAATTAATTCATCATGTTTTCTGCAAAGGGTTGAGATACAATGGCTATGAAAATTCAATTCCCAAAAATCTTCTGTTCGAGAATAATATCAGATATATGAAATGTGCGAACTTTTTGAGCAGAATGTTCGCTAGTGAAGTTTTCACAACTGATTTTTTTGCCATGCGAAATCAGTTTCAGTGAGAATCGCGTTGTCAAATAATCAGTACTGAACTTCTCTGCAGTGAGTTTTCTGATCGATGATTTTTCTTGTCTAAAAATCACATCTGAAAATTTTTAGTCGCGATTTATGATTTATTTATTATTTAGATTTTTTCCCAACACTGAATGACAATAATATCAAAATCTCTATACAAACCTGGAATGTTACCTAGTCGATCATCAAAAATGGCCTATTAATTGACTGGAAAAGTGCCTATCAAATAAGGCCCTGTATAACATTTTAGTTAATTCATGATTATAAAGAAATGGTAAGCCAATCCTGATAAATGAAATGGAAATTATAGAATACACCTAAATTTATTACCTCCTCTTGTAATTTTCTTTGAATACTTCAGAGCATGCTCCAATGCATTTCACAAAAGTTAGATACAAGATACGACTAAGCATAAAGACATTAAAAAACAACAACTTTTAGGTTCATTTCATATATACACGGATAAAAATCCATTGCAGGTACCATGATTAGGAAATCATTAAACGTATTTTCTAATGGGATCATATCTATTATTAATGATATGATGAGCAAAATGATTTAAATCGTGACAATTTCTATGGAATTTACTCACAAAATCATCACTAATAGCAGACCCTGTCAGCTGGGAGCGATATCAATCTTCAATTCTGCAACGGAATCATATTCACGAATTTAGCTTTTCTCTCCCCTACTTCTATGTACGAGATTCGATGCGGACTCGCCTAAGTGCGCCATGGTCGCAAAAAAGGATGTTGCCAATGATTTGTCCGGGAAATGTGAGAGCTGAATATTTATTTATCTATTTATTTATTTATTTATTTTGAAGCAGGGAAAAGCCCGATGGAGATGAAATTTGGCAATCTCTCTCTCTCCAGCAGGCATAAAACCTCCTCATCATTTGTATCAACAGATTACAATGATCCAACAGATACATTTGGGCTTAACACTAACAATTAATACTAAATCTATAACCCTATCTATAACTGGTTGATGACACCAAGCATTACAGGGCAGTAATAGCGCTCTTGCTTAAATGGTGAGAGAGAGAAGAAAAAAGTGGGTAGGTAAATGTTATATAAGGGTTGGTAAGGGGTCGGCATGTAGATCTAATTAGTGGTCAAAAAGATGATGGAAGACAGAGAAAACGACGGGATTAGAATCGGCATGAAGATCTAGTTAGTGATCGAAAAGCGGAATGACATGATGTCTTTGGTAATAGATATGGTCTCATGAGAAATAATGTTTCATGATATTCATGATTTATCACTCATGGATTTGTATCCGTGTACAAATTTCTAATTATAATGGACGCTCTCAGCGATTCAAGATAGATTGCTTGCGAATGAAAAAATTGACCATTAGATTCTTTTATACTAATTGATTCTACCCTTTCCAGCAATTCTTATAACTGTTTTCGATCGTTAATGGAGATTTCAATATGCACACGAGCCATTCGAAAAATGAATCAATTTTTAAGCGTACAATATTGAAGTAATGCTTTCGAATCAAGTTAAATGTTGGGAACGGATATAGCGTGATGGGTAAGTCGATGCCTTTTACGCTGCCCATCTGGGTTCGATTCCCAACCCCACACATAGGGTCAGAAAGTTTTTCTGGCCCGAAGTGGCGAATGACCTTATGGTTAAAACCTCTATAATAGAAAAAGAAGAAATAATGTGACAAATCCATCCACGATTCACCGGGGCATAAGCGCTTCAAACTAGGTCCGAAAACTCCTATCGTCGATAGCTCTAAATTGACCTGCTAGTTACCGGAGAATCCAAATTAACAGCTAATTTGTATTCAATATACTCAAGCGAACACACATCCACACACCGCGCACAGGGCAAAAGCGACTATCCAGCGAGCGAATGGATGTAAATTTTAGTTTTGTCCTTTACTAGACAAGCTACCTGTTTCGTTTTTTTTGCGAAGATTCATACTGTGCAGAACGGAGCGCTACTTTGTTATGCATGACGTGAATTCTCCCTAAACCGATCGAACCAGAATTGTTACTGGATAAAATGCGATGTGTGAAGCAACGATCGAAGCCGTCGGCCGTACGAGAGGAATCAAACGGATGATATCATTACGGCACACTGTAATTGGTTCGTGAAAACATAGATCGATTTAAACCAATTTGTCAATGGTGTGCTTTTGAAATAAGTTTAAGTTGAATGTTTCCGAATCGATTGGACGTTAAATTACATCAATACATCAACAAATGATTGAGTTATTATCGTTAAAAATTATGACAACCCACGTAACGTAACCCATGCAACTAGTTATGCTTTTTTAAATTGACACCCGGCCCCATATTGTGAAGAGTAAGGAATATTTAATGCCAAAATTCTGTTTATTATTCCGGCCGGCCACAGCCAAATCTGTTTCATTGTAGCGCCGACCACAGTCTTTTGTTTCCAAAAATTGATAGAACATATCAACACTCGATTTATACTTAATCCTATAGCTTTTAAGAATTTTTTAAACTTTCTAGATCTTAATACTACTTGTGTCGTTTTACTTCAATTCGTTATAGTTCGTTATCTGTAAATCATACAAAAATGTTGTCGGAGAAGAAGTTGTAAGAAATCGATTGCTTACTCTACTTAAGGGCATTTGCCAAACTTTATGTTCATGACAAAAAACAGTCGTTTAAACACTAGAATATAATTCTACAGATCAAATGCAATACCTTCCTTCTAGAACTAGTTGTATTTGAGATATTTAATTGTGAAATTCAATGAACTCAGATTTTTATTGAACTGTACAATTTTATTTAAATGCAATGAAAAATTTGATTTGTCTTTTCTAATGAAGTAGTTTATTTCACATGCATTTAAAGTTTGCAATTGATTCTTTAACAATTTATGTCGTTTTCGTTTGAGAAACTGAAACTGTCACGGGGTAGTTTCATCAAACAAACACTTTTAACGAAACTATGTAGATTTCGCACTTAGCAACGAAGGCTTGAGTAAACCCGATATAAAAACCAGGTACGAAACTGACTCGATTTTCAGTTCAACAATGTTAAAACTAGGTTCGAAACTGGCTTAAACCGAACGGTTTGACAGCAGTTAGAGTGGAAATTGGATTAGGTTTGGCATCAAGTGAAAACGACATTATAATGAAATGATAATTCTAACGCCATAAATTGTCATGACAACTTGCTCTCTACGATAAATTTGAAGTTTAGGAGCGGAGATTTGCACTTCCACTGAGCGTAAATAAACGTAAATAATTGTTTTCTCTCAACGAAAATTACAGAAATTACGTCATTTTTCAACATCTCTTACAAAACCTGATATCAATCGAGCATTTCATATTCAACCCGTGTGTCGATGTTTGTTCCGTTCGGCAGTTTCGTGCCACTTGAATTTCAAACGATTTCAGTTTAGCTGCGATAGGAATGAAACCGAAAAACCACTTTTTTACATCAACCCGCCTAGCCAGTCAGCCAGTCAGCCAGCAAACGAACCAACTTTATCATTGACCAGCCTGTGGCGTACCGAGTGCCGACAAATTCACATTCTTTGGCAAATTCTTGAAGACACATTCATTGCATTGCGGTAAAGTGGCGAAAATGTTGAAATCGCATCCGGCTCGGTGCAATGAGAATGCTACGGAGGATGGAGCCCCCAAGAAGCAAATGCATTCGGGCTTTTTTTGGACGATGAATTTCCTGCAATAAAATACGTTTGGTAAAATAAAGAATAAAAAGGACACATGGAAAACCGAAACGGAAATAACCACATAAGAAGAGTATTTCAGTGTACAATCAGTGTATTGCAATCTGATGAAGGAATTCGCCGTTAGCTTCAGTTTGGAAAATTGGGGTTTTAAACTTGTTTGGTGCCCGATAGAATGAGAATGTTCTAGCTTCTTGAGTTGCTAGTGGAGATTCGTAGATTTACATGAAGCATTGGTTGCTAAGAGACCAGACTTGTTATTGTCACTATATCAACAAGAACCATTTTTAATCCACCTAGTTGTGTAATGATACCTTTATTATATTACTAATATTAAAAAAAACTTTTTTTTTTCAAACTTGAATAAAATTAGAATCTTCCTTTGGGAATAAACTAACTAACCTTTTCAATTTTTTAAACAGTAATGGCAAGTTAATGAGAATTTTTTTTCATTTTGCATCGTTGCACTAAATGACGGATTGAAATTTCAAACACACTTCACCCTATAGTTCCTGAACCGGAAGATGGACCCTGATCGAAATTCAACAGTGACCTATTGGACTATGATACCTTTTATTTGAGCCGATTTTGTGAAATCGGTCAAGCAATTTCCGAGAAAAATGAGTGACATTATTTGACACATACTCAAACACATCCATACATACACGCAAACCGGCATTGCTGAGCTCGATTAACTGTGCAGGAATGGTATCAGGCATGTCCAAACACTGCACTGCACTGCGTGCTTCATATAACCACAGACTAACAGACAGGACACTCAAATTAGATTCTTCAATCATTTTAACGGTCATTTCGAATATTCCTTTATTTGGGACAGTACTCACATGTGTCATGATGGCGCCACGTTACCCTATCAAAAACATCCTGTCTGTCATCTATACTGTGTTTATTTTTTTCATTTACCAACAGAGTTGCCATTCATGCAGAATTACCTGTAATGTATTGATTTGTATACGTCCATGCGAATTTCATGCAGGATACAGATTTAATACATATTGCCAAAACTATATACAGAATTATGCCTACTTCTCATCCTCCAACGCAATACAAAATCGAACCCGTTTTGTTACAATATTCACTTGCTTCTGGTCTGCCGCCACTTAATTTCGGGTGAAAACTACCAACACATTAAAAAATAGTCTAGATAAACAACGTTGAGTCAAATAAATGGTTACCTTCCAACATCGCGAAAAAGTTAAATATATTATCAACGTAATCCAATAATTTATTGTGACGATTCATTTTCAACAATTTTGATGAAATCAGGCATCCCTGCAAGCAGCTGATCGGTGTTGACAAACGAGGGGAAACCAACTAGTAAAAAAACTTTTACGTAACACAAGGGGTGTACCGATAGTAAATAGTTCGCGCAGTACAATATAGGTGGAACTAGTGCATTACGAAAAATTATTTTTATAAGAATTTACTCATACTGTCATGTCTGTTAGTCTGTGATATAACCACCGCCACCGCGTGTATTGAGAATGCCATTGCGTGCTAGTGCACAAAGAGAAACACGAAACGCAATATCCGAAGCCACGGTGCTCGTGGCGCTGTTTTATTTTCGGCACTGGTGTTTCAAGCTTCGGCATACACCGAAACCGCGTGTTTTCAGTTTCGCTAAACACCGGAGCCGAGTGTTTTCAATTTCGCGAAGGAACCGAAGAGCACCAATGCGTTGGTAATATTGTCAATCAATTGAATTCAATCAGACGTTTATTGATGAAAAAAGAATTAATCATTCAAACGCATTTTTCGTCATACCGTGGCGCTATAGGTGCTTATAGTACAAGCAACGTATATGGCAAAATCGGAAACACTCGGCTTCGGTGTTTGCCGAAGTCAGGAACACTCGACTTCAATGCTGCCCGAAAATCCAAGCACCGGTGGTTGACAATTACACGACCACCACTACGGGTGCTTTTTCTACTGCGTTCGGTGTTATTTTTTCAACACGGGCACGAAGCGTAGCATTCAATACTCCTGGTGGTGTGCTCACGACGGAAGGTGAGTACCGTGCAGAACGGATCCGTGTTTTTGCCATGCCTGAATGGTATAGCACACTTGAACCTTCGGGCCAATTATCACTAGTAAATTTTTCAAGTAATTGCATATACTTTCTATATGACAGAGGCAAAAAGTATACCTTATAGAATAGCATCGTTGTCATGGTTCTGTTATAATTCTAACAAGTGGGTGCAGACTATGTAAATAGAATATCAAGGATGGTAAACACTACAAATGGGTCCATGTGCTAATGACGGTTTATCTGTATCAACCTTTCTTGCTATTGTTTTAATTTTTTAAAATTTACTTTTAATTTTAATTTTTAATTTTCTTTCTAAAATTTCTTTTGATAAGATCTTGGTCATAATGTAAGATAGTAAAACGAAATGATTGTCAATAACATTACAATACGCTACCTCTAAATAAGAAGTAAATGTAATTTTCAGATTGAATTTAATAATTCATTTCGTTGCGCTTTAATTTCTTATCATTCTCATATACAGATTTTTAATACAGAATTTTGATCCCCCGATACAGATTTACGGATTCCCGAAAATTATAGATTTAAATGTGGTAACCCGGCACGCTATACGAAATTCAACAGAGAACGCTGCAAACGGAGCGAAGTCAATGGTGTTTTCTTCTTCCGTAGCAGCACATAACGGTTTTGCATCGTCATTTTGAATGACGATTCGAACGTTTTGATACTCATCGCCTTATACTTTCGGAACCGGAAGTCGGAAATGGATGAAATTGCACCGTATCTTTTAAGACAATGAGAGCTTTATTTGAATCATAATTTGTGAAAATCGGTCAAACCGTTCCACAGTGGGAAAAACCCAGGAACCCAAATGCCCAACAGCTTTAGTGTTTTCTATAGTATTTGTTCTGTAACTTGAAAATAAATCGGGTGCGGTCTACTGAAAAAGCTTGATTTTATGTAAAAATGTCTGGAGAATCGAATGGAAATGTGTAAAATGGCTGCAAGAAACGTTTTGGTGGCTATTTTACTCCATTTCCTCCATTTCATGATATCTTATTGTAAATTGTCCTTAAATCTCGGTAAAACCTATCGGAAGTTTACTAAATCTAGCTTATATTATGTGAAAAAATCCGTAGAATCGAATGCCAAAACTTATACTGGCCGCACGAAACGTTTTTGTGACTATTTTACCCCGATTCCTCCAATATGTGAAATTTTCATCTAAATTACCCTTATGTCTTAAGTAAACCACGTTGAAGGCATACGCAAACTATCTGAAAGGCTGTCCCAGAAAGTATGGACGCATCCAAAAACCGCTGCCATTTTGCAATGGTTCAGAATCTGTCAATTTTTATGGCTGCGTCCTGTTGTTTACACTCTTCTCTAACCACTTGTGCAGTTGTTTATTCATTTTCATTAGTTTGTTTCGAAATGCGTGGACTTTCAGCAGAACATCGTCGAAAACTTGTGTACAAATGGTGCACAGAGCGCGGACTGTCACTGAGAAAGATAGCAAAAATGGAAGGAGTAAGAGAAAAAGCCGTGCGAAATGTAATCAGGAAGTTCGGTGAGGATAACACCTTTGAGGATAAACCGAAAACGGGTCGAAAAAAAGGTCCTGCTAACCCTCAGTTGGATAAACGTATACTGAAAGCGTTCGAGCAAAAGAAGGAGGTTTCAATTCGGGATGTGGCCAAAAAAGTGGGCACTTCGAAGTCAAATGTTCTTCATGCTAAAGAACGTTTGAATCTTCGAAACTATAAGAAGCAGAAAAAACCAAAACGTAGTCCGAAACAAGAAGCATCGATCAGGCCGAGGGTTCGAAAGCTGTACAATACGATTCTTGCTGGAAATTTGAACTGTATAATCTTGGGCGACGAAACCTACGTGAAACTCGATTACAAATCCTTGCCGGGACCACAATATTATACGGTGCGAGAAGGGGAAGTGTTAAACCAGTCCGAGACATCGATTGAAGTCGAAAAAATTGGTAAGAAAGCTATGGTCTGGCAAGCAATTTGTAGCTGCGGTAAGATTTCGAAACCCTTCATCACCACTGCTTCAATGCACAGCGAAATATACATTAAGGAATGTTTACAAAAACGTCTTCTACCCATGATTCGAAGCCACAAGGATCCTGTTGTCTTCTGGCCAGATCTTGATCAACGGTAGAATGGTATGCTACCAAAAATGTCACTTTCGTCCCTAAAGACATGAATCCACCAAATTGCCCACAACTTCGACCAATTGAGGAATTTTGGGCATTAACGAAGGCACATCTCAGAAAACATGTCTCGGCAGTCGAAACCATTCAACAGTTCGAAAAAGATTGGAAAAAAGTGTCAAAACTTGTCGCCAGGAAGTCTGTATGGAATTTAATGAGGAACGGTCGCAACGGTGCGCCAGCTAGTCTACAATGGCTAAGTAGCAAATGTTGAGAATAATATTCTGTTGTTGTAGTCTAATATTATCAGTATATCGAATAAAATTTGAATATCCAACACTTGTGAATTATTTACAGCGAAATCAAAGTGCGTCCATACTTTCTGGGACAGTCTTTATATTATGTAACAAAATCGAATGGAAGAACCTACACTGGCCGCAACGAATAGTATTGATGACTATTTTACCTCATTTCCTCCATCTCATGGTATTTTATTGTAAATCGGTCTTAAATCATAGTAAAACTTACTGGAAGTTTACTAAATCTAGCTTATCTTATGTAAAAAAAGTCTGTAGAATCGAATGGAAGAACCTACACTGGTCGCACGAATCGTTTTGATGACTATATTCCTCCATATCATGATATCTTATTGTAAATCGAATTATATTTCATTATGGATTCCAAACGAACAGCTGTCGTCATTATGGTTGTAAGTACTCGGAGATGAACAAGTGCAGAATGGACAGGAACAAGAGTAGAAGGTACAGAACCATGTGCAGAAAGTTCAGGAACCTACATCGATTTCCCTACAGGAAACTACACATATCAATATCCAGGCAGCTGAAAAAATTGATTCCGGCTATCCTGGCTTCCAAGTAAGAAGTGCTTCAACAACAAAAATTTATAAGCAGTTGTGGAAAGTCCCGGCCAGTCCCACGGGTGGATCGTGGAAAGCGGGCCGGACCTAGGGGGCCGAATAAATAAACATAAGTCGAACCGACGGCTAACGGCTGCACCAGCCGAAATGCATTGTAATGGACGCCGAGATGACAAGTCCCGCCTGGATATTCCGGAGAGATTTCGGAAGAAGAAACTTACATATTTTTTCATTGTAAGTAAATTAACAAGGTTGATTTATTCTTGGAATAGAATCCTAGTTTGAATTAGGCCTGAACAAGACTGACATTGAAAACAACTGACCAATTCGAAAATAAAAAGTAAGTTCGTGGAATAATTCTTTGGGTCTAAACCCTAAGCCCTAAAATTTTTGATGTGGTTTAAGACTTGAAAAAGGCTGAACAATACTAAGTTTTTAAAAGTCTGTTAGTGTTGAAAGAGCCCTTGAAAAAGACTAGACGCCAAGAGCTATTCATGTTCTGCCAATTGAGTAGCACTGAGAATGGGGAAAAGACACATAGAACAAAATAATTCAGGGAAATTCGAATTCAGTTGAAGCTAAATTTGATCCTGTCTACTCTGTAATAGTAGTGAATGTGTTTTGAACGAGTGAAATATTGATTCAAAGATAATTTCAAGAATTCCAAAATTTGCGTCAAGTTTAAATCGCAACTAAACACTCTTAGTAAAATATCGAAATTTACAATACAATGTATTAGATGCATTCGAGTCTACGAACTGTAACATTTAAAACATGATTACAAAGAGCAGATAATTATCATTTCATCAGTTTTAATACTTGCTGATTATATCTTTATAAATGTAGAATAAAAAGTTGAATCAGAATAATAGATGAGACACTTTAATGATTGCTCCAAGAAAATAAATGCATGTGCCCTTAATTGCTTTACCTTTGTAAATTTATATGTATGTATTCATACTCACCGACGCGAAGTAATCCCGAAGCAAAAAAGGTCAAGCTCGGGAAAGTGTTTAATTTAATTTATTAAAATCCTGTGCCTAATTGACTCAGCGAGTGACTTCCGTCCACTTGAATGTTGAGAGTCACTTTTTATCCCGTTTTTATGCTTCATCAAAGCTTTCAATACATAATCCTTTGATTGTAATTTACAACCAACACTAACTCGACGTTTAGCTAAGCTAGCTAACTTCACTACATTGCGTTTTGGTTCACTTCAAATTCTGCTCATAATTAAACTGATTGCCACTAGATTGACCCAAACAATGTTAGCCACTGCAGAATATGTTTTCACCTAATGAAAAATCCTTTGCAGCATCTCAGCACCGGGGAGATACAACCATTGAACAACCGATTTCCAAACCAGCAGGAATCTGTCTGATGTTGCGTCTGCTGTCAGAAAAGCTTCTACCCGAGAACGAAACATCGTTCACTCTCGGAAAATGTCCCGTCGCCTCTCATCGTTCCCGACAGACGGTTCTCGGTTGGGGATCATTTTCTGGACTCTCGAACTGACGAGCCTTCAGCATTATCCAACGTAAGAAACGTGATAACGAGGGGTCATCAAATATGATGACACACCTCTCGATTGATTTCGACCGGAGCCTGTCAACCGTTCCCCTACAATTTTATTACTGAATTTTGAAGCATGCATTGGTATATTGTACTAAACAAAATACTATTCCGTAGTATGCAACTTGAGACCCCTCGATTCTTTTGTTGTCATTTTTTACGATATCATTTCCCTAGAATGAAAGGATTCTGCAAGCGACCGGCAAATAATGAAAAGCTTCGGCCGAACAATCCGGACGCCGACTGGTACTACAGTACGGACCGGAGAGAGGAAAATCGATTGCATGCGGCTGCGCAGACTCATATTTTGTTTATCAAAACATTTTCTTGCGTTGATAGCTCTAGAATACACGCGAAACATAAAATTGAGAATTCAGAGAACGAACACATGTTTTTGAAGATACACGGTTCGTTAGGTTGTTTACGGTTAATGATGGCACAGACTACCGACGGGGGCGTAGCGGATGTCCATTTCTAGGGGAGCCGCAGAAAAAGTAGTCTAGTTTAAAATCATTGTTTTGCTTAAACAAATAATTTTGTTTCCTCTCGCATTTAGTTTTACCGGAACACGAAAAATATCCGAAATGTAAAAGCAACTAAAATATCCGAAATAAGCTAAAATTCAAAACAGTCAAAATGTCCAAAATTGTAAAAATTGATAAAAGAGCAAATATTATGAGGTGTACAATTTTGCTTCCGCCGTTTTTTTTTCAAAATTAAATGCTTTATTGCTAAAAAGTGCTTACAGATGTATTATTCAAAGTGTTGTCCGTCGCTAGCGACAACGTTCTCCTATCTTTCCGGCAATTTTCGGATTCCGGCTTGAAAAAAGGAGTTCTCTTTTGACGCTATCCTTGAAGCCATCCATTTTTCCAACTCTTCGAAGGATTGAAAATGTTGATCTTCCAGGCCGTGTGCCATTGAACGGAATAGGTGGAAGTCCGAAGGGGCGACATCTAGGGAATACGGCGTGTGCGGCAAGACTTCCCATTTCAGCGTTTCCAGGTACTTTTTGACCACTTTTGCGACGTGAGGCCGAGCATTGTCGTGTTGGAGGATGGCTTTGCCATGTCGCTCTTGATACTGTGGCCCCGTTTCTTTTAGCGCGCGACTAAGGCGCATCAGTTGCGTTCGGTAGCGATCTCCTGTGATGGTTTCACCCGGTTTTAAGAGCTCGTAGTAAATTGTTATTCACCTTTAAAGGTTTTTTTTCTCCCACCATCATGTTTGTCTTCGACATCGAAATCACCATTTTTAAAACGTTGAAACCACTCCCGACACGTTCTTTTACTCAGTGCAGCATCACCGTAAGTTCCTGAAAGCATTCGATGCGCTTCAGTTGCTTTTTTTTGGAATTGGAACAGAAAAGTAAAACATCCGGCAAATGGCGAGAATTGGGCACATAAACAGACATTTTCGAGAGTGAATAATACGAAAACAAGAACAACTGTCACTGAAACGGCGATGACAATTCATTAGGCACTGTACACACTCACTTTAAAGGCATTATCATCTATGTATTTTAACCAGCCTCAGCTGGTACAGCCACCTATCGGAAAACGGCGGAAGCAAAGTTGTACACCTGATACAAAACCAAACAAACAGAAAAAATTACAAAACCAAACATACCAATAAGAACAAAATAAGCAACCATTTAAAATAAATAAATAAATTAATTGCAACAATTGCAACAATTGCAACAATTGCAACAATTGCAACAATTGCAACAATTGCAACAATTGCAACAATTGCAACAATTGCAACAATTGCAACAATTGCAACAATTGCAACAATCAATTTTCCTCAGTAGGCTGTGCGCTTGAGCGGATGGAAAAAAATTTTGCGCGTCATTTTTTCGTCCAATATAAAAATAAGTGAAAATTTCCGTTTTCTATCGTTTGTATTGAGTTGGTTGACTTTAACAGTGCCTAGTAATAATATTGAACAAACTGTGTGTAGTTATCGTACGTTACAAGTAGAAAGTGCCGTTGGACATAGATAACACAGGCAATTGTTGCTTTTTCCTCCTCGGAGGTTTTTTGCACTGCCGTGTTTTTGATATATCGGTCGACGAGAACCAGTCCCGACGGCCGCTCCTAGAATAAGGATTACAAGCTAAGTGTAGTTGTTTTTTTTTTTTTAAATTTTCTCCTACTGAATTTAAATACCTTTACTGTTATCTGCGCGGAGACAATTCCGTGCCATGATAGTGTCTTCTGTTGTTAATCCCCCTCCCCCAGATGATAAAATGGAGACTTCCGCTGACAATAAAAAGTCTCGCATTAAGAACTATCCCGATGGGCTTGCACTCCCGCCCGGGCCTTACGCGGTCTATTTCCGGACCAAATCAAATGAGAAAAAATTAAACCTTTTGAAAATTTCTCACGACTTGACCTCGCGATACCCTACTGTTAAAAGAATTGATAAAGTACGCCCAGACAAGCTTAGGGTCTTGTTAACCAGCTCTCAGCAGGCAAACGAGATTGTTCGAAACGAGCACTTTACGCGGGACTACCGTGTCTACGTACCAGCTCGTGAAGTCGAAATAGACGGCGTGGTTACCGATTCGACTCTGACTTGTGAGGACATTCTTAAGTACGGGGCGGGTTGTTTCAAAGATCCCTTACTTAAGAATGTCAAGATACTGGATTGCAAACGATTGCATTCAGTATCGATCACCGGGGATGGAACAAAATCTTATCCTCAATCGGATTCTTATCGAGTAACCTTTGCTGGCTCGGCTTTGCCTAACTACGTCCTCTTGGACCGGGTTCGTCTGCCTGTTCGTCTCTATGTACCACGGGTAATGAATTGTACGAACTGCAAACAATTGGGGCATACAGCCTCCCATTGCTGCAATAAGCCTCGTTGTGCTAACTGTGGGGGTGCCCATGCGGATGGTTCTTGCGGTAAGAATATTGAAAAGTGCCTCTATTGTAAGGAGAATCCGCATGACCTCTCAGCATGTCCCGCGTACAAACTTCGCGGTGATAGAATGAAGCGTTCTCTGAAGGAACATTCTAAACGCTCTTTTGCAGATATGCTGAAAAGTGCCACACCTCCTAAACAGACAACGAACCCATATGCCTGCTTGTCAACTGACGAGAGCGATTCTGACAACCCTTTGGAAGGTACATCTTCGGCTGTCCCTCATAGCTTTAGGAAAAGAAGAAATATATCCTCTCATAAGCTCCCTAGTAAGGGTTCGAAGATATCTTTGGAAGGGCCTCGAAAAATTACAGCTATAGGAAGTGATGCTAAAGCAAAACCGAAGAAAAATGCTCCTGGTCTAGGAAATCTAAACTCTAAGAAGGAATTCCCACCACTTCCTGGGACACCGAACCCCCCAAGCGTCCCTGAAAACCAACAAGAGAACCATCTTGGAACTGCTGGACTTATCAAGTTCTCTGATATTGTGGACTGGATCTTTAAAAATTTTAATATTTCCGACCCTCTTAAAAGCATTTTATTTGCTTTCATGCCTACAGTGAAAACGTATTTGAAGCAGATGACTGCAAATTGGCCCCTTCTTTCAGCGATCGTATCCTTCGATGGCTAAGTCATCCTTGGAGGTTAGGGATTCAATCACTGTCATACAGTGGAATTGTAGAAGTATCATCCCAAAAATAGATCCTTTCAAATTTCTAGTAAATAATCTGAAATGTGACGCATTTGCATTGTGCGAAACTTGGCTAAATTCTGAAATACCCTTAAACTTCCACGATTTTAACATTATTCGTCTGGATCGAGATGATCCCTATGGAGGAGTACTTTTGGGGATCAAAAAGTGCTATTCTTTCTATCGCATTAACCTCCCCTCGATACCAGGTATTGAAGTTGTCGCATGTCATGTTACAATCAAAGGTAAGGACCTTTGCATTGCTTCCATCTACATTCCCCCAAGAGCCTCGGTTGGGCATCGGCGGCTCAATGATATCATAGAGCTTCTTCCCGCTTCGACGTTGGTTTTAGGAGACTTTAACTCACACGGTACAGGATGGGGCTGTCTTTACGACGATAACAGATCAGCTATGATCCATGATATCTGCGACAACTTCAATATGACAATCTTGAATACGGGAGAAATGACACGAATTCCTGCACCACCAGCAAGACCAAGTGCGCTGGACTTATCCCTTTGCTCGACATCGCTACGGTTGGATTGCACGTGGAAGGTAATCCCTGATCCTCACGGTAGCGATCATCTGCCTATCGTAATTTCAATCGTCACCGGATTAAGACCATCGGAAACAATCAATGTTTCGTATGACCTCACACGAAACATTGATTGGAAATGCTACGCAAATTCGATATCTGAGAAACTAGAAACAACACAAGAACTTCCTCCGGAGGAAGAGTACAAGTTTTTGGCTGGCTTGATTCTCGACACCGCGAGTCAAGCTCAGACGAAACGTGTACCCGGCGCGAAAACTAACATCCGTCCCCCCAATCCGTGGTGGGACAAAGAGTGCTCATCACTAAACGTGGAAAGAACTTCAGCATTCAAAAAGTTTTGAAAAAATGGAACACCTGATAATTATCGGAGTTACGCGGCGTTAAACTTGCAAATGAAGAACTTAATTAAAGCAAAGAAACGAGGTTACTGGCGCCAATTTGTTGATGGATTAACAAAAGAAACATCGATGAGCACTCTTTGGAACACAGGCTGACGAATGCGCAACAAAAACACCACTAACGAAAGCGAAGAATATTCAAACCGCTGGATATTCGATTTCGCTAAAAAAGTTTGTCCAGACTCTGTTCCGGAACAGAAGATCTCTCGCGTCACGACATTGAATACAAACGAAACACCGTTTTCGATGGTAGAGTTCTCACTTGCACTCTTGTCGTGTAACAATAAAGCCCCGGGGCTGGACAGAATTAAATTCAATTTGCTGAAAAACCTGCCTGACCCTGCCAAAAGACGTTTGTTGAATTTATTCAACAAGTTCCTTGAGGGTAATATTGTCCCACATGACTGGAGACAAGTGAGAGTGATCGCCATTCAAAAACCAGGAAAACCAGCTTCCAATCACAACTCGTATCGGCCGATTGCTATGCTTTCCTGTATCCGGAAATTGTTCGAAAAAATGATTCTGTTTCGTCTAGACAATTGGGTCGAGACTAATGGCTTCCTTTCAGATACACAATTCGGCTTCCGCAGGGGCAAAGGAACGAACGATTGTCTTGCGCTGCTCTCAACCGAAATTCAAATGGCATTTGCTCGTAAAGAACAAATGGCGTCAGTTTTCCTAGACATCAAGGGGGCTTTTGATTTAGTTTCCATAAACATCCTATCAGAGAAGTTGCATCAGCATGGTCTTTCACCAATTTTGAATAACTTTTTGTATAATCTGTTGTCCGAGAAATACATGTATTTCACGCATGGTGATTTGTCGACAATACGATTCAGTTACATGGGTCTTCCTCAGGGCTCATGCTTAAGCCCCCTTTTATACAATTTTTACGTAAACAACATTGATGAATGTATCAACACATCTTGCACGCTAAGACAACTTGCCGACGACAGCGTTGTGTCTATTATAGGACCCAAAGCTGCCGATCTCCAAGGACCATTGCAAGATACCCTCGACAACTTGTCGACATGGGCTCTTCAAATGGGTATCGAGTTCTCTACGGAGAAAACTGAACTGGTTGTATTTTCAAGGAAGCGAGAACCAGCACAATTACAGCTTCAACTAGGGGGTGAAACCATAGCTCAGGTCTTCACATTTAAATATCTCGGGGTCTGGTTCGACTCCAAAGGCACCTGGGGATGTCACATTAGATATCTGAAACGAAAATGCCAACAGAGAATCAACTTTCTTCGTACAATAACCGGATCGTGGTGGGGTGCCCACCCAGGAGACCTGATTAGGCTGTATCAAACAACAATATTGTCCGTAATGGAATATGGATGCTTCTGCTTCCGATCCGCCGCGAACACCCATTTCATTAAACTGGAAAGAATTCAGTATCGTTGTTTACGTATTGCCTTAGGTTGCATGCAGTCGACTCATACGATGAGTCTTGAAGTACTGGCGGGCGTCTTACCGTTGAAAAATCGATTCTGGGATCTCTCATATCGATTGCTAATCCGATGCGACATCCTGAATCCGATGGTGATTGAAAACTTCGAAAGGCTTGTCGAGCTCAATTCTCAAACCCGTTTTATGTCCTTGTATTTTGATTACATGGCTCAGAATATTAATCCTTCTTCGTTTGTTTCCAACCGTGCTCATTTCTTGGATACTTCTGATTCTACTGTGTTTTCGACACATCCATGAAGGAAGAGATTTGTGGAATTCCGGATCACGTACGCCCTCAAGTGGCCCCTAATATTTTTAATAACAAATTTAGAACAGTCAACTGCGAAAATATGTTTTATACTGACGGATCAAACATCAACGAGTCCACAGGCTTCGGCATCTTCAATCAAAACATCACCGCTTCTTACAAACTCAGTGATCCGGCTTCAGTTTACGTCGCAGAATTAGCTGCCATTCAGTACACCCTCGAGATCATTGAAACCTTGCCCAAAGACCATTACTTCATTGTCACGGACAGTCTAAGCTCAATAGAAGCTCTCCGGGCAATGAAGCCAGGAAAGTATCCCCCATATTTCCTGGGGAAAATACGGGAACATTTGAGAACTTTATCTGAACGGTCTTATTTAATATCGTTAGTCTGGGTCCCTTCGCATTGTTCCATACCGGGCAATGAAAAGGCAGACTCATTGGCTAAAGTGGGCGCATTGGAAGGTGATATTTATGAAAGACCAATCTGCTTCAATGAATTTTTCAGTATTTCTCGTCAGAAAACTCTCGAAAGTTGGCAAACTTCATGGACGAATGACGAACTGGGACGATGGCTACACTCCATTATCCCTAAGGTATCGACGAAACCTTGGTTCAAGGGGATGAACGTGAGTCGTGATTTCATTCGCGTTATGTCACGGCTCATGTCAAATCACTATACATTCAACTCACATCTCCGGCGTATTGGGCTCGTGGAGAGCAGTCTCTGCACCTGTGGCGACGGTTATCAGGACATCGAGCATGTCGTGTGGTCGTGCGTAGAGTATCGTGACGCCAGGTCGGAGCTTCTGGAATCCCTTAGGGCCCGAGGTAGACCGCCTGAGGTTCCGGTTCGGGATGTGTTGGCGAGTCGGGATAGTTCCTATATGCTTCTTATTTACCAATACCTCAAACACATTAATATACAAGTGTGATCCGTTGTATTTGGCATAGAAAGTTTTCCTTACTCTTTTCGAGACTAAGAATACTCTTCACCTATAGGTTCGACACTAACATCCGCCCGATTCTCCCAATCCCCCGTCTGTCTACCATCTTTATCGATACTAACAAGATCTTTTTGCTGTTACTAACTTTTCGCTCCCCTTTCCCCAGTCTCTTCACCATCTCGATGTCAACTAACTAAATATTTGTAGTTATTAGTTATTTCGTTCCCATACCCCCCTTTAACAATCCGTTTTCCACAACAATTACTTCTCTATTTTTTTTCTTCATACCATTCGGCAACATCACCGCTCCAGTCGATGATTCACATGCGGGCCACCCGCCAGGTCTTTGCAGCCTGGGGGTGTTTTCCGCGGACCCACTGAAGGATGCAGCAATTTTTGATAGATTTTCACGTCACCTGGCTGATTCCAAGAACGGAGGACCACCCTGTCGATAACTAGCACGCGGGCCACTGGCCGAGTCTTTGACTCGGGGGTGTCTTCCGTGGACCCATACGGACAAGCATACGGCCACTACCATTGAGTAGCAACGTCACCAGTAAAACATGAGAGTCCAGCACCTACACAATTCTTATTATTACAAAATGCCTTTGGCATCATAGAGCTAACGCATTGTGCCTTAATAAATATATTTTATGAAAAAAAAAACCAATTGCAACAATTGCAACAATTGCAACAATTGCAACAATTGCAACAATTGCAACAATTGCAACAATTGCAACAATTGCAACAATTGCAACAATTGCAACAATTGCAACAATTGCAACAATTGCAACAATTGCAACAATTGCAACAATTGCAACAATTGCAACAAGTGCAACAAGTGCAACAAGTGCAACAAGTGCAACAATTGCAACAATTGCAACAATTGCAACAATTGCAACAATTGCAACAATTGCAACAATTGCAACAATTGCAACAATTGCAACAATTGCAACAATTGCAACAATTGCAACAATTGCAACAATTGCAACAATTGCAACAATTGCAACAGGTGCAGAAATTGCAAAAATGTCAAAAATAACAAAAATAGCAAAAAACACCAAAAATAGTAAAAAATGCAGTACATAAAAAAATTCAAAAATGGCTTAAATTGAAAAAAGGCAAAAATTTTAATATTCAATTGTTGCAATTGTTCAAAAATTGGAAAAAATAGTGAGATTTGTAATAATAGCAGAAATAATAAAAAATAAATAATCGCGAAAGCAGAAAATGAGAGAAACAGCAAAACTATCAGAAATAGTAGAAAAGTTGCATCAAATGACTGAAATTAGAAAAACCTGGTTTAATCAACCTAGTGGTGCAATGATGCCTTTCTCATATACTAATATTTTCAAAAATATCATCAGAAGATTTTGTGAATAATTTTTTTTCAATCTTGAATAAAATAAGAAACTTTCTTTGGGTATAAACTAACATAACCTTTTCAAATTGTAAACAGTTATGTCAAGTTGATGAGAAATTTTGCTTTATTTTGTATCGTCATCCTATAAGACTGTAGAAACTTTTATTTAAGCCTGTTTGTGGAAATCGATCAAATCATCTCTGTGAAAATTGAGTGAGTCTCGTTTTAAACTTGTTGACTACTGCTTCTGGTACTTCTGGAACCAGGAACTTGGAACCAATATAACCAAAGTCGGTTCGTTTAGTAAGTAACTAAAATAGCCTTCAAATTGAATCAGTTTTAAGCCAAATCTAGAAAAATTTTACCCTTCGTCGCTCTAAATGACAGTGTCGAATTATATAGAACACTTAGCCTTTCGAGTCAATTTCCACTGGTCAATTTTTCAAGTGATTGTATAAACTTTTTTTATGAGAAAGGCAATTCTGTGTCTTCTGTTGAAAAGCATCTTTATCATGATTTTGTAATAACTCTAACAAGTAGGTACAAATTCATCATTCAGTAATAGCCGTTCAACCGAGAAGGTTGTGTATAGAAGCGTACAGTTTAATAACGCTGGTTAGTTTACACGCGTTAAATACGACAACGGTTGAACTACAGGTAGAGACCTGTTGGCAGCAGCCGTTAAAACGTAAAATCGTGCTGCATAAGAGAGCCCTAGTGCTGGGCCAAGCTGGTGAAGGAAACAACAAAGGGCGTTTCCCAAGCTCTACCCAGGCCACAATATACAGCCACAAGTGCTGAGCAGGAGAGTGCAAAGGCACATTGAAGAAGAAGAGTGCAAAGGCACACAGAAGCAGGAGAGTGCAAAAGCACACCGGTGCGAAGGCACTTCGGTGCAGAAGCATATCGGTGCGGAGCACAAGGAAGAAGGAGACAAGACAATTCGGTCTTTCCACTGCCATACAACACGCAGGTATACACCGGTGACCTGCGCTGGTTGCAGCTGGCGAAGACAAAAGTAAATCGGAAATCGAGTGGTGCTGGATGTCAGGTAGCAGTAGCATCACATCCAACAATCAGCATCCAACAAGAACATCTAGAGCAACGAGGATCTACACGGCAGTGCAACGGAGATAGACAACGATTTTAAGGTAGAAGTTTTTTCTTTTCCTTTTGATTGAGTACTGTGTAGTGTTGGTTTCATTTTTCATTTTAAAGTTTGTTTAAAAATTTAAATGTGATGGATGAATCCATGGATGTAAATCCTAGCATGAATCCTATAGCCCCACGAACGAAAAAATATCAGGAGAGCTCTTCTGGGCCTTGGATAGTCTTTTTTAGACGTATATCAAAGCCATTAAACATTTACCAAATTTCTAAAGGTTTGACATCACGATACTCTTCAATCAAAGAGATCATAAAAGTAAATAACGATAAAATTCGTGTTGTGGTAAATAATTTGAAACACGCGAATGATATTGTCTCTTCGGAACATTTCATTAAAGAGTATAAAGTTTACATACCCTCCAAAGATGTCGAAATTGACGGTGTTGTTACCGAAGCGAGTCTTTCGGTCGATGATTTACTCAAGCATGGTGTTGGTCGTTTCAAGAACTCTATGCTTGAGGGTGTGAAAATACTGGAGTGCAAACAACTGTACTCAGTAGTTTATGAAGAGGGAAAAAAAGTTTATCGCCCATCAGACTCGTTTCGAGTGACATTTGCCGGATCTGCGTTGCCGTCCCATGTCTATGTCGATAAAATTCGCCTCCCTGTTTGGCTTTTTGTTCCAAATGTAATGAATTGTACGAACTGCAAAAAATTCGGACACACAGCTACTTACTGTAGCAATAAACCAAAATGTATTAAGTGTGAAGGACCTCATAAAGATAATGATTGCAACAAGGAAATTGAAAAATGTCTTTATTGTGGGGAAAGTCCTCATGAGGATATTTCAGTATGCACTGCATTTAAAGTGCACAAAGACAAAATTAAGCTTTCTTTAAAAGCACGGTCTAAGCGCACATATGCAGAAATGCTTAAAACGGTCATTGATGTCCCCCCTTTGGAAACCGAAAACGGGTTTTCAAATCTAGAGGAAACAGAGGACTCTGACTCTGACGAAAATAGTGAAGGTAATTCGTTTATCACTACCCAAGGGTCAGTTAAAAGAAAGAAGTCTTCTTCCAAATTACCAAAAAAGACACCTAAAGTTTCATCTTCAAAAAAAGATCCCCGTGTTAAACAAAAAAAGTCAAAACCAAAGACTGTGCCTCCTGGTTTGTCAAATTCACAAACCAATCCAGGATCTAGCACAGAAAAAGGTAATAATCCTGTGGGCTCCATTTCACAGCCACCAACAGGATTACTGAAGTTTTCGGAAATTGTTGAATGGATTTTCTCAGCATTCAATATATCTGAACCCTTAAAGACCCTCATAATGGCATTCCTTCCAATAGCTAGAAATTTTTTGAAGCAGTTATCAGCTCAATGGCCAATTGTCTCAGGTTTTGTATCTTTTGATGGATAATTTATCACCCGCCGCAAATGATACAATCACTGTCCTGCAGTGGAATTGTCGAAGCATCATGCCAAAACTTGATTCATTTAAAATTTTATTGCATAGTCAAAAATGTGATGTATTTGCTTTATGCGAAACATGGCTTACTTCAAACATAGCTTTAAATTTTAATGATTTTAACATTATACGTCTCGATAGAGACTCTCCGTATGGTGGAGTGCTTTTGGGAATTAAGAAATGCTGTTCCTTTTATAGATTAAACATCCCTTCAACTTCTAGTATAGAAGTTGTTGCTTGCCAAATAAAGATTAAAGGCAAAGATATTTGCATAGCTTCGGTTTATATTCCTCCAAAAGCACAAGTTGGACAGCGACAGCTTAATGAAATGGTTGAAGCCCTTCCTACTCCACGATTGATTCTGGGGGATTTAAATTCGCACGGAATGATGTGGGGTTCCGTTTACAATGATAGCAGATCATCTTTAATACAAAACATTTGTGACAATTTTAGCATGACGGTATTAAATATGGGTAGCATGACACGGATCCCAAGACCTCCTGCACGCCCAAGTGCATTAGATCTATCTCTTTGCTCAACATCAATTCGACTAGATTGCACCTGGAAAATATTGCCTGATTTACACGGTAGCGATCATTTACCAATCATCATCTCAATTAGCTGTAACAAATGTATTGCTAATTCAGCTAGTATTCCATATGATTTGACAAAAAATATCGACTGGATTAAATACCAAAGTAGAATCTCTAGTATTTTGAATTCAATGGAAGAGCTCCCTCCACTTGAAGAATATGACTTCCTCATTTGTTCGATTCTGGAGGCAGCAGAACAATCCCAAACTAAACGCTTTCCTGGGCCAACGACTAACAGAAGGCCTCCCAACCCCTGGTGGGACAAAGAGTGCTCAGAGGCTAAACTCGCAAAACAAAATGCTTGCAAGACGTTTCTAAAACGGGGAGGAGGAACTCCTCAGAATTTTGAAAAACTTATGGTTTTAGAAACCAAGTACAAGAGCATACTTCGAGCCAAAAAATGTAGCTATTGGAGACATTTTGTCGAAGGTTTGTCAAGAGAAACCTCAATGAGCACTCTTTGGAATACGGCCAGACGAATGAGGAATCGTAACGTGGGCAATGAGAGTGATGAATACTCGAACCGATGGATATTTGACTTTGCTAGGAAAGTTTGCCCAGATTCTGTTCCTACGCAAAGCATTATACGGGAATCTCCTCCAAATAATGGTTTTATTAATAACCCATTTTCAATGATGGAATTTTCTATAGCACTCTTGTCTTGTAACAATAACGCCCCTGGGTTGGACAGAATTAAATTCAACTTGGTGAAGAATCTGCCCGACCTGGCAAAAAGACGTTTGTTGGAATTGTTCAACAAGTTTCTTGAGCAAAATATTGTTCCGCCTGACTGGAGACAAGTGAAAGTTATCGCCATTCAAAAGCCGGGGAAACCAGCTTCCAATCACAACTCATATAGACCCATTGCGATGTTGTCCTGCATCAGAAAATTGTTCGAAAAAATTATTCTACGACGTCTCGACACTTGGGTCGAGACGAACGGTTTGTTGTCAGATACTCAGTTTGGCTTCCGTAGAAATAAAGGGACGAATGATTGCCTTGCATTACTTTCGTCTGACATCCAAATTGCCTTCGCTCAAAAGCAACAAATGGCATCTGTATTTTTAGACATTAAAGGAGCGTTTGATTCAGTTTCCATTGATGTCCTTTCAGACAAGCTCCACCAACATGAACTTCCAGCGGTTATAAATAATTATTTGCACAACCTTTTGTCAGAGAAGTGCATGTATTTTTCACATGGCGATTTGGCAACATTTAGAATTAGCTACATGGGTCTCCCGCAAGGCTCATGCCTCAGTCCGCTCCTCTATAATTTTTACGTGAATGACATTGACAGCTGTCTAGTAACCCCATGTACACTAAGACAATTGGCAGATGATGGCGTGGTTTCAGTTACTGGGCCCAAAGCTATTGATCTGCATAAACCATTGCAAGATACCTTAGATAACTTGTCCGTTTGGGCTGTTCATCTTGGTATCGAATTCTCTGCGGAGAAAACAGAGTTAGTCGTCTTTTCAAGAAAGCATGATCCCGCGCAGCTTCAGCTCCATATGATGGGAAGAATGATCCAACAGGTCTTAACTTTTAAATACCTCGGGGTGTGGTTCGATTCCAAATGCACGTGGGGAGGACACATTAGGTATCTGATAACGAAATGCCAACAAAGAGTAAATTTTCTTCGAACAATAACAGGATCTTGGTGGGGTTCTCATCTCATTTTATCAAACTTGAGCGAATTCAGTACCGTTGTTTGCGAATTGCCTTAGGCTGCATGCATTCGACACATACAATGAGTCTTGAAGTTCTGGCGGGAGTTCTTCCATTAAAAGATCGATTTTGGGAGCTTTCATCACGCCTGCTAATAAGATGTGAGGTGCTGAATCCCATGGTAATTAATAATTTCGAACGACTAGTCGAGCTTCGATCTCAAACAAAATTTATGACAGTATATTTTAACCATATGTCACAGGAAATCAACCCTTCAAGATATATTCCTATCCGTGTCAGCATCCTAAGTGCCCCTGACTCAACTTTATTTTTCGATACATCCATGCAGCGTGAAGTGCGTGGAATCCCGGATCATCTACGCTCGACGGAAATCCCAAAAATTTTTTCAAGTAAGTTCAGGCATATTGACTCTGAGAAAATGTTTTACACGGACGGATCGCGAATTGAAGAAGCGACAGGGTTTGGTATGTTCAACAATAATGTTTCGGCCTCATTTAGGCTTCAAGAACCTGCATCTGTTTATTTAGCTGAGCTAGCAGCAGTTCATTATAGTTTGAGTGTAATCGTCACATTATCTCCAAACCATTATTTCCTCTTCACAGATAGTCTGAGTGCAATTGAAGCCATTCGCTCAATCGCTGCTGACAAAAATGAACCGTTTTTCTTGGGTAAAATAAAACAGTGTCTGAACGACATATTGAATAATAATTATCTAATCACTATAGTCTGGGTCCCGGCTCATTGCTCCATTCCAGGCAATGAAAGAGCCGATAATTTAGCCAAACGTGGTGCTATTGAGGGTGAAATTTATGAGCGACCGATTGCTTTCAACGAATTCTATAGTTCGTCTCGCCAAAGAACACTTGCCAGCTGGCAAGCATCTTGGGATAGAGATGATCTGGGTCGGTGGATGCACTCAATTATTCCGAAAATATCGACAAAGGCATGGTTCAGGGAACTGGATGTGAGTAGGGATTTCATTCGTGTGATGTCCAGACTCATGTCCAATCACTACACGTTAGATGCACATCTCCTTCGAATTGGGCTCTCCGAGACTAATCATTGTGCTTGCGGAGAAGGTTATCGGGATATTGATCATGTCGTTTGGACATGCGTGGAGTATCGTGATGTCAGATCTCAACTAATAAATTCTTTGCGTACCCAAGGTAAACTATCCAATATCCCAGTTCGAGACATTCTTGCTTGTCGTGACCTTTCATACATGAAACTTATTTATCATTTCATAAAGAAAATTGGAGTTTCAATTTAATAAAGGCCCCTTTTAAGACTTAGTTCTGATCCCAGCTGCGTCCATGAGTTCAACCAATAGCTAAATTAGAATAAAAATTATGTAATGATACAAACAAACTCGAAACAGTTTATGAAATTATCAACAAAATGTCTGAAAATAACAGCTTATTTTATAATTTATAGAAGTTAATCGTTTGGTTCAAATAATATTTCCGAGTAGATTTCATAATTAATGACGAGTTACCTAAGATGATATTTAAGCTATAAGAGAATATGTTTTAATAAATTCAAAACGTTGTGACTATGTTAGAATTAAATTAGGATAAGAATATTATGTAAAAGTGATGCTACGGCGAAGAAAAACTTATGTAAACTGCCTTAAGAAATAAACGTATTTATGGAAAAAAAAAGTAGGTACAAATTGAATAAAATTATTAGAAATTTACATATTTTTCACCTGAAAAATATAAATTTTAATGTGGCAACCCTGCACGCTATACAAAATTGAACAAAGCACGCTGTGAATGGAACAAAGCCGCACGTACCGTCGCATACCAGTTTTGCATCGTCTTTTTTTTCGATTATAGTGGTTTTAACATTGTTGTAATTCACCTCTTCGGGCCAGAAAAATTTTCTGACCCTATGTGCGGAATCGAACCCAGATGGGCAGCGTGAAAGGCACTTACCCATCACGCTATACCCGTTCCCCTGCATCAACATTTTGAATTTGAATGTTTTGACACTCATCGCCCTGTAATTTCGGAACCGGAATTCGGATCAGGATGAAATTGTACGGTATATTTAAAGACAATGAGAGCTTTAATTTGAATCATAAATCGTGAAAAAGGGCTTAACCGTTGCTGAGAAATCGACGGGAGTGGAAACCGAGGACTAGCAATAAATTTAGCAGTAAGTTTTATAAAAATGTGCACCTCGTTTCGCCATTGATTGTGAAAAAATACTCATGGAATTGAAAATTTTCCCCAATCGCACTGTAATACCGGAACCGGAAGTCGGATTTGGATCAACTTTTCGGGGACTTTTTAAAGAATTTCAAGACCTTTTATTTGCTTCTTAGTTTGTGAAAATTGATCAAGAAGTTTCCGAGAAAATTGATTGCATATTTTTTCATAAATTTTCACATATTTCCTTGTAATTCCGGAACCGGAAGTGGGATCCAAATAAAACTCAGGAAAATGGTATAAGGCTATACGACCTTTCATTTAAATCTAAGTTTTTGAAAATCGGTTTAGCCATCTTTGAGAAACGTGTGTGACTATTATTTTTTCCTTTTTTGGTGCATATCACCCTGTAATTCCGGAACTTGAAGTCGGATCCAAATGAAACGCAGGAACTTTGTATGGGACCTCAAGACCTTTCATTTGAATCCAAGTTTGTGGAAAGCGGTTCAGCCATCTCTGAGAAAATTGAGTGACATTTTTGTCACACACACATACACAGACATTTTGTGATCTCGACGAACTGAGTCGAATGGTATATGACACTCGGCCCTCCGGGCCACGGTTCAAAAGTCGGTTTTCACAGTGATTGCATAACCTTTCTATATGAGAAAGGCAAAAATAGTAAAAATAGAAAAAATTGTAAACACATAAAATTAACAAAAGTAGCTATTATTGTCAAAAGTGCAAATATTACAGAAATTGCCAAATTTGCAAGAATTGTCCGATTTTTACTGCTTATGACTTGGATCTGCTATCAGGAAATATATTCAAGACATATTCCTGAACTAGCTATTTTTTTATATCGATGTCTGCAAAACTGCGTGGAACGGAATACATGTCCGTAAAGGGCGGCGATTCTCGTTCATGTGACGCTGTCTGAGATGTTTCCGAAATGATCCTTATAAATCTTACTATTTCGGTGAAAACGAATTTGCTTCATATATTCCATTACATTTTCACATTGGATTTCGCAAGAACTATTTAAATATTCCATGAATTTAAATATTTGAAAAGATTTCGAAGATTCACTTGAACTGTTATGGCTGCTGGAACTTTAAAAGTAAACGTCAAATGCAAGAAGCTATGAAAGAATATTACGTCAGTAGCATGTAAAACTAAATCAGTTAAGATGTATAGTAAAATACATTTTGTTTTGAACAAATGCGTTCAGTCGATGCAACACAAATTAATATTCAGGAATTCATATAACGTTTCATGAAAAATTATATGTGATACAGGTTTCCATCTTCAATGTTTAGGCCGATTTCAAAATTTCGTTTTAATTTATTTTCAAATTTTTTTATGTGTAGGTTTCACTTATCAAGCGTACATTTAAAACCGATCTTGTAATTTAACATCTTTTAAGACGTTCGTAAATGAAGCGTAGCAGTTCTGGCAAATTTAAATACAAGCACATATAAAATTGTGTGATTTGAAAAATTCAACGGGATAAAATACTGAAATTTCGTAGCAACCACGGCTTGAACCGCGAATCGTTAATACACATAGTACGTCTGCTAATCGACTGAGATATAGAAGCACTTATCTGATTAACTGATAATGGGCACATAACACATGGATCAATAAGTCCCGAGACTAACAATGGAAACAACATTTTTTTGCATTTTTTTTAAATAAATCAACATAATCACCTATGGTGATACAATGGTTCCAACGTTTTTCCAATTTTTCAATACCATGTTTATAAAAAAACTTATCTTTCGCTTCAAAATAAGCTTCAGTTTCAGCGATGACCTCCTCATTTGAGCCAAATCTTTTTCCCTGGAGCATTTTTTTAAGATAAGCAAAGAGCCAGTAGTCACTGGAGGCTAAATCTGGCGAGTATGGGGGGTGGGGAAGCAGATCAAAGCCCAATTCGTTCAATTTCGCCATTGTTTTCATCGAATTGTTTTTTTTTTTTCATCGAGAGCAATCTCGGCACCCACTTGGAAAAAACCTTTTTCATGCTCAATTTTTCATGAAGGATAGTAAATACACTTCCACATGATATCTGTGTCATCTCAGCAATCTCACGAAGCTTCACTTTGCGATCTTTCATTATAATTTTTGTCACTTCACTCACATTTTCCGGTGTAACCGGTGCTTCCACAGATCTACCCGAGCGTTCCGCGTCATTTGTGTCGGTACGACCACGTTTAAACTCGGCGAACCACCGACAAATCGTTGCTTTTGATGGACAAGAGTCCGGATAACATTTTTCAATCCATTGTTTCGCTTGCACGGTGTTTTTACCCATTAAAAAACAATGTTTTATCAGAACACGAAACTCGGTTTTTTCCATTTTTTAAACAAACTACAAAACGACTTTACTCCAACCTCGATAACTCAGCTGTTTCTGGTAGGATCGACTTAAAATGTTGACCCGTTTCAAGCAAAGGTTAGTACTTTAGAAAGACGTGGTTACTGGTTTACTACGAGCGCCATCTCTGCTTTAGTCTCGGGACTTATTGATCCATGTGTTATAAATTCATACAGTTACTAACCGAAGGCAAATTGCAGTCGGAGTTACGAATGGAATTTTCCGTCATTTGACAAGCTAGGTTGTTATGAATTGCATCGTATTTGGAATCAGATCAGCAGTAAAATACACAATTTTTTGCTGTGTATCTCGAAATGTAGCAAGAGAATGGAAAGAACATGGATATTTATGAATTTATTACCTATCGTTTTGTTTTTAAAAGACCATTTCAAGAGACTGTTTTTGTTTAAAAATAATAAAAGGCACACCTTTTGGAATAATTATATTTATTTTATTAAACAGAATTACCATTGAATGTTTTGAAACTAATGACTTGTATGCTATTCGTAAAGATTGGAGTAACGAAGAGAAAAAAATTTAACTGCAAAGTATGAGAACTTTTAATCTAAAAAATAACTTTGGTGGGGTGCAATTGCATTCTGTTAATGTAGAAAATATGAACAAATACAAATTATTTGTATTTGGTATAATGTTAATGTTACAATCCTTTAAACCTATTAATGTTACAATCCTTCAAACAAAAGTATATATTGCCATCAGTTTTACAGACAATTGAACTGAATTTGACTTCAAAATATTTTATTTTCTACAGTTATTTTTTCAGTAGCTTTCAAATGCGTAAATCTTGTCCCTTTGGTAGTATAAAAAATTATAATTGCGTCAAAGCACAGTACCTTCTTTGATGTGTTGAATGTAAACATCAAACGATCACATTGTAAAATATAAAGCTTAATTGAAGCCCTAAAACATACAGAGCTCATAGAGACAAAGAGGCAAAGCTTGCATACTTTTAATGAATTTTCGCTAAGCAAATAGCGGCGCTCAATTCGAATCCCAATCGAATTAAATATTACAGGACATCCTGACAATTCAATATAGGTTATCTCTATCCAGGACAGCCAGTTTTAAAACAAAGCGACAGATATCCTCGCACCATTCAGAACACTAATCCAATCATTGTCCCATTAGGATCGATCGTTGCCCCGCTAGAAAAATCACAAAACTGTCAGCTGAAGTGCGAGTGCATGATGGTGTCATTCAATTCAATCTATATTTGCCGAGTAAAATCAATTAGTGAGATTGGAGCTGAAGCTGGCTTCGAACACAATTAAGCATTGTTAGATTTATAGGCTGCTAGAAGGAATGCTGCGTCGGAAGGATTGCAGCTCCCGGTAAAATCCAGTGGCAATCGATGTCGGTAGCTTAAACAATAACTAGCGAACTCTTTTGCCCTTTGTTTTTAGGGGAAACGTGTCTACGATAGACACAAGAATGTCAATTTGTTAGTTGCAAATCCAAATGATCATATTTCAGTGAGACTTTTCAATTTTCAATAGGACTTACAACGTTTAAATTAAAATTCTGGACACTCTCGAACAGTTGAGCAAGCTTTTGAACTTTTTGGCCGTTTGTAAGAAGTATTTTATATCCTTCCTTGAGAGCAGGTATTGGTTTCTGAGGTTTCTTAAGAACTTTAAACAGTTCCCAGAAAGGTTTAAACGATTGGTCAAGTTCTTGAGTGACATTTTCATTTCGGAAAAGAATAAACCTATTTTTAATTTCTTTTTGTAAAGTTTGTTTTCATAGCTGGATCACGAGAACGTTGATATTGTCGTCGACGAACATTCTTCAACCGAATGAGCAATTGAAGATTGTCATCGATGATAGGAGAATATAATTTAGTTTGAGCTTTAGGAACTGCAAGATTCCTAGCTTCGATAATGTAATGATTCAAATTATCTGTTGTCGTGTCGAAATCCGAAGAATTTTCTAAAATATTTTTATGATTCACTTGATTTTCTTTAATATGAGGTCTTTTCAATGTATTATCTATTATAGTTAAATAAAGAACTAATTGGATTAAACATAGCTTCATTGGAAATTCCGAATGTCATAAGAAGATTATCGAAGAAGTCGAAGTCAGCATAAGTAATCAGTTCACTACAAATGTGAATGGTTCGTTAGAACCAGATCAATTGTAGAGGGATTCCCGCAGAAGAGAAACAAGTCGGATTATTGGGATAAAGAACTACAAAATATCCAGCAGAGAATTGATTATGAAGTATTTTTCCATTTCGGTTATTTTGTCCACAATTTCACTGAACATGTTTTGCATTTGGGTCCCCTATTACGAAAAATTTGGTTCGATGTCTTGTGATTTTTTTTTCTAATCACCTTTAAAGAAATTTGTTTGTTCACCAGTGCATTGGAATGGCAAACATGCTCCAGTGATAAAATAATTTCCATGAATAGTTTCAATTTCGATTCCCAAGCTTTCGTTAACTTTAGTGTTGTTGGTAAAATTCGATATTTGATTTGCCGTTGTACAAAAATGGCAAATCTATGAACCACACAATGTGAGTTGCTCTTCAATTTAACGTTTGGTTTAAGGAATGTCTCTGTCACAATAGCAATAAAAATTTTGTGAACTTTGAGAAAATTGTATAATTTATCTTCACTCGATTGTAAAGATCGAACATTCCAAGTTAAAATATTCAAATAATTATTTAACATCATTGTAGAATGCTTCGAAAAGTGATGAAGTCGAATTCATTCAGATGATAAGGTCTTGTCTTATTTTTCGTTATTTGACCCAAAAAAAATTAACGATATTGAAGAATAAGTGGTAGGTAGTTGTCTGCCTGTCACGCTAGCGAAACTGACACCAGAGGAAGAAGATGACGGGAAAGATTTACCTGTTAATAAATTGTTTTCATTAGAAGACGAAGCGGAAAGCGTGCCTGTTTTTTTGTTTCTTTATATTCGAAGAAAGAAGTGCATTAGAAGACTTAGGCGTGGCATTTGAATCGTTTTGCTGAATTGACTCTTTGATATCTAAGCCACCAAGCGTTCAAATTTTTTCCCTAGCACGACATTCTAAATAATTTGATTTATGTTTTCCATCACAATTGGGATATGAAAATTTAGCAATGAACAGTGGTTCAGAAGCGCAATATAACGCTCTTAATTGATAACTGATAGGAACGTGGTTTTTAAGGTACAGTATCTTCAGCAAAGTTGCTCAGAATGATAGACGCCATCTTTTGGCCATTTTTATTTATATGATTGATAGCCCTAAAAGTGAGATAAAAATATTATTTTAGTTCATGGCCAACATAGGGGCTAAGTTACTTCGACAAAGTTGTGCAGAAAGTTATTTCAAACAAACTTGCTGAAGGTACTATTCCCATAACTTGAATGTAATTCATGATATAATGTATTTTCTGAAAAAGGTGCCCTAAAACCAGTTCTTGTAAGAAAACACATATATTTTCAATTTATATGAATTTTTCATGCTATAAAAAGTTTTTCATCATTAAAAACTACACAACTTCCTCAAACATACTATGCTGCTATCATTTCAGTTTAATGAAATAGAGCCAATGCAATGGTTGCTTTCATCGGACAGACGTTTTTCTAACGCAAATTTATTGTCGCGCTTGTGGTAAACCTGCAATTAGTGTTGGGAAAATGATGTTCAGAATAAGTTCATTTCACTATCACTCGTGAAAAAATCAGTTCAAGGGATCTTCTAAAAATATTAGTGATTGAAAAAATCACTTCCGGTATTTTCATTCATGAAACAAGCATTCACAAAACCCTGAACCTCGAAGTTCACAAGTGATTGTTAGTGTCAGCGAAACTTGATGACGAGTTTTCACCTACAGAAATATCGCTAAAGATGCAATCGATAGGGAGGAGAGTCTCCGACAATATTTCGATGCAGAATTTCCACTACGTTTCAGTTCGACACCGATGTGATTCGTGCAAGATTTATAATTATTATATTTTCTTCAATAAAAAAAATCTCTACTGAATAAATTCGCAACTGAACCGTAACTGAGAAATAACAACTGCGATATTCTCGATGCACATAGGATGGTCAATATGAACATTCCAAACAGTGATTATAGTGACGAAAGGTTGCTTAAATTCAACACTGCATTGTTCAGATTAAACTTTATAACCCACTATTTAGCATGAATTTGATTCATAGAAGTAACAGGAGCGCAGTATTGTCAGCATACCTCGAACACACAGAAGGCGCAGCGTTTGAGTGCCGCGTTTGAATTGGTTTAGCGGTTGTCTGCGGTCCTGTTACTTCTGCGTACGTTATTCAAGCTAACATGATTTGTGATTGTTTTATTATAATTTCAACTATTATTAATTACGGCACTTGCTGCTTTTATTAATGATATTACTTCACTATCACGGTAGTGCCGAATAAATATCAAATACATTATCATTATTGATTCACTTATTAACCACCCAACGTACACTGAACATTTTCAGAAAGGATCAGTTTTCGTTCATTGGGGAATTTATTCATCATGTTTTCTGCGAAGGGTTGAGATATAACGGCTATGAAAATTCAATTCCTAAAAATTCATAGTAGAATCATATCAGATATATTCAATGTGCGAACTTGTTTCTTAAATATCATCGAGGAGAATGTTCGCTAGTGAACTCTTCACAACTGATTTTTGTCATGTGAAATCAGTTTCCGTGAGAAGCGCCTACTCAAAAAATCAATACTGAACTCTTCTGCAGTGAGTTTTCTGATTGATGATTTTTTTGTCTGAAAAAAAAAATTAGAGGGTTGTATGCAAGACACGACCGAGCAAAATAACATTAAAAATGAAACGTTTCTAGGGTCCCAATAATAAATACAAAAATAAAGATGATAATGATACTAAACTAAAAACTTATTCAATTGACTAATTACAAACTTGCTCTAGTTTAAGCGCTTAGAATGTTAGCGAATGATAAAATTGACAATTAGATTCTTTCTTGATAATTGATTCTATTCAATTTTGGTCCCTTTCCACAAATTTTTACATTGTTAAGTTTTTGAATAACGTCCTTTAACTAGAAGTCAATTATGATGAATTCAAAGTTACTTCACGAAACGACCGAAATTTGCTCTGTGCCTAATTCGTATAACTGTTTTTGAATTAGTTGATTTTAACAACAAAAGGACAGCACATAGAAAACAAAAATGAATTTAGTTTTATTAACAAGTTTATTAGCCAAAATCTCATGAGAAGTGTCAAAGCAAAACAATCTATCAAAAAGCTTAAAAGGATAGTCATGTTGAAACTGCTTGTAAAATGTTTTGATGTTTTTCGCATGTGTTACGATATATCCATATATAAGTTTCTAAACAGATATGTGAATTTGTGCGCATTTGAAGCGATTGTACGTAACAATGTTTATACGTGGAACAATGAAGTGAGTTTCGAATGTTGCACTTTAATTGTATATGTCAAATGATGATTTTTGTATCTTCCAACCTTCCGGGCGACGCCGTCCGGTGTACTACTTGTATTCGGTTTTTGTTTTCCGAGTGCTCAAAGTTTTCAGTGAGAGAGTCGATTTCGTGAAGTCGAATGAAGAAAACAGTGATTTAGAAGAAAAATTTTCAAAAAGAAGTTTTCATTTTGTTTATGTCTTTTTCTCCTATACAACATCGTATTTATACCTGCCAATATAGAAACGATAACCGCGACGGCAAAATTCTTTTTGGTAGTAGTGTGCCATCTAGTGGCTAGTAGTCATTACGGTGTTAACGTTTTTTCAGTGCGACAGTGCGCCATATAGCTGCAAATTGCAGAAGCCAATTCAACCATTTATGTTGGTTGAAAACAACGTTTTATTTCTCTAATTCTACTAAAAAATTAGTTGAATGGAAATGAAGTGTGCCTTAGCTAAGAAAGTGACAGCACGTTTAATTGGTGAATTCAACTAAAGAATAGCCATTTCAACAATAATTTTATTATTATTCAGGGAATGAGAATTGAAAAATCTTAATTAGCAAAAGTAAAATTTTTTTAGTTATCTCAAAAAATAACTAACTAAAATCAGAAAATTAACCAATTTTTTCGCCAAAATGCTGATTTCGGTATTTCCGTGTAGAAATCTCTATTTTAGATACAAACAACCTAAAGATTTAAACCTGGACAAATGAAACGATTGTATTTTATGATGATATTTTTCGAAAAACGTGCAAACTTATTTATTTTTACAAACAGCTAATCGATCCAAGAGAAGACTTCAGAAATTTCAACGAAAAATGTTATACCAGTAAACTCAGTAATAGTGTAATTTTATTGATTCTTCTTAAAATCGCAGGTAAGTTTACCTTGAGTTTATCTTTGATACTATATGATATTGTATCTAATAGTTCTGTATATGTGAGCCTGTGGAACTCATTTACTAAACCGAGGAGGCCGCTTTTAGACAAGTTTCAGAATTTAATTTTGAATCTTTTGAAACGTTTATTTCCTGGTGGGACAACAACTTGTTCAGTCACATTCAATGAAAAAGAAGTATCTATGATTATCATCATAATACAACTTTATACTGAATCCATTTGCGCGCCACCGTTTTGTTCGTATGGGAATGGAGATTTAAATATGCAACCGATCCGTTGATAAATTAAAACATTTTTAAGCCTACAATATTGAAGCTTTCGAATCATTTAAATGAGGAAAATCCATCAACAAATCATCGAGGAACAAGCGCTGCAAAATAAATCCGAAAAATCTATCGCCAATAATTCTAAATTGGCCTGATAGTTACCAGAGAACCATAATAAAATACTACTATACTATACTGAACACACATCACACATGCAAAAAGCGATTATCCAACGAGCGAATGGAAGTGACTTTCATCCACTCACTATTCAAACACCTTTATCGGTCTACGAGGCATGCTTGCTCACAGCATGGGGTTAACTAAAGCAGAAATGTATTTATATGCCCAAATAGATTCCTTTTTGTGCGATAGTTCATACTTCGCAAAGGAGAGGATGACATCATTCACCCGCTGCTATTGTTATTGGCTTGTGAAAACATTGGTCAATTCAAATCAATTTTTCAATGATATGCAATTGAAATATTTAAATGACGTTACCTCATAAGTTTAAGTTAAATATTTCCGAATCGATTGGTAGTTAAATTATATAAATACATCAACAAATTACTGAGTTATAAGCGATCAAAATTATGACAGAAAACGGTTATAGATTCCTCTTCAAACTACGCAGAATGATGCGATGTTTTTATGCATGACGCAAAGTCTCCTATACCGAACAAGAAAATCACGTCAATTTGTACAACTGGGATTGGTGGATGAAAACATAGGTCGATTCTAACCCTTTTTTCAATAGTATGCTATTGAAATACTGAAACAACGTTGCCATATATGTTTAAGTTAAAAGTTTCCGAATCGATTGGCTGTTAAATTATATCAATCCATCAGCAAATGACTGAGTTATTAACGTTCAAAATTATGACGGAAAAAGGTTACGCGGCTATTTTTGAAACTTTTAATTGACACCCTGCCCCGTATAGCGAAGAGTTAGGTATTTTAAACGCCAAAATCATCTGAAAAAAAAATCCAAATTTCAATTTTTTCCCAACACTGCTTGCAATTGCCAGAATTGTCTCTCCTTCCCCGACATCCTTCACCTCTTCATCGATTCATTTACTGTCACTCTAGCATGTTAAATTCGCCTGCTGTGTACAGGGTCCGGCACTCGAAGTGTAACCAACTTCAGACCTTCGAGCCTGGCGCCAAGGTAAATGCGACATATTATCGGGAAAGTATTCTGGAGGTTGCTTTGAAGCCGTGGGCAGACAAACATTTCGGTGGCAGACCATGGACGTTACAGCAGGACTCGGCACCGTCTCACAAAGCTCGAGTGAACCAAGAATGGCTGAAAAACAACGTTCCGAACTTCATCACGTCCACACAATGGCTCTCGAATTCACCAGATGCGAATCCAATGGATTATTCTCTTTGGGCCATTTTGGAGAGCAAAGTCCGTTCGCGAGTGGGCCAAAAATCGAGCAAAAGTGAATTGATTCTGAATTTTGTATTATTTTTACACATTTTGTACTTTGAATTAAGTAAAAGTAATTTTCCAAACTGAATTTATGGCCTTTTGAATTGGTTACACTTCGAGTGCCGGACCCTGCAGTGTTTAATAGACACTAATTTTTATTTTGAAAAAAAAAAGATTTCTTTTAATATACTCATATACAATTTGTTTGAAGTTATTCTGGATAAAGGGAAATTGCTGTTAAAAGCTGCTACTAAATTAAAAACAATTAGTAAGGTATTTCGACAGATCAAAAATCAACCATTATCACTGCACACGAACGTCTCTATTAGTGAAACACAACGTTAAATTTACCGGGAGACATTGTAATCTTGAGTGTAATTTTCCTTTAACCACGTTACTTGAAATAAAATGTCCTACAATTTTGCTGTGAAGTGCAAGAATTTTTCAATTCAATGATGAAAGTTACACAGTTCGAAAAATTCTTGTGATTTTACATCTTATCAGATGCACATAAATGGAGCGTCATATTTCACACAAATGTATATTCAAGAACAAGTAAAATTGTGTGATTTTAAAATTACATGGCTTTAAAATGAAAGGAATAAAAATCAAAAGATCGACATCAACAATGAGACTTGAACTGAAAAACATTAGAATACAAAGCACACTAATTAGTCGACTGAGCCACAGAAGCACATATCTGCTTGGCTAGAAAATCGTGCATATAAATTCATACAGTCTCACTTGCTAGGCGAGTGCAAATTACTCTCGGAACCAGTAAATTTCTGTACGAATGGAAAATTGCGTTATTTGAGAAGTTCAGTAGTTATGAATTGTATTGTTTGAAGAATTATGTCACCTGTAAAATTCATAATTTCTTTCTGTGTAGATTTCAGATTTCACTCCAACCATGTACCACTCTAATGACGTTTGAGTGAAATGAGGCGCTAGTTGATAACTTTTGTAAAGAAATCAACCTCAAAAATATAATATTTGATTGCAAAATTATTTTTGTCTCACTAATTTCCAATTTCGGAACCGTTGTTACTGGTCACGGTGAGTACTCAAACAAAAATAATCTTATTTTCATTCCGAATATAAAAATCGCTCAAAACATTTACCAAAGTACGGTTTCTAAGTAAAAGTAGAAAGATAGAACTTTTTGGTGTACGAACAACACAGAGTTCCCCTAATCCGAGTGAACTTCCTACAAGATACCGTGATATTTCTCGATATAACCCTGCTGTCTACATACAAATTTCAAATCAATCATTTACAAACGATTTTTCCATGTGACTTTTGTATTCTCGGAAAATATGACGACTACATTCTGGATCGTTTTGTCAAAGCAATTGTTTTGCTGATAGTTGAATTCTTAAAATCTGATTTTCATAGCGATAATTACAGCGTGGACTTTAAATCTAGTCATGCAAACTAAACTCAGCGCGTAGGCGGTGTGGAATACCACTCATTATAATGAATATCGATTTGATTTCCAGCAGAAAATCCTTTCCTCTTATAGCTATAATAACGGCTCGGTGCATAGCGAAGCCGATAAAGCACGACACCGAACGCGCTAATGACTCACCTGGAAGCAATTAATTATTCGATCGCGTCTCGCACCTGATGATATTTGCATGGCTGGCTGCTGGCAGCTGTTCTACCCGTAATCTCGATTGGATTGATTTTGAGGTGATTGTCTAACATATTTCAGCACGTTCGATTTTGTACTGGCGGTGGACTCGCATTTGCCACTATCCGGTGTTAGACCCACCGAGGATAGTTTGAAATGGTTACTCTACAATGAGATTAGATTGAATTTTGAACAGGCCCTAATGCAGGCTATAGTTTCGGAACGTACCCATCGTTCTAGATCACAGAATTGCACGGCATAGCATGCTTGACCGGTGTGCAGAATCGAGTGGAATTTCCTAATTTGTAGTCCTCGCTGCGAAGTGAACAGTACCGGAACAGACCGATTAACGAAATGCTCCGGCAGATCGTTGGTGCTGATTGTGTCGATAGTTTCCTCATTATGTCGTGCCATCATTTCAGTTTGGCTTCCAATCGCGCTTCGAGTTGATCACTTTATTACTACTTTTCTATGCCATCCTGTTGCCGTCCACAACATATATAATATTCAACACTCTTGTCACTACACTGACCAGACTGCGACTAACGACGTGTACATTCATAATTGCTCGGCTCGACCTACTGAACGTGCGAGAAATGAAGTGTGCCGTAACACGGGAGTCGGTAAGGTGAAATTCTGCAATTACATTTGACATGTTATTTGGAAATCAATTTTCTTGTGTATGAAATACGTTAATTCAATTGTTCAAATTGTTATAGTTTGGTTCTATCTAGCTTATTATTACTAACTTTATAAAATACCCGTCGCTAATGTCGCTAATCTTGTAAAATATATTTTCCGATCTTTTTACTAAAATCTGAAATCTAAACTAATTTACCAACACTCATTCTGTATGCGGCGTGCCAACAACAGCTAGCTCTACCTTAGAACACCAAACACACGACTGTGACGTTTGGCTACGATAGGCACACTGTGACCCACATTGTATTCCAGAACCGCAACAGTTTCCACCGTAACGAAGGAGACGCAAGGTGTCCCATGTGAAGTCAAAGAGAAAGTGAATGCGCCTAAATGTAGAGCATGGTTCGTCGTTCAGCTGATGCAATATTGTGGTGGTGAGTTTTGGTTGCTGCTCACATCGCACAATGGAACCGAAATAAAATCACCACGAACAACTTTGTTTTGCATGCATGGAATGAATTATTCAGGAAAATTGATATCGTTTAACAGTCAGGAAAATGTTTTACACGAAATTAGGTGATAACAGTTTGGTTCGTACTGTCCCGTAGAAACTAATGCAAAAAGATTAAAATTTATTAACGATCAACAACTTACTAGTATCAAAGTGACAGTTCGAAGCAAAAAATTCTGTTGGGTTATAAGCCGCTGTTAGAACGATGCAGAAAATAAAGAAAATCACACGTGACGAAAATAAACGTACAAAACGTAAAAAATATTGAGTCCATTTTATCGTAGAATCAGTTACGAAATAAACAGTATTTGGTAAATGCTATTGCGTGTAATTTTTGGTGAATCGTGACGCTGTTCTAATGCCCACTTAGAAAAAAACGTTCAACGCTGGTCCTTCATTGGTCCAATACGTTGAATCATTGGTCCAATGAAAGTCCAATCAATCGTTCAACGGGAGGCCAACACGGGACCTTCGTTTGCCGATTTTGAAACAGACCGTTGAACCGAATGCCATTTTTTTCGTTCAACAAACCCGGCAGACAGAGGTCCATTGTTGAGCCATTTTTAAAATGAGGAGTTGGAGCCCCGTTGGACTAGTTATACTGCAGAATTTCTGAAGTTTTTCTCACTTATTTGTTTAAACAAACAATACATACCTGCACAATACTTCTACTTCACGTAGAATAACAACAAATTTCCTATCTATGTTAAGGTAACACTTAATTTTCACACTATTTTTGCAAGAGAAAAAACAACAACAAACCGTTCCAGCAAATTGAACGAATCTTTCGTGCAATATATCGTTCAACAAGCGCTCAAAAATCAACAAAATTGAACGGCCTGCTGAGAGGGTGTGCATCTTGCAAGACAACAATCTGTAGGATTTTATCGCACAGTGTAGAATAATTATTCAGTTCTGCAAAATGATCTTTGTCCAAATGGCTTCCAGCAAAACGGCTTTAGGTGAAACAGGAAAATGATCCTGACTGTTTATAATGTTTTCGTTTCTTCTTTTAAGTGATGTTTGATTTCTTTCTTTATTTGTCTTCATTGAATAAAACCATTCTCGTTTCTGTCTGAAAAACGTTTGAATATTCCTCAAAATAGGATCAAATGCTGAGTTTTTTCAACTGCTCTATGATTATTAATGCTCAGTTTCAAAAAGGTCTCTCATCGTATCGTGCATTTATCCTGTCGTTTCGGATTTTATCTGAATTATTCTAAATAAATAGAATTGTACATGAAATCGTACGGTGAGAATTTTTCCAAGGGGCTAGAAATTTATTTTAAAAAAAAGTTTCAATTTATTCGAATTTTGTGTTAGAATTATGAAATTATTCAATGATAATTATAATCAAAATCCTTATGGATAATCTGTAATTGCTCAAATTCTTCTAAAATTGTTTGAAGATGCTTACACTAAAAAGAATCGATTCCGAAAAATTGAATCCGATTTACAAAAACGCCTTTTTGATTTGGGTAAAACTTTTTATCAAGATAGGTAATTATGTTTTTTAACAAATGGGCGGCTGCAAGTAAAATAAAAATTTTTGTTTTAGACAAACGGTTCATTATCATATCAGAATCAGAATGACTCACGACAAAGCTGTGTCCAAAAATTATGACAATATCAGATACGTCATCCGGAAATATAGTAAAAACTATCGAAATTTATTTTTCAGTGTTTAAACAAGTGTACTTCAACGTTTCCAGGAGGTCGGGTGTGTTTTCAAATTTAAAGCTGGAACAAAACCAAAGTTTTCTCTATAAATATATATCATAAGCTAGTACACCACGTAGGTTTTTTTTTTCATAAATACGTTTATTTCTTAAGGCAGTTTACATAAGTTTTTCTTCGCCGTAGCATCACTTTTACATAATATTCTTATCCTAATTTAATTCTAACATAGTCACAACGTTTTGAATTTATTAAAACATATTCTCTTATTACTTAAATATCATCTTAGGTAACTCGTCATTAATTATGAAATCTACTCGGAAATATTATTTGAACCAAACGATTAACTTCTATAAATTATAAAATAAGCTGTTATTTTCAGACATTTTGTTAATAATTTCATAAACTGTTTCGAGTTTGTTTGTATCATTACATTATTTTTATTCTAATTTAGCTATTGGTTGAACTCATGGACGCAGCTGGGATCAGAACTAAGTCTTGAAAGGGGCCTTTATTAAATTGAAACTCCAGTTTTCTTTATGAAATGATAAATAAGTTTCATGTATGAAAGGTCACGACAAGCAAGAATGTCTCGAACTGGGATATTGGATAGTCTACCTTGGGTACGCAAAGAATTTATTAGTTGAGATCTTACATCACGATACTCCACGCATGTCCAAACGACATGATCAATATCCCGATAACCTTCTCCGCAAGCACAATGATTAGTCTCGGAGAGCCCAATTCGAAGGAGATGTGCATCTAACGTGTAGTGATTGGACATGAGTCTGGACATCACACGAATGAAATCTCTACTCACATCCAGTCCCCTGAACCATGCCTTTGTCGATATTTTCGGAATAATTGAGTGCATCCACCGACCCAGATCATCTTTATCCCAAGAAGCTTGCCAGCTGGCAAGTGTTCTTTGGCGAGACGAGCTATAGAATTCGTTGAAAGCAATTGGTCTCTCATAAATTTCACCCTCAATAGCACCACGTTTGGCTAAAATATCGGCTCTTTCATTGCCAGGAATGGAGCAATGAGCCGGGACCCAGACTATAGTGATTAGATAATTATTGTTCAATATGTCGTTCAGGCACTGTTTTATTTTGCCCAGGAAAAACGGTTCAGTCTTGCCAGTCATGTTTGAGCGAATGGCTTCAATTGCACTCAGACTATCTGTGAAGAGGAAATAATGGTTTGGAATTAATGTGACGATTACACTCAAACTATAATGAACTGCTGCTAGCTCTGCTATATAAACAAATGCAGGTTCTTGAAGCCTAAATGAGGCCGAAACATTATTGTTGTACATACCAAACCCTGTCGCTTCTTCAATTCGCGATCCGTCCGTGTAAAACATTTTCTCAGAGTCAATATGCCTGAACTTACTTGAAAATATTTTTGGGATTTCCGTCGAACGTAGATGATCCGGGATTCCACGCACTTCGCGCTGCATGGATGTATCGAAAAATAAGGTTGAGTCAGGGACATTTAGGAGGCTGACACGGATAGGAATATATCTTGAAGGGTTGATTTCCTGTGACATATGGTTAAAATATACTGTCATGAATTTTGTTTGAGATCGAAGCTCGACTAGTCGTTCGAAATTATTAATTACCATGGGATTCAGCACCTCACATCTTATTAGCAGGCGTGATGAAAGCTCCCAAAATCGATCTTTTAATGGAAGAACTCCCGCCAGAACTTCAAGACTCATTGTATGTGTCGAATGCATGCACCCTAAAGCAATTCGCAAACAACGATACTGAATTCGCTCCAGTTTGATAATATGAGAGTTTGCAGCGGAACGAAAGCAAACGCATCCATATTCCATCACTGAAAGTATCGTTGTTTGATACAATTTTATTAGATCTTGCGGATGAGCACCCCACCAAGATCCTGTTATTGTTCGAAGAAAATTTACTCTTTGTTGGCATTTTGTTATCAGAAACCTAATGTGTCCTCCCCACGTGCATTTGGAATCGAACCACACCCCGAGGTATTTAAAAGTTAAAACCTGTTGGATCATTCTTCCCATCATATGGAGCTGAAGCTGCGCGGGATCATGCTTTCTTGAAAAGACGACTAACTCTGTTTTCTCCGCAGAGAATTCGATACCAAGATGAACAGCCCAATCGGACAAGTTATCTAAGGTATCTTGCAATGGTTTATGCAGATCAATAGCTTTGGGTCCAGTAACTGAAACCACGCCATCATCTGCCAATTGTCTTAGTGTACATGGGGTTACTAGACAGCTGTCAATGTCATTTACGTAAAAATTATAGAGGAGCGGACTGAGGCATGAGCCTTGCGGGAGACCCATGTAACTATTTCTGAGTGTTGCCAAATCGCCATGTGAAAAATGCATGTGTTTCTCTGACAAAAGGTTGTGCAAATAATTATTTATAACCGCTGGGAGTCCATTTTGGTGAAGCTTGTCTGAAAGAACATCAATGGAAACTGAATCAAATGCTCCTTTAATGTCTAAAAATACAGATGCCATTTGTTGCTTTTGAGCGAAGGCAATTTGGATGTCAGACGAAAGTAATGCAAGGCAATCATTCGTCCCTTTATTTCTACGGAAGCCAAACTGAGTATCTGACAACAAACCGTTCGTCTCGACCCAAGTGTCGAGACGTCGTAGAATAATTTTTTCGAACAATTTTCTGATACAGGACAACATCGCAATGGGTCTATATGAGTTGTGATTGGAAGCTGGTTTCCCCGGTTTTTGAATGGCGATAACTTTCACTTGTCTCCAGTCAGGTGGAACAATATTTTGCTCAAGAAACTTGTTGAACAATTCCAACAAACGTCTTTTTGCGAGGTTGGGCAGATTCTTCACCAAGTTGAATTTAATTCTGTCCAACCCTGGAGCGTTATTGTTACAAGACAAGAGTGCTATAGAAAATTCCATCATTGAAAATGGGTTATTAATAAAACCATTATTTGGAGGAGATTCCCGTATAATGCTCTGCGTAGGAACAGAATCTGGGCAAACTTTCCTAGCAAAGTCAAATATCCATCGGTTCGAGTATTCATCACTCTCATTGCCCACGTTACGATTCCTCATTCGTCTGGCCGTGTTCCAAAGAGTGCTCATTGAGGTATCTCTTGACAAACCTTCGACAAAATGTCTCCAATAGCTACATTTTTTGGCTCGAAGTATGCTCTTGTACTTGGTTTCTAAAACCATCAGTTTTTCAAAATTCTGAGGAGTTCCTCCTCCCCGTTTTAGAAACGTCTTGCAAGCATTTTGTTTTGCGAGTTTAGCCTCTGAGCACTCTTTGTCCCACCAGGGGTTGGGAGGCCTTCTGTTAGTCGTTGGCCCAGGAAAGCGTTTAGTTTGGGATTGTTCTGCTGCCTCCAGAATCGAACAAACGAGGAAGTCATATTCTTCAAGTGGAGGGAGCTCTTCCATTGAATTCAAAATACTAGAGATTCTACTTTGGTATTTAATCCAGTCGATATTTTTTGTCAAATCATATGGAATACTAGCTGAATTAGCAATACATTTGTTACAGCTAATTGAGATGATGATTGGTAAATGATCGCTACCGTGTAAATCAGGCAATATTTTCCAGGTGCAATCTAGTCGAATTGATGTTGAGCAAAGAGATAGATCTAATGCACTTGGGCGTGCAGGAGGTCTTGGGATCCGTGTCATGCTACCCATATTTAATACCGTCATGCTAAAATTGTCACAAATGTTTTGTATTAAAGATGATCTGCTATCATTGTAAACGGAACCCCACATAATACCGTGCGAATTTAAATCCCCCAGAATCAATCGTGGAGCAGGAAGGGCTTCAACCATTTCATTAAGCTGTTGCTGTCCAACTTGTGCTTTTGGAGGAATATAAACCGAAGCTATGCAAATATCTTTGCCTTTAATGTTTATTTGGCAAGCAACAACTTCTATACTAGAAGTTGAAGGGATGTTTAATCTATAAAAGGAATAGCATTTCTTAATTCCCAAAAGCACTCCACCATACGGAGAGTCTCTATCGAGACGTATAATGTTAAAATCATTAAAATTTAAAGCTATGTTTGAAGTAAGCCATGTTTCGCATAAAGCAAATACATCACATTTTTGACTATGCAATAATATTTTAAATGAATCAAGTTTTGGCATGATGCTTCGACAATTCCACTGCAGGACAGTGATTGTATCATTTGCGACGGGTGATAAATTATCCATCAAAAGATACAAAACCTGAGACAACCACGTAGGTGATTTCGAAAATATTATTTTTTCGAAACATTCCATATTATATTGCTTATAAAAAAAGTTTGCAACATATCAAGAAACCCCTACATGGTATACTAGATTATATGTTTATGTTATATCTTCTCAAAATTTGGAATCAATCGATAAAGATTTGTAGCTGCTTTGGGTTGGCCCGGTTTTGAAGATCGTGTTCTGAACAAAACGTGTTTAATACTGTCTCAAGTCTCAAATTTTAGGCTCACCAAAAAATTGATTTTCTGAATGTTCGATGATGGCCTTACCCCTTAAAAATAATAGATGTTCAGTTTTGCAATGACTGAGTGAAAAAATATAGTGAAGAAGCAAAATGAATGAGAAACTCACCGAAAAGATGATTCTCGAGTCTGCGTTCTTATGCAATCCGTGCATATGCGTTTTACCATTTCCGCCACTCTAAGCTGTGGTAGACACAGTTCTACTACAGCACTGAGTTAGTAAGCGTGCATCGCACAATGATCTAAGTCCTAACCGCCTCACGACCGGTATTATATATCCAAACATCTTCTCTGTGCATCAGACAATAACACACTAGCCTTCTCACTCTAAACCTAGACCCTACAGAGTGCCAGTCGCTGTCTGGTTATCATCAGCGTCAGACCCTATGAAGGCGGTTTGATAGGATCTGTAAGAATCCACGATGATAGGATTTAATCCACGCTATCAAAAATCTGTACAAGTTTGTATTTTTTGCCAAAAATCTGAAATCAGCATATACAGAATCTTGGTCCCAAATTTATCTGCAAAATCTGTAAAATGCAGATTAATCTATATATGTGGCAACCCTGCTGGCACAATAGAGAATGCAACAAGCGATTATAAATATACTCTCCTACCCAGTGCTTGAGCGTAAAAAATGTATAGAGCGAGAAGGCTAGTACTGGTCTTAAAATAAAGACTAAAATGAAATTAAAAATACTAATCATCATTAAGAATATAAGTTCTTCGTAATTCATAGAAAATTTAACTTTTTCGATCTTCAAGTCTAAATATCTCGAAAAGAGCTCCTTCTACCAGGATGGTCATTGGGGACCATTCATAAACCACGTAGACTCTCTAAGGGGAGAAGGGGGTTTGTCAAAGTCTACGTTTGTCTCAAACTATTTTTATTGTCAAAAAAATTAACTGCGAAATTCAGTCGAATCAGTCAGAAAATTTTATCATCAGCTTTGCTTTACTTAAGGGAAGGTAGATAAGAAAAAATACGGAAGTACAACTTTGCGAATAATACACCTCAGAGGCTGAACGTGTGCTTGAAACTATCTCTTAGTCAAAGACGTCTATCTCTTCTGTGTGACGAAGAGCAAGCAAAACTTCTCCACTCGCACGGATAACTTCAACGAGAGCTCTTCTCTTTCACATATATACAGAACTGTTGTATAAAGTGTGCACGCATCATGGGTGCGTTTGTTTATTTCCTTTTACCTTTTACCTTTTTACTGATTCGCACCAAAGTGCAGATACTTTCACAGAGGTGTACACGCCGGTGAGCACTCTGGTGTATGGTTTGCGTAGAAGAAACGTGGGCACGCAAAATCAGCAAAATAAACCAATTTATCGTTAAATTTTCGTTTTTCATTGCAAATTATTCATATCAAGGCCAGATCTACTCTCGTTCGCTCACCATAGGCGAGAGCACGTGAGAGCGATTCGTGCGAAGAGATTGTTATTCTCTCGCACCAGCTTCTTTCAACACAAGCACGCACTCAAAGTCTGTCTGTCTGGACACTGAGAAAAAGTGCGCTTTCCTCTTTGTGTGGAGCGGAGCAGTGTATAATTGAAACCTACGCCCTGGTGTATCACTCTAGTGAAGTGCCATCTATGCTCTTAGCTTTTAAATTGTTCATTTAATCTACTTTTTGAAATAAAAACCCTGTTTATTTCCCATCGTTTAAGAATTATTGTATCTCATTACCACTTGTGTATCTGTAACAACTAAGAATTTAAAAAGCTCCAAATTTTAGGTGTAGATTTATTGTCTATCATCTGTAGACATGTCATATTTTATTATTTAAGGAAACATCTATCAGGAACTTTACTTTGGAAAAATGCCAACAGGTTATTTCAACTGTAACGGCTTAACTATTTACACAAATGTAATAAAATATAATTATTTAAAAAAAACTCCAACTCCACCATATCTACGCATTTTCCCTAGAAACTTTTGAGATTTCTAGACATATCCAAACATTTAAAAAATCGATTCATTGGTTATCAAGTTATGAGTTTTTAAAAAACTAATGCACCTTGTAGTGAGATAATACATGTTATCATGTTTTCTGAATAAATAATCGCTTTTTCTCTCAAAAATTGTGACTAAAAACTGTCCCAGAAAGTATGGACGCAACCAAAAACCGCTGCCATTTTGCAATGGTTCAGAATCTGTCAATTTTTATGTGTCCTGTTGTTTACACTCTTCTCTAACCAGTTGTTTATTCGTTTTCATTAGTTTGTTTCGAAATGCGTGGACTTTCAGCAGCACAACATCGGAAAATTGTGTACAAATGGTGCACAGAACGCGGACTGTCACTGAGAAAGATAGCAAAAATGGAAAGAATAAATGAAAAAGCCGTGCGAAATGCAATCAGGAAGTTCAGTGAGGATAAACCTTCGAGGATAAACCGAAAACCGAGGTCGAAAAAAAAGGTCCTGCTAACCCTCAGTTGGATAAACGTATACTGAAGGCGTTCGAGCAAAAGAAGGAGGTTTCAGTTCGGGATGTGGCCAACAAAGTGGGCACTTCGAAGTCAAATGTTCTTCGTGCTAAAGAACGTTTGAATCTTCGAACCTATAAGAAGCAAAAGCAACCAAAACATAGTCCGAAACAAGAAGCATCGATCAGGCCGAGGGTTCGAAAGCTGCACAATACGATTCTTGCTGTAAATTTGAACTGCATAATCATGGACGACATAACCTACGTGAAATTCGACCACCATTCGAAACCTTGCCGGGACCACAATATTATACGGTGCGAGAAGGGCAAGTGTTAAACCAGTCCGAGACATCGATTGAAGTCAAAAAATTTGGTAAGAAAGCTATGGTCTGGCAAGCAATTTGTAGCTGCGGTAAGATTTCGAAACCTTTCATCTCCACTGCTTAAATGAACAGCGGAATATACATCAAGAAATGTTTACAAAAACGACTTCTACCCATGATTCGAAGCCACAAGGATCCTGTTGTCTTCTGGCCAGATCTTTCTTCTACCAAAAATGTCACTTTCGTCCCAAAAGACATGAATCCACCAAATTGCCAACAACTTCGACCAATTGAGGAATGTTGGGCATTAACGAAGGCACATCTTACGAAACATTTCTCGGCAACCGAAACCATTCAGCAGTTCGAAAAAGATTGGAATAAAGTGTCAAAACTTGTCACTAAGAAGTCTGTACGGAATTTAATGAGGAACGTTCGCCAGAAGGTGCGCCAGCTAGTCTACAATGGCTAAGTAGCAAATGTTGAGAATAATATTTTGTTATTGTAGTCTAATATCAATATATCGAATAAAATTTGAATATCTAACACTTTTTTTTTAATTGCCCACCACACTCCCCCACACCAAAAAGCTCAACAAGGAGCCCCCTGGTAATGGACGAAACTAATCTCAGTTCATTAACACAGGCAAAATTATAATACTAACAAAAAAACAAGAAAAACTGAGATTAAATCAATTTATTCTAAGATGTGCAATTAACTAAATTATTGGTGTGGAATCCCAGTGGAAATAAGTTTAACATCTAAAATTGAATAATATAATACTGTTGACGTTTAACTAACATTGATATACAGATAGATTACGATTGTTTAAACTTTACGCTTATTGTATAAAAATTTCATTCAGTCTTTGTCTAAAGTAGTGCTTCAATCTAGATCTAAATATGGTACGGATGTTGATTTGTTGTATGTTAAGAGGAAGTGCATTAAATTTTGTAGGACCAACAAACAGAATACGCCTTTAGCCCAGAGTTGTGGTTGTTCGAATGCGTTGCAAGTTGCCATTACGGTGCGTCGCGTACAAATGGTTTGGAGTTGAAAACTGTATGTTACGATGTGTCGTGGCATGCAAGGTTTCATGAACGAACAACAAGGTTTGCATGTCACATAAGTAAGCTATTGGTAGAGCATTATGAGCATGGTCGGAGTACAATGAAAGCGTAGAGAACAGCAGAGGTCTATTAAAAATGGTTTTAAGACACCTATTCTGAAGAGTTTGTAATTTTTTCAGATGAGAGCTAGTTGCACGGTCCCAGACTGATACAAGATAATTAAGTTGTGAGTGAATATAAGCATAGTAGTAGCTCAAAAGTGCACCCCGAGGATCATATGATCGCACTCTCCACATTATACCACAGTAAGATGCGCCACGCTTTTCAACAAAACTTATATGATGAGTCCAAGATAACGTAGGGTCAAGATGTATGCCCAGGTATTTAAAGCATTTTACATTTTCAATCACGTAATCTGTTAGCTTCGGGTTGTCATGAATTGGTAACACTTTTAGCATCATATATTTCGTTTTAAGTAAATTCAATGACAATAAATTAGCGTTGAAATATTTGTCAAGGACATCTAGGTCACTGTTCATCGAGCTTATAATGGTACTGATATTATGATGGGGATAGAATAAGGCTGTATTATCGACAAAGAGTCTTGGAGTACCGTTAAGATTCAAGTTGCCTAAATCATTTATGTATAAGAGAAATAATAAAGGTCCTATATTACTACCTTGTGGTACACCAATTTTCGTAGGAGCGAGGTTGCTACGTTCACCATCAATGGATACAAATGGTTGCCTATTTGTCAAGTAACTACGAATAACGTTGTTGGCAATGCCTCTGATACTATAACATTCCAGCTTTTCGAGTAAAATCGTGTGGTTTAACGTGTCAAAAGCTTTTTTAAGGTCAAGAAATAAGGCACCGACAATATTCTTACGATCTATTTCACTCATTATCCTGTCAACTAGTTCTATAATAGCACACGGAACGACCGAAATTAGCTCTGCGCCTAATTCGTGTTACTGTTTTTGAATTAGTTGATTTTAACAACAAAATTTCCAAAATAACTATAAAATTAGTTAAAATTGAGAATTTACTTTGCTGAAAAAAATTCTTATTTTCAGAGAATGTGTTTAGTTGGCGAATATTCTGGACACAAACCAGTAATATTTCAATCCAGTACGAAATTCTCATTGACAACAAATTTTGTTATTAAAATCAGAAAATTTGTTTCTATTTATCTATCACCATCATTACTGAAGGACAGGACAAAGAAAACAAAAATGAAATTGGTTTTATTAACAAGTTTATTAGCTAAAAACTCATGAGAAGTGTCAAAGCAAAACAATCCATTAAAAAGCTAAAAGGGACAGTCTTGTTGAAACTGCTTGCAAATTGTTTAGATGTTTTTCGCATGTGTTACGATATATCCCTATATAAATTTCTAAACCGATATGTAAAAATGACGTAAACTGTTAGTGGAAAGTGTATTTATTCAGAATTTGTGCGCATTTAAAGCGATTGTGCGTAATAATGTTTTACGGGGAACAGTGAAGTGAGTTTCGAATATTGCACTGTAATTGTATATGTAAAATTATGTTTATTTGTATCTTCCAACCTTCTGGGCTACGCTGTCCGGTGTATTACTTGTACCGAGTGCTCAAAGTTTTCAGTGAGATAGTCAATTTCGCGAAGTAGAATGAAGAAAACAGCAATTGAGAAGACAAATTTTCAAAAAGAAGTTTATGTTTCGCTTATGTCTTTCTCTCCAATACAACATCGTATTTATACCTGCCAATATAGAAAAGATAATCGTGACTGAAATTTTTTTCGGTAGTCGTGTGCCATCTAGTGGCTAGTAGTCATTACGGTGTTAACGTTTTTTCGGTGTCAGAGCGCCATTTATGTTGGTTGAAAACAACGTTTTATTTCTCTAATTCAACTAAAAAATTAGTTGAATGGATATGAAGCGTGCCTTAGCTGAGAAATGACAGCCCGTTTAATTGGTGAATTCAACTAAAAAAAATAGCCATTTCAACAAATGTTTTATTATTATTAAGGGAATTAGAATTAAAAAATCTAAATTAGCGAAAGTAAGATTTTTTTAGTTGTCTCAAAAAATAACTAACTAAAATCAGAAAATCAACTAATTTTTTCGCCAAAATGCTGATTTCGGTCTTTCCGTGCAGTTTGTGTGCCAGAACCTTGTCTAAAAACGTATTGAAATTGGTAGAAGACGCTATGTTTATTTAAAAAGTGAAGCAATCTGGTGACTAATAGTTTTTCAAAAATTTTGTTAAAGACGGATAATGTAGATATTGGACGATAATTATTACAATCACAACGATTACCGGACTTAAATATAGGAATGACTTTAGAGATTTTTATACAATCGGGATAATAACCGGACAGAATAATTTCATTAAAACATTTAGAGAGAATCCTAGAAAACGTTGTTCAATTTTCTTTTAGTAAACTAGCTGATATACCATCGGAACCACTGCCTTTGTTATTATCCAGGCTTTGTATCAGCAATGTAACTTCAACGATAGATGAGGAACGTAAAAATATTGAGTCACGAACACAACGAACATTGCTTAAATTGTGATTTATTTACAGCGAAATCAAAGTGCGTCCATACTTTCTGGGACAGTCTTTAGAAGGACGAGTCATCGATTGCTTTAGCAAAACCAATAGGACAAAATATTTACTAAAATAATCAGAACAATTTCTTAAAAAAAAGTTTTTTTTAAATTTTTTTAATAATATGAAAATTTTAGTGGTTATAGATGCCGACAGTTACAATCGGTTTAGTTATAAAAATGTATGGGTTATCGCTTTTTTATCGAAATTCGTTGGTAATGCAGAATTTCAATTATAAGGTTTAACACGCCACAGTCGAACAATTAAAAATTATGTTGCCAAAAACGAACCGTGCTAAAAAAACAATCAAGCCAAAATACTATGCTGAAGAGTACTGGATTTAATTTTTCAATCACTCAGAAATGATTGTATTGGAAATTGTATCTAATTTTGATTCCAAGCATCATTTCATCGTGTTTCCTTCAAAACTCCAACTATTGGGATATGGCGAAAAATTCGTGCAGGCCCGTGCGCAGGAATCGTCCAAGGGGGGGTGGGGGGGGGCGGGGGCATTCAAAAAGGGGTGGTGGAGTTCAAGGGGTGATTGTGATTGGGAGGCAGGTGGATGTAAATGTAAAGTCTACGAGAGGGGACAGGGACGTTTACGAACCATGCCTTTTTTGGTAAACCCAGGAAGCCACTGAATAAGATATATTTAAATGTCTTTTTCAATCTATTGCTCGCTGTTTACTGATAAAAAATTACACTAAGCAGAGTATATTCGTTTGTATTGTGACATCTACAGGAACCAATCAATATTGAAGGAGTTGGGCGTGCATAAATGGCGTAATGAATCACTATTTAGGTTTTGGTCCAGTCACATCAGATGTGATCATTAGAAAAAATCTGCAACTTTTTCCCCATCCGTTAACCAATATGCCGCTGTGTAGAAGTCAATAATGTCGAATTGAAACCGTTATCCCTACGTGGTACCACAATGTCTAGCACAATGAATGACCGGAGAAGACTTGATGAGCGGAGCCCACTGGTCGTGACCGCAAGGCAACCTGCCACCGATCGTTTAATCGATTAGCGGACACACAAATTATGGAAAAAACTGGGGAACGAATTATTTGCAGAATTGAACACGCAAGAATTCGTATAATAGCTGCCAACAAACATACGGAATTGAAAGACGCAACGAGATGGAAAGAAATTTCTTCGCTACAATAGCAACTCAATTATACCGGTATCAACAGCACCTACCTTTTAGCAGTAATATTGATCTTTTTCATGGTATGGCAATCTCTCTCCCGATGGGTAAATTGTTCACAATTACTTTACAACAGCAACGGCGGAAACCAACGAGGATTGATGTTCTTTCAGTGGATGAATATTCTCCGATCACAATTTGCCCTTTGCGCTGAATGAAGAAAATTGTACGATTGCGAGATTTTGAATAACTCTCGTGCCGATTTGTCAGAGCAAATTAAAATCTTTTACGGTTAATATCAGTAAGGCTCAAAACGGGCATCGAAAATTTGACCTCTTCCGGAGGATTCGGAAATTCGAAATGTGACATTAACAACTTACCCAATTAAAAACTGTTCCAGATGCCACAACAAAAACGATCTAATAGTGAAAAATGTTCAGTTCTTATCACAAATCAACTGCCAGACTTGACGGAATGGCATTCAACGTCGAATGAGTTGCCAAACGACATATGCTTTCGAACACTCAAGCTATTTTCCCACACTCGAAGTCCATAATCGAATCTCGCCGAAGCGCAAAGGTTGGGCATCGCAAGTACGACGGGGGGGTGGGAAGGCGAAGTTTGCACAGTGAACCGTTGGTCGTCTCGACTCTTGCCAGTTGTCTCATAATTTATTCGTCTATTAGCACACACTTATTAATTAGCTCACACATGGAAGTTTTAGCCGGAGAGGAAACAACTGCTTCGAAGATGCGGTAAATCCTACACGGTTTTGGTACAACATCGCAGAGCCCAACAACGGACGGACAGTCTAAAATTTCAAAAGGAAGAAGCGAAACAGCAAAATAAAAAAAAGTGACCACACCAAAACGCTGCCGCCTGTCGATGACGCGCTCTTGTGGTAACTGTTGTTTGCCCTCGAATTCGCGACTCTTCCGCAGTCTGATTAGATTCCCTGATGGAATCGGTGAGGTGGCTCAGGGTTATTTTGTTTGGCCGAATGTCACATTTTCTTACCCCCGCAAGTGCCCTTTGAATTTACGATCGGAAAGTGCCAATTACAAAAGTAGTTTACACAGGTAATGTCTAATTGCTTAGACAAGTAGGAATTCAGCCCTGATGGTTTTGGTTCTTATAGCTGTGGAGTACCAGTAGTTTTTGTTTTATCCGTAGTATGAGTCCAACCAGTGGCGTAGTCAGAATTTCAACTTGCAAGTCGATTCTTTAAAAACTTTTTATTCTTATTATTATCAAGCCAAACTATTCACACAATTTTGTAGGTTTTTAAAAATTTGACCTCCCCTCCTACTCTGACTACAGCACTGTTTCTAACACTGATTGGAACCGGCTCCCTGCTTTAGCCTGATCTGCGAAGTGTGAAGCTGTTTCGGATGTGCGTAAAAGTGACTGTAATGTACAGAACAAAATAAAAAGTCGCTCGCCCACACTATTTGTTTTTCTTGCGGGTGCGCTTCAAACAGTCAATCGTATCCAATCGCTACCGTAATCGAGGCGGGGGCAACGGAACAACGACAACAGGTACAGTTATTGGGAATGTTTTTTTTTCTTCTCTGGTCCATTGGTCCTTTCGTTTGGGGGCTTTTTGTGACACTCAGGCTCACGGTGATGGTTTAGCTAGTGAATAATTGATGTAAAGCTTGACTGTCCATACTCGCATATCGGTCCCCTATGGGTTCTGGCCACGTTTGAATTAGCCCAACGAATAAAATCTATTTTTACCGTATTTTCAGAAATTGCAAAAATAATTCTGGCTTAGACCAGTGAAATTTGAAAAAAATATCAAATCGGGTCTGTCCCATATGGCAAGTACTCGCACGCATTAAAAAGCACGTTTTAGTAACTTAAAAAATACAGGTTGTATTTTTTTCTTAATCCGTTTTTCTTTCATATACATGATCGAAATCATTGATGCACAAAGAACAATGCTATGCGAACTAACTTGTCTACGAATTATTATTATGTCATATTTGAAAATATCTGCAAAAGTGTGTGAACCTGGCATCCCTGCTTACCAGTGCGGTGATCTGATGAGCTGCGGTTCTTTTAAAAAGAGCTGTGAGCTATCAACTCACTTTAAAGATTCGATTCAGTGGAATAGCTGAGGAGCGAATTGCCCATCTCTACGCTCACTGCAAAAGTGAGTTACAGAAATAGCAGACGGGTGATGCCCTCCGTTTCTTAACCATTCATGGTTTCAGCATGGCCATAGTAAAAATGAGTCACACGAATAGTACTCAGGATATTCTCATTGGAAAATAAATTGGATTAGGAATATATTTTCGTATAGGTATTGTAAAAGTTGGCTGCAATAAGTTGCATATTTCGCTTCGGCACAAGGTTTCCTAGGTAAAAATAGGTAAACTGATGTATGACTTTTCCAGAAAAGAACAAACCTATGCATTACCTTTACAAAATTATGGGATTTTATATTTTCTACAATTATTCCAAACAAAGTATGTATAAAAAATAACTTGAGACAAGTTATGATTAGAAAACTAGTTTTAAGGGGGTTATCATAATTCAATATCGAAAACAAACTTTGAAAAGGCCCAAAAAAAAGTTCCATCGAGTTCCACTTAGATTTTTTTTATATTTTTTGCATTTCTTTTCCTATAAATTTTGTAAAAATCAGCTTCATAAAGTTGCATATTTCGCTTCGGTGTAAGGTTTTATCATAGGTAAAAAAAGGTAAAATGTTGTATAACTTTGCCACGAAACAACAAACATATGCACTACCTTTAACAAAAATATGGGATTTTTTATTTTCTTCAATTATTCCAAATAAAGTATACATAAAAAAATAACAAGTTATGAATAAAAAACTGATTTTAAGGGGGTTGTCATGAAAACGCTTTTAATATCAGAAACGGTGAGACCTAGACTTTTGGTATATTTGACAAAGTAAATTATTTTCAATAGTTCTAAAACTTTGCAGAAGAAAAAAATTTTCTATCTCTACAGAAAAAAAAGTTATTTTAATTTCTTAAAATCAACTATATGCATTGAAAGAATGGTTTGGCAGCTACTGATTTATGTCCACGTTTTTATTGATTCGAACCACTGTGCGCTGTACCAATATTTAGGTACTGGTGGTGCATACGATATTTCTTCTTGGATATTTTCAAGAGCTGACATAATATCAAAAACTTTATTATATCGAACTATTGACAGTTTCACGGGGATAGAAAATCTAACCTGAAATTTTGCCAGAAACGAGAGATGCATAGCATGCTAAGATGGGACCGGTATGCGAGTATCTTTTCGTTCGTTAGCCAAACTTCTCGCATATGAGTCCCATCTTATTGCGTAATAGATTTTAGATAAATGAATGACAAAAAATGTAGTATTTCATTCCAGATGAAATGTTTATAATGTAATTCATGTATTCAATAGCATCACGGATCAATCATCATAGTAGTGAAAAGAAATCGAGTTATTTCCGCAATATGAATTAATCTTTTTCTCAACTTGACGATTTTTAATATGGGACTGATATACAAGTATGGGTAGTTGAGGGTATTCAAATTTGAAATTTCATACACTGAAACCTTCGTTTGCGAACCAAATAGGGGCTCGAAAATCGAGGTAGTTCGTAAAAAAGTTTACGTTATTTGAGATTTGGTTCGTAGAAAGAGTTACGTGTAAATAGATAACGTAAAAAAGTGTTCGTAGAGGGAGGTTTGAGTGTAGCAATCTCCGAACATTTTTGAAAATGTTTTAAGCAATCTATCTATATACATAAAGAAGGCTGTGAGTTTGTATGTTTGTAACGGCATAACTCCGGAACTACACATCGGATTGCCACCAAACTTGGCACAAGTACTTCTTGCTCTTCAGAGATGGTCAAAGGGGTATTTTTAAAGGGTAGAGAGCGTAGCACGTATATTTAACTGTGGAGTGAGGAGGGGAGTGGGGGGGTCATGAAATTATATAACTTGACGAGAATCGATATGTTTTGAGGACCATAGAAACATTTTGCATACCTTAGATATGACTAAAGCGGGTTGGATGTAGCAAGTGCCTTTTAAAAGGGCATCACTTCTGAACTACTGAACGGATTGCCACCAAACTTGGCACAGATACTTCTTGCTTTTAAGAAATGGTCATTAGAGCATACCTCGACGCAGGACTCTCCAATAGAGAAATTGGTTGAAAGCTTTCGCGATCATACACTGTCATAGGTAGATATTTTTAAAGAGATGAGAAACCTGATTGTATCGAGAAACGTGGGAGGAAAAGTAAGCTTTCGGAGAAAAATAGGATATAGCAGTGAAATGAAATACGGGTACGTGGTTTTCGCACGGACTTCATTTTTCTACGTGTGTACGGAATCGAGGTTAACTGTATAATGAATCTTCTGATTTGCACGTAGGCACCACTTCCTGGGTAATGTGCTAGGAAGAGCAGATTTTCATACACACTGATTCTAAACAGGTAAGATATCAGTACATCCTACACGCTAATCCTAACTTCATAAGTGTGGTATTAAAGTTCAATATACTTTACATCGAAACTATACATAATAATACAAAGAGAATTTTTTTTTAACTGCCAAAAATCAAAAAAAGAACAGCATTACAAATCCGTGCAGAGAATGACCTACCAGTGACAACACGACGAGTTCAACAAGGTTTGTCGAGAAATGAAAACCTGGATTGGTTTAGGGGCTGGGGTCCACTAGGAGATTGATAGTACCTATTAGCTCTCTCCGGACTGTACCAGCCTAGATGCCGTGTGGAATCCGGCGGAAAAAAATGAACCAAGAATAGATCCACTGGGTTCCTGCTTCCATGTCGTAAAAGGCGACAATTGCAGGAGTTTCTTTTTCCTTTCAGTTATCAGATATTTTCAATGTTTTACTTCTGATTACTCTATTTTACTAAATCATCTCTTTATTCAACCTATCAATTTCCGTTTAGCTTCGTAGAAAAGTTTTATTAGGAATGATTTTTTCTTCCATGTTATTGATTGTCTTTCAGGATTATAAAATGAATGATAAAAATCAACAATTGCGCAAATCCATTTATATTACAAAGTTAATAACAGAGATGACATGTATCGGTATATTGAATACATAGTAAAAAACACTTGATATTAATATTTCAAACAGTAAATTAATATTTTTCTCGGTAGCCGGCTGCCCAGATCAACTAATATAACCAATTAATAATTTTAATAAATAATTAAAATAATAAAGCGGAAATAATAATGAATCAAGACGCGTGTGAAATCTGTTGACCTTTGTTTGGTGATTTAAAATGATTTTATAATAACTGTTTAGAATATTTCAATGCAATGAATCAACTTTTTTGTCTAAATCCTATTCGCTCGTTTATTTTGTATCACGTAGTTTCATTTATAAAAACGTGCTTAATCCACCTAGCAGTGAGATGATACCTTTTTTTTATCAATCCGAATGTGTTTTTTTTGCATGACTAAAAAAAACGCGAAAGGTAGATGCATAAACGAGTGACTGCATACTCGACAGCCGGCTGTCCGGAGTTTTGTCAATTTCGGAGATTGACTGTTTCGTGCATTATATTGCCAGCACAAAGTAACACATAAAACGATAATACTTTAAAACATTCTTGGTAGCCGGCTACCCAGAGCAATAAACACATGATAACATTATTAAAACATTTACTAACAAAGTATCCTCTCCTGTGATGCATGTGGGAATGCAGAGGATTCCTCGGTTCTTAGTAGCAACATCAGGTATTGATCAGCATGCATGGTTCAATACAGTTTGCACAGTGTGAAACAATGTGTTATTCCCAAACATGTTACTTCAAAAAATCATTTTGCAATCTCAATTGGTCCAGATAACGGAGTAGCAACACACGGGCGGTCTCTAATGCTAATAATGCTAATGCTAAAAATGAAAACCTGGATTGGTTTAAAAGACTGATAAAACCTAACCTAACCGAGAAGCATAAGTTACACCGTTTCAATGTCGCAAAGATATACATTACCTGGACTGATGAGTGGAAAAACGTACTCTTTTCTGATGAAAAGAAGTTTAATCTGGATAGCATAGATGGCTGGAAATACTATTGGCATGATTAGCGCAAAAATCCTATTGTTAAAATGAGTCGAAATTTCGGAGGTGGTTCGCTAATGGTTTGGGGAGCATTTTCATTTCGTGGAAAACTTCCATTGACGTGGATTTCCACTAAAACGAAGTCAGAGGACTAAATAGAAATGTTTGAGATAAGCTTGATTGAACACGGTAAGCCATGATGGGTCCGGATTACATTTTTCAACAAGATAATGCTGCAATCCACGGTTCCAAATTTACTAAAGAGTGGTTTAATGCCAAAAGCATAGAACTTCTGGAGTGGCCAGCTTGTTCTCTGGATCTAAATCCTTTAGAAAATCTGTGGTCTATCCTCGCTCGTCGCGTTTACGAAAACGGGAAACAGTTTGACAACGTAAATTCGCTAAAAAATCGAATTCAAGAATGTTGGAAGAAGATCACGCAAAACTCTTGTACTGTCAATGAATTCACGTTCAATTGAAGTTATTCGAAATAATGGTTCATACACTCATTACTAAGTTGTTTTACAATGTAGAATTAGGTTATTTTGTGGAAAATAAATTCGTAATTCGATGAATGAATAACTGGTGCTATTTTCATTTCGCACATTTTTTCATGAACTGGTCGGCTAAAATAGAAGTATCACATACATGAAGTTAGTGTTTGCGAGCAATCGACATTTCTCGATAGGCACAGATAATTATAACAACTAAAAGATGGTCGTAAGTATATTTATACGCGTGAAAGAATAGCAAAATCCTTCCAGGTCGGGACTCGAACATATGACAACTGGTTTGTAGGACCAGCACCGTATGCATTGAACCGTCAACTCTTGGGAGGATAGCAAGTGACGCTAATAAAGAAGCTGGAAGACAAATTATTGGTATTTATCGGTAAAGTTCCATAACAACTCAGTAAATTATTTCCCAGCTTCACACAATCACTTTTGGCAATTCAGAAGTCATGAGGATTGTGAAAATCTATCTTCTGTGACTCACATTGAATGTGCAGATTGTTCTTTGGCTATCAGAGCAAAGTACTTACACATCTGTCCTGTTCGAAGATGCAAATTTGAAAGAGGACGAGTCAGCTTGTGTGTAACTTATTTTGATTGAACCTGAGGTTGTATTTCCACGAATACAAACAACATGTAACCATGGCTACCACTTTTTGGTAATCCCAGTGCTATATCGTTTCTACTGGTCGTTCCTACGATCGTCTAGATAAGTTAAGGAAAGTGATGTGATGTGATGTGATGTGAAGTGAAGCCACCATCAGTTCAAGGACTTGCCAGTGGATGCGGGTAGACTTACAGTAGCCCCGATATGACTCATCCATTCACCTTTTTACTATAGCTGTTACCGAAAAGCGAACAAAAAGGGTTGGGCGGATACGTAAGTAGAGTCCCTTACTCGTATTCCGCGGGAATAAAAGATGCTCTTCCAACCATAATATCCAGTGCATGGATGAAGCATATCGCTATACATGCTTGAACCCGCCTGATGGTTTGTTTGAGAAGGGCGTTTCCTTCAAGTGACTTGGGCTGGCTATCCACAATCCCTCGTCCAGTCATCAATTCGTCCGATGCCCTGATGCTCCCTCCCCTTTACGTGATAAATGTTTTATATTGATAAATACAATGAAAAATAGTGTAATGAAATTAATATAACATAAAATGATAGATGATAGATTACAAAATAATATAATGTAACATAATATACTATAATATAATACAATGTCATACAATATAATATAATATATTATAAAACAATATATAAAATAACAGTTGATGTAGAGTGTTATTTATGCTCTTCTATCTTCGCAATACTGCAGGAAGTAGAATATTTCTCTTCTAATAACAATACTAATATCCACATCTATAAATAATATATGTTATTATTATCGATGACGAATTAATAATAATAACAATAGTGATAACTACAATGAAAATAATAATGAAAAATAATATAATATAGTACAATGAAATATATACTAAATAATACAATGAATAAAAAGATATGTTGCGATATGCTATGATATTCTATTACTTGAATTTATATGTCATTTCTCATCCTCTCATTCTGCCATCAACGCATTCCATCGACCAATTGTCACCACAGACACACGTGTAGGCATGAAACAAAAACCAGTGAGGACCAAGCTCATCTTGTGACGACCTTGATATTTAGTTAAATGTTACTTTAAAAATGATAACTTATAAGGGAAACAAATTTATATTTTGCGCATAGGTACGTAGTACTACTCATAATAAACCCTATAATATAATATAATACAATATAATATAATATAATATAATATAATATAATATAATATAATATAATATAATATAATATAATATAATATAATATAATATAATATAATATAATATAATATAATATAATATAATATAATATAATATAATATAATATAATATAATATAATATAATATAATATAATATAATACAATATAATATGATATTAAGCAATGCAGTATAATACCATACAACATAGTATATAACCACATAAAATAGTGTAAGACGATAATATATGAAACAATATGCTATTATACAATATAACAGTTAATGTCGCAGTGTAAGTTACGCTCTTCTAATAATAATAATAATAATAATAATAATAATAATAATAATAATAATAATAATAATAATAATAATAATAATAATAATAAAAATAATAATAATACATGATGTAATAAACAACAGAATTATATGTTGTAATATACTATGATAAACATTGCACTTTGGGATGGGCTTCTACCTACAAGCCATTTCGCACCCTCTCATTCTGCTACTAACGCAGAAGGCGATAGCACCCAGTCGACGCCGTTCTATTGACCAAATGTCATCATAGACGCTCGGGGAGGCATGAGATAGGGACTTGTGAGGACTTAGTTATCTCACCATTTGACGACCGTCTAGATAAGTTAAGGAAAGTATTCATATACATACAATAACAACAAACAAACTATTAATGATTAAGGTAGTTTACGTATAATAATTAAACATATGTGCCAAAAGAACATTTTTTGATTTTCCAAGACGAGCTTAGGTATTCATTGCAGGGGTGATCAAAAGAGTGGAGTTTGTGGCAAGTCTCTCTAAGAAGGAGTGTTTACTGCAAACTTTATATTAATTTAGGGGTTAGCCAAATTTTGTGCTAGGGCACATAACCGTTTTCATTATTTTTACGTTTCGTCTTTGACTCATCAGTGCAGAGCAGTTCAAATTGAACTGCTTAGTGCTAAACTTTATATTATTTGTTTTTATTTGGTTTCAATAGAGGTTTTAACCTTAAGGTCATTCGCCTCTTCGAGCTTTCTGACCCTATGTGCGGAGTTGGGGACCGAACCCAGGTGTACTGCGTGAAAGGCATCGACTAACCCATCACGCTGTACCTGTCTCCATCTTTTTTGTTGAAAACCAAGGGGAAGGGGCGGTCTTAGACTAGACAGAGGGGGTTTCGAAAATCAATTTTCATCTCCCATTTTTTGTAGAATAAGAGAGGGGCAAAAATTTCAATGTATTGCTATTGTTAAATTGAATGCAACGCAAAATTTTTAAAATAATTTCACAAGATCTGGTTATATTTTGCCAGAGAATTCAAAGAACTGACGGAAAAAAATCTTTATCTGCCTACACCTCGTATGTAAGTTTCAGCCTAACTACGAAATAACTGAACAAATCGCCACCAAGTTATTCGATGAGAAACGATGCTTCTTGACAAATACAGATACTACTTTTATATCAAAGGAGATTATCAAGTTATTTAAAGGCAGAGGGAGTGTAGCAAGAGCCCCAAATTTGGGAAGTGTAAGGCAAAATTGATCGGATTTAACGACAAAATGGTATTTCTTGATAAGTACAGCATAACACCATATTTCTAGCAACTAAGTAATGATTAATTCTTTACAAAGGGAGGTAACATTGATATAAATTGACGAAAAAAACATATAATCAATATGCGTTATTTTAAAGTAAATTGAGAAGGACTGTTGATCTTAGGTGATTAAAATAAATTTACAATATTTGTATCAACTGAATCTTTATTTTATAGTACGATTAAAGTTTTGATGATAAACAGCCTTTCGTTATTAAATAATCATTATCAGATGAAAAATCTTTATCAATCACGTGCAATAATGAAGTCATGATCATTTTTATAACAAGAAGTGAGTAGCAAGTGATTGCTGATCAGATGTGACGAGGAACGTAAATCAAACAACTTCATAATGCATGCATGAGAAATGTAAAACATAGAAAAAGCTAAACTTTACGCATTAATTGAACCCGAATAAAAAGATGGTGCGCAATAAATCTTTTTTGCCCAATAAACAGTTATAATACATGTGAACTCATAGTATTACGCACCTCGTAAAGCTACTGCAAGAAAAGTCCGTAGATCATCAAACCAAAAAAAAACAAGAGTTTCTCAACTATTAAGTTACATGTTGAAACATACACTCGAACTCACGAATGATTAGTTCTTTAGATGGACACCGGAATTTTAAACAGACCCTATACTGAAGCTACGGAAGGCAGTGCTAGGGAGGGGAGGGTTAGTGCAATCTTTGCAGTCGGCATAACCATTTCTCCCGTTCCCGATGATACGAACGATTATGGCTCGGTTGGCCCCGATCACTTGATCACTCGAGCTGGGCTCGATCCCTATGTAAAGCAAGGGATAAAGTATGTCGGAGCAGAGGCCTTTAGATGGAGTGATTTTTCTGTTTCAAGCACTTCAAACTCGGATCCGACAAGTTGCTAGCCGGGGATCAAGTTCAAAGCAATATTCAACCTAGCGGCGGCGGCGGCAACACAACGGCAGCAGCACCGATTGCGGCTATTCACAGTAGAGTAAAAGAGTTATTGAATTATCCAGCTCGAAGTCTTGAAAAGCAAAAAAAAAAAACACTCTGGAAAAAGGCCTCTCATAATCAAGAACCAATTGTTGGGTGGCTGGATTTTTAGCACGGGTTCAATATGCCGGAGAGAGCTGTGTTGAGCTGAGCTGCCTCCTGCCATACACAAACAACACATCTCGTGGACTGCATCTGAAGAGTCGGGTAATTGCATCTCAGTCCAAATGGAGGGCACGATAAAATAAGTTCTACTTATGTAAGTTTCCAAATGGCAAATGGCAATCCGTGGGGCCTTCGGAGTCTCTCCGAACGGTTCTTTCGGTTCGGGACCTGCTTTTGTAGCGAGTAATCAAAATTATTGCTACAGGCGTGCTGCACACTCGAGGTCCGCATGGTGGCGTGGTGGCTCGATAGGGCACAGGAGTTGCTCGTGATAGCGGTACTTGCTGCTCGCGTGGCCGCCCCGAGAGGGATCTGTCGCACTCGCTGTATCGCGGTCAAATTTCAGTTGGTTTTGCTGATCTAATGAGTAATGGGAACTAACGCTTAATGATCGAAATTGTTGAGACTTAAGGATAGCAAAATGAACGATGAAACTTAATGAGCAGCTAATGCGTTTTGTGTGCATTTAGCTAATGAATCTGATTGGCGATAAAGTTCACATGGTTACCGGTAAGAAGAGAAAGCGCTATCTACATGAATTCCAGCGAATGTCTTATTAAAACTACCGTAAGTATTTTTTATCAGAACGGATAAATCATTACAATGATTCGCTGGACCTGAGAAATCAACTCGGAATTGTCTGGATTAAATAAAACAGTTGAGCAGTCAGAAAACTTATTTTTGATGTGAATACTAGGATAGTGATGCATACTTGTCTCTAGGAGCTAAACCTGACGAATACGTTGGATGTGGGAGCAATTCGATGTTAAATTTATGTAGTTTTGCCATTGCTTTGATTAATGCGTTGTCTTGATGAAACAAAATATTTGTCTTTGCCATATGCGGTCGTTTCTTTGCAATTTCAGCTTTCAAACGCTATAAGGAGTGTATCGATAAGTAGTTAGCAACATTCAAACAGTTATTACTCTGAAATGGCTTGATTTGCAGCGTGTTTTGCGGTGACATGTTTGTTTACATGTCAATAACAGCTGCTCAATCGATTGGTTTCGGTACGGTTTATCGTTTCAATGATGAGTCGAATTGATCCGGAAACGCGAAAAAAAATTCTGCACACTTGGTGCTCAGAAAGTGGTGTCACGTACAACGAAATGGCAAAACGGGTGAAAGTTCATCAAACCAGTGTCAAAAATATTAACGAGAAGTTCGGTAAGACCCTTTCCATGAAGGATTTGCCCCGATCCGGTAGGAAAACGGGTCCCAGCCAGCCCGGCCGGGACTTAAAAGTGGTTGAGTACATCAGGAAAAACCCATCGGCGTCGAAGCGGGATTTGGCCAAGCAGTTCAACACCAACATCGGGATGATTTAACGGATCAAAGTTCGGAACTCTCTGAAAACGTACAAGAAACAGAAGGTGCCGAAAAAGTCCCTGGTACAGCAAGTTCAGGCCGAAACAAGCGCGCGAAAACTGTATAACCGGATTCTACAGAGTAAAGACGGATGCATCCTGATCGACGACGATACCTACGCCAAGGAAGACTCTCGAGCGCAGCCCGGACCGCAATATTATACGAAATCGGTGTACCAGGACCTGGACGTTGCTTACACCACGGTGGCGATAGAAAAGTTTGGGCAGAAGGTGTTGGTCTGGCAAGCAATTTGTACCTGTGGTTTGCGGTCGTCGATTTTTTTCACGAAGGGCACAATTAACGCCAAGGTGTACGAGGAAGAATGTTTGAAGAAGAGAATGCTGCCACTGTACAGAAAGCATAAGGCTCCTCCTCTCTTCTGGCCGGATTTGGCTTCAGCCCACTACGTTCTACAGTGGTTGTCAAAAAATAATGTACAATTCGTGAAAAAGGACATCAACACACCGAAATGCCCGGATCTTCCGCCAATTGAAAGGTAACACAATAAGTCCCGAGACTAAAGCAGAGATGGCACTCGTAGTGAACCAGTAACCACGTCTTTCTAGAGTACTAACCTTTGCTCGAAACGGGTCAAAATTTTAAGTCGATCCGACCAGAAACAGCTGAGTTATCGAGGTTGGAGTAAAGTCGTTTTGTAGTTTGTTTAAAAAATGGAAAAAACCGAGTTTCGTGTTTTGATAAAACATTGTTTTTTAATGTGTAAAAACACCGTGCAAGCGAAACAATGGATTGAAAAATGTTATCCGGACTCTTGTCCATCAAAAGCAACGATTTGTCGGTGATTCGCCGAGTTTAAACGTGGTCGTACCGACACAAATGACGCGGAACGCTCGGGTAGATCTGTGAAAGCCGTTACACCGGAAAATGTGAGTGAAGTGACAAAAACTATAATGAAAGATCGTAAAGTGAAGCTCCGTGAGATTGCTGAGATGACACATATATCATATGGAAGTGTATTTACTATCCTTCATGAAAAATTGAGCATGAAAAAGGTTTTTTCCAAGTGGGTGCCGCGATTGCTTTCGATGGAACAAAAACAGCAATGAACATAACAATGAAAACAATGGCGAAATTGAACGAATTGGGCTTTGATCTGCTTCCCCACCCCCCCATACTCGCCAGATTTAGACCCCAGTGACTACTGGCTCTTTGCTGATCTTAAAAAAATGCTCCAGGGAAAAAATTTAGCTCAAATGAGGAGGTCATCGCTGAAACTGAAGCTTATTTTGAAGCGAACGATACTTTTTTTATAAACATGGTATTGAAAAATTGGAAAAACGTTGGAACCATTGTATCACCCTAAAAGGTGATTATGTTGATGAATAAAATAAAATTTTGCAAAAAAATGTTGTTTCCATTGTTAGTCTCGGGACTTATTGATCCATGTGTTATTAGGCAATTGTCAAGCGGCACTTTCGGAAGGAAGGTACAGTGTCCCAAAACATGCAGGAGTTCAAAAAAAACTGGACAGCTGCCACCAGGAAAGTCACAAAAGTAGCTGTGCAGAATTTAATGAAGAATGTCAAGTCTAAAGTGCGAGCGTTTCACAGAAACTAGGATTTTCTTCAATATCGCGTTATTTCAATTTTCAGTGAAATGTATAAAAATGTAATTCTACAATATATTGAAAACTGATGTCAAAATATGTTTTTTTTCGCTTTTTTATTCAATAATCAATGTTGCTAACTACTTTTCGATACACTCCTCATAAAATTCATTGTTAATGGTATTTCTTTTCTCAAGATTTCTAACTTTCTTTGGACGATGTTCACCAGTTGCTGTCGTTTTGATTCCAGAGTGAAGTGATAAATCCATGTTTCATCCATTGTCATTTGTTACGTTTAAACATGGCCAAACACTGCTCAGAATCATCAACACGTTCTCGTTTTTGGTCAAACAGTGAGCAAACGCGGCACTCACTTTGAACAGAGCTTTCTAATTGCCAAATGCTCATGCAATATAGAGCCAACACGTTCTTTGGATATCTTCACGATGTCAGCTAACTTACGGAACTTCACTTTTCGATCATTCAAACCGATTTTGTGAATTTTTTTTATGTTTTCTGGTGTTACCGCCTCATTTGGACGTCCACTGCGTTCTGCATCATCGTCTCTACGATCACGTTCGGAGTCAGCTAACCAACGGTTTATTGTTATTTTGATGGAGCGGAGTCTCCATAACACTTTTCGCTTGAACGGTATTTTTTCCCATCAAGAAGCAGAAGCGCGACTGTGATCATCAATCAAAAATTTCTTTAAACTCTTCTTGCCCTAGGATATGAACCCTCCCAAGACGCTTTAGCTTCGTCAAAAAGAAATATATTGTCAATCGCAAAATTAGGGAGAAGCACCAGACTGTTGTCAGTGAGCTTCATGGCACACTGGAGGTCTCCGATGAGGATGCTGTGCAAAACATAATGGAAGTAGTCAAACGAAAGGCACGGATATTCGCATTGACTTAAAAAGAAGCATGAGTGCATCATTTCTGTAAACTGGAACCTCAATTTACGTAATTGCGTAAATTAATTAAAACATCGCGTTATTTCAAATGTTTCACGTAAAAAAGGGCTTTTCAAACTTCATTTGGTTTTAGTGTAAATAACATCAACAATCGTACTACGTCCGATGCTTTAGCGCCTGGGACCTTTTGAGTATGTTATGAGACTGGAAATTCTTAAGAAATGTTCCAAGATCCAAGAACTACTTGGAGTATTGTCCTTAGGGACTACACTGTGTCACAGTGAGAACTACAACGGCTATTACATTTTTTATTTGTGGTTCATACTTTTAGAGCTACACATTACTTACTTGTCTATTTATAACTGTTCCAGGTAGGTGCCCAGTCGTCCAAGAACTTTAGTGAAAACAGGTCTTAAGGTTTATACCTTACGGGTCTGTGCTCCTTTCTACAGCCGACTGATGCAGCAATTGCTGCGCCGCTGCACAGTGGTTGAGGTTTAGCTAAGCTACGTTTGGGCCGTCTTATTTCCTCTGCCGAAGGGGCAGACGGGTCCGCCCATGGCGTGATTTTGAGCCTTCTTTTTACCAGCGCAGATCACACACCGTGGTGTTTTGTTGTGATAAAACGCCTTGTGGCCTTCGCCACTGCAACACTTGCATAGGTTGCTCCGGTCTGGGCCTTTGCAGTCCCAAGACTTGTGGCCAGATACGAAACACCAGACTTGTGGCCAGATACGAAACACCACCACCGGCGGCTAGTATGCAGTTACTGGCCAAACCGACCAACCATCTTTCAGTTTACTCACTTTTAGGACCTTATTAGCATCCATAACTGATAGCTTGAACGTGGCTATCTGAGTGCCTTGGGGTTCTTTTCTCATGCGAATGGATTCCTGTGGAACGTCCACACCTCCTTGCTCCTTAATGGCCGTGATAAGCTCTTCGGCGCTCGCGATCTCGCCCAGCCGTTTACAGTGAAGTGTAACCTTGTTTTGCAGGGCTATCACTTCGACCTCGTCCCCTGGAACTTGCTGAGCTAGCGCTCCGAGTTCCGATCCGACCGATTGTGCACCTTTTTTAGCACTAGCAGCATCTCGCCAGCTCTAGTACGTCTAATAGAGCGAACCTCTTTTCCAAGGTCGGCAAGCTTTGCCTCGCTCCGCATTGCCTTGAGGACGTCGGCGTATTTCTCCTTGTCTGTTTTGACCAGCAAGGCTTCTCCTTTGTTCCTAGCCCTTCTCTCGCGTTCTATGGGGACTTTCTTCTTTTTCTTTCCGGTCACCTTGAGCCAGGGCCGCTCCATGTTTGGTCGGTCCTTGCCAGGATTCTCCTTATCCTGTTGACCCTTCTCACCGGGCTCGTGCTCGGTCTCTTTACTAGGATCCGAGGACCGAGTATCCTGTTTAGGACCAGGCCCTTACGCCTCTTGGTCACGCGTTTGTGACCTGGTGTGTCCCTGGCTCGTTTCCTACGCACTTTGTTCCTCTTCATTGTTAGGCGGAGTGCGTAATCGATCATCGCCTGACTCGGGCTACTCTGGAATGAGAAGCGGTCCCTTCTGGGAACACTTATCCGTCATTTTACCTCCCTTCTTTCGGGCTATTAGAGCCTCCTGATCCCTCTTGGCCACATTGACGGCTTTTCTCAGCTTCAGCAAGTTCAGCTTGAGGTCCTTGCTGATGTTGGTTTTCTCGCTAGTGAAAGCGATGATCGCATCGAGCTGCTCTACGACCGCCGTCATACTCGATAGAGCTTCACCAAACCCCGACTCCAGGGTCTTTGGTTGGTCCACTGATTCGACGAGCGCATTGCTGTCGCTCGTTTCGTCGGCTACCACTGTTCCTTCCTTCTTCGCACCCGGTGTAACGGGTGGAGATCACCTCAAACCCTTTCCCGCGAAGAGTGGTTTGAAATTTTTTTGCCCTTAAACAATTCATTCCTTAGCACGGGTCGCATTACGCCTTGAATTAGGGTTTGGTAATAGGACAGATGGGGTAGGAATTTTTAGGTTGAGGGTATGAGGGGATATCGGGCTTGTGCACTTTGAGCGGCACACGGTCGCTATAGTAGGGCTTGTTTGCGGATACCTGCAGCTTTTTATAGAAGTTTAACAGAGCCCACTAGCACACCCCACCACATCCTAGACGATCCCTACAACTCACAGTTGCCGGGAAGGGGGGGGGGGGGGGGGGGGTTCGTTAAGCCCTTGGACATGGTCTCTGCTGCCCCCAAGGTTTTAGTGTATTCTGTGCGAATTGAACTTGAAATGTAGACAGATTTAAATCTATACACCTTATGATCAAAAAAGAACCGGAATTTTCATTTTAAAATTCCCGCGCTTGTCCAATCGGTAAACTTTTATTCTCTCAACGTTGGCAACACTTTTATACACATTCTGTCAAATTTTGACGCATATCGTACGATTAGTTTTTGTTTGGCGTCTATACAAAGAAGTTGAAAAATTTTCGTGTGGGGATTTTTATAATGGATGAAAATTTAGAACAACGGCTCGCCTTCGAAGCGCCTTTCGGTCGATTGTTGTGCGGTTTCGACGTCATATTCATAGACCCACACCTCATCACCAGTTATGATGCATTCGATGAATGTGGGGTCACTATTTGCGTTGGAAATCATCTCTTTGGCCACATCAACACGTTTTTGAATGAAATTTAGCTTTTTTGGCACCAGCCGAGAAGCGACGCGTTTCAAACCCAAAACATCAGTTAAAATGTGTTCGGCTGATCCATAAGAGATGTCCAACAACACAGCAATCTCTCTAATCGGTACAGAACGATTTTGCAACACGAATTGCTTCGCCGATTCAATGTTTCCTTCAGTAACAGATGTTGTTGGGCGGCCAGGGATCTCATCATGATCCAAGCTTGTACGACCACCTTTGAAGCGTTTATACCACTCGTATGTCTGTGTTTTTCCTAGACACGATTCACCAAAGGCCTTTTTTAACATTTTCAACGTTTCGGAACACTTAAATCCATTTGCAACACAAAATTTGATGCACGCACGTTGTTCTAAATTTTCATCCATTATAAAAATCGCCACACGAAAATTTTTCAACTTCTTTGTATAGACGCCAAACAAAAACTAATCGTACGATATGCGTCAAAATTTGACAGAATGTGTATAAAAGTGTTGCCAACGTTGAGAGAATAAAAGTTTACCGATTGGACAAGCGCGGGAATTTTAAAATGAAAATTCCGGTTCTTTTTTGATCATAAGGTATATAAATATGCAGAGATCATTCTTTGTAATAGCATCACTTAAGAACGGATGGACGGATTAACATGAATCTTTTTTTGTTTGGTTAGTTTCTACCCCCACCGGGTTCGTACATCAAAAAAATTAGAAAAACTTGCCGGAAAAGTGGGAAAAATCCATAAAGTTATTTCGTATGGACAATGGAATTTTCCGTTGAAAAAATTGTCCATGCTTGCTAGATCATCGGTAGGTGTTTGGCGCATAACGAGTTGTATAAAGGTTTGGCCGACGAAGAAAAGAATACTAGATCGTTGAAAAAATCGTTTGGCACGCTGCGAGTTGTTTTGTGTGGAGATTTTCAATGCATACTCGATATATGTTATTCGTCATTTCGAGCCACGTGCTTTATTATGAGTGTTCTAGAAATACCACTTTAGGCAGAAGAAAAAGTTCTGATATCGTTCACCAGTTGATGGATTGTGTGTAATGGAGAATAATATTGGTCATTGTGAATAAATGAAAAGATTGTACTGTAGAAGCACTACGATCAAATCAATAGATTCTTCTTGCATTTTACTTTCGAATGATTTAGATTACACAAAGCGCACATAACAAGTGACAATTAGATATCAATATTCAAGATGGGTTGAGACTATTTCTTATGTTGAGAAGAATGTTCAAATTGGTAAGATCAATATCAACTTAAAATGTAAGCGTCGTCTCTCCAAGCCACTAAAAGTTCTCCAGTACCTAGAAATATCCACTTTATTAGAGCTTTGAAGAACGCGTGGCACATTTTAGCAACTTAAACCTACAGAACAAGTTCTGAGAAAACTTTCTCAATGCTTAAAATCTGTACAAGGAACTGCTTCGAAGTTTGTTCTGTTGCGTCGGGTGAACACTAATGTATGGGTAATTCCTTAAAAACGGACTCTTCAGAATGCTTTGTATGCAGCTTAAGACAATTTTTTTTACGAACTTTTGGTTACTTGGGCTAAAAGCAAATTGTAAATATATCCTACTCTACCGAATGAACAACTCTAGATAAGAAACTTTTGACCGATGTTTTAAGTTTATCAACACAAAATTCGGGCTAAGGACTTTTTTGTTGATTACCGAATCACAGCTGGAAGAGAAAACGTGGCACCTTATATCTATTATATCAAGGTCATTAGAAACGAATCTCTGTTGAGTGCATTGATTCAAAGGATGAGATGACAGTCTGTTCATTTGCTCTATTTTTACTTAACAGAAGTGTTTCACATTTTCACATTAATTTTTGGTGATGTTTTTTTTTGGGCTGCAAATGTGTATCGACAGAAGCACATATCTGCTTGGCTGGTAAATCGTGTATATAAATTCATACAGTCTCATTTGCTAACCGAGTGCAAATTACACTCGGAACCAGTAAATTTCCGTACGAATGGAATATTGCGTCATTTGAGAAGTTAAGTAGTTATGAATTGTATCGTTTGTAGAATTATGTCATCTGTAAAATTCATATTTTTTTTCTGTGTTGTTTATTCAAAAATTGCATTTAATTGTTTTGACTTATTTGATAAATTTGATGAATACATTCGCTCTGAGCATTTCTCAGATAGATTTTTGTAGGTGGTGAAGACTACTATTTGTGACTCATTATCCACCTGTTGACAATTTTGAGTTTAGTGCCAACTAAAATGTTTCAAAATATAGATCTTATCAGTTGATGGTCAAACAATTCGGTTTTGCCTATTCCGGTCCTCGGTTTTGGAAGTATCGGAAGTGATGCTCAAACACTAAAAACCAGTACATCCTTCGCTTTCTTTTTCAGATCCGACTTCCGGTTCGGGAGTTATTGGGTCAAGAGTGTTAAGAATGTCAAGCCTCAATTCAAAATAAGCGATGCAAAATACGGAAAAACGTTGGAAGTTCCGATACCGGAAATAGTCCAAAGCTCGGAAAATGAACTTCAATCAAATTTTCATACTAGCAGTTATGAGAGAAAATATCATTCCATACCTACCAGAGTAATGTGAGAAAGATTCGAATTATCTGACCTGAACCTATTTTCCATATTAGCTAGCTAGTTATCGTTTTATTACTGAGCCAATTTGCCAAATTTGTAATACTTCATGGTTTTAAAAGGCATGTAATGCAATTGAACACGTTCCAGATACAAGCAAAAAAAAAAAAGATCCGAACAACCACGACCTGACCCTGAATTTTGCGGGTGCTCCAAATCGGAACAAAAACATTGTAAACTTTCCTCACCCCAGCTCGGTCAGAGCAACGAAGCATCGTGTGTATCGTTTCGTCTGCTTTCTACAACACTCACCGAGGGACCCTCGAGCCAAGGTACCGTTGGTTTTGCCATGTGACCTCGTGCGATTGCTGTACGTCTCGAACCACATTCCTGCTATCTCACACAGCTCCGTCGACCTTTCTTGCTTCATCAGCTGGCAAATCGTTTGGTTGATTGGTTCGTGGGTTGGCTAGCACGGCTCGACGAGATTGACCGCACCGAAACCGTCGGAAAGTCGGTGTGTTAACGGTCCAAGTGACACACATGTGCTAGATTTGCAAGACATTTGCTTAAAAAAATATCATTTACTTTAAATGTGTGAATTTGCTTGCAGTCTTATTATCATTGTTCTTGAGTTCGATCTAAATTCTGGCGATTCTGATAGTAAGTAGTTCCAAGAAAATTAATGGTTGATGTATATCAAGTCTGGAATGGCTGTCATTTATATCTTGTTGCGAGCATAATAGATCAATTCATAAAAATAATCACATCATCCATAATTCCAATTGTTCGCAAAATCTCATTTCGCGTTTCAAATCATAAAACTGAATCAGATTCAGTAACAAATTTTCTACGCTATTATCATGTCAATTGGAGAAAAAAGGGAACTCTCGAATGGGCACCTCATCACTAGGAAGCTGTGCGCGCAGCAATTATCTCATTTGACCTAACGGCAAGTTAAAATATCATTTTCCAGTCCGGGGTATTGCCAGACATCAATAGTAGCACAAAGACACAACACAATGTTGTTAGACGGCTGGTGGAGCCGTGGCCGTTGTGAGAAACAGATAATGCATATGTCCCACTGATTGCCACCAACCGGCAGGCAGCCTATCGCAGGGAAGGGAAGGAAAAGCACTTGCTGTTAAACCGAAGAAGAGCCGTTATAATTTTTTGATGACACGCTTTTATTTTGTTTGCCATCACCTGTTCTTCCCGACGCGACAGTAAAGATTTGTTTTTTTAAATAAATCCGTCAATCTGAAAAGGAAAGGTCCATTTACAACCTATTATTTTTTTCGGAAATCAAATCATATCGCAGATCGCTGTGTAAATTAATCAACACACCGTCGAACCAGTTATTTCGCAGTGATTTATACCTCGATCGATCGTTTGATCTTTCCCGATATTTAGGTCCAGGTAAATTTTTCTTATAATTTGCTATCTTGGGAAATCATTCCTTCCAACTTCAGTTGTCTACCGCATCACAACTACTAATGATGACCGTTCCGTGGTCGTGACCATTCCTTTCACTTATCTTCTAACTTTAACTGTTTCGATAAATTCACGCCTAGCCTAGGCTTGTGTCTGTCAAAGGAAGCAGATTAAGTATGAAAGAGACATCATATTTCAGGATCCGAATGGAGTTGAATTTGCCACCCGGGATGATGCCTCATTTTAGTCGAAACCCCCATTTGAATGCTAGCTCAGGTCATGTTTGTAGCCAGGGCCTCCGAGAGATGAGTCGAAATTAGAGGAATCCCCCCCGGTCCCGGAAATTCGAAGATTCAAAATTGTTTTTTTCATTCTTCATAACAAAACAAAATATCAAAAATTCAAACAAATTTGGCTAGCAAATTTTTTTGTTTAAATAATGTCGTTTTCCAGCTTTAAATTCAGATATAATACTCTCTAGGTTAAAATCCTCCAATTGGTTCACGATCATTGAAAGGGAATTGCCCGGAAAACACAAGTAAATTATAACTAATGCGACTTAGCTACATCGTTTTATTTTTTATGCTGTCCAACCTCGCTGCTGCTCGCTCGAACCTAACTAAGGCGAAAAGGCTTTAAGTAGACCTATCAAACAAGGCTATTACAAGTTTGTACGCGACAGGGCAACGCTTCCAACGATGGGACAGCTACCAACTCGGATGGCGTACAAACACTGGCGCTGGAAACATGGAAAAGACGGTCAAAAGTCTACACAGGCTTTCAGTGACTATCAAAAGCTAAGGTGTCTTCAGAAAAGTTTCTTAGGATTATATAACAAGAATTACATTACGCTATTTCTTGAAAAAAAATTCTTTTCAACGAAGAAAAATTTATCAGTTTTCATTTAAAAAAATTAACATTTTGAGTATTTTTGCTAAAAACATTATAAATAAAATCACCGATTCGGATAGTAAATGGTAAACGAATTTTACCTTTACCTTCAGAGACTTGGATGATTTGCATCACTGAGATGCCTAAGTTAGACTCCTCTGATAGTAGGTAAAAGTTTTACCAAATACAAATAATAATACGCCTAAGTCTCATACCAACGTATCGTCAATTTTTGGTTCACCAAATGATCAACTTAACCTATTCCCTTTCTTTTTTAAACCTTGACAGGTCGTAGTTACCAAAAGATACACTTACTGGCAACATTATTCGATATTGCTATGGTAATATTTGTTTGTTTAGAGATCCATAGTAAACAAGAAGTCACTATCAATAACAGTTCGGCTGAAAAGTTCGTATCGTTTAATAGAAACACACATTTTTTTGCCAAAATTCGTTTTTATTATTCAACATAATTGCCATCAGAGGCGATACAGTGATTATAGCGATCTTCCAACTTTTCGATACCATTTTTGTAGTACGATTTGTCCTTTGCCTCAAAATAGGCCTCAGTTTCAGCGATTACCTCTTCATTGCTTCTAATTTTTTTTTACCAGCGAGCATTCTTTTGAGGGCTGAGAACAGGAAAAAGTCACTGGGGGCCAAATCTGGAGAATACGGTGGATGAGGGAGCAATTCGAAGCCCAATTCGTTCAATTTCAGCATGGCTTTCAGCGACTTGTGACACGGTGTATAGTCTTGATGAAACAAAACTTTTTTCTTCTTCAAATGAGGCCGTTTTTTTCTAAATTTCCCTTTTCAAGGTAGTCGATGAAAATTATACCATGCGAATCCCAAAATACAGACGCCATAACCTTACCGGCCGATTGTTGAGTCTTTCCACGCTTTGGGTTCGGTTCATCGCGTGCAGTCCACTCAGCTGACTGTCGATTGGACTCCGGAGTGAAGTGATGGAGCCATGTTTCGTCCATTGTTATATATCGACGAAAAAAATCGGTTTTATTTCGATATAACAGCTCCAAACCATCGGTTTTCATCGGTAACAGCCTCTTTTGGACGTCCACTGCGTTCATCGTCTTCGGTGCTCATATGACTCATATATGAAATTTTGCAAACCACTTACGAATTGTTGCTTCGCCCGGTGCAGAGTCTGGATAACACTCATCAAGCCATTTTTTGGTATCGGCGGTACTTTTTTTCATCAAAAAGTAGTGTTTCATCGACACACGAAACTCCTTTTTTCCAATTTTTTTTTTCACAATAACAAAAGTAGCTTCACTCAAAATGCAATATCTCACAAACTAATAATCAGACAGCTGTCAAATTTATACACGTATCTTTTGAAGGTTGGTACTAACTGAAAATGGTATGGATTTAATTCTAGTGACGCCCTCTCATAGAAACGATACAAAATTTTCAGCCGATCTGTTAAAGTTGTTATTGTGGTTTGCCGTAGAATCTCAAAAAACTTTTCAGCCGATCTGTTAAAATTCTTATTGTGGTTTGCCGTAGAATCTCAAAAAGTAGGTAATAGATCGGAAATTTTAAAATTTCCGAGTTAAATTGCATTGCACAGTGGTCCGGATCCACAATTTAGGGGGACAAAAACATTTGTGGTTTAACCTTTATATTTTAGAGCTATGATGTCTTCAGAACAAATGATCAGTGAAGATAAGCCATATGTCGATGTACATGGTATTAGGGTTGCTGGACACCATAATAGTATCTGCAACGGTTTTAGTGTTACAGCTATTTTTAAAGAGCACCTTAGGGTGTTCCTAAAAAATCAGATTTTTTGCTCTAGCATTTATATTTTTCTCTTTTCGTATTAAGTATCTTTGAACATCTTTTAGAGTTTGTTAAAACTAATTTTTTAATGACCGGCGCATGCAGGTAGCGTTTTCTGAACCGAAGTTATGAACAAAACTAGTTCAAAAACAGGGTATTTTTAAACTGCTATATCTAACATTGAGGCAAACGAAAAAAAATCCGTTTCTTTTATTTGACAGAAAATATTTTCGAGCATGTTTATAAAAAAAAAGGAGAATTGTTTTTTTTTAATTATGTTCAAACATTGGGTTTTTTCGTTGACAAATATTCGTATCATGTAAGTCATTTATTAGCTATATATGAAAATAGGGTATTTTTGTCTTCTAAAGTGTTAAATTAATTCAAGTGCATATTCGGGAAGAAATCGTTCTGCATTCTTCTGGGAATGCAGAATGGTGTCGCTTTTGTAAAATCTCTAAGGTCTCTAGGTGGTTGGAGGTTTTATCAACCGTGCATTTTGGCACCTGCAGATCGTTCAGCATCCTTTCGGGGATGGAGGACGATTTATTCCTTTATGTTTTGTGCTGTTTTCCCACCTCACCCAATTCCCAATTCCCTTCCATGTTCCTTTTATCCTTCCCTTCCCATCAGGAAGTTGATGAGAAGCTACGGCAAGGCACGAATCTCCAAATAACTAGGGGAACATGCCACTTGAGCCAATTAGTTCAGATAACATAGGTGCAGGGTTTCATTCAGTAAAAAGCATTCAAACGAAGAGGTGGTTTTCGAGACGAAGACAACTGTAAGCTGAAAATAAATTGGTTGGTTGGTGCTAATCGCAAAGGCTGCTGCAAAGCCAATATTCGGGGCGATTCCAGTTTCATAAGTACCTGAAATAGTGGAACTCACTTCATTGAGAAAGATGGCCTAACCGATTTGAGAACTGTTTCATTTTGTAGGTTACACTAGTTCATGCACTAGCTTTCATGTTTTTCAAAAATCAAACAAAACTGTGATGGATAAAACCATCATTACACAACTAGGTGGATAAAAACTAATTTTACTTAATTTCGTGTAATTTTTGTGCTAAATTCGGAATTCTACTTTTTCTGAATTGTTTACTAATAGGAAATTCAAACAATTTTCGAATTCTATACATTCCGAAATAATTTAAAGTTTGGGATATTTAAATTTTAATATTCTATCGATTATAATTGATGTCGTTTAGGATAGCGGAAAATTTGTTTTTGTTCTTAATTGCTTGTAAAACAAAAATCAAGCAATAATTTTTTGTTAATTGTAGCCGGTTTCTTTTGCCACGGGTTATTATATGAAATTCATATAATTTTACGTTCTATTTCTTATTGTACAAAGCCATTGAAATAATTTAAAATTTTTGTGTTGTCACAAAATTTATTTTAATAATAAAAAACAAATTCTACGTCTCATTGAAATAGATGAAATCAAAACGGATTCCAATATTTTCACTTTGATTTGCAGAAACGTTGGAACGCAATATAGGGTAAGGGCTCCCTATTTCATCTCATTTGTAAGGACGTCGCCTTCAAACCCCGATTTAGCCACTAAAATCACTATAACTATTTCATATTACTGCTTCATTCGCCTTGCTCCACGTTGAGAATTGATTCACATTGCTTGAAAATTTAACTAATATTCATAAAACAGCTAAAAACACTTATGATGTGTTCACTACTCTGCTCCTAATTTCCTCTCAATGGATTTTTATCCATCCTATCGTTGATCCTTTATTCATCCTATAAATTAGCAATGGCGACAGCAATCAAAACAAAATATTCCACAGTCGGTGTTGAACAGTCGTTCGCACCGCACGCGTATAGCTCTTGGCTCCTGGAATTTTTTTCTGGCTACCTAGAGTTTCATTGATTCAAGGCTTCAGTCTTTTTCAAGGCTACCTGAATCACTAACTAAGTGACTAAGTGATACAAAGAGTGATATTAGAGTGACTAAGTGATACAAAGAGTGATATTAGAGTGACTAAGAAATTAATCAGCCTTTTTTAAGGCTAGCTAGGAGTCTAATCGAAGACTAATTTAGCCTAGTTAATTTAATTTAAAATTCCATTCATTTCAAAAATGCCTGCGTCCAATCGGAAAGGCAACAAGCCTAAGGCTAAAAATAATTCAATACGGAATAAATCACAATCCGTTATTCAACATTTTTCTAATAACATTCACGATCTTATAGAATCTGAATGTAAAAATAAAAGACAACGGACGGATTTCCCTTCCGTTGATCCTATGCCGTCTAACAATATTTACGAGATTCTTCCTGAATCCGATTGTAGCGACATAGAAGAAAATTCTTCAAAAATTCCCAAAATGGACGCTTGTCGTTCTGGGAAGAAACATCAATCTATGCCACCAGTGACGGTGATGATTTCCGACTTCAAAGCATTCCGTACTGAGCTTTCTACTTTTCTCCCGGAAGTAAAAGTCTCATTTCAAATCGGACGAAGAGGAGAATGTCGAGTCTTGGTGGATGGATTGGAAGATTACGAACGTCTTATTCGATATTTGTCCGAAAAACTTCATAAATTTTATTCATATGATATAAAATCAGACAGACCCTTCAAGGCTGTCTTGAAAGGATTATCAAATGATCAAAGTATTGATGAAATTAAAAATGAACTAAAAGAATTGCTTGGTTTTGCCCCTCCCAAGTAATACTTATGAAAAAAAGAGCGAATGGTACTTCTAAACCACGCTCTGGAATTTCCCATGAACTTTACCTAATACACTTCAATCGAAGTGATGTAAACAATTTGAAAACTTTAGAAAAAGTACGTTTCATTTCCCACATTAAAATTCATTGGGAACATTATAAACGGCATAATCGTATTGCTAACTTAACGCAATGTCGTCGTTGCCAAGGCTTCGGTCATGGAACCAAAAATTGTCATATGGATATACGGTGTTTGAATTGTGGTAAATCGCATTCGAAAGACGTTTGTCCAATGAATGAAACCACTGATAAATTTTCATGTTCAAATTGCAATGGAAATCATAAATCCAATTATTTGAAATGTCCTGTCAGGGAAAAAAATTTAAACGCTCGTTCGCTTAGACAACAAGTCAAATCAACGACCTTAAATTTACAGAATATACCTGAAAATTCTTCTAAGGCACCTGCCAATTCGTCTTCTAACGAAAACAATTTATTGACAGGTAGATCGACCTCGTCATCATCTTCTTCTAATGTCAGTTATGCTGGTATATTAGGTAGAAATCTATCTCCTATTTCTTCTAATGTAAATAATCAAAACACAGGACCGCCTTGCAGTTCTTCTTCTAACGAAAACAATTTATTAATAGGTAGACCGGCCAAATCATCTTCTTCTAATGACAGTCTACCTACAAATATTCCTTCAATGCCATTCGCTTCTTTAAATGAAGTCGATTTAGGCGATATAACTGAAAATAAAATGATCTACCTACAAGATCAACTTTTTCAAATGATCATCCAAATGAATTCGACTTCATCACTTTTTGAAGCATTTCAAATCGGATGGAAATTTGCTAATAATATTATAATGAATTTAAAATTTAACAGTGATGTTAAATAATTATTTGAATATTTTAAATTGGAATGCTCGATCTTTGAAATCGAGTGAAGATGAATTTTATAATTTTCTCAAAGTTCACAAAATTCATATTGCCATTGTGACAGAAACTTTTCTTAAACCAAATGTAAAATTGAAAAGTAATCCACATTATGTGGTTCATCGATTTGACAGGTTTACTGGAATTGGTGGTGGAGTTGCCATTTTTGTCCAACGGCAAATTAAACATCGAATTTTACCTTCTTTCAATACTTAAGTTATTGAAAGCTTGGGAATCGAAGTTGAAACCATTCATGGAATTTATTTCATCGCTGGAGCATATTTGCCATTCCAATGCACCGGCGAACAATTAAATTTCTTTAAAGGCGATTTGCAAAAACTTACAAGATATCGATCGAAATTTTTCGTAATAGGGGACTTAAATGCTAAGCATGTCCAGTGGAATTGTAGGCAAAATAACAGTAATGGTAAAATACTTCATAATCAACTCTCAGCTGGTTACTTTACAGTTCTTCATCCCAGTAATCCTACTTGTTTCTCTTCCGTGAAAAACCCGTCTACAATTGATCTGGTTCTAACAGATCAAAGTCACATTTGTAGTGAACCGATTACTCATGCTGATTTTGACTCAGATCATCTTCCTGTAACATTCAGACTTTCCAACGAAGCTATAATTAATCCAATTAGTTCTATTTTCAACTATCATAGAGCTAATTGGTTGGATTACAGATCTCACATTGAAAATCATGTGGATCATGAAACTATTTTAGAAAATTCTGCGGACATCGACACAGCAATTGATAATTTGAATCATTATATTATCGAAGCTAGAAATCTTTCAGTTCCCAAAGCTCAAACTAAATTAAATTCTCCTATCATCGATGACAATCTTCAACTGCTCATTCGGTTGAAGAATGTTCGTCGACGACAATATCAACGTTCTCGTGATCCTGCTATGAAAAACATAGTTAAGGATTTACAAAAAGAAATTAAACATAGATTTACTCTTTTGCGAAATGAAAATTTCGCTAAAGAAGTTGAACAAATTAAACCATATTCTAAACCTTCCTGGAAACTTTCTAAGGTTCTTAAGAAACCTCAGAAACCAATTCCTGCTCTCAAGGAAGGAAATCAAATACTTCTTACAAATGGTGAAAAAGCTCAAAAGCTAGCTCAGCAGTTCGAGAGTGTCCACAATTTTAATTTAAACGTTGTGAGTCCTATTGAAAATGAAGTCTCACTGAAGTATGATCATATTTCAACCCAAGTGTTATCACACGATGACTTTATTGAGACGAATTTTGATGAAATTAAATCAATTATTAGGAAACTCAAAAACATGAAGGCTCCTGGTAATGATGGAATTTTTAATATTCTTATTAAAAATCTTCCCGATGTTGCCTTGAGACTCCTGGTTAAAATTTTCAACAAGTGTTTTTCATTAGCTTACTTCCCAAAAAGATGGAAAAACGCTAAAGTAATTCCTATCCTAAAACCTGATAAAAACCCAGCAGAAACATCAAGTTATCGCCCAATTAGCTTACTTTCTTCTATCAGTAAACTTTTTGAAAAAATTATCTTGTTAAGAATGATGACTCATATAAATGAGAATTCAATTTTTTTACCAGAGCAGTTTGGATTTCGTCATGAACATTCAACTACTCATCAACTTGTCAGAGTAACGAACATGATAAAATCAAATAAATCTTCTGGGTTATCCACTGGAGTTGCTCTTCTAGACATAGAAAAAGCATTCGACAGTGTTTGGCACAAAGGTTTAATAGCAAAAATGTCTGATTTCCAGTTTCCTATTTATTTGATCAAAATGATTCAAAATTATTTAACTGATCGTACTCTTCAGGTTAGCTATCAGAATCGTAAATCTGAATTGCAACCCGTACGAGCCGGTGTTCCGCAGGGTTCGAGTGTAGCTCCAATCTTGTATAATATTTTCACTTCTGATCTTCCAAATCTACCCGTTGGTTGTCAGAAATCGCTATTCTGTGACGACACAAGTCTGTTAGCCACAGGTAGAAATCTAAGAGTGATCTGCAGTCGCCTACAAAGAAGTTTAAATATTTTCAGTGATTATCTGTCAAAATGGAAAATTAAACCAAATGCAGCAAAAACGCAATTAATTATCTTTCCTCACAAGCCAAGAGCTTCTTTTCTAAAACCAAACAATAATCACATTCTCAAATTGAATGGCTTGGAATTGACATGGTCTGATCAAGCTAAATACTTAGGTTTAACGTATGACAAAAAACTCACTTTCAAGGATCACATTGAAGGAATCCAGGCAAAGTGTAATAAATATATTAAATGTTTATATCCTCTTATAAACAGAAATTCTAAGCTCTGTCTAAAAAACAAATTGTTAATTAATAAACAAATTTTCAGACCAGCCATGCTTTATGCGGTACCAATTTGGTCAAGCTGTTGTTCCACCAGGAAGAAAACGCTTCAAAGGATTCAGAATAAAATTCTGAAAATGATTCTGAAGCGTCCTCCCTGGTTTAGTACAAATGAGTTACACAGACTCACAAATATAGAACCATTAGATGCAATGTCACATAATATTATAAGCAAATTCCGACAAAAATCGATGCAATCTTCAATTGAATCGATTCGCTCTCTGTATTAGTTAGTAAGTTAGTATATAAGTTCCTTTTCCCCATTACACAATACAAGTAGGTTTAGAATTTTCCCTACACAAAAATCTCAGAATTGCGGAAGCAAATGATGTCTTCATGGTAATAACCAAATATGTATATATATATATATATATATATATATATATATATATATATATATATATATATATATATATATATATATATATATATATATATATATATATATATATATATATATATATATATATATATATATATATATATATATATATATATATATATATAACAGGGCTGAAAAGATTGATTTAAATCTTAATAATTTAATTTTAACTCATATTCCAATAAATAGTTATTTAAAAAAAAACAAAATATTCCACTATTACACTCTCACCCATGCGTATGCGGCTGCCAGATGGCTGACTAAACGCCGCCAATTGGAAAAATATGGCTGGCAGACATTCTGGTGACCGACTGCCTCACCGCTGCCATATATTCAACTCAAACGATACAACCGTACCCACCAGGATTTTTCCACATTATTATTATTGGTAAATAATTTACTCGTTGAATTATCTAATTAATGGGGCATCTTTTAACATCATTTTATTAGTGAAAACAGATAGAACAGATATAGACTTTATATGCAAAGTAATACATATTTTCTATGAAAACATCTGGCATCTCTGTGCACAGCCGATGAAACACACACACACACTTCACAGCGTTATGTTGGCGTATAGCGGAATGAAACCAGTGCTACTAGATTTGCAACAATGGTTATTTCATTAGTATTTAACACGCTCTTTCTGGTAATATTCGAAGCCAAAACAGCTTTATTTAAATATTAATATCGATAATATAATTAAACTAATGTCACGGATACCAAAAACATACTTTTTGATAATAATTTGAAGAAGAAAAACAATTTATTTTTTTTAACAATATGAGATAACTTGGCAACTTTGCAAAACCAAATAAGACGAAAACAAAGCGCAATCAAGTGAACTAAGTGAAAAACTTTCATCTCATATTTTTAAAGACTTTTATTGTTTGTCGGGTAGTTTTTGATGTTTTAAATCGTTAATTAAACAAGTGGCAAGTGAACATTACTAATTATGAAGTCATCCAGCATTCAATGGTAGTGTAATTGTGCGAAAAAGTGATCATGTTTTGAGACGAATCGATTAGTAGATAATCAGAAACATGACGAACTGTAAATCTTGAGACGAAAATGTGTCCTAAATTGAAAAGTGAGTTTATTTTTAATGAAAAAAACGATAAACGAAGAACTTAAAACCGTTTCTTTCAATAGGAAAGTGTGACAATAGCTTTTATAATCATTTTAAAACATTTCAATGTTTGGTTCAGGTAGGTTGTAAAATATTATTCATGTTCAAAGTAATGAGGTGAAGGGATGAGATGGAAATAGGAGCTCAGATGAAATAGGGAGCCGTTACCCTATATGAAAAATTTTGAAATTTTCGATCTTCTACCGATTTTTTGAGATTTTACGAAAACTACTTTTAGTAGTTATCAATTCCGTTTGTGTTGTGCATAAAAATTGTTTTGATCGTTTGTCCAATACCAAAATACTATTTTTAGAGTTTTAGGTTATTTACTAAAATTTTTAAAATTTTCAGTGAAATCCAAGCTTCAGTTTTTTTTTGTAAATTTTGTTTATAATAAATTTCCAACGAAAATAATAAAAAAATATATGTCATAGAATTCAAAAGTTTTGATTTGATTTTGTTTGCAAAATTTTGCCAATAATAGAAATTCGCTATATTTGTACCAAATTTCTTGAGCTTCTTTGAATGGATATATAATTTTGGTCATCAATACATTGTTTCTGGTAATGATTCCAATATTTTGAATCAAAAAAATGTACATGTCATCGCTTTAGTTTTTGAGTTATATACAAACATGTAAAAAAAATGAAAAATTCATATATATTTATAAATTCATCGATTTTTTAATGTTTTCTTTTGATTGTGCAGGAATGGTAGTTGAGCGAAAATTGTAGCTGGTATCACTAGCAATCGAATGATGTGAAAAAATATATAGGCCATCGCTTTGAATTTCGAGATATTTACGATCATTGTAAAAAGTCTCATCTTTGCTTATGTCATTTATCTACAGTTTTCATTATAACTTTGGGTAGATAACCCTATTTTTCATTTTTTTCAGTGTATTTTTTTTCTGGAAGTAGTACCTTTCCAATGGTGAACAAATTTTAAAGATCGGTTGACTAACAACAAAGTTATGACTCGGTAAAGTTGAAGTATTCAATATTTTCTATGCGACGTTTACGCCAAAGGAAAGAAAATTGGAAAGCAGATAGGGCATATTGGACGTGTAAAAAAACTTGGAACGGGAAAAATCAAATTTTCATTAGTTTTCCAGCTGCGCTATGACAGCTCAAAGTTACCGTTCCAACTTTTTTTGAGGCTTGGTATTTGGAGTGTTAACGATGCGATAAATGTAATAATGGATTCAAAATCAATCGAATCAATCTTTTTGGAAATAAATTAATTCAAATTGCGAAAATTTTATGTTCGACTGTAGTTTTCTTGTTTATTATCTTTTGAATAAATGATGTGTTAGACACTTTGAACACTAATTTAAATGAGTTAAAAAATAACATCCTTCTCAGATTTTTCATCAAACGTTCCTTATTTGATGACCTTTTTATGACCTTTCAGAAACCATATACGATTAGTTTTTATAGAACAGGCATCTGTTGAATATTGATGTGAGAAGGTTGAATGGTTTTTTATGAAAACAATCATAACTTTTGAATAGTAACTTATATTGAAAAACTTAGTTGGGAAAAATTATTCGCAATATATACTATTTTCTCTTAAAACTGCTCACAAAATAATTAGGACGAACAAAGTGATTTTTAAGAGCCACCTGTAAAGTGCAATTATTTTTAAATTCAATAAAAAAAGTTAGAGTCCATATTTCAATCCAAACATGGACCACTCTAAAAACTATTTACATAAAAAGATGCGCAAGTTGATTACAAACAGCTCTTTGTGAAGACACCAACTAAAAAAAAAATAATAGTGAAAATATGTTTGTCTCGCTAATTTCCCGTTTCGGACCACTGTGGATTGTTTTAAGCATACTTAGGAATATGATAGGTTTCTGTTATAAACTTTATTACTCATCTCCCATATAAAATTTCCAGCTGCTGAATTTGCTCTTAAAAATCTATAAAATCATAATTGTTGTGAAAAGATTATTCATTCTCCAGTGAATGTGATAGAAAATAGAAGCACAGACACTAAAAGGAGCTGTCATCGGTCAAAGAAAAATACTATTTGAATGTTGTTGATTTCCCATGCTATTTTCTCGGGTTCGTCGTCTGAAAATTGAGGTCTTTTACTTTTCACTAAACGTTCACTTTACTCTTCGCACTGTCACTTGGTCACATGTCACACTTCATTCGATCACGACACTTCTACAGATCATCCAGTTTTTTCCGCTGCTCGACGACATTCGGCTCTTGGCTGCAGGCCGGGACAAGTGCAATTTGACATTGTAAAATTCAGCAAACAGGCACAAGTCACGTCCTACATTCGGAGCCCTTTCCACTTTTGTGTTTTCTCATTTTCTCGTTGTTGCCTTTCTTCAAATGCAACCACAAATGGATCCGATCTGGGTGGCAGCTCGCTGCAAAAGTGACAAATCAGTCTGGCTAACGAGTGTCTGTTAATGGATTACGTTTACTGAAGCTTTTTTAATTACATTCGACATGCAGCTGCCTTGCGGATGGTTAATTCGGTATTAATTTCAGTGTTACTTTATTTTAATTAAATTAAGTCGCTAATGAACGGGCACATGAGCGTGTTAGTTTGTTATTATATTTCGATTATTTCCTGCAACATCATCAAACCGATTATCCTTCCGAATGTATGTTTCATGCCAAACTCGGTTTTGCTCGGTTCGGTGGCGAAGAACAATTTTTGGGGTAGAAAAATCGCACCGAAAGAAAACACGAAACAACAGTTAGGTTAATTCCTTTTTTTCCTTTTACTCACCGCAAGTTTGGCAGAAACACACACACACAAAATAAAATCGTCCAGAAACAGCACCTTGATGTGAAACACAGTCATCATCAGGAAGAGGGCAACCGGCAAACCGCAAAAACCAGAATAAAGTCCTACCAGATCCTACCACCGCTGCGATGACGCTACCAATGAAAAACGTGGCAGCAGCAGCAACAGCAGTAACAGAGAAGCACTCTTGCTTGAAAGACAAAAGGTGTACATCTTGCACATGTTGGCTCGGTATTTTTTTCGTACAGGTGAGCCGCGGGAACTGGAGGCAACGTTCCCCGAAGAGATGCAATTTTTCCTCCTGCACTGCTCAAAGACGACGGGAACTTCAGGCCGCAGGGTGTTTGAAGGGTATGAAGAACATGAACTTCCTGTCGCCTGAACCGGCCATCCTATTTGGCAGCTGCCGCTTTTGAGAACAAATTTGGTTGGTACAAACTAAGTTTACATTCATTTTGCGATACTAATTAATCGTACCGACAGCTTGAAGTTTTTCGCGATACACGTTGCTACCGTCAAACAGTGGACCGGTTCGGAAATCTGCGGTGACTTTGATGAAGAAAATTTTGGTCAAGCAAATTTTGACATATGTGTTCTGAATGACATAGAAGATTAGACTGTCAAATTCAAAAATGCAATAGGAAATATTCTTTGTTTTTCTTGCATGGGAATCTTTCATTTTGAATTTAGACCACCTTCTGTCCCACTGTGCGGCTTGGTCAGTTTGGGAACAATCGCACATCGAGCGAGATATGTGTCAGATGATACAAAACCAAAGCACCTCGTTGACCGGAACGGAAACCAACCAGTCAATTGTGGCCCATCAAGGGTAATTTTTTTAAATTCAGTTCGCAAGGTCCGTGTGGCTCGTTTTTTTTTTTGTTTTTTGGTATAAATTATTATCATCCTCTCTGTCGATCTGTAGGCTGCTTGTTGCAATGGACGGACTTTATAGGTAACTATTGGGGATCGGTTTGCGGTGAAACAGAAGAAGCACAATCAGCATGTGCCATCGAGCGTAGGCTCCTGTCACGGCAACAGCAATGGAATTAATCAGTAGCAATTGGCTGCAGCTCAGAAACTCTTAGAGAAGTAGTTTGGAAGGTTTAAATAACCGAATTTAGGTGAAGTTTGGCACCAGTTTGCTTGTATTTTTTTCTATTTTGCCTTAGACTCATCAGTGCAAATCAGTTCAACTACCGAGACGTAAAGACAATTATGTACAATTAATGCAAATTAGTGCCTAATTTTACCCGAATCTGGATAACTTTTAACCAACTTTAGAATAAAATTAGTAACTAAAATCTGTGGACAGACCAAGCCGAATTCTAACTGGTTTGCACGGATAAGTCAAAGATGAAAATAAATTAAACACAAAATTAAGCACATTTTGCACAAACTTCCTGTGTTGTGTTACCAAACCTTAAACACGAAAATCGAAGGACGGATAGCTAGCCTACTCCGTTTTTCAACGAAGACGCTAGGTTTCAGTGCTTAAAAAAGCATACCAGAGGCTCTAGGTTGTTACTAGCGATTCATATAGAGCTGCTTCACAATAATTAGTCGAAGACGAAACTTAAAGCAAACAATAGAAAAGTAGTGTTGCTATCACTCATTCAGGCCCATTTTGTTCGTTGACAAATGTTGTTTGAGAGAAGCTATATCTCTTGCCGTATTCTACTGAATGACAAATATTTTCCTGTTTCACCGAAGATGCTGTTTCTGGCTGAACTTCGTTCATTGATCGCGACCCAAACAAATACTATCGATAATATGTTAATTTTGGTTATCTACAAGCTACTTTTATGTACAAAATACACGAGATTATCTCAAAGAGGGCTCCGAATGTTTTATTTTGTTTTTTTTTTCGTTTTTTTTAATCTTTTTACTTGAATGTATCAAATCTTAAGATATTCTTTCCGTAGACGCTGGCGGATTGTAAATCACAAAAATTCCTTCAACCGATTTCACGGGTAAAAATTCCCGAACGCTTCGGATAACTCGGCCGCAATTATTCATCTTTGAGCTTCCTTCGCCTACCGAAAATGGCAGGCGGTTCCCACGAAATCCGGGCCCTGAAGGCGCCTGCGTTCAATCAATGAAGAAGGATGGACGGATTTCGGTTGCGGCAAGTCTCAAAGACAGACGAAAGAGACAGAAAAAATTTATACCGAGGATCATTTTCAGACAATCTGTTTCTAGGGCAGCTCTAGAAGGACCATAAATTTTCGCGTTTGAGATTTTGCAAGCAAAAATGCGATCGTTTGCACGGTCGGACACACACAGCACTGAAAAAAAAGCAACTGGATGTGGTTGGAAATTGCGTTGATCGGATTTTATATTTGCCTCAAATAACTCATCAGACAGTCAATCGCCGAACGAAACTTTACGGAGGCAAACTTTCGAGGGAAGAAGCTTCCAGACAAGCAACCATTTCGTTAGTGATGATACACAAATTGAGATCACATGATTCGTGTCTTTGTGTGTTCCCGTTAAATCACAACCCTTTTGTGACATTTATGACGTTTATGCGATTTAAAAAGATGTTGTATGTAACTTTTTTTTCGATTTATTTAAGTTTTTTATGCGATACCATGATTAGAATTAGCTCCTTTTTAGACAAAGCAAGCGGTTCAGAGTTGGTTTGTTGGATATTTTTGCTACTGTCGGCGTCGCTTGGAACCAAACCAAATACTTACTACTGTCAAATCGTTTGTTTGTAGCCAGTTTCGAACCTAGTTTCAAAACCATCGAACTTAACTTCGAGTCAGTTTCAAATCTGGTAAGTGCCAACCCAACTCAGTTTTGTGAAAATTGGTCTTGTTTTTGGATGAATTATTTATAACAGTTTTAAAATTTGAAACTCATTTTCTATTTAGGGCATATTCAGGAGTGTTCTAGGTCTAGATGCATAATTTATGTCAGTTTTAAAATTTATATCTAGAAATTATAACAAAATAAACTGGCAGCCCCAGCAGCGTTTTATCTGTGTTTCAAATATAGAAAAAAATAGAACTGCAGCGTATACCAATTTTAAATTTGACAGTAGAACTGTTCGAATTAATAAAACTAAAACGGCTTGCTGGGGATACGTTTGTTTCAGTTTTAGTTATATTATAGACCACCCATATGAATCTTGCATCTACTGAATTTGCTCTTAAGCGATTTAGAGCAAATTCAGCAGCTGCAAGATTCATATGAGTGGTCTATAATATAACTAAAACTGAAACAAACGTATCCCCAGCAAGCCGTTTTAGTTTTATTAATTCGAACAGTTCTACTGTCAAATTTAAAATTGGTATACGCTGCAGTTCTATTTTTTTCTATATTTGAAACACAGATAAAACGCTGCTGGGGCTGCCAGTTTATTTTGTTATAAATTCTAGATTTAAATTTTAAAACTGACATAAATTATGCATCTAGAACTAGAACACTCCTGAACATGCCCTTACAGGCTAACTCGACCTTTTTGCTCATGTCGGCTGCGCTTGATGGAATACCCAATCTAGTTGTCACACTAACTGATATGAAACCAAAGATAAACTCAAGATTACAATGTCCCATACAATCCATCGAAAAATATCGGACCAGTAATCGTGAACCAGTGAACCTAGTAATAGTGTAATTTTGTTGACCCTTCGTAAATAAGCGTCGATAAGCATTTGAAAATGACGGTAAAATTCCATAGCAACAATACAAGTTTGGAAAGAAGTAAACATACCGCACAAAATATGTTGTAACATCCATTCACTTTTATGCATCGTAAGATAAGAATATTGCAAATTGAACAGATTCTTAGCAATAATTCTTATTGATTTTTGTTTTCCTGTTTCAAAACCACTCGATATGCAGCAAAATACTACGATTTCTATCATATTGCAATTTAAAATTAATTCTACATAAACAAAAAATGTCATAGCTACGACGCATGTAGCGATTCGACGCTTGTTGTTTTGTTTTAAATAAGAATTGTACTGCAACAGACGGTGAACCGATTTCATCGAGGGGTCCTATTTGAATGGTATATGAAAAATCATAGAGTATTCCATCTTGAGTTTATCTTTGATGAAACCGTTTGTTTGAAGCAGAGATGCCAGGTCTGCAGATTTGTCTGTAATCTACAGATTCCTTATATAGTGCTGCAGACATTTTTTGTTGCAAACTTTTAAAAATCGCGTTTTGCGCCGACTTTCGTCAAAATTTATAGACTTTTGAAATGGCCTTTTTTGTTTTTTTTTTTGCTCGCCAAACCAGTTTTTGTGTTCAATGCTTTATAGAGAAATGAATCCCGCAGACATCTTTTCGTATTTACGGACTTTTACAACCCTATCTAAAAATATTTGAAATTTTTACCTGGTAGCTCTGGTTTGATGACAGTTTCAATGCCATTGAACTGAAGTTCGTGTCAGTTTCCAAGCGGACTCTTATACCTAAGCTAAGTGTAAATTTAACTCAGTTTCTTGTAAATTGTTTGGTTTGATGAAACTACCCTGTGTTAGTCCCAGGCTTCTCCAACATTAACGATTTAGCAGAGTATGTTCGAAGCGAACCAAACTCAGTTTCGTGAAAATCGTTTGTTTAATGAAACTATCCGGGGTGAGTTTCTGGTTTTTCAAGCGAAAATGAAATACATTTCGCATTTCAACTACTGACACATGTTTCCAGGTTGACAGCAGAAAAGGTAGCAAAATTCTCAAAAAATAACATCGAGAAAAACGTACGTCGTTCAACAATGTATTGGAACTTTTTACAGGGATCTTTCTCTTTGACTGAAAGTGTAGAAAGAGTTTGCACAGAAGAAATTTTTACTAAAGGATCTGAAATTTGATTTTTTATTTCAGTGTCGGAAAATAACAATCGCAGTGTCAAGAACAACTATGCTTTCGAGCAGGGTTATTTTTGACAACGACTGTCAAATTCTAGCTAAAAGTAAAAAACATTCTCCAAATGGTCCAAAGACTAAAAGACTCGATAGAGTTAAATATATTGTTTTAAATATGAATCAGCATGTACAAGATCCAATTCGAAACGTGAGTGCTTATCGCACAAGCTGTTGAAAACATTCGACGAGGACGTAATTTGAATGACTGTTGATTCTCACGTACGATCAGTAGTGCAAGTAATAAAATAAAGGGTGATTTTTTGCTAGTATCTGTTTGGCAACACTGCTTTCGACAGATCACGCGTTAATCGTGTCTTGTGTCATTGTCAAACTTGTTCAGTTTAGTCCACTATTTAATCATGAATCGTCGTTCGGCCTATGATTTAATCATGAATGGGCACTGGCAAAGTTGGAAGAAGATCCACTTTTTAATCAGAAAATTGTGTTCAGCGGCGAAGTTCATAACTGTTTCGGGATGCATTGATAGCTCTTGCAATGCTTCTGGCTGGTATCCACTCCAGACGCAGCAATTTCACTTGTTGACGTATCCATTCAACCAGAAATGAGCTTTGTCGCTGAACACAATTTTTCGTTAAAAAAGTGGATCTACTTCCAACTTTGCCAGTGCACATTCATGATTAAATCATAGACCAAAAGACGATTCATGATTAAATTGTAGACCAAACTGAACAAGTTGCTAAAAAGATACCAGTGAAAAAAATCACTCTTTATAAATACGAGCCCCAACAGTCATTTTCGATTCTCGGTCAAGCATTGGTTGAATATTGATACTGCACGGTATTCGATTTTCACTGGAAACCGAAAATGACTGAAAGGGTAAGTGAAAGAAAGAACACAAATTTTGAAACTACTATTCCGATTTTGTCGTTGACTGGACATGGATTCCGTCCTCAAAATTTACATACGGAACTGAGAGTGACATTTATTTTTCGTCATTTTCGTCTATTTGGAGTCATTGAAAATGACTTTTATTGGCGTTGAGCAAACTGAAAAATGTAAAACTGAACTTTCGTGTGATTTTTTTTCACGTATGTTCTGGAAGATGAGAAGCGGGCTTGAATCATTTCAAACGTTCCAAATTTCAAACTATGGAAATCGGGTTCGTCATCCAACGCCAAGATAAACTCAAGATACACTCTTACTAGCCACTACCTAATTTTGGGTCGAAACCTACCTAAAATCAACTAAAGTGCATCTTCGCATTTTGTCGTGAATACGACTTACTTTTCTATGGGGCTCCTTTTCAAATTTTACCCTCTGAGAGAGTGATAAGTTTTTGATCGTGAATATTTCTTGTTGTATCTAACGTATCAACATAATTTTTGCAGCATGCCATCGATAATATGATCATCAATTTCTGAAAACATTTGCAGTTGTATGACATAATCACAAATAATCCAAAATTAAAGATTTCTGAAATGTTCGGTATCAACGAGTATCAAAGAGCCCCCGGCGAACGACCGAAAAGATTAAAGCCGGGGTAAAATAAACGATAAATAAAATAGCATCAAAGAAGAAAACTAATGACACCTGGGTACTTTGCAAATCGTAGATAGAAATCATCAGTTTAGTGCAAATCTAGAATATTTTGATTAGTACTTTTCACAACACAACAGAAAGTGGACAATGGTGGGAAATATTATACAAAATCAGCCCTTTTTGTGGCTGCAAATGCTAAAGAACTATAAAGATTGCTTCTTTGTAAATAGGATATGAAAATCATCAATTTTGTACAAAACTAGAATAATTTGATTAGCTTTGTACACTTTTCGCAGTGCAAAATTCGCACAAAACGAGTGCAAATAAAGCCAGTATTTGAATGCTTCGCATTCGAGAAAAATGCTCTCAAAAGTGCCTAATATTGCAGAGAATTCCATAATTTGACCCTTCTGAATACCATAAATGAATCCTGTACACCATTTTGATGGTTTAATTAGTTATTATAATGTTTATTTTGATGGTTCCTTTCACTGAAATATGACAATCCAAGAAGAAATAATCGACATCGAAATTCTGTATTTTGCTATTATTTTTTGTGAGAACTCTCATTTGTTTCGCGTAATTTAATTGTGAATAAATCAATCTTTAGTGTAGATGCGCCGTTACAATTTTGGAAGCGAAGCAGTTAAAGGTGCAAAATTCACACAATCATCTTATGCGAAAGATTATAATTTTTATTCGTATTCACGTCCTCCAGTTATGTCTGTGACATTACTCACCCGCCCTTTGAGGTAACGAGTGATGACCTCAATGTTTAGATAAATGTACACTGATAAAAATTTGCGCGATCGATGCATATGTAAATAGCACTTCTATTTAATATGCTTTTTCATTTCAATACAAAACCAAAGAGATATGTTTTAAAATTTAATGTACAAGTTCACTAAGATTCAAGATTCGTGAAAAATACACTTAGCTTTGATGTGTCTTTCCTTTGGATGTGATGTGTTTTGCTGTTGAATCGTTTTGCTGCATGTGTTGAACACTTCATTTTCTAGTGGAAATGAGTGCAGTACAAATGTATGTGCAAAACACTTGATTCGGCCAACCGTATTTCAATTGAAATCTATATGTGTTTCAATTGAAAACAATGTGACATTCATATGAAATTCATATAGAATATAGAAATAACGATATATCTTTTGTTTTGATGTGCTTTTCAGATAAACGTCGCATGATTCCCACTAAATATCAACAGTTTTTTCACTTGTTTTGCACATGATGCTAGCGTGCAAATTATGTTCAGTGTAAGATTGCCCAATGTGTTGTTACGGGAACTTTGGCAATGTTCGCTACCTACTTTTCACGATCAAGTCAAAGTTTGAGTAAACACCGACTCAATTTTGGGTAGCTCATAGAAGAGCTCGACAATGGATGATTTCTTCTAAAAAAACTCGATTTTCAGTGTAAAGTGATTTCTCATGTACCATTTGAATAGGACCCCTCTCCGCATAGCGTTTTGGCTACCTGGGCAGCCATGGCCGCCAGACCGCTACCAAAATTGATTCAGTGACGGTTGTCAAATCCAATTTGACAAAACAAAGTCGCCTGTATCTAAGTTAGCCGAGCGTTTTCATCTTCTCACCTTCGCTGCAAATGTCACAGATTTCAATGTGGAAAAATCCTGGTGGATACGATTGTATCGTTTGAGTTGTATATCTGGCAGCGGTAAGGCAGTCGGTCACCAGAATGTCTGCCAGCCATATTTTTCCAGCGTTTAGTCAGCGATCTGGCAGCCATGCGTATGCGGGTCGATGAGCTCGGTTCACTGTCAGTTTCAGTCTTTTGAACAGAGATGCCAGGTCTGCAGATTTGTCTGTTAATCTGCAGATTTGGGGTATAGTGCTGCAGACATTTTTTGTTGTGCAGACTTTTGCAGACTTTTAAAATTCTCGCAGACTTTCGTCTATATCTACAGACTTTTGAAATTTCCGCGACCTTTTTTTTTTGCTCGCCAAGTCAGTTTTGCGTGTCATACTTTATAGAGAAATTGCTGCCAGCAAGACGTATTTGCTGACTGCAGATTTTTTTTCAGATTCACAGACCCTGTCTGCAGATATTTGAAATTTTTACCTGGCATCTCTGATTTTGAAGCAAAACAACAAGCGTCTAATCGCAACATGCATCGTGACTATGACAACGCTTGTTTATGTTGGAAAATATGACTATAACTTGATGTAGTATGAACGATATTGAGCAATTTTGTTGCACGAAGCATTGAAGGAAGAAATTATTATGTGCTGAAGGTAAACAGATGTGTGCTTCTTTTCTAGTTTTTCTTGTTTCAATGGCATTTGTCGGAGCTAGTCGACGCTTATTAACGAAAGGTCAATACTAAGCAGTTCACAATTACTGGCCCCAAATTTTTCAATGGATCGTATGGGACATTGTAACATTGAGTTTATCTTTGATCCAACTGTATTGTAGTATACTCTGTGATCTTGATGAGATCTAAAAAATACTTCTGCTTACCTGTCAAATTAGACAAATAAAAACAAGAAGAGGCAGAATATTTTATTGACGTGTGCGTGTTTCATTGGCAGCTTCAACCAGAGAGAATAATTTGAAAATTGCTCATCCGAGCCCCGTTACTGACCGTACATCGCACATGGATAAAAAAGTAAGTAGTGAGCAAATTAACTTTCCAAAACGGGTAATCCGTTGTGGTGTGATGGCACGTGTCGATTGGAATTCAAAAATCCGCTTTTTGAACTTTTCTACGATTGCATTCCATTATTAAGGGTTAATTTGAAGTTAAATTAGTTAGTTGGCCGGGCACTACTGATCCGATCGATCCGATAGATTAGCAGAGCTACGGATCTTGGCCACCCAAAACGGTCGGCTTGTTGACCTGGAAGAAAACACGTCAATTGATCTTCGAAGCGGTGGTGATTCATTCATTTACTGGTCGGCACTTTTACTGGAACACTGTCTGATGATTGGTTCGTTGGATGGTTGGTAATTTCTTTGAAGCATCACCGATCACTCCTGCCGCATGGCTTTCGGCTACTAACCGATTCTGGATACGAAGCCTATGCAAATTAGTTCCACTCTGGTAAAATGCCGTGGCCCGTTGGCGTCTATGTGCTTCAATTACCGCAATATTTAACGCTTTCCGTCGCGGTTAGCGGGAAAATGGTGTTATTTTTTCTGTTTTTTTTTTTGTTGCTTTCGTGTAAGAAATCCCGAAAGCATCACCGGGGTGAGGCTTTTGTCGATCCCATATCTGTACCATCGCGGTGCTGCTTTCTAACCTAGCGCTCAGTGCAACTTGCTTAGTTTGTTGCAGAAGCAAAAAAAAAATAAGCAAAATTAAATCCATCCTTGCAGCGGAATACGATCGCTTAGAACGCCAATCCGCAAGAAATCGTGATGAATCATTAAGGTGTTATTGTACAGAAATGCGTTTAATTCCACCATTGCCACCGCAAAACCGTGCAGGTTAGCAATATTCAGCGGCTATCGTTTTTTTATTTTTTCATTCTGCTGACTTCTGCCAGCCGTCCAACCCGAGTCCAATCTATAAACAACAAAAGCCTGCGATAATTTCAGCCCCGTCATGACTGTGCTCCACTTCGGAGATGGTTGTTATTACCCCGATCCAGGAAGAACCTTTCGAAATCACCACCAAGCCTTCGCCTTCGTCGGAGGAGTGGAAATAGGATTCCGTTAGTTTGGAATTTTTACGATCATAATACAGCGCACACAGTTCTCCGCAGAGACTCATGTCTCAAGTCTCGCGCGCGATCCCGGTCGGTCGGTCGGTGGAGTTGGTGCTTTCTATAGCATTTGTTTATTTTATTCCCCCGCTTGGCAACACCCCCGCGACACGTTGCATCCCCAGCACTGGCCAAGCCCCAGTCTATATTTTCATCTTCGCTTCCTGCTAAACAATTTTACGTTCGCTCGCTCAGCAGCACAACTTGCTGATCTGCTTCTATTTCCATCCATCCCTGGGCCTTCCTTTGCCGTGCCCTGCCTCCGTCCGTCCGACCGAAGGGGGAAACCGGAGATCTGGGCAACCATGGCCCGTCCAGAGACGTGGCACAATTCAATATGATGAAGTGTATCGTTTTTATTATGGACAGCCTTCGCTCGCGGCACACTAACGGTGAACGAAATTGACTAATTAGCGGGTCTCCCCTTTTATTTGCGCCCCCACCGAAAAAAAAGAAAAAGAAACAACCCGGGAAATCTCCCGAGCCGGCCATATGCGTATTCGAGTGCGTGTGGGTGCGAGCGTGGTCACCACTCGAACCACTCAGTAGGCTGTGTGATTGAGTAAAAATGGCTGTGTTTATTGACGATCTTCAGCAAAAATGCTCACAAAGACGTGCCCCGATAATAAACGTCCAAGAACTGCGTAAAGTTTCTGCACCTCTGCCAGACCAATGCAGCTGCACCACGTTATGGCATTAGATTCCCTCCCGTGCGTACCGATCATCAACCATCGGGGGTTTCTTCTAATAGGTTTAATTTGCGATCTTGCCGCAGGGCACCCGCACTGTACTGGGCTGGAGCCCACTTTCAAATTTCGAAACCATTTCGCAGAAGTCGAATCGGTTTCCACGAACAGCTCGGACTGCGAATGCAGAGATCGAGAAAGGATATAGCTTTTACGCGTCTAATTAAAACTGAACTCAACTCGGAGCGGTTTCCAGCCAGTAAATGACCTTTTGGCCGTCTTTGATAACGGACTGAAGCCTTCCTGTGGGTACCTGAAATCATTAAGTGGGGTTCTGGGGGAATGTTAACACGTCGGTTAAGTCGGGTTTAGTCGGGTTTAGTCGGTCAGTCGGTACGATACTCGAAGCTGTACATGCATGCAAGCCACGTTAGTCGGTTAATGCTTGTTAGAGACTCGTTCTGCTGTTCTGCAGCTGAAGGGCGCTGGGACTGCTTTCAGACTGTCACTGCTAATTACTGCCCCTTCGATGGGTTGCCTTACCTGGGAACCGAACCACTACCTGATGTTTGCCAGCGCAAAAATCATGACCGTCGGTTTGGAGGAGCTAAGCGAGCGGGTGGGGAAAACAGCTTGGTAACACGATATTCTACTAACCTCCAAGGCTTACCGTAGCGGTAACCCGAGGCAGCAGCTGAGAGATCCTTTTTCCCAGTAAAGAATCTGCCGGTATCAGCAGCTTGAAATTGGACCTTTAAAGTAACGCTATATACAATTTTTGTGTTGGTCCATTTCATTCTTTATTGGAAGAAAAAAATCTGTCAGTTTTTGCTATTTCCCGCACCGCTTCGGTTAGCTCCGAACCGCGCGTGATTCTGTTCCGAAGCTGAACTAAGATCCGGCGATGATCCAGTGCTAAATTTAACGGACGCAGCTGTAACGAGAGTGAGTTCGCTTGCACTTACGTGTTCAACCGGTGACCCGGATACCTACCACTGCCATTCGGATCATTCATTGACGACTGATGACTCATCATCCCGGAAGGACACTGCGAGCTGGACGGTTGCTGTGATGAGTGTGACATACTGGCCATCGATTGCTGTGACAACGATGGTGGCGCCAACGATGTGACGGTGTGCGAAGGTTGCTGGGCCAGGCCGGACACATGATGCAGCGACGAATGGTGAGCCTCCAGTGGAACCGGTTGCAGCGTTATGAGCGATGCCGGTGGCAGTTGATGGGCAACGTGAGCCGCCGGTTTTCCGTATGACGGATGCATCACCAGATTATTGTTTTCGTTGAGATGATGCCCGGCTACCACCGGATAGCTCATGCTGTAGCTGGTCGATGTTGCGGTGTAGGATCCACTCATGCCTACCGTGTTGAGCAGATGTTGCTGTTCCGACTGGGAAACCGTTTGCTGGTGCTGGGACGAAGGATGCTGGTGCTGGTTGCTTGGTAACATGTTGACCGATTGTGGGGAAGTTGGGGAAGTGTTGCTTATTCTAGGTGTGCTATAACTTAATATTTGGTTGAGTTGACAGCCTGTAGCTTGCTTCAAAAAAAAAAAATGATTGCAGCGGTGTAAGTACGATTGCGGTGCGCTTATATCTAGCTAGTACGAATTATGTTGATATTGCTCGATGAAAGAGTATCGTTCAAACTTATGCGATGAATTAGTTGATGAATATCTGGAAGAGAAGAGAAAAGAAAAGAAACAACCGGTCAAACACTTATCTTAGACGGTTTGGGAAAAATTAATTGAAGCAAATTAAGCAGGATTAATATAATCACTAGCAGATCTGTCTATCTCACGTTACTATCCACACATTAATCTTCAGGTTGTTTCGCAGATTGCGTAATGTAGTTAATAGCCCACAATGATCATCATTACCTAACAACAGTAGAAACTCTCTAGGGTGGCAATGGGTGTCGGATCGGCTTAACTATATAACTGTAATACGAGCAATAACCACAACAAGACATGCAATTAACTCAACAAAAGTCATTCAACGTTTTTTACGTTTTTAGTTGTGTTCTAAAAGATTGTCAGGATATGTGCAAGCAAAGGCAAGAATATCATACAATTACAGCTCTGCATCGATCACTCAATTTGATCCGGTTGATCAAAGCAAGCGTTGGTTAACGCAAAAAGTTAATGCGATTTTACAGTTTTACAGAGTGTCTTCAGCATTATTCAACATCAGGCATCAATGTAGGGTACAGGCTCCCTATTTCTTCTCATTTGTAAGGACGTTACCTTAAAAACTTGATTTAGCCACCTAAATCACTGCTATTTTTTCATATTTCTGCTCATTTCGCCTTGCTCCACATTGGGAATTGGTTTTCTTTTTTTATTCGACTTCATTTGATATTCGACAATCCCGCATGTACATACAAAAAAACAAATCTTGAGACGAGGTAAATGAGATTAAAATATGGATGTTTGGTAGTGAGAAAGTAATGTTACCATTTTCCATAATTAGTATATATGAAAAGCAATAACTTTTTGCCTTTCATATGTACTTTTTATTAAAAAAAATAAAACCAAGGCGCTAATAATGTAAAACCGATTCAAACCGGTTCTGCCAATCTTGTATGGCAAAAATCCGACAGAAACAGAACCGTTAGTAACCGCTAGGCGAAATTCTCTGCCAGAAACGGTTGTTGCATTGTTGCCAGACTTTTGCCGGAATTCTGGAAGAATTCTGACAAAAATGTCTGGCAGACATAGCTAGCCGTCTGGGGGGAAATCTGCCCGCCGCGTACAAGTGGGATTTTTAGAAACAGTTTGGAATCATTTCGACGTTCAAAATTTTTTGGATCGTTTCCGTTACCTTTCGTTTTAAATTTAAAATTTTACTGTGCAGTTAATTTGAAGAACTTAAAAAAAACAAAAAAAAGAATTGTTACTATTTAGGCATTAGCCCTTCTAAAAACAAAATGCAGAACCAGGGATGCCATTTATACATATTTATCTGTATTGTATAGATTTTTGCATTCGCATACTGATTTAAATCAGAGTACAGATTTTATACAGATTTTCTAAATTTAATACAGGTTTGTAAAGGTTCATAAAAAGTGAGAAGTGAAAAGTTAGACTTTTCTTTCTGAGTATCTGTTAGTATTTGATTGCAGTTCTTCTTTTAAAGTTTAATAATCAACGGACAAATCACACGTTAAAATGGAAATCTTTTGTGCAAATATTTGATGATGAACACTGATAAACATTTCTATTAAAATTTTAAACCAATTTGAACTGGTTCATTTTATTGGTGAAAACAGATAGAGCATATACTTATTTTCTATGAAAATATCTGGCATCTCTGTGCACAGCCGATGAAACCAGCCCCCTGCTATGACGTCATGAAACTGTGGCCAGCATCATTCTGCAAAAACCAAAACAATGAAGAAAAATGGCTAACAAAAAATTGGATATTACAAACTACTTGTTTATTCAGTACCCTTTAAAGTACTTCCCCGCAAATTATCGATCAGAATATCATCACTACGATAAGTAAATTAAGATTTTACTCGAATTGAAACGCTCGAATGTTTGTTTACCATACTCTTAGCGCTCTGATTGCCCACAAAATGCCCCAGATGTTGGCTACGGTAGCACTTGCTGGAGTGCCCTATCCTTGCCACCGGGCTGGATGAAACACACACATTTAACAGTGATATGGTGACATATAGCGGAAAGAAACCAGTGCTACTAGATTTGCCACAATGGTTATTTCATTAGTATTTAACACGCTCTTTCTGGCAATATTCGAATCCGAAACAATTTTATTGAAATATAAATATCAACAATATAATTAAACTAATGTCAGGGATACCAAAAAAAATACTTGTTGATGATAATTTGAAGAAGAAAAACAATTTTTTTTGTAACATTATGAGAAAACTTGGCAACTTTGCAACACCAAATGAGATGAAAACAAAGCGCAATCAAGTGAACTAGGTGAAAAACTTTCATCTCATATTCTTGAAGACTTTTATTGCTTGTCGGGTAGTTTTTGAAGTTTTCGATCGTTAATTAAACAAGTGGCAAGTGAACATTACTAATTATGAAGTCATCAAGCATTCAATAGTAGTGTAATAGTGCGAAATAGTGATCATGTTTTGAGACGAATCGATAAGTAGATATTCAGAAACATGACGAACTGTAAATCTTGACACGAAAATGTATCCTAAATTGAAAAGTGAGTTTGTTTTAAATGAAAAATAACGATCACCGAAAAATTTAAAACCATTTCTTCCAATGAAAAAGTGTGACAATAGCTTGAATAATCATTTTAAAACATTCTACAGTTTGGTTCAGGTACGTTGTAAGATATTATTAAATTGTGTTCAATGCCGTCAAGTCAAGTTATAAAACGACTATAAGAACAAAAATAGGATTAACGAGATTTTTATGATTCATTGTTTTCTTAAAAACTGTGCGCGATAAAACAAATTTTATAATTCTACTTCATTCCGATTCCTACACAGGTCGTCATTATCTATCTAGTACTGATCGCAAAATAAAAATATCGTGTCTCATTCTACTTCTACCCAAATATTAGGAATAAAATTGTGAAAATTAATGGGTTATTAGCAGAGCTCTCTCTGATTTATGAGACCTTATGAAATGTTCACGTTGAAATAGGGTATATAAAAAGGGCTTTTGGATGTTTCGACGATTCATGGATAATCGAAGTATCGTTAGTAACCGTAGTTTACGAGACCCCCTGCGACCTTAAGCAAGATTGAACTTTCACGTGTTTCTAGCAATGAAAGCGTAAATTTTAATGAAACAATTGGATAAACGTCGTTATCAGAATGTTTCAGGATTTCCGTCAAAAACCCCGCCAATGACTTTATTTATCCAAGATAAGTAGTACTTAGTTTCAGGGAAATTTTTTACTTGTCTTTTTCTTCAACCTTAGCAACGGTATGACCCAAATAACTAAAAAAAAAGACTATCAAGCTAGATTTTTCTGCTATGAGATAATCGTAGTAGTCTGGAATAATAGGGTCTCAAAACTCAAATGTTGTTCTTCATGCCGTATTCGCTTGAAAAACCTGAAACGACCTCAAAAATGTTAATTCCAACAAACAACAAACTCTTAAAACTGATCGATTTCCGTATAAAACCCAGAACACGAATTTTCAATTCAATATCGGTGAACCAAAGCAAGAAAACTCTCTAATCGATCTTATGTCGTTTTCGCTTGATGCCAAACTTAACCCAGCTTCCACTCTATCTGCTGTCAAACCGTTTGTTTGAAGCCAGTTTCGAACCTAGTTTCAACGTTTTTGAACTGAAAATCGATTCAGTTTCGAACCTGGTTTTCATATCAGTTCCGAGAAAAGTGTTTGTTTGATGAAACTACCCTGGGTTCAAGCGAAAACGACGTTAATAAAAACCTCTGAGTTGACAAACTGAGTCGAAAATTGATTCATAATTTCATGAATTATAACAATACTGCAAGTAGTTGAACGCCGTTGTGCTTGAGTTATTGATTTGTTGCGTTCGACATCAATAGAGTCAATTAAGCTGATAATCAGATCGTTACATTTTCGCTCCGTGATCCGACGAAGATACCATCGATGGACGAACTAATTTTGCCCATTTAAACACATGCTTGATGAGCAAATGCATATGCAGTATGCACGCAGTCACAGCATTTGCGAGCGTGTGCGGTTATGACCTGACCGACGACACGCCCCGTAAACGATTTACGAAAAGTAATTAAATTTATGGTTCATTCTCGCTGTGCGTTGATAATTACCCAGTTCCTACTTAGTTAGTATCGGTTCGTGTTCTTGAACAAGACGTTTGGGACAGTGAAAAGAGGCAGGTTCCGTTGCATCTCCTGGTGGAAACTGTGACAAAGGTGAATGAACCGATGGAACCGCCTGGAGGCTCAGCTTCGGGCAACTCTGTGCCCGACAGCGGAGTCGATCGCGCACTTGGGTCGCTCGCGTGATCGCGAGTGCTCTACAAACTAGATGTAGAAGAGATGGGGTGCGGTTATAATGTCCCAGTCGTTAGGTGCCCAACCCATTCGGTTCAGTAGAAACCAGTTCGACCGGCTCCGTGCGCGATTATGTAACGCGTCCGACGGCACAGTGGACTGCTCAATAAACCGGAAGAGGAACGGCATCGCTGCAGCGTGGATAGCATGGGCTTTGTCGAGAATCAGAAGAAAAAAATAAAGCCATAATAGAGCTACGCGCGCCTATTCTTCTTCGCATGAGTTTAATTCAGCTGATCAAGCGCGAAATCGGAGTTGATAAATACCTCCACCATATGAAGAGAGAGAGAGAGGGAGGCAATACATCACCTCCGAATCAAAAGGGAATAGACGGTGATGAATAATGAAGCTTGACTTCCCGGTCCGTGGCCTCGACCACGAGAGTATCATCCGTGAGCTTTCACGAAATCATCGGATTGACGCAAATAACAATAAATCATGCCGTCTCCACAGTTATGTGTCAGACCTTTCGCCGGGATTACCTTTTAAACAAAATTATAATTTGTTTAAATGTGAATAGCAGTTAATGTTTGAAACAGCAACGCTTTCCGCACATTTCTAAAGGGTCATCTACTTGACAGCTGTTGTGGTTCACAATCACAAACGAGTCGCTGTCAGTGCCATTGAAATCGGTCGCATCGCAGTACGCGCAGCGATTTTTCTCACTGATCTTTGACAAATATGATCACATTTAACTGTACCTGTCACCACCGACGTTGTTGTCATCGTCGTCGTTGTCATCGTCGTCGTCGTCGTCGTCATAGTCGTTGACGGCGATTAGGTTCAGTATCTTCAGTGTGGGTTAATCAGCACAGATCCAGTAACAAAGGAGCCAAACCGCATAAAATTACACTGAACCATTGCGGCCTCATTTCGTTGCGGTGGAGAACAGACAACCAATTTCGTTTAACCAGGTTCAATGTCAACCGATTATCCGGCATGTGTTCCCCGAAAGCGACTATTCTGCAGCAGCGAGTGATGTGGCGATGACGGCGCGGTCACAGCACTCCCACAGCTGTCGACAGCACATACATAGACACATAAGAACCTCCAGACTGATTTGTTGTTAGCCATTTGGAGTGGGGGAATGGAGCTAAACGGCTCGATAATTGTACTGTCATAACTTGTGCTGTGTGGGTGGTATTCTGACATTTTGAACTGTTCATATATAAGCTCATTCTTAATTTGAAAATCAATTATTGTTTAATCTATAAAATTCAAACAGTTTATCCATTTAAGCTCGACAATTAACAATCATGTGTCTCGAGATGATAAACATCTAACTACGTGGACGATGATGGATCCTTCTCAACGTTCCTTAAGATATGCAGCACCTACCTACCTACCTATCTACCGGAGAAACTGAACCTAACCTTATAACTGTTAAATTTCATTAGCCTCGCGAACCGGAGAGCTCCGGCAGATCATCGAGCCCATTTAGTTGCCTTTTGCCTGCGCTTTCACATTGGCCGTGGCTTACGATGCGGCTAATGGATAAGAACCTCATCTTTATTGGCTCCACGGCCTGTTTCAGTATGTATTTTCCTCGGGAGCCCATCGTCGAAACCGCCTTCCCATATCCTTCTTCCACTAGACACGAAAGGTTGAAGAAGAATCAGTTAGTTAATCATCCGGATCATCACTCCCATTTGCCCATTTTACTATTATTATTACTATTATTAGTATTATTTTTATTGTTTCCATTTAAATTTGTGCTCTGTTACTTTGCTTGTTTGCACAAACCGGCCGCATTCGGACAGCAGAGCAGAGTTCTTCCGCGTACAGGTGAAGTAGGGTAAAATGCAGAAGACTGCGCTAGCTCTCCATTCGCTGTTATCGTCAGTGTTTCTCAAGGAAGTCATCTTGGACCGTTCGTATTTTTACTATATCACAACGGTTCACATTTTTCGATCAATGACGTGAGACTGTTTCATGTCATCAAATCCAGAAAACTGACGCGTCCTATTGGATTCTAATTATAAATTTGACGAGAACAATAAAGTCAAATCTTCCGAGCCCATCAAGCTTCCAGAATTCATTTTTCGTGCTACTATTGTATTGCGGGTCGTCACAAGGTGAGATTACAAGTTCCTATCTCATGCCTCCCCGTGTGTCCTATCATGACATTTGATCAATAGAACGGTGTCGATTGGGTGCTATCGTCTTCTGCGTTAGTAGCGGAATGAGAGGGTGCCAATTGATTTTAATATAATAATTCATTTGAACCGCGAAAATTATTGAAAATTCTTCAAATAGGTCAAGTTTTTCACCTTAACGTCGCCTATTGCTGAAGTATATTAAAACCCTTAATTGTAATTTTAAATTGTCGACTTGTTTTCATGAAAACCGTCTGCAGCATTCCTTGCAATGCATAAGCTAGCATTTTGCATATCATTCTTTTATAACTTGACGCATAAAGCAAAATTCGGCTCATAAGTGAGAATAACTTTATGTGTATAAATAATAATTCTATTCTTATTATTAGAGTTTTATACTGGTCCGTCTATAGGAAAAATATTCAGAAGTGTGCAATATCATACTATGTTCCATAGGGGAGAATTTGCTGGTTCATAAGTCTGAAGGTTTGGAAGGTTTCGAAACGGTAAGAAATGGTAATGTTAATGTTTGAATCCGTTTGATGAAAACACTCAATTTAGGCGGGGCTGTTCGATGGAACCATTTGCTGTGTATACGAAATGGGTCAACACCTTCCCGTGTCATGAAAACATCGTTTCTCTGAAAACCCGTTGCCAGACAGTGGAACTTGGGATAGGTTGATAGTCGAGCAGTTGTAAAGTAGTTAAATTCAACTAAAACTGCGGCTCATTTCAAAGTTCGACGGATGGAAAGTTATTTGGTTATTATTATTTTTACGTTTCGTCTTTGACTCATCAGTGCAAAGCAGTTCAAATTGAACTGCTTAGTGCTAAACTGGGTAGTTCAATTTGAACCGCTAAGTAGACGTAAAGTTTCTGCTACTTACAGAACACTTTTTGTTTTGCAACGGAGTGCAATGTCTTTTCTGAAGTGCCGAACGAAAACGTGTTTTCGATTATTTCTAGCCGATGCAGGTTCGGTCATTTAGGAGTTAGCTTAAATTTGGGTTTATTTTGCACTGAAAACAAAATGATATCAACTGATATAATAAATGCAAAACAGAGAACGTGAGAAAAACTTCGAGAACTTACGTCGTTTGACAACGTATTGAAACTTTCTTTTGGGATGTTTTCTTCGACTGAAAGTATAAAGTAAATTTACGCAAGACATTTTTACTAAAGATCTGAAATTGTAACTTTTCCGCAAGATTTTTTTATGTGTCGGAAAACAACTATCGTACTATTCAAAAAAAGCTGGAAGCCTCCAAGTAAGGTTACTTTTAACGACAAAATCGACTGCTCGACTGTCAAATATTAACTAAAAGCTAAAATAATTCGCAAGATATTTCACGGTTAATTTTAACTTTTGGTTTAAATCTGACATTCGAGTAGTTCGTTGTCAAATTTCGGACAGTTCGATAGTTAATTTTCGACACTGAAAAAATCTGATTTCAGAAATATTACTTCAGAGTAATTTCTTTGATGCATTAATACTTTTAGTATATAACAAAATAACGAAATGTCAAATTTAAACCAAAGTTAAAATTATTCTCGAAATAGTTCACAGCCTAAGTGAATATTACTTACAATTTAACTAAAGTGTCCCAGCTCCGCCTCAAGGGAATGTGGTGATGCTATTTTAAATCTGTGCTGGGTAAATTAATCTACATAAATGTATAATGAATTTCTCTAAATTCTCCTTCTTATTTACAGTAAGTTTCAGAGTTGTTTGTTTGCGTGCAAAGAAAACCTTGGGAATAGCTTACTTCGATTGACAGCGAAATCATATTGTAATTTTGGTCTAAGAAACCCGAAACTCACTTCGGAAAGTTTACTTCAAGCAAGCAATTTTTACGACACTGAGTTGGATTTGCACTAATCAACCTAAGTAAAAACGATTCCAATATTAGAATCAGGTTTGGAACTGGGCCGAATTTCAGTTTAAAGCTATCGAGACTATGTTAGAAACTAGCTTAAAACAAATGATTTGACAGTAGTACATAACAAAAGAGATGTTAAGAAACAAATGGAACTTATTTTTGTTAACACAGGGTAAGGGCTCCCTATTTCATCTCATTTGTGAGAACGTTACCTTAAAAACCTGATTTAGCCACTAAAATCACTATGATTTTTTCATATTTCTGCTTAATTCGCGTTGCTCCACATGGAGAATTGATTCACATTTCTTGGAAATTAAAATAATGTAAAAAAAATCAGCTAAAAACACTTCTGATATGTTCATTACTCTCTAGTTCCATCTCAAAGGATTTTTATTCATCCTATCTTTGGTCCATTATTCATCCTATTAATTAGTAATGGCGACAGCAATGAAAACAAAACATTGAGCTATTACAGTCTCAGGCTCAAAATGTCCGAATTTTTCTTAAAAATGGCCTGATGCCAACTATAAGATAACACACGCTATGTTTAAAACCAGTTCTGAATTATTTTGACGTTTAAAAATTTTTGGGTCATTTTCGTCACCTTTCGTTATAAATTTAAAATTTTACTGTACAGTTAATTTGGTAAATTTAACAACAAAACAAAAAAGGAACTGTTTTTATTTAGGCATTAGCCCTTCTTAAAATAAAATGCAGAGCCAGAGGTGCCATTTCTACAGGTGTATCTGTATTGTATAGATTTTTGCGTTGATTTTAATCAGAGTATAGATTTTATACAGATTTCCTAAATGTAATACAGATTTGTACAGGCTCATAAAAAGTGGGAAGTAAAAAAATAGACTTTTCTCTGTGAGTATCTATTACTACTTGATTGCTGTAATTCTTTGAAAGTTCATTAATCAACGGACAAATCGCAAGTAAAAATGGAAATCTTCGCAGATATGAAGAGTTATCTTTTAACATCATTTTATTAGTGAAAACATATAGAGCAGATATAGACTTTTTATGCAAAGTAATACATATATTCTATTAAAATATCTGGCATCTCTGCCGATGAAACAAACACACTTAACAGTAAACTAGTTTTTTGAAATATTAATATCAATAATATAATTAAACTAATGCCACGGATACCAAAAAAATACTTGTTGATGATAATTTGAAGAAGAAAAACAATTTTGTTTTTTGTAGCATTATGAGAAAACCTGACAACTTTGCGAAACCAAATGAGATGAAAACAAAGCGCAATCAAGTGAACTAAGTGAAAAACTTTCATCTCATATTTTTGAACACTTTTATTGCTTGTCGGGTAGTTTTTGAAGTTTTTAATCATTAATTAAACAAGTGGCAAGTGAACATAACTAATTATGAAGTCATCTTTCATTCAATGTAATTGTGCGAAACAGTGATCATGTTTTGAGACAAATCGATTAGTAGATTTTCAGAAACATGACGAACTGTAAATATTGAGACGAAAATGTGACCTAAATCCAAAAGTGAGTTTGTTTTAAATGAAAAAAAAAACGATCACCGAAGAATTTAAAACCATTTCTTCCAATGGAAAAGTGTGACAATAGCTTAAATATTCATTTTTAAACATTTCAGTTTTGTTCAGGTACGTTGTAAAATATTATTCATGTTCAAAGTAATGAGGTGAAGAGATGAGATGGAAATAGGAGATCAGATGAAATAAGAAGCCCTTACCCTAAATGATGCCAGATTTTGCCTGAATTTTTCTTCCGAAAGAACCAAATTTCATATTTTGACACTTGTCATTCTTGTCTATAAACGACAATCATATGGTTCCGTTTTTTTTTTCTTTTCTGCTCGTTGTCAAATTTGTAAACAGGGTTACCAGTTATGCAGATATTTAATAATGTTCCATAGAAAAATTATATTTTCCGTTGATTTTCTCAACTGTTTTTCGACAACCATATTTGTACCAAAAACAGTTTAGTTAAGAAACTGCGTCAACAATCCAGCTTTGGAATCAATTTGCAATACGTCAAATGCTGAAACATCAGCAAGCACAAAAATGCGCTTGGGTCCGGTTTCCCCCCGATATTGAACCCGTGCAGAGATCAAGCGCAATTTAACAATTAAATTTATTTGACTTTTATGGGCAATACCAGTCGGACGGAAGAGCGCTCTTCGGTGTCGGTGGAAGTCGGTTTATAAACAAAAATATATCCAACCGAACGGGCGCGGAATGGGGTTCGGTTCTAAGCTAGGTATTTGTGTTTCCGAGCAGAACATGAACGCAATGCCGCACACGGTTGGGAGTGCCACAACGCAAACCTAAGGTAGGAAGTAAACTACAAATAAGTATGATAATTTGGTTGTTGTTTATATGAAAATTCCCATCACCATTATGGCTGTCCGGCCGGTATGAATAGAATCAGTACAGAGCTGGCTGCTCGGCCAGGTGTCATTAGCGGTGGCGAGAACGATGACTGTGTCAAAAGTTCGTTTACCTCCTAGGCATCCCGGTCGTCGTGACACACAATGGCGGCCATAATTGATCGAATCATGAAGTTGTAATTGCTAGCAGTGACGGGTCTTAAGTGAAAGATGATCACAATGACGAGTTCATTGTGTTCATCAACGGACTGACCATAGTACCTGAAAGTACTTTCAGTCTTGCGAGTCAGAATCCGTGTACTGACAGCAGTCCATCGTAAGGTGCACTGTCATGGCGGGTGTTCTTTTAAGTGCGCTGCATGAGGCACAAAGATTGATACAATATCACACGATATCAAGCACCGTTAGAAAAAGGTGTAAAGGCCAACGGCTGGGTGTGTCAATAAAGTGAATCCAGCATTAATTTAATTACTATTTTAAGTGCCTGCGGCGTAACGAACTTATCGGTTTACAGATAGACGTGGGAAGAAAGACCACGTCTGATGTGCGGATTGGCAATTTTCCAGAAGCTTATTAGATGGAATCCAGTGCCCGAGCTCCCGAAGCTACCCGTTCGCTCGGATGGAGATGGAATCAACGGCGTCGATGACCTCGGCGAGAAAAAAAATGCCGTAAAATCTAATCCAGACAGTGAAATTCCAAAGCTATGAGAACATAAACCCATAAAGCTCGCGATCCCACGTGAAGTTTACATCCCATTTGACTCGTAAATCCCATAACTGCACACAGGTCATGAGTGGGGATTTCAATGTTAAATAGTGGTATAATTGGCACCAGGCTTTTCACTATTCGACGTTGATCACTGAAGCACCTGAATGAGCCGAACTGGACGTGAACTTTGCTGCCGTCTTCGGTACGTGTTTGTGTTTTATTAGTGAGATCAGTTAGCGTAAGGCGAAATCAGCGTTAGAACCTGAGTGTCAATAAAAAAAGGTCAACCTAAAGTTAAGAAAACTTACTTCCTTTAGTGGCTTCTTCCCAAATGTTTTGAACTTTTTTGACTGGATTCGCTATTAATTTCAAGCGTTTAAAAATATTTCGGATTGGAAAAATTGACGCCTTTAATAATAATGATAATTAGTATTGATACAAGATTTAAAATAACCACAGATAACGGACATACATGCTGGAATTTTTATTAATTATCGGTGTTTTTTAAGTGCATAATTCGAATTTGACAGATATTGAAATGAGCACACCAATTTAGAGACCCCGTTACAATCAGATACGCGCGAAGAAGAAGCCAAAAGGAACCAAATGACCTGTCAAACGTTGAACCAAACGAGCAAAGTAAATAAACATTTTTCGTTTCAAGAGGAGTAGTGTTATCCAAGCTAGAAAAAGTTACCAAGGAATTCAATTAATGAAATGTTAAAGAAAGAATTTTGTTTAACAGTTTAATTAACTAACTTAATTAAATAATTGGTGAGTTTATAAAACTTTTGCTTAACTTTTCTTTGAAACCTTCGATATCGATATTAAATCAGCCTGATATAATATGAGGGATAATACCGGTTGGACCATACCGCAATTGCCTCAGTGACAAAAATACCTGTATTACACGCCAACCAAAAGTGATCTGCACAAAACATGGAATAATTGAATTGAATGATACTGTATGTAAAATGATGGAGACGACCGTCGTATAACACCTAAACAAATCAAATGAAACCAAATATTTTCAATTTATAATATCCGTAGTTTTGAATTTTCAGGGGTACCTTTTGGGAAGTGTCGAAGCATGTTTGATAAATTGTTGTATAATAAGATGCTGTTTGTATTTGGAAACTCGAAATTCATAAAAATTTAAAAAAAAGCGAGGAGATTTATCATAACTGATCGGATTCGTCAACTCATAAAGTTGTCATGAATAGTGACAATATGCCAAATCACTCCAGAAAAGTTAGGAAACGCCATCGCTGCGTAGGAAAGGTAACAATCGCTTCTTAAGACATTCTTCACGATATTTTTCTATGTTTACCATTCCGGTAGTGATGAAGTTTTGACTTGGTAGACAACAGGTGCATATTGCCTGCCACCCCAAATATTTTTCTGGGAACTTGGTCGTTTTTCTTCGTTCTGGAATGCTACTCTACGCCGTTTCTATGTAAGGCAGTATAAAAAGTTATTCCGGGAAGCTGCTAAAAGTCTTCCAGCGCATAAGTTTCGTCGCCCACTATCACATTTTGTTTATCATTACGGTTCGGTACAGTTTTCACCCAAGTAGCACACATTATTACACTTCAATGACCTGAAAAGCGTAAGAGGCGGAGCTTGTGCGACTTACCAAGGGTTGCCAAACAACTTCTCAGTAAAGAATATTTGATTTGATTCAGCGCGCACATCAGTCACAATGAAACAGAAAATATAAGTTTGTGTCTAGTTACAATTTGTTGATGTTTTTCCCATTCAAAATTTACCACCAAAAATTGGCATCCGATAATGAGAGCTAAAAAATAGAATTCAATATTCTTTAAACTCACTATATCTATTTAAAATCTAAGTGCTATTCGATATTTATGGTGAAGTTGGTCATTGTACTTATTGAAAACGTGCCCTCCCTCGATATTTTGAGTTTCAGAACATCGACATACAAAATGATATTCATATTTTTATTCCCGTCATATGAAACTTACAACGAAGAAGTCGAAATATGTTCAGATAGAATTTTTTTTGAATAATATTAGTTTACCATATACCAAAGTTAAAATAGTTGACTAATCGGAATAATTAAAAATTGCATTTTTTCAAATTTAATGAATATTTCATTCCCTGGTCATAATGGTAGACAATTGCATAATTTTTTCCAAGCATACATGACCGTGACAAAGTGTAGAAATATCTGGTAGTGAGAATGTACTTCCGAAAACGAAACAAGTTTGCTTCGCACATGTACCGGCAAAAAATTTACGTATAAGCGGTATACGGTAACGGTAACCGATATGAAATCATTAGCTAACTTGGTCTTATAGTGTATCACTTTTTCATTGTCACATTTTGTTACGGTGGTGACCAGTTGGCGACTAAAAACAGTCAATGCGAGCACGTCGTAAGAGTTAGAGTACCGAAAAGTTACGTTGGAACTTATTGTAACTTAGTATGATGAGATGTCAATTCGTAACATTATTTTGACTCCATTGTCACCATCATAATACAACTTGTTTCGTCGTGTTTGTCATGCGACCATTATGCAGCATCTGTTTTGTTTCTATTTTTTTATTGACAAGTTACATGTGCTACTTGGGCACCTTGAACGACTTCATACCTTGCCGGTGCTTGAAAGTATGCACGAAAGTTGGAGACACTTATTTTTCTAGCTCCATTACATACCGAAAGATCCGTTCTCTTATGCAATATTTGCTTCACCTTCGCTTCCTTCTGGTGGTTCCTGAGATCGATTTTGGTTAAGCTTCCAATTTTTCAGTCTGTTGTCAAAAAGGTAAAGTCAACAGTCAATTGTCAAAAAATCAAGGTTTGCTGCGATGATAAAAAATCTTCATCTCTGCAGATCTCAATTGTTTGACATTTCAGTAGCACTGCTTACATCCTTGCGAGGTAACTTGGTTCAACATTAGGCGAAAATAAAGCAAAATACATGTAAACAGTCCTACTGAACTGTCAACGATAAAACTAATGGCGTTTTCGTTTTTAATTTGCACTACACCGGTGCAGTGCTACACGGAGGCATGAATAAACGAACAAAAATGACGAAAACATAAACAGTAACCATGGACTACCATAAACGATTCCATTGCACAGAGCTACACCATACTTTTGATGAGTGCTACACCAGTGGTGTCGGTGCAGAAAAAGTGTAGCACTGGTGTAGTGCAATTGGCAAAAACGAACGATTTCAGTGCCACCTTACCTACACCGGTGTAGTGCAATTTAAAAACGAAAACGACATAAGTTCATTCATGCCGTTATGATAAAGAATCCAATTCCACGATCTTGCAGGGTAAACAATTATGAAGATCCTTCATCACGACCTGATTCGTGACATAATCTTGCAAAACATAATTACCTAAAAGTAACTGATAAAATCCTTTGAACCTTGAATGAAACAAGAAAACCTTTTCCAAATTAAGTTCCCTCTTTAAGCAATGCCAGTAAGCTTAATTAGTGCTATTTGTTTATCTCTCCGGATGTAGTCTTCTCGTTCCGTCTCATTCCGACCCAACCGTCCGTGCGATTCCAAGACCGGTACTTCATACTTCGTCGTCATTCTCGTCAGCAAGTGGAACTAGAACACGAGATCCCATGGCAAACGGCACGGACCCGTTCACGGTCGTTCTTTTATTACCATTCTCCGTTCGATACCGCTTTGGTGTTCCAGAAAAGTGTCATTAATTACGCTCGAGAGGAAATGCATTCAGTGCTTCGACATTTTCGTCTATCTCAGCCCGTGTTCTTCTCCAGCGTGTCTGTAAAAGGCAACCTCATACAAGAGCCTTCCCATCCCTCCCCCCCTCTTTTCGCCTTGGACCATCCCCGGCAACACCCGGGTGAAAAGCTCCGTAATAAATCGTGCATTGAACGGCATCCCAATAAGTACGAGCTGGAAACGTGTTGATGACTGAGTTCTCGGTGCGCTTCACGTTGCATCCATTTTGGGACGAGCAGTGTTGCACAGTTCGTTCTGAATAGTGGCGATTGTCCATGCAACATCTTGAGTCTTCGGCATGAAGTACACACAAACGGAGCCGGGAATGAGTTCGTTGACCCGCGGCATCGTGCACCGAAGGCACGAGATGCGTACGTTTTGGGTGGTGCGTATTTTTCGCGACCATCTCACGATTTGATAAATGATGATTTGCCCGTTCGTTCTACAACAACAACAACAGACAGACAGTTTTCTGTTCGACTCAATATAGGCACCTCTGCTCATCCGGCCTCGGTGGCAGCGGCGGTGGTGACGAATAGCGAATGAAAGATGATGATGTAGCTGTAAATTTGAAGTCGTAAGCAAATTAACGAGAAATGTCGAATCGGGCGTGTGATGACAAACGCTGCCTTGCGAAGGAAGCTCTTTCTGGAGCGTATGGTTTCGAAGGCACGAACACAATGACACCGGTCTTTTAGGGGCTCCACCGCTCCACCAACAGCAGGAAAAGTAGATTGTTTATGCTAGTAATTATCATGGTGTGCTTGTTAGCTGAGACCGGCAGTTTCTCCGGTTTGCTGAGATGGGACAAACACTCTGGATGCCATGGTTTGACGCGATGCGACGCAGGGTTGGCCGTAATTTGAGGCGTTAGGTTCATAAATTCATCGAGTCAGCTTTATGGACTGTGCTATGGTCTCTACCATGTGTGGGCGACACTCCTTGTTTGCCGTTCGTTCGCTGACGGTACACGGTGGGAACAAAAGTAAGATTCTAGGCTCCGATTTACCTATATAGTAATGGATGCAAGCCAATTTGCGAATATTTACCGTTAGATCCGAGGATCAAGCGTCTGGAGGAATTAAACAGCTGCGATGCCACCTCAGTACTGTGCACATGAGAATCAAAGTGATCTGGAATATGTTGGCGTAGAGGCATTACTGTGTTTTTTTTTTGTTTTTTCTAGCACAGCACGTCAACTTCAAAAGTTTGGTAAGATTATGACTGACCTGCACCAATTTTCCATGAAAAACCAATTCTCTGTCGCATCCAGAGTCACCTTTCCCTACTTCTTCAATTTTTGTTTTATTTTACGAAACCACTTGGGAAAAATTATAAAATAAACTAGTTGTTGCTTGTCAAAGAATCTGTGGCAGACGACTTCTGCACAACAGTTTCAGAAACGGAGTGGATATTTTAGTTTTGAAAATGGGAAAAAATCACAGAGGGCCAAATCTGGCGAATACGATGGCTGGGCGATGACTTTTGTTTCGCGTTTGACCAAAAATTCAGTCACAATCATGCAAAAAAAATCAGTTCTTTCAGTACGAGCTTGCCATCGATGCGTTTCATACCCAAAACATTAGCCAAAATGTTCTAAGTCGATCCGCTAACAAAGGTGGAACAGCATGAGGCACAATTTCTACGATCTCACAACCCTCACTGAATGCCACTCAAATACTTGCGTTCTCGATAGAGTAGACTCCATCAAACACTTCTGTTACATTTTTAATGATTCTGTAGCCAAAATTCTCAAAAAGATCAAAAGGTATTCAGAATTTTGTACTTTTGTACTTTTGTACTTTTGTACTTCTGTACTTCTGTACTTCTGTACTTCTGTACTTCTGTACTTCTGTACTTCTGTACTTCTGTACTTCTGTACTTCTGTACTTCTGTACTTCTGTACTTTTGTACTTTTGTACTTTTGTACTTTTGTACTTCTGTACTTCTGTACTTCTGTACTTCTGTACTTCTGTACTTTTGTACTTTTGTACTTTTGTACTTCTGTACTTCTGTACTTCTGTACTTCTGTACTTCTGTACTACTGTACTTTTGTACTTCTGTACTTCTATACTTCTGTACTTCTGTACTTTTGTATTTCTGTACTTCTGTACTTCTGTACTTCTGTACTTCTGTACTTTTGTACTTTTGTACTTTTGTACTTCTGTACTTTTGTACTTTTGTACTTCTGTACTTCTGTACTTCTGTACTTCTGTACTTCTGTACTTCTGTACTTCTGTACTTCTGTACTTCTGTACTTCTGTACTTCTGTACTTCTGTACTACTGTACTTTTGTACTTTTGTACTTTTGTACTTTTGTACTTTTGTACTTCTGTACTTCTGTACTTCTGTACTTCTGTACTTCTGTACTTCTGTACTACTGTACTACTGTACTTCTGTACTTTTGTACTTTTGTACTTTTGTACTTTTGTACTTTTGTACTTTTGTACTTCTGTACTTCTGTACTTCTGTACTTCTGTACTTCTGTACTTCTGTACTTCTGTACTTCTGTACTTCTATACTTCTGTACTTCTGTACTTCTGTACTTCTTTACTTCTGTACTCCTGTACTTCTGTACTTCTGTACTTCTGTACTTCTGTACTTCTGTACTTCTGTACTACTGTACTACTGTACTTCTGTACTTTTGTACTTTTGTACTTTTGTACTTTTGTACTTTTGTACTTCTGTACTTCTGTACTTCTGTACTTCTGTACTTCTGTACTTCTGTACTTCTGTACTTCTGTACTTCTGTACTTCTGTACTTCTGTACTTCTATACTTCTGTACTTCTGTACTTCTGTACTTCTTTACTTCTGTACTCCTGTACTTCTGTACTTCTGTACTTCTGTACTTCTGTACTTCTGTACTTCTGTACTTCTGTACTTCTGTACTTCTGTACTTCTGTACTTCTGTACTTCTGTACTTCTGTACTTCTGTACTTCTGTACTTCTGTACTTCTGTACTTCTGTACTTCTGTACTTCTGTACTTCTGTACTTCTGTACTTCGGTACTTCTGTACTTCTGTACTTCGGTACTTCTGTACTTCTGTACTTCTGTACTTCTGTACTTCTGTACTTCTTTACTTCTGTACTTCTGTACTTCTGTATTTTCGTACTTTTGTACATTTGTTCCGATGTCTAATTTCCAATTCACAACTCTCATTCGTATTTTCACTTTTTTTAAGTCAAGAGACAAAACGGCAAAGCGGAAAAAGGTGAAGAGTCAAAACAGCAAGAAACCAGAGCAAGCAAAGCCGACAAAGAAAGACAATAATAAAAATAATGACAAAACATGACAAAATATGACAAAATATGACAAAATATGACAAAATATGACAAAATATGACAAAATATGACAAATTATGACAAAATATGACAAAATATGACAAAATATGACAAAATATGACAAAATATGACAAAACATAACAAAATATGACAAAATATGACAAAATATGACAAAATATGACAAAATATGACAAAATATGACAAAATATGACAAAATATGACAAAATATCACAAAATATGACAAAATATGACAAAATATGACAAAATATGACAAAATATGACAAATTATGACAAAATATGACAAAATATGACAAAATATGACAAAACATGACAAAATATGACAAAATATGACAAAATATGACAAATTATGACAAAATATGACAAAATATGACAAAAGCTATCAAATATTACCAAAGTTACTAAAATGACATAAATAACAAAAAATTACAAAGATGACAATAAATGACTAAAAAGACAAAAATGACAAAAATTACCAAAATGACAAATTTGACAAAAATCACAAAAAATACAAAAAATGACATAAATGACATAAATGACATAAATGACACAAATGACATAAATGACATAGATGACATAAATGACATAAATGACATAAATGACATAAATGACATAAATGACATAAATGACATAAATGACATAAATGACATAAATGACATAAATGACATAAATGACATAAATGACATAAATGACATAAATGACATAAATGACATAAATGACATAAATGACATAAATGACATAAATGACATAAATGACATAAATGACATAAATGACATAAATGACATAAATGACATAAATGACATAAATGAGATAAATGACATAAATGACATAAATGACATAAATGACATAAATGACATAAATGACATAAATGACATAAACGAGATAAATGACATAAATGACATAAATGACATAAAAGACATAAATGACATAAATGACATAAATGACATAAATGACATAAATGACATAAATGACATAAATGACATAAATGACATAAATGACATAAATGACATAAATGACAAAAATGACAAAAATGACATAAATGACATAAATGACATAAATGACATAGATGACAAATGACATAAATAACATAAATAACATAAATGACATAAATGGCAAAATTAACATAAATGACATAAATGACATAAATGACATAAATGACATAAATGACATAAATGACATAAATGACATAAATGACATAAATGACATAAATGACATAAATGACATAAATGACATAAATGACATAAATGACATAAATGACATAAATGACATAAATGACATAAATGACATAAATGACATAAATGACATAAATGACATAAATGACATAAATGACATAAATGACATAAATGACATAAATGACATAAATGACATAAATGACATAAATGACATAAATGACATAAATGACATAAATGACATAAATGACATAAATGACATAAATGACATAAATGACATAAATGACATAAATGACATAAATGACATAAATGACATAAATGACATAAATGACATAAATGACATAAATGACATAAATGACATAAATGACATAAATGACATAAATGACAAATGACATAAATGACAAATGACATAAATGACATAAATGACATAAATGACATAAATGACATAAATGACATAAATGACATAAATGACATAAATGACATAAATGACATAAATGACATAAATGACATAAATGACATAAATGACATAAATGACATAAATGGCATAAATGACATGAATGACATAAATTACATAAATTACTTAAATTACATAAATTACATAAATTACATAAATTACATAAATTACATAAATTACAAAAATTACATAAATTACATAAATTACATAAATTACATAAATTACATAAATTACATAAATTACATAAATAACATAAATGATATAAACGACATAAATGACAAAATACGACGAAATATGTGGAAAAACTTACTTCCACATAAAAAACTCATCTTTCTGCTCCTCGATCGAATAGCGGTGTATCGCATGCTTTTAAAAAATACAATAAATAGAAATCTCAAGCGGATCGGACTATCTGCAGTACTTGAAACCAAAATCACAAAATCATTCTGTCTATTCTAACGTCATCCATTTCACTACCAACACACCAGACACGATAATTGCTGCGCCCCGAACCTGTTTGGTTTCGAGCAGAACATTTCCACGGAACATTGTTCGAAAGATTGATGAATGGCGATAAATTACAAGAGGAAAAAATACCAACAGCCTGTAAAACAAAACAGCATCTCTAGTTGTTACAGAGTCTGGCATCATCGGCCTGCCAACATCTAATGAATATTGCAATTAATGCAAGTTCCAACGAGCAAACAGTGCCGACACCCACCCAAGCAAGCCATAAACGATACCGAGCTCTGGTGAAGAGCGTTTACTGATGCCATACCATAATTTCTCCACGATTCTATTGTTGTTCCCAAGGCAGCCGGAGAGGACGACGCGACGACGATGATCTTTAACACCTCCCAGGGCGGCGCGAAAAACGAGTGCGGAGTGAAAGACTTGTCTGGCAACAACGAGACGAACTTCGCCTTCGCTAAAACAACGGAACAATAGAGGTCGCTATTTGTTGGCACGCGTCAACTTTCTCAACCCAGGTCCGGTGGATCATAATTCAACTAAATGTTTTATGATGACGTCGACACCGGCATGGCGATGGCGAAGAAGATTAGAGATGATGACGATGATAGGAATTTCTCCTAACTGTAACCAAACTCACCGAGGTAAACACCATCATTTAATTGCTGTTGTTGCTGCGAGGTGGGAAATCGTTTTGTTATCACCTGCCTGGTGGGATGGCACCTTTATTACTAGAAGGTTAGAGGTTTACTCCCCAAGGCAAACGGTGTTGATTTAAATTATCCACTGAATTGTTTTATTGTCTGTTGGACATTTAGTGTTTCAGTATTCAAATCACGCGGTTTTACTAGAACTTGGCTGATTTTGACAAGGTTACCGGAGTCGATGATCGCTCCTCGACAGAAAGATCGTATTTTTTTTTCAACCCATCAATTTTAACCCGTAGATCACCTTGGATGTGTCAACTTAAATTCCCATCAGCCGAACAGTTGACGCCACCCAACGAGGCTTTTTGTTTCAGGTAGAACACAACCGGCCAACGATACTACAAACTACTCGTAAGCCGGGGTCATTTGATACCCGACAATAGCTGCTGCTCCCTCATCAAACCTTTTTTTTTGTTGTTGCCCGTCTCAAAGCGAGCGAACCGAAAATGCGATCCCAAACGATGAAATTATCAAATTACGTGGAAAATTAGACTTGCCACGCCACCAACCTTGGGCCGAGGATTTTTTTTTTGTTCCATACACAAAGTTTAGAGTTGCTTACCTGTTTTTGCTTATTCTCTGTTGGTAGTTTTCATATAGAAAAAAAAACGAACGTCTGATGAAGTTGCTCTTGCTTGAAGATCTCTGTTTCTCAGTCTTAGATTAAAGGAGTAGGTAAAATAAGACAAATCTGCAAATAAAAAGAGAAAAGAATAATTTAGTCTCATAAATTACGCATAACTCTTTTTAGCGGTGCAAATGAGGCACGATAGATGACCAGTTGGCAAATGGGCGGACCCCTCGTTCGCGCTGTACCGTTGACTGCCAGCTCCACACATAGGCCGGGACAAGTGCAATATTAGTATTGAATATCAAAATGTTGCCCTCGTCCTTACCGATGCGTAGATTGATTCGAGCCGATCGTACGGGGTCCGCTTTCCTCACTGATCGAAGGCACTCAAAATACCCGGAATTCACACCAATAAATTTAAACTCATTTCCGGTGCGCGTTTAGTGCTGCCAAATCATCTGCCATCGAGGGAAACGTTTAACGACTATTTCGACGTGGTTTCGGTTTTTTTTCGTTGTCTGATAATTGGCTAAACCAGCTAAAACCAGTTTACACGGTGTCAAAAATGTACCGTTTCTTTTCCTGTCCCCAATCTCTAGCCCACAGTTCGTTTCCGCTATTCTCCATATTTCAGTCGTTCACAACGCACAGGAAAAGGTATAACTTGAAACGGTAATCAAATAACTGTCGTCGAACCGCTAACTAAATATCCCGAAAAAAAAAAGAAGCAGAACCCAAGGCCCGAAGTCGAAAACACCGCTGAATTCGATAAAACATCAATGCTCAAGTTCAATGTCAGCCCAGCAAACGGACCCCAAACCAGTCCGGAAAGTAGCAGGGGAACAACACTCGCCAAATGACTATTATTAAGTGGAAAAATCTTTTCCGAAAAATTTATCAGCAGCCGGTTTAAGGGCCAGTCCATTAACGCGTCACGCCGAATCGAATGGCGAGCCCTGTGCAAAAGCCCTGGACCAAAGCCCTGTTATTTGCTCAATGAAACCTGTTATTTTGCTGTACCAAAAAATGCAAGTCGAGCGTTCATTTCTACCTGCATGGTCGTTACCTGACTGACAAATATCTGCAGAGACTAAGGCTGGGAATTCGATGCACAAAGAAATGGACACACGGTTACGGACGGTTCCGAAGGATAGGAATACAATTTTTTTTCGGTACGGCAAGGTGGCTACCTGATGGCTGAGTGGAGGTAGCCGCCTGATCGAGAAACCTGATACCTGCTGAGAAGAATGAGGAGAAAAAAAGCACATCCAAACGTTCTACCCAGGCTCACGGATCACTGCCGAGAGTGCCTTGCAACAGGTTCATAACAGAAGGAAACCGAATACCACCGGACCGGACGATGCAAATAGATTCGGTGCACTCTGTTTGACAGCTCCCGATACGGTCGGATCCAATTTCATACTGGTTTATGAATGAGCTGTTGAGTTGAAGAAAAACAGAAAAATTCTATCGGCAGCCTTGAACTATTTCCGGTGCCTTTCGGTGATCGAGACTTGTGTGGTAGATCTTCTAGCGTTTGGAATAGATTTTTGTCCACTGACACGGATATCGGATAAGGAAACTTTATTAAGTCTCACTTGTCACTTCTCGGTGAGCTACTCACTTACTAAGCTGACATCTGAGAATGAGACTGTGCCCTTTACAAACATCAGCTTATATCGGTTACTCACTTAAAAGAAATGCAGTTCAAATCAGAGCAACCCGCTGAATGAACTCTTACTGAAATGTATTATAATCTATTTGATGCAAACAGTTTATTAAGGCGGGGCTGATTAGTAGAAGAATTGCATTGAAACCCTAATTTCTCTGCATACGGAAAAAGTCATCGAAATTCGATTGAGCTAATTCCTGTCAAAGTCCTAGTATAACTTTATTTTTATGGACCGCTGTCAGTTAGTTGGACTTAAGGGCTAAGGCTAGTGTGTTTTAAAGCGTTTTAAAGGGCTTTTTTCACGCTTCAAATCTGATTTTCTCTGAAACGGTGACGAATATAAAAAAAACCCAACTGACAATCTCTCAGAAAATTAGTTTAGATTATTCTGTGAAAATTTCAGAATGATTGTTTGACTTTAGCGGTCGGGAAATTCTTTTTTCTGAAGGAAGAATTGCATAGCTGAAAACGGCAACTTTCAACTTGTTCATTGAATATCTCGCCTTCAAAAGCATGGATCAAAAATCTATCCTGACAGTGTCTAGATAATTTAATTTACATGCGATTAGTGCATGAAAACATAGGTGTTGTCGCGATAAAAATGAAGTGTAAGTTATTTTTGTGGAGGTAAGTCGATTTCTATGTCGGCGCCATTTTAGTTCCCTGGTAACGTAACGAAATATGAGAGAGAAATAAAATCGGCTCAAAAAGGCTGCCAAACAAGCGGCAGCTTTCTTGGATTTTGTGTGATGTAGTCAAACTTGTAACCGAAAATGTAAATACTTTCTTGGCCACCCGGCCACATCGAGAGTAATTTTGCACATTTGCGAGAGAGCATGAAGAGAAATGTAATACGCACAGCGAGCCACGTGGTTTTACGCGACCTACTGGCCTCAGCCCTTAAGTTCGCCTTTCGCATAACCACACTAACCAGTGACTATGACTACTGAATGGTAGCTCTTTCAATGCTTTTGGCTGGTCTCCACTCCAGATGCGGTAATTTTGCTTGTTGACGTATCCATTGAACCAGAAATGAGCTTCGTAACTGAACACAATTTTTCGATAAAATAGTGGATCTTCCTCCAACTTTTCCAGCACCCATTCATGATTAATTTATAGACCAAACGACGATTCATGATTAAATTAAAAACCATACTGAATAAGTTTGACAATGACACAAGACACGATTCGCGTGTGATCTGCCAAAAAACAGTGTTGCCAAAAAGATACCAGCAATGAAAATCACCCTTTACTATATCCTAGAGATGAACAAATTAACTGAAGATAAAATAGTCTAAAGAAGAAAGACCAGGCTTAAACCAATTGAGACTTCCATTCAGCACTATAAAATGAACATCTATGATATAAACTAGTCGATACCTCTGTCTTAGAAAAATGAATTCAAGTATGCACTGATTTCTTGGATGATGACAGAGTATTACATCTCTTAACATGTAAATATAAATATTGTGTCTGTTTTGATGTTAGCTTCAGCTAAACTAGCTGCGAATTTATCGATATGATTCATTTTTACCTACTATGAGACGTAAATTTACACATTTTTTCAAGTGTGCATTAGAGATGGTCGGGTATCGGGTATTTTACCCGAAACCCGACCCGTACCCGTACCCGACGGGTTTTTGGTCGGGTACGGGTAAAAATTTTTATTTTCGATCGGGTACGGGTCGGGTACGGGTAAAAAAAATTTACTGCTTACTCGGGTACGGGTCGGGTCGGGTAAAAAAATTTACTACTCACTCGGGTACGGGTCGGGTACGGGTAAATTTTTTTTTCTGATCGATTACCCGAGCATTTGTACTTCACATAAATATGTTTACACGTTGACGAGAATTTTTTATTGCAAAACAGTTGTTCCGAAAAATAAACAATTTGATTCAAGGGGTTTTGACATTCGCGCCTAGAACCAGACCTGAAAACTGGCATCTTTTTCCAGAAAAAAACATTTCTTTTCTTCATTTAAAAAAAACGATCAATCATAGTTACGTGAAAAGTTATGTGAATATTTTCCACCCTACTTTTTTATAACATATTTAATAAGATACACTGCCTTAGCTCTAAGATGTTGCGGTCAGACCCTACTTTCCACGTAGGTTTTAATGGACTCCCATTTTTTTTGTTACAATTATAGAGGCTTTAACATTAATGTCATTCACCTCTTCGGGCCAGAAAAACTTTCTGACCCTATGTGCGGGGTTGGGAATCGAACCCAGGCGGGCTCCCATTTTAAAGCTGTTTAATGCACAATCCAGTAAAAATTATTTGATTAATATATAAAATGTAGTGTAGTACTCATATCACATTCAGATACCAGAAAACTGTTATTTTAAATATTGGTTGGAGATTTTCAAAATTTACATATAAATCATTAGGATTCTAACCATAAAAACATGAACATTTATTTCAGAAAATCTGCATAGAAGTTCTTCTTATTCTTCACTTCTGGGTGGTGTCACCTCACTTGAAATGACACCGATTGATGGCACAGCAAGTTGAGCTATATTGCCAGTTCGATGTCAACATTTCATAAGGGCACATAAACCAATGAGAGTTTCTCTTTGTTTACTTTCTCTTTTGTGAATATCTCCTTAATTTTCACGTGTACCTACAAAGTACCTACAAATGTTCAAACTACTAACACTTGAAGGACTCACAGTTCACCATTTTCAAAATTGAATTTTTCACACCGGGAATACACGTGAATTATTCGATGTTTGGTCAATTCACGTAAACGAACCGATGATACTCTATCAATTTTAGGGGATGTTCGTGATTTTTCAAGTGATTTTAATGTGAATTTTTATTTGTGTGTCAAGATAATGAGCACGCTTACTTGTGGTTCTAAAGAATTGGATCAAAAGTCGCACTGTTTCGTAAAAACCATACCTACCAAAAATTGAATAGAATGGGTATTACGACATTTTGTATAAATATGCTTCTCGAAAAATTTGAGTAGATATTACTCCCTTTTGTTGACATTTGTAAATGAGTATAAAGTACCAAAGACATTGGAAATCTATTCATGCTTCACAGTGTATTTATATCACAAACGAATTTCCAGACATGACAGTCACGATCTTTTTTTGGCGCACATCTACGGTCCTCCGTGAAACTGGCACCAATGGTGATAAATTGGTTGCACTGCTGAGTTCCCATCATCGCATTCATAATGCCAATGTCAAACCGTGAGAACCCTTTCGATACGTTAGCTCATTTGTATATATTGAGATTTCATGGCACACTTTGGTCGAAATGATAACAATGCAATTAATCTCGCGCTCCACCAAGCGGTGAGTGCGGTCATTTCAGAAGACCGGGAACGGACCAGATTTTTATTTAATACTAGCTGAATTACCCGGCGTTGCTCGGAAATTTTTCGTGAAGGGATGACCGAAAAAACTTCTCGAAGTTGTCCTGCTTAGTGAAATACTCTTGTAGTGAAACATAACTTAGACGGAACCCCGATCGAACAATACTCCGTTCATGTTCAAATTGCGAATGATCAGTGCCCCATCTCAGATCTCTCAATAATCATAAATTTCATTTCTCGACAAACCTCATTTAGTTGCTAGAAATTTGTCAGTGAACGTACTACAGATCTCCTTCATGATTACCCTGAGTAGTGTAGTAAGTATCTATGCTTTTCAAAAAATATCGATTCCCACCTTTGGTACATGTGCCAAACTTGATGGCGATTCGTTTAGTTGTTTTGTAGTTATGCTGAGACTTGAATACACTCACGTTCATAAACAGACAAAGACTATTTTCCCTTAGTTCTTTGAATTCCCCGCAAAATGGAACCAGAACTTTTAAAATTATTTAAAGAAAAATACGACCTTGAAATTCTTGCCACTCTCTTGTTTTATAAAAAATGGGAGAATAAAATTTATTTTCAAAAACCCTCCTTCTAGTCTAAATGTCGATTCTCTAAGTTGCGCAAAAAGTATCTATGGTCTTCAAAAAGTATCGATTCTCGTCAAATTAAATAAATTTTTTCATGACCCCTGTTAAGGATAGTTGCTACGCTCTCCCCCTTAAAAATACCCTTACAACTATCTCTGAAGAGCAAAAAGCACCTATGCCAAGTGTGATAGCAATCCGTTAAGTAGTGTCGGAGCTATGCCGTTACATCCCCCTTTTTAAATGCACTTGCTACATCCACTCCCCATATCTATCATATCTAAGGTATTGAAAATGTTTGCATGATCTTCAAAAATTATCGATTCTTGTCAAATTTTTGAATTTTTTTTCATGCCTCCTCCTGTTAATGATAATTGCTACGCTTCCTCACCTATAATAATACCTTTATGACTATTTCTGAAGAGCAAGAAATAACTGTACCAAATTTTATAGCAATTCGTGCAATAGTTCCGGAATTATGCCGTTACAAACATTACACTCCTTTTTTAGAGGCACTTACTACAGCCTCTCTCCACAGAATATCCTTATAATCTTATCTAAGTTGTGCAAAAGTGTCTTCAAAAAGTACCGATTTTTGTCAAATTAGATAATATTTTAATGACCACCTTTGTTAAGGACACTTCCCACGCTCCCTTCCCCCATGGAAATATTTTTATGACCATCTCTGAAGAGCAAGAAGTACATGTACCAGGTTTGATAGCAATCCGTTAAATAGTTTTGAAGTTATGCCATTACAAACATTACACCCTTCTTTTAAAGGCACTTGCTGCATCCATCCCTCATTAAATTATATCTACGGTATTCAAAATGTTTCTAAGATCTTCAAAAAATATCGGTTTTCATCAAGTTACATGAATTTTTTCATGACCCCTCCTTTGTTATGACACTTGCTACGCTCCATCTCCCCATAAAAATACGCTTATGACCATCTCTGAAGAGCAAGAAGTACATGTGCCAAGTTTGATAGCAATCCGTTCAGTAATTCCAGAGTTATGTCATTACAAACATTACACCCCCCTTTTTAAAGGCACTTACTACATCCACCCCCCATATAATCATATCTAATACATGCAAAATGTTTCTATGGTCTTAAAAAAGTATCTATTCTCGTCAAATTAGTCAATTTTTTTCATGACCTCCCCCTGTTAAGAACACTTAATACGCTCCCTCCCCCATTAAAATATCCTTATGACCATCTCAGAAGAGCAAGAAGTATCTGTGCCACGTTTGGTGACAATCCGTTCAGTAGTTTCGGAATTATGCCGTTTTAAACACTACACCCCCCTATTTAAAGACACTTGCTACATCCACCCCCATATAGTCATATCTAAGGTATGCAAAATGTTTCTACGGTCTTCAAAACGTATCGACTCTTGTCAAGTTATATGAATTTTTTCATGACCCCCCCTTGGTAATGACACGTGCTACGCTCCCTCCCATATAAATATACTCCCTAAACCATCTCTGAAATACAAGAAGTACCTGTGCCAAGTTTGGTGGCAATCCGTTCAGTAGTTCCGAAGTTATCGCGTTACAAACATACAAACTTACATCCATTTTTATATATATATAGATTTGTAAGCACATACATGTCTTTATTATTTGTCTTTGTTTATATGTTTAAATGTAAACAAGCATTTTAATGTATTTTACTGACAAACTAGAGCCTGATACGCTCTATCTAGCTCGCTATCTAAAACACTTTATTTTTTCCATCCTGAATTTTGGTAAACTTTTTACTACTCATTCGGGTCGGGTACGGGTACAGGTAATTTTTAATCGGGTACGGGTCGGGTACGGGTAAAATTTTTTATTTTTTATCGGGTACGGGTCGGGTACGGGTAATTTTTTTTTATTATTGATCGGGTACGGGTCGGGTACGGGTAATTTTTTAAATTTTTAATCGGGTACGGGTCGGGTACGGGTAATTTTTTTTGCTGATCACTCGGGTACGGGTCGGGTTCGGGTATAAGAATTTCTATACCCGACCATCTCTAGTGTGCATGTCCCTCGTAACAACACAGCACGAAAAAATCATGTAAATTTACGTCTCAATAGATGCACATAAAAGGAGCGTCGCACTTGATCTAAATTTACTTCCCAAAAGATGTAAAACATGCCATGCCCGTAATTCCATTTAACTAATTTAACTGAGCTTGACATCAAAGCAGACAGGAAAAAACGGCATGCTTTATTTTTTTTTTGTAGAGTGTAGGTCAAATTATTAGTCAGTCAGTTATAACTCACTGACCAACAATTCGTCGATTTTGTCGGTCGTTTCCAGTTTAAACTTTAAAATATGTGTAATCATTTCGTCCTGATGATAAAGAAAAAAAACTTTCGAAACGTTGACCGGCCACGTAAGAAAATAAACTTGAAGCAATTTATGACCAAACAGCATTATTACAATACATTTTACATGATAAACCACTGTATATATTGGCAGGCAAATATTGGTGAAAAGATAAGCAAAGACCAGTTGAAGGAACAAATGTCAAAATAAACTCAGGAACACTTGTAGCTGAATTGTTTTGAACGAGAAGCGGAGTTTGAAGAAAAAACAACTAAATCTCAAAATACGAGACATAATCGAGGCTGGAAAAAAGTCGAAACCACGTTTTCGTACGGCAAGTCAGTATAGACATTGGACATGGTGCATTTCTATGCAAAACAAGTGTTCTGCAAGGAGAAGAAACTCTAAGTATGCTTAGCGGTTTTTAATGAACTGCTAGGTGATTTAACAGTTTAACATAAACTGTTATGCACTGAAGAATCAAAGACGAGATGGAAACATCCTACCCCATCTATTATATTCTTTTAACTGTTTGCATATGATTATGATTCTTTTACAACAAAATAACCATCGCTTTTCGAATACGTCTCACATCATGACTATGTGAACAACGGAGACAAAACTTAGAGAAAATACTGGATAAAATGTTGATTCATAAAACCACAGTGGAGAAGTGATAGAACCTCATCTACCGTGCACTGCGTATGTGTAGAATAACTCATTTGATTGGGTAATTTCTTGGATTTTTAGCGTACTCAAGTTAGCTCAATTGGTAGAGCAGTTCCGTGATTCGAAAAAGGTGTGCAGTACCTCTGGTGGATATTTTTTCGCAAATTTCGCTTTTAATTCATTCATCGTTTACAATCTGGCTCTTGTTAATGACGACTTTGAAATCAAAACATTCAATTCGTTTTCAAAAAATCTTTTTCCTTTGTAAAATTTTAGTTTTGATCTCTCACAAATTTTTTTGGTTTTATCAGTCAATTTTCCTTCCTTCTGCAAACGACGAGTTTCTGAAAACGCTGGACATTTCTGTCATTTTGCATAGTTCTTTAAAATGAAATTTTAGACTGGGAAAGTTTTGTCGAATACGTTGATTGTCTACGTCGGGGCACGGGTCTAATTGTTTCTTCATTTGCCCCAAACATTACATTTGGTAGATTTTCAAGCTTGCACAACAAATTAAATTTCGAAATCCAACCAATCTGTCCAGAAATACTACTTATTAGATTATTTTTTGTGACCACAAGTCGCCATGAGGTTAGTTTTACTATGCATCAATATCCAACAGCAGGCAGATTAAAGAACGGTAGAAGTTTGAAATTGCAACAGTAGAAATTTGCGAAAAAATACATTTCAAAGGCTGAACTCGAATTTGCTTTCTTCAATCCGCAAAACTGTTCATTTGAAATACTCTTCAATGAAACTCATTTTCTTTTCAATTGTTCATCCGGCAGAGATATTTGAGATTTATTTCATCCGTTCGCCGCTTGAGTAACTTGAATAACTGAGAACACGCCTCTAATAACAAAAACTAAGTCATCATTTGGTCTGATTTGGTCAGCTAGCACTAAGAGGCTCTGGAGTGACATGCTGCAACCAAGCAAATGAAAGTTGCTGGAATTTAGTCCAATCGAAAAATACTGGACAATTTCCATCGATGGACTACACAGTTAGCAAGAAACCTGTAAAATTCCATCAGAAATAACACAATTTTACGTGCGTTTTGAAAACCAGTGAAATATAAAAACAAAAATGATTAGTAATGACTGGGAATTGAACCAAGAATCATTTGATCACAAAGTGCATCCCTGTATCCATTGAGCCACAGAAGCACATATCTGCTGGTCAGGTAGATAATATGTATAAATTCATAAAGTCGTACTAGCGGTAAGTAAAAATGTGTGAAAGCGGTAAGTAGAAAATTATGTGCTAAACAAAAAAAAAAGAGTTTTATTTATTTGAAAGTTTAGGCTTCATAGAAAATTAGTAGGAAACAAACATAATATTAATATGTTAATAAATTTTTGGACTTTTTTACTTCTAATAGAAAGTTATGTCTCATACAGATTTACGTCTTCAATGTTTAAGTCAGCATTGAGATTATGTTACAATTACTTTTCACACGGAACACCTCGCGTTCGTGAAACAACCAAAATATTAGTTGTTTTTCTGAATTTGATTGGTTAAAATTTGGTACAACTAATCGATCGTTGTTTTTTCTAAACTGTCATTTTTGTTTTTCGATCAACAGAAACGATGGTTGAAATAACAAAATTTTTGGTTAAAAAAAGATGCTGTCAGTTAATCAAGACACACACCATTCAATTTCAATAAAGATTTTAGTTACAACAGCCGACCTTGTTTTTAATTTAACAGTTATGTGAGTTGAAAAACTAATCGGTTTTAGTTGTTTTAGATATTACGACTAGTTTTTTAATACAAGCAAAATTATTGATTTTGAATGACAATAAAATATTTTTTATTGATATACGTTCTGACTTTTTAAATGGAAATTCGGTATGTCAAGATATATAAAAAATATGAAATATTTAATATAAATGATATACTGTCTTTTAGTAGTGCTGGTGTCAACGAAACTTTCTAATTGTGACCACTATATTACTTACGAACAAAAAGTCGAATCGAATGCACTGATTTTTTTGAGCCATTGCAACTTACAGTTTCAACAGATTATACGAATGAATATTAAATATTTTCAATTTAATCACTTTGTTCATACAATTTTTGTACATGACTTGAAGATAACATGATGTTCATTCATTAACATGCATTTCACGATGGAGAATCAAGTTGATTTTAAGACCAAAATTCAAACGCATACAACGCTTTGTGCTGTTTTTGACATTAGACAGCATTAAAAACAATATATTTTTTATCTACTTGAATATGTGCAAATCAAATAGCAAATTGGTTGAATCAACTAATTATTAGTTAAAACAACAACTGTAAAAATAAAAAATTGCGAGATCGTAATTTTTTTGATTGGAGGGGTTTCCGTGCAGATGTTTTTACTGTGAATGTTTAACTCAAGCACAGCTTAACATACTTGGTTTTTCTATCCAATTAGGTTGTTCTTCGTGTGTTTCACATGCTGCACAGTTATTCAATTGGCCAAACTGGATACGTCACGTGTCACGGTAGCTTTTTCGCTAATTCTCATTTCGCAGTTGCATTCGTCAGTCTTTTTTCTGATCTGGTTTTCTCGTTAGATACTGATATAACCATAAAACTAGCTTAAAGCATAATTCTAATTCGACAAGAGGGTTCTCTAATTCAGCAGGATAAACCTTCTGTAACAGGACAAAACAGAAGCTCCTTGGCGTATTTTGTTTCGTGTGCTGTGATTAGAAGGGCAGTACACTGAAGTCTTTTTTTATGCGAATTTACGTACCGCATAAAAAAAACCGCATAAAAAAAACCGCATAACTCTGAAAATTCGCATAAAAAAACCGCATAACTCTGAAAATTCGCATAAAAAAAACCGCATAACTCTGAAACTTCGCATAAAAAAGACCGCAGAAGGGCAAACCGCATAACTCTGAAAATTCGCATAAAAAAAAACCGCATAACTCTGAAACTTCGCATAAAAAAAGACCGCAGAAGGGCAAACCGCATAACTCTGAAAATTCGCATAAAAAAAAACCGCATAACTCTGAAACTTCGCATAAAAAAAACCGCATAACTCTGAAAATTCGCATAAAAAAAGTCGCGTAAAAAAAAACCGCATAAAAAAAGGCCGCATAAAAAAAGACCTCAGTGTATTCCAAAATTATTCAATCTTAAGACGTTTTGTTAATCGACAACGATGTGATAGAAAAGAACTGAATCTAATTTATTATTTCCAGATCATCTCTATTGAGCAGAATACAAACGAAGTAACTCAACTCCCAAAGACACAACAAAGTCTTAAGTTTCCATTTTCATACCCGTTTCTGTGCGGTCAAAGTTGCCACCTTCAAAGTAGTTCTAATGCTTTCATATTTTCTCCCGAGAAAAGCCAATTCTCAGCCCCATCAGTCACATTCCAAACCAAGACAAATGGGCTGCCAGCTCGAACCACGCCATTGGCACTCCAAGATCACAGCCAATCATAGTGAGCGGCGCTTCGACGCCAAATTGCTCCTCTCGGGCAGTCGATTTACACCCTTCCGATGATTGATGACGCTATGAATCTCTTGCGCCGAAGCGGAATTTGCGCAATCAGCTCGCGAGAATCAATAGCAAACATTGCCTTTCCAGCGCCCTTTGTCTAATAGTAATTAGCCATGGAGAAGCCGGCAAACCGGGTTCAACGATCGCAATGGATGGATGCTTCAGCACCGGCAGCGGCCAAGAAAGAAGTCCAATTGAACCTGAACGCGGTCCATGCGAAGAATTCACGTGTACCTGCTAAACGGTCCAATTGTCGAGAAACAACAATGAGAGCCCATCCCCCGTCGGTGAAACCGGCTACCGAATGACCCCGAGGCTGCTGGTGCTGCTGCTTCTTCGCTACCCGCAACAAAATAAACAATTAAACCGGGAAAGTCCGTTATTGAAATTTATCAGCAGCGCCCATCGGTGCGATGCCGAGGTGCCAAAAAACAACACCCAATGAACCGATCGGGCGAAAGATCGTCCAGCTTCTGGAATCATCAACATCTAACGGCCGAAGGAGAAGAGAATGAAAAGAAAACACTGCACATTATCATATCCATAAATAAATAAAAATAAATACCTCGCAGTAAGTGGATATGCATAAATAAGAATGGGCAGCTTCCGCGCGACCAAACTTGGACAGTTTCTAGTGATCTCCGGTAGAGTTTTGTGGTCAGGCGAGAAACGAGTTGAATGGCCTGTTTTTTTTTCGCTGTGGTATTACTGGATAGTAAATCATCTGACTGCTGCTGCTGCAACCACTGCAGCTAACGTCATCGATGCACCACGCGCTGTGGGTAGTCGCACAACCGATCGGAACCCGCTACAAACAATTGTGTGTCAGCCGAGGGCTGCCGGTTCAAAAAAAAAAGTTTTACGAATTTACAGTTACCGGGTGTGACCTCAAAATAACACACATACCCACACTCGAACAGAAAAAAAATCACACGATGCTGCGTGCTCCGAGAAGAGAGGAACCCGTTAGGATTGTCTTTCACAACAGCGACGTCAACGGGACGTGGGGAGATTGATTATCAAGTTCAATAGTTAGGGACAGTGATCTCCGGTGGCGGTTCGAAAATAAATAATTTATTTCTTTTTTTTGTTTTTCGCTCACCATAGCTACCGCAAACTGTTTCAACTTAGTGGGGGCCACGATTCTACATATTGATATGTGATCGGAGAGAAAAACATCCTCCCGATGTTTTAATGATTCTATCGAGAGGCCAGCGTCCTCCCCATGATACGAAACTTGACGTCGGTCGGTTCAACGATCTGGAACTTGCAGTAAAGGTCACTGATTGTGGATACTAGTGAGACATAGTGAATGTTGATATTTTATCGGAATTTTAAATTTTGGAATATATCAAACTAGAAATAGATTACTCCAATGTCAACGAAATAATAACGGTGGGTTTGAAGTTCTGGGATACAAAAAAAATCACCACAATCCTTACGAATATTCAAACGAGTGACCACCAGCTCAAGCCTCTGGAGTGAGCCTTTGTTCTCAATAGGAAAGAAGAAAGAAAAAAAAACTTCTGCGACCCATTTGCGTTTCCTTACACGTATGACTTCACCAAATGCCGATCGGAATTCGCTTCCACGGACAGAAGATGGTAAACGAAACGAAACGAAACGAAGCGAAAGAGTTATTTATGATTGTTTTCAGTGCTGAATTCATTCATTGTGGAGTTATGAATAGGTAAATTATTTTTCTTTCTCTGCCCTCCAGGGACCCCCTACCTGTGTCACCGCTTTCATCTATCGGTCACCGTTGATAGCACTACGGAGTCAGCTAACTGTAACTTTTGACAATGAGCAGCTCCCAGTAGTAGCGACCAGGACTGTTGTCGAAGATGTATACAACAAAAAACCGTCAAAGTCAGGGTTCTACATTCCGATGTCGAACTTGACCTTCTGTGCGGTACCTAAGGAATCCACGCAGGTTTGAGACTCTTTCAATGGGAACCACCGATTCGGGTGTGCAGGGATATAATCTATGTATATGTGCAAGTTCGACTATAATTTTTAAATGTGGTATGATTTAAAGGTGGATTAAAAGTAAATTAGTACGCCCCTCGAGCGTCGCTAGCGCGCCTCTAGTGCTGAGAATCGAAAATGTTTAACAAGTGATTTGTTTACCTTGCAATAGAGAAAAACTGATGCAAATTGGATCAAAGCAGTCGATCGCGTTTAGAACAAAGATAAACTCAAGACTACAATGTATCATACGATCCATTGAAAAATGTTGGGTCAGTAATCGTGAACCAGTAGGCTCAGTAATAATGTAATTTTATTGACGCTTCGTTAATAAGCGTCGACTAGCTCCGGCTTAATGCCATGGAAACAATAAAAGTTAGAAAAGAAGCAAACATATGTTTACCTACAGCACATAATTATTTCTTGCTTCCTTTGACTTTAATGCTTCGTGGAATGATACAATAACAAACTGAATAAATTCTAAGCAATAATTCCAAGTAATTTTAGCTTTCTTATTTTAAGAATCACTGAATATACAGCAAAATCGCTCAATATAGTTCGTACTGTTACTTGATATTTTTTCCAAACATAAACAAGCATTGTCATGGTTACGACGCATGTAGCGATCAGACGCTTGTTGAAATAAAGACTGAAACTGACAGTGAACCGAATTCATCGAGGGGTCCTATTTAAATGATACATGAGAAATCGCAGACAACTCTCTCTCTATCTTGAGTTTATCTTTGCTTATAAGTAACATCATAACACGAAAAAAGAAAAAAATATTGTTCACATAGGCACTGAAGATGCCGAAAATAACAGTTTGTCGAATGTTCAAAACCTACATGGAGACCCTGAGTGTGGACAGAAATCAACGAACCCATGAAACAAAATGAAACTAGAAATCGTCAGCAGCGCAGCAAGGTGTTGCGGTCCGTCAAATCCAATCCTGGTCATTCGATTTGAGATGTGACCAGAAGGTACAACGCCAGCTTTCAAACGTTGCACAACATTCCAGTCACGAAAAGATTGTGCAATACCAGTAAATATCCGAAGCAAAATGCTATTGTCAAAAAGCATGCAAGGCTCTTAGTGCGAGCGTGTATTGACGAAACACAACAGTTGCACTTTTTCAATGAAGAACTATTCGTCAAATTTCATTGTAAGCAGCTTCCCACTCAAAAGCAGCACTTTAAGAAGATTTGCGGTCAATTTTACATCGCGACCGAACGTGCCGGAAGGATTCGAATTCGTGTTTGTCAACACGTTCGCGAAGAATGCCATGATTTGGCAAGCGATTTGCAGTTGTGGCCTAAAACGAGAACCATTCGTCAAATCGTTGATGATAATATCCCAAATTTACATCGAAGAATTCCAGAAAAAAAACGTGTATTACCGTTCATCCGCTAGTACAGGAACAAAGCTATCTTTTGGGTTGATTTGGCCGACTGCCCCTACTCGAAGATGGTTCTGAAGTAATATGCTGCTAACCGGATCGATTGCATCCACCAGTTAATGAATCTTCCGATTCACCGGGAATTTCGACCAATCGAACAAAAATCAGACAATTTATCGGATCGGAAAAGTGAGATTAGACATAAAAAATGCAACATCGCAAACAATTGCATTACTGAGACAAAAGACTGGTAGCTCGCTTACTCGTTTGCAAAGTGGCTTATGTCGTTTTCGTATGATGCCAAACTTAAGCCAGTTTTCACCCTAGCCCTAAGTTTTCAGTTGTAAGTCAGTTCTTGCCAAATATAAGTGACGTGTTTTTGTAATTCTCAAGATATCAAAAGATATATTTTTTAACGGAGCTTAACGAAGATAGATCCTTAAATTGAATGTTGAATTTAGTAAACAAACTGTAACGAAATGAATCAATGAATGATAGTAGGTGAGAACCTAGTTGTACTAGGTTTGCTGAAAAAACGACATCCGAAAGAAAAAGTGATGACAAATCCAAAACGATCGACCGGAAACGTAACAAAACTATTCTACTTGGTGAAACGGGAAAGATTTATTCTTCCAAATTTATGCAAGAGCAAGAGCTCATAAATATCAACGGTTGTTTCAGTGACTTTGCAAGACTCTGAAATCAGATCAGATCACAGTGTGGGCACAAATCTCCAAATAACTAGAGGAACGTGCCACTTGTTCTGTTTTCTGCGAGACTCTATGTTTTTGCCGTTCCCACAAAAGGTGCCGGCCTGTGCTCGTTGAAAATCCTAAAACATTTTTCAAGAAAGTTTCAACATGTAGGATCCGCTAAAATATCCGCTAGTTCCATTGTTTTTCACAGAGTTCAGAAAATATATAATTGCCTGATCAAACTTGGTGCACTTCATGAGGAAATTCACAAACTAAACCCAACTAAAACCGTGTTTTAGTCAGCAAACCTAATTGAATAATAAAGATAATAATATCCTTCTTTAAATCCTTGAATCATTTATTAAATTATATGTTTCAGGATAAGCATGAAAGTACAAAATAACATGAATTCGTAGAATTTGAAGGAGATCAGTGTAAAATGCGAATTGCATTTTTGGAAGCGTTGTTATTTTTAAATTTTCTCACTGCTATAATATTTCAAACTCAAGCATTATTAGCTTAAAGAATAATATTTTCTAACATACGCTAAACATACACAGGAATGATGGTTTGACCAGAATCTTTGTTAAAATCAGAGTCGCGTAAAGAGCGAAACCAAAAGTACCAATCGAACCGTCCAACGGGGCACCAAACGGATACAAATCCATTGCCGGTACCATGATTAAGAAATCATAAAAATCATGAAACTTTACTTCTCATGAAACTACGCAAATTATATGAAAAATTTCATAATTAAACCATTTCGCTCATAATATCACTAATAATAGATATGATCTCATGAGAAGACACGTCAATGGATTTTTACCCGTGTAAATAAACATTATTTCGTTGCTTAAAAATTGCATAAAAGTGTTGTTATCCAGGCTTAATAAATTACACAAGAATGAAATTAGTTGAAAATGTGCATTATGAATGATTTTGTTTAATACACATTCAAGTTTTCGCATCGCTAAAACAGCGCTATTAAGCAAGTTTCGAACTACTTTTTCTACGGTCTTGTGGAGCCGAAGCAATGATATTGAATGCGATTTTAATACAATTCGTTGATTAAAATTTGAGTAATCGGCAAAATAATACAGCGACTCTACTATTGACTAATTTTCCATGGGATACTAAAATTTCGACGTTTTCACATATGATTCGAAATTGAGTACCTATTTTCTAGCGTGTAGACTCGGGTTCGACAAGAAAATATTTATAAAAGTATACGATCCTGTAGTAAATCTTACAGATTATCCAACCGGATGAATAAGGTTTTCTCGGCTCAATTGGCAGATTATGCAACCGGTTGTTGATTAACTCTAACGATGGCCGACTAAGTCTTACACGCTTAGAAAAAGTTACTCAGATTTAGAGTACCAATGATACATGGAAACGTTAAAATTTGAGTAGTTACCCGTGAATATTATGAGTAATTCTTACTCTAAATTTTAATGTTATACATCGAATCATTTTAGGAGAACTATTTCAGTGAACCGTCGAAAAATCGATTGAAAAATTTTGTGATATCATTCCCCATTTTTTTATTGCTCAAATCGCGTACGTACTACTTCGTTGGTAATTTTGTGGAAATTTCTATGGCTGCAACTATCGAGGTATAATACAATGCAGAAAATATTTGATGAAATTGACACTGAAACGGCGAGGAAATTGTGTGGAAAGGATTAATAAATTGTTCTGAAACCTAGAAATATAAAATAAATATTTATTCGCCTTAATTTCGGACAAATTTAAAGCATGTTACATGAATACTTGCGAGAAACGATAAGTATAGATGTATGTTGAATCTATCGTGCAAATATGTACTTTAAAGAATTGTATAACATCACCTTTAGCGAAATTCAGAATACCGCTACACACTAAAATTACTGTAAATCGAACAGTTAGCGAATTGCATTGAACAACAAGGTCCAATCATCCGAAAAATTGCCATAATTCCGATAATGGAATGATTGCTGTGCAGAGAAAAAAAAAGAATCGATCCCCACAAGTGTAATCCAAACACCTACATTCGACCAGTTCAATGCTCGCGCGCAACCTTCTATCTATAGCAACTATCTCCTAATTACACGCCCCGATTGTACACCCGGTGCTTATTAGCCACCGTTTCCATGCCTACACAATGTTGCACACGATCGGTGCCTGCTTCAACTTTTGACACACTTCATCCTCCGTCGGCTCTCTGATCGGTCGACCCAGTGGGAGACAGCCGGGTCGAGTGGCCGAGTCGCGCAGTCGTGATGCAGCATCCCGTTATGCCCCAAAATGTCAGAACGAGTACGATGTACGATGGAGACCCTCTCAGTGGCAGACAGAGATTCCGGAGGGGGTGAGGTCTGGGGTCTGTAATGGGGTGGCGTAGGGCAAAATGGAAAGAGGCTGCTCTGCGATCGCTATCACTCTGGTGTTCGCTCCCTTGTGGGTCCCGCTGACCAGTTCTGGCCGATTTTACACACACTGGCCGCGACCGCAACCGCGATCTGACAACAACACCAGCAACAGCAGCCGAACGGTTCGAGTTCCGTTAAAAACGTGACAAAACCAGCAAGCAGGCAGTTATTTTCCGCATTTTCGCGCTGGTGCCTCTCTCGTGCGCCACATGATTGACGATCAACAATTCGTTTTGACCAATATTGGCTTATATTTTTGTTTGACTGCCGTACCTCTTTGTGCTGTCCATTCGTCTGTCTATATCTGTCTGCCTGTCCGCCCATCACACTGCAAACCGCTGCAAGAACCCGGCCATTTAATTACTGCTTATTTTTTATCGCTCATTCGATATGGTGATCGTGCAGGTAATCATCGAGTTCGAATTCCAAAAAAAAAACAAATGTATAGAAACAAGTAAACATACTCTGACATTCGGCTTCGCAAACGCACACCTTCGCGCGCTTGACGCCAGCATCGTCGCATCGTCTGTGTTCACTCGTCTGCTTTCGACTTGGCCGTTTTATTTCTACATCTTTCACTGACAGAGCACATATCTGTCTGTTTGCTCGAGTCGAGTCCGATATTATTCCGTTATAGTTAACAGTATCTTTTTGATTAGTTGTTTGACTCGTGGGTTCACCGGATCACCGCGACGCGGACGTTGCCCGCACACCTCGCCCGCACACATTTAAAAGGGTTTGCTGGGGCCAGCAGTGCGCTAAGGTCACCGATTTTCTGGCATCGGTCAAATTCATTTTTCGGGTTGGGAAATTTGCGCTAGACCACTAGATCCAACCGTTGCCGGGGCAACCTCACAGCAATCAACAACAACATACGCTGCTCACATGATTCCGAATTATATGAATTAAATAAAACAAGAAACAAGATCCCGACCGGTCCCGTTCAATCTATCAAAGGCCATGGGAAAATAGCGAGCTGAAGTTTGGCCGCTCTCCGATTTGTAATCTGGTGTGTGTGGGGTGTTTTACGCGGCATCGGCGGCACAGTCGGAGTGGCACGGAATGAGTGAATGTCTGTATCCGGCCCAGGTCCCGGCTCGCTGTGTACAGCTCTAAATTTGCATGCTTTTCGGGGGAGGCCTACCTCCACCGTTACCACTGCGTCTAATTTGCGGGTCCAAATATGTTTTTCTTGTCTGCTGTTTACCGAATGAAAATGGCGAATTCATCTGAATGGACAAAAAGCCGGTAAATAACTGTACTAAATAAATAAAAGTAGCTCTCTCCAACCACATCTGATCGGTGATGTTGGTGGACCCACGCTAACCTACTTTGTGACAGCCGAAAGAAGAGCCCCGTTCGAATTTTGAAGTATCGCGCGTGTGCGTGTGTGTACCCTCTATAGACATGCACTTTAATGGTACAAGTGGCTCTGCTACGATGAGACTGATTGGAGTAACAACGTCCGGTTCTCAAGTTTCGTTTAAATGTCAGGGAATTTTCAAAGTAGGAGGCGTTGTTTTCTGTTTGAATGTTAGTGACAGACAAAAGCATCTGTCAACTCGATCAGTGTGTTCAAAGCATAACTTTTTTTCAAAATGATCTACAAGCCGTATGACAAATCGCACTTCCGAATGAAATTTCGGAAGATTTGTTGCTGAGATCTAACCTCAACAGTTAACAGGTGTTTGGAAACCTTTTTAATATCGGAAAAACATCCGGAATCAAACCAGTTGACAAAAAAAGCGAACCCATCGATAAGACCGTGTCCCGAATGTGACAAATCGAAAACGGTTCCAACCGGTTCGAATCGAACTCACCGAACAATCAGTCCGTAAAATCGATCGATGCTCAAGATTGTAGTTTGATTTTTATGACTTTACACATCATTAACTGCGTCACCGTTCCAGCTTTGCCCCGGATTCCTTTTATCGTTATTCTTGCACCGATGCCGGCAACATCGACATTTATCGAGCCAAAATAAAGTTTTTATGATCATTTAAATATTAGTCAGAGAAGAGCCCTTTGAATGCGAAGCGTTTTTTTTTGCGCCATCAAAAGTGCATTCCAAATCCAAACCGGAACAATAAAATGGAAGTAATTTGTCTGATGTGCAATGATTTACGAATCACGAATTTGATGGCATGATTTTTCAAAAATCCGTCTGCACATATAAAGTGTTTCTTTTAACGGAGTTATTGGTTCTGTTTCTGTACACGCTTCTTACTCCCAACAATTCGGAACTGATAATTTCAGTATTTTATTTATCGTCTAGAAAATTGCAAAATTAAACCGATTTTTAAAATATCTTGAAAAAGGTAAGTAAGGTTCTCTGCTGGAAATAATAATGTGCATAGTGTCGAACAAGGAAACGTTGACGAAATACGATGTGTATCATTTAAATATTTCAATCAACCAACTTATTGCAAATTAACTGATTGAAAACAGATCCAAAGCATTAGTCCGATACGCTCGATTCGAATGTTCGATCTACTTAAACACATGTGAGCCACGTTTTTCACACTCCAATTTCTTATGCCGTTTTTTTTACTTGAAGCCGAATCTAATCTAGTTTCGACCTTAAAAAAGCATTTAGCAAAGTGTTGCCTCTACACTCCAATTTGAGCATCTGATTTTCTAACAGTTTTTTCGGTTTTTTTCTGTCTATTTTTAGCGTGTAAATAACATGACTTAGATGAACGCCTTATACCCAAAAAAGGCGAATGGATATTGCGTTTACAATCATAGCAATCGCGTTTTTTTAAAAAAAATGTTGCTTTTCACATAAGTCAGAGTGCACGGTTTAATCCGAAATGTTGACAGTTTCGTTTGCCTCGTTTGGAACTGGAAGCTGTCATTCCAAATGAACAGCTGCTGTCACTCTGGTTATTACTTTTTATCATATTCTAGGAATCGGGTGAGTGTCTAAATTTTTCACCTCTAAGTTTTCATAAGGCTCATGTAAAAAGAAACTGAAATGCGAGTTATATCTACTCAATAGCAAGTAAAACTTACTCAACTTTGAGTTTCACTCAAAGTGATGAAATCTCCTTCAAATGAAAAAAAATGCTGACCACTAATACACATCTTGGGTCTTATATTGGATTTGACAGCAGAGTTGCCAGATCATTTTTCAAAAAATCTATATCAGGTCAGGTCTGGAGAATACGGGGGTTGATCGAAACTTCCATAGCTTGATGAAAACTAGAACTGACACGTCTGACACGATCAGCTGTTATTCAAACACTAGTGGATAGATTATCATGAAATTAGGTATTAGGCCATCTAGACGATTGTTTTCAACAAAAATATACACGATTCGAAACTATGGGCGTATTTTCTGTGAGAGGCTCGGGATTTTTCATTTCATGTTGTATGATTCAAGTTTGGATAGAATTCAATAAATCATCAAGTTTCACCAATTATTTTGACAATCAATCCATTCGAATTTTTTAATTCTAGATCCTTTTTCTCATCTTATCCGGAGCTGATCACTGACACAGGTCGTGGAAGAGCAGTACGCTGCAAATCATAACCTAGAAATTATAATGGATCGATTAAAACACGATATGGTAATGCTTAGTGATCCTACAGCGGAGAAAGAAAAATCGTAGATCTAGCAACGAGTTAAATATAATACAAATTCTGCCACCTCTTGCATTGGAAGTTTTGTGCTAGTGACTTTTTGAATGTTCGGGTTGGTTAGCTTATAAAAAAGTATTACAAAGCATTTGTTACTTATTATTTAACTTTTTTTCAAATACCGTGTACTTTTCGGTGTGTCAATACGGTGACGATGAACAACGAGTAACAAAGCAATTGTAAACATGTAGATTGGAATCGCTTTTGACAGTTCTATTGGAATCATATGAATGTCTTCGCTGATCTCTAGTCGTAGGATCACTAGTAATGCTCAAAATAAAATGAAAAGACTCGAATTGTGACAGCATTGCTCCGAGATGTCGTGTAAATAAAAATTCGGAAATTGTTTGAAAAACCATTAATAGAAATTCTCCAAAACTTTGCAGACTGCGGTGGGCTAAGAGTATCGTTGGAATAAGCGAAATGACAGTTCGACGACGAAAATAGCCTCGATCAGACAGATACTAGAGGAAGAGAAGAACAGCAAATGACATCAAGTTAATTGTGAATAAATTTTTGACGCAGCATAGAAAGAGATTAGGTAAATATAGTCGATGCTCAATCAGTGTAGTTCAGGTCTTTCGATTGAATAACTCGAGAAGAAAAGTAGGTTCAGATGAAAACTGCATATATGCACTGGTACAACTCTGTGATAGTGTAGCCAGCCAAAACGTTCGGTTCGACGACGCCAAAAATTTTCAAATCAAAAATACTGATCTGTACGGTGAGCAATAAAATCCGTACAGACGGTAACAAAATAAAAAGCACTGAACAGTGCCATGGCGTCACTTTGACGAACGTTGGCCCGCAAAGCCGTGCTCGCACATAACCTCAAAAACTTTATCGCCCGATCCCCATCGCATTGTGTCACTTGTTGATCGCGAGTCGGCGGCGCGCCTCAAACTAACCAATTCGAATCGGAATAAAAAGGAACCAAGCCATGCCGTATAATTAGTGATGGGGTACAGCTATTTTTTCATCAATCATTCGCCGCAGTACCTCTCTCTCTCTCGCAGTCTGCGTCTGCAGTTGTACCGCGCGATTGTTTTCGGAGTGATTCTTTCTTCGGTTTCTGATGTCGCCGTATTTTACCACAGCCAACCGGAGCAGTCAACCATCAGAGGTGGCTTTGTTTTGGTTTGCCGTCGTTAGTGCCGGTGACGCCGCCACCGCCTGCTGTCTCGTAATCATTTCCAATTATTGGCTGGTCCACGAAACAAAAAAAACGCTAGTGACGTTTCAAAACGTCATGCGACATATGGTTCGTATTTTTATTTCCTGCTAAGCGACGAACATCTTAACTGAAGCGCATATTATGCGTCTGAATCGGCGGTTTTCTTAAGTATCACGTTGAGCGGACGTCCAAAATGTGTGTCGTTGACATTTGTCACAGATGTATGTATTTGTCGCATATGGCGTGAAATATAAACTAGAAAATGTTCAGTCGATTACTATGCTTCGACCCCCGAAAATAGCATGACAAACCCATTTCCGAATTCTAATTCATGTATTTGTATGTGAAAAAAAGAGTTTTATTAAAAAAAATATAAAAGATTACTTCGATGCGACATTGGTGTTCGGATTTGACGCGATCAACCAGCAGTGCACCCATCAAATTCAAAATTTTTGGTCATTTTCTGCCGTCAACCAGAGCCATGTTGCGTGTCGGGTTGTAATTTATTGCTTCACTGATCAGCAGAAGATTATAGCGATCGAGTTGCAAAACACTATTCAAAATTTGCTGACGAAAACAAGCGAGAAAACCGATCTGTCATGATAGGAAACGAAGTTCAAATTTAATAACTGTTTGAATCTCCACTCAAAGTGGCCGCATTGTGCGCTTCCGGAGCGGATATTGCTGAAGTTGGTTGATCGGTTACGCGATCCGGCGATCCGTTCTAAGAGCTTTCTCAGTTACTGCCGAACCGGAGTGACGGAAGTGCTCGTTTATGGTTAAAATGAAAATTGGATTATAGTCCTATTTTGCGTTAAACGCTGATCACAAGCGTGTCTCATCGGGTGGAAATAAACGCAGCTTTGATAGCCAAATGAATTTTATCATTCCCGTATACTTTATACGACCGTAATATGACCAGGAGAAGCGGAGTAAGTAGAAGCTAATCAATTCCATGCCTGGTGCTGGCTGATCATCCCCGTCGTCGCGTTATCAATCACACACATCGTTCGGTTTTCCCTTTGGCAAATAGTGAGCGTCAGCGTCAGCTCGGTATATTCTTTCAAATCAAACAAACTATCACCACTTGGCCGGTTCATGGCGGCACATAGCAGTATGAACAGCTGGCCTCGAAATAGCTAATACACGACAACAGCGAGGGGCCGTCGTGATCCACTAAGGCAGCGCCCGCGCGATCATACATAAGTATAACATTCCTCCATACGATATCAATTTATTTAGCATCCCATTTGAAAGTCCCACTTCGTCCGGGCAGTCTCAGGCCCCCACTCAGAACTCGAGACTGGCAGGGTCGCGGCATTGCAAAGCGCAATGCTCCAAGCGCTGGAACCTGAAAGGAACTCTTTGTACAAATTAGAATTGAATGGAGTTCCAGGGCTCGTGCTCGCCGTGGAAAGCCGACCGCAGTGTCAATGCCATCATCTAATAGCAGAGTATGTGGAGAAAATAAATATTTGATGAATGTTTTCAATCCTCTGCGGGAATCCACCAGAGAACCTTCGTAGCCCGTTGGGCGATAACAGAAGAAGAAGACGAAGAAGTGTAGAAAAGACGAACGGCGAGGTGCCGAGCGCCCCGAGCAACAGGAGGAGGATCGTAACATTATCGATGTAATCTGGAATGTGCGGATACCAATAAAAAAGTTTATGGAAATGTGGGCGGCAACCTGGAATAACCGAATGGATTGATAGTGTCAATTTAAGGAACAGACAGCAACCGTTCACAGAAATCCGTTAGATGTCACTTTCGTCGCGTATTACCACATTGAATGAGCTGTGTTACATCCAGGCAGTCTTCGAAGTTGCATCTGAATTGAAGAACATGGCAGGGTGCGCTTAGCAGTTTCGTTCGTAGCGTTAAGCTGCTGACTCAAACACAGCCAACTTTGTTTTGTGTTTCCCCCTTTTACTCATTAGTAGCCTTTAAAAAAAACGGACAGCAACAAGCTCCTATTTCGACTCTAAACAGTAGAAGAGTCTCGATCGAGCCTGTACCTGTGTTGGTACCTTTTTCAGTCATTTCAGACTGAACACCGCACTTCACGGTTCAGAAAGCACCATCATTTATAATGTTATTTCTTCTATATATTTTACGTTTCCCCTCGCTCGTATATCCGCAGTAGTACAACCGCACCCGGATTCCATGACTAAGCAAGCACCTCCCGAAGCCATGTTTTAGTCAATACTCTTTGTCATTTTGTAGCCGAGAACGCGTAGTTCCATGTCGGCTAGTTCGTTGTCCCCTTGTTGCGCTTGCGGCCGCCGTCTTCGGGGATAGCCTTGCTTTTCGCGCGACCACGAATTCCTCTGTTTACCAACGAATACAGCCGGGTTTGTCCTTCGGTTCTAGTTCAAGCTTCCAGGTCCCAGCAATTCCAGCGGCGCAAGTGATTACCATAATACGCCATGTGCAAGACGGGGGAAGGGTAACAAAAAACAATACTACCATGTGCCGATTGTGAGTGGGAAAATTATTGTCCTGACCGACAGGTGGAGGCCACTGACGGAACGTTTGTCAGAACAAAAAACAAAAATCTCGGAGCAAATCACAAAGTTGTTGGTGATCTTCCAACTAGAAGCTAATCAATGCGGAAAAACGATACGATCCGAAAATGATTTGCTGTCATGTTGTTATATTTATATTGTTCATCTCTACGCTATTGTATTCACGTAAAACAAGATGCAATTTTCAATGAATTCTGAATTCAGATTCAGGCATTTAATTTAACCAAATCTGTGTGAATAAATGTTTTATAAATATCAGCAGACGTAGATTTCAATGTCTATATTTGCAACAAATTTGAAAAGAAAAATCTGCTGCTTCAAAAGAAATTTGTACATTTACAACCTAATCTACTCAACTGGCATCTCTGATGGGGATGCCGTTGACTTGCTGAAAGTAAAATTAACATTATCAACAAAACAGCACGCTATTCAGTGAGTGAGTGAGTGATCTAGTAGTCAGTTTTTAAGCAATTCGAAAAAAATGCTCCTTAAACTAGCTAAACATAGTAGTCAAATAAATGTATAAGTATGCCATGTCAAATAGCTTTTAGGCTAACTTAGGTACATTTGACATCTTCGTCTTACTTTCGGTTGGCGTCGGTTAGGCTATTGAAGAATCCAATCAGCGTGGTTTCCCAGAATTTCCCAGCTATGAAAACAGCACCCAATCTCACTTCTTTGAATTCAATATTTCAGCTTACGATTTCTCCGCATAAATATCAATTAAACATACCAAGGAAATTCACTGAAATATTAATAAAATAATATTCTCGATCATAATCTGTGAAAATCTGTGAGAAACATTTTTAAATCTGCCATTTTGATCAAATATGCATACAAATCTGTGGAAATCTATCAATTTTGATAAAATCTGTGATTTGTGACACAGAATCTGTGTAGCAAAATTTAAAAAAAAATCGATGCTATCTGTGAATATGGCAACTCTGGTGATAACCTCGTGTCGCAACACTGAGTCACCAAAGTACGGATGAAAGTTCTTCTTTTCTCTTGAAATACTCGAATTTTCATCGTACTAATACCAGACGGCCAGAATCATCTGATTCGTTGGGAGTTTGACCAGGAGTGCAAATTTGAAACAAACATAAACACAATTTTCACATATATTTTTTATGTAATATAATGTCTTAACAAAAGGAAATACTATATCAATAATGAATAATCGGTATTTTAGGAGAACATATCTGTATTACTGTAATGAGTGCAAATATCGGTATACCTGGCAACGCTGATACAGCCTACTTTGATTTATGTCAAGTGTAATTTTCATTCAGTGTGTTGACGCTATCAGAAAACAACCCGACTTTGAGTACTTCGTATCATATTTCGGGGTGTTCCATTCAACAGTTTGAATTTGGGCGAGGCGGTCCAAGTCATTTTGAGCAATGACTTTATACTCGACTTCTCGTGTTTTGAGTACTCGAGGTTGGTTAAGGTTCTACTTACAATCTTAAAAAAAAACCCATTGTTGAAAAATGCAAAAGATAAGTCTTCATAGAAATCAACACCACTTTATTAAAAAAATATTTCTCTTTTCAATTTCCGCTCAACGACAGCGAAGAAAACTGCTTTTTCGTTTTTGGACAATGACTTTTTTCCGAAGATTATAAATTGTCCCAGACGAAAAAGTCATAAAAAATCAGATGACTTTTCGCCGTTTCACCCAACTCCACAGCTACAACAATGTTCGATGGTAGGCTTTTTTGTTGTTTTATTGGAATTTAAGTTGAAATTTAGAAACTCACGCTTTTTTTAGGATAACGGCGAGAAAACCACTTGCTAAATTTTACTTTTAAAGTAAACTCAACTAATGGACAAAAAACTTTTTTCGCCCGACAAAAGAGTAAACCTTTCTTCTTCTTTTACAGTTAGGACTAACATTCAGTGAGCGCTAAATGTTTAAAAATTTCACTGAAAAGTGAATTTTTAAACATTTTATTGTATAGAACTAAAGTTTTATTCCAAATCTGAAGCGAAATCAACTCGAAGTCGAGTAAAGTCTGAGAAGAAGGAAATAATGTAAATTCGATTCATTGTTCCTTATTCAATTCCGACAAATCTCCGGTTAGAACGGTGGGCTGCGAAATTCATACGGAAGCGGATGTTTCACTAGCGAACTCTGTTAATTCGAAAATAAAAATGTTTCATTTGATTTGAATTGTATTCCGAACTCGACATGCGAGAGGTAGTTTCCAAAAATCCCTTGCAAAGCTCTGTTGGAAGGTAAGTTATATCTATTCAAAAATAAGTTATGTTTAGTCAATTGTTGAGATCCGTTGATTGAATTTTAGGTTTAATGAAGTATACTTGCTTTTAGTAAGCACAAAACTCTCGCTATTGGATGGTTTTACTCTTTGTTTTTAAACAACAATGGAATGAACGAGCGAAGAAAAAACTTCAAAACAACTCAAAATTATTCATAAAGTCCAACATTTGCATTGAATGCGTATACAATGCAGATAAAAGACTTCATTGCTCTACACCTGCAGAAACGAATTAACGAATGATACACAGAAAAAAATTATGAATTCTACAGGTTACAGAATTCTACAAATGATACAATTCACAAATACTTAATTTTTCAAAAGACGCAATATTCCACTCGGACAGAATTTTACATGCACCGAGTGTAATTTGCACTCGACTACCAAGTGTTGCTGTATGGATTTATATTTATCAATTATTCAATGAACAGATATGAGCTCTGCGGATCAGTCGAGTAACCGATGTGCTTGTAATCTAATGTTTCTCGGTTCAAGTCGCGCTGCTGCTATCGATCTTTTGTTTTTTATTTCATTCGAACTCAAGACATGTAATTTTCAAATCACACATTTTTACATGTTCTTGAGTATGAATTTGTATGAAATGCGACGCTCCATTTAAGTGCATCTTATAAGATGTAAAATCACAAGATTTGTTCGAACTGTGTAGATACAATTGCAAATTGAACAAAATGCACCCAAATAGCTAAGAAGTAGAATAAAATTGCTCATATCCAAACACCTTTTTCATAGTAAACAGAAATTAGATTAGTGAAAATTGGAAAATAATTAAAATATGACTCCAGAATAATTGAAATGAAAGATTGAGTTCGCGGATTCGGAAAGGATTGCAGGTTAGTGTCATAGTTATGGGTAATTTTCCTATCCGTTTGCCTGTTTGTGATGACTTTTCTCTTTAACGAACTCGATGAATATTTTCATATTCCTCAAATAATGGTCAAAAGAGGATCTAAATGTTTTCTACCCAATCTTACCGAAGAACCTAGCAGAATAAGATCACTTGTAGTAACAAAACAAGGTAGGCGATGATTTGTCCAAAAAGGCTCGATGGAAACAATTTGTCTATTATTCTTTATTTCTCCGTGTTGCACTGATTAGCAGAGTGAAGAGTTTAGATATATGAATAGTTTCGAAACTCCTATAATTTACAATTATTGAAAAAAATGAACGGTTGAAGGCAAAAGTCGGATAAGTGTAATGTAGTTTGGAAAACTCGTTTAAATATTTTGAACTGCACAAATCGGATGAGAGTATTGAGAGCAAAAACTGGACACGGATTGTACAATGCAAGAATCGTTTGAAAACATCTTTCTTGCAAGAACTGTGTCCAGTTTTTGCTCGCTATGTTTTCATCCGGTTTTTACATTCAAAACTACTTAAAAGGGTTTTCCATACTAAGTGGCACTTATCTGATTTTTTGGCTTTAGTCGTTCAATTTATATATAATTGATGTGAGAATCGTTGATTGCTATTCGTTAATTAGTTTAAAAGAGAATAAGTAGAGCTTGTAGAGTTCAAGTTGATCAAACAGTACAAAATTTATACATTCGTTTTTGAAGATGAAGAATTTTAATAATAATCATTTTTAGCTCAAAGCGATTTTTGAATTTGGACATTAGCACCGTAAGCTGGAAGTTTTTAATCTATACTCAGGCAAAAAATATATGGAATTCCATAACAATATTGTATGGTTTTTAGCCTCAAGAATATCGTATGCGAATCATAAAACCGCTTTATGAAGTCACGAAAATTTGAATTCAAATTAAAAGTCTTATGAAATTCATACGAAATTTTCAGGAACATTATGCGAAATTTCTATGACAAACATAACTTCTCTCATGTACTGTAGAATTCATAAGTTGTTCGTATGAAAACTATAATAGTGATAGATGAGTTGTATATGGCAGTCATATTTTTCATATTAATCTTTTGAAATGGTTTTTTTGGTTATTTTTATGCATCATAAGATTTACCTTATGATTTGCATTACTCATTTTGCCTGAGTGTAGGTTCGTTTTCATAGATTTTTCAGAAACTGTTTGGTTATAAAATGCTAGAGTTTCTCTACCAAAACAGCATTTTGAACTTATTTGTGTATGATTTTGGACAAGTTTCCCTCACAAACAACTGAATAGGAGTACTTAGTTGATCTCGATGCCTATTTATTATTTTTTGAAAAAAGATTTTCGACACATTGTGCCGAGCTGTTTTAAAACTCCAAGACTGTTTCTACTGATGGCGCAACTTTATTTGATTCACATTATGATTCTGACACATATTCACTGTAAACTAGTTATGTAATCGAAAAAAGCATAAATTCGAATATATAGAAGTAATTGACTCATCTGATATGGTTTATCATCAAACGAGCTTCATATTCTTGCAGTATTGTAAGGGAAGTAAGATCATTATGTACTTGGTGTTGGTCTTGGAGCATTACAACAAGATTTAATGAGCAAATAAAATGTAACATCCTAAACTTTCGGTAATGAAACAGAATCTGCTTAACAATTCAAGTTGAACTGCTAAGTTGCACTAGTAGTTCAATTTGAACTGCTATGCATTGAACATTCGAAGACGGAACAAACAGGAAAAAAGATTATTTACAATTTGTATAAACTGTAAAATGATTTTTCGAAACGTAAATTTGAGCAAACCAGAGGAATTTTTAGATCGAAAATTATATGTTTGAGTATTCCAATACATTCTATGAAGTTTATCGAGTAACTAAACATATACCTAATTTAAGGCACTTTCGTTTTTTGACTATCTTCTAATACTCAACCCATGATCTTTAATCGACAAAATTTGTACGGATCGTTCGATTGTTCCCTACCATTCTCAACACCAACCTAACATTCCCAGTTATTTTCTGTTCCGTTCGTGCTCCTTCAATTCGTCAAACCGACAAAGAAAGCCTAAGGAAAAAAGACCCCCTGTTCGAATTAAGCGTTCCATCAAGTAACCGGCACACCAATGGAACAATAACCGATTTTATAGTTTTCCATACCTCTCGTTCATAATTTCGTTCGGTTTTCAGGAAACACACGTTTCATTATTATTAGTCACTCGTGCCCGCGCCAACCGAGCGATCGCGCGGAGAACGCAATCCGAGATCGAGATGGCGGTAGGGTGGTTATTTCGCGCACACACTTTAGTCAGGCTCACATAAAAAAAACCTATTTTTACACACCTGGGAAAAGCCTTCCCGATTCGATTGCTGGTACTTACCTATAGTAAAGCGTATCTCGATTGCTCCTTGTTATGAATCCGCTGCGGGTGGACTGCTTCTGAGGCAAAAAAAGGCTTCCTGCAGCAGACCAACCACGTGAAATGCACAATATGGTAATAAGTGTTTTTTAGGTTTTCTTTTGTTATGTGAATTAATTTCTTCTTCTTGCCGCGCTTACGTTTGTTGCCACTTATTAAACGTATAAATAGGAAAATCGTTTTTCGATTAGATCGGAATTAAGCATTAATTGGTTCTCCTTAAAGCGATTATTAGCGATGAAAATGCGTTTCTTTTATTTTGTATTACCGTTACAGTATTTATGCGTTTCGTATTTAAGTTAATATTAAATTTGATTTTAATTGCTGTGCACTCTTACTGGCTATTGAAATATTTGTTTATTTTGTATAATATTTGGACGGATTGCTGTATAATGTGCGGTACGTTGCTTAGCATTCGTATGATTAAACTTAAGTACGGTTAGACTATTAGAAATGTTTAAGTATTCATTTGAAATCACAAATTATCAATGTTGAAATAAATATAGTTTGCAGGCAAAACATCACTCAAACTTCTTTCTGTTTTTTTTTAATTTTTGGAATAAATTCGTCATGCAGCTTCAGCTGATTCTCCTCGAAACGAGGATAGATCTTTGGTATGCAGCAGTTCGTGGTATTCTTCTCTCGTGTTTCTTACGATTCTTGCCAGGCCCGCGGAAAACGGGTGGTTGGCCGGACGGTAGAAAAGTTAGTGAACCAAGTCCAAGATAATCGTCGATTCCACCGGTCCCTTTCCAGAAGAACACACACACGCCGAGTCGGTCGGTCTTGAAAACTTCTTATGTGCTGTCCGCGCGCTTAAGTTACTTTTTTTTACGAGAGAGCGGTCTCTGTTACTGGTAGATTATTTTGCGGTTTCTCTCGACGGGCTGTTTTATTTTTTGTTGCCTTATTTAACATCGTTTCGGTTCGACAATTTTTCACTTTACCACCAACAGCACAGAGTCGAAGTCCTACCCGGGGTGCGGCGCACTAGGCAAACACCATAATAGTAATAATAATACTACTACTAAACGTACTCCTTGCTTATTTCGACTGCTAGCCGACCGTTTTGTTTTTTTTTTTTAATTTATCGGCTGGTTACTACACTGTCCAAAAACTGTCCCCACACGCGCACTGACTGACTGACTGACTGACTATATAAAATCCGGACCGCTTTCTGTCCTGCTGGCCAAAGTTCTGATGTATTCTGGCTGGCTGGGGTTGCTCCGCTAAAGCGTCCAGCTTCGACAACTGCGCGCGCACTAATGAGACAGCTTTAGCCGAGCGGGAAACGAACATGCTCTACCACCGGCTTCTAGCTTCTACACGGCCTGTACGGACCCCTGTCTGACAACGACGACGACCACGACGACGACGACGACAGCAGCAAACATCATCCGCACAGCAGAAGGCTACACGCCGTTCTCTTTCCTCTCACTGCTTACCCACATATGTTGGTCCCATGCTCGAAAACGGAATGGCAAGATCAGTGAACAACACAAATAAACGTTTCTGTTCCCTCGTTGCATCGTTCTTCGTCATGCTGTCAAATTATGCTGCGGAGCATTCCGTTTGCATGGAACCGCCCTACCGTCTTAGCCGGTTGGTTCGGATGTGGTAGTGGCGTGGAGAGCATAGGAATCACCCACCTAGCAGACAGGAACGTTACTTATGTTATATATGAAACGTTGTCCTTGTCCTTCGGAGATGATTTGTGGGTGTTCTTTTAAAGTTCAACCATGTGTGTTTTTACTTTTTTGTATTGTTGAAATGTATCTTGAATCCGCTGCTTTTTATGATATTTTTTTTGGATTCCATCGAGAAAGCGTGACGTGACCGATTTCACATAAAAATAGAACACATAATTTATTTTTTATACTCTGATTCGCGCTTGTATCCTTTTAGAAGGAAAGGGAGGGGGGTTCATTCTCGTTCTCATTGCGTTCGTTGTTAACTGGAACTGTCCCAGAAAATATGAACGCCCCAATTATAGGTATAAATAAGTTCGTTTCGTTTTTTTCGAAATTTTAAAATTTAATTGACAAAACCCCAGACCCCACGTACCCAGAGGATGGACCCTAGGGGCCCTGGCCCCTCCCGAAATCAGAAACAGAAACGAAAAAAAAGCTTAAGAAATACTATAGGGCTGCTGATCCTGTAGACTACATCGTGAAATAGAGGTTTTGAGAGTTACGCGATGGCCGATAAAGCAGGCAGCGGCAGACCCTACGAAGCAGAACAGAGCTAAAACCACATAAAATGGAGGATGGACACCGGGACAAAATAAATGACAATAATAACAATGATACATAAAATACATAAAATAGTAGTTTAGTTTTTGATGCTATATACGTTACGAAGTTTTTTTAGGCCCATCTAAGTCAACGCTTGAATAGAGGTGCTATGGATTTTTTTTTGTTCCGGTTATAGAGGTTTTAACCTTAAGGTCATTCGCTTTTTCGGACTAGAAAAACTTTCTGACCCTATGTGCCGGTTGGGTTATCGAACCCAGTTGCGAGTTGCGTGAAAGGCATAGACTTACCCATCCCCAATATGGAAAAATGTTCAATTTCACGAAGCGTTTCACTCGATATAATTGTGAGATAGAAAGCGTTACGTTAAGTTAAAGAACGCTGGAAAGCGTTGCATACGATAATTTTCTTAAATTGGGGGTTGCAAATCATATGAGTTATTTTGTGGAAATTATGAATGTTGAAAGGCTCCCCCCGGTGAATGATCATTGATCGTTAAAACCGGGGTGAAATAAAATAACATTAATAATAATAATGTTGAAAACCGTTCCAAGGGTTAGATACTTCGTTTAAGTAAATTATATTGTTATATACGTCGCTCTTTTGTAAGTTATAGGCGTTACGAAGCGTTGCATGCGTAAATTTGTTGTGAATAATAGAGGTTACGAAGCGTTATATGTACCACTTTTTTGTAAGTTATAGTCGTTACAAAACGTTAAATGCATTACTTTTTTGTACATTATAAGCGTTACGAAGCGTTATATGCGTTACTTTTTCGTGAGTTATTGGCGTTACGAAACGTTACATGAGTTACATTTTTGTGAGTCATAGGCGTTGCGAAGCGTTACATGCTTTCTTGCGAGTCATAGGCGGTACGAAGCGTTAAATGCGTTACTTTATTGTAAGTTATAGTCGTTACGAAACGTTGCATGCGTTATTTTTATCTAAGTAATAAGTGTTACGAAGCGTTACTGTTTAGTATATTATAAACGTTACGAAGCGTTACATGCGTTACTTTATTGTATGTTATAGATGTTACGAAGTGTTATATGCGTTTTTTTGTAAGTTATAAGCGTTACATGCGTTACATTTTCGTGACTAATTGACGTTACGAAGCGTTACATGAGTTAAATTTTTGTGAGTCATAGGCGTTACGGAGCGTTACATGCGTTACTTTTTTGTGAATCATAGGCGTTACGAAGTGTTACATACATTAATTTTTAATAAGTTGTAGACGTTACGGAGCGTTACATACGTTATTTTTTGTGAGCTATGGTTTTACGAAGCGTTACAAGCGTTACTCGTTCGTAAGTTACAAGTGGACTTGGAGGAATGCTGGAAAAGAATGGCTGCTTTGGTGTACAGTATGACGATTCTATAATTTATCCGAAAAACTGACCAATATTATTTTTTGGTATTTTTCCATCAAAGCTAAATAAAAATCCTGCCAAATGATACCCTTGACGTTTTCCATTATGTTGCTTTCTTTTGAAGAAGTGACCCATTTTGAGTGGGCAACATTTCAAAACGTCCTTTATAGGACGTTACTTTTTTGTGAGCTATAGGCGTGTCGAAGCGTTACATGCGGTTCGTTTTATGAGTTACAGACGTTAAGAAGCATTACAAGCGTTAGAAGAGTTACGTTACGTTGCGGCCCTGGCTCCTCCAAAAATCAGAAACAGAAACGAAAAAAGTGAGTAATATATGGGGCTGTTGATCCAGTAGATTACACCGTGAGAAAGAGGTTTCAAGAATTATGTGATGTTCAAAACTCCACTGCTGTTAAACTGCGCAGCAGCTGGTCCTACGAAGCAGAACAGAGCCGAAACCACATAAAATGGAGGATGAAACCGGGGTAAAATAAATAACCATAATAATAATACATAACAATGTACTGGACGACCGGAAAGAGATAGTTCGCGAGCACACTTTAGTTAAGCAAGATTTTGCATATGAATACATACTTATTTAGGGCTATAATGACGAACGCAAGCGCACTTCGAGTACTTGTTTGGTTGAATCCATTATTAGACAATAGACTGAAGTCAGCACGAGTGTTTCGCAGCGGCACGAGTGCCTCGAAGGGCATCTCAATGGGACGGAAAGATCACAATGTCCGTTTTCTGGGATCGGTATAGTATACTTTTGGAGGACTACTTCAAATCAGAAAGCAGCCAGTATTAGCGAGCATTAATGAAACGATTGAAGAGCGAAATCGCTGTTAAATGGCTTTGGCTCCCGCGTAGTACTATCTGTACTCAAACGTTAATTTACCTCTGAGAAATTTATGTGAGTTTCGTTTTGGAATTTCAGATCACTACTTTCGGAAACTGAATCCGAAACCAGTATAGCCAGAGTATATTTGTATGGCCATTTACTTATATGACCTATAAATTTAGAAGATGTTTTCCGTTCTCTAAGAATCAGCTGTGCTACTGTATGCAGTGAATTGTCATCATTTGAAGTAGGAATGTAAATGATCTCCACTACGGATCACATATTCGCGATAAGACAAGTACTCCAGAAGAGTCGTGAATACAACGTACCCACGCGACCTAAACCGATTGACTTTAAAGAGCGGCATATGACAAAATCGATCGAGAACAGCTACGGCAGATCATGCACGAATACGGTTTCCCGGATAAACTGACGCGTTTGATCAAAGTAAAGATGGATAGAGTGATGTAACACATGGATCAATAAGTCCCGAGACTAACAATGGAAACAACTTTTTTTTTTGCAAAATTTTTTTTATTCATCAACATAATCACCTTTTAGGGTGATACGTTTTTCCAATTTTTCAATACCATGTTTATAAAAAAATTTATCTTTCGCTTCAAAATAAGCTTCAGTTTCAGCGATGACCTCCTCATTAGAGCCAAATCGTTTTCCCTGGAGCATTTTTTTAAGATCAGCAATAAGCCAGTAGTCACTGGGGGCTAAATCTAGCGAGTATGGGGGGTGGGGAAGCAGATCGAAGCCCACTTCGTTCAATTTCGCCATTGTTTTCATCGACTTGTGACAGGGTGACTCGTTGCTGTTTTTGTTCCATCGAAAGCAATCGCGGCACCCACTTGGAAAAACCTTTTTCATGCTAAATTTTTCATGAAGGATAGTAAATACACTTCCATATGATATCTGTGTCATCTCAGCAATCTCACGGAGCTTCACTTTACGATCTTCCATTATAATTTTTATCACTTCACTCACATTTTCCGATGTAACGGCTTCCACAGGTCTACCCGAGCGTTCCGCGTCATTTGTGTCGGTACGAATACGTTTAAACTCGGCGAACCACCGACAAATCGTTGCTTTTGATGGACAAGAGTCCGGATAACATTTTTCAATCCATTGTTTCGCTTGCACGGTGTTTTTACTCATTAAAAAACAATGTTTTATCAAAACACGAAACTCGGTTTTTTCCATTTTTTAAACAAACTACAAAACGACTTTACTCCAACCTCGATAACTCAGCTGTTTCTGGTCGGATCGACTTAAAATTTTGACCCGTTTCAAGGAAAGGTTAGTACTCTAGAAAAACGTGGTTACTGGTTTACTACGAGCGCCATTTCTGCTTTAGTCTCGGGACTTATTGATCCATGTGTTACTACGTCCGAGTATCTTGGACGCTCACGGATCCTTTCGAATCTCGGAAAGGGCTACGGCAAGGTGATGGACTTTCTTGTATCTTGTTCAATATTGCCTTGGAAAGTGCGATTTGAAGAGAGAGGATCGACACGACAAAAAACAAAATACAAGAGAGGAAGAGGCTCTAGGGAAGAAACACTACGCCTCCCATCACGAATATTGATAGACGGTGACGATATCGAGGTGGTTGACGAGTTCATGTATTTGGGCTCACTGGTGAACGCCGATAATGATACCAGCAGAGAAATTCCAGAGACGTATTTTGGCAGAAAATCGTGCGTACTTTGGATTCAGAAAAACCCTTCGAACGAAAAAGTACGCCACCGCACAAAACTGACCATGTACAAAACGCTCATTAGACCGGTTGTTGTCTATGGCCACGAAACCTGGACTAATCATAATAATCAATTAGAAATACTAATGGTTCATAGTTTTAATGTAATAGTAAAAATGCAATAAAGACTGAATTAGGATGTATTCAAATTGTGAAATATCCAAAAACGAATCAAATAGAGTTTCTTTTACAAGCCAACAATACGTGTGCTAAGTCCACTGCGCTCAATAACTGAAAATATTTCTGGTTTCTTTGTGTCGGTTTTGCCAGTTATGCTTTGTGCGACGGTTCGTTTAACTCAAGCAGTTGAAATTATGCGCACATTTTTGCCTTGCTCATAAAGAAAAGTTATGCAATCACTGTGAAAATTGACTTTTGAACCGAGACCCAGAGGGCCGAGTGTCATATACCATTCGACTCAGTTCGTCGAGTACGCAAAATGTCTGTGTCTTTGTGTGTGTGTGTGTGTGTGTGTGTGTGTGTTTAAATTATTTTGTTTTTCTGATCTTAAGGGCTGAGGACAGTACCGTAAAGTGGTAGGTTTTTTGCTATTTTCCCGTTTCAAATTTTCTTTGAAACGGTGCAGAATATAGAAAAACCCACCCAAAAATGTCTTCGAAATTTAGTTGAGAATATTCTGTGAAATTTTCAGAATGATTCATCGAGTTTAGCGGTCGTGTTGTATTTTTTTCTGACTGAAGAACTGCTGAAAATTGAAACGCTCGGAAATGCATACCTCTACTTGTTCATCGAATATCTCGGCTTTGAAGGCTTGTATCATAAATCTACCGTAACAAAGTCTAGATAATTTAGTTTAGATGCGATTAGTACTTAAAACATATATGTTATCGTGATAAAAATAAAGTCTTGTATTTTTTTGTGAAACAAAGTCAGTTTCAATGCATCCACCATTTTTTTTCGCTTTGGTTTCCTGATAGCATTCTGAAATAGGAGAGAGAAATAAAATTGGCTCGACAAGGCTGCCAAACATACAGACATTCAATCTTTGTGAAAGTTGAATATTTTTTCATTGTTCATTGGAATCATGTAATGTTCAACCCATACGATAGATTAATGTTATAAAACTTCTCATCAAAATAATAAAATGTATGCTGGCAACCCGGTACAGTTTGCTCATATCAGAGCTAATAAAAGTCATTTTCATTGACTGAAAAATAAACGAAAATGACAAGAAATTATTGTCACTCTCAGTTTCGCTTGCAAACTATGAGAACGAAATCCATGTCCAGTCAATGACATAAACGGGAAAGTAGTTTCAAAATTGTGTTTTTTCTTTCATTTGCCCTTTCAGTCATTTGCTGTTTTCAGTTAAAATCCTATAGTATTCAGTGTCGATATTCAACCAAAGCTGTGAGAATTGAAAACGACAGAAAAAGGTTTCACAATAAGTTTTAACTGTTGGTGCTCGAATTTGTAGTAGTTTTGGTTTCCAAAGAAGTTCTGGGATGTAATTACTTCGATTTGCCATATTTTAGTCACTTTTTATAGCCAAGCGTCACATATTTTCAATACACCGATGCAAGAATGAAAATTTCAATTCTGCTGTTGCTACCTGAAGACGTTAGTTTGGTTTCGTCTTGTCATAGAGGAAAGAGTGACGTTGGCAATTATGCTCTTTCATTTTTTCGATGAGAAACTAAAATGCTTCGTCTCTCTTCGTTTGTTCTGGTGTCGGTCATTTGCGAATGAGACAGTAAAACATAGAAAATGAGACTGCTGAAATGGTTTCTTTCATTGAGAATGTGTGACAATTTTAAGCTCTGGCTCATATACGAGTGAGTACAAAAGAAATACGATGCGCAAAGGGAATTGAGCGAGCCACTTGGACGATTTAAGACTCAACACGCGACCCTCTGTTCTCAGACCTTAAAGCCTGAACTTCAGGTAGTTTTTGGATGGTGTAGATCATTCACAACAAGCCTACTACACTCAAAAGTCACCAGTCACGCGTATATACACTATTTTTTTCTTAGAGGATTCTTGGATATCCACGACCTTAACTAGATTATATGAAACCAAGCAATTCCGTAATGTACATTTCATAATATTCAAGCCTGTTGGACTGCCAAATAACAGTTGGAGAGAGATCCAAAATTTATTTTCTTAGTTCAAAATAAATGTTGATCTTACGACCACTCATGCTGATTTAAGGGGGGATGTGGGATAAACAGTTTTGGAAAATCGTTTTTTTTTTTACATTTTCTTGTAGTTTCACATGGACTTGGACATGGTCTCACATCGGGCCGGGTCGGATATGTGATGGTTTCGAAATCCATGAACACGATCTTGCAAAATCCACTGAACCGATTCTTTTCAAACTTGGAACTTTCTTGGTATAAAATGCCACCCCCAACGTTTTAGAAATTTTTCCATTTTCATATTATGGTTGTTTTTCACCTCAAAATTGGCGGAAAATTTAGCGCAAATTGCGTTTTTTGCTTAAATGTGTCACAAACTGTTAAAAAATCAAAATATTAAATTTTCAAAATATTGCAAATAGTGGTGAAATTGATTTTTTGCTATACAGGAGAATAGCTAGCTTCTCTTCCGGGATGCCAACTGTTCTAAATGAAACTTAACCGCAGATGAGCATTATGAAAAATTAAAAAAGAAATATTTGCTATAACACATCGAAATAAATGTTATTCCAATACCTATCCCTAGAAAAACATTTCGCTCGGCTCCCCTCGCATGAATCAACTGTACTTCTTACACACATACACACATTTACGCAAGCAAGTATCCCCATGTTCATCTTCAATTTGATCACCAAGTGGTTGTTATTTCGATTTTGCCATGCGATCGTTGATTTCCCCCCGTAGCGCTCCCAAAAACGTACGCCACCCGTTTGACGACGCACCTTTTGTAGTTGTAGTGCTCACAGCAGCATAAAAATGTATGCTTCTACACTGTTCCTTTGTCTCCTGCCGCAGCTCGTCGTCGTCGTCGTCGCTCGTCACTCGTCACAGCACCACCACCACCACCATCACCACCATCACCATCGTACGGTATCGCGATAGCTCGTAGCGGTACAAAGAAGAAGCGCAAAACCAGCCGACCCAACATGGTCCCAACATATTTCTTCGGTTCGAAAATTTGGGGTTCGGTTCCAATGTTGTGTGGTGCCACGAGATCGAGTTTTCTGAATTTTCAATCAACACACACACACATGACCCCGCGTCCCGGCCGTGGATCACGCAGGAGCATTCAGGTTCAAATTTCGCCGTTTTGTATTACCAGTTGGTTTTGTGTGCGATTATTATTTCATGTGCTCGAATATTCGAATTTCTACGGCAAGCTGGAAAAAAGGGGGATAATAGAGAAAGCGATCCTATAAATCATGCACTAAAACGCTGTTTCGAACGGTCTTTCTTCTGCCAAGAGCAGAATTGTTCCGTATTGTTGGTGTGTGCTTTGTGCCGTCGTAGAAATATATCATTTTGTTTGGCGTTGGACGCTTTCCCTAGCATCAGAAGCAAAAACCAAACGCATGGTGGTTTGTTTGAGACGTCTTATTGCTGATCTTCTGGTTGTTGTTTGGAACTTGTTGAAGCCGTGGCGTTGTAGTGCTTCTCGCGTACAGGAAGGAAGTGTGACTCATTTCAGCAAAAAAAAAGATGCTCTAGTGCGCCTGCTCCAAGGCGGGAAACACGTGGTTTTGCGTATCTCAGATGATGCTGCGACGAGGATGATATGATGATGGTTTCACAAACATGTTCTCTTCGAAGATAGAGTTTCAACGGGTTGATCGTAGGGTTACATGTTTTGGGAAACGAGGTAGCAAACAATGTGTTTTTTGTTTTGATTTTTAAGGAACAGAAAAACGAACTAAATGCTGTCTCAATCGGATGGGGAATTGATACAGATCGCCGAATCATTTCCACTTTATGATTTTAATTTAAAAATTAGAAATTTTACAGTTTTTAATATAACAAAAGGTAAACAAAACAAAGTGATTCGCATTGAACGCTGAATCCAATTTGACGATGGCACAATTTGAACGCATACCTGTCCGTGATATTGCCTATGTCTTCCCTATTGAGTGAAAAGAAGGAAAATGTAGGACCGGTCACTCGCGACGACTACAAGAATGAGAAATCGAGCGAAGTACAAGGAAGTGAAACAGAGGGTCTTTTTTCTGAAACATCTGCCCCTCGTACAACAAACGACCAGGTGCCAGTAATGTTGTGATGGTGCAAACGTGTATCAATTTAAAAGAAGTCTAGGGTAAAGTAATTACCGTCAATATTAATTGGTAATAAAGTGTGTCTGTCTTGAGCCAAAATCAAGCAGTTGGTTGATGAATTCGTCGGAACCGTTCAGCCTGACAAAGAGCTTTCAAACTTTGCGTTATTCAGAACAGTTTTTCTCAGCTTCTAGGTTAACAATTCAAATACTTCGTATTCAAACAATCGTTGTAGGATACCGACATAAAGATGAAAGACCTATCATATACGATAACATTACAACCATTAAAAACAATCCACAGGTTTTTTTATCCAACCCGTATAAACTTGATCATTGCCACTCTGAGTCATCGTTTTACCCCCATCCTGCACTCGCAGGATTGAAAACGAAACCGAACAATATAAAATTTGAACCGGTTGCACCCTGCAACAAGTATTAGAACCCCTTTTCGCAACAAGTTTGAAGCCTATCCGAATGAAAGAAACTTTAAGGTGTGTTCAGATAAACTGCGACTGGTAAATATAAATATGTGGTCCCTCTTTTTCGCTATGTAGTGAATTCATCTTGAATATTGTATAAAAATTAGAAAGTTTATTTGGGAATAAACAATATAAAATACAAAATAGCATCTCGATATACTTATATATAACGAACAAAAAAGTAAGCGTGTTACAATTTGTTACACCTATAACTTAAATATACAATAACGCATGTTCGTAAACGTAACGCCTATAACTTTCAAAAATGTGACACTTCGCAACGCCGATTACTTACAAAAATGTAACGCATGAAACACTTCGTAAAGTTTACAACTCTCGAAAAAGTAACGCTTCGTAACACCTATAACTCGCAAAAAAGTAACGCATGTATCGCTTCATAACACCAATAACTCACAAAAAAGTAACGCATGTAACGCTTCGTAACGCCTATAACTCTCAAAAAAGTAACGCATGTAACGCCCTTAACTCATAAAAAAACTCATGTAACACTTCATAACGCATGTAACGTTCGTAACGCCTTTAACTCACAAAAATGTAACGCATGTAATGCTTTATAACACCTATACCTAACAAAAAAGTAACGCTTGTAACATTTCGTAACGCTCACAACTTTTAAAAAGTGACGTTAACATCCAAAAAAACTATCGCATGTAACGCTTCGTAACCCCTTCAACTTACAAAAAAGCAACCCATGTAACACTTCGTAACGCCTTTAACTCACAAAAAAGTAAAGCATTTAACGCTGTAACGACTATAACTCACATAAATGTAACGCATATAATGTTTTGTAACGCCTATAACTTACAAAAATGTAACTTATGCCACGCATCGTAACACCTATAACATGCAATAGAGTAACGCATGTAACACTTCGTAACGCCTATAACTCACAAAAAAGTTATGCATGTAACGCTTCGTAACGCCTATAACATACAAAAATGAAAAGCTTGTAACGCTTCGTAACGTCTTCAACTCACCAAAAAGGGACGCATGTGACGCTACGTAACGCCAATAACTATCAACAAATATCGCACGTAACGCTTCGTAACGCCTATAACTTACAAAAAAGTAACGTATGTAACGCTTCGTAACGCCTTTAACTCACAAAAATGTAACGCATGTAATGCTTCGTTACGTCTATAGCTTGCAAAAATTTAACGCATGTAATGTTTCATAACATCTATAAACCACAAAAGAATAACGCAAGTAACGCTTCGTAACATCCATAACTAATAAAAGTATAACACATGTAACGCTTCGTAACATCTTTAACTCACAAAAAGTAACGCTTCGTAACGCCTACAATTAACAAAAGTAACACAAGTAACACCTATAACTTACAAAAGTGTAACGCTTTGTAATACCTTTAGGTCGTGAAAAAGTAACACATGTAACGCTTCGTAGCGCTTATAACTCACAAAAATGTAACGCATATAATTCTTCGTAACGCCTTTAATTCACAAAAAAGTAACGCTTTGTTACGACTATAACTTACAAAAATTTAACGCATGTAATGTTTCATAACATCTATATGCCACAAAAAAACGCCAGTAACGCTTCGTAATATCCATAACTAATAAAAGTGTAACACATGTAACGCTTCGTAACACCTTTAACTCACAAAAAGTAACGCTTCGTAACGCCTACAATTAACAAAAAGTAACACCTATAACTTACAAAAATGTAACGCTTTGTAACACCTTTAGGTCATAAAAAAGTGACACAAGTAACACCTCGTAACGCTTATAACTCACAAAAATGTAACGCATATAATGCTTCGTAACGCCTATAACTTACAAAATGTAACGCATATAACGCTTCGTAACGCCTTTAATTCACAAAAAAAGTAACGCATGTAACGCTTCGTAACGCCTATAACTTACAACATAGTAACGTATGTAACGTTTCGTAACGCCTATAACCTAAATAAATGTAACGCATTTAACGCTTCGTAACGCCTTTAACTCACAAAAATGTAACGCATGTAATGTTTCATAACGCCTATAACATACAAAAATGTAACGCATGTAATATTTCATAACGCCTATAACATATAAAAATGTAACGCATGTAATGCTTCGCTTCGTAACCAAATAGTAACGCATGTAACGCATCATGACACCTATAACTTACAGAAATGTAACGCTCCGAAGCGTCTATGATATACAAAAAAGTAACGCATGTAACGCTTCGTAACGCCTTTTACTCACAAAAAAGTATCGCATGTAACGCTTCGAAGCGCCTATAACATACAGAAATAATTTCATTTTTTACGTTTCGTCTTTGACTCATCAGTGCAAAGCAGTTCAAATTGAACTGCTTAGTGCCAAACTCGGTAGTTCATTTTGAACCGCTAAGCAGACGTAAAGTTTCTGCTACTTACAGAACACTTTTTGTTTTGCAACGGAGTGCAATGTATTTTCTGACGTGCCGAACGGAAACTTGTTTTCGAATATTTCTGGCCGATGCAGGTTTGGTCATTTAGGGGTTAGCCAAATGTTGTGCTAGGGCACATAGTAAGTAGCAGAAACTCTACGTCTGCTTAGCGGTTCAAATTGAACTGCCGAGTTTAGCACTAAGCAGTTCAATTTGAACTGCTCTGCACTGATGAGTCGAAGACGAAACGTAAAAATAATATAAACGGTTATGTGCTCTAGCACAAAATTTGGCTAACCCCTAAATTGCAAAAATAAGTAATGCATGTAACGCTTCGTAACACCTATAAAAAGGCAAAAGTGCCTTTCTTTTACACAAACTCGTGATATATTTAATTTAATTATGTTTCATATCTGCACGCAAAAAAACTGAAACTCGGAACTCTGTTAAAGAAATAGCAATCTTGGGTACTAGAAACTTGTGAACAAATTATGACAGTTGGGATTCGAAATCTCGAACTTTTCTTCGAAAAGCGCTACGATATGCGTCAAAATTTGACAGAATGTGTATAAAAGTGTTGCCAACGTTGAGAGAATAAAAGTTTACCGATTGGACAAGCGCAGGAGCTTAAAATGAAAATTCCGGTTCTTTTTTCATCATAAGGTATGCGGATTTCCGAAGTTTTTTTTAGATTCTACAATATCTCGACGTTTCATGCATTTCTAAGACATTTGGAATAAACAATAATCAATTTCGGAAATCTCAGTCCCAAAGTCATTTTTTTTCAATCAAACCAGAACTGGTACTTTTAATGCATTACTAAAACATTTGGAATCAAAACAAATTTTTCTTTAGTTTTGCGGTTTTTTACGCGGATTTCCGAAGCTATGCGATTTTTTTCTTTGCGGATTTCCGAAACTACACGGTTTTTGCACATTTTCATGCGGTTCGTATTCCCCGTGTAAAAACTGTGGCGCTGGGGTCAGCTGGGAGATTGATTTTGAAAAAAAACAAATTTTTAAAATGCATATTTTTCACAAAAAACTGTTTTATGTACTTCGTAAAATATACCAAAGTGGTAAGGGTTGATTTTACGAAAAGAGATCAGAAAAATTATTTTTAAAGTAAAGCGAATATATCTCAAAGAATAATTTTTTTCTGGAGAAATACTCAAAATAAGTGTATTCTAAAAATTAACTCAATAAGTTTTGCATTATATTATTTTGTTTGGTTTTCGAAAACTTTTTATTACAGCAATATTGGAGAATGCGGTATTTAAATAAAAATATATTGTCCAGTTCCCGTTCACCGCTAGTTTGAATCGAGCTTAACACGTAAAAACCCTCGGCAAACCGTCTCACATAGGGGTTAAAAACGATGCCGAACATGTTTCTTCCTGTACCAGCGATACTAACTGTTTCGAACGCAACCGAAAGGGAGACGATGTCACGAAAGCACGTGATACCAACTAACAACGTTCTGCCTCGCTTGGGTTTCCACAACACGGGAACAATCGAACGTTCCCGTGTTGTGGAAACCCAAGCGAGGCAGAACAGGTTCAAAATTTTGTAACGAAATATTTGTGCATAGTAGAATATTGGTGCCGTTGATGTTGTTATTGTTGTGTCGTTGAGCGTTCAGCAGGGTTTTGTTTCAGGGTCAAGTTTATTTTATGCGATGATACATAAATGTTTCTGCAAATTCCGACATAGGCTACCACTGGAAAAATTGATAATACCACTGCAAAGTGGCTCAATTCCTAAAACATATTCGAATGCAGGCTCTCAGCTATGGGTTCTAGTGAATTTCATGATATCGAATCTGGGTTTAATATTAGATTTCCACTGTAGAGTTTCAATAAGCTTTTGTTTGTTCTTCCTTTGCCTTCCTTAAAGAATTATAATTTAAAATCGTCACAGTTGGGACACCTTTTACAAAAGCCCGGTGAAGACTTTCCAAAGTAAACCGTTTAGCTGAAATCAAATGAGTAAAAATCATATTGACGCAAAATGTGTTGTACTTGAACTTCGGTTTGCAAAAAAGAATGTTGTTACTATAAAAAAATTAAAATGTTGACAAAAATCGATTTTTTAAATGTTCCAAATTCTAAAAAAAAACTCCATTTCAAACAAACCAAAATATATCTAAAGCGATGACAAAGAAAACTGCTTTTTTTTCCTAAGACTTCCTAAGTCACGATCTTAGGTTTTGAGACGAGTTCAAATGACGATTTCGGGAATGTGTTCAACATACTGCATGGAAAAAATTGATCTAAAGATTAATTTGAATGCCAGAACAGAAAAAACACGTCTTTTTCTATTATGACGAACCCTGAACGAACGACAAATCATGCAGAATTTCACTTCGAATGAATTATCATAACTCATTGATTGAAAGTCGAGTAATCGACAAAACAATATAACGACTAATGAGATGACTAATGGTACAACAGCCCTATAATAATACAGACGAATGTCGTGCCAACTCGATTTGAATGAAACTTTTTTGACGTATAAACTTCGTTCCAAAAAGTCACATTGCTTTGTTTTTCCAAAGTTGATCTAGACTGTCCTTTGAAAAGAGCTAAACCTACAAAAAAGTGTGCTACTAGTGATTTTTTTCTCCAGTGTCTTTTTATCGAAAACTAAGCTAAACTGAAAGATTCCAAGATTCCAAAGAAAACCAATTTGTGAAAAAAAATTCACCGAATTTCCTATTGCTAAGAAAGTGTTTTTGTTAGAAAAGATTTCAATTCAATACAATAATTGTAGATAAAAGTCTAGTTCTTTTCAAAAGACAGTCTAGATAAATTTTGAAAATCAAAGTGTCTTTCTCTGATAAAGTCTATATACTGCCAACTCCAAATACGATGATGTCAATTCACAAAAAACACCATTTTTTGAATTCAATTAAATTTTGTCTCAAAGTAGGCTATTATGTATCCTTCCAACCAGCCATGGTTTGTAGGTAGGTCATTTTTAGGGAATAAAAATTGTCTAACTAAAACTTTTTCTATAACGATAACGATAGAATATTCTGTGAAATATCCTCCCTCACAAATTGAGTTTCATTGAATTCTTGGATGATAATAACTTTCAGTTTAATTTAGTTTTTGAAAAAAAACTGAAAAAAAATTAAGTTTGAGCAAGAAATAGTTTTTGTTAGAAAAACGTTTTTGCTAGTTTTGGTTAAAAAAAATTTCGATTTTAAATTTTTTCAGTGAACGAATTGAAGTGAAATTTTTGCAGTGTTCTTATTCAAAAATTTGAATCATTTTTTTAAATCACTAGTATAATACTTTTTATAGATTTTATCATTTTTCGATAGTAACTTTTTGAAAAAAAAAACCCTTCTAATCCACCTAGTGGTGTGAAAATGCCTCTTGCCATTTAAATAGTCTCATGAAAACATTTGTAAGATTCTATCCTCAGCCATAAGTGTTAGGCAGTGTTGAGAAAATCATTTCTAAAAAAAACTTCCATTTATTTATGAAACAAAATTCTGAACCCTCGAAGTTCACAATCGAAAGGGAGAATAGTCTCCGATGATATTTCGATGCTGAGTTACGCTTCAGTTCGACACCAAAGCAATTCTTTAAAGATTTAATTATAGTATATTTAACAATAATAAAACCTCAACTGAATAAACTAAAACTGAATCGCAACTGAGAAATAATGACTGCAATATTTTCAATGCACGTAGAGTGGCCAACATGAACAACAATATTTTTTCCACATTCCAAAAAATGATTATAGCGACTGAAGGCTGTTTTAATTCCAGCTGGCTGATAACACTGTACTATTAAGATTAAACCCAATAAAACGCTATTTAGCATGAATTTGATTTATAGAGGCGTAGCAAAAGCCTGCGTTCCTGTTACTTCTGCGTATGATATTCAAGCTAACACATGGATCTACTAACAATGGAAACAACATTTTTTTTGCAAATTTTTTTTTTATTCATCAACATAATCACCTTTTAGGGTAATACAATGGTTCCAACGTTTTTCCAATTTTTCAATACCATGTTTATAAAAACATTTATCTTTCGCTTCAAAATAAGCTTCAGTTTCAGCGATGACCTCCTCATTTGAGCCAAATCTTTTTCTCTGGAGTATTTTTTTAAGATCAGCAAAGAGCCAGTAGTCACTGGGGGCTAAATCTGGCGAGTATGGGGGGTGGGGAAGCAGATCAAAGCCCAATTCGTTCAATTTCGCCATGGATGGAACAAAAACAGCATTCATCGACTCGTTGCTGTTTTTGTTCCATCGAAAGCATTCGCGGCACCCACTTGGAAAAAACCTTTTTCATGCTCAATTTTTTATGAAGGATAGTAAATACACTTCCAAATGATATCTGCGTCATCTCAGCAATCTCACGGAGCTTCACTTTCCGATCTTTCATTATAATTTTTGTCACTTCACTCACATTTTCCGGTGTAACGGCTTCCACAGGTCTACCCGAGCGTTCCGCGTCATTTGTGTCGGTACGACCACGTTTAAACTCGGTAAACCACCGACAAATCGTTGCTTTTGATGGACAAGAGTCCGGATAACATTTTTCAATCCATTGTTTCGCTTTCACGGTGTTTTTACCCATTAAAAAAATGTTTTATCAAAACACGAAACTCGGTTTTTTCCATTTTTTAAACAAACTACAAAACGACTTTACTCCAACCTCGATAACTCAGCTGTTTCTGGTCGGATCGACTTAAAATTTTGACCCGTTTCAAGCAAAGGTTAGTACTCTAGAAAGACGTGGTTACTGGTTCACCACGAGCGCCATCTCTGCTTTAGTCTCGGGACTTATTGATCCATGTGTTATATTTCGCTGTTCATTGAAACAGTGGTGATGAAGGGTTTCGAAATCTTACCGCAGCTACAAATTGCTTGCCAGACCATAGCTTTCTTACCAAATTCTTCGACTTAAATCAATGTCTTGGACTGGTTTAACACTTGCCCTTCTCGCACCGTATAATATTGTGGTCCCGGCAAGGATTTGTAATCGAGTTTCACGTAGGTTTCGTCGTCCATGATTATGCAGTTCAAATTTCCAGCAAGAATCGTATTGTACAGCTTTCGAACCCTCGGCCTGATCGATGCTTCTTGTTTCGGACTACGTTTTGGTTGTTTCTGCTTCTTATAGGTTCGATGATTTAAACGTTGTTTAGCACGAAGAACATTTGACTTCGAAGCCCAATTTTTTGGCCACATCCCGAACTGAAACCTCCTTCTTTTGTTCGAACGCCTTCAGTATACATTTATCCAACTGAGGTTTAGCAGGACCTTTTTTTCGACCCGTTTTCGGTTTATCCTCAAAGGTGTTATCCTCACCAAACTTCCTGATTGCATTTCGAACGGCTTTTTCACTTACTTCTTCCATTTTTGTTATCTTTCTCAGTGACAGCCCGCGTTCTGTGCACCATTTGTACACAATTTTTCGACGTTGTTCTGCTGAAAGTCCACGCATTTCGAAACAAACTAATGAAAACGAATGAACAACTGCACAAGTGGTTAGAGAAGAGTGTAAACAACAGGACGCAGCCATAAAAATTGACAGATTCTGAACCATTGCGAAATGGCAGCGGTTTTTGGTTGCGTCCAAACTTTCTGGGACTGTCTTTAATGCAAAATCATGGTATCATTACATGAAATATCGGTAGTACACCTTTGCTATTCCAATATTGCAACAAATGAAATTATTGAAATTTGCACTGAATGGGACAGACATGAGTTGATATTTTTTCTCATATTTTACTGAACAAACCCTAAACTTTTATTGTAATTTCTTGAGGATTGATTTTATTCCTCAAGCTAACTCAAAATGGGTGAAAATCGATATGGGACTGATATACGAGTATGGACAGTATAGAGAAAGGCAAAAAGTCGTTAAAAAAATTTAGGCCCTTTTGAAGGACAGTCTAGATCAATTTTGGAGAAAAAAAAAACAAAGTGTCTAGAAAGAGTGCTGCCAACTTCAAATACGTTTAGCGTGAAATTCTTCTATAAATAGTTTGATACGGAAGAATTGTTTAAGCATTTGAATAATCTCTGGTTAATTTATGCTTAAAAAGCTGCCTGAATGGATCATTAATGATTTACAAATTTTACTCATTTTTTATTAGACTGTGATAGATAAACTAAAAGACCGCGAACAACCCAATATTGAACTGTGTCTCACTCGAAATGTTCACATCTTTCAACTGAAACAAGCTTGCTCGTGTTTCAAACCTCTCTGAAACCCAGTGTTCTTGCTTTTCCCATCGCAAGCAGCCTCTAGCCCATACCTTTATTTAATGTTTTTAGTTTTACCGTGAGAAAACGGTTCACGGGCTACGACGGTGATCTAACTATTCGAAACCAGAGCGGAGTGCCAGGAGGGTCCAAATTTATCATATGAAAGGAAAATTTACATTTCTTTGTTGCGTAGTTAGAACCAGCAGACATTGGGTGAACAAAGAAAGGAAAAGGACTGGCAGGCCTTTTCGTTATTCGAAATTGAGGTGAATCAGTGCTTTCCGGGACTTCTACGCCACATTCAATCCGCCAAGGCTTATTATTTGCTCATCCATGCGTGGCCGTATAGTGCCGAGGACCAACAAATAATAGCTCCCTGATTAAATTCAGAGATCTCAAACGAAACCTCCTGTGAACTATATGGGAATCGAAATGCTTGAACCAAGAAAAAAATACCAACGACGAACGACAATCTTGCGGGGATTTTGGTAATAAATTTGACACCCTTAAATTTAGTTCAATTGTTTACTGAGTTAGTGTGACAGCGAAACGAGCGAAATAAGCGCACCCGAGGAAGATAAACATTGCTCACCGGAGGAGGGTAAATTCTTTTATATCATTGGGAAAAAAATCGGAAACTTCGTTTCGCTCTTCCTTCTAGTTGCGAGGAACTCCCTTAAACCGTGTCATGGGAAAGAAACAATTTTCCAAGACCCTGTTTTTTCTTGTTTTGATACTGTTAATTTAAATTTGATTTTAATCGTGATACACAAACACGTGCTTGATCAATCACGATTGGTTTTTTTTTTGAATTTGGATAAATTACAATTTCGCCAGGTGAACAGTTCCATTTACAGGTAGACAAAAAATGCGAAATATTATCAGAATGTCATCCAGTAGAGTAGATTGGTGAACATTTTTGTTCAACAAACGAAGTTAACAACCACTGCGTTACACTTTTCGCATCTTGCCAGCACGAAGATACTAACTATTTTACAAGCTCTTTATGTTTTTCAAGAAAATCTCATGCCCAAACCCATAAATCAACTTAAACGGATAATTCCTAGAAGTACACCTTGGAGGAGAAAGCTAACCTAAAACCCACTAAAACTTGCATCTTTCTAAAGACGCTTGGCGTGGTTTATTGCTCTCATTTCATTTCTCCCTCTGAGTTCATCCGAGAGCCCGATTAGTCCGGTATTAATGGTGAATACAAATATGGAAAGGTGCGTTTTAGGCTTAAACCAGATAAAATCCGAAGAATGTCTTCTTCATCCCGCTGTTGCCGCCTGCATTGATGTTTGCTCATTTCCTTTCAACATTTCGTTTACTTTTGCCACTAAAAAGGTAATTACTTTTTCCTCCTAAATTCCGAAAAACCCTCTACGGGTGGTTGCCTACCGATGTACCTTGTTGCCTGTCCGTATATGCAGAATAGTAGCATTGTGCATGATTCGCCTGCCGCTTGGAGATCCGCTCGAACATCGTTAAGCCTCGTCGTCTCCCAAAAACAAAAAAAATAGTATTAAGCAATTTAACTACCTCCGTGTCCCGGGGTTTCGACTGGTCGACCCCAGGCTGGACCCATCCGAGGAAAGATAGTAAGTACCAAACCAGAAGCAAAGATCCGAAAACGTACGCAGACAGATAGCACAAAGATGGCCCAAAGGTGAAAAGAAACAACCGGTGAAACACGCACCGAAAATGGGAAATAATTTAAATGTTACACCTGCATGCATTTTTACCTTTCACACAAAGCATCAGCTACATAACAGCTCTTCGGATTGGTTGCTCGCACCGGTTCACGATTAGGTTTTTCAATTAGACCGAAATGGTTGAGTCCATTTTCATGGGCACGATCACATAGTCTTATCTGGACACGGTGGGTTTTGGTGGCGAATTTCACGGAATTCGGACGAACCGTTCCATTGTTCTGGAATTTAAAGCAAAATCGCCTATCCATTTCGATGGTACCAAAATAATCGCACATATCAATCTCCTCTCTGACTGCTCGTATTCCGCAGCACTTGTAAACACACCCGACGCGTCAATTACCGAGCGGATGAACCAAATTCTGGATCTCAAATTGAATCGGTTCGTAGAAAGTTTGCTCGTAACTTCGTAAAAAAAATCATTGCATTTTAGTATACCGAAAATATTTTGATGAATTATAGGATTGAAAGCATTGACTACTACTAAATGAAATACTGATTAAATCTCTTTCAATCCTCGAAAAAAAAATCACAACTATTGCGATTGAAATATTTTCCACAGGTGTTTTCCCCCCGTAAGTACAAAATTGTATTTGCTTAAAGCTGATGCGACTTAAACGCAGTACACCGAAACCTCCATTTACGAACTAAACGGGGGTTCGTAAAAAGAAGTAGTTCGTAAAAAAAGTTTACGTTATTTGGGATTTTGTTCGTAAAAAAAGTTTACGTTATTTGGAATTTACTTCGTAAAAAAAGTGTTGTGTGATTATTGTGGAAACCGCGCATCATATGTTTATTTTCGAAACGGATGTGAAGAGTAAGAGCAAGAAAATGATGTTTGGGTTCGCTTCAAAATCCAAGATGGCGGCTTCCGGTTTATTGAGATTGCCTAAAACCCCTAACAATATGGGTATCTTCGGAACGGAATTGATGAGTAGATGTCTGAAAACGATGTTTGAAGTGGTTCTGAAATCCAAGATGGCGACTTCCGGTTTCTTGATATTCCTTGAAAACCCTTACAATATGGATATTTTCGGAACGGAATTGATGAGTAGATGTCGGAAAATTATGTTTGAAGTAGTTCTGAAATTCAAGATGGCGACTTCCGGTTTGTTGATATTCTTTGAAAACCCATACAATATAGGTATTTTCGGAACGGAATTGATGAGTAGATGTCGAAAAATTATGTTTGAAGTGGTTCTCAAATCCAAGATGGTGACTTCCGGTGTGTTGATATTTCTTGAAAACCCATACAATATGGATATTTTCGGAACGGAATTGATGAGTAGATGTCAGAAAACGATGTTTGAGGTAGTTTTGAAATTCAAGATGGCGACTTCCGATTTGCTAATATTCCTTGAAAACCCTTACAATATGGGTATTTTCGAAACGGGGTTAATGAGTAGACGTCGGAAAATTATGTTTGAAGTGGTTCTGAAATTCAAGATGGCGACTTCCGGTTTGTTGATATTCTTTGAAAACCCATACAATATAGGTATTTTCGGAACGGAATTTTTGAGTAGATGTCAGAAAACGATGTTTGAGGTAGTTTTGAAATTCAAGATGGCGACTTCCGATTTGCTAATATTCCTTGAAAACCCTTACAATATGGGTATTTTCGAAACGGGGCTAATGAGTAGATGTCGGAAAATGATGTTTGAAGTAGTTCTGAAATCCAAGATGGCTACTTCCGGTTTGTTGATATTCCTTGAAAACCCATACAATATGGATATTTTCGGAACGGGATTGATGAGTAGATATCAGAAAATGAAGTTTGAGGTGGTTCTGACATCCAATATGGTGTCATCCGGTTTCTTGATATTCCTTGAAAACCCTTACATAATGGGTATTTTCAGAACGGGATTGATGAGTAGATGTCAGAAAACAATGTTTGAGGTGGTTCTTAGTTCCAAAATGGCAACTTCCGGTTTCTTGATATTCCTTGAAAACCCTTCCAATATGGGTACTTTCGGAAAGAGATTTAAAAGTTGACGTCGGAAAATTATATTCGAGGTGGTCTTGAAATGCAAAACAGTGACTTCCGGTTGATTATTATTTTTTGAAAATTTTTGCCATTTTCCTTTAACTCTTTATTCCTTTAAAACACTATACCGTTCCGAAAATACCTATATTGTATGAGTTTTCAAGGAATATCAACAAACCGGAAGTCGCTATATTGGATTTCAGACCCACCTCAAACATCATTTCCGGACATCTACTCATTAACCCCGTCCCGAAAATACCCATATTGTAAGGGTTTTCGAGGAATATTAACAAATCGGAAGTCGCCATCTTGAATTTCAAAACTACCTCAAACATCGTTTTCTGACATCTACTCATCAATTCCGTTCCAAAAATACCTATATTGTATGGGTTTTCAAGGAATATCAACAAACCGGAAGTCGCCATATTGGATTTCAGAACCACCTCAAACATCATTTCCGGACATCTACTCATTAACCCCGTCCCGAAAATACCCATATTGTAAGGGTTTTCGAGGAATATTAACAAACCGGAAGTCGCCATCTTGAATTTCAAAACTACCTCAAACATCGTTTTCTGACATCTACTCATCAATTCCGTTCCGAAAATATCCATATTGTATGGGTTTTCAAGGAATATCGATAAACCGGAAATCGCCATGTTGGATTTCAGAACCACCTCAAACATCATTTTCCAACATCTACTCATTAACCCCGTTCCGGAAATACCCATATTATATAGGTTTTCAAAGAATATCAACAAACCGGAAATCGCCATCTATAATTTCAAAACTACCTCAAACATCGTTTTCTGACATCTACTCATCAATTCCGTTCCGAAAATACCTATATTGTATGGGTTTTCAAGGAATATCAACAAACCGGAAGTCGCCATCTTGGATTTCGGAACCACTTCAAACATAATTTTCCGACATCTACTCATTAACCTTGTTTCGAAAATACCCATATTGTAAGGGTTTTCAAGGAATATTGGCAAATCGGAAGTCGCCATCTTGAATTTCAAAACTACCTCAAACATCGTTTTCTGACATCTACTCATCAATTCCGTTCCGAAAATATCCATATTGTATGGGTTTTCAAGGAATATCAACACACCGGAAGTCGCCATCTTGGATTTGAGAACCCCTTCAAACATAATTTTTCGACATCTACTCATCAATTCCGTTCAGAAAATACCCATATTGCAAGGGTTTTCAAGGAATATCGATAAACCGGAAGTCGACATCTTGGATTTCGGAACCACCTCAAACATCATTTTCCGACATCTACTCATTAACCCCGTTCCGGAAATACCCATATTATATAGGTTTTCAAAGAATATCAACAAACCGGAAGTCCCCATCTTGAATTTCAAAGCTACCTCAAACATCGTTTTCTGACATCTACTCATCAATTCCGATCCGAAAATACCCATATTGTATGGGTTTTCAAGGAATATCAATCAACCGGAAGTCGCCATCTTGGATTTCCAAAATACCAAAAACATCATATTTCGGAATCTACTCTTTAAACCCGTTCCAAAAATACCTATATTGTAGTAGTTTCCATGGAGTCGGAAATCGCTTTCGATGAATGACAAAACCTCTTTTTACGAAGTAGGTTCGTAAAAAAAGTTTACGTTATTTGGGATTTGGTTCGTAAAAACAGTTTACGTTATTTGGGATTTGGTTCGTAAAAAGAGGTACGTAAAAAGAGGTTACGTATAAAAAGTGTTCGTAAACGGAGGTTTGGGTGTATTAGAAATAAATCACTTTTTTAATATTCACTGGTGAAGTTGAACTTACTCCCCTCTCGCCGTTAGACAATAAGAGAACGCACTATTCGAATCCCGCAAATGCTTTTCTGGTATTCTATCACCACAGGCTGCCATCAGATGTCACTTAAGGACTTCCACTGTACTTCATGTGTGTTACAGCAGATTTCGCCCTCCAACATACTGTAGACCAGTGGTTTCCAAACTTTTTTAGTCGATTACCCATTTTGTATATATACTAATATTTCTACTGCCCAGCAAGTTAAAAACTCTCAAATTCAAATTCTCACATATCATTACCAAGCAAAAGGATTGATAAATATTTGTGTGCGGAATCAGATCACAAGAGCGTGAATGAAATTTGATCGATCATTTTTCATGTTTGTCCTTTCGTTTGGGAAAGTAACGAAAGTAAGGCATGGTTAAGTATACCTGACCAAAAATGTATATTTTTCGGATGAATAAGCACCGTTCTAAAACTTGTTGTTGATGTTTTAATCATAAAACAAACAGCTAGCTACAGAATCCATTCATTTGCACGCCTAGAAGTTCTTGCGAGTGTTAGTTCCATGTGAGAAAAAATCAAAAATATTGGAGATTAAACAGTATATTTACGACTAACAAGGTAACAAATATTAATATCTTGTTCATGTTAGAAAGAAAAATCTTACATAAAAAATTTGATTTTGTCACAGTTTGGTAACCAAATTCAAAATTTCACTGTCATAATCATTCATGGTTGAAATTGTAAATTGACGTCATTGAATTTAATATACAAATATGTTAAGCATGCTATGTCGCATCTATCACTCCATATAACTCCATCATAATATGTACTTTATTGCTGCTAGTAATCTTACGTCTTTCAAAATCCTTCCAAAATATTCGTTGTATAATTTCTCCACTGTGAAGCAAGTCTATCTGGCTGATAGGATTGACAAATTTATGATTATGAACAATTCCAGAAATGCTTAGCAGATCATCAGACTCGACCTTCTCCGATTTGGATGGAACTTTGCACATGGCTTCAGTATGGCAAACCATAAGTTTTGAACCGATGGATAGGTCAATCCGTCTCACGACTGATTTTTGAAAAGGGCGTATGTATTTTTGCATTTAACCAAAATTGCCTTTTTCAAATCGTTGTAACTCGGAAACCGTTAATTGTACAAAAAATGGCGTTCAGTAAGAAGTTGTAGGGAATCGATTGGGCACTCTAAAAAAATATACACTGAAAAAAAAATTTGATTTTTTTTCTCAATAATTACAAATTAATCCGAAAAAATTAAATTAGAAAAAAGCATGGTTTTATTTTTTTTCGATAATTTTTATTTTAAAGCTGTTATTAAAACCTACAGATTGATGGCTATCCCATCCGTGTCTTCTGAAAAATGAAGAAGCTACAGCTAAAACAGTTAGTTCTTCTCGTTGTAATTCGGAAGTTGTAGGTAATCAATAGGGCACTCTAAAAAACACTGAAAAAATTTTTTTCAAAAGGCACGGATGGGATAGCTATTAATCTGTAGGTTTTGATAACAGCTTTAAAATAAAAATTATCAAAAAAAAATTAAAACCCTGATTTTTTTATTTAATTTTTTCGGATTATTTTGTATTTATTGAGAAAAAAAATCAAAAATTTTTTTCAGTGTATATTCTTTTAAAGGATGCCCGATCGATTCCCTACAACTTCTTCCTGAACGCCAATTTTGTACAATTAACGGTTTCCGAGTTATAACGATTTGAAAAAGGCAATTTTTGTGAAATGCTAAAATACATACTCCCTTTTTAAAAATCAGTTGTGAGTCGGATTGACCTCTCCATCGGTTCAAAATTTATGGTTTGCCATACTGAAGCCATGTGCAAAGTTTCATCCAAATCGGAGAAGGTCGATTCTGATTTTGTCACTTTTCTAACATACGAGGTCTGTTCAAAAAGTACCCGGAATTCTCATTTTTCTAAAAAAATATTTATTTATTCGTCTACATCTATATGGTCCTCTTCAAAGTAATCTCCCCTAGATATAATACACTTATGCCAGCGTTTTTTCCAGTCTTCGAAACACCCCTGATAGTCACTTTTTGTAATGCTCTGTAGCACTCTCAGCGATTCTGCCTTTATCTCTTCAATCGATGAAAAAACGCTGTCCTTTCAAGGGTCTCTTAAACTTTGGGAACAGGAAAAAATCACACGGAGCAATATCTGGTGAATAAGGAGGTTGAGGCATGATTAAAGTCTTGTTTTTAGCCAAAAAATCACGAATAAGCAACGATCAAAATTCAGCAGTTTTGGAACGAATTTTGCTGCCACTCGTTTCATGCCCAAAACATTTGAAAAAATATGATGGCATGAGCCAACTGATATGCCAACTTCATCAGCAACTTCTCTAATAGTGATTCGGCGATCATCCATAATCATTTTTTCCACTTTTCCCACATTTTCATCGATTATTGACGTGCTGGGTCGACCGGAGCGTTCGTCGTCTTCAACGTCTTCGCGGCCATCTTGGAAACGCTTATACCACTCGTAAACACTTGTTTTTTTCATAGCAGACTCACCGTAGGTTCTCTGTAACATTTCGCACACTTGGTTACACTTTATTTCATTTTTCACGCAAAATTTAATACAACACTACACCAGCCGCTACAAGACAGAATGTAAACAATGAATACAGCTGAAAATTTCACCATACATTAGGGACATATGTACCAACACAATAAAACAAAATTTTGACCACCGGACTCTCCAGACGCGCGCAATTAAAAAATTCCGGGAACTTTTTGAACAGACCTCGTATCTAAGAATCTTACATTTTTCGAACAAAATTTCAAACTTAAATCTTGGTACTGACTGCACATTGAAAACCTACCTGTAACCTGGCTACTATTCAGCATAATTAATATTATTCGTGTTTTACGTTTGTGAGTCCACTTATCGTCATGTTGACCATACCACTCTTACTCATGGCAAAGGAATATGAGAGTTGTTTGGAAATCTGAAATCAACTAAGACAGAGAAGTTGTTTGGATGTAAGGTATCGGTCGGGTGACGGCCAGGATGTAGACCATGTTCGATGTACGTTCTACCATGTCTGACTGGCGTTTTAGAGTGACTAAAACAAGATTCAGAGTGGCGGAATGGTAGCGTGTATGCACGGAATGCATAAGAACGCAGGTTCGAGTCCAGTCTCTTAGCGTATCTTTTTCCAAAAAATCATCTGGCTGTTTGTTTTTCATTCATTTGGCTTCTCCAATATATGTTTCCGCTCAGTCATTGCATAAAAAGAAAGAAAAAAAACAAAAATCAACTAAGTTTTTCGATTGAGTTGTGATGTAATCAACTATATTCCTACATATCGCTCCTTCTTTCTATTTGTCAAACTCAGAAAAATTTTCATATTACTCATAAACATAAAGGATGATTTTTTGCTGGTATCTTTTTGGCAACACTGTTTTTTACAGATCACGCGTGAATCATGTCTTGTGTCATTGTCAAACTTGTTCAGATTCGTCTATTTTTAATCATTAATAGTCGTTCGCTCTATAACTTAATCCTAAATGGGCGCTGGCAAAGTTGGAGGAAGATCCACTTTTTTATCACAAAATTGTGTTCAGCGACGAAGCTGATTTCTGGTTAAATGGATAAATCAACAAGTAAAATTGCCGCATGATGATTGACGATTTTTCCCAATATGGAAAAATTGGATATGCCTCATACCACACGGCACGCGAAACAATAACCAAATCAAGAGCCGCCTACGGTAAACAGCTTATCTCACTTTTTGGGCCCGACATTTGGCCGTCTGGGTCATTTGATTTAACGCCTTTGAACTATTTCTTGTGGAGCTATGTTAAGGCTCATGTCTACAAGAACAAACCAGCAACGATTGACGCACTGGAAGCCAATATTGAAGCATTTATTCGATTCCAATAATGATTTCATTATTTCGCTCAAATTTTGGGTGATAGTTTCTGAAAATCGAATCCTATATCTCTAAAAAAAATCATACTTTACCTTCCATTTGGACCTAAACTTGCAAACATCGCACAGTGGGGAAAAATGGACCAAAACCGCGACGATTTTTTTGGAGGCATGATACATTGTGGTAGTTCGTAAAATAAATCGATTTTCATCAACCGCAATCATCCTGCTTTCGGTATGCGAAAGAAAGTTTAACCAGAAATACGACTTATGAAATAAATTGGGGTAAAACGGTATAACAAGATTCATGCGGCCATTGAATCCATCTGTAATCTTATTTTTAGGGCTTTCTTCGTAATATCAATCGATTTTCATCAACCGCAATCAGCCTGCTTACGGTATGTGGGGTAAAACGGGTTAAATAGGCTAGTACTGTCATTCTCATTGTGTTTGATTGGATTACAGATGTTTTGTACGTGATATGAACCAATATTAGTAGGTCATATTGGATCTGCTTCGGGATTGTAAATCTGAATTCAACATAAAATCATATTTGTGGGAAAATTGGGGTAAAACTGTATAGCACGAAGCATGCGATCATGGAGACTATCTGTTAATTATTATTTGAGGTTATATGCAAAACATTGAAACTGTCTCGTTTAACCGAAATTGGCCCAAACACCGATCAGTAGAACTTTTTTTTCTGTAAATTCATGGTAGAAGATGACTGGGGATAAAACAGAATATTTTCCTGAGTTTCACAGTTAGTTTTCGAAGTAAAGTCAGAAAAAAGAAAAATTAGGGCAAAACGGGCATGATAGTGAATTTTGCGGATCTTCTAACTATCATAAATCGATTCTATGGAAAAATTTGCATTAGAAATACTAACTTTGAAAATATTTGCTTAGGTTTTTATAAAATTATTGAGCAAAGTCGCGTTTTTGATCGTTTTTTCCTCACTGTGCATCGGTTCAGTCACCTCTGAGCATATGAAGAGAGATTCTTGTTATAGCTTTTTACCACTATTCCCGGTACTTTCGGATACAGGAGCTGAGACACGATTTTTTTTCAAAATAATTTCCTTCAGATTACACCATATCTAGACGTTTCATGCATTTCTAAGACATTTGGTATCAACAAATATTTTCTTCAGTTCTGCTTTTTTTACGCGAATTTCCAAAGTTACGCGAATTTCCGTAGTTACGCTTTTTTTGCGCGGTTTCTTTTACGCGACACGTAACACCCGCGTAAAAAGATTATTTACTGTACTTCCGAAATCGGAAGTCGGATCCGAATTATGTTCAGTAATTCCTGATAGGACAATAATCAGTCAATCGAGAAAGGCTAGTAAGATTATTTGACACACACATATACAGACATTCCAGAGCTAGACAAATTTTGAAAGTGATTGCATAACCTCTCTATATGAGAAAGGTAAAACAAAAACAGAACATTTTCACAGCGCAATGGTCCACGAAAGAAGCAAATTTATCGAAAAAATGACAGTGGGCGAACAAAAATAACCGCTGTTGACTTCAAGCAGTGTAAAATTTTATCCTCGATACAAAAACATGTAACCCAATCCCAGAATCAAATACATCTCAATCAAAAACAAGTGTATTTACTGAAACTGAATAAAACAAATACTGCTGTGTACATTCAATAAGAAGATGAAATAAATTGAATTCGCTAGCAACAATAACAATATTCGCTATGTGGAATACGAGAACATAGAGTACAACATAGGAGAGACCGGGGCTGGTTGACCTAAAGGACAGGTTGGCCAAGTGTGCTTCATGAGCGTGCTATTGTGCGCAGTGGCGTCATCTATAATGATTTTGGTGGGGTATTAGGTCGCTCATGTACTAGAGATGGCCGGGTTTCGGTTATTTTTACCCGAAGCCCGATCCGTGTTCAGAAAAACTATGTTTATCTGGAGACGATTTTTTGTGTTGTCACTTGTAAGTTCTTATTTCGGCGCTAGTGAGTAAATTTCTATTTTTGGTAGGTAAAAAAAATATTCTAAACTCTACAAAATAGTGTAACTTTTGCTTTTGTAAATCGTGATTGTTCTCGAAAACATTTATTAGGGTAGGTTGGGCGAATTATGGGCGCAGTTGGTTGGCCGACTTGTAGAGCCATGTACTTTAATGTTCGCAAAATTATAACATTTTTTTGAACAAAATTAGATATGCTGATATTGGCTTTTATTAGAAAAAGTATACAGGAAAAATAAACAAAAAAGATTAATTAAAATGATTAACAAATAGAAATAAGAGATCAGAATCATTAAAAGCTGGTAATTGTTGATAAAAACCTGTTTTAATCCACCTAGTAGTTTAATAATGTCATTCTCATATTATTCATATTCATATTCTTCCGATATTATTCATATATTACATCAAGAATAATTAAAATACTACAAGTTAAAAAAGTTTAGAACCCAGTTTGAAGACTTCTTTTGCATAATACTACCACATGTAAATACTATATTTGAATTTAAGTTAGTGCAAATCGATTCAACCATATTTGAAAAAAAATGAGTGGCATTTCAAAGAAATGGAACCGACAACTGGATACCGGTATACGTGAAATTTGGATCATTAAACTATCATCAGTTTTAAGTCCAATTTAAAAGAATTTCCAAAACTTTCTGTATCTTTGATAAGTAAAACATTTGAGTTGAATCTAACTGAAATTCAGGAACTTTGTAATAGGGCTATAAGACATTTTATTTGAATCTTTGTATGTGAAAATCGGTTCAGCATTTTTCGAGTAAATTGAACGACTGCAATTCCGAATCCGAAGTCGAGTTCAAATGAAATTTGGGAAGTTTGTATGAGACCATAAGACCTTTCATTTGAATCTAAGTTTGTGCAAATCAGTTCAGAGGTCTCCGAGAAAATTGAGGGTCAATATTTGTCATACATACACAGACACTTTCTAAGTTCGTCGAGCTGAATCGAATAGTATATATTTTAATATTTAAAAGCCATCAAAACTTATAGTATTTAAAGTTCCTGAAAAGATTTATCACAGATTGATCATGAACAAAACTCTTCCATCAGCATATAATCTGTAGCAGATGTAGGCTTCTCTGGAGACGACCTCTCCCAATGACGAGTGTACGGACTGATTCGAAGGAGCGTCAATGTGGGAAACGCCGATTGATCCAAAATTTAACCGATTTCCCAATCAAATAAGTAACATTGGAGAAGGAGAATAATAAAACCAAGCGTAAGCGCGTAAGCTGGCGGAGATAACTATAGAAGCGATAGCTGTAAGAGCTACCAAAACTAAGTCTAAAGTAGTCGTCATATTTGTTCTCTTAGTTTCAAACTTGAAACACATCCTTTTTTAGTGTTAAACATGTCGAGTTCTTGTAGAGACTAATGGCAATCTTAATAATAAAAAATGGCGGCATGAATATTACTCAGCAAGCCACTTCCGATCACCTGAGAGCCATGGGAAAAGTCGTGAGGTTGGTGACACAAACTGAATGAACGACGACGGCTGCAAATTGCAACTAACAACAACAAATGGATATACTACGAGAATGTGAAACGCAAAAACATCAACATCGAGTGCACGACCGGATCGATCTGAGAAGAACTCAGCATGACGCAGTGATATAAGAAACAACGTCAAACAATATTATCCTTTTGGTGTATAGAAAATCAAAATAGTAAAATCTAAACCGATGAAAACGACAACAACAATTCTTCTTCTCATAACTGAAATTATATTCCTGTGATTGTAATGTGTGAACTTTGTTCTGAAAAATAAACGATTATTGGTTAGAAATTGGTTGGTAGTACTCAAAAACTCTTCATGGAATCAGAGGCGTAATGACCTTACAGGCGAAAAAATTTTTATTCAGTTTTGTTGTTTTTTAGTGAGTTGTCAAACTTGACCTATAGAAAGCTACCTCGCCCTCAGAATTTAGTGTACTAAAATGTGTCCAAAGGAGTCATTTTCCTGAAATGAAGAGCGGATACTCTTAAAGTGATGACAACAGACTACTGTTGCCTGAGTCAGGGCTTCGGAAAATTTCGAAAGTTTCTGTTCGCTTGAAAACGTACATAAATAAGGTCATTATTTAGTTTATTTACGGAATCAATTAAAACACCATCGAATTTCTTACGTACATAATAGCTTGACAAGCTAGGCAAAGGCATTGCATCGCTCACGACCGGTATTGAGTATAATTAAGATCGTCATTACAAGTCAGAACATTAAAACCTTCAGCTGACCGCGTGCCAAAAAATTGTTATCAACCAAACGTAAAAGCAGCTCAGCTGCCTGCTGTCAGCTTTCACACACGACACACAAGATCCCAATCATTCACAATGACCAACCGGTCGTTGAGCAAGGCACGGCCGGGCCCCGCATTCAATGTATGTTTCCTTGAAGCGATACCTAGCACGTGGTCAATCGATTAAGGGCCCATCCAAGCAACCGGTGTTATGGTGTGTGCTGTTCAGCTTATAGTTGCAGCTGCCATCGTTGATCATCGGACAGAGTGGAAAGAAAAACCTTCCTTTTGTCGAGTTACTTCTCCTTTTTGGCACCCTTGTTGTGTTTCGGACGCCGATGCCGCCACCGAACCTACTGCCTAGGCGCTGAGCCCTCGTCTTCGATCCAAGGTGACTAATTGAAATCAAGAAAGAAAAAAAAGTTACTCACAACCCTCGTACCGATGACGTCCAATGCTTCGGCAAGTAAAAGAGGTTTAAAAATGATTCCGATCCCCAGCGATAGTCACATCAGATGGCAGAATTCGAAAGAAAAGTCACCCCTCCGGTTTTATGTCGATTTCATCCCCCTTTTTGTTGATTGGATCCATGTTCTTACGCCTCACACATATCCACACAGACACACCGGTATAAGATTGGAAATCAAGAAAGGAAGGGGTGCCGCTTTCAAATTGAATAATACAGACAGTTGGCAAACCAGTTTGAATCGAAATGAGGGTTCCATGTTTTGTCTTGGCACATTTGAAGGACAAATTTGCTACCCTGTGGAAAGAGTTCAAAAGATGAACAAGCATTAGAAGATAAACAGCCCATCCAGTTTTGAGATGGTCGATGAATTTTATGAATTACAACGAATTTATTGATAAAGTTTGAATCCTATGAAATGGTCAGTCAATGAAATAGCTTGTAAACAACAGTGTGACGAAACGGAATCCGATTTACAGGGTTGCAACTTGGAACCGATACAAAAAAGTACATTTTGATAGTAGGGAATTTTGAACCATTCGGTCATTATCTGACATCGATTGATACGAAACTTCTGCCTTCGTATTATCGCAGCTTCAAATATTTTTTTTTTTCCATAAACAAGACGAGTCGATCAGAAGGATGCCCAAGTAGCAATCCGCAACTAGTTCTAATACGACAAAGTCCAAACTATGTTGCAACAAGAGCACGAATATGTGTTTTATGTTATACTGGTTAAAACATGGTGACAGCAATGTTTCATCATAACAAAAACTAGTTACGAAACAGTTATTTAGGTTTCCAATCATAACATCTTTGTGTCATATTGAATTAAATATAATTCATAAGCTATCGTTACTTAATCCAAACATATTTCTAATCACAACAATGCTTCTAGCCACTAGTTAAAAATAAGTTTATTTGACTTCAATAGTAGCAACCCATAACTAGTTTTGATACCACTTAACCCAACTGTGTTGCAATAAGAACACGAACATGTTTTTTATGTTATACTGGGTAAAACAAGGTGACAGCAGTGTTTCTTTATAACGTAAACATTAAACTAACTATCATTTGTAAGTTATCGTTACTTGATTCTAACATATCTTTAATCACATCTATGTTTTTAGCTACTAGTTGGAAAAAGGTTTATTTTCCGTTGCGAAACCATTATAAATACGTTAACATATATATGAATCGTTACTGTGAATTGACATAGCAATAACTTAGATATTATAAGATTATAACATATAATTTCTTCATTAATTCAGATAGTTATCGGTAAGTTTTCCCAACGTTATGATAACTAAAATGCAAACAAAACAACCTTTGTTGGCTTGAATATGGCGAACACAATATGGAGTCTCAAGAAGTGTATGAAACGTAAATAAAACCAGGATATTACTGTTTTCAAAACTACTTTTTGCCGAAAGTAGTGAAAGGAAGAATAGTCATTTTTGTTCTATTCACTGTCATAAACACGAAGAAAATAATATAGGGATTGAACATCGATTGTGATAATATTATAGTTCTCATGATATATGAGTTTAAAATGATGAGAAATCACTCTACTTGGAATAATTTTGAGCATTCTGAACATAGGGTTATTTTGTTGTTTATTTTTATATCTTTATATACAGATTTTGATTAAAGGCGCATAAAAAACAGTTAAGTAAAATTGAATTCCGCTCGACAGTTTTTGGATCGTTATGAAATTTGTACCTTGTATCAAGTGTGTGACTTAAAGTACTCTTCTGCTTTTTTATTGATGATAGAAAAGTATTCTGGATTCATTCAATGTTTATAATGTCGATGGTGACTAAGTTTCAACTAGTTTACTTGGAAACAAGTTATTTTCAAGTTATGGAAAGATAAGTTATTTCAGTATGGCATTCCAACGTAACCACAACTTATTTTTAGCTGACTTAGCAACTAATAGAAATTGCGCTTTTTGAGTTACGCTAGTGGTTAGATGTTAGTAACAATCACTCAAATTTCTGGTTGCAAACTAGTCACAAATAAGTTAGCGTAACAAAAATTGTTACTTGGGTGTTGAGTGATTTTTCAGACTTCAAAAGCGGTTTTCTATTTTTAAAACTACATCGGTTTTTGGGAAGACGAAGAACAAGTCAAGGCGCCACCAAAGTTTGAAGATTAAGAATTGAAGGAATTTCTCGATCAATACCCATCGCAAACGCAAGAAGAGCTTGCCAAATCACTCGTAGTTTCTCAGCCAGTCATTTGACAACGTTTAAATGTAATGGAAATATTCCGAAAGGTAGGCAATTGGGTGCCGTATGAATTGAAACAAAGGGATGTGGAACGCAGTTTGTTCTCGTACGAACAACTTCTCCAACGACACAAAAGGAAAGGTTTTTTGCGTCGAATTGTTACTGGTGATGGAAAGTCCATCATGATAATTCAAAATGTCGGGCAACGTATGGAGCCATACATCATCGTCGCCTCCGTTTAAAACATTCATGGCCTGAATGTAATGCTCTGTATTTGGTGGGACAAGTTGGGTGTGGTGTACTATGAGCTACTGCAACCGAGTGCAATGATCACGGGAGAGGTCTACCAACGACAATTGATGCGTTTGAGCCGAGCATTGCGGCCACAATACACCTTTAGGCACGACAAAGTAATTTTGCAACATGACTCTGCTCGCCCACATGCTAAAAGCCTTGGTATTACATTCCTGTAGTGGAATTTGACCTTCTGTTTCAACAGACTTCGCAGCCGATTCAGAGTGTACAGAACCATTGCATGGCTGGTGCTACGTTTCTATTGACACTACGAATCCTTCCAGGTCGGGGCTCGAACATACGACAACTGGTTTGTAAGACCAGTGCCTTATGCATTGAACCGCCAACCCGGGATTCGCCCACATGCTGCACAGTCGATAAAAACATACCTAGAAACGAAATTACTCCTTCTGATTACTATTTGTCCCGGTCATTGCAGCTTGGCTTGGCAGACCAAAACTCAGTAAATTCATTGATCAGTATTAAAAGTAAGAGATACAATTTGTAATTCTAAAACTTCACCTGCTTGAATGAAGTCAAACCAGGATACTCGAATTCAACTGTTTTGTAATGGAAAAAAACAGATGGTTAAGACCGACGCTAAATAACTGTATATAATAGTAATATGTTTTAATGTTGTAAATATTGTTTTTTAGATTCTTTGCTAAGAAAGCTTTTCAGCGACAAATTTGCTCATAATTTTAATCATATTAAGATGATTATCAATTGAATTTTACAGCTTATGGCTTGCCGATTAAAATCATGTTTAGGCTGAAAAATGCAACCTTCAGATTTAGTAAAGATTTCCATTCCTACGAGCTACCAGGTGAAATGTAGTTCCGAAAAATGCGCGCAAATTTACAACCGCTAGAATTGGACGAATCATCGCACAAAGCATAACAAGCAAAACCTACACATAGTAACCAGGAATATTTTCAGCGATTGAACGCAGTGGGCTTACTACAAATTTGGTTGGCTTGTAAAATAGACTCCTTTGAGAATTTTTGAATATTGCACACTTTGAATACACAATCCTAATTCAACTGTTATTGTTATAGATTACGATTAAGGAGTGTATCGAAAATATGCTATCCACATACATTTGTGTTGTACGCATATATTTGTGATGGTTTTTTATGCTCAGATCACAGCATGCTGGGCGTTTGGCTGTCAGCTTTCGTTTGTTTACTTGTTTGTGAAATTGAAATTCAGCGTTTTCAAAATGTCGCGTATTGATAAGGAAGTGAAAATTAAGATTCTGGACACATGGCTAAGTGAGAAGGGTATTACTATACGAAAAGTGGTGAAGCGGCTTGGAATTCATCATGCCAGTGTTAAATCCATCATTAATAAGTTTGGGGAACACTATTCTTTGGATGAGCTACCAGGAAGAGGCAGAAACCCGGTTCTTCCAACCCCGAAACTGGACCAGAAAACGGTATCTCTAATCATAAAGAACAAATCAATGTCGATACCTGATTTGGCCAATAAAGCAGGAACGAGTGTCGGAATAATCCAGCGTATCAAGAGGCGAAATCACCTGAAGACCTACAAGAAGCAGAAAATCTCGAAACAGAGTGTAGAACAGAAGAAGCGAGCAGTAACAAGGGCCCGGAAATTGTATTCGTGTTTTTTGCAGTGGTACTGGTATGGCAAGCAATATGTTCCTGTGATTTGAAGTCAACCATTTTTTACACTACCGGAACTATAAATGCAGAAATCTATCGATCTGAGTGTCTCCAGAAGAGATTGCTGCCTTTATATAAGAAGCATATTACACCTCCACTGTTTTGGTCGGCTTTAGCGTCGGCTCACTATGCCAAAACCACTCTCAATTGGCTTGCGGAAAAGGGTATAAATTTCGTTGAAATAAATATCAATCCACCAATTTGCCCTCAGCTTCGACTCATCGAACGTTACTGGGCAATCGTGAAGAGGGTCAGACTGGTAAGGCAGCTAGGAACATGCAGGAGTTCAAAAAAATTTGGGCTGAAGCGTCCAAAAAATGCGATGCAACTCTTGTCCGGAACTTGATGAAGAGCGTTCTATCAAAAGTTCGAAAATTCGTAAAGTAATAACTTAAATTTCATCCGGTTTTCATTATGCTCAAGTTTAACCTCGTACAATAAAGGATAAATTTTTAGTTTGAATAAAATATCGTTTCTTATCATAATTTGAAAGAAAAATTTGTGGATAGCTCATTTTCGATACACTCCTTACACTAGAACCATGAGTGCTTATAATTGACTAACATGAGGTTATATTTATATGTAATGACTAACATGCTAACAATGTATATACCTGAGCAGAGATGGCATTTCACCAGAGTTATACACGCTAGAGTCAGATTTTTGCCACACCGAGGATGAAAAAAACGAAGCACCGCACAAAGAGGAAAGCGCACTTCTTCTCAGTATCGAATAGACAGCATTTGAGTGTGTGCTTGTGGTTAAAGAAGCTGGCGCGAGTGAAACACATTCTCTTCGCATGAATCGCTCTCACGCGCTCTCGTCTAAATACACCCAAGCAGTGCTGTAAAACTTCATTCAATTCAATTGAAACTGAATGTGGAACACATTGACGATCTATCGAATGCAGTAAACTTCACTCTCTGACACACACAATGTTTGCTGACGGCCCGAACGGGCAGCATTCAATTCATCACTCGTTTCTCTTCAATCGAGGCTCAGTTTAACCACCGTCAGTTGATCTCTTGAAGTAACAAAATATCTCTTTCAATAGTGTGAGAGCGGCCTTCAAATGAGGTTCTTGTAAACATTCGAATTGGTTCAAGATAATAGATGAAAGACAAACCAGATAGCTGAAATATCAATCACAGAATACACATAAATTAATTGTTTCCTCCTTTAGTTTTCATTTTTCATACTTTACTCCATTTACAATTCTATTCGTTCGAATTTGCTTACTACCAAGAGCGAAGGCGATGAAGCAGGTAGATTACTTGGCACTCGAAACTGAGCAAACAAAACTTCAAATGACTAGGTACGAATAATCAACTGACGATGAATGCCGGGAGCTTCACTTGAAAATGGCAGCAAAAGTCAAATGAATTAGAAGGGATATGCTGACTGTCAGCGGCCATAAATTTCATTTTCATCCTTTATTATTCGATTGAAAATGAAATTTTACCGCACTGCACCCAAGTGACCACTGGCGCGTGATAGTGAGCGAACACTTCTGTGAACTTCAATTAATAGAGAGTAGATCTGGCCTTGCTATGAAAAATTTGCAAGGAAAACCGAAAATTTTACGATAAATTGTTTTATTTTGCTGATTTTGCGTGTCCACGCTTCATCTACGAAAACCATACAGCAGAGTGCTCACCGGCGTGTACACCTCTGTGAAAGTATCTGCATCCACCTCAGAGAATTTATTAGCTAATGCTCTAGCACTTTGGTGCGATTCAGTGGAAGAGGTAAAAGGAAATAAACAAACGCACTCATGATGCGTGCACACTTACACAACAGTGGTGTATAAATGTGAAAGAGAAGAGCTCTCGTTGAAGTTGTCAGTGCGAGGGGAGAAATTTTGCTTGCTCTTCGTCACACAGAGGAGATAGACATCTCTGTACCTGAGTTTAGTAGAAAGCATAGATTCTTCTACAGAATGATTGAAAACAAGGAAACTTCTAAGTGTTTCCAATATTTTTGCCAAGCCCTTTCCGCCAATGGGATGAAGTTTAATTAAAAGTATTCACTTGACACGCATGATAGAGCGCGGTCGAATTTCATTATCGATAAAAACACTGTTGAAATTAGTAATGTGTCATAATTTATTTACCAATGAGTTCGAAACATGGACATACATATTTGCATAGCTTATGCGAATCGGTCGAAAACGAATATACAAGCCAATTTTTTAAAATATGTTGAGCAATGAGATTTTCAAAGAATTCATACTTATACTACCCAATGGTATTTACATAACATTACCACTATAGGTTTTTACAATATGTTCAAAAAAGAACCGGAATTTTCATTTAAAAATTCCCGCGCTTGTCCAATCGGTAAACTTTTATTCTCTCAACGTTGGCAACACTTTTAAACACATTCTGTCAAATTTTGACGCATATCGTACGATTAGTTTTTGTTTGGCGTCTATACAAAGAAGTTGAAAAATTTTCGTGTGGCGATTTTTATAATGGATGAAAATTTAGAACAACGGCTCGCCTTCGAAGCGCCATTCGGTCGATTGTTGTGCGGTTTCGACGTCATATTCATAGATCCACACCTCATCACCAGTTATGATGCATTCGATGAATGTGGGGTCACTATCTGCGTTGGAAATGATCTCTTTGGCCACATCAACATGACGCTGTTTTTTAATGAAATTCAGCTTTTTTTGGCACCAGCCGAGAAGCAACGCGTTTCAAACCCAAAACATCAGTTAAAATGTGTTCGGCTGATCCATAAGAGATGTCCAACAACACAGCAATCTCTCTAATCGGTACAGAACGATTTTGCAACACGATTGGCTTCGCCGATTCAATGTTTTCTTCAGTAACAGATGTTGTTGGGCGGCCAGGGATCTCATCATGATCCAAGCTTTGAAGCGTTTATACCACTCGTATCCTAGACACGATTCACCAAAGGCCTTTTCTAACATTTTCAACGTTTCGGAACACTTAAATCCATTTGCAACACAAAATTTGATGCACGCACGTTGTTCTAAATTTTCATCCATTATAAAAATCGCCACACGAAAATTTTTCAACTTCTTTGTATAGACGCCAAACACAAACTATTCGTACGATATGCGTCAAAATTTGACAGAATGTGTATAAAAGTGTTGCCAACGTTGAGAGAATAAAAGTTTACCGATTGGACAAGCGGGGGAATTTTGAAATGAAAATTCCGGTTCTTTTTTGATCATAAGGTATCAAAATTATTCCACAAAACCACTTGTATGTATTAACAGTATGCTAGACAACGAAAAAAATTGCTCCAAATAAATTATGTTCTGATCCTCTATTCAGTAGAATAATACATTTTCCATAAACGTACATTTTGTCCCGGGTTGGCGGTTCAATGCATAGGACGCTGGTCTTACAAGCCAGTTGTCGTATGTACGAGCCCCGACCTAGAAGGATTCTCTTAGTGTCAGTGGGATCCATAATACTAGCCATGCAATGATTCTGTACACTAAGAATCGGCTGCGAAGTCTGTTGAAACAGAAAGGCCAAATTCCACAAAAAGGAATGTAATGCCAGGACTTTGCTTATAAACGTACATATGTATGAATTTTGGTTCTAGCACCAGGTTATATGAATGTTATATTTTTAAATGTTAGAAAAGACCAATACTACTTGACTTGTATTCATTTCATTCAGTAGTCTGTCTAGGTTGAATTTTTAGTTTTGCGATAATGAATTGCTACAATCTGACCTACAGGGTCCGGCACTCGAAGTGTAACCAATTAAATAGGCCATAAATTCAGTTTGGAAAATTACTTTTACTTGATTCAAAGTACAAAATGTGTAAAAATAATAATAAAATCAGAATCAATTCATTTTTGCTCGATATGAGCACCTTTTGCCTTGACTATGGCCTTGAGACGGTCAAAAAACGAATCACAAGTTGCCGAATGTGACTTGCAGGTATTTAGGCCCACTCGCGGACAATAACTTTTTTCAGCGCCTTGAGACTGGTGTATCTTTTAGTTCGGACTTTGCTCTCCAAAATGGCCCAAAGAGAATAATCCATTGGATTCGCATCTGGTGAATTCGAGAGCCATTGTGTGGACGTGATGAAGTTCGGAACGTTGTTCTTCAGCCATTCTTGGTTCACTCGAGCTTTGTGAGACGGTGCCGAGTCCTGCTGGAACGTCCATGGTCTGCCACCGAAATGTTTGTCTGCCCACGGCTTCAAAGCAACCTCCAGAATACTTTCCCGATAATATGTCGCATTTACCTTGACGCCAGGCTCGATGAAAACGATTGGAGAGCGCCCATCTGCAGTTACAGCGGCCCAAACCATTATCTGTCTGGTGGCCAATCGATGACTCAAATTCTCGTATGAACGGTCGGTCAAGTAAACCCTATCGTTTTGAGAGTTTACGAATTGCTCAATTGGAAAAATTTTCTCGTCAGAAAATACAATGTTCGGAAATTGACCGCTTTCGGCCAAACTAAGCAACTCCTTCGCTCTCTCAAGTCAAGATTTTTTTTTCGCGTTCACTTTTGGCAGAATGCTTTCTTGCGCTTGTAAACAATTCTACTCCGAACTGTCATTTAGCAAATTTCTAGAGAGCTGATGCCCGTGCGTCAGCTGCGCGAGCGGTCTGAAGTTGGTTACACTTCGAGTGCCGGACTCTATATTATACGATATTACACAACAAAACATTATTACTACAGTAATATCAATGCATTGAGCTCAACAGAGTTGGACATTACTAACAACATTATAAACTATAAAAAACCTTCCTTAATATACCTAGTGGTGTAATGATGCCTTTCTCATATATAATACTGTGGTGTTCTATTCAAAATGTTTCTCTTCGATTCCCGGTGAACGACCGCAACTAGGTTAAAACCGGGTATAAATAAACGATATAATAATAATAATAATAATAATAATAATAATAATAATAATAATAATAATAATAATAATAATAATAATAATAATTTCTCTTCGATTTTTGTAAGAAACCAAGAGATTGTTTGTGCATTAACTAGTATAACATGAAGAATGACACAATTCTCTGATCGGTTAGGCCATCCATTAGAAAACGAAGTGGGTTCACTATTATATGTACTTCCAGCACCGGAACCTGAGAACCGGTATAATCGAAGTCGGTTCGTACGGCCACCAACTAACATGACGTACAAACTCAACTAGTTTTTATTCATATTTTGAAGATTTTATACGATTTTGCATCGTACTCTAAACGACGATTGAAATTTTCGTTGTATCCAAAAATATGTAGTAATTTTTTGACGAACCGTAAGACCTTTCATTTGACCCTAAGATTGGGAATAACAGTTTTGAGTCCAGTTTAGAATTTTTTACGGTTTTTGTTTCGCCTGTTTAAGTGACGGTGTACAATATTGAGCACACTTTACCCTATAACTCCGGAACCGGAAGTTGGATCCGGATGAAATTCAGGAATTCCGTATGGGACCGTCAGACCTTTCATTTAAATCTAAGTTTGTTGAAATCGGCTCTGCCTTCTTTGAGAAAACCTAGTGAGATTGTTTGACACACACAACTTGTTGTTATTTCAACACAAAATCCAATGTTGCATAAATTCGTGTCTTTATTTGATATGTAATTTTTGCTCACGATATAATGCCACCGAACCCACCGAGCATTTCTCACAACACGAAACAGCAGCACGAAAGCAATACAGCAAATGCTGAAAAGTTTATGTAAATTTTTTCAAATTTCGGTTGGTTTGGCAAAAGTATTTTAATTTTGAGTTGCATTTTCAGATTCTTTGTAAAAATTTGCAACAAACTCTATTTCTCAGTTCAAAAATCATCCCCGTGAAACGGAACAGTTTTTAAATAATTGATCAAAAACGCGAAGCGTGCATTCCGTACATTCCACCTTAAGGTCTGAGGACAGAGGGTCACGTGTTGAGTTTTAAATCGACCACGTGGCTCGCTCAATTCGCTTTACGCATCGTATTTCTCTTGTACTCTCTCGTATATGAGCAAACAGTACCGGGTTGCCAGCATACATTTTATTATTTTGATGAGAAGTTTTATCACATTAATTTACCGTATGGGTTGGACATTACATGGATTCCAATGAACAATGAAAAAATATTTAACTCTCTCAACGATTGAATGTCTGTGTATTTTTTAGCCTTGTCGAGCCAATTTTATTTCTCTCTCCTTTTTCAGAATGCTATCAGAAAACCAAAGCGAAAAAAATGGTGGATGCATTGAAACTGACTTTGTTTCACTGAGAAATACAAGTCTTTATTTTTATCGCGATAACACATTATCTAGACTTTGTTACGGTAGATTTATGATACAAGCCTTCAAAGCCGAGATATTCGATGAACAAGTAGAGGTATGCATTTCCGAGCGTTTCAATTTTCAGTCAGAAAAAAATACAACACGACCGCTAAACTCAATGAATCATTCTGAAAATTTCACAGAATATTCTCAACTAAATTTCGAAGACATTGTCAGGTGGGTTTTTCTATATTCTGCACCGTTTCCAAGAAAATTTAAATTGAAACGGGAAAATAGCAAAAAACCTACCACTTAACGGTACTGTCCTCAGCCCTTAATCGAAGCTCACAAACGTAGGTTAAATTTTAATGCAATACGTGAGTTATATAAATATTAATTTCTATACGAACAGACGGAAAAGTTATAAATATTATGGATGCAAAACGGGCTTTTTATAAGGTTACTTTTCCACAAACGTCTTTCGGTATCAGTATCAGTTTCACTATAAACGATTCACTTCCAATAATATAATAATAACTTGTTTGAAACATAAAAAAATCTATAAGAAATCAACAACAAAACAATAACTGTAACGTCAGATCTTGTTCTTACTGGCATCAACCTCCCATTCAGAACCGAAGAAAACGAAAAGAAACTAAATCAAAGGGTTGTCTATTGACTGGCAAATACAAAACCGGAAATCATAAACTCAACCCTACAGAACTTGTTACAGTTCGCATAATACTTGCAGCACAATAGCGTTGAAATGATTCATACTTCAGTGTTGCGAAATTTTTAACCCCTTCTAGATTACTCGCAGTTCGTGAATAAATTTGCAAACTCGCCGGTAGGAAACTGCGTATTGGATTTCTTTCCTTTTCTCTGCGGTGAAGGCTGCAACGTAGTTTTCGATAGGTTCACCTATGCCACCTATGAAACCAAACTCGTTATTCCATTAGGACGATAGTTTCCGTTGCTTCTACTACGGGTCGAGACAGTTGATTAGTAACTATTAATTCAAAATGAAACGACCGTATTCCGTTAATTTCCCATCTCGAAAGGGGAACGGATTTTTCTAGAAACGAGTGAGATCTTTTGTACAAACAGAAAACGAAGATTGATAAATTGTCTTTAAAATCTGCCGTTCAATTTCGGTAGCATGTAGATTTAAGATTCGCCATATGGTGTTTCCAACAATAAAGTTTGCACACCTTGGCATTTTGCGGCTTTGATTTTAAAATTATGCTTTGGTACAATATTTTGTTGCGGAACTGCACCTTCTGTTAAAATTAAGACCCCTTCCGCATGAGAGTTCAGTTGTAAGGAAGCTGGTTTGTAAATCCTGCGTCCTAGATCACCGACTCTTAAACTTGTTTTCAAACCAATTGAAGCAACACATTAAAACTAAGAAAAATTGAGTTCTAATGAGTATTAAAGAAATATTTTCACGTGTTCCATTTGGCTTTAGATTCAGGTCATATGCGAAATTTCGACGCATCCCAAAATAAATAGCAATCTATTCGTCACTTCTGGCGTACAACAGCCACTACAAAAAAACTTTTCTTTTGCTAATTTTCGATATAAAAATTATTTCCAGATCGGTAATTATCAAAACCATCTTGGTACATACTTTCGCTTTATGCTGTATGGATCCCGCTGCAATTAGATCCCCCGAGCGAATCGTGTAGAGACAGAAAATTCTAACAACCAAACACACACTAAATGTTCGGATACCATACGGACATAAATTGCATTGTAGGGATCACTAAATTGAGTGGACTAAAGAAATACGAAGGAGATAGAGAGACTGGTTCGAAGAAAAAAAATTATATTCCATCCATCTATTGTACTTGGAGCATTTTTGAGCCATTATTTTCAGCCCTTTCATGACGAACATCTCGTTTGTTCGATTTTGATCAAAATTTCGAATCGTTCCCCCCGCGTATCCTGATGTCCAATATAAATGTTTTCTAAGTGATAATACACTAAGAACTTTTTTTATGCGGTCTTTTTTTGGCGGTTTTTTTTAATACGCCTTTTTTTAAGCGAATTTGAAGAGTTATGCGGTTTTTTATGCGAAGTTTCAGAGTTATGCGATTTTTTATGCGAATTTTCAAAAAAGACTTCAGTATAAAAGAAAACGTATTTCCTGGATTGGTGTGACAGAAACGGCATGACAGTAAACGTTAATAAATGTAATGTGATCACTTTCTCACGGGCACAGTCTCCAATTATTTTCGAATACTCCATGATGATGGCTTCAGTTGAACGAGTTTCGTCTATTAATGACTTGGGCATTATTCTCGATTGCAAGCTTCGTTTCATCGAACAGTTTTCATTCGTTACTGCGAAAGCCTATGCAGTTTTGGGACTAATCAAACGAAACACTCAAAACTTCAACGACGTGTACTGCCTCAAGACAGTTTACATCGCACTAGTACGCAGTATTCTGGAGTATGGAGTTACAATTTGGGCTCCGTATCAGAAGCAGAAGTGCTTCGTCCGATTCGCATTCCGAAGACTACCTTGGATAAATCGTCCTCAACTACCTCGTTACGAAAATCTCTGTGCTCTCATCAACCTACCTACTTTACAAAACAGACGAATACTCCTTCAACAACTCTTCGTGTTCGACCTACTGAATGACAACATTGATTGCCCCATACTACTGGAAAAAATTAATTTTAACGTTCCGGGAAGTATGGCCAAAACAACCCAATGGATGTTTGTTGTCATCGTTTCAATAGCGTGTATCATTTATTTGATTTTAATATGAGCAAAGACATATTCAAATCGAAAATAATATTTTTAAGTTAACATAAGTGTGTAGCTATAAAGTAAAATCTGTGCGATAGGTCACCTCTAGTCGAAGACAATAAAGAAATAAAAAAAAAACATTTACATTTATTTAGACTACTATCAAGACATAAAGGGTGAATTTTTTACTGTTATTTTTTTGGCAACACTGCTTTTGACAGATCACGCGTGAATCGTGTCATGTGTCATTATCAAACTTGTTCAGTTTGGTCTATAATTAAATCATGAATCGTCATTTGGTCAATATTTTAATCATGAATGGGCACTAAAAAGTTGGATGAAGCGACGAAGCTCATTCCTGGTTGAATGGTTACGTCAACTAGCAACATTACCACGATTGCCGAAGTGAAGACCAGCCAGAAGCAATGCAAGAGCTACCAATGCATCCCAAAAAAGTCACTGTTTGGTGTGGATTATAGACCGGTGGCATTACTCGCGAAATACCAGCCGATATGTTGGAGAGTGTACCAAAGTTGAACTTTCCGCTTGGGCCATCTAAAGCGAAACCGCGGCCAACATTTACATCTTCAAATATTAATTTACATTAAACGGTCTATCGATTCCAACAAAGATTTCATCAATTCTCTCCATATTTTTGTGTTTTGTTTATTTTTTTCTGAAAATAAAATCCTATTCCTCTTAAAAATCACCCTTTGCACGCTCTTTGAACTTAACTCAGGGTTTGAGTTGCGATTACTCAAATTGATAAGCTGGAACAATATGTCAAAATTTGAGTATGGATTTGAGTAAAATTTGCTCAGGCCATGAGTTCTCTCGCATTTATTCATACAAGAGAGTAAGCGATGAGTTTTCAAACATTTGAGTGAAAAAAATGGTTCAGTGCGTTTTCTTCATCGGAATATTCTTATCGAATCTAAGGATGCAAGAATACGTCATTTTTTGTTCCTAGATCTGGTTTTTGAAACCACAAATCATCAATCATAGATGTTTTCAATAGAAAGTTTGTTGTTTCCATTACGCTAAGTGAGAAGTACAACATAAGGATATCAACATCGTTCAATTTTGACACCAAACCGGTCAGAAGGAAACGGGTTAGAAACACTTTTCTGGGCTTTCTATTAAAAAAAACAGAATGACTTTGTATATCAACATTTACGAATAAGAATGTTTTTATTTTGAGTGCAAGGATTGTGCAAGTTTTGAGTTGAACTCACTTAAATTTTGAAAAATATATTTTTTTCATATTTTGAGTAAAAAATACTCAAATTTTGAAAGCTTCGTCTCTTAACTCAAAAATGAGTAGATAGGTGGTAACTCAAGTTTAGAGTACGTGCACTTTTTGTGGATTTGAGTGGTGTGTCACTCAATTTTGAGTTATGTAGAATGAGGGTATGGTATGTTATTCAGCTGTGAATAAATTCCTTATCAATGCTGCATGGGCACAAATTTTCCATTTGAACTGGAGACTCCAACTTGACCAGTTCGTAGTGGGTTTCGAACTACGAATTTCATATTGATCTGACATCTGGTTCCGGAATTACAGGGTGATTAGTGTAAGAATTTCAATTTCAAAGTACTTACTCTTTTTTCTTACAGATGGCGTGACTGATTTTCGCAAAGTTAGGTTCAAATGAAAGGTCATATGATTCCATGCGAATCTCATGACTACGGTTCCGGAATCACAGGGTGAAGACTGTTAAAAATTCTCTAAACTTGACTCAAAGCTATCCCAATCGTTAGTCATTGTAAGTAGGCAACCAAACGAACCGATTCCGGTTATTCTGATTCTCGGTTTCCAATTCCAGATGCACCAGATGGAAGCTCACTCAATTTTCTCAGAAACGGTTCGACTCATTCTTATAAATATAAGTTCAAATGAAAGGTCCTATGGTCCCATACGAAACTCCTGAATTTCACCTGAATCCGACTTTCAGTTCCGGAGTTACGCGAAAGCAAAAGAGGCTCAAAACTGTAACTGAAACCAATTTGTAAGCCATATTTGTTGCGTATTATATGAACCAACTTCGGCTATATCGATCCTCGGAATCCGATATCGGAAGTAGTGGAAATAGTGGTCAAATTGTTTACGTCCAAACAAACTTTCCTGTTCCTATTCAATGGAAAATTTTTTAAGGAATTTTTTTTATGAAGGTATTTTTTAATTGAATGCATAAAATCTTAAGAATATTGTGGCAAAATTGACGAAGTCACGAGTATTTTTCAACCTGTCGGATTTTAATACCTAATTTGTAAGAATCACAACCCAAGTCCAAACGTCCTTATAACTAAACTGTATATGTTGTCAGTATACAGTATAAAAGCAGTACATATTTTATGAAATTTAAAAGCGTTTTCTCCACAGTTCAGGTTTCTAGAGTAGGTGGCCTTCATAACTTCATAACTACTATACCGAATTTGGAAATTTGAACACAATTCGTGTACATAATTTCCATGGTAACGCTTCAGAGTTTTTTTTTTCAAATTTGATAACAGTTTTTTGTTTTACAACAACAAATTGCCCGATTTTTATCGCAAAAAATCCCGTTCAAAAAAATTAAAAATTTAAATTTCGAGCAACGCTTCTAACTTTACCTGGGGAAAACTATTATGAAACTAATAAACTTTGTTTTTTTTTTTATTTCAAACCCGTCCAAATAATAGCTGCCATTGCCGTTTTTTTCGTGCAAATTTTAAATAATATTCTTCAAATGTTGTGCTTTAATGTACCAATGTTGCTAAAAAAAAGTTCTTGACTGTGTCGAAACAAAAACAAACATAAAAGCTTACAGGTTTTCATACTATTAACCTTAATCGCAGTTCCTTCCACAACTTGTGTTATTATTGTATTAACTCGCACTGTGAGCGGTTCTCTGGAAGGTTTATTTCGATACGTTCATTGGTATTGCAGAGCGATTGACGCGTCTACAATCGTGATATGTGAGCTCAATTCGTCCGCGTCTCTTGTGGAAATGGACTACTAAGCCTCAGTAGGCAATGGGTTCTGTGGTATGTCGAGTAAGAAATTGAAATAAATATTTCATATTTCAATGATTAAAATGTGATTTCGCTTAAACGAACTTGTTAAGATTTAGACGCAATATTATATTTAGTTGCAGGAGTTTCTCTCTTCCCAATTACGATTACCAGATGTTTGACATAGGACTACGCCTTTCTCTACTATGCTCACATGGGTGCATTTTCAAAATTTCACAACACCAGATTTTCTTTCTTAAAAACTTTTCCCCTGTTTGAGTGTTTTCTCTAATCCTTTCACGAAACAAATGGACAAAGGTGTAAGATTTTTGTTAACACCACATTTAATGCGTAAGTATTGTTTAAATAGTGAAAAGATAGGTCCAAACACGAAACATTAAAATCAATCGAATCTATAGATAGACCCTGTTGGGCGTTTGCTAGCTTCAGTTGAGATTCCGTCCCTCAAGCCTAAACGCAGACAAATAACAACTAGTGCTTCTGTGAGTATATTTGCTGTTGGACGTTCGTAATGTGAGTTACGCTTCAAACAAGAATGATTGTGTCATCCAGCTGCTGAAAAGTTGACAACGATGGGGAACATTATACAAAATCAGCCATTCTAATGGCTCTAAATGCTATCTAATGAACTATTAAGATTACTTCTTCTCAAATCGAAGGTAAAAATCATCAGCTTAGAGCAAATCTTGAATAATTTTATTAGCTTTGAGCACATTTTGTTGTGAGAAAATCGCACCAAACGAGCGCAAATAAAGCTAGCATTTGGCGTTCGAGAATAATGTTCCAAACAGTGTTTAATATCGTAGAGAATTTCACAGTTTTCACAAATGAATCCCGTATAGCATTTTGATAGTTTCTTTCACTCAAATATTGATATGTACACTGAGGTCTCTTTTTACACGGGGGATACGTATCGCGTAAAAAAACTTCGGAAATCCGCATAAAAAACCGCGTGATTTCGGAAATCCGCTTAAAAAATCACAAAACTAAAGACATTCTTTCATGTCAAATATCTCAGAAATGCATGAAACGTCCAGATCTGGTGTAATTTCAAAAAATCGACTTTGAAACTTTCGAATTTTAAAAAAAAATTGAGATTTCCGAAACATATTTTTGTCTATTCCAAATGTCTAAGGAATTCATGAAACTTTGAGATCTTGTGTAATTTAAAAAAAAATTATGGGTCAGTGTCAGTGAGCTGATTTAAAAAAACCTTTTTTAATCCACTTAGTGGTGTGATGACGCCTTCCTCATATTAATTATTACTCATTTTCAAAAATATCACTAGAAGATTCTGTGAAGAAATTTTTTATTCAATCAATCTAGAATAAAATAAGAAACTTTCATTGGGTATAAACCAACATAACCTTTTCAATTTGTAAACAATAATGTCAAGTTAATAAGAATTTACTTCAAAACTTTTTGACCACTATTTCCGGTACTTCTGGAACCGGTAACTTGAAACCAGTATAGCCGAAGTCGGTTCGTTTAGTAAGTAACTAATTAAACCTATAAATTGAATCAATTTTAAGCCAAATCTACACAGAAAAATATTATTAATTTTACAGGTAACATAATTCTACAAACGATACAATTCATAAAGCAAAAAGTTCGGAATAACACCAGATCTCGACGTTTCATGTATTTCTTAAACAAAACAAGAATACCGCGTAACTTGGGAATCCGCGTAAAAAAAACCGCTTAACTTCGGAAATCCGGAAGGACTCCAAAGCCACTAACGGCCCTTTTCAGAACCCCAAAAGCAACGTAAAAAAATTATTAAGAAAATTGTCTTAAACTGCCGCTCACTTCCTAGAATACAAACGCAATCTGTTGGAACCAATGGTCCTTTTCAGCTCTACAAGATCTTAAACGGTCAAACGGTAGCAAATCAATTATTATTTATGCACATCCCGAATGCAGTCCTTCGTCAATCTCGCGGTTATGTCTCTGGCACTACTTACTTCAAGTGTTTCAGTATTTCAAATTCAGTTGTTTTTTTTACTAAATTAATCCTTTGTTCAACATACATATTTATTCATAATTTTTCGAGAGAACTCATTCTTATCAATTTCTATTAGCTTCTAAGAATAGTTTTATCTGTCTAAGTTCGTTTTCCTTTTTCTTATTATTTATAATCTTTTAGGCTACTCTCATTCTATAATCAATCGGTCTATATATTATGAATAATCAATTCCACTTTTCACCATTTGTCTTTACGGTAGATAACTATATTTATCGTTGAGACAAAAGTGGAAAAATTGGCTAACAAATGATGTGGTAGATCTCCAGGCAGCCAGCTGTCTGGAGTTTTGCGTGTGAATTTCGGAAGTTTATTTCGTGTACTGTACTTTCTGTTAAGAACACATTGTTTACCAAGACACATATCCCACATCTTCTACTAATGCATCTCCTATTCTATAATACTCGTGGAGATCCAGTGTATGTACGAGTATCGGTCTAACATTCCTTTTCTTCCTCAGTATCACCGCTTCTGGTCGTGGCTGGCGTCGTTTTTGATAATTTCATGAAAAGTTTCGAGTGAGTGAGTATGCACAGTGATAATGATTAGCTACTCCCGAGCTCAGCTATGCGAGCTAAACATTTTTATACGATGATAAGTTGCAATTGTTTCTAACTGAAAAAATGAATTTCGTGCAAATCATATTTCAAAAATATAAGTTAATTAGAAAAATCTCTTCTCACTATCAGATAAATGAAACAGTTTTTTATATTTCTGTATTATTATACATTCCCTAAGTTTTGCACAAGCAATACCAGCAACAGCGGTTCCAAAAGGGTTAAATACATTGATGGACGAACCACAAAAAAACTGAAAACTGAATGCAAACAGACCTACCGGCTTAGACACATGGGTCAGCTTTCCTTGATCCAGCGCACCACTAACCGAACACGTCGGATATGAAAAACAGGACAAGAGAGAACGAAAGGAAACAAAAAAATGCATCTTTATGGGGGCAGATGTTGAGCGTATCGCGGCATTATTGAGTTTTACCTGGTCGTCATCGCCGTCAGTTGCTCCTGATGAGAACACCGTACAAAGCAAAGGCTGCCAGGGCCACTTGCGGTTACGATGTGTAGCTCAACCACCGAAACCGAAGCAGAAACCCCCCTGAAGCGTCCTACTAAATGAAGCAAACACACAACCGTCCCGAAAACACAAAGAAAAACTCGATCATCGTAGGATTTTTTTTTGTGTTGCTCCACAGCAAACGTTAGCATAAATTCACATGGGTTTCGGATATGGCTTGATTTTCTGCTAGCCTGCTACGATTCACAACCGGCTCAAACTTCCTGTTTAATGATTTTGATAATAACATTCGTGTCGTGTCAGCTGGCGGCTGACAGAAAATGGCAGGTTGAATCGTAAAACCATCTCATCGGTGGACGAGCGGTAGGGTAGTGGTACACCAACGGAACCAAATTTGTCTAGTTATGCGAAAATTTCACCGTGACCAGCTGGTCAACAAAGTGTTTCAGATAATCGAATGAAACGGTTGACTGGTGTTTTTTATTTAATGTTGGCCGGATGGTGAAAAACGTTTTTTGATCGTAATTTCGATCTCAATAAATCTGAAGTTTTATTTTTGGTATTTATCCTAGTAAATAATCCCTGTATAATTGTAGTGAAGTATGGCATTATTCTAGGGAATAGAATCAGATTACTTACAAGAATTTCGTAGGAACGAGATTTAGAAATAAAAAGAGTTTCACTATTGTAAAGAGACTCAGGTAAGTCACATTTGAATATTGCTTACATTTAATTGCAAAAATAAAAGAACTGTCAATAAATATCAAACTTTTTTCCTACAATAACTGAATCGACCTTCTACCATTGCCGAAGTGATATATTATTCAATTCCGTTCAATCGTACATGTTAATTAGTAGCATTTTGTTTATTTCATACGGTAATAAAAAAGGTCATCTATTGAAACAAGAATTAGAAGTCTTACACCCTTCGTGCATATTCAAACCGGTTCAGGTACTCTGAAAATATCACAAGACATTTAATGATGCATCAATAAACTCCAGTAAAGTTAAAAGTTTATTTGCTCAGTAAACCTTCAATAAACAATTTTTGCTAAAAACAATTTGTATACCCGAAAGTTTACTTTAAACTTCCAAGTTTATGTTTTTATTTCGGTCGAAACGTCATAAACACAACCGTAAAAGTCAACAGCATTCTCCTCCTAAGCCAGCCCAGCTCCACCAATGCAGGTAACAATTAGTTCTATTCGTCAAAGAGAAACATGTAGTAAATTTTATGATGTTCTCTTCGGGATCTAATGCCCTATTCACAGGCAAAAAGTTCAATTGACTTTGCTAATTGCACCACAGTTTTCTCACTTTTTGCCTGGATCGCTATTTAATTTCGAAGTTAGGATTTCGAGGCGTAACATAATTGTTCATGCCGTAAAATTTGTTCGATTTTCTCCGAGCGGCCGTCGATGGGTTCCTGGAACTTGTGAACATTCTTTCGCCTTCACAGAACCTGCCTGCTAAATACTTAAGAACGGAAGATCGTTTTCTGCTGGTGTCTGATACCTGGGCACCAGCAAGTAAAGGTCGTCCCGAATGTAGCAATTTAATTCCGTTTGCCCTCATTCACGATACCAGCTTGAAAAGAACAAATTTGCCGCGAAAGAAACACCTACAACTGAACACGTTAGTTGTGCCCATGCGGATGCGGCATTTCATCCAAGCGGATGTTATTAACTGTAATGCAGACCGCAGGTTCGTCGCCGACTTTTGAAGTCACTGATGCGATAGAATCCTGAAATGAGTGACCCCGGTGAAACATCTCCAAAGCTTCAGAATTAAAACCTGTTCGGAACGAATCAAATATAACCTATATCAGTTCCCCTCTCTACCGCCACACATAGGAACACAGACGAACGACTACAAGCTTTAATCCTCTTTGATCAAAACAAACAACAGAAAATTTTTCAAACATGTTTTGATCGAAGCAATAAAATCGAAGGGTGGTTTATGAATTGCTAAACCTATTCCTACTACTTACTTTTTAAAAATAGTTTCACTCATTTGTCCTAGGCAACTGGTTTAAATTATTCATTCTGATGACATACTATTAGTCATTCGGCAAATTTAGTAGATTTTATAAGATTTGAAAGAAGGTTCGGAATTTTATACACTCTTCATCGTAAGATTCCGGAGCTGGAGAATAAATATGAGACCTTTGATTGTGAAAATCTGTAAAGACATCTCTGAGAAAAATGAGTGAGTTCTATTTTAGAATATATGACCACAATTACTGGTGCGTCCGGGATCGGAAACCTGAAACCAGATTAGTCGGAATCGGTTTGATTGGCGGTCTACTGGTTATCACTATCGATAATTTTTGAGCCCAGCTTAAATTTTTTTATATATTTTGTTTAAAGCGTAAGCGAAGGTCCGGCATAAAGTTTTTAACAATCTTGAGTCTGTAATTTCGGAACTGGAAGTCAGATCCGTATGATATTCAGGAGTTCCATTTGAACCTAAATTTGTGAAAATCTGTCAAGCCATCTCCGAGAAAACCTAGTAAAACTATTTGACACCTATACACTAACACACATACATACACACAGTTATTGTTCAACTCAACGAACTGAGTCGAGTGGTATATGATATTTGACTTACCGGGCCAATTTTACATGTTGGGTTTTTTCAAGTAATTGCATAACTTTTCTATATGAGTAAGACTTTTGCCTTTGCGTTCTGTCGGTTACGTCACTTATACCACTAAGGGTCTCCAAGACTCCGATCAAATGTCCGTTTTTTCAAAAATTCGATTACGTTCCTATAGAGAAAGGCGATTCAATATTTTCAACGTGGCTCCAATCCCGGGAGCATTGAATGTGTTAAGCGATTCGTTTTGAAACAGTTTACCAAATATCTAAATAATAATCTTATTACTATGAATTAATTAAACTAGTTTGAGAAATTATAACAAATTGGCTCAAGTGACACGTTTCTCTGGTTATACGGAGATTAGTACTTTGTGCTGGCTTCTTATCATTTTCCAGATGGGATGGAGGCTTGAAACACAATACAGTATTCACCAAATAAATGATACTGCTCTAATCTCATTTCACGACAGTAGGCACCAGCACCAGCACGGCCATCCAACAGAGAACGGTCCGTATGACAAATTTTGTTCACCAAGTCGTTCCAAATAAACAAACAATCACTCCTCACGAAGAGAATATCTCACGCTAAATGTTTTGAAAGAAAAACTGCATGTGGGAGTTAGGTTACTAGAATTGAGTAAATACTCATCCTAAGTAACCATGTAAGACAACAGGCCAGTGTGGATAGTAGCATAAACCCAATCCAAAGCCTGATCCAAAGCTTTGTAACCTTAAGACGTTATGTTCAAGATAATGAACACTGGGAAAATTCGATTCTTTCTAGTAGAGTTGGGCGGGGCGAAACACTTATCTTATTGTTTTACCGATTTATTTGTCACTATTCTTCGAGTCGTAACTATCTGAAAAAGTCTCAGAAGTACTAATAGTACTGTTGCTGTACCGTTGAATTCCACTATGTTATATCACGTCATTACACTCTCACAAAGTCACTATTTTCACAGTCACTATTTTTCCGAAAGTGTTTCAAACGTTATAATACAGATACGTATTTCGGAATGCTATTTGCATCCTTCTTCAGTGTATCGGTTTTATAAAAAAAAAAAATTTAGTCTCAGAAGTAGCTTTGGGTGATAATTTCGGTTTCATACATTCAGGTAAGTAAGTGCTAAAAGACAGTTAAGTACATCACCATCATCAGGCAAATACTCAAAATCTGAAGTTCTTAAGGAACCGACATTGAAGTCCTTCGATTTTCGAATATATGTTATTCAATCTGCACACACCAAAAAAATTTGAATAATACAGGTAACTTAATTCCTCATACAATGTAATTCATAAAGACCTAATCTGTCAAATGACGGAAAATTTCATTTGTAATGACTTAATGTTAGACTAGCTTGAATTTTACTGGTTTCGACTGTAACTTGCATTCTGCTAGCAGGTGTGACTGTATGCATTTAAATGTTCCTTTTACCAGCCATGCAGATGTGTGCTTCTGTGGCTCAGTCGATTAACAGACGTACTTGCGATCCAATGATTCTCGGTTCAAGTCGCGGCGGTTGCCATCAGTGCTCTTTTTTTATTTCAACGAATGTCATGTCATGGAGTTTTAGACACTATAATAAATGTGCTTCCACGTGAATTTGCGCGAGCTGCGACGCTCCATTTATGTGTATCTAATAAGATGTAAAATCATGGGATTTTTTTGGTGTGCATGATTCAATGAGACAAAAGACAGTTGTGAAAAGGTTTTTCAACCCCTTCGCTCAGATGATCGAAGAGCACTGGTTTATGTACTTCGAACTGACACAAATATCTCCGACAGTAATTTCAAGTCCATTGGAGATTCAATTATTGGTTGATACCGTAAATATCTAATTTTTTTTTAGGTGTGTGTGGATTTGAGATTGCGATGTGGAACTATAAGGAGTGTATCGAAAATAAGCTAGCAACAAATTTTTCTTTTAAATTATGATGAAAAAACGATATTTTATTCAAACTAAAACTTGATCCTTTATTGCACGAGGTTAAACTTGAGCATAATGAAAACCGGATGAAATTTAAGTTATTCTTTCGCGAATTTTCGAACTTTTGATCGAACGCTCATCATCAAGTTCCGAAAAAGTGTTGCATCGCATTTTTTGGACGCTTGAGCCCAAATTTTTTTTTGAACTCCTGCATGTTTCCAGCTGCCTTACCAGTCTTCTTGAAGACCCTCTTCACGATTGCCCAGTAACGTTCGATGGGTCAAAGCTGAGGGCAATTTGGTAGATAGATATTTTTCTTAACGAAATTTATACCCTTTTCCGCAAGCCAATTAAGAGTGGTTTTGCATAGTGAGCCGACGCTAAATCCGGCCAAAATAGTGAAGGTGTAATATGCTTTTTATATAAGGGCAGCAATCTCTTCTGGAGACACTCAGATCGATAGATTTCTGCATTTATAGTTCCGGTAGTGTAAAAAATTGTTAACTTCAAACCACAGGAACATATTGCTTGTCATACCAGTACCTTTAGACCGAATTTCTCCACTAGAATAGACCTGTCCGCATCGCTCACATCCTCCCCAACGACGGCAGTAAAGTTTTGTGGACTTAGAAGGGTTTTTGAGTCCTCCTTTAAATAAGTCTCATCGTCCATAAAAACGCATGCATCCGGACACTGCAAAATACGCGAATACAATTTCCGGGCCCTTGTTGCTGCTCGCTTCTTCTGTTCTACACTTTGTTTCGAGATTTTCTGCTTCTTGTAGGTCTTCAGGTGATTTCGCTAACTGATACGTTGCACAGTGGGGAAAATGGATTAAAAACGCGACGATTTTTTTTGGAGGCATGATACAGCTGACCACAAAGCACCTTTTTCATGTAAAATGGTCAGTAAAATCGATTTCATGTATTTAGAAGGATCGCACGGAACTCTAATAATGTTCATTTTACTCCAAATTCCCTTTTTATACTGCATTGTATTCAAGCTTAACTATATAAAATAAAACCGAAGAACTTGCAGAAGAGAGAATAGAGTGTTTCCGATGTAAAAAAAAGTCTAACAAATCGAATGCATACAGTTTTATTGAAAGCAGAAAACTCGTTGTACCTCTTACCTCATTTCTTTTCCAGTAATAATATCCAGTTGAAATATGATCTACAATCCAAAAGCAGATACAATACGATCTATCAATATTGATTCATATTACGTGCAAAACATCTGTGATACAATTATACACAATGGGAATGACAGTACTAGCCTGTATAACCCGTTTTATCCCAATGTATATAATAAGTCGTATTTCTGGTTAAACTTTCTTTCGCATACCGAAAGCGGGCTGATTGTGGTTGATGAAAATCGATTGATATTACGAAGAAAGCCCTAAAAATAGAATTACAAATGAATTCAATGACCGCACGAATCTTGTTGTACCGTTTTACCCCAATTTATTTCATAAGTCGTATTTCTGGTTAAACTTTCTTTCGCATACCGAAAGCGGGCTGATTGTGGTTGATGAAAATCGATTGATATTACGAAAAAAGTCCTGACAATAGGATTACAAATGAATTGAATGGCCGCACGAATCTTGTTATACCGTTTTACCCCAATTTAATTCATAAGTCGTATTTCTGGTTAACCTTTCTTTCGCATACCGAAAGCAGGCTGATTGCGGTTGACGAAAATCGATTGATATTACGAAGAAAGACCTAAAAATAAGATTAAAAATGAATGACCGCACGAATCTTGTTATACCGTTTTACCCCAATACGACTTATAAAATAAAGTCGTATTTCTGGTATAACTTTCTTTCTCATACCGAAAGCGGATTAATTGCGGTTTATGAAAATCGATTGAAATAAATTGGGGTAAAACGATTACAAGATTCGTGCGGTCATTGTCATTTTTAGGCCTTTCTTCGTAATATCAATCGATGTTCATCAACCGCAATCAGTCCGCTTTCGGTATGCGAAAGAAAGTTTAACCAGAAATACGACTTTTGATATAAATTGGGGTAAAACGGGTTATACAGGCTAGTACTGTCATTCCCATTGTCTTTAATTGGATTACAGATGTTTTGTACGTAATATGAATCAATATTGGTAGGTCATATTGGATCTGCTTCGGGATTGTAAATCTGAATTCAACATAAAATCATATTTGTGGGAAAATTGGGGTAAAACGGTGTAGCACGAAGCATGCGATCATGGAGACTATCTGTTAATTATTATTTGAGGTTATATGCGAAACATAGAACTGTCTTGTTTAATCAACACCGATCAGTAGAACTGTTTTTCTGTAAATTCATGGAAGAAGATGAGGGGGGGGGGGGAGGTAAAACAGAATACAGTTATTTGCGGTTAATCTTATTAAAAACAATCCATTTATCTAACTTAGAATCATGTCAGGAATAGTTAGTTAGTTTTCGAAGTAAAGTCAGAAAAAAGAGGAATTGGAGCAAAACGGGCATGATAGTTAATATTGCGGATCTTCTAACTATCATAAACCAATTGTACGGAAAAATTTGCATAAGAAATACTAATTTTGAAAATATTTGCTTAGGATTTTATAACATTATTGAGCAAAGTCGAGTTTTCGATCGGTTTTTCCCCAGTGTGCGATGGCTTTAAGTTGATTACGTGCTGAAGTAAAACGAAATTCCAATTTCCAAGTTGACTGTTCTTTCAATAATTTAAATGACTCATTACTTACTCTAGTAAACCATTTGAATATTTCATTTCGAAGAAGGAAAATTTGTATGCCACTAATCATAGATTCTTTCCACAACTGCACCATTAGTTCTTGAAACAACTAAACCGAAAACCGGTTAAAAATCAATTTTGGGTTGATATACAAGCAAAAATGGAATTGAGTTCAATAGTTTCCGCGCGTACTGCATAGACCCCCAATAGACAATGCACATTGTGTTGGATTTGCAAACATATTACAGGAACGTACAGGGCTTTGGTCCCGGGCATACCGTTTAGTCCTTCCGATTGGCACTTCCTGTAGTCTGAGCAAACTACCCAGCGGATCAGCCAACAACGTTTAATTAAACTGTTACGCATGATTTCATCTCAATCGACGAGTAATTGCAGATAGGTGTTGTTGCATCTCGCCGAAACATGGCAAACTGTCGATACCAGGGTCTGTGCGAGAACCACAAGAACAGCTGCACGAAACGAGATTGGCAAAACACAATGCCTATATTTGCGAGCGACTGCACAGTACCTACCGGAGGCTTTCTCGCGGTGGTGCATCGCCCGGTTTTGCCATCCACCCCGGTACTGGCGTCAATCGTTCCGAGTCACTTTCCGGTTAATCCCGGTGCAACGTGCACGAAAAGTACGGACTTGATGATGGATTTCTGCATTTCGACTGGCGTAATGAAGATTGATGAGAATGTGGTTGCGCACAACAATCCCGCCGACAGTCGGCTGACAGAAGGAAGTGCAGAGGGGATCGAAACACAAAACAGGAATCAATTTTACCTGAAAAACTTCTTTTTTTTTCGAAAAAAAAATAACACCGAAAAAGAAAGAACAGCAGTACGTCGCTCACTTCTGGTCCTGGTGCTGGCTGTGTACGAGGACGTGTTGTTCGGTTGAAAGTGGGAAGTAATAAAGCATCCCGAAACGAAATAAACCATCGGACGCGCAATTTCCCCCAAATGGGCTGCTGGTCGGACAGCCGGCTGACGGTACAGAAAGAGCCAACCGAAATAAATCATAGGAAAAGATGTTTCACCATTACGCAGGCATTGGCGCTTAAATGCCTCGTGAAGCTAAACAATCGAAATCGGTCTTTTCCTGCTTGCTGCTGCATCCAGGAAACTTATTTTCGTAACATATGATGAATGAGTAGACCGAATCAAGCCGATGATCCTTTTGTATTTTGGGATTGATCAAGAAACAATGAAAGCTAAATCGTAGCCAGCTTACGTTGGATTTTTCAACTGAACAGTCGCAAATGGTTGATTAAATCGATTTCTGCACAGCGCAGATAGATCCAATACTGATACCATAGCTTAAAACAATAATAATAACAATTAACTATTTCGGAAAATATGCTCCTAGTTCATCCCAATGCTAACCTCGAAGCTCGATGTTGTACCTTACAATCAATGGATTCTTTTAACAAAACTGCAGCAAGACGGTATCAGCTGCTTGGCAGTCCTAAAACATGATAATCATTACAATAAAATAAAATGGAAGCTCGAAACTCAAGCTGCGTGTGTTCATCCTTTTGCTTTTACTTTTTTTTATCGTTACAACTAACATATGCCTTGCACGAAATCTGTTGACGTGGAAATCGGACCTCCTGGCGGCAGTCTACGGGTCTGGTCGTCATCATCGAACGAAAATAAAATTAACAAGTGATATTACCGCGTGATTATTGTGTTGCTACACCTGTCTCGTACGGAATGGAACTCGTGTCAGTTCGTGTTGCAGACATCGTAAAGGTGTTACAGACCTTAGGTAGCTAATCTATTTCGGATAAGAAAAATCCAATCCTCAGAACGAACTGTAACTGTGTTTCAGGCTTGGAGATATCCAGAAAAAAATGGAAAAAGTTGTATAATCAATTAGATACATAGGTGGCGTTGCCAACAAAATTGTCGTATTTCGTATTATAAAGGGTAATTTTTTGCTGGTATCTTTTTGGCAACGCTGTTTATGACAGATCTCGTGTGGATCATGTCTTGTGCCATTGTCAAACTTGTTCAATTTGGTCTACAATTCAATCATGAATCGTCGTTTGATCTATAATTTAATAATGAAAAGACGCTGGCAAAGCTGGAGGAAGACTCACTTTCAATCGAACATTTGTGTTTAGCGACGAAGCTCAACTGCCGCAACTTTCGGAGAGAAGATTAGCCAGAAGCATTGCAAGAGCTACCCAATATATTTCAAAAACGTCTTTGTTTGGTGTGGATTATGAGCCGGTGGCATTTATCAATTTTCTTAAATTGTTTTTGTTTTGCCTTTCTCATATAGAAAGGTTATGCAATGACTGTGAAAACCGACTTTTGAACCCAGGCCTGGAGGACCGAGTGTCATATATCAGGTGTACAACTTTGCTTCCGCCGTTTTCCGATAGGTGACTGTACCGGCTGAGGCTGGTCAAAATACATATATGATAATGTGTACAGTGACTAACGAATTGTCATCGCCATTTCAGTGATAGTTGTTCTTGTTTCCGTATTATTCACGCTCGATAATGTCTGTTTATGTGCCCAATTCTCGCCATTTGCGGGAAGTTTTACTTTTCTGTTACAATTCGAAAAAATGCTCTCAGAAACTTTCGGTGATGCTGCTCTGAGTAAAAAATTATGTCGGGAGTGGTTTCAACGTTTTAAAAATGGTGATTTCGATATCGAAGACAAACATGGTGGTGGAAGAGAAAAACTTTCAAAGATGAACAACTAGAAGCATTGTTTGATGAAGATTCGTGCCAAACCCAAGAAAAGCTTGCCGAATCGTTGGGAGTGAGTCAGCAAGCCATTTCAAAACGTCTCAAGGCCCTGGGTATGATTCAGAAAGAAGGAAACTGGGTGCCGTACGAGTTGAAACCGAGGGACATCGAGCGCCGTCTATTTGTATGTGAGCAACTGCTTCAAAGACAAAATCGTAAGGGGTTTTTACATCGAATCGTAACCGGTGGTTCGATACGATAATCCTAAACGCAGAAAATCATGGGGAAAGCCCGGGCATGCTACTTCGTCGAAGGCAAAACCGAATATTTACGACGCCAAGGTTATGATTTGTATTTGGTGGAATCAGCTCGGTGTGATTTACTACGAGCTCTTAAAACCGGGTGAACCCCTCCTGTGATGGCTGTGATCTCTACCGAACGCAACTGATGCGCCTTAGTCGCGCGCTAAAAGAAAAGCGGCCATAATATCAAGAGCGACATGCCGAAGTCCTTCTTCAACACGACAATGCTCGGCCTCACGTCGCAAAAGTGGTCAAAAAGTACCTGGAAACGTTGAAAGTCTTGCGCCACCCGCCGTATTCCCAGATGTCGCCCCTTCTGACTTCCACCTATTCCGTTTGATGGCACACAGCCTGGCAGATCAACATTTTCAATCCTTCGAAGAGTTGGAAAAATGGATTGCTTCAAGGATAGTGTCAAAAGAGGACTCCTTTTTTCAAGCCGGGATCCGAAAATTGCCGGAAAGATGGGAGAAAGTTGTCGCTAGCGACGGACAATACTTTAAATAATACATCTGTATGCACTTTTTCGCAATGAAGCTTTTAACTTTGGAAAAACCGGCGGATAATTCGACTCAGTACGTCGAGTACGCAAAATGTGTGTGTGTCTATGCATGTATGTAACATTTTGTTGCACTTACTTTCCTCAGAGACGGCTGAACCGATTCTAACAAACCAAGATTCAAACACGAAAGGTACAATTGTTCTTTACAAAGTTCCTGATTTTTATTTCGACCCGACTTCCGGTTCCGGAGTTACAGGGTGATTAGTGAAAAAATTCTTATTTCAAATTACTTCCTCACTTTTCTAAGAGATGGCGGGACCGATTTCAACAAACTTGAAAAGTCTCATGGTCTTTACAAAACTTCCAAATTTTATTCGGATCCGACTTCCGGTTCCGTAATTATAGGATGAAGTGTGTTAAAATTGGATACCGCCACTTGAAGCGGTGAAACAAAACACATAAAAAAAACTCTTTCTCACTTTTCTCGAACCAACTTCGATTATACCGATTCCCAGAATCCGCTTTCGGAAGTACCTCTTTTCGTTTCCTCAGAGATGGCCTGAGTACTGTTTCACTCTGTAGGTTATACTAGTTTATGGACAAACCTTTTTGTTTTTTAAGAATCCAATAAAATTATTTCGAAGAATACCACACATTTATATATGGGAATATGTGAGATATGAGAAAAGCATCATTACACCACATGGATTAAAACAGTTTTTTAGTCAAATCATATACCTCTTTAAAATCACCCTTTATTAAGTATCAACCATTCCAGGCAGAATTTCGTGACATATTGATGTGTGATCCACGAGTTACAGTGATTTGAAGGACGATACCAGATCAGATGCACATAACAAAATCATAACACAAGTGTATCAACAGTTGATATATATAACAATTTGTGTTATTTTGAGATATTTAACGAATGAAGACAGTTGAAAGTTAAAACTTATGATAACATTATAATAACAAAATCAGTTATGAGGTTTTATTTCCATTTGCAAGACTCATGATGAAGCTCATTAATTGAAAAAATGAGTTCATCCGTAGCTTTATATCGAAATATAATGATCAGAATTTCAAAAAACTAAAAGAAGAAATTAGATCACTTAATGAATTATTCATTTAATAAAAAAATCATTCAACAATTTTGGTTTGAAACGATGGTAAAAGTTAGTTGGGATATAGTTTTTCTGTGTTGAATTTACTATCTATTTTTTTACAACTTGAACACCCTTCCACCGTATGATTTGGCGTAGCGATATCCTGCGCTCCTGTAACTGATGATATGATGATGATATTCAAGCTTAGGGCTTATTTTGTGTGCACACTAGTGCACAATTTTGTGTACCCCCTCCACAATGTTTTACGGAGAAAAAATTGAAATCATTTCTTGTTTCACTGGTGTAAAACGTAATATTTTAGTAAAAAAGTAATAGCTGTTTAGTATTTTTATTTAGGGGTTTCTGGTTATAACATAGTATCTTTTATTTACAATATACGCAATAAAATCTAAAGTAGCTTTTAAATTTTAATCAGGTTTTGTTCTTAACCTTTTTCGCAATTATTCTCTCGTTGTAAGTCCTATGGTATGGCCAGTATTGATGAGGAGGAATCAGAACAAATTGGCTCAAATGGCACGTTCCCCTTGATATTTGGAGATTTATGCCTTGCCATCAATTTGTTTTTAGCATCATTTTCCCGATATATAAGAGGGAAGGATTGAAAGGAAATGGTAAGGGTTGGACTACGAGGATGGGAAAAATTGACGACACAAAAACACATAAAAGCAGAAGTAAATTCTGCACCCCTAAGGGATGCTGAACAATCTGCTGAGGATCACATTTAGTGGAAGCAGAAGGAAATTCTGAACCTCTACGAGGTCCCGAACAGTCTGCTGTTAATAAAACCTCCAACCCCCGAGAGGATTTAGAGATCTTACAAAAGCGACACCATTCTCGGAAGAATGCAGAACGACTCGCAGTATGTACGAGCAGAAGTAAATTCGGTACCCCCCAAAGGATGCCAAACAATCTGCTAAACCCTATTTAAGGTGAATACAGAAGGGATTCATTCACTCCAGGAAGAACGATGAACCCTTCTGACTATAGCTCCTTACCACATTGGGTGAGAAACGAGAGAATATCCTTCAATTTTAGCTCCGCATACACAGACTCAACCATGTATGGAGAACCCAAAACCCGGATACGTAGCTGCGTCAATGCGGGACAGTTACATATCAGATGATATGAAGTACCGTAATCGCATTCACACAAATCACACGAATAATACTCAGCACGTTGAATAGTAGCCATGTGATAATTGAGTTTGCAATGTCCAGTCAGAGCTCTGACCAGAATACTGCAATGATGCTTGGAGAAATTCAGTAGACACTTTGACATTTTCAGATTTAAATCTGGTAGAAATGCTTTTGTCTGAGCGCAAGTTTGCAAGCTGCGCCAGTAGCTGGCATGTTTGGATGCATCCCAAGAACGAATCTTGTGCTTTATCCAACTAGTTGAAAGTGGTAAAGCTGGTTCAGGACCAACGAAATCATTCGTTGCACCAGCTCTAGCCAACTCATCAGCCCATTCATTTACAGTATAACCAGAATGGCCGGGTACCCATAAGAAGTAAACAGCATTTGAAATGCTGAGGTCTTCAATTTGAGTTCGACATGCGATCACTAGATTCGACCGTGAGTCATTCGAACTGAGTGCTTTTAAGGCTGCCTGACTGTCGGAACAAAAATAAATACGTTTACCACAGATCCTCTGCTGAAGTGCCGATTGTACTCCACACAGAATTGCGTAGATTTCAGCTTGGAACACCGTACAGTAACTACCAAGTGAATGAGGCTGTTTTAGCCTCATTTCACGACAGTAGACACCAGCACCAGCACGACCATTCAACAGAGAACCGTCCGTATAACAAACTATGTGTTCATCAAGTTGTCGTTCCAGACAACCATTCCTAACGAAGAGGATAGCTCACATTGAATGTTTTAAAAGGAAAACTGCATGTGAGAGTTAGGTCACTAGGAGCGAGTAAATACTCATTCCACGTAACCATTTGAGACCACAAGCGAGTGTGGCTGGTAGCATAATCTAATGGGTTACTGTTCCAAAGCCCTGTAACCCTAAGACGGTATGCACAAGATAATGCTTCTTGTTTTAGGAACACATGTAGTGGTTTAATGCACAGTAGCGCCTCTAGAGCAGCAGTAGGAGTTGTCGTGAATGCTCCTGTCATCGCCATTAGGACCATCCTTAGGAGATGATTTAGCTTTGACTGAACTGTCGCGACCTCTCATTTTTGCCACCATACAAGACATCCATATGCTAAAATTGGTCTAACAATAGTTGTGTAGATCTAATTAATATATCTGGGTTTGAGTCCCCATGATTTTCCAAAAGCTCGTCTGCATTGGCCGAAAGCCATGCAAGCTCTTTCAATCCTGAAGTCAATGTGAGCAGACCAATTCAGTTTTGAGTCAAGAATAACCCCGACGTATTTAACTTGATCGACCACAGTGACCTCTGAACCAAAGAACTGCAACGGACGAGCTCCTGTAATTATCCTACGATGAGTGAAAAGCACCATTGATGTTTTGCCCGGATTCACAGATAATCCAACCTGACAACACCATTGTTCAACAGATCGCAGGGCTTGCTGCATTAAATCAAAGAGAGTGTTAATGCTTATACCGGTCATCAATATATGATAATCGTCGGCAAAACCATAAGTCGGAAATCCAAGGTTATTAAGTTTCCTTAACAAACCATCAGCGACTAGGTTCCATAAAAGTGGGGATAGTACACCACCTTGAGGACACCCACAGACACTCAGCTTTCTAATCTCTGGCCTGCCGAAGCGATGATCAAAGAAGTTGATTGCTAAGCATTGCGTGTATCCAGTAAGGGAAAAACCCAAGATATTCCGTTCACGACTGCAATGTTTAACCTCCTGCAGCCATTCAGCCATCGGCACGGAAATACACCTTGACTTAGGAGTTCCTATTTTTGTGGCCTTTTACGACATGGAACAGGAAACCAGTGGATCAATTCTTGGTAAAAAATAATTCCGCCGGATGCCACACGGCTTACCTGTTTGGTGGACTTATACCACCGGTACAGGTGGACCGTGGCGTTATTCTTAGCCAGTTGGGAAACCGCTACCGACACTACACGGCTATCTAGGCTGCTCAGAGAGGGAAGTTAACATTGATGGTCAACTTCCATGGATGGCCGAGCAGCCGGCAAACCTTTTTCGCAATTATTCTCTCGTTGTAAGTCCTATGGTATGGCCAGTATTGATGAGGAGAGTTAAATTCAAATGAAAGGTCTTATGGTCCCATACGGAATTCCTGAATCGGACTTCCGGTTCCTGAATCATAAGGCAAATAAGCGCCGACTTAGAAACGTGACGAAATTTTCCAATCTGATCTTGAATCTCTTTCAAAATTCTAGTTTTGTGAGTAGTAGAATGATGAGTGTTAAAAATCTCAACCTCCATATGGTTGATGACGCAAAAACAGGGACGGTATGATCAAGATTGGTATCAACATTATTTCGCTTTGTTGGTCTGTTTAGTTGATGATCAAAGTCATTCACGGATTAATGAGTATTATAAGTCTAAAAATATTTTTGAAAATCACTTGCAAAAAAATTTAGTTGCCATTATCAAAATTTGGATATATTCCCAACACTGCTATAGGCCTTCGAGACTCCGTAAGAAAGTCGGTTTATTCCAGCAATTCTCTTACTTTTCTATAGATAAAGGCAAAAAAACTTGTGTGATTCCCGCCATACTCCGCAGATTCGACCCCTTCCGACTATCATTTGTGTTTTTGCCTCACACACTTGCTGACCAGCGTTTCCCTTGTTATGCAGAAGGTGGAAAAATGGCTTCTCCACTGGATTGCTTCGAAAGATCAACTGTTTTTTCGGTGTGATATTCGTGAGCGGACTGAGAAAAATCATAACATTCGATAGCTTTAGAGTCTTGAACCTATTACTTACAATCAACATGTATTTCTGTTCAAAAAAATTCAACATTATTAACTGGCACATAGATGGTCGATCGCAAAACACGTCGAACTATTATTTCTTCGGAAATGATTTCTTAAAAGTGTGTCTGAAGTGGAAATTTTTGGTAGATTTTTTTCTTTGGATTATTACTGCATTCAACTATAATTGCTTATTCCACAAGAATCGTGAAATAATTGGATGATTTTCTAGCTCTGCCGAGGACCAATTAAATCGGCAACTCAGCTGTCAAACGCAAGCATTTCGGACAAAATAACACTTCACTCATTGGCTGTCGCCATGCAGGATAAAGCGCCCACCGGTTGGAGTGAAGTATAAATGTATACATGTTTGGAAATCTGATAAAGAAAAACAATAAACCGAAGGCTGGGTAAAGCCCTCTCAGCTTACCGTCCTACCTGGCCGGTGTTTCTAAGCTGGTTCAACCATTCGAGCAGAATAGTCCCAAATTGCTGTAATTGTATGGCAGCTGATGGGTCTCGCTTTTCTTTCGTGGATGTTCGCTAATCCTGTTTATCTATATGCTTTCCCAATCACAATCCGAACATCTGGTGCACCACTGGGATTCGATCTGATTGTTCGGAAGAAGAGATCGAGTGTTGCTGCTTAGTCCTGCACCCACCTAGCAGTTATGTTAGTATTGCATTTATACAAACTTGATTACAATATCTTCACCATCCAGGCAACAGTAAAACTCAAAAACCTAAAATCGACGAGGAACAAAACCTTCTCAAGTTTCCAGGTGTTTCCTTTCGTCGGATTTACTCTTTGTTCGGCAGCCCGTTTCTGTTTATGTGTACCTGAATTCGAACCGGTGCCTCTTTCCATTTCCCTCCTCTGCGATGGTAGGGACAAGGGCATCCTGTTGGTTAGAATGATTGAACAAAGGAGATTCCATCGGATGCTGCAGCAAGATTTCATTCGAGCAAATTTTCAAAGCAAGGCAAAGCGTAAAACTCGACATGACCAAATCCTTGACGATGAAGCTTCGGTACGGAAAACATCCGACAAAATCTTGACGAGAGCACATCGTGACTGAGTATCGCTGGTTTGACCGAATGATGCCCGTTCCGTGGTAGATATTCGCGCAGGAGTGACGGGGATCATCTGGTCTTAATCTGGCGCGCCCGCAGGGAAATCGTATATCGTTTTGAAAAAGGGGGAAAATGGCTTGTTTTCCAATATTTCTTCGGAATGTGTGCGTGCTTTCCGCGTGAATTAGCCGGCACCGAAAAGGGATTCCGTATGATGGAGTACGGTTGTTATTGTGCTCATGTGTGCGATTCTAAACGGCGTTCACGGCGACTTGTAGCAACAGGGGCGATTAAACCAGAAGCTACAGGGAGCACCACATCGAGTCGCAGAATTCCGATCAGGATAGGGGGACAGTTGTTCAAGGACACGTTTATCCCTTGTGCGTCAGAATAAATGAAATGAAATAAAATCCTTTGCTGAAACTGTCATGTAGTGCCAAACGGCAGCTCGGTTGAACTGTTTTTATTGTTCTGCCACGTGCGTTATTTGTCGATGATATTGGTTTTTGTTGTTATGGATTTCGAAAACAAAGATTGTTTACTCATATGGATTCATTATGTACCGTTTAGGGTTCTATATTATGTTAGATGACGAAATAAAAACGACAGAACGAACAACGACTTTTACCAATCTAAAAATAAAGTCAATCTAATGAAATTTATTATACTGGAAGCCACTCCGAGAAACTAAAGTCTACTCTACAAGCAAGAAGTCGAATGGTTTTTATTGTAGAATTAGAAATATTCCAATTTACTTTTCTTTGTGGAATCTTATAATCTCACTTCAGATAGGACGTAGTTGCTTATGTCACTCGAAATTTTGAAGAGAGTAGTCGTCTTACAACAAAAACCTTTAAATCATTTAACTAAATCCGAATTGTTCGTTGCGTTTGCAGGAAAGCCTGTGGAACCAAAATTGAATGATGTTGAAACAATCTTCACTCAAACATATTCCTAAAATGTTTTAATTGTAAACTAACACGGGAAGTTTCCTAAAATACTGAATATTTTGCCATCAATGTCCCTGCAATTAAACTACCACTCTGCTGTATTATTGTCCGCACAGTAGCCCATCCTAGCACCACAAACGGCTCTGTTGACAATCATAAATTATTTTTCAGTACAAACGAATTGATTTGCCCTCGGGTAGTATCGGTGACTAACGGGTGCATTTAGTTCCACGCCATAAACCGTGCGAACATTGCGTGCTGAAAGTTTTAGAATATTACATTTTTTATTATGCTGTGAGTACATCATCATGATGAATAGCTAATACGCTAGAATTTATTTTGCTCTGACGGAACATTGCTTCTAGATTTCTAAACTCGATTCACAACTTGATACCAAATGTACTCCTAATTACCCAAGTAACCATATGCATTACGAGGTCTGTTCAAAAAGTTCCCGGAATTTTTTAATTGCGCGCGTCTGGAGAGTCCGGTGATCAAACATTTTTTTTTATTGTGTTGCTACATATGTCCCTAATGTATGGTGAAATTTTCAGCTGTATTCATTGTTTACATTCTGTCTTGTAGCGGCTGGTGTAGACGTGTTTTTTTGAGCTCGGCGATTTTTGTTAGTTTAAACAATGGAAGAATTGAAGAGTCAAAGAATTTTTATTAAATTTTGCGTGAAAAATGAAATAAAGTGTAACCAAGTGTGCGAAATGTTACAGAGAGCCTACGGTGAGTCTGCTATGGAAAAAACAAGTGTTTACGAGTGATATAAGCGTTTCCAAGATGGCCGCGAAGACGTTGAAGACGACGAACGCTCCGGTCGACCCAGCACGTCAATAATCGATGAAAATGTGGGAAAAGTGGAAAAAATGATTATGGATGATCGCCGAATCACTATTAGAGAAGTTGCTGATGAAGTTGGCATAACAGTTGGCTCATGCCATCATATTTTTTCAAATGTTTTGGGCATGAAACGAGTGGCAGCAAAATTCATCGTTGCTTATTCGTGATTTTCTGGCTAAAAACAAGACTTTAATCATGCCCCAACCTCATTATTCACCAGATATCGCTCCGTGTGATTTTTTCCTGTTCCCAAAGTTGAAGAGACCCATGAAAGGACAGCGTTTTTCATCGATTGAAGAGATAAAGGCAGAATCGCTGAGAGTGCTACAGAGCATTACAAAAAGTGACTATCAGGGGTGTTTCGAAGACTGGAAAAAACGCTGGCATAAGTGTATTATATCTAGGGGGATTACTTTGAAGGGGACCATATAGATGTAGACGAATAAATAAATATTTTTTTAGAAAAATGATAATTCCGGGTACTTTTTGAACAGACCTCGTATATCACTGCACATTTACAACTCTAGTTTTACATTGTTAATGTATAATTACACTAACCCTACATACTTTAACGCAATGTGCATCAAATTGGCATTCAAAATGTAACTGAGCATTATTTTACAACAACCTTTCGCCGTGCTATATATTGACATTCAATGCTATATTTTGAAGCAACGAAACTTTAATAATAACAGTGCAAGGAAATTGAATAGCTGCGTTAAATCAATTTCTTGGTATTGATAAAAAGTGGAGTAGTGATCTTCATTTATTTATGTTGAATATTAAATATCTTTTTTAATATTTGAATTTTATTCGTAACTCATTATTTTAGCACTCTTATTGCTTTGTGACATTTATAATCTACAGTTGAAATTGTTACCATCGATAAAGTAGATATCTGCTTCACCTGTCATAACCTATAAGAGTCTAGAAACACCCTTTTCAGCTTCATAATAGCATTGTAAAAACATGTGTATCTCCGCTGCATTTATTCAATTTCTTCACGCGAATTTTTAAAGCTGATATAATGTAAAGTTATAATGCATCGTGGTTACTTGGGTAATTCCATGTTTCTTCCGCCATCTTCATTGCATTTCGATATGTTGATTGTCGAAAATACGTTGACGTTTTTTCTAAAAAAACTTTCGATTTGCTTTTTTCATGCATTGCTTTTCACGTTCAATCAACACTTCGGACATGTGAAATACGATTTTAAGATTTCAAACAGGGAGATTTTGACGTTAACGACACCATGCGTTCCGGTAAGCGACTCGTATACTGTAAACTAGATGTACCTAGAAATAAATACTTTCGCAACCGATTCGTACACTGTAAACTACGCTCCCAGAGCTTCCGCATCGTAATGATTGTTCTGTTCCTCGTTAAGGCAAGAGCATGAGGAAGAACTCGTTGTGTTAATCGCAATTAGTACAAAAATAATCTAGTATTTTATTAAATTTACTAGAAAATACGAGTCATCTGGTTGAACTTATATTTACCCATAACTGGTTAAAAAGTATTTCAATAATTTAACTAGACTCTGAGTTTGTGCACTTTTATTGGATTCAAAGTAGAATGTACTCATGATCAAATAAAAGTGCACAAACTCAGGGTTAGGATCATTTCACTGACAGCGATAGCACTGAACAAACATGACATCAACACTAATACGACATCAGTATCGTATTGTAACATTAATATTGGCGTTTTAGCCATACATTTGAAATTTAAATGCATAAAACACTTCAGTTGCTCTGCTTTTTAAATAGCTTGATATGATTATAAAGTGCAAACATAAATTGAAAAAGTGACATTATGCTGTAAATACTACCTTGATCAAAAAGTTCCTGGAATCACCATCGTGTGGCGCTCTCAGTTACCCGATTAGATTTTTTAGGTTGCCACATCTGTCATTGATTTTCTATCAAATTTTAGTTCGATACATGAACATTTTTAAAAGTTAAGCAAAGTACATCTGCGATTGTGCGTGTCTTCGATTTTGAACAATTTTCAATATGAAAGTAAATTTTGCAACACTTTTGAAAAATTACTTATTTTCTTTATATTTTCTTATAGTAGAACATTTCAAGAATATTCTGTGACATTTTCAAGCCTATTGGAACGAGACTCTGGAAGTTATGGGCAATTATCTCTGGCTATCTCATTCTGCGGAGAAGCAAGAGCTCGGCGCACAGGCCCAAGACTTCTACTTCGATCGACTTCAAAACTTTCATTATAATAAATTATAAAAGACAAAATATGATATATTTTTTTTCAAATTTTGCACACACTTTCTACATTAAAAAATCAGACCCCAACGTTTTTCTTTCGTTGTTTGTTACTTTGGGGAGGTTTAACAGCTACAAAATGGCGGATTTTTTATGAAAAATCGTAGTTTTCACTTTGAACAACCACCAAACATTTACAAATTTAAAAAATCAAACAGAAACGTTGGGGTCTAGAAAAACTTCAACTCTAACTATGCTGCGTTCATTTGTTCACTTCTGATTAGTCTGCGCTGGGACACCGCAAATCATGATTTTTAAGAAGTGTCCTCAAAAATACCTCTTCACCGACTTATTTCTCAATATTTTTCAACGAAAAAATTACAAAATGTTGTTCGAATGATGCTTTTCATCATGCAAAACATTTGAATTTATTTTGTTGAACGATAGTTCTGGAAAAAATTAGCAAAAATGATTATTTCTTTCATCGTTTAGACCCCTCGGGCGTTATGAGACGTTTGCGTGAAGTAATTCGCCGAAAAAGATCAGATTTGTGGGCAAACAACTCGTGAATCTTGCACCACGATAACGCACCGTCACACAATGCCCTCGTTATCCGTGAACATTTGACTAAAAACGAAACGAATACCATTACCATACCAATACAAGAATGAGCATAACTTGATCATGAATATCTCGAGTCGTACTAAACGTAGCAATATAGTTCATTTACATGCCATCAGAAATATGATCACAAATTTGTGTTTAATTTTTCAACAGTGTGAGATAACCATAAATAACTCTAAAACTAAGTTTTCTCAAACCTTTGGAAACAAAGAGGAACACTCACCACGCTTGCCTGCCTTTCTCGTACCCGCGACGACGGCTTTGTGGAAGTCAAGCACACATCAGTTCCGATGTTCAACTTTACGAGTATGAAAGGTAAATCATGGGCGAAAATCGATGATTTCTTCTTGTGCTTTGAACAGAACTGGACGTGTTGGTGAAGACCTTCCACAAATAGCAGTAACCACAGACTTCCTGCGTGATATCGTGCCTCAAACGCTCAGTTCGTGTTCTCATTCTCTTTCGAAGGTCGTGGCAAGCAGTCGCTGAACTCAGAACCTGTATTCTGGTCCACCTAAATTGTGATTTTAATTTAGAATTTAGTTTCAAAATTTAATTCTAGATTACAGGTTTAGTAATAAATACTATGACTCGGGAACTGCACCCTACTTCTGGGCCCGAGAAACTAATCCAGCATCTTGATTTTGGATTTCAACTTCAGACTGCATGAACAAAATTCAGGATATGAATTTTAGATCTGGATTCTAAAATTAAATGTTAGATCTGAACTCCGAACCTGAATTTGACCTGACTTCAAAACAGAACTTAACTCCTGAATCAAGTTTTAGAATTCAATTTCTAAATTCAGTTTAAGAATTCCCAGAACCTGCATGCTGGAACTAAATTCGTTACATGGATTCTGGAGCTAGATTTTCGAACTAAACTAAGTTCGGATCCAGGATTCTATAGAAATGAGTGCAGTTCGATAATTCTAGAACTAAATTTATGACCCTATTGTTTGATCTCGATTCCGAACCTGAAATTGACAATTGAACCTGAACCTGCATTTTAATTAATTCAAAACCGTTTCCTTCTGACCGGTTTGGAGTCAAAATTGAACGATTTTGATATCCTTATGTTGGACTTCTCACTTAGCATAATTGAAACCACAAGTTTTCTATTGAAAACATCTATAATTGATGATTCATGGTTTCAAAAACAGAATCAGAATATTCCGAGATTGAAAACGCACTGAACTGCAAGATGTATTTTTTTTCACGCAAATGTATGGAAACTCAACGCCTACTCTAATGCATGAATAAATGCAAGAGAACTCATGGTCTGAGTAAATTCTACTCAAATCTATACTGAATTTTTGACATATTCATTCCTATTCTGTACGTCGATCGACTCGAAATATTCCGATCGAATATGCAATTTCCATTCTGCATTCCGTTCGGGTTGGGTATGGACTCAAATATCATTCGTTCGAGTTGTTCAATTTTCGAACATTACTCGATCGACTTGCGTACGTATTACTTCTGTTCGGTTTAGAATCGTTCTAATTCGTATATACAAGTGTGACAGTTTCGTTTACTAAGAAATGAATAATATAAATAATATAGAACGTGTAAGTAACTTTGATGGTTAGTGTTCGAAATTTCAAATGTTTCCGAACGAGAGTGGATCGAATCATACAAGTCGAACGGAATAAAAAATGAAAAATTCGAACTCGAACGAAAGTGTAGATTCGTTCGTATCACAAATTCGTCAGATTGCAGAATCGGGGTGATTATTATAGTTTATGAAGTTGAGTAATCGAAACTCAAACCATGAGTTATGTGCAAAGAGCGTGTTTGATTGACAAATAACAAGGATGTGACAGTTCTCCCTAAACAGTTTTTCATCTGATGTTAAAATTCCAACATGGAACAAAGAGAGGTCATTAAATTCAACACACAACTTGGTAAAACTACCACCCCGATTCTGCAATCCGACGGATTTGTGATACGAACGAATCTACACTTTCGTTCGAGTTCGAACTTTGCATTCATTATTCCGTTCGACTTGTATGATTCGATCGACTCTCGTTCGGGAACACTTGAAATTTCGAACACTAATAATCAAAGCTGTCAACACTACTTAAACGTTCTACATTATTTATATTTTTCATTTCTTAGTAAACGAAACCGTCACAGTTGTATAAACAAATTAGAACGAATCTAAACCGAACAGAAGTAATACGTACGCAACTCGATCGAGTAATGTTCGAAAATTTAACAACTCGAACGAATGATATTCGAGTTCATACCCAACTCGATATTCGATCGGAATATTTCGAATCGATCGACGTACAGAATAGGGGTGTACATCAGAAAAAATCCGATCAATGCAACAAGTGTATGTTTGTCTCGAGCAAACGTTTTTTATTTGTGACACAAACGTTTCTTGGAAAGCCGAGTGTCACTAGAGGATGACAAACGTGAAGGAAGATCAATTTCAGCTCGCACATTCGAAATGATTGAAAAATCTCGTGATTATGTTTCGAGTGATCGTAAGGCTTCTCTTTAAATGATAGAAGAGGCTTTGGATATCGAAAAAGAAACGATTCGTCTCAGTCTTCGTGAGCATTTGGGCAAAACAAAGGTATGTACAAAGGAGGAGCAGAAATCACTACGTCTCAATCATTCCAGAGAGGTTGTTGCAGCCGCCAGAAATGATCCAAACTTCCTGAAATCAATTGTTACTGGTAACGAATCAGAATTAATTGGCTCAAGTGGCACGTTCCCCGTTCTCTTTCAGGAATCAAACCTATGCTTAACACTTCTTTCGAAAGCAAAGGCATCATCCACAAAGATTACGTTTCAACAAGTCAAACGATCACTGTCGCATTTTATATCAAAGTTTTAATGTATTTGAGAGCCAGAATCCGTCGTACTCGACCCGACTATCGCGATCCAGAGAAACGGTGCCCGTTATCTAGTTTGTGTGTTGGACCACCCACCATATCCATGTGATTTGGCACCGTGTAACTTCTCCTTGTTTCCAAAGTTGAATTTGAAATTGAAAGGCTGCTTTTTTGAAGATGTTGAAACCATCAAATCTTCGGCTTCGATACGAGCATTGGAGGCTATTCAACATTTGAATCACTGTTGAATCGCTGTAAGAAATGTATTAAATTGAAACTCAAGAAATCTTTTTTATTTTTGATTTATGGAATCAGACTCGAAACTTAAAGGACGCACTGTGTATGTCAAGAAAACGCACTGTATATGTAATAGAAAATGATAATTACATCAAAGTTACAGGAGGAGCGCTCCCCTCAATGATAGAATTAGTTTACAATTTAAACCATCCGTGGCAACACTTTCTGCCGGCAATGTAGCAACCATATGCAACCGGTTGCACAGCCACCTCAATCTTTTCCCGAAAAGTTGTATTGTTCGCGCGGATCATAAAGCAGTAACGACTCTGGTGCTATCTCGATGTGTTTCACCGATGATGGGGTGCGGCCCATTTACAGCGGAAATCTCAAACTGTTCCCTGTCCCATCCGAAGTGGTCTTATTTGAGTTTTATTGCGTATTATGATCATTTTTATTTCTTTTCAATGCGGTGTGCACTTCGAGTGATGCCCGACATTCGTCCGACTGTATGCTGAATTCTAGCAATGACAATAATGATTGTTTCATTCGAATGGTTTTCAAGTGTTTACTGGTAGAACGAAATACTATAGGTTGTAGGGCGAAACAGAATAATATCTCTAAATTCGTTCACCGCTTACCAAATAAATGTCGGAATGGAAAGGGAAACACTAAATGAATTATCAGTAACGACAAACAAGAATCACTTGAGGGCAACTTACTGGGAAAAAGGCTACATGCGGTGTGACATTTTCGACGCGGGAAGTGTGATGAACGCGTGAAAATATATTTATTTGCTTTACATCATCTGAAATGACGTGACAGATATTACGGCCGGACACCAACTAAACTGAATGGCAGTAGCGTGTCCTGATGTTGTCTCCTGACGGTGTGCGTGGGGATCAAGATTAATCCCGGATTCAAAGCCAGAAGGCACGACGCGTGACGTTGGAAAGCGAGGAAATAATGTTTCAACGCCTAAGGGAAAAAGGGGTTGAGTCACATTACCGAGCAATCTAACCGTTACGATTCGGTTGACGTTCTGTGCAAATGAGAACTTAAAACACGGGGGTCAATGAAAAATGAGCTGTAATTTGTATCCTGGTGGCTTTCGATCAACGCATCTTTTCCCACATTTCGAAGGACGTACGTAGAATATTTAATGGAAGTGAAATTGAGTCGATTATAAAGTGTGAAATTGTGATTTGCATTGGATAGATTAATCAAGTAACAAATTGGTTTATATTGTTTGACTGACATTTTGAAGTAGAATACTCTTGGAAACTGTTTCGTAGCTATCAACCACAGTGGAAGACAGCAACTGAAGAAACTAGAGCTTTAAAAAAACTGTCATCAATTTAAAACTTCCCACATTATCAGATCCGAATGGATTCCGAATCAATTCCGAATCGGCGAGAAATTTTTATTCGGTTTTCCATGTGGAATTCCGAATCAAATTTAAAACAGATTTTAAACTGCTCAACGAATATGTTTCAAATAATTGAACATTTGAAACACGAATAGAACACTGTTTTAAATTTCTTACGTGAGCGTGGGTAGCGAGATCTGACAGGCGAAATGCCAAAGCGTCGAATAGCATATCAGAAATTGTCAATAGTCCAATCCACGTGCGAATGTGTTGGTGTGGCTATTCTCAGTAGTTGTAAGGTTAATGCTAGTGTGAGTATGTCGAAATAACCCAGTGAATTTTGTCGAGCCGCATCGTGTCAATTATTGAAGACATATATGCAATAAAAAAACACTGCAATGCCAAGAGAACAGTTGAGAAAAACAAAAAATCGTTTATGAAACTCTATAACACGTAACGGAACTGTCTTCTACTTGGTTCATTAGTTCATAGCTTACGAAATTCTATATGCATTTTCCGCAGTGTATGATTATGAATCAAAAATGTTTTTATCTCAGTGAAAGATTGAACCCACAACAAACTTTGACTTCGGCTCACGTTCTAATTTCGTATATGAATAGATATGTGCACTCTGCATCGGTGTGAGTAACAGAGACGTCAAATTGCTCAATATAAACAGGAAATGTTTTGCACCGAATAATACAGTATCATTTAAAAGCACTGTAGCTTACTATCATCGAGAAATTTTCTCTAGCAGTTCGTGACAAAACTTTATATCGTTTTCGAAATTATTTATTTTGTATGTTTGTTTCTGATTTGAAGCATTACAGTGAGTTGACATAACACCAATTCATTAACAGACAAATGTTTATCAGTATTTAAATCTTCGCGTTCAGATCATCAAACTCGCCTTAAAGCTCTAAACGCTAAATTTCTTCGGAAAATGCGGACAACAGTTTCCAAGTCAATCGGATTGACGGTATTGATTCCGGCAGCTGTCAAAAATTTGTAGGCGAAATTGCGTCATTCTTTCGTCACGTCGCGTCCTACAACATCGCTTCTTTTCGTCCGTTACACCAGGTAAATGAGATGAAAATACTGGTATATTGAGATAAGAAGCTTAGCATACCATGTTTGGTAGTGCAAAAGCAATGTTATTATCCTTCATTTATACTTATAAACCAAAGGCGCTAAAAACATAGGACCGATTCAAAATGGTTCTACCAGTCATGTATGGCAAAAATCCGGCAGAAACAGAACCGTTAATAACCGTTAGGTGAAATTCACTGCGGGAATCGGTCGTTGTATTGTATGTATTTTAGACTCTTGCCGAAATTCTGTCAGCATTCTGGCAAAACCTTCCGGCAGACGCTGCCAGGCCTTATGGGCTCTTGTGTTCGAGCTTCCATACAATGGTAATTCATGCGTTCAAATTCGTGCGCAACGGTGAATTTTCACGGATTTTTACTTGCATACTTTACACAGGTTTTTCGGAAAAGTGTGTACTAGCTTGGATATCTGTTCTCTTTGCAAACTTCTAAAGTTATTGTCTTCAAAGAAACCAGTAGATCAGTTGTATGAGTTGAATTCACACTAAACAGTAGAGTATGACTAAAAACAGTATAAGAATCGGGATCAAATCTGTACTTAAATAAAAATTCACGTTCAAATTATTTGAAAAATCACGTGAAATGGTTTCAAACGTCAAAGTCATTAGTTTTATTGACAAATATGAATGACATGCGAACATGAATAGAATCATCACATACAATTTACGTGAATTTATCGAACGTCAAACAGTCCACGTGAACTTCCGGTATGCAAATATAGATTATAAAAGTGTCGAAAAGTCAGTCTCTAAAGTGTAAGTAGTTTGGTAATTTACTAAGAATCTCTAGTAATAACACCCGGAACACTTTATCTATGAATCACATAACTCTTACTGGATCAAGCATTAAACAGCTTCTAAATGCCAGTTCATTAAACACTACGGGAAAAATAGGGTGTAAAATATTCACATAACTTTTCATGTAACTATAATGTGATTATTCTTTTGAGTGTGGATTCGAGATTGGTTTCAAACAAACTGTTTGGAACCGAACGGAACGGAAGTTTTTGACTGAAATAGTAAAAATATTAAATTGATTGAGCTCTTATTCGAACAAGACTTTGTTGCTCACTCGAGCACTTTAACATAGCTACTATTCATACATGAACTTTATACATATGAAAATGGACGTGGTAGTACTGCATGCATACAATTTTTCAGATAAGCAATTTGGCTAACGGCACAAATGTTCAATTTTCTCATGTATGGGATGATTTCAGATAGTTCATAATCATAAAATCCTGAAAACAATTAGTCATATAAAGGTCAGGTGTTATAAATTATTATGATTGACTGCTCATTTCTACCGCTACTGGACAGTATACCAGCCATTCAGGAGCAAGCATCATGATTTTTATTAGGTGAAATAAGATGTAGCGGACCTCATCATATGCATAATATTCAATTGCTTATGACCGAACGAGGAACGACTGGTATTGAAAATCGTTTCAAGTCAGACTTGCCACACTACGCCGTATATTTACAACTCGTAATTTGGAGCTAGTCCACCTAGCGGAAGTTTTTACAGCACCCGTATCATCCAGCGAACAAGGTACCATTCGAAAAGATTGTTATCAAAGTACAACCGAACAGCCGTTTGGATATCCCAATGATAAAAATGAATTAAATACCAAATCAAATTAAAATGAATAGAAATATGAATACATCAGCTATCGTCGTTAGAGCTACCTATAAAAACGACAGTTTTGGGCAGTTTGCCATCGCCGGAAGTTTGTTGTACTGTTTTATGACGCAGAACTTTCTTTCCCTTTTGCGAAGTGGGTCAATACGCCAAGAGAATATTTGGAGAAAGTTAATGTTTAGGGAACCACTAAATTGGCAACCCAGATAGGATCCACACAATTATCTTCATAGTATGTAGTTATACAGCAGCTATCAATCTCTCTCATCAGAGGTAGTAATCGATCGGGCATGATCGTTCACTATATTCGCCACTGGACCGTTCCTATAGTCTATTTTTTCTCAGTAATAAAATGTTTAACTTATGTGATAGTGTGACATTACCTTACGGATGACGGAATACCCGTAACGTACAGTTAATTCCGATCTAGAACAGTTCAATTGACCAAATATTTTCATATCAACCCGACGATTTGTTTCTTGGGATTTCCGTTTCGCTAACATGTTCAGGCTAGTTCAATGGCAGAGCAGTTCTTACATGAAGACTCTACCAAAAATACCAAATCAATTATTGCCCACTCCTTGAAGTCGGGGAATTGTAATTCAACGAAGGAAAAGAACTTTTTGCAAAGATTGTTAAAATCTGTTCATTTTCAACGAAGATATCGATATTTTCATGTAAACGACTTTTCTCCCTATTCCAGTGCACAGTGGTCCCAAATTACACCGAAACGTATGTTTTGTTCGCGTTTCGGAGGTTGATTACCGAGCCTGTATGCCTTCAGAATATTTTTTTCTTGATAGTAATCGACCTAGAAGTGAGGCTGAAGTTATGATTTGTCTATATTGCATCATAAAGGATTCATTTCTTCGGAGAAGATGTAGACCATATTATAACAAGTAAACATGCCTAACACATGAACTCTTTTTCGAATAATCCTTTAGTTGACAGTACAGTACTCGCCAGCTGCCCACGGCGGGATGTAAGACTCGTCATCGGCAACATGAATGCTCAGGTAGGCCGGGAGGCAATGTACAGACCCGTGATCGGGCTGGAGAGCCTACACGCGGTAACAAACGACAACGGTCAACGATGCGTAAACTTTGCAGCCTCCCGAGGAATGCCACCTGGAGATCATCTGATCAACATACGGAAAATCAAATCGACCACGTTCTTATCGACGGACGATTCTTCTCCGATGTCATCAATGTCCGCACCTACCGCAGTGCCAATATTGATTCTGACCACTACCTTGTCGCGGTTTGTATGCGCTCAAAACTATCGACGGTGCACAATACTCGTCGCACAGGAACGCCGGGACTCAATCTCGAGCAGCTACGAAGCATTCGTACTGCAGAGGAATACGCGCAACAACTGGAGCTAGTGCTACCAACGGAAGAGGCTCTAGAGAAGAAACACTACGCCTCCCACCACGAATATTGATAGAAGGTGACGATATCGAGGTGGTTGACGAGTTCGTGTATTTGGGCTCACTGGTGACCGCCGATAATGACACCAACAGAGAAATTCATAGACGTATTTTGGCAGGGAATCGTGCGTACTTTAGACTCAGAAATGGACCAAGTTATGTGGAGACGTATGCTTGATACAGCAAAGGACACCCCAGGCCTATAGCTGTTAGATAAGATAAGTAAGGGACAGTACTCGCATATGTCATGATGGCGCCACGTTACTTTATCAAAAACATCCAGTTTGTCATCTAGACTGAATTGATATTTCTCTTTTACCAACAGAATTGAAATTCATACATAATTGTCTGTAATGTACTGATTTGTATACGTCCATGCGAATTTCATGCAGGATACAGATTTAATACCTATTGCCAAAACAAAATACAGAAACGTTACTTCTTATCCTTTAACAGAATACAAAATCGAACCCATGTTTTGTTACGATATTTACTTGTTTTTGGCCTGCCGCCACTTAATTTCGAGTGAAAAATACCAACACAATCAAAAGTAGCCTAGATGAATACAAGTTGTTGTAATGTAAATATTTGCGAGAAATGTTAATTAATTACAATTTTTACTACATCGACCGGACCATTGCAGTGTGATGCAGTTTCCATGTGTTCGACTGGACCGAATGCCTCCTGCCGAATGCTTCAAACAGGCCGTTGGTCCACCGAAAAACGAGTTCAAAATCGGTATGAAGCTAGAAACACTGGATCCGTGTAATGCGACCTCAACCTGCATCGGTAGTGTTGTGGTAGTTCTCGGATCTCGACTTCGGCTTCGGTTGGATGGCAGTGATAAAAACGATTTCTGGAGGCTTGTCGATTTGAGATCCCACGACGTTATTAGTTGCTTTTTATTTTCAGCCATTGAAATTCTTTGCTAATTTTCTGCACTCAATGTTTTATTTTTCATGGTATTTTTCATTTCATAGATTTATATAAAAATCTGAAATATCTCCCTTATGACTCCAACCAATATATAAAATAGTATATAATATATAAAATAGTAATACCTAATTTTGATATGAACTGATGAGTAAATATGGTATGAACAGTACATTACATTTTACCTATGACACACGTAACTTTTACTGGATTATGCATTAAACAGCTTTTAAATGCAAGTCCATTTAAACCTACGTGAAAAGTAGGGTGGAAAATATTCACATAACTTTTCACGTAACTATAACATGATTATTATTTTGAGTGTAATCAAAGACATTATATTAACAAGATATCCAGGTCTCACATTTCCCGAACAAATCATTGGCAACATCCTTTTTTGCGAGCATGTTGCCCCCAGGCGAGCCCGCATCGAATCTTATACATAGAAGTAGGGGAGAAAAATGTCAAATTCGTGCGCGCGAAAATAGCAGGGTTGCGCACCCATACAATTGACATGATATGTTGAATGTGATGCCGTGCGATGGCGTTGCTAAACTGAAGATTGACTTCGCTCCAAGCTGACAGGGTCTGGTGTAATGCAATGATTCTGTACACTAAGAATCGGTTGCGAAGTCTGTTGAAACAAAAAGGCCAAATTCCACAAAAGGAATGTAATGCCAAGACTTGGCTTACATAGGGTCCGATAATGATCTCTTTAAACTTTCCGTGCGAAAAACTAATTAAAAAGAATAAATATTACAGCTATGTATATGTGGTTTGCGGTATAACCAATAATCGATTTCACGAATCTGAGAAGTAATTTTTCTGAACAACCTTGAGAAAAATAAATTGCTGCCTTCAAACATCGCCAAAAAATTGAATACATTATCAACGTAATCCCATAATTTATTGTGACGGTTCATTTTCAAATGAACCTGTATTGACAAACGTTTACATAACTCAAGGGGTCTACCAGTAATATATGGTTCGCGCAGTTCAATATAGTTGGAGCCACGAAAACTTATTTTTAGAAGAATTTGCTCATATTTGTCAGTCTGTGCTCAAGTGTAAGTTTATTCCTCAAGAGCTTCCATATTTTCTCCAAGTTAAAATCTCTGAAAATAAAAAAGGCCAGCGAGATCAATTTCCTATTGCTGTCATAGTGAAGTCTCAAGGGGCGAAAACCGAAAAAATGGAGAATATATTTTGAGAGTAGCCTATCAAAAAACAACGTTCAGATTGCACTACACTGAGGTCTTTTGTTACGCGGGGGATACGTACCACGTAACTATGGAAACCTCAAAACTATTTTTTTAAACGTCCAGATCTGGATTTCAAGATTTTTTTTAATCGTCTAGATCTGGTACAATCTCAAATTTTTTTTGTGAAAATCGTCTTGGAAATCCCCGTAACTTCGGAAATCCGCGTAAAAAAGCCGCGTACAAAGAAACCGCATAAAAAGACCCCAGTGTACTACTAGACGATGATTTACTGAGATTTTTTTACGATTTATGCTGAAAGACTTGAAAATAATCCTTATTCTGAATATTATCAGAATAATTTGCACTCATTTATGCCTCCAGCAACAACTATTACAACGTAAGTATTGCATATGACACACACTTAAATTTTATTGCTGGATCTCGGTAAAAAAAAGCCGAGATTTGCACAGCCGCGAGATCGGTAATCCTGAAAATAATAATTACTGAGAATCTCGGCAATACCAAATTCATTAACTGTTAATTAGAGCCGAACTTGTCAGCAGAAATTTTGCTGTTAGTTCGGCAATAGCGATTATGATCGAATAATGAATTGCCGAGTCATCAGTAATCGAACGTAGAAAGGATTTTACTTTATTATTGTATGAAATAAATATCACAAAAGCCAAGGTTGGGAAAAGGAGGTGTTTTATTGATGTGCATTCTAATGCAGTATACAAAAAAAAAGCAAAACAAACCTCAAAAGAAAACATCACGGTTGAATTTCCAGTGTTCCTTAACGCATCTACCTAGGAATTAGAAGACTTTTGTAAGAATATATGAAAAGCAGAGTTTTTTATTTCACTTATTTTTCCAAGAAATATAAGAATCTTTTACCTTCATTCAATATATATTATTTTCCCGCTCCACCATCCACCAGACATTAAATGACAAGTGTTTCACCGAGTTTCAGTAAAAGCTAACACTCTGTTCGAAATCTCGATAAACGGATTTGCTGATTTCGGTATATTTGTTGTTTACTGACCATGTCCATAATAAAAAAAACTCTTCGTGTGTTGTTTTTATCAGATTTTTTTCGGCAACCATGTTGGTGCAAAAAAAAGAGTGTGGTTAAAAATCTGCGTCAAAAGTTCAGCAATCTTCAAAAATGTATTTTTTTTTATGTAGTGCGCAGGCCGCGTTCGATAATAATGCGCGTCGCTGTATTGCTAAATTTTAGTCTGCTGCACGCCTAAATATCAGACCAGTTCAACTTTTCTGTTGTCACTATTTCAATAAAATAAATCGTTGTGATAAGCCCAAGTTACTTACTTACTTACGACTTACGACTATGTGGCGCCTTTTCAAAATTAGCCATATGGAAGAATGGGGAGAACCTAATCGTGAATATCTCGACTTGTATTAATGGCAGCAACATAATTCTTTCACTATTTCATCAAAAATATGATCAGAAATTTAGGATAATATTTTGAGCAGTCTGAGATAACTACCAACAACTCAAAAGTTAAGTATCTCAAAATTCGAAAAAATACAGCGGAAAACACTTTAATTCCGCTTGGGTTTTTTTTCCACGTGTGGCTAACATATTTTACAAATTTCTCATAAAATAAAAAGATAGGGTAGAATGCGTTTAAAACAGAAAAACTCCCAGCAAATTTAATTTTCCACACATCATTTGGCAACTCTGAATTTTAACGAAACTTTCAATTAAGCACAGCCCTGTTTAAAGCGAGTAGTTTTTTTTCAGTGTCCATCTTCCGAACATAATATTATAATGTAAATACTGAACTCGTGTAGAATAATCAAATTAATTTATCAAATTTTCGACTAGAATAAGCCTTACAATATGAATGATTTCACTCTGAAGTCGATAGCCCCGGATTTAGCTCCGGCCAATTATTTGTTACTGGCGAATAATGCTCGAGTGCATCGCGACAAGCAAATTAAGCTTCTGTTAGAAAAAGTGAATTTGAAACTTTCAAAACTAGAAAGCGGTTCAATATTCATATAATTTATTTTTCAGAAAAAACTTCCGGACGATGGTTGGGATAATACTACAATTGAATATTTCATCGGTGAGCTTTCTTTGATGGACAGTAACAATTTCCCTAGTCGTTACGGTGTTGGTGAACGAGAGGGTAGAATCGCATGTGGTAAGTTACCGGTACCTATAAAAATCTAACATTGCATGCTAATAAATGTGAAACGCTTTTAGATATGGTACGCCAAAGACACTACAACTTTGCTCACGGTATCGGACGATCTGGCAATCTGACAGAGCCCCAACCGAAAGCCACAGGATCTACGATAATGAGTAATTTAACCAATAGCCTTATGTTAGACTTAATTCACGAAGTGGGCATACACAGCTGTAAACGGGCAATACTGGTTCCTCTGGCTACGGGCATGGCGGTAATGATGACACTTCTTGCATTGAAGACAAAAAGACCCCAGGCACAGTACGTGTTATGGTCCAGAATTGATCAAAAGTCTTGCTTTAAAAGTATTCAGACTGCTGGACTGATACCAGTGGTCATTGACACTATTCCAGTGGAGGAAAACGGTGATGGCATGCTTGGAACTAATCTGAAAGAATTTCAGAAACAAATCGAAATACTTGGAGCAAGCAATATTTGCTGTGTGCTATCGACGACAAGCTGTTTTGCACCTAGAACATGTGATAATATCGTAGAATTAGCTAGTTTATGCCAGGGTCATAACATTCCCCATGTAGTCAATAACGCCTATGGGCTGCAGAGTACCTTCTTAACACACCAGTTGGAACAAGCAGCTCGAACTGGACGGGTGGATGCGTTTATTCAAAGTACCGACAAAAATTTGCTGGTTCCAGTCGGCGGAGCAGTCATCGCAAGCTTTGATCAAACAGTTGATCTTGTCTCAGAATCATATCCTGGGAGGGCATCGAGTTCGCAAACTCTAGACGTACTTATGACCCTATTGTCGCTGGGAAAGAAAGGTTATCGGGCACTAGTTGCGGAGCGGAAAGAGTTACATCAATACCTGTTGGCACAGATGACAACAGTAGCGAAAACCTATGCAGAGACGTTGATGTCCGGCAAAAACCCAATATCGCTGGCGTTGACATTGAAAAATTTTGCTTCGAATCCGGACATGATTGGTTCGATGTTACACCGGAGAGGTGTTTCCGGTTGTCGAGTAGTGAGAACCGGGAAAGGTTCTAAAACTATTGGAGGCTACACGTTCCAATCGTGGGGTGCACACTCTGACCAAGCTGGAGAGCCATACCTGACGACAAGTGCTGCGCTTGGTGTGAAACGCGTGGAAATTGACGGGTTCATTGTCAAATTAACGCAAGTGTTGCAGGACCGTATCGCTAGCGAAGCATTGGTAGCTCAGACATTGGATGAATAAATTTTGTTGAATGATTTATTTGACGTGGTTGATTCTTGACTAAAAAAGGGATCGATTTTAACCGCAACAAAACTGCATGTCAAACTTTCACCCGAGGCTCACCAAAAAAGGAACATGCGATGATCACATCGCATACACTTTGCCACCTGAATTGTTTTATTGATTTTCATCATCGCTGAATTCAATTTCGTTACTATCCTCGCTTAAACCTACTAGTTCCGACTTCATTTGGTTCATTATTTCCGGATGCTGCTTGATTAGCTGGTTGCTGTGAGCCATGCTACTCAAAAACGACTGCAAATTCCAATCTTTCCGCAGCAGGGAATGCTCCACTTCGAAATGTCCGTGGCGAATACAGCGAATGCTGACGCAGTGGGCCACCGATTTCAGATTGAGTCCAATCTCGTGAACCAACTGTCCAATGTAAGCTTCGGTTTCATTGATAGCGTGTATTTCTAAGAAAAGTTTGAGAAAAGTAAAAATCAGCAAAAGATACAAGGCGGAAGTCCCTAGTTTTATTATTTCCCTTACCGAATGTAAAAAACGGTCTTCGAAACTCAGTCAACCTGATACCGTAGATCATCGGTTGGGTATTGTCCTTAGGACGAATGGTTCCTTTGGCAGCTAGCTCATAAGCTGCTTGTGATTGCATGTCCAGTCCGCAAAGTTCGAACATCTTTCTCTGATGCGAAGCTTGGAAGGATGCGAGCAGTCGACTAATTTTATCTGATCCGATGTGCTTTACTGTGGCTTTCGCTATCACCCTTGAGTCACCAAAATGACTGTCAGTTGCTTTGCCCAGAAAACCTGTTATCCGATAAACTCGTATGGGTCGGTTCCGCTGAATCCGATATGCCAGGTTGAGCCCTTTATTGATTCCTATTACTGCATAAAGGAATAAATTAGTTACGGGTTATTTATCAGTTTGATTTTAAGATGCTTACACATCACACCGCTTGTCAATCGTCCGTGGTTGGCACTCATGCGGATTTTTATATCTTCTGTTTGGTAGCGGGGGCCTACCACCAGAACGTTATCAGCGTAATCTTCGGTTCGTCGAACCAGAAAGTTTTCATCTGAAGTTGCTTCAATTGTTATCCGTTGCAGTGGAGGTCTTACTTGTAGTTGATTGAGGTCTTAATAGAAAAATGTATTAATCAAAATAGGAGAAACCTAAAGTTTTGTAATATACCTCTGCATAGATTTCCTATGATCGTGTGTCGAACTTGCTGAACGGTTAGTCCGGCCGGTTTATAAACATTCACAATTCCGTTCAAATATTTCCATACCACAGGGGCTTCCTTAACTTTAATTAACGCCATTTAAAATCATTTATTTGTTATGCGAAAACTTGTTCAGTGGTAATAAAAAAAAGATCAATGGTATAAATATTATTGTTATCAAATTCAACACATGTTTCGCTAAATATGAACCATGCTGCAGCAAAAAAAAGGTACGGCTATTATTCAACGAAACTACACCGAAAGAAAAAGCAATTAAAAGTTTCATAAGACTTCACGCAGAGAAAAATATTGTAGGCATAACCAAATTTGAGTTTCATCAGACCCTGTCAGCTTGGAGCGAAATCAATATTCAATTCAGCAACGCCATCGCACGGCATCACATTCAACATATTATGTCAATTGTATGTATGCGCAATGCTGCAATTTTGGTGCGCACGAATTTGACATTACTCGCCTGAGGGCGCCATGCTCGCAAACAAGAATGTTGCCAATGATTTGTTCGGGAAATGAGATAGCTGAATATCTTTTTTTATTATTTAAAAGATATTGTTTTTCAGGCCTATTTGCATACAAGCTTTACGTGGCCGATTTAGAGAGAGAGTTTTTAGAAAAAAAAATTTTTGTATTGGATCTCGTTGTCACCCTTTTTCTAGGGGGAGAGAAGCTTCCATTTTCCTCCTGCGAGGATTGAGGGGCAGTTTGTTCGTGGTTCACCTCGTCATCCATTGCCGTGGTATTGTTGTTGATTTCGTTGCTAGTTGCTGTAGATGCGCCTTGTATATTGTTTGCAGTTGCTGGTTGGTTAGATGGTAAGCTGTTAATTGCAGCTGGTGTACTTTGTTCTATAGGGGATTCGTTGGATGGTTTCGTTGAAGGGGATGCTTCACTGTTGTTGGTGATTGTCACAGGTGTACTGGGGTTGCTTGGGATTGAAGTGAAGGAAGCACCGTTGTCCTTTGGTATAGTTGTCTCCTTGTCCGGTTTATCACATGGCTTACCGTAGTGAACAGCTTTTTGGCAAGATTGACATGTGGCCATCTGATTGTCATAGGTAACAAGTGATTTGCACGGGATTCTTGTATCCTGACCGAATGTCACATAAGAAGGTATAGGCACAGACTAACAGACATGACAGTATGAGTAAATTCTTATATAAATAATTTTTCGTGATGCACTAGTTCCACCTATATTGTACTGCGCGAACTATTTACTATCTGTACACCCCTTGTGTTACGTAAAAGTTTTTTTACTAGTTGGTTTCCCCTCGTTTGTCAACACCGATCAGCTGCTTACAGGGATGCCTGATTTCATCAAAATATTTGAAAATGAATCGTCACAATAAATTATTGGATTACGTTGATAATATATTTAACTTTTTCGCGATGTTAGAAGGTAACCATTTATTTTTCTCAACGTTGCTCATCTAGACTATTTTTGATTGTGTTGGTAATTTTCACCCGAAATTAAGTGGCGGCAGACCAGAAGCAAGTAAACATTGTAACAAAACGGGTTCGATTTTGTATTGCGTTGGAGGATGAGAAGTAGGCACATTTATGTATATAGTTTTGGCAATATGTATTAAATCTGTATCCTGCATGAAATTCGCATGGACGTATACAAATCAATACATTACAGGTAATTCTGTATGAATGGCAACTCTGTTGATAAATGAAAAAAATAAACACAGTCTAGATGACAGATAGGATGTTTTTGATAGGGTAACGTGGCGCCATCATGACACATGTGAGTACTGTCCCAAATAAAGGAATATTCGAAATGACCGTTAAAATGATTGAAGAATCTAATTTGAGTGTCCTGTCTGTTAGTCTGTGGTATAGGCCTCCTCAAGCGCATACGTATCAAACGTACGCCATTTAGAATACCGGGGAAAAAATTCTTCCACTTTTCTTTTTCAATAGAGAGAATCTCTCCGTATTGGGACATGGTTTGGCGAATATAAGGATCGATTACGCTTGAGGGAAGATCATGCACACGCACTTCTTTAGCACTCTCTGGTTTCTTCTGTCCCGAACGTAAGCGGTTTTGGTTTATCGACTGACTTGGATGAGATGTGAAACCGAACTGATAGCTGGATATCTTGTTATAATGATGTCTTTGTTTTCATTTTGCTACCACCCATTACGTGCGTCCAAAATTTGCGACTTTGCAAATACTGACCATTCCATTACATCATCAGAAAACGGTGGCAAATCTTCCAGATTTCTGGTTTGCAGTACCTTGAACCAACGACACGACCTGACACTCGTGTTTGAAAACTGTATCACAAATTTAACTACCCCTCAGTAATATGAAATGTCAAAATGGTTTCGTAGGAAAAATGCCGAAACTGGCGGTTATTAAAATAACTCATTTATTTACGTAAAACAACAATGGCGGTAAACCATTAATTTAAGATCAATTACTTATGTTAACTTTAGAACAGTTCAAGATATTTGGACAAATTTTGGAAAATTCTCTTGAGAAGCGAAATGCATTTCCTATAAAGATCCTCATGGATAATAATCAAGCTTTTTGTATGATTAAGCAGGGAAATAGCTAAATAAATGTATTGTTTGTTACTAACATAATTTGTTAAGGGTCTATCGAAAATAACTAACATTTAATTATGGTGTTTTGAATCGTCATTTTTCCATTGATTCTAACCTTTGTGAGGGTCCTTTTTGTATTACGAGAAAATCATTTTAGTCTCAATTGAATGCATAACATATTAAATAAATTTTGCGATACTGCATCAATTTTCGTTTTTAGTTTGCTTGATTATTTTGCAAACACACATGATCCTAAATGCGATTGCCGACATGTTCTTACAGTCATGAGTGGGTACGTTCTTTTCACTATAATCTCGTAAACATGGATGATTCATCCGATAAGACGATTCTTCATATGGTTGATATGTTTTAACCTTTTCTGAATCAGTAATCTAATCTACGACACGTTTGGATGTGTTAGTGTAAATACTCGTTCTAGTCGATTTACTACTAGAATTAAACAGTACTTCAATCCTTTTCTGATTGCGCTCACATTGCCGCTTCAGAAATTTAGTCTTTCGTTGCTCCGTTTTCAGTGCCAGATCATGTTTAATCTGTAGTTCCGCAAGTTGCTTCTCAGCTACGATTCTATCACAGACTAACAGACACGACAGTATGAGTAAATTCTTGTAAAAATAATTTTTCGTGATGCACTAGTTCCACCTATATTGTACTGCGCGAACTATTTACTATCGGTACACCCCTTGTGTTATGTAAAAGTTAATTTACTAGTTGGTTCCCCCTCGTTTGTCAACACCGATCAGCTGCTTGCAGGGATGCCTGATTTCATCATAATATTTGGAAATGAATCGTCACAGTAAATTATTATATTACGTTAATAATATATTAAACTTTTTAGCGATGTTGGAAGGTAACCATTTATTTTTCTCAACATTGTTCATCTAGACTATTTTTTATTGTGTTGGTAATTTTCACCCGAAATTAAGTGGCGGCAGATCAGAAGCAAGTAAATATTGCCACTAAACGGGTTCGATTTTGTATTGCGTTGAAGGATGAGAGGTAGGCACAATTTTGTATATAGTTTTGGCAATATGTATTAAATCTGTATCCTGCATGAAATTCGCATACAAATGCAAATACATATCAATACATTACAGGTAATTCTGTATAAATGGCAACTCTGTTGGTAAATGAAAAAAATAAACACAGTCTAGATGACAGACAGGATGTTTTTGATAGGGTAACGTGGCGCCATCATAACACATGTGAGTACTGTCCCAAATAATGGAATATTCGAAATGACAGTTAAAATGATTGAAGAATCTAATTTGAGTGTCCTGTCTGTTAGTCTGTGATTCTATCTCGTTCAATGGATGTTTGCATTTCAACCTCTTCATTGTTCCAGTTCCAAGAATTTAATTTTTTTTTGTCAGTTCTGTTGCTTCCTGGTGGACGACTTTCACTCGAACGTAAGCCAGATTTTGAAACTTCTTTGATTATATCAAAGTCAACGAAATATTTTTCCTGTTTTTCGGCTAGTTCATGTGAACTTCTCCCTCCTAACTGCGTATTCTGATTTTGTGGAGTACGAAACATAGTTGTGTGCTTTCAACAACAAAACTATCCAAATGTTTTAGTATCGCTCCTCGAGTTTTCCTACTAGAACGTCTTAGCTGCGTTTCCACCCAGCGCTTGTTCATAACCTGGTAGAGAGAAGGGCCGAAATGTAACGATATTTCCACGCTTCAGTCCCAAATTCATCAGTTTCCTAAATTGAGAAGTTTGAATTGCTATATATCACAACGATGCCATTTCTCGAAAAATAACTATAACGGAACATATAAAAAAATTACTAATTTTATTCCAATCATTCGCACAAACGTCATATTGTATAAAAATATGGCTTATAAGTAGTCGATTTTTTTCACTTATTTCTGCTCGAGTCCTGTGATTTGCTTATTTGTTTCCACAGGAACATTTTCGCGAGATAACGAAACAGCTTTGGTTGCACGTAATGTTTGAGTAAAGCTCGCACTGCTTGTAGTGTTGTCAACAACTCCCACGAAGATTCTTGCCAGCACTTTAATCAAAACTTTTTTATTATATGCTTGGCACTTAGTATTTTCGCAATTGTCAGGAAATAGAAGGGTTATTGAGAAAACAAATATACATCAATACAGTGACACTTCAAACTGGCATGTTATGACATTGATCTCTGTCGTAAAGCTACACACTTTAGACTTATATTCGAAGCATTCGATATCAACACATTTTATTTGTATGTGGTAAAATTTTAATCACAAATGATGCATACTTGAAAAGTTAGTGACTCTAGAGCTTGAAACGACGACACGACCAGGCACTCCGAAGAAAAATCTGCATTAAAACTGTTCGCTAACGATTTACTGCCAGTTACCACAAATCTAGCGACCCCTTGTAAATGATAAAAATAATCTTTCCGAGCAACACTGTTTAAGTTGCTATGGACTAGTTACCAAGGAACCCCAAAACAAATAAACATGTTTTGAAAGCGGTGGAATAGTTCTATTAGTGTTAAACTTTTCCCAAATTAAGCAGAAATGCATTTAAATGAACTCGATTTTCGGAATTTAATCGAAACTATGGATGAAACATCATAAATATGCATTTATTGATTAAACTATATGTATAAATACTCAGAATCCGAAGTCATCGGATAGGGAGATACAGAATTGTTGTCGTGATGTTAGGATTCATAACAAATGGTCACTAAATTCCCTGCACTCAATATCATCTGTAGATCTTCCGTAGTTGTATCATACTGTCACTCTCGAGAGCCGCGAAAGAAAGAGCCGAAAAAAAATCACTATTTGATGTTACCTTTCCTCCAGTAACGGAAAACTTGCTAAGATGCAGTTTTTCTCGCTCTTGTGGCCGGTATATGTATGTTTTGAAACAATTACCATTACAGTAGTATCGGTGTAATATGCCGGTATCAAAATTGTTTTGTGTCGGTTGATTGCGCAGCAGTGGAAACAGTATTTCACCTTATTGGCCAAGGTTATTCAAGGATTACTAGTGGAATTCCACAAAGAAATCATTTTACCGTACGTTATGTAGGTACCGCAGAGCACTAGCCTCGCTCGGCTCGTTGTCGGTCATTTCCATGTCTTCTTCGTTGGTTTGCGCTGAGCTGTTATCACACAACGGTTTCAAGTCAGCAGTGAGTTATTCATCCCAATGTCCCTAAGACTGAACTTTGAGCTTGGCATTATAAAAGACATAACTCATACTCCTCAATTTTTACATTCCGCTCGAGGTAGGTAAATCCACTAAAATGTTCCGTAATATAATAACCGATCGGAAACTTATTTTGTTTACATTCATCTTGCCTTCGATATGCAGTAACCAAGGTTATGGTGACTGTTATTCAAAATCAATAATATATCAACTTGTGCTGCCAGTTTAAAAAAATTCACTAGCGTTTTCGATTTGACATTTCCAGTTACTGAGGGGTAGTTAAATTTACGATACAGTTTTGATAGACGAGTGGCAGGTCGTGTCGTCGCTTGAAATGTATTTATAGAAACACATGTTAAAAAAGTCACAATTCTTAGCAGTGTACAAAACTCTATTTTTCCGCAGTGTATGAATGTGAAATTTGTTTTTTTTTCTCAGTGTAAGACTGAACCCAGCATCAGGGATGTCAGGTTCACCAGCCCCCTGCTATGACGTCATGAAACTGTGGCCAGCATCATTCTGCAAAAACCAAAACAATGATGAAGATTGGCTAACAAAAAAAATTATATTACAAACTACTTGTTTATTCAGTACCCTTTACCGCACTTCCCCGCAAATTATCGATCAGAATATCATCACTACGATAAGGAAATTAAGATTTTACTCGATTTGAAATGCTCGAATGTTTGTTTACCGTACTCTGAGCGCTCTGATTGCCCACCAAATGCCCCAGATGTTGGCTACGATATCACTTGCTGCAGCGCCCTATCGTTGCCACCGGGCTGAGGTTCACAGATTAATCTGTGTTTCACAGATTTTGAGTTTTGTGCACAGATTTTAAAACTGACACAGATTTTAACAGATTTCTGAAAATGATCACAGATTTTCACAGATTCTTGAATAAATGAAAGATTTTCACAGATTTTGGAAATGGAGTACAGTTTAGCACCAAAAAGTACACAGTGGTTGAGGAAAAAGGAACAGAGCGCTGCTCAAATAGTACCAAATTTGTTTTTGAACTGCAATTGGGGTACGGAAAACGGTCACAGATTTTCACAGACAGGTTTTGGGTTTCAACACAGATTTTTGAAAAAATGACCTGGCATCTCTGCCCAGCATCAATACACACTGCATCGGTGTGCGTAACAGAGACGTCAAATAGCTTAATAATTTATCGGTATCTCCGATTTTGTTATGCACATACTACCGGTGTTTCGAAATATTTTTAGAACGGTTAAAACTTTTAAAGGTGCTCAATACAAATTACCTCGGTTTATCAAATCACGATACCAATTTTGTTTCATTTCTAGGCTTCACAAACCCCCACTACTGCACGATGGTAGACGCAAAACTGGAAGCGGTGCCGTTGGTGGAAATCGACGAAGGCATCTTCAAGTACGTACTGATCAAGGTCTACGGTCGAGAAAAGGCAGATGGAAGTGAACCGAGCAAAAACATTGTACGCGGTTTTGCTCGAGCGCAGTGGCACTCCGATATCTACGAGGAAGTAAGCGGGGCACTGGCGGGACTAGGGCTCGAAACGGAATGTCTTGGCGGGGGTCGCATCGAGCACCGGCCAGACGAGAAACTGATCAAGGTCTACGGGTACTCGCAGGGTTACGGCAAAGCGGATCACCAGGAAACGAGACGCATTCTGTTGACCCAATATGGTAGCTTCCAAATTGAAACGTCAGATGAAGGTTATTAGTTGTTATTGTCAACAAAAGTTATCGGTAGTATATTTGAAATACATTCTTCCGGGTTTTAATTTTCAATACACTGCTATATTTATGAATATTGAATGTTGTTGACACGATTGCAAGCCGAAACTCTCCCCAATTATACTAAGATTAATGAATTTGTTTCAGGAAAAAATCCTTGACATAAAAAAAGTTTTTTTCGTTATTCCAATCGTTTTTGCAATATTCTCCTAACGAAGCGGATATTTTATTCTACTATTAAAGAACCGGAATGTTTCGGATTTTTCATGATGAAAAAAAATTATTTTCTGTATCAACTCATTTTGGAGTGTTTTATTTCTCTTAAAATGTGAACGTTATGAAGGCATTTAATCAACTTCCTCGATAGTTGGTCCGGATCCGGTACCAGCTCCTGCGCCAGGGGCAGCACCGCCAGCTCCCGGAGCACCACCTGGGAATCCAGGCATGCCACCGGGGGCACCGCCAGCACTCTGGTACAGTTTGGTAATGATTGGGTTGCAGACGGATTCCAGCTCCTTCTGTCGGTGCTCGTATTCTTCCTTCTCCGCCAGTTGATTAGCATCCAACCACTTGATGGTGTCGTTGCACTTATCCATGATGAGGGTCTTGTCGCTGTCGCTGATTTTGTCCTTCAGCTTGTCGTCTTCCATGGTTGCCTTCATGTTGAAGCAGTACGATTCCAGAGCGTTCTTGGCGGAAATGGTTTCCTTTTGCTTCTCGTCCTCCGTTCGGTACTTCTCCGCTTCATTCACCATTCGCTCAATGTCCTCTTTGCTCAGACGACCCTTGTCGTTGGTGATGGTGATCTTGTTCTCCTTGTTCGTAGATTTTTCCAATGCTGTTACATTCAGAATACCGTTAGCATCGATATCGAAGGTAACTTCAATCTGGGGAACGCCACGTGGTGCTGGGGGAATGCCAGAAAGTTCGAACTTTCCGAGCAAATTATTGTCCTTAGTCATGGCACGTTCACCTTCGAACACCTGAATCAGTACACCAGGCTGATTGTCCGAGTAGGTGGTGAAGGTTTGGGTTTGCTTGGTAGGAATGGTAGTGTTACGCTTGATCAGAACGCTCATCACACCTCCAGCGGTTTCGATACCGAGCGACAGTGGAGTGACATCGAGCAGCAGTAGATCTTGTACTTCCTCGGACTTGTCACCGTGCAAAATAGCTGCCTGAACGGCAGCACCATAAGCAACGGCCTCATCGGGATTAATCGACTTGTTCAGTTCCTTGCCATTGAAGAAGTCCTGAAGCAACTTCTGTACCTTCGGGATACGGGTCGATCCACCGACCAAGACAATATCGTGAATGCCTGCTTTGTCCATCTTAGCATCTCGGATGGCCTTCTCAACCGGTTCCATGGTGGAACGGAACAAATCCGAGTTCAGTTCCTCGAAACGGGCACGGGTGATCGAGGTGTAGAAATCGGTACCCTCGAACAGTGAATCAATCTCAATGCTTGCCTGAGTCGATGACGACAGAGTACGTTTCGCCCGCTCGCAAGCCGTTCGTAGACGACGCAAGGCACGCTTGTTGGTTGACAGATCCTTCTTGTGCTTACGCTTGAATTCCGTAGCAAAGTGATTCACCAGACGATTGTCGAAGTCCTCACCACCAAGATGAGTATCACCAGCGGTGGACTTGACTTCGAAGATACCATCGTCGATCGACAGAATGGACACATCGAAGGTACCGCCGCCCAAGTCAAAGATCAACACGTTCCGCTCGCCGGCTGTTTTCTTATCGAGACCATAAGCGATGGCAGCGGCGGTCGGTTCGTTGATGATACGCAGCACGTTCAAACCGGAAATCGTTCCGGCATCCTTGGTGGCCTGACGCTGCGAATCATTGAAGTAAGCAGGCACAGTGATGACGGCATTTGTCACCGTCTTACCCAGATAGGCTTCAGCGGTTTCCTTCATTTTGGTCAGCACCATGGAACTGATTTCCTCCGGGAAGAAGTTCTTTGTTTCGCCCTTGTATTCAACTTGAATCTTTGGCTTACCCTCGACCGAGATCACATCGAATGGCCAGTGTTTCATGTCGGCCTGTACGGTCGGATCATCGAACTTGCGTCCAATCAGACGCTTGGCGTCGAAGATTGTGTTGGTCGGGTTCATTGCAACTTGATTCTTGGCAGCATCGCCGATCAGACGCTCTGTGTCGGTGAACGCCACGTAGGACGGTGTCGTCCGGTTACCCTGGTCGTTGGCGATGATTTCGACCTTGCCATGCTGGAAAACTCCAACACAACTGTAGGTGGTGCCGAGATCGATTCCGACTGCTGGTGCTTTGGCTGCCATCTGCAATAAAGTAAAACAATGCTTAGATTTCAGTCAAGTCCGGTAATCAAAACCGTATAATTACTCATTCATGAAATGATGATGAAATATGTTTGCATTTTCAATTAAATAAAAAATAACATCCCGAAAACGGTTGTGAATTGCCCACATTCAAAATAGTTACATCATGCATTTTATGGTAAATCCGAATTATTTCATTGAAAAGCCGGAACTAAAATACACGTGATTTCGCTGTTGCGTAACCTTAGAGAATCGTAAAATCTTTTCACTATATTCAGCTTATCAACCGAACATGTTCTTAAAGATTACTATCCCGGACACGTGTATCCATAGCACATATTGTTACAAGCTGTAACTATCGAGTGAACGTAGTGAAGGATAAACAGACAAAGCATTTTCTGGTTGCATATAACCCTCATTACCAGCTTACAACTTCAATACACATTTGCAAATGCAGTACAACTTGGTTATATACGGATACACACACTTCTGCAAAACTACTGCATCACCAGACACACCAGCGGCTATCATATTACACACTCCTCCCTAGTTACCGGAAATCGTACCATCAGATTATAAATTTCGATAGCAGGCTCTGCTACGTACATGGACAAGTCATGTTTCTAGACGATTCTCCATAAATGGAAGTCACCAAAGAAGTTGGCATGCACATTTACTAGATGCAACACGTTGTATGACAAATCGCGAGACAAAGCCCATTATTTCAAGAAATGTGAATCATTCAAAAGAAACATTCTAAATGGGAATCGGGTTACTGATTTTCAAGTTACAATTTTCATCTATAATCTAGATTGAGGTTAAGTGCCAAGTATTGATTCGTCCAGTTTGTTCTGGAACATGCGCTTTGCAGGAAACACGTTTTTCTAATGTCAAAAAAAAGGTTCCCAATTTCGATTGAAATCACGATCAACGCTAAAATTAGTTGATAAAGCTTTTCAATAAAACCATAAAGAGAAAAAAAATAGAACATTGCATAAGAAAATTTCCACTGGAAGGCCATCTTGTTTCCATGTGGGAGTTGTTACAAATGAATCATCCACACACCCGATCACGAGCAACCATTCGCACCAAGATGTAAATTATCATGTAATTACCCAAAACCATTTCACTTACCTTTGTTCTATTCGATAAATTTGATGAAACTTGAACACTTTTTTACACTAGAAAGAACTACTTTCTTCTGCTTAGTTTGCTGTACTTCAACTCTTGGACTAACGATTGGTTACTCTCACTACGCCACAGGAACTAGCGTGTAACTACTTTAAATGCTGTTCAGTGAATGCGAGCGGGCGGCTGGCGAACTCAAATATTTATAAAGTACCATTTTGTTCCAGATGGTTCCACGGGCAACGGCGCGCTTTTGGCAGTGTTGCCACCAGAAATATGCATATGGAAGAGAGAAAATATCCAATAAGATTTCGGTACATTGAGACATGCCTTATATATTTGTTATCAATTTTCGCAGTATTTATCAACCTATCTATTAAAAAACTTCAATTCTGCTTTTTATCTCCAACAATTGAAACATTCTTTGCAATATAGGTATAATAATTAGCTCTTCCATAATAAGAACTTATGAAATATGAATAAATTAGGAATCCTTCCTAGCATTCACTACTGCCTTCAATACGCTTCAAGTAACAAAACTATAATATTGCAACTAAAATTATGTGTCAAAATACGGATTAAATAAATATCTGGTACACACTACAACACGGCAACACTGATGACGAATGCAGCTGCATTGTATGATGTAAGTAGTAGTTGTGTTATAATCGTGCCGGTATAAGTATCTGCGAAGGTATGTGTGTGATGCCAAATAAAATTGGGGCAAAATGCAAATGTGTAGAATGGCACTCATTTTTATTCTCGCAAAACGGAGTCACTCTCTGTTGCACTTGAAGACAGCGTTGCCAGTGTTCAGAGAATTTTTGGAACTAGATTCATCTGGACTCTTCCAGATCTTTTTCATTAGCGGCCCTTACACGAGTCATTAAAAAATCAAATAACCAAGCAACCAAAAGTTCCACAATTACTTAAAATATCCACTTTCTTGCTTCTTCAAAGTATACGTTTTTCTTGCTGCTTAAAAATATCTGAATGAACTTTCTCACTGCTTAAGAAAACACGTGGTAATTTTTGACATTTCGTAATATTGAACGTAATAGAGTACGCGTGGTACTTTTGGCAACTTTTGGCAAGTACAGAACAAGTTCCGCGTGTACTTTTTCGAAACATAGAAGCTGAATAATATATTCAAAAGTAACTTAGCCAAAATCTAAATCATTTCCTTTTATCCGAAATTTTGCTTAGTTAGATAGTGTAGAACAAATTCTTAGTCCATGTATTGACAATAATATTGTCTCGTGTAAGAGTCGCTTAAGAAGATTTTGAGTTTATTTCGTAATGAAAGGAACTCAGAGCAATTTGTCCTTTGGTATCAAATTCTCCAGAATAAGGACCCTTACACATACAAATATAACGTTGGTTAATTTAAAGACTGTCCCAGAAAGTATGGACGCAACCAAAAACCGCTGCCATTTCGCAATGGTTCAGAATCTGTCAATATGGCTGCGCCCTGTTGTTTACACTCTTCTCTAACCACTTGTGCAGTTGTTTATTCGTTTCATTAGTTTGTTTCGAAATGCGTGGACTTTCAGCAGAACAACGTCGAAAAATTGTGTACAAATGGTGCACAGAACGCTGACTGTCACTGAGAAAGATAAAACAAAATGGAAGGAGTAAGTGAAAAAGCCGTGCGAAATGCAATCAGGAAGTTCGGTGAGGATAACACCTTTGAGGATAAACCGAAAACGGGTCGAAAAAAGGCTCCTGCTAACCCTCAGTTGGATAAACGTATACTGAAGGCGTTCGAGCAAAAGAAGGAGGTTTCAGTTCGGGATGTGGCCAAAAAAGTGGCACTTCGAAGTCAAATGTTATTTAAAGAACGTTTGAATCTTCGAACCTATAAGAAGCAGAAACAACCAAAACGTAGTCCGAAACAAGAAGCATCGTTCAGGCCGAGGGTTCGAAAGCTGTACAATAGGATTCTTGAAGGAAATTTTAACTGCAAAATCATGGACGACAAAACCTACGTGAAACTCGATTACAAATCCTTGCCGGGACCAAAATATTATACGGTGCGTGAAGAGCAAGTGTTGAACCAGTCCGAGTCATCGATTGAAGTCGAAAAATTTGGTAAGAAAGCTATGGTCTGGCAATCAATTTGTAGCTGCGGTAAGATTTCGAAACCCTTCATCCCCACTGCTTCAATGAACAGCGAAATATAAATCAAGGAATGTTTACAAAAACGACTTCGACAGCTTTCATTGGTGTTTTTTTTTGCAGAGTAAGAACTATCAAATTAAGAGCAGAAAACTTTTATTTGGAAAGTGATTCTTCATTGAGTGTAAAATACTATTCTTTTCTATTGAGAGCAAGTTTTTGTTAGAACGATAGTGTGCTCGTATTAATACGAAAACTATCTGCATTTGATACAAGGAGAAGAAGCTTTCAAAATAAAAGGCTTTTCTTTGAAAATAAATTTATAACAAAATAAGGTTGAAGTATTTTGTGATACTAGTTATCAAATTACACTTACAAGTATATTTTAGAGTTAGTGTGTTGGTAGTCTATTTCCAATCGTCAGACAATTTAAGTACGATTCAGACGGTCACCGTCAAGTGTAAAAACTGATGATATTTAGTGAAATCATGCTACGTTTATATGAAATACACTTAAAAACGACCAGATGTATCGTTACCTCTAGATTCTTTATGCATTTCATGTGAATGTCACATTGTTTTCCACATAGATTTCAATTGAAACAGAGTTGACCGATTCAAGTATTTTGCACATACTTTTGTGCTGTACTCATTCCCACTAGAAACACACATGTAGTTCGATTTAATAGCAAAACACATCACATCCAAAGGAAAAACACATCAAAGCTAAATGAAAAAAAAATCTAATCTTGCATCTTAGTGAATTTGCACATGAAATCTTGAAACAAATCGCTTTGGTTATGTATTGATATGAAAAAGCATATTAAATTGAAGTGTAGTTTACATATGAATCGATCGTGCAAAATTTTATCAGTGTTGACAGATACTTATCCGGTTCGACCACTATTTGATAGGAAACATTTTTAAAATTTGGGCCAGTTTTCGTAAGTGCAAACAGAACAGAACCATCTTCCGGATCTAGCAGTGTCGCTTTTGACCAGCGATGACAGATAATAGTAGTATCATTCCCGTAAGTTGGCACTTTTCTCGGAAGCTCTCGCGATGGAAAGCTTTTTTTTTTTGCTCGCCACACAAAACTAGTTCCCGTAGTTCTGCGTTGATAAATTCAAATTTCCGTAGAAAAAATCCAATTTCCGTAGATTTTGTCTACGGACCCGTAGAAAATCCGCGGATTCGTAGATTTACGGAGATTTCCGTAGATCTGGCATCGCTGTGCAAATAAAAAAGATCATCATCTCCCGAGCTTCGACGAGAAACGCGAAAATTAAAATATGAACACACACTGCAGTGCCTTTTTTATTCGAACGCGGAAGCGGTTTGAGATGGTCCGCTGGCAAATTTAAATGTAGATTCTTTTGCTGTACTCAATTGTTGCGTTGAACTGAGTCTAATAAAACAAATAGTTCCTTGAATAGTTCAGTATGTTGAACGAGTTTTATTTCGACATATACTCACCTGAAAAATTCTTCAATCTGCAATGGTTTCTGACTTTTGCACATTGTGTATTTCAAAGATAAACAATAATTTGCATGGGTGCGGTACTCGCAAACCCATTTCACGGCATACAAATACCCATTGTTTGACATCAAAACAATAAGTTATCCGAAACGAACGCATACATGCATTTAGTCACTTATACAATTAAGGTTATACTTTTAAATATAATAGTTTCGAATACAGAAAAGCTTTCAACTGTAAATGTGTAGACTTATTTTAAAAGTTTTTCTGGTTCAATTTATAAATATTTAAAGACTAAAATTATCTGTCGAATGATAAATACCCGGAATTTCAGTTGTTTTAATGTTTGCCGAGATTTGGGGGAAAGTCTTTAGCATAGTCTCAACCAGAGATGCCAGATATTTTCATAGGAAATCTGTATTACTCTCTATAAAAAATATGTATTCACTAACAAAACTAAATTTCAACAATAAAAGGACGTTAAAAGATATTATTCCAACACATTATGGCTGTAGAATGGGAGATTCAATGAGACCAAGACTTTGCTTCTCGTCACTGCAATCAAATACTAATAGATTGCTAATACGAAAAAGTTTTTATTTTGCTTTTTGGGAGATATATATATAAGAAATCTGTATGCGTGTGTAAAAATCTGTATAATACAGATAAATCTGTATAAATGGCATCTCTGGTCTCAACCCAACTGCTGTCTAGTTTAGAGTGCCTATAACCAGAGTGACGAGTTGTCATCCATAATGTTGGCAACAATTCAAAATATCTAATCCGAAATGTTGGCAGTGGGCAGTGTAATTGACAGGTCGTTTGCTCGTTGCTGGAAGCTGTCATTCCAAACGAACAGCTGTCGTTACTCTGGTTATAGGCACTCTAGTCTAGTCCATACATTTGACAGCAGTTGGGGTCGAAACTGGATTGGGCTTCAAGTGAAAACGCCATAAGTTTCCCTAGGGGGACGACAGATCTATTTTTTTCAAATACAACACGAAAAGTAAATGGAAAGCGAAAAAAACTACATATAACCAAACATCTATATCGATCCGTTTGAAAGCGTTGCTAACCGTGGAAAAAAAAGTCAAAGAACATGCGATCTATTCAAAAGTTTTTGTTACTGTTCTTGATAGAGATGGGCAAAACAGTTCATTTCCAAGAACCGTTCAGTGATGCAGAGTTCTGTTGAAAGAACTAGTTCTCCAGAGCCGTTCGTTCGTTCTATTCATAGTTGGTTTGTTTGTTCAAAGATTAAACGAGAACTTACTTTTGTAAGCTTAAGCGAGAAAAAAAGGTCCCTCGAAGTAGAACTGAGGTTTCGTGACGAAACTTTCTTATTAGTAACGTTCTTGAAAATAGGTCAAACGAGCTCAAAAAAAACAAAAAAAATATCCCTCGACTTTGAACTGAGGAACTACCGTTCTCGTAAAAAGAACTCTAGCTCGTTCATTCTTTTAAAAGAACTAGTTCTTTTGAACCGTTCGCGAACGAATTGCCCATCTCTAGTTCTTGACAATCACTGAGTGTCAACATGAAATCGTCAGCAGATTGGAATAATGAAATTATGAATGGTTCAAAAAAAACGTTGAATTCAGTAGATGGGAACGTGAAGTCCCCATATCAAATTTTTCAATTTATTGTGACCTTTTGAAAGTTTAACCAAAGATATCCCTGTCCCTGTTCCTCTGACGGTCATAATATTTTTAACAATTTGCTGAAAGTAAACTGATATTGGTTTTGAATTGGTGAAACCGTCATGATCTTAAGTTCCTTAGCACAAAATTTGCTCAGAGCTTGAAGATGTAACAAAACTAAATATTAGTTTATGGCATGAATGTTACTCTATTATAAGAATATCTGACCTTTTGAAAATTATCCATTTAAGAACTATTCTGAAATTTGTACCGGTTCCAACATTAAACAGCATATTTGCAAAAGTATACTGACGTTTTCAAAAGTCAGTACCTCGCAGACATTGACGATTAGTTTGAGCATATCATCACACCGATCATAGAAATAACAATGTTCCGGTAGATTTTCATATTTATTGTTTCGTCGGTAACCCATTTTTTCGCACAGAGAGTTCGAATTAAGTATTGATTTTGTTCAATTCCAATTTTGACATTTAGGCCGTTCACCAGAGTGTTGTACTAATTCCCGGTAGACTTATTGTTACCGCCAAGTATATTTTCCACCGCATGTTTAGCTGGAAGGAGCTCTCTTCGTTCTCTGTTTGGACACAACTTAAATTCGATTTTACTGTGATGTTTGGTACCGGAGATCCTCACTTTTATTTCGTGTCGAATTTAAAATTGATTTAATAGTGGCATGACTGAAAAGAAATTTTGATGAGCCCGGAAGCATATATTGTTAAGTATCTCTTCTCTAAACTCTTCATAATGAAAGTCTTGAAATGCTAGAAGCCAGGAGTTGAAGCTGTACATGATACCGATTCGATTTTCCAGTTCATTGGTTAACCGGAAGTAACTTCTCTAGATGAGCTGTGTAATTATAAGCACTGGACAAAAGCGTTGTCTCGATGTTAATGTTAGGATATTGCTCTCTACTCGTCTGAAATAAACCAAATTGGCTTAAGTTTCTAGCTAATATTTACTAAGCTGTAAATATTCAACCCAGTCGTGATTTTTCCAATAAGCTTAATTTACACAAGCAAATACTATTATAAACAACGTACAAATCACCATGGTAATGTTTCTAACCCGAAAAAACTCAAAAGCAAAAGACAACCGATCCAAAACCATCCGTTACTATGCGCAGTAAAGATAAACAAGCGGCTGTAAGAAAAAAAAACGATTTATCCTTTAGGGTTTGAAGTGAAGTTTTTAAGTGTCATCACAAACGAATTTCCAGACGATCTTTTTTTGGCGCACATCTACGGTCCTCCATGAAACTGGCAACAATGGTGAAAAACTGGTTGCACTGTTGAGTTCCCATCATCACATTTAGGGCATATTCAGGAGTGTTCTAGTTCTAGATGCATAATTTATGTCAGTTTTAAAATTTAAATCTAGAAATTATAACGAAATAAACTGGCAGCCCCAGTAGCGTTTTATCTGTGTTTCAAATATAGAAAAAATAGAACGGCAGTGTATACCAGTTTTAAATTTGACAGTAGAACTGGTCGAATAAATAAAACTAAAACTGATTGCTGGGGATACGTTTGTTTCAGTTTCATTTACATTATAGACCACCCATATGAATCTTGCAGCTGCTGAATTTGCTCTTATAACACAAATGTCAAACGGTGAGAACTTTTCGATTCGTTAGCTCATATGTATATATTGAGATTTTATGGTACACTCAATATTTTGTTTGTTTTGATGTAATCAGCTAACACCATGATCTCTCGTGTATTTGAATTAATAGCGAAAGGACAGTTTACAGCAGATATAAATTACAGCAGTTAAATGGGAGCTACAATGTATACTTTTCGCGTTAGAAGTAAAGGTAGCTCGGAAAGCTCGGAATTCCAAGTGCTAACACAGTAGATTTCCGACGTTCCATTATGTACTACGAAAAAATCAGAGTAGATTGTATAAATGTTAAAAATCAAAATCTTCAGCATGATGACCTAGCTTTGGATGTCCATTTTTCGTGCTTCTCCGTTTTTTTCGTTTGGCGATTCGTTTTGCTTATCTTGTTGGTTATTTTTAACAATTGTCTCTTTATATTATGGCATCAAAATGAGTGACAATGTTGACATTTGATTCTGCCCTACTCATGGCACATTTTAATCGAAATGATAACAATGCAATTAATCTTGCGCTCCATAAAGCGGTGAGTGCGGTCATTTTAGAAAGTACCGGGTACGAACCAGATTTTTTTAAATTATTGTAGGCACATACATGTCTTTATTATTTATCTTTGGTGTCATCCCCCTCCATCCCTGTATACTTGGAGAGAAATGGGCCTAGCTTGAAACAACTAGACATAATGGTTGAGGTTCAAACTCGTATTGTAATTGAATCAAAATTCACAATTGTTTGTCGCAAGTTTTTGACTAAAGTTGTCCCATATAAATTTTTCAATTGGTTTCCAATCGTTTGATCATAATCACGAATTAATTAAATGGTAATCGGAATTTCCAAATAGAGAAAGATTTTTTAGCAGTGTACCGAACTAACACATACTCAAATTGACAAAAGTTCACACCTGGTATACTGTGGTCCGTGATATGGCACGACGGCTGTTCGGAGGAAGACGATCGTTTTCTTTACGATTTGTGATTGAACTTTTTGTCAAGGCATTGAAGTTGTCTTCAGTACGTCAAGAAGTGCTTACTTTTTTGTTCAATAACAAAGTAATTAGTGCAAGCAAATTTTCGTGTTGGTTATTCACGATCCACGCAATAGCCATGACAGAGTGACTGCAATTAACAAATATCGGTACCACGATGAATCTGCAATCATTGTTTCAAGACTTCAATCCGAGGTAAGTTCATGACGACGTGCTCATTTCGCTTTCTCAGGGTTACTAAAAATAATGAATATCGGAACGAGCGTTTTTCAAGGTTGCTATCGATCGAAATATCTTGTATGGAATTTCAAAATACAAAGATTTTATATTTTCTTGTTTCAAGTAAATTCGTGGTACATTGCTGTTTGTTTACATTTACGATTCTGTTCTGCCTTCGGTTGGATGAATTCATTGGTAAGAAACTGCTTCCATTCAATAGTACAGCTAACTAGTTGACTTATCTCACTATAGATTGGCCATACTGGGTAATATTTGTTCCGCTGTGGATATGGAAAACAGTTGCCACACTTGGAGCAATCGTTGGAGCTGTAGTTTGGTGTCGGTACCCACATTACAGGTAACCATATTCCGTTTTCTTTATTCCGTAAATATTCCCGATTTTCTATTGCAGAGTTGAGGGAGATTCATACTCGCACTTCAAAGCAATGCTTATATCGTTATCCTTGCATCTTATTTTACTGATGTTCGAACTGCTGGCCTGTGATAGATTAACCTCCGGGCGGCACCTCTGGGTGCTGGTGTTTATTCCGCTTATCTTCGGTAGCGTCGCTAGCGTGGGAGCTTGCGTTTGGGCCGTCAAGCATGACAGGTCTTTTGAGGTAAATTCATCACTAAGGTATTTGGACTCAGTATAAAATTCAATCTCTTCCAGTTGGAACTGTTTTGTGCTGTCAACGCTCTCCAATTCGTGTTCCTGCCACTTAAATTAGACGGATTTGTTTCTTGGAGTTGGGAAGTAGTTTTCGTACCACTCTGGATTGTACTATGTCTCAGCTTAGTAGCCGTACTATACAGTATAATATTTTGCGGAATCCTACTACGAACACCAGAAGTTTCCTCACAGCAGAAAAAATCCGCCATCAACTCAGCTATTGGCAACTGTGCCACTGTGCTTCCAATTTTGATGTTTCAAGTTTTGCTGGCGGACAAACTGGACGAGGACTTGGATTGGCCATTTATCGCAGTGGCTGGACCACTGCTAACGGCATTATTTGTACTGATTTTGCTGAGTTTCAATGCCAAAGGTGGCAACAAGTGTAAGCAATGTTTTATTATTCATTCAATTAAGCATTCAACGTTGATCATATTTTCATTCACACAGGGTGGTTCGGCATAAGGAAAAATTTCTGCCAATTCCTTCTGGGTGTACTCCCCTGCTTGCAAGAGTACGGTAACATATCATATCACACGGAAAGTGCTGGGCAAAGTGTTCCTTTGGATACCAGTGTGCAATTGGACGAGTTTGAAAAGTATGGAAAGAAGGGCAAAAAAGCGCTAAGCAAAAAGAACGACCATCTCAAGCCGGTGGTACCGATCATTAGCATAGATCTGCCAGACTAGAACAGAAGATTGAACTAATTCAGGGGCTTTACTCTTATCTACGTTTAAATTTGTGAACGCAACTCTAGCACAAATAAGAACGAATCCATAACTTTCTAGGAAACTATGCGCCGGTTAAGGGATGAAGGGATTTCGCCGAGATTCTTGAGCGTTGAATTCAAAACTCTCAGCGAGCATTTCGATGCTTCAAAAATGTGATTGATAATAACTCTTTCATTCATTTGAATTCAAACTCGCCATATTATTTCATATCAGTTTTTTTAAGTATACTATTTCTCAATCGAGAAGCCGTCATCTCTTTGAAATATTTTACGTTTGGGCCACAACTGCTTAGCTAGTGGTTGCGTAGTATATTTACCTACACATACAAAACATAATCTAATATAAGCCTATTTATTTAATCTATTAGATTAGTTGATTTTATAAAACAAGATATAGTTTAGAAAATTATGAATTTGTATTCGCAGTCGAATCTACTGATTTCAGGCTGTTAGTATTCAGTATCAGCATATTAGGGTTGTCAAATTTTACTGCTGCCAATGGAAAATATGTCTTAGGATAGCAAAAAACAGTACTTGCAGCATAATTGATGCCTCTTAGGAAAACGAAAAACTATTTGTATGGTAGAATTATGTGATGCAAGAGTAAGCTAAAAAACGATTTAACTGTGAACAATTATTGGGATAGTGATTTGTAAATAAAATTGTACGCCAAATGAAAAAGATGTTGAATTGTTCTTTACTTCACAAATTTGTTGTCATTCTTCTTTTGGGTGAATATACACTCTCACCCTCTTGTTTACGGCCGTATGCGATACGTTCGAAAGTATGTCAAATTCGCGTTACTGTTTACGTTCGAATCGATCGCAAACTTTCAAACATCGTACATATATGAGAACAAAGCAAATCTAACTTAAAACCATCAGTTGTTGATTTGTTTTTTTTTCGTTAATTTCGACCATTCGACGAAGACTTTTGAACGAATCGAACAAGCCATTCTTGTTTTCACTTGAATGTGTACGAACGCGATTCCTGTGCAAAAGAAGTATCGGCACGCAGATAGTTTTTTAGAAAGATTCCTAGTATCATAGAAGTGACGAATGCTACAGAATAAATAAATATCATACTCAAGATCAATTTTATTCAAGTCAGTAAGTAAAATTTTGAAATTAATCTTCGTGCAAAGTCAGAAAGTCATTGAAAATAGTCAGTCCGATCAATAGTATCTGCGAAAAATATGTTGCATTTATCTGGTAATTTTGTCATGCTTTCGATAGTCTTCTTCTTCTTCTTCACTTCTGGTGGCGTCACCTCACTTGAGATGACGCCGATTGATGGCACAGCGATTTAGCTATATTGCCAGTTAGCTTTCGTTTATAGTCCAATGGACTTTCTTTTCACTGGACTACAAGTGAAACCCTCGCTATGTGACAACGTGGAGTCACCGAAGTACGGATGAAAATCCTTTCTTTCTCGCGAAATACTCGAATTTTCACCGCACTAACACGATACGACGTGTTCACTCGTTGAGGGTTTCACCGGAAGTCCTTTTCGATAGTCTACATATAAAATGAAGCATGTTTACCCATTGTATATTTTCCATAAAGTACCTAATAAATATGGTAAAATTCGATGCGTAAAAAACTTGGAAGCGCGTATATATTCGAAGGTTCGTTTCAATAACTTTAGTAGTGAAAGAAGGTAAAATTCGATGTTTAATTTGCCGTTGGACAAAAATGGCAACCCATTCCAGTAAACCTGTCAAATCGATGAACCACATAATGTGGATTACTTTTCAATTTGACATTTGGTTCAAGAAAAGTGTCTGTCACAATGGCAATATGAATTTTGTGAACTCTGAGAAAATTATAAAATTCATCTTCACTCGATTTTAAAGATCGAGCATTCCAATTTAAAATATTCGAATAATTATTTAACATTACTGTTAAATTTCAAATTCATTATAATATTATTTGCAAATTGCCATCCGATTTGAAATGCTTCAAAAAGTGATGAAGTCGAATTCATTCGGATGATCATTTGAAAAATTTGATCTTGTAGGTAGATCATTTTATTTTCAGTTATATCGCCTAAATCGATTTCATTTGAAAAAGGGAATGGCATTGAAGGAATATTGGTAGGTAAACTGATATTAGAAGCTCTCCAAACCATTATTTTCTCTTCACAGATAGTCTGAGTGCGATTGAAGCCATTCGCTCAAACGCTGCTGGCAAAAATTCCTGAATATTATTTTGATCCGGCTTTCGGATCCGGAAATATAGGGTAAAGTGTGGTAAAAATTTTATACCAGCACTGAAAAGGGCGACAAACCGTAAAAAAAATTTAAAACGAGCTCAAATCTCCTCCAATTGATAGTTTTTATCAATAGACGGTCAAACAAACCGATCTCGGTTATTCTCTCGAGAATCGAAGAAAATTATTATGAAGAATACCACAGTATTATATATGATAGTATGATTGATATGAGAAAGACACTATTTTTTTAAGAGGGTGGGTAGACACTTTTTGATATTAAAACGAATTTTTACTTGATTTAAATGATCGTGTAGTAACTGTGCGTGCCGCTGCAACTAAATTTGAGTTCCGATGTTGACAACCTCAGTTTAGAAAACTGAGTGAACATCTATCTCGTTTCCAATACACTTCATGGCCTTTGGCCTCAGCTTGGTTAGCGTTTGTTTACAATATTTCCGTAGCTTTTCTCGCGTATTACCCATTTAGTTATTCCTCGAGACGATGGCCAACCGTACAGTGAAAGATGCAAAAAATGTGCACGGAACTAACCCACAGTATTTGATTGAAAAAATTATTCGGTCCCGTATTTACGATTCAAAGTACTGGAAAGAGCAATGTTTTGCTCTGACCGCCGAATTGCTTGTCGATAAGGCGATGGATATTCGATTTCTTGGTGGCGTATTCGGTGGAAACATCAAACCGACGCCGTTTTTGTGCCTCACACTTAAAATGCTCCAGATTCAGCCCGAAAAGGATATTGTGGTGGAGTTTATCAAGAACGAAGAGTTCAAGTATGTGCGAGCATTGGGAGCGTTTTATTTGAGACTAACCGGCTCGTCACTGGATTGTTATAAGTATCTGGAACCCCTGTACAACGACAACCGTAAGCTGAGGCGACAGAATCGAATGGGTCACTACGAGCTAGTGCATATGGATGAATTTATCGATGATTTGTTGCGGGAAGAGCGAGTGTGTGACATAATTCTACCGAGAATACAGAAGCGGCATGTGTTGGAGGAAAACAATGAGCTCGAACCGAAGGTTTCCGCTCTCGATGATGATTTAGACGAGGAAATGCCCAGCGATGACGAAAATCTCGAAGAAATAGCGGAAGCATTGAAAGCTAAAGAGAAGGAGAAAAAGCTGGAAACCATCAAAATTAGGGAAAGTAAACGGGAACGGTCGGTATCCAGAGAGCGCCAACTTGAAAAATCCAAAGACTCCGGAACGCACCGGGATCGCGGGCAGGAACGGTATCGTGATTATGATAGAGGAAGGGACAGGGAACGGGATTACGATAAAAGAGAGTAAGTCTACAATAAAATTAATCGTTGAATCATGGGTAAAATTATTGGTTGTAGGCCAGCAACGGATCACCGTTACAAGGAGCGAGAGGCACGGGAGAAGGATCGCGATCGCCAACGGCGACATGAGCGGGAACGGATAGACGAACGGGATCGAGATCGACGTCATGGCGATCGAGATCGGGAACGGGATCGTGAACGCGACAGAGATCGAGACCACCGAGAGAGAGACTACGAGCGAAATCGAGACCGGGACTACGATCGTGAACGAGACTACGATCGACGTAGACGCTAGCCTAGCAAGTAGAATAGACCTTTACTGCAACAACAACAAAAAACGAGTGCTTTTATTGTGTTGAAGAATGTTCGGTAAATTCCGAAAATTTTATTGTAATTATGTACTAATTTGTACAAATGTTCTTTTGGCCAGTTCTTTCCGTTTGCGTCGCTGATCTTTCATTCGTCTACTCTTCGTAGCATCGCGGAACAATTCCACACCTTGGTTGGCTTCCACTTCCCTTTGCAGCATCTGCATTCCATGGTAATTGACCCCAATCATGTCCCTCTGTTCCACGATGGCACCCTGCAGCTTGTCGATAATTTCCTGAATCACCGGCAGCAGAATCTGATTGTTAACGATTGGTTTTTGATGGATTCGGAAAAGGAACAGCACGACCTTGCAGATGGTTTCCGTTTGATCCTGTCTTGCGGTCGTCAGTTTCGGTACGCGTTCCAACAGTTCGCACGCGCTGGAAAACGGAAGCAGAAGTAAGGCTTCTTGCAGATCGCTTGCCCGAATGCGTGTCAGAACTGCGATCAGGAAATCGTCCGTGTTGGTAGCTTCGTACGCATACATCAGCGGAGGGATGATGTTTTGGCTGTCACCTTGCTCGAAATTTTTGCTAATCTCTAGACATTCCAGTATATTTTCGGCAGCTTTTTCCGATCCGATCGTTTTTCGGGAAGGCATTTTTAACCCTGGTAAACCCGGAACGTTGGATTCATCGCCTGTCGCCAGGGTACTGTTTTCCAACTCTTCGCGTTCTTCCTCTTGCACGTCTTGCAATACCAGCGGTTCGTCGGTTCTTTCGTACAGCCGAAGTGTACGATCGGATCCGCAGCTTACCACAAACTTCCCATTAGGACTTACCGCCAATCCGTGAGCTTCACCCACGTGACCGGGTAATGTTACTATCTTCTCGAAACTATCGGCGTCCCATTGCTTCAGTTTACCATCTTTGCTGCACGAGAAAAACATGTGCGTTTTGGGTATAAACTGCAATCCCATGATGGAGTTTTCATGTGCTATGAGCGATCGATGGCAGTCACCGAAATCCATGCCCCAAATTTTAATACTCCGGTCTGCTGATCCGGTTACTATAAGATTAGAATCGTACGAGATATCCATACAAATGACCGGTAGCTTATGGCCGTACAGCGAAAGGTAAAATTTAAGCGTATCCAAGAAAAAGATCTTCACGGTCGAGTCCAGCAGGGCGACGGCAATGTATTTGTTATTCCGTGACAGACGAACGCACAGGACTGTTTCTTCCAGTTTGAGCACATTCTTGTGAAGAAGCGAAAGAATCTGGGTGGAAAAGTTGGCACTGTTAGAAGGAAGCGACTACTAAATCATTACAAAAAAGTTACCTTCACTTCACTGTTATCCGCTCGGTTGGGGTCCGCGATGAGCTCGAAGCTCCAGAACTTCACCGTCGTATCGCCGCCACCGGAAACACAACCGCGCATATCCGGACACAGTGCGATACTCCACAGTTCCTTCTCGTGTGCTTTGACCCGTTCGATGATCTCCCCAATCACGATATCCACAATCAACAGCTCGCCCGTTTTCAGTCCGACCAGAACGTGCCGATCGCCCGGTACGAAACAGGAACTGACGACGTACCCAGTTTCAACGGTTCGCAGACACGCTTGCGACGCTCGGCTCCAAAGTTTCAACGATTCTCCGCTGCCTGAAGCGATTGCCAAACTATCCGAACTGAACGTCACGCTTCGAACGTCCGACAGGTGACCCTGCTGACGGATGGTGTGAATGACCTTCGACTCAGCGTGTTTTTCTGACACGTTCAACGTGTAAACTTGTAGTAAATTTTTTATGTAGGTTACGCAAATTCGAAGCTCGTTACCGGTTCCGAGCAGCAGATCAAAAGATTTAATCTTTTCCGGAACGGGAATTACCGGTAGCCGTTTGATTTCGTCGGTCAATGAGAGTTGACGGTTAGACTCGATTTGTTTAGATTTGGTATCCAATTTTTTAAGTCGTTTCGTTAAACGAATCAGCGCTTCATCGACGCTGTAGAAATAGAACAGTTCGATTTTTCGATCAGTTCCATGGCATCCCAATATCTGTCCATTACCTTCCACTATCAGGTTCATCGTTCTGCCGGACCCTGAACGCTGGATACTTCCTGTTTGGGTACACCGGAACGGACAGCTCGCCTCCAATTCCAAATCTAAATCGTCCGGGCTCGCTGTAGACTCCTGTTGCTCATATTTGCTGTTTTCGACAATTTTGTACACCGTAAGTTGTGAATCTCCTGATCCAGCTACGAGGAAGTCATCTCCTCTCATCAGAGCAATGCTCCAAACTTCGGTTCTATGATCGATGATCGTTTTAAAGCAACTTTGCGTCTCCATATTCCAAAACTTAATCTGAGTATCTTTCGAGCTCGATAGTACAACATCATGATACTTCTGCATAAAAGTCGCATCCGTAATAGGTGCATTGTGGCCAACTAAGCGACATTTTCCGCTTTGAGCTACCACATCCGAGACGACCAAATCGTTATCCAAGCCTCCGGAAACTAGTTTCAAGCCAATGAGGTCAAAGTTTAACGCACTCACAGCGGACCGATGTGAGGCGAAAGTACACGTTGATTGTTGACTTTCGAAGGCAAAAATTTCTATCACTCCATCTATATAACCTACCGCAAGATGTTTCTGATCCGGGCTTGGCCGAAGATAGGTTACTTCCTGCTTATCCCGTGTAAATTCAAGAACTTTTTCTCCAAGCCTTGAAAATACAACTAATTCATCAATTAGAACTTAAAAAGAACCTTCAATCCGTTACCTGGTGTTCCAAATCAGTACCTTTTCGGCTCCGGCGACGGCCACAAATCGGCCATCGACACCACCCACGGAAACGAATGTCACATTGGCGCGACCACTCGCGATTAAATTGAAATTAGCGACTGCCTTGTACGACAGATATTGTTTCGTCAAACCCATGTTGATCGCCTACTAGCCACTGGTGGTATTTTGTATGAATTGAACACTAAAAATTACAATTTTCAGCAAAAAGAACAACTTCCAGAATCACGCATCGCTGTACGGATGAAAACATGCTGCCGCAAGCACTCACGTCTAGACTCTAGGGGTGTCTGACTAAAAATCGACCGAATAATCGATTAATTACCTTAATAATCGAATGAAATTTAATCGATAAGTTTTTTCTGTTAGTCGAAATAATCGCATTTTCCGCGATTATTTGTTCGATTAGCAAAGTAATGCTTCTAAGGATTATTCACACCTTTCCGATCCGGTTTGGTTCCGTGACGGCACAGTGAAAGTGCCTTTAGTGCACCGTCATTGTTTTTTGTCAGAACCCTTCCGTTTCGATACAAGACTGGCCCTGACATACTGACTTCAGTGAACATAAAATATCGGTGACGACGAATCTAGTTTGCCGCATGGACGCTAAACTGACGGCATAATCCCGCTCGGCCTTTTGGCTTCAGGGCAGCTATGGTCACCAGACGGCTACCAAAATTGATCCAGTGGCGGCTGTCAAATCCAATTTGGCAAAACATAGTTAGCCGAGCGTTTTCATCTTTCCACCTTCACTGAAAATGTCAAGGATTTCGATGTGGAGAAATCCTGAGGATACGGTTGTATCGTCAACGGTGAGGCAGTCGGTCACCAGAATGGTTGCATATTAGTCATATTTTGCCCGCTGACAGCGTTTAGTCAACCGTCTGGCAGCCATGCCCATGCGGGTAACAAAATAATGGTGTCCGTGCACGGTGCCATGCTGGCACTGAATCGGATGGGAATCGGAATCGGTGTGAATAGTCCTTAACTTTTCAAGTGCACTGACTTAACTTTTCATTTGCAAATTCACTAAGATCAGACCCTGTAAGCTTGGAGCGATCTCAATCTTCAGTTAAGCAACGCCATCGCAAGGCATCACATTCAACATATCATGTCAATTATATGAGAGCGCAGTGCTGCTGTTTTGGCGCGCACGAATTTGACATTTCTCTCTCCTACTTCTATGTACTTCATTTTCTAGTGGAAATGAGTACAACACAAATGTATGTGCAAAAACTGTGAAATTCAATCATTTTTTTTAAATACTTCGCTTGAGAATAAATCTTATTTTTTCGCATTTGAAATGGTCGACAGATTGATAATGTTAATTTTTCCTGTGGCCTCTATACTAAAATATTAGGTGCTGATTGTTTATTCCTCACCGTAGTTGTTTAAACCATTAATTTCGAGTACAAAAATTGATTACATAATCTAAATATAGCTCAGTATTAATGTTGCGAAAACGACGCCCGCGACAAATAACACTGGGTAGACGTTAGCTGCGGAGATCCCCTCGGCTAAGTCGGGAGAGAACTGTCAGTCGTCAGAGGCGAAGAGAACTGTCAGTCAAGAAAATTAGTTAGATTTTATTTCAATTCATACATTGGCAAGTTATATTGGATACAGGAGAGCTTTCGGAGCACACCTTTTTTACGTGGCACAAGATTTGTGTTACTATTTGTTGAAATCCTTGAAGGTTAGTTTAAACTATTGAAATGTATTAAATGAATTATTCTGATTGTTATTTACATATAAAATCTTAGTTGGAATAGTACTTTGTCACAGATAATAGTGACGTCGACTCGCTGCTTTCCTCAGGAAACACGTGAGAAGATAGGAGAAACAAAATATGTAAGCATATTGGCATAAAATGAAGAATATATTTCAAATAAACAATTTTTACAGCTTTTAGCTGCCGCTAATGAAAATAGGGCTGCTATAAGGATTGTTTTGTCCGAAAATCCGAACAAAACTTAAAGATATTTTTTCGGATCTAACCTCAAATATGGCTGAGGGAACAGCATCAACCGCAGCAGGAGGACGAAATTGTATTAACTGTGACGACATTGGTTCTATAGACGATATGGTCCAATGTGACTGCTGCGATTTATGGGTCCATTTCCATTGTGCTGGAGTAACGGAAGCTGTTAAAAATGTTCCCTGGAATTGCTCGAAGTGCAGCAATCAGTTGCAAGTGCCACCTCGATCTGACAAGAAGGCGCCCAGCAAGAAGGGGTCTTCGAAGAAGACGGGCTCAAAGAGCGATGCAGGATCGGAAACTAGCAGAGCTGCTAGTCTGGAGCTATCTATCCAACAATTGGAATTGGATCAGGAAAATTTAGAGAAGGAGCTAGAGGAGCAAAAGCTCGTCCATCAGAAGCGACTCGATATGGAGCGTAAAATTTCGGAAAAACGAAGGGCTCAGCAAAAAGAAATGTTGGCCAAGGAAAAGGAACTAATGCAACAACGATTAAACGACGAGCTCGAATTTTTGGAACAACAAAAGGTGTTACGTGTAAATTTCCAACGATACCATGACAAGCTTTATCGTCAATTCGAAGGCGGTCACGTAAACGACGCCAGCAAACGTGAAAACACTTTTGACAAAGTGAATACGTGGATGAATTCTGTGCAGCAGGATCCTCGAGGGGCCTACCCGAAAGGTTGTGTCTGGTCCAAAGGCACATCGGATACACCTATGCCCAATCTATTCCATCAGAACTTCTTAAATTCTAAAGCAGGTAATCCCGACGGCAAGCAACAGATGCGGTTGCAAGACGGGTCGGGGTGGAACCCGGTTGTCCCACCAAGTAAATTCACCCGTGATACGATAAGACCTGCATGGCAGCAGTCGTTGCATGAGAACGACGACGAAATTGAGAAAGAACGGGAGGAAGTTGAAGAAGATTCGGAACAGCTGCCGGATCTGACCGAGCAAGAAAAGGAAATTATTCGAAACGTTGTAAACCGTCGAAGGTCGCAGAGAACTGAGTTTCAACAACCATTCTCGACCAGGACCTACTTCCGAACAGCTTGCCGCACGACATGCGGTATCGAAACATTTGCCTATTTTTAAGGGAGAGCCAGAAGTGTGGCCACTTTTTATAAGCAGTTATGAATACACTACAGATGCATGTGGGTTCACCAACACAGATAATTTAAAGCGACTGCAAGATAGTCTTCAAGGATTGGCAAAGGAAGCCGTTCAAAGTCGATTATTGTTACCGGAATCGGTTCCCGAAGTTATAGAAGACCTTCGCCAACTGTTTGGCAGTCCGGAGAAATTATTGAAATCACTTGTAGCTAAAGTTCGAAAAGCGCCGGGGCCGCGCATTGATAAACTCGAAAGTTTTCTTTATTTCGGAATAACCGTTAAACAACTTTGCGATCATCTCGAAGCTGCTAAGCTACACGACCACTTGAACAATCCGATGCTCGTCCAGGAGCTAGTCAGTAAGCTGCCACCTGAGTATAAGCTGGATTGGGTGCGCTTCAAGCGCGGTAAAGCTGGAACTCCGCTCAGGGTGTTCACCGATTTCACTAACGGGATCGTCTCGGAAGTTTCCGAGGTGGCCGAATTCAGCGGTCTTGAAGTCACTCGCCAGTGGGATGTAAAAGGAGCTAAAAGTAAAAAGAAGGAGTTTGTATACGCTCATGCCGCACATAATAGTCCGTCGAACACGACCAATTTGGCTGGTACCAAGGAAAAAAAGGTTTGCCCGGCGTGTAAGAGAAAGGATCACAAGTTGCGATTCTGCGATGATTTCGAAAAAATGGGACTACGAGATCGTCTAAGGTTGGTGGAGAAGTTCAAGCTTTGCGTACTATGTTTAAGCGAACACGGTCATTCGCGCTGCACGTTCAATGTTCAATGCAAGATAGATCACTGTAAGGGCAAGCATCATCCCTTGCTTCATCGTACTGAAGAACTCGTCCAGGTGGCTGACGTTGAAAGCAACACACACCTTCGCTTAAATCGTTCTGTGCTTTTTCGCATAATACAGGTAACATTGCATTATGGTGAGTCGTCTGTAAATTTGAATGCCTTCATAGATGAAGGCGCATCCGCCACGTTGCTGAATAACACAATTGCGGTTAAATTATCAGCTGATGGGGTATCCGAGCCATTGGTAGTTCATTGGACGTCTAACGTAAAGCGCCACGAGGATCAATCTAAAAGGTTGGACCTTTTTGTATCTGCGAGAGGGTCCGATACCATGCACAAATTAAAGGGTGTTCGTACCGTGAAAGAATTGATGCTGCCTAAACAGGGTATCAATCTTCAGGATCTTACAGATCGTTTTGAGCACCTGCGGGGGTTCCCGGTAAATGAATACGATACAGTGGCACCGCAATTACTAATTGGACTGGACAACCTGTATTTATTCGCGCCATTGGAATCTCGAGTAGGTGGATCTGGAGAGCCAATAGCAGTACGTTCATCGTTAGGTTGGACCATATATGGTCCGGATAAGTCGGCGTCTTCAACGAAAACAGTTATTAATCATCACTCCATTCTGACTGTAACCAATCAACACGCTTAGAAAAAGTTACTCAGAGTTTGAGTACTAGTTACTCATTTTCAAATGATACATGGAAACGTCAAAAATTGAGTAGTTATCATCAATGATATTGAGTAACTCTTACTCTAAATTTGAGTTTAACGCAATAACTCGTTTTTTTGTTACTATTCGCAAGATCAGTCTAAAAGTTGTAATAACCATTTGTAGCAACAGATTGTATATTTTGTTAGTGAGATCGCGTATTTCGAGGGTGAGTCGCTCAACACAAACGGTGTTGTGTCTGCAAAAACCGGAATGATAAACTCCGTGTTTTGCTTTAGAATGGAACCGAATATGCTCAAATGTCATTTATGAGGAATAAGTGTATGATTGGTGCCTGAGCATAACTGACATGTATGTTAATTTGCGATTGACACACTACTCCAAGCAACCACCACTTGATATAGTATTGAATTTAATTACTTAATATTTTAAGACAATACAATCAGAAAAGGAGCAACTTTTTTGCAAATTTGGTATATGTGAAATAAAATTTCACTCAAAATTTGAGTGATAGTTACTCTATTTTTGGTACATGTATAAATAAAGTATTACTCAGTAAATGAGTAGATTTTACCCAAATATCGTTTCCAGTGGAACAACTCAAATTTGAGTAAATTCGGAGTTACTCTAAATTAGAGTTGTTCCACTTTTTCTGTAGATGAGTGAGATCTTACTCATTTTTGAGTAACTATTTTTAAGCGTGAACAATTACACGAGATGCTCGGAAAACAATACGCCATCGAAGATTTGTCTACGTCGTCAATCGATTTTCCTGAGTCCGAAGAAGATAAACTGGCTCGCGACATTCTGGAGAAAACGACTATTCGAGTGGGGGGTCGTTTTGAGACGGGACTGCTTTGGAAAAATGGTGTTCCCGACTTCCCAGACAGCTACCCAATGGCGGAACGTCGGTTAAAAGCTTTGGAAAAGCGGCTCTCCAAGAATCCGGAACTTCAGCAAAATGTATTTCAACAAATCGTGGAGTACCAAAGGAAAGGGTATTGTCACAAAGCAACGCAAGCAGAGTTAGACGACACTGAGAATTTCAAAAAATGGTATTTACCACTGAGCGTCGTCCAACATCCTAAGAAGCCGGGTAAAGTCCGTTTAGTGTGGGACGCAGCCGCAACCGTAAATGGAGTATCGCTGAACAGTAACTTGCTGAAAGGTCCTGACTTACTCACTGCCTTACCATCAGTGATCTGCAAATTCAGAGAAAAACCGGTGGCCTTCGGTGGTGATGTGCGCGAAATGTATCACCAATTGCGCATCAGAGAAGCAGACAAACAAACTCAACGTTTTTTATTCCGTTTTGATCCCAGAAGCCCGCCCGAAATCTATGTTATGGACGTAGCAACATTTGGGTCTGCAAGTTCACCGTGCTCTGCACAATTTGTGAAAAATTTAAATGCCAAGGAATATGCCACCCAGTTTCCCGAAGCAGCGAAAGCGATCGTCGAACGACATTACGTCGACGACTACTACGACAGTGTCGACTCGGAGGAAGTTGCAGTACGGCGAGCCAAGGAAGTACGCTTCATTCACTTGAAGGCCGGATTCGAAATTAGAAACTGGGCCTCAAATTCTGAAAATGTCTTGCGAGAATTAGGTGAGTCAAAACATGAAACAACAATCCATTTTCAGCAGGACAAGATAACTGAAAAGGAACGCGTATTAGGTCTCATTTGGGATACGAAACTCGATGTGTTTTCGTTCTGTATTCCGACTAAAGAAGACGTATTTGCTTTCGATAATCGTCCTACAAAACGTCAAGTTCTCAGTACCGTAATGTCTCTCTTTGACCCGTTGGGTCTGCTGGCTCCACTCACCGTATTGGGCAAGATGTTAATCCAGGATTTATGGAGAACCGGATGTGATTGGGATGAACTAATTTGCGAGGACACATTCTCTGAATGGAAGCGTTGGATTGAATTACTGCGCGATGTGGAACTGGTCAAAATTCCCAGACCGTACTTTGGAAGCACCCTCTCGACTGAGTATCACGGGGTTCAACTTCACGTCTTCTGCGATGCTGGTGAAAAGGCATTCGGTTGTGCAGGCTATTTTCGAATTGTCGTTGGCGGGCGAGCTATATGTTCTTTAGTTATGGCTCGTACGAAAGTTTCCCCTTTGAAGCAGCTTACAATCCCGCGCTTGGAACTGCAAGCAGCGGTACTAGCGGCCAAACTAGCTAAAGCAATCCGGCAATATCACTCATTGAAAGTAGAAAAGGTTTTCTTTTGGACCGATTCCCAAACCGTTCTCTCGTGGATCAGATCCGACCAAAGAAAATACAAGCAGTTCGTGGGATTTCGCATCGGTTCCATATTAAGTTTAACGAACGTGACGGATTGGCGTTGGACACCGTCGAAATTGAACGTTGCCGACCACCTAACGAAGTGGGACAACATGCCGAGCATGCTGCCTGATGGTCAGTGGTTTCGAGGACTAGACTTTTTATATGAAGCAGAGCAACAGTGGCCAAAACAGGTACAACCACAACCAAACACGACGACAGAAATGCGGGCGATCTTTCTTCTGCACGACATAGTACTGATTGAACCCTTCATAGATGCCAACCGAATTTCAAAATGGAATGTGCTAGTTCGGACGGTGGCTTGTCTATACCGTTTCATCTCGAATTGCCGACGGAAACATCGTGGCCAACCTATCGAGGCCTTTACGTGTACGGAAAATCAACGGAAACTGATTTGCTCGTTTATACCAGCAATCAAAGTTGGATTGCGGAAAGATGAATACCGGTCTGCCGAAGAAGGGTTGTTTCGAATGGCACAGTGCGAAGCGTTTGGAGACGAAATAAAAATTCTTCGAAGAAATCGATAAGTTCCGCGAGACAAATGGATGTCCTTAGAGAAGTCCAGTCCTCTTTACAAAATGACTCCTTTATTGGACTCGTCGGACGTTCTTCGACTCGAAGGCCGCAGCGCTGGAGCAGAGATGTTACCATTCGATTTGCGTTTTCCTATCGTGTTGCCTAAAGACAATATTATTACCACCAGACTAGTGCAATATTATCACGCTCGGTTCGGCCACGCTTTCAGGGAGACCGTCAAATGCGAAATCAAACAGCGTTTTGTTATACTTAATTTAAGTTCCGTAATTGCAAATATAGAAAGACAGTGCGCCTGGCGTAAAGTTAACAAAAACCGTCCGAGCATTCCCCGAATGGCTGCACTACCTGTTCAAAGGTTAACACCGTATCGACGACCATTTACTTTCGTTGGGGTTGACTATTTAGGACCAGTAATTGTAACGATCGGTAGGCGATCGGAAAAAAGATGGATAGTCGTTTTCACCTGTTTGGTAGTCCGTGCCATTCACCTCGAAGTGGCGAATAGTCTTAACGCTCAATCATGTTTGATGGCTATCAGGCGCTTTATCTGTCGCCGGGGACCGGCTGCTGAATACTTTTCGGACAACGGGACTAATTTCCGAGCTGCGAGCAAAGAAATTATACAGCAAATACGTGAAGTCCAGAAAGAGTGCGCAGAGGAAATGACAGATGCTAGGACACAATGGCACTTCAACCCACCTGCCGCTCCCCACATGGGAGGAGTGTGGGAGAGAATGGTCAGAACCGTTAAAGCGACGATGGCCTCTCTGGACGACGGGAGGAAACTAACCGACGAAATTCTTCACACAACGTTATGTGAAGCCGAAGATATGATCAACAGTAGACCGTTACTTTTTGCTTCATTGGAGTCTCCCCTGCCTGTACTTACGCCAAACGATTTTCTTCGTGGATCGTGCCCTAATGAGCCTCAGGAGGTCGTACCACCTACAAATGTAGCGCTAGCGTTGCGTGACTCGTATAAGCGATCTCAGCAGCTATCAGATGAGCTTTGGAAACGGTGGATTAGAGAATATGTTCCCAGCATAAACCTCCGAACGAAATGGTTTTCCGAGACACGATCATTAAGCAAAGGTGATCTGGTCTATGTGGTAGACGGTGATCGACGTAAGGCGTGGATTCGAGGAGTGATTGAAGAACCAATCGTTTCTAGTGACGGAAGGGTCAGACAGGCTGTTGTTCGAACGAACAGTGGTACCTACAAACGTGCGGTTGCAAAACTAGCCGTCTTAGATATTGAAGGTGGTAACGCTGCTCCGATACAAGGAACCGGATCAGGGTTACGGATCGGGGATTGTTGCGAAAACGACGCCCGCGACAAATAACACTGGGTAGACGTTAGCTGCGGAGATCCCCTCGGCTAAGTCGGGAGAGAACTGTCAGTCGTCAGAGGCGTAGAGAACTGTCAGTCAAGAAAATTAGTTAGATTTTATTTCAATTCATACATTGGCAAGTTATATTGGATACAGGAGAGCTTTCGGAGCACACCTTTTTTACGTGGCACAAGATTTGTGTTACTATTTGTTGAAATCCTTGAAGGTTAGTTTAAACTATTGAAATGTATTAAATGAATTATTCTGATTGTTATTTACATATAAAATCTTAGTTGGAATAGTACTTTGTCACAGATAATAGTGACGTCGACTCGCTGCTTTCCTCAGGAAACACGTGAGAAGATAGGAGAAACAAAATATGTAAGCATATTGGCATAAAATGAAGAATATATTTCAAATAAACAATTTTTATAGCTTTAAGCTGCCGCTAATGAAAATAGGGCTGCTATAAGGATTGTTTTGTCCGAAAATCCGAACAATTAAAGAAGTTGAAGGTTTACTTTTCATGCAAAAGTTTTATGAATGCGGAAGCTTTATCTCTTTCAAAAGATTGTTTAAGGAAATATTGCATTGTTTGTAATTATTTCCGCAATTGCTACTTGACTCCTATATTGCTCTATGTGACAATTTGCTAACATATCGTTTTCTTGGTTCATAAAGTAAAACATAGAAGGCGCTGAGTTGTTTTGAGTTTTGTGTTTGAATGCCAATACATTGCACAGTTGGTCCGATGAATGACCCCATTCCTCTATCTAGCCGATTGAACTGCTGTCAAACTACCATGCAGAGTGAATAATGTAGAATTTGCTAGGCATACAAACACCTCAAACCTTGGCTCGATGGTTCATTACTACGAAAGTATAGAGTGCCATAACCAGAGTGATGTCAGCAGTTTTTTTGGAATGACAGCTTTGTTCCAAACGAACCAACGTCGTTAAATACAATGTAAAGCTAATGAAACTCAAACATTTCGAATAGAATGTTTTAAATTACGTTACTCTGATTATAGGCACTCTACATAATAGAATTTTGGCTACAGTTAGAGAGTTGGAAATCGAAATATTTTCAGGTACATATATGGTCGATAAAATTTTTTTGACGTAAATCAAATGAAGCATGGAAAAAGAGCGGAAGAGCGACTTTGAAATGCTATTTTTATAGCTGCCGAAATTTAGGTTGCAAAAGTTGCAGAAGTGCCAGGTGCAGACATTAATCCATTTTTCACAGATTTCCTAAGCAGCTCACATTTCCATAATTTTCACTTATTCTTAGCAAAAATTATTTCTTTTATATTCCTTTGAAATATTCTTATATTCCTATGCTTCCCTCTCAAACCCTCGAAGAACTCCGCCAATTTCAATTCAAATCTATGATTTCAGATACAAACCGTTCTCAAGTAATTTCAATTCAAATCTATGGTTTCCGATACGACTCTATACGTGCGCTCGAATCAATAATTCTAATGCTAATAATGATTTCATCAGACAGACAAATCAGATTCAGGATTCGTTTCGACGTAAGATTCATTCAAATTCTTTTTGTAAACACTATTTCTGCATCATCTGCTGGAACAAACATTGAAAACATTGGTAAGTGTAATTCGTTTAACTGGGGCAATACATTGTTATCTGTGATTCGTTTAAGATCTATTCAAATTATTCCGGGCCGTTTCAGTGCCGACATAGTTCCGTGCACGAACAGCAATATTTTTCCACACGTTTCAATGCGTGTGTTCAAACTATTGCAAAAATGAATAAATTCCGGGTAATTCTAACGAACTATTTTGTTTATATTAATTTTGTTTGAATCTGCGATATCTCGGTTTGAAACAACTATTTTTTATATGATCGGAAACTAATCATTTTGTTTGTTGCTTTGCTTTGCAAATCGATTAGTTTGATATTTTGTTCGATTTTAGAGTAATCGAATAATGCAAGAGTTCCGACACCCCTACACGCAAAAACAATGATAACGCAAACACTCACAATCATTGACATTTCTTGTGAGTACCCGCATGCGTCTTCCAAAAATAATGAAGTTTTGAGTTTTGCCTACATTAAGGATTTTTATTGTTCATTGTCAATAGTATCAATACAGGATGAAAAAAAATACTACAAATATTAGGCGCCTGGCATGATTTCAGCGGGACTAAATTGCCTTCCATGAAATTACTCATTACTGATAATTCTTTTCTTTAATAACCGAATGTTTTAGACGACTGCCATTTCCAATTCACAATGGGAAATTTAAAATAAGACAATTTCGCTTGAACAAATACAAAATTGGATTCGCCTTGGGTGCTCAATGTGGCTCCTGAATGGATCAAATGCAAGTTTCACCAACATCTACTTATCTTTGGCACAGATCAAAGTCCATGGAATCGAGCAGAGCCACCTTACAGCTCGGTGTGCTGTGAGGGGAATTTTTTCAGCACAGCATGGTACAGATTGTAGAATGCGTATACCGACACCGACAGGATCACGATCAGTGCCCCACCGAAGGCCATCGATAAGAAGTTACCGTCGATGATACCACTGCAGCTGGATCTAGGCTGGGGCGACCATAGATCCGAAGCACTCCCGCTGCTGTTTTGATTTTGTCGTTCGGCAATCAGACGCTTCATTTGGTTCAATCGTTCGCGAAGAACTTCCACCGACTCCGAAGACAGGTCATCTAACATGTAGAGTGTGGTCACTGAATGAACGAAACTTGAAACAGTTACAGCAAATCATTGACTTACCATCTCTAGAGCTAGCTGAACTTGATTTCTGCTTCGAAGACATCTTCCCTTTTGAGCGTGAGTTTAGTCGTTAGATCTAAATAATTCTGAGTCAGCCTTCTGTTTGAACGAACAAAATATCTAGATTTCACATGAAACAAAACGTTATTTGGTGGATGCTGCACAGCGAGAATATCGATTTTTACTCTGTCAACAAATAAAATGACGTCCAGAATCGGTGCGCCGCCGCATTCGAGTAGAACATTTACCCTTCAGTAATCTGTTCCTAAGAACAGTTAATGTAATTATCATTATTAAGGAACTTTCTCTATTTGAATGGTACACAGCAATCTCGTTCATAAGAGATATATTTTAATTCGTTATTTGGATAAACATACTGTCTTATATTCGTAAACTTAAAAACTAATGTTTGAATGGTATGAGAAATATTTTTTTTGTCAGGAGCAACTTACGTATAGGTGTTGGCCAACCGACGCATTCGTCGTGTGTTACGATCTTGGTCGCGAATTTTCTTCTCCATTTCCGCATCGGTGAGTGTCTCCAGAAACGGTGCCCATTGATCAGCATCACTCGGTGCTCTGAACGGAACTTCGACAGTGGCTAGCGGGGCCTCACTGTACGCATAAGTCCGCTGATGCCACGACAGTTGGCCGCGAATCGAATAGGAAATTGCAGTCACAAACTCTCCACCCAGACCCAATTCGGCGCACAGTTTTACGGCAAAATCTTCGGGATTGTTTTCTTTTTCCGCCATGTCCCACTCAACCTGATCCACCAGGGACGTGTTACCAACGTGAATGTTAAGCTTTACTAACACACGTTGGTCGGAGCCTTCTTCCAGCACAACTGGTTCGCTTGGGTATGCCTCAATTTGCTGTCTAATGGCAGCGGCAATAGCCGGAACAAACGGCGTAGTATTCAAGTCCAAGTCATCACACAATACCTCTGCGAATTGTTCTGGTGTGATCATCGATTCATTTCGATTCCAGGTGAATGTATCGCGTAATTTCTGACCTTCAATTTCCATATCCAACCGTACCGGAACCAACATTTCCGTTTGGGAAGCATTCTCGATGTTCATTGTAGGATCCGTGTCATCAAAGCACATGGGAAATGTGCGTACTTTCTTGTTATGTACTCTGTTCCGATTAATCGGAGTCGCTTGCGGTACCGCATCCAAATGACTGGAATTTGGCATCGTTGGTACCCATGGTGGTTGTTTTTTGCTTGATTTACTCTCCCTGGGAGCGGGCAGCTCCGTTGTGGTAATCGAAACTGCTTTGTACTTCTCATCGTTCCCCTCAAGAATCTCCTGCACTTCGGATGCTCTTAACAGCGAAACTGAACTGGCAAGAAACTGATTGCTTATTCCGGAGTCAAGTAATTTTTTTCGTTCCTCAGGGCTCAACGTGCGCCGGAGCATGCCCGGGTATTTTTTATACAATAAACCACGAAACAGTCGGAGATAGTTACCCACCTAGAAAACAAAACGTTTAAATTTTGTTTCCTCTCAATAGCCGCAGCCATTACAAAAAGCGGCCATAACCAAAACAAGCCACTAAACTTACCTCCGAACCAATGCAAAAATATTCACCATTTTCTTCGATTTGGAAGCTTACCGGCTTATCGCCATACGTTTTAAGAGACATCCTGGTTGCGAAACACTATTAACTGTTTAGAAAATAGCACTTTGATAAGCTAAAATTGACTTTTTAACAACCAAGCATCACCGACGCAACAAAATCGTCCGAATCGAAGGAGCTGTCAAGTCAACACACGAACGGTATCGGTCATTAATGTCGAAAATAAGCTTAACGAAACAAGAATCTTTCCGAAAGCTCTGACGAATCAAAATGGAACCAGAAAGACAATTTTATTACCATGTCGCAAAAATCACACGATAATTCGATCGGAAAAAACAAAAATAAACTTGTCATTTTAACCAACAGCAAAACAAAAATCTAGCGAGAAGTGAATGTTGCACCCAAAGTTGTGTCTCAAGTGAAAGCGGCACCAAATAGTGATGGCACCAAAGATAAATAATAAAGACACGTACGTGCTTATAAATATTTTAAAAAAAATGTGGTTCGTTCCCGGTACCTTCTGAAATGACCGCACTCACCACTTGGTGGAGCGCGAGATTAATTGCATTGTTATCATTTCAACCAAAGTGTGCCATAAAATCTCAATATATACAAATGAGCTACCGAATCGAAAGGGTTCTCACGGTTTGACATTTGCATTATGAATGTATGATGGGAACTCAGCAGTGCAACCAATTTATCACCATTGGTGCCAGTTTCACGGAGGACCGTAGATGTGCGCCAAAAAAAGATCGTGACTGTCATGTCTGGAAATTCGTTTGTGATGGCACCTCGTGTCGATCGTGGTGACATCTTCAAGTGTTCGCCATGCTGATTGAGCAAATTTTACACACAGTTCATACACAGAAAACAGATATACAGGCTCACATATGAACTGTGTGCAAAATTTGCTCAATCAGCATGGCGAACACGGTTTATGGTCGAGTAGGTGGCAACAGTGTTTCCAACGTATAGCAAATTTGAAATTTACACAGGATTTTAAAACATTTTGTTCGAGCCTGTATATCTGTTATCTGTGGTTCATATGTGAGCCTGCACTAAAAATAATAATCATGTTATAGTTACGTGGAAAGTTATGTGAATATTTTCCACCCTACTTTTCAAGTAGGTTTTAATAGACTGGCATTTAAACAAAATGACCATCTGAATCGGCCAGTATTAGTCGAAACTTGTTTTCGTTCGGCACGTCAGGAAAGACTTAGCACTTCGGTGCTTATTACAAGTGTGTTGCAAATAGCAATAACTTTACGTCTGCTTAGCGGTTCAAATTGAACTGTTTAAGTTCGCAGTAAGCAGTTCAATTTGAACTGCTCTGCACTGACGAGTCTAAGACGAAACGTAAAGATAGTGATTTAAAAGCTGTTTAATGCATAATCCAGTAAAAATTACGTGTTTCATAGGTAAAATGTAATGTACTGCTCATATAACATTTATCTATCAGTTCATATCAAATTTAGATACCAAAGAATCACTATTTTATATATTGGTTGAAGTCAAAAGGGAGATTTCAGATTTTTATATAAATCTAAAGAATGAAAAATGACATGCAAAACAAATTATTTATTTTTTAAAATCAGCATAGAATTTTAAATAAAAAATAAAAAGCAACTAATAACGTCGTGGGATCTCGAATCGACAAGCCTCCAGAAATTGTTATGTTGTCACTGCCATCCAACTGAAGCCGAAGTCGAGATCCGAGAACTCCCACAACACTACCGATGCAGGTTGAGGACCATTACATGGGTCCAGTGTCTATAGCTTCATACCGATTTTGAACTCGTTTTTCGGTGGCCTGTTTGAAGCATTCGGCAGGAGCGGGCACACTTCCGGACCCACGCACACTCAGAAAAATTCTCACTTCAATGCTACGTGAAAACGTATGTGATTTTTATCCATAGAACTTTTCTTGTAATACTTATGTGAAGTAAAGATAGCACAGAATGAACTCATGAACTCTTAGTCCACATTTGTATCACGTAATATCTACGTCACTTTTTTTCGTAGATTCTATAGAATAGTTTTGTGAAATTTATACCAAGTTCATTTAAATTGTACTGTAAAATTTATTTCATCTGAACTTACTTTTTACCAGAATTTTACTTAATAGTCACATTATTTTCATGTAATTGTTACTATAAAGTTCTATATTGAATCTTAATAATGTATATTGGTATTAAAAACTAATAGATAACCTGTTGAATCACTTGCGAAAAATATCAAAAATACAGAATACATTGTTCTAAATCCTTTCCCCGGAGCAGCTAAACAGAAGCAAACATTGTTCCCTTTAAGGAATGCATTCAGCTGGAACTAGTAGTTCAAGATGTGATTGATGTGCTTGGAACACAATCTAGAGGGTTCCCCTTTTGAACTCCGCTGTAGAAAAAAACAAAATTGAATTGTGTTTCAGTTTCGTATTTTTGGAGCACAGAATTCGCGTAATGCCAATTGGTCATGTAAATAAGTTGTTGAGGATTGGATTCGCAGAGCCATTTAGTAAACTCACTAAATGCTACATTCGCTTATAAATTATACTTCTGCTTGTTACTAATATTAGATCTGAAAGTATAATAAAAATTAGCTAGACTTCATAACTGTCGATAAAATCAATGAGCAATTATTTACCCCAAAATCACTGTGATAAATACCGTAGAAGGGTCAAAAGGTATTTGGCCTATGTTGTCTAGGTTTTTCAACTGACGCCATATTGCAAGCACAAAATGAACATGACAAAATGAATTCAAGTAAGTGCGTGCCACATAAAATGTATGTGACAACAGCAATAATTCTGACATATGGTTCATTTCATATTCAATCATGATCCGCTGGTTGTTAAAAAGATCACGTAAACTCCGATGACAAAGCCATTTTTGGAATCTACGTGTTTTTTCACATAAGGCTAACGTGTTGATTTTTTTTTAGTGCAGGCACTCGATCCAATCGAACACATGGAAACTTTCATACTGGAATGAACCGATCGATGTAGTAAAAATTGTAATTAAATAACATTTCTCGCAAAGATTTACACTACTCACACTTTGAGAGCCACTGTTCGCCATTTTCAAAATCGAGTTTTTCACACTGGAAATTCACGTAGATTGTTTGACGTTTGGTCAATTCACGTAAACCTTATGTGATGACTCTATTCATTTCAGAGGATGCTCGTATAACATTCATTTTCGTGACGTAAAATATTCAATTTGACATTTGAAACCAGTTTACGTGATTTTTCAAGTGAATCGAACGTGAATTTTTATTTGAGTGTGTATATCTGTTTTCTGTGGTAAACATTTTCAGATGGTAAGATTTATCACGATTCACAGATATACAGTCACAGATATACAGGCTCAAACAATTTTTTTTTCAAAATCCTGAGTAAATTTTAAATTTGCTATACGTTGGAAAAAAGGAGCTCACTACGGCCACCTACTCGACTATTAGTCGCGATCTTTCAAAACGTTCCGGAACTATTACAAAGTATAGAAATATTCTAACTAAAACAATTTGAACACTTTTCACACTTTTTCCATAAGTGTAAAAGACAACTTCCATACTGTTCAAATCACATATCAGTACAATCGAAGCAAAGCGAAAAAAACTTGTCGTTTTACCCAAGAGACGGCTACAAGTATTCGTCACACTGAATGAGCAAAAATATGACCATACGAACCGACTTCGGATATACCTGGTCCCATGAAATAATTAATCCCAATGGTGTAATGATGCCTTTTTCATAACAATCATACTATCATATGTAATACTGTGGTCTTTGAAAAAAGTTTCTTCTATTCTCGAAAGAATAACCGAAATCGGTTCGTTTGGCTGTGCAAACGCCTCGTTGTTTCCGGCCGAGCGGCGGTGGGAGGAAAATACCGAAGAAGGATGTTTCTTTCTGATCTACACGAAAAATCGTAACATTCTTTGTCAATAATCCGTTTTTTCTCTTTTTCTGTATTTTCTTCACTAATATTTGGCTACCTTCCTAATCTTTTATAACAGACGTTAATTGATTGATTGTTTTTCTTCTGGTGAGATCTGGTGTGATTGCCAATTTGTTGAACTCGCTAGTCACGATCGGTTATCGCGTATCACGTTATCACTTCGGAACTGATTAATTGTGCAACAACTCCGATTAATGGCTAGATACTGACTCACTTAATAACGACTCATTAATTTGTCTACGGGCCGTCGCCCGAGACTAACGGCTATTACCGCGCACTCTTTACAACTGAACTAACTCCTAATTCTTCCCAACTATGGGTTTTTAAGCTCCTAACATTTACTTTCGGTAAAGCCCGAAGATTTTAGGACAAGCCGAGCTTGTGATTGTAAGTAGAAAGTTCATCCGACTTTCTCCCGAAGTTCTATCAAAATTTCCGAGAGCCGCGAACCGAAACCACTGCCACAATGTCAATGACAGTGACCGGTGCCCGTGAAAAGATATTTTTGTTATTGCTCGTCGCGTTTACGCTGACGTGAAGGCTTGCCTGTAAGGTGACGAGTATTTCCTTCACGACTGGGTTGCTGTTCTTGCAATGTTGCTATTCCTTCACGGCTCCCTACTTTTTCTACAATACTAGCAAGTTCGAAGGAAAGTTTGCTAAGGGCGCTGCAGCTGTCTCCTGATAATAATTACCGATTGGAGTAATTTTGAGGCCGGTTTCTTCCCCCGGTGAATGATTGATAGGTTAAATCCGGGCTAAAATAAACAACTAACTAACTAACTTGAGGCCGATTTATTAAATTTTTTTCGCTTCTTTAGTGATGGTATAAAATTTTTAATGCACTTTATCCTATAATTCCGGAGCTGGAAGTCATAAATGGATGAAAATTTAGAAGTTTTGTATGGGACCGTAAAACAATTCATTTGAATCTAAGTTTGTAAAAATCGGTCACGCCATCTATGAGAAAAGTGAATAAGTAATTTGAAATTGGAATTTTTGCACTAATCACTCTATAATTCTCGAGCAGGAAGTTGGATCCACATAAAATTCAGATGTTTTGTGTAGAACCATAAAACCAATCATTTGAATGAGGTTTTTTTTTAAAAATCGGTCACGCTATCTCTGAGAAAAGTCAGTACACATATTTTCATTTTTTGCACATTTTACCCCGTAACTCTAGAACCGTAAGTCGGATCCAAACAAAGTTCAAAAATTTTGTATGGGACTATAAGACCTTTGGTTTGAATTTAAGTTTGTGAAAATCGGTTCAGCCGTCTCCGAGAAAAATTAGTTCAAAAAAACGTGACATATACACACAGACATTTTGCGTACTCGACGATCAGTTAAAAAGTCGGTTTTCACAGTGATTGCATAAACTTTCTATATGAGAATGGCAAAAATCTTCTGTTTTTGGAAAACATTTCGATTTTTAGGCTTTGCTAGTTTGCACCCGAACAAACTTCCCTGTTTCTATTTAATGAGCAGTTTTTTCAATAATACGACAGTAATATTGCTAAGAATACAATTCACATGAGGTATCAACACACCACTAGATAGATTAAAACAGATTTTTGGGGTATACTTTTCATAGTTTCAAAAAAAAACTTATTCGCCAGCGATCAGATAATTTTCTCTGTTTCTCAATTTTTTTCTCAAAGTTTTGCCATAAGTAATTAACAGTCTTATTAAGACTTAGGAGAGAGATTTGACGCTTCCTGTAATCGTTTTTGCGCGCTCTACTCAAGCCTGCTGTTGCTGCGGTAGTATTAATAGGTAAGTAAGTTTTAGTTCGGATGTCTGTACTCTGTGAGTAGTTTTTATTTATTAGTATTTTTCCAGTGCATCATTTGTGTTGTACTTTCTTTATAGTAATACCGGCAATTTTGAAATGCACATCCATGGAAGGTCGGCCGGTAGTGCTTTCGATGATGGTCTTAACCATCTGTTGTGTGACGGTAGAAGATGTTTGTTTAGGAGCCATTCCTCGCTTTGAACTTTCCGATGTTAGTGGGGTTCGATCAATATAATCAGAGTCTTCTTCTGTCAACCGATCCTCAACGTTTGAATGATGTTGCTCATCATTTGAGCAATCATCATCATCGTCATCATCATAATGATCATCATCATCATCATCTTCATATTCCTTCTCTTCTACTTTAACACGTCTATTCATTCTATTCAACGCATCAATGAAATCTACTGCATCGATGGATTCATCTAATCGCTCCAAAAATTCATCGTGATTAAATTCTGGCTTTATGTCTGCTGGTGAGAGAATCCTCCGACATATTTTGTTGCGTTTTGTAGGTCGTTTCTCCGGTGATTTGCTGGGAGGTCTTTTTGGGGACTGCCCTAAGGTGCAAAGTGGAGTATTCTTTGGGATGTGATTAGTTATTGCTGACGTGGATGTTAAAACACACTTGTCAGTCTCACGGTCCACCATCGTGGCAGAAGTAGGCGATTTATTCACAGCAATTGGTGGCAGTCGAGGTTTTCGGTAAAGGGCGTCCAACAGGGACAGGGCTTGCTCTTGTTGTTCTGGTGAGATTTTAGTTTGGTCTCGTGGTGGCCGTTTTGGTTGTCGTCTTTTCGGTACCTCTGATGCTGGGTGTTCCATAATGCGGGACTCGATTTGTTGAGATTTAGATGGAGGCACTGAAAAAATCAATAATGGTTACATCCCCTACAAATCTTCAACCAAAAATCCATACTTACAGTTTTTAATTTTTTTTCTGCTGTACGTGTTAGGCAAAATTAGCGGTATTGTGTGTAGCGGGTAAGCCTGAAATGATTCGGTGGTGGGGGTGGTTTCTCTTGGAAGGGTTAATACGCGTCGGGGTGCTTCAAATTCAGGTACATTTTGATAAGTCATGCTTAAAGAGCTTTCTAAAATTTCATCCAGGTTGGACTGCATCGGTCTATCCGGTGTCAATTGTGGAATTTCTACCACTGGTGCATCGACATCGTTTGTGCAGTCCTCTTTGATTTCGTCTACATAGTAATAGCAATTGGTCTGCTCATCGAAGATTCTAGAGGGCGTCTGAACGATTAAAGAGCCAGATTTTCTCATTGTAGAAAAATCTTGCACCGCTTGTTCAGAATGTGGTTGAGAAAAATCAGAGTAGGCCGGCTCTGGGTTTGGGTTCAATAATTTGTACGTTTCTGTGATACGCAAAATATTACTAGCAGTTTGAATTATTTGCTGAATGCAAGATTCATCTACGGTGTCATCATTTGTGTCTTCTACTTTGTTGACAACTTGTTCAGTTTCTTGCAGTTCCGGTGGTTCTTCTTTGATTTCAACCTCATCGTCATCAATTACAATTATTTCATCCTTTTTCTCATCACATTCCGGCAATCGGAGTTGCCTGAAACGTTCCCTGAACGGATCACTCATTTCCCACAATTCACGGTGTAGATTTACATCGTCAGGATTTGTCTCATCAACATGCACCCAGCGCCACCACCGATCGGATTTGTTACGCGATATTTCGTTATCTTTTTGTTTACTAGGGCCCCGACTCACTCTGCCGTAGGTCTTTCTAGGTACTTTCACTAACTCTTCGTGGTCATCCGATTCCAGACGTGATGGACTCTCGGCATTAGCTGTTGATTCCGAGGAATCACCTAAATCCGACTCTGAACAAAACAATGATGGTTCATTGGATTTCAATGAGAGTTCTTCTTCTTGTTGTTTACTTCTCACGTTGCCAATGTGTAGATCTAATGGTTCGTCCAACAGCTTTGGAGAGTCGACTATTGTCGGTTCTTCTAATTTCTCAATCACATAGTCACTTACAGTGGACACATGGGTAACGTGTGATAAATCGGCCAAACTAAGCGATTCGTTATCAGTCTCGTTTTCTTTGGTGTCTGAATCTGCTGTTGTATCAGCTGCTATTGAGTTTGTTTCACTAGAGGTTGTCGTAACCGTGGAATCGACTAGTGCTGAAAGATAATAATGTTAATTGAGTTCTATCGTTTCACAAAGGACTTCATAGTCACGTAAAGAGCAAAGCATTGAAGACCGACCGTGCCGATCTCTGTGTACTAATAATCTACTTGGGAAGGGAAGGAAAATTAGTGCACGTTGTAACTAAAAATCTTAGAGTATTTGACTTTTACAGATTCACCACCGAAAGAAGAATTCCACTTCCGGTGAAACCCTCAACGAGTGAACACGTCGTATCGTGTTAGTGCGGTGAAAATTCGAGTATTTCGCGAGAAAGAAAGGATTTTCATCCGTACTTCGGTGACTCCACGTTGTCACATAGCGAGGGTTTCACTTGTAGTCCAGTGAAAAGAAAGTCCATTGGACTATAAACGAAAGCTAACTGGCAATATAGCTAAATCGCTGTGCCATCAATCGGCGTCATCTCAAGTGAGGTGACGCCACCAGAAGTGAAGAAGAAGAAGAAAGAAGAATCCTTTGTTGCAGAGAATGTTGTAAAGTTCTGCCGTGTGATGTGTTAAAGTCTATTCAATCTATTTCGGATCAGTTCAGTGTCGGTACAGTTCCTTGCACGGACATCAATATTCTTCCACACACTCTCCTGCTGTGGAAGCTGGTTCCTGAAACCGACGCATTTTGTTTTGGTGGCGTTGTTGTCAACAATATTTTAAGCTCAAATCAAACCACACTGGAATATAATCAAACTATAACAAACCACCTGTTTTCTTATTCAAAAAGAGGTCAAATTACTTGTTTTGTAGAGAATACTAGACAAGAGTTATATTTATATTGGGTTTGAAGAAATTAACTTTTGACACCAGTGTGGTTTGATTGTATGGTATGAACGTAGCTTAAAATATTGTTGAAAACAACGCCACCAAAACAAAATGCGTCGGTTTCAGGCAGGCTTCCCAGCAGTACTGCTTTTCAATGACATCCGCCACGAGATAGCATGAACTGTCGGAGCGCAAAGTCGAAAGCCCAGTCTACAATATGTGTGAAGCATACGCCGAACTGTAATGGCAACAGCGCTCGCATGCCTAAATGAATGCTGTCACTGAGACAGTTTGTACTCGCCAGATTGATGAGAGTATTCTATCCGGAGAGTAGTCAAACCGAACGGGCTGTTTGTATCCTGTTTCTTTCTGTTCGCTCATTCGCATAAAATGTTACGGAGACAGCCTTTGAAAATCGAAGACATCCTTTGATTTTAAGGGCATTACTGTTACGAAGGGCTGTCGCAAGCCGGCTGTCTCATCAATGTCTCTTGAAGCAATGAACCGGCTGTTTCTGGAGACGAGCCGTGGGTCATAGTGCGCTCGCACTATTTCGGCTGCCTCAATGAAATGGTACTAGTACATACGATTGCGTTGTTGGGATTACCTTTGCAGGAAACTTTAGTAACGTTTCATTACAATACCATTGTGAAATAAAGAAATTGTTTTAGATTTATATATACTGTCGGCGAAGGCAATGAATTTTAATAACTAACGAATATTAAAAGATAAACACTGAGTTTTGTGTAACGGCTCATATGTATATATGAATTTCTAAAGTATTGATCCTTACTGCTTCCTTCTTATTCCTAAAGAAACAGATACACTTCCATTCATTAACAATACTCCGAAAATGTCTTATGCACCCTTATTCTGAATAATGACGTTTGATTTTTGGATCGAATCGTAGCTACTTTTCACAACTAATTAATTATGTAGTGTATTTAACGTTACTCCACCAATAGTCGGCACACTTTGGTACCCGTGCCTCACCGATTTCGTTGAAACTATAGAATATGATACTCTGAACCCAAATAAGATGTTTGGTGCACTTTGAATAGTTTTCGACCATAAAATTGAATGGGCAACTTTTATGTTTATATGTGAACATGTGCTTTCAGATTTTCGCTAAAAGTGTTTTAAAAAGAAAAATATAATGAAACCATTATTTTTCCCAAAAGCATCAAATTTTTTGGTTTACCCCAAACTTTGTTACAAATTTAGTATTCTCAATTGTTCTTTTCCACATAGGAATCAATCAACTAATAGCTTAAATTTATTTAAAATAGCTTAAATTTAGTTGTTCATTTAACATTCACATAGGTTTTGCCAGCAGTTGAAGGAATGAGAATATAAAAAACGTTGAGTTCTTAATTTGTTACTACCTTTGAGAACAGATCTTCAATAAACCTCTTTTGTTTTCATAAATATCACAAAACTAGAAAAATAAGTTTATAAGTTTTTTTATGGAATTCAGTGCCTATTAATATAGCTTCATTGCGGCTTAAATTGACTTTCCCTTTGCTCTCATTGCAAGTTTCTAAGTACTCCCCGGACCTTGTAATTGAGCTCTTTTTCGTTGAGGTGGTAGATCTTTTAGTACCATCTACACAAATACAGGGTCCGCAACCATGAAGTTGATTGGGGGAGCTCGCAGATAAAAAGTAGTTCAACAGATGGTTGTTTATGTGAAGAAAAGTTAAGAAGAAATTTTCATCGCAAATCATTTAATCATCGCAAATCATTTAATTAAAAGCCTTCCATTTAGTTTCATCCATATTCGACTTCTTGTTTCGAAATTAAGGGATGATCAGTACCAAAACTGGGAATTTAAAAATTTAATTTTTGAATTTTAAATAAATGAAAGACAAATTCGTGTCATATACAGCTCTTAAATTCTGTTTCTCCTAGGATAACTAAAACAATGAGTTTCTTAGGGTCGGAAATGACTGCTACAATATTATTATTATTATTATCATTATTATTATTATTATTATTATTATTATTATTATTATTATTATTATTATTATTATTATTATTATTATTATTATTATTATTATTATTATTATTATTATTATTATTATTATTATTTTCATTATATCTTTTATTTATTCCCGGTTTCAAACTTAATTGTTCACCGGGGATTTACACCTACATTTTTCAGAACATAATTTCTTTTTAGAAAGAAAACTGTTAAATATGTGCAAAGAACTCGGCTCTCAGAAAGTTTGACTATTTAGTTACAATATTTATAGTTCCAAACGTTTGATTTTTTTTAAATGCAGACACAAGCTACTAAGGCAATTAGATTTTAGAAAATTTTCGACATTATTAGACTTTTAACTGCGGAAGTCGGATCCGAATTAAATTCAATAGTTCGCTTTGCTATTCACGAATAACTTTCCTTTTCCGTGAGGGCGTGAGAGTCGACTCAAACAGAAAACGAAAAATGTGTACGAGAATTGTAGCGAGCGCATATAAACTGGATGTGCTGTTTGAAATTTCAATGCACCGCATCTTCTTCTGCGTGCGGCTCGTGATTGCAACATCTACATTTCCAAAATTGGATTGAGCGTAAAAGCACATAAAGGAAATGATTGAGATACTTCTAGAAGTTTACATGAAATTGTCCTTTTAACTGTAGATATAAATTTGGGCCTCAGTTACTTTTATAGCAAGTTTTGTGGTAAACAACGACATTAAGTTAAAGATTTCAAAATATACTGACACAAGCTTCTACTTGATGAAAGATACGCTTTAACCGAGTTTTAAATTTTACAATGTAAAGTGACAGTTTCAACGTGTGTAAAAGTCGCGAACTTCTGGTAGCTATGACCAAAATAATGTAATAGTTAATATGCTGTTTCTGGAAATAAGATAATTCTGTGCATAACAGGAAGAAAATGATTCAGCAGATTATCAGCACAACCCTATATCATATAAGTAACCGTACTATATCCGATTTTTTTTTGGAATATATTCCAGGGTAATAGAAACACCATACTATTCATATATAGAAGAGAACTTGATATGTATGGAAAGCTTGAGACCACATTACTCAAGAAAGACATTATTACATAACTTGGGGAATTAAAACTTTTTTTCTAAATAAAACAAAATAAACATTCGAATCTGTTACGGGCAACCATGCTGCATTCCACGCTTGGAAACATATTTTTTTGAAGAACCGGAATTTTTCATTCAGTTTTTGCATTCAAAGCTTTGTTGTACGGTACCTGAAAATAAGATGTTTCTGGATGATTTTTGCCTTGCAAATTCCGACTCCAAATTTTTCACTCAAGGTTTTTATTCGATTGGTGGTTCAACGTATAACGAACTTAACGAGCCAGGTTTTGTATGTTTCATTCCTGACTTGAAAGAATTCTTAGTGTCCGTAGTATTGCAGCACTGGCCATGCAAAAATCCCGTAGACTTACAAGTCGACTGCAAAGCTAACGCTAACGAGTATCGAATACGGAATCTTTGATTTGAACATATCTTTCGCTACGAACATTTATTTACCGTTAACATATAAATCTAAAATCTGATTCAATTGGCTTTTACACTCTTATATAAGGAACGATTGCGCCTTTACTATCCTGAAGGAAGAGATAAAGAGGATGAAAATAATGCTCCACGCACATCAGTACGCGCATACACTATGAATGTTACAGCCCACAAACCGACCGCAAACTGCCTGAAAGGAGCACGCCGAACTGACTCAGCTATTAAAAAACATTGCTCTTTAATTAATCGATCTATCAATTCATAGAAGATCGACCAAAATATAAAAATTAACTTTCATTAAAACCAAAGTCCGTTCTTCAATCCGTTTCGTATTAGGAGTTTCGTATATTATTAATTATCAATTATATTGTTATCAATGCCCTACCAACGGTGATTGCTATGCGCAATGATCAACCGCTGCGCAAAGCAATCACCAAAGGCAAAACTAAAACCCACATGCTTGCCTCGAATCTTCATAGCAAACCAAGAGCAACAAATTTGAACCGCACCGGTTACTGTCGCAGACCTGGTCAAGGGAGAGTAATATTTTGCTCTCGACAGAAACAACGCAGTGACTGATACCCGAAGCTTACTGTCGCAACAGCGAGAACTTCATGCTTCTTCGGCTGTCGTGGACCATGACAAAATGTCTTACGATGGAATGAACTGTCGAACGAAGTGAATGACGGCAACGTTGGCTGTACAGAACTATTTGTCTAAGGGCTGTCGTGATGAAACCTATCACAAGGCTGTCATGGAAAGAGTAGCATGACATCCTCAATAATAATGTCGCGCGGCGGTACATTTGGGAAGTCTGGTTTCAGGAACCAGCTTCCATAGCAGGAGAGTGGTTTCAATGCGTATATTCACACTTGCCCGGCACGAAACCATGCCGGATAGGTGTGAGCACCAGCGCAATAAAATTTCATTTTCAATCGAATAATATAAGATGAAAATGAAATTTATGGCCGCCTACCGTCAGCATATCCCTACTAATTCATTTGACTTTTGCTGCCATTTTCAAGTGAAGCTCCCAGGATTCATCGTCAGTTGAATAGACGTGTTACCTAGTCATTCGAAGTTTTGCTTGCACTGAGCAAAAGCCACAAAGTAGTCTACCTGCGTCAATGCCTTCGCTCTTGGTAGTAAGCAACTTCGAACGAATAGAATTTTAAATGGAGTAAAGTATTAAAAATGAAAAATGAAGGAGGAAACAATTAATTTATGTGTATTCTGTGATTGATATTTCAGCCATCTGGTTTGTCTATCATTTATTTTCTTGAACCAATTCGAATGTTTACATGAACCCCATTTGAAGGCCGCTCTCACACTATTGAAAAAGATATTTTGTTACTTCAAGAGATCAACTGACGGTGGTTAAACTGAGCCTCGATTGAAGAAAAACGAGTGATGAACTGAATGCTGCCCGTTCGGGCCGTCAGCAAACAATGTGTGTGTCAGAGAGTGAAGTTTACTGCAGTAGAGAGATCGTCAATGTGTTCTACATTCAGTTTCAATTGAATTGAATGAAGTTTTACTGCACTGGTGAGCACACGCATTTAAACGTAGCAAGAGAGGGGGCATGTTTTTCTCTATCCCAGGCGATCATTATCCTAGTTACGCCACTGTATAACAACAATAAATACATGAACGAAGATATGAGGGGATCATCTGTCTCTCAATCCTCGCTGTATACCAAAGCATCTCTCAACCAAGAATACGGGTTACTACGAGATTTCTGCATTACCTACTGGGTAAGTATAAAAGGTTGACACTATATAAAGACTGTCCCAGAAAGTATGGACGCACTTTGATTTCGCTGTAAATAATTCACAAGTGTTAGATATTCAAATTTTATTCGATATACTGATAATATTAGACTACAACAGAATATTATTCTCAACATTTGCTACTTAGCCATTGTAGACTAGCTGGCGCACCTTCTTGCGAACGTTCCTCATTAAATTCCGTACAGATTTCTTGGCGACAAGTTTTGACACTTTTTTCCAATCATTTTCGAACTGTTGAATGGTGTCGGCTGCCGAGACATGTTTTCTAAGATGTGCCTTCGTTAATGCCCAAAATTCCTCAATTGGTCGAAGTTGTGATTAATTTGGTGAATTCATGTCTTTTGAGACGAAAGAGACATTTTTGGTAGTATACCATTCTACCGTTGATTTCGAGTAGTGACAAGAGGCAAGATCTGGCAAGAGGCAAGATGTGGCTTCGAATCATGGGTAGAAGTCGTGTTTGGTAAACATTCCTTGATGTATATTTCGCTGTTCATTGAAGCAGTGTTGATGAAGGGTTTCGAAATCTTACCGCAGCTACAAATTGCTTGCCAGACCATAGATTTCTTACCAAATTTTTCGACTTCGATCGATGTCTCGGACTGGTTTAACACTTACTCTTCTCGCACCGTATAATATTGTGGTCCTGGCAAGGATTTGTAATCGAGTTTCACGTAGGTTTCGTCGTCCATGATCATGCAGTTCAAATTTCCAGCAAGAATCGTATTGTACAGCTTTGGAACTCACGGCCTGATCGATGCTTCTTTTTTCGGACTACGTTTTAGTTGTTTCTGCTTCTTATAGGTTCGAAGATTCAAACGTTCTTTAGCACGAAGAACATTTGACTTCGAAGTGCCCACTTTTTTGGCCTCATCCCGAACTGAAACCTCCTTCTTTTGCTCGAACGCCTTCAGTATACGTTTATCCAACTGAGGGTTAGCAGGACCTTTTTTTCGACCCGTTTTCGGTTTATCCTCAAAGGTGTTATCCTCACCGAACTTCCTGATTGCATTTCGCACGGCTTTTTTATTTACTCCTTCTATTTTTGCTATCTTTCTCAGTAACAGTCACACAGCGTTCTGTGTACTGTTTGTACACAATTTTTCGACGTTGTTCTGCTGAAAGTCCACGCATTTCGAAACAAACTAATGAAAACGAATAAACAACTGCGCAAGTGGTTAGAGAAAAGTGTAAACAACAGGACGCAGCCATAAAAAATTACAGATTCTGAACCATTGGCAGCGTTTTTTTGGTTGCGTCCATACTTTCTGGGACAGTTATTTCGATAATCGTGTCCGCAACGTGCTGAGCGTGTTTAGCGACCAAAAAAAGGTTCCTCGATTTGACCAGCGAAAAGCGAGCAAAAAAGGTCCCCCACCAAAATTTGTTTTGTCACACCCTAAAAACGTTGCGCCCGGGGCAAATGATGGGAATTTACCAAAAAAAAAACATTTTTTTACGTGGCCACATATTTAAATACAAATTAAGTGCTTTTTCGATAAATAATACGTTTTCCTGTATCCCATAAGTGAAACATTAAACCAGTGGTTCCCAAACCATTTTGGTTGAATGTCCATTTTAAATGTATTATTCGTTAAACTGCCCACCAAGTAGAAAAAAATTATTAAAATTCTGCGACAATCAACATTTTTGTAGTTAGCACGAGATTTAAATATAAAATAGATAAAAATGATACAAATAATATTTTGCTTCCCAATCTCAACGCGGCAGAAATTAATTGTTAATTCAAGATCCTATCGTTCAAACATTGGGTAAGCAAAACAACAACAAAACCTCACATATCATTGCTCAACCCGAGAAATAAAGTGAGATCGACTGGTAGAGGAATTAAGTTTTTGAAGGAGCAATTGGATCACAGGGGATCAACTACAATGTGAACTCAACCGACCGTGCACAATCAGATCAAACACCAAGTTCTTTTCTACCGGGAAGTCTTCTGCGTTGTATATCATAACCAGAGCTAATAAAAGTCATTTTCATTGACTGAAAAATAGACGAAAATGACAAAAAATTACTGTCACTCTCAGCTGCGCTTGCAAACTATGAGAACGAAATCCATGTCCAGTCAATGACATAACCGGGACAGTAGTTTCAAAATTGTGTTTTTTCTTTCATTTGCCTTTTCAGTCATTTGCAGTTTTCAGTAAAAATCCCATAATATGCAGTGTCGATATTCATATTGTGTGATATTCGAAATCTAGACCAGGATTCTGAACCAGGACCCTGAAGTTGGATATCTGACAAGGTTCTGAATACTGAATTTGGATATGGTCTTTGAACCAGAATTCTGACAGAGCTTATGAACCTGATGCAGAAATCTACACTTGGATACTGAGCATGGATTTGGATTCTAGACCTGAACCTGATTTCTTGGATTGAACTCTCGATGAAGGTTTCGGATCTAAATCTGGAGCTGGATTCAGAATTCCAAGTAAGATTTTTACTCAAAAAATTTGACAGAGATACTGAGAATGCACCAGAATCGTGAACCTGGAACTTGATCCTGATTATGGATTCTGAATCTAAAGCTGGATTCAGAAACATAACTCTGGACTTGGATTCTAAGCTAAAAATTTGAAACATGATTAAGGATCTGGTTTCTGGATCTGAGTTCTGGACCTGCATTCTGACCTTGAATCCTGTTTCTGTATTCTGAACCTGATACAGAATGCTTTATTTGGATTCTGAATCTGAACCTGAATTCTGTACATGGATTTTAAGCCAAGATCTTAATTCCAGACCAGAATTCCGTACTATCATTGGAACTCAGAACCTGGATCTGAATTGAGTAACTAAACCTAACCTCTGAACATGAATTTGTGATCTGAGTGCAGAATCTGAATTCTGAACCTAAGATCGGGACTTCGATTCTGGACTGGTATTGTTAGTCTGGATCTGAATTCTGAAATTGGACTCCAATTCTGGACCAAAATTATTGACAGAGATTTTTACCTGAATCTGAATTCTGCATCTGTATTCTGAAATTTAATTTTCAACCTGGACTTGGACTTTGGTTCTGGGCCAGAATTCTGACCCCGGATCCGCTTCTGACAGAATTTTTGAACCTGAAACTAGATCCTGAACCTTGACTCTTCACCTGAATTCTGGACCTAGTTTCAGAACATGAACCTGGATTCATGAGAAATAATCGGGATTCAAATTCAAGGCCTGCATTTTGGACCTGGGTTATAGACCTAGATTCTGGGTCTGAAATCCTGACAGAAATTTTAAATCTGAACCTTAATTCTGAACCGGGAAGCAGGATTCTGGACCTGAATTCCGAACATGAATCTGAATTCTGGATCTGACCTCAGGATTCTGAACAAGATTTTGGATTCGAACTCTGAAAATCATTCTGACCATCTAGATTCTGATAAAGTGGACCTGTTTTTTCTGTATTTTGTATGAATTGAATTTGGAATGTAGACATGATATGAATTCCCAATGAAACATTGAAACTATTTTTACTCATTCTTATTTGATCAATTGTTGGTCGTAACAGCACCTAAATTTTCATCTTCTTACTTTCGTTTACTTTTTTCACAAATCTGACAGGAATTGAAAGATGCACTAATCACATCATTTTTTTGTAACTGATAGATTGGAATGGAATTGTTTTTCGCAATGATATATTATCCACTTGTCTATATAAATTTGTCTTGAATACATTTTACTCAGGGCCTTTCTCAGACAGATTTTTTGAGTTTACTACCCACTGAAAAGTAGCTAAAGCCTACTAGTGGGCTGTAGGGACCAGTTTGGGAATCACTGCATTAAACAAAGAGAGAAAAAATTAGATAAGCACTTTTCACCGAGTAAGAATCCAAGAAGGAATAGAGACTGTACACTTTCACGTCTAATCCCACTCAGCGAATACCCAAATAAAAATAGGAAAAAAACTTATATTACCTTCACTAATTGCATTCGCTTCTGGTTCGACCCCCGAGAGTACTTCTGCTGCCGGCTGTGGCTGTGGATCGTCAGACTCATAGTCACTGCCATTATTATCCGTCTCACTGGGATACGTTTCATCCCCGATGGCATGTTCATCAACTTTTCCGTCTCCACCCACTGCCATTTGGATTGATTCAGCACACAACGCAATTGCTGTCTGTGATGGTGGTTGTGGCAATGCAAATTGTTCTGATGATTCGATCGGTGCTCGAGCCACTGGAAGGTGTTCCGGATCAATAACAGTAATTTGCTTGACAAGATCCATATGGTTCGTGGTATGTTCGACTTTATTTGTGAATGGCAGAAGTTGATCGGACATTGTACTGTGGATGGTCGACTCAATGTTCGGTGTTTGGGTCAATACCAAATTATAGTGTACATTGTTATAGTCGGGCAATGGCTGAGATGTGAAGTTGATATCTCCGGCTTTTAACGAGGTTCCACTTTCAGGGATGATAACTGGTTCGGGTTGTGGAGGGTTGCTTATCGTTTGGTTTGAAACCATGTCAATTTTATCTTCGGTAGCTTGATCCTGGTATGGTCTACCGTATAGATCAAGTTGGTCCAGACAAACTGTTGTTTCATAGACCGGCTGGTCACCGGTAGGTTTTTGAATCCGTTTGTACGGTAACCGTGGACTGTTGTGAAGTTTTGAAAGTTGCTCCAAGGATAGTTGCTCTTCGATCATTTTAGCGGAAAAATCATACAGTTCACAGGGCATTTCAGCTTGGGAGTTGGTATGAACGGGATCTTTTCGGAAATCCGCCTCTCGAGGGTTTTGTCGAACCAGCAACATTGTCCAAGTGAAAAGCATACGGAAACGATCCCGAAAAGTGTCCAGTGCATGATTGTATCCCACCTCGTCGGTACATTCTTGTTTGATTTCCAAACTAGATGTTTCCTCTTTGGGATATGTGGCGTTCAGAACGACCCCACGCAAGCCAAGCATGGTATTGTAGTTTGGCGGAAACAAAAAGCAGTACATAGCACTTCGCAGAAAATTGACCCAACAAGGATTAATTTGGATCGTGATACTGCTTTGCAGATGGGTTTTCTCCGCTGGTGTCAACTCACTAAAACTGTTTATTTTCTCCGGGGAAACCACGCAGTTGAGAAGCATAAATATAATTTTATTGTTACAAAACACTCTGTAGTTATCCGTAATCTCGGTTTGTTCGTTGAAACAATAGTGGAACGAGTATTTCATCTTCTCGTAGAATTGCTTCTTGAAGACACACTTTAGTGTACTCGAAAAAGGACGACCATTTTTTGACAGGGTGACATTCGACAGCTTACGAGACTTTTTCTGTACCTTCGAAACTGGCGTGGCTGAAGTGGAAGGTTGTTCCAGTTCACTCGGTTCGTCGACCTTCGGTTCGTTTCGGATATCGATTATAGTTCTCATCCAGTTATCGTTGGTCACTTGGGTCGACAGTTTCTTGTCTTTGCGTGGGACATCGTCCAACGTGGCGTTCGGATTTTTCTCCAGGAACTTTTCGATGGTGTAATACCGTGTCCGACAACTCAGTCGCGAGTGATTTCCCAAAACCTTAGAGCATGCCGCCCACGAGATTTTCCGTGGCCCTTCGTCGGTAAGATTTTCTTTGATGAAATTCATCAGACGCATGTCTTCCTCGATTGTCCACCCCGAATGCTTTTTCACATACTTTAACGTTTGGTTATAGCGCGCCCAAATCTGACGGTTCGATCTACCGGGAAGCAAATTCGGAGGAACAAATCGGAAATCATCACCATACTGTTGCACGTAAGCAGTGATGATGCAATCCTCTTCCGGAGTAAATTTAGCGTTCTTCGTTGGCCTCATCAGCGTGAACATGTACCGATTGTAGCACTGTATCTTATTTCGCAAGGGCATTTTCTCTACGACTTTGTTCCACACAATGTTCGATCCAATTCGATTTTCTTCCACCAACCGTACCAAAAGCGCATCTTCCTTATCTGTCCAGCGGTCGTGTTTAATCTGAGCCAAATCCGAAAAAGTTGTCTGATAATGAACGAAACATTGGTATGGGGACCGACCGGGGACACTCTCCGCAATGGCATGCCAGTCCTGACGACGGTGCACTTCCACCGCTTCCAACAGCAGTGATTCTTCCTCAGTTTTCCAAGCATCCCGCACCAGTCCAGGTAGCATGTAATTGTTCCAAATGCCAATACAAGCCTCAACCGAATGTCGACCGCTGATGTTGGCATTCGAAATTCGCAACCAATCGATGCCAAAATTCTGCCCTGGATATTCATTATGGAAATTTTTCACCTTATTCCACAAATCGTTTATGTCCATGCCTTTCAACGATGCAATCTCACGGCGTAACCTTTCCGCTTCCAAACCATTCCCAATCTTTTTAATCTTTAACCGGTTTTCCATCTCGATAAACTCCACAATTTGTGTCTTGACGCCTTTCAGAATATTGATCTTGTCCTTCACCGTCCAGTTGGTATCCGTTACTTCGAATAAGTCCAAAGGAAAGAACTCTTTCTTTACGTTCTTTCGATAGAGGTAATCATCGTTGTGCGGCCCCGGATACAAATCTTCATCTTTAAAATACGGTTGCCCACAAATGTAACCGGAGGTGCGGGCCTTGCCCGTTAGTGGTTTTTTACTAATTCGATATTCGTCAATTTGTTTCTCAATCTCAACTTGCCTTTCCTGGCAGTGTGCAAGCAATATTTCCAGTTTGTTCTTTAGCACCTTCAGCATATTATGATAACCACTATTGAGTTTCAAAGCATTCTCAGTTGTAATATTCACATCTTCGCAAATTATATCCTTTGCCGCTGTCGTGTAATCGATTTCTTTTTGATCCTTTTCCTTAGTAATGCAATCGGAAATATAAGTAAAATTTATTTTGAGTTGTAATAAATTACTACTATTTATAACTTACCTCGCCCCATACAGACTCATGTTCGCTTTCCGACTCAGTCTGGAAGCTTGGACCACTTTCTGGATCGGAACTGAAATCAGACATTGCAGATGCATTCGAGTTTTCCAATTTTCACTTTAATTCCTATCCTTTCACAACTAATTATCCTAAAATCTAATGAAAACCTAGCAAAAGAACACAACCCATAATGTTACGATCAAACTCAAACAATAATAATAACACAGTAAATGTCAATTTTGGAAAAAGAGGGTTTGGTCGAACATGTCGAAAAAAAACTAAAATGACCCAATAAAAGATTTGACAGTTCTGAAATTGACTGCTCATCCAACGATGTCGTGTTCGCCTGCAGTTCCAACGAAAATCATTGTTATCTTGTTTGACGTGAAAGACATGATTTTGCAATTACCGCGTTTTAATCGCGTTGTAACATGCTATTATGCACAATATATTTTGAATTAATTTGGGCTAGACCACTGCCGAGAAAGCGCGAGGTTTGAAATGACACAATAATGCGAAAAATGAGAAAACTATTTGCAACAATTTGAAGATATCACTTCAAAGTAGTATCAGTCGGTTCAGCTTTCACTCACATCGGGTCCCTTTGATTTGCTGTAAAAACATTTCTCACATACTAATGTCAAATACAAATGATAATAAGCCTAACCATTCTGATATAGTGTACCTACCGCATGGCGAGAAATGTGTCCTCGCTAATTTGTCGGAGCATTCTGTATTATTATTTGTATTTGCTAATGCCATCTCTCAGCTCTACTCAGCGTCTCGTACTCACTCTGACTAAAACCCCACAATATTCTCGTTAGGTTTTGGTACCTCGTGGGTACCGGTTTGTGCTAAAGTACCAAATGAGGTACCAAAACCTGAATGACTACAATATGGTTGCGGCCATAAAGCCGTAAATTGTTTTTCGTTTGAGACGTCAGGATAGACATTGCACTTCGGTGAAAAATAAGTGCATTGAAAATAGAAATGACTTTACGTCTGCTTAGCGGATTATGTTGATCCGCGAGGTGGCATTAGCAGTCCAATATAATACAACATAATGGATGGATGAGCTTAATGCGAAACGTAAAAAGGTTGTTTCCCTTATGTTGGTACATTCCTAAATGAAAAAAATTATCCATTATGAGAATTGAATAAAGCTAAACCGAAGAAATAGAATAAAGGTTAATTTTGCAAAGTGTTATCGACAAGAGAATGACATAATCTAATCACACCGGATTTTGTTGGATTCTTCCGGCTACTGGTTTTTATATCCAGCAGGTTTTGGTGTTTGGCCATTCTGAAATCCTGTTAGATAAGGCTGACAGAACCGTTTTTATATGTCACATATCATTCCAGTGAAATAATGCATTCAATACTTCACATTAGTTTGCCTGAATAATTCAAACGAATCTGATAAGAAATAATGCATTCTTTCGCACTCCGCTTAAGTGGGCATAAAAATGTGTTTGCAGAGCTATTGAAAGGCATTTTCTATGACTAAAAATATACGAAATGACCAGAAATAAACGTCACTCTCAGCTCCGCTTGCAATTATGAAAACGAGATCTATGTCTAGTCAACGACGTAAGAGCAAATTCAGCAGCTAGAAGTTCTATTCTATAATAGAGCAGAAACTAGAACATTATTTATTCGACCAGTTCTTCTGTCAAATGAAAACAGATCTACGATGCCGTTCTATTTTTAGTAAATTTGAAACACGAGTAAAACACTGTTGGAGCTGCCAGTTTTTCTTGTTATCAAATTCAGATTTAAATTTTTTAACTGACATAAATTATGCATCTAGAACTAGAACACTACTGAATATGCCCTAAGTGAAACATTAGTTTCAAAATTGTGTTCTTTCTTGAAAACCGTATACATGGGAAATCTATAATAGAGCTGAAACTGAAATAAACGTATCTCTTGCAAGCCGTTTTTGTTCTACTTGTTCGAACAGTGCTTCTGTCAAATTTTAAATTGGTATACGCTGTCGTTCTAATTGCATCTAAATTTGATACATGAGTAAAACGCTGCTGGGGTTGCTAACTTTTCTTGTTATAATTTCCAGATTTAAAGTTTAAAGCTGATGTGAATTGTGCATCTAGAAAAAAAAGCTTTCTTGAACTTGCTCTTAACTCGATTCCGAATAGAAAAATTAACCTGAGAATATTGTTCGTATACTGAGCAAATTGCACAATTTTCCGTTCCGAATCTATTACTCTTAGGAACACAATTTTATTTTGGTGTGTGTAGTTTTCATGACAATCAGTATTTACAGAAGTTCGGTTATTGGAAGATAATTTTACCATACGAACAGTGTGATGTTTTTGACTATTCAGATTTTTCGTTTGAATTGTATATCTATTAACAGAATTTGAAAACTTACGTAAAACTGATCGTACTGCAAAAATTTACAAGTTTTTTGTAGAATAAATTTCATGTACCGAAATATCGGTTATTTCAATTATTACCATAAGTTTTCGTTAAAAAATTACCAAACAACGGAATCAAATCTTAGTGTGTATGTTAGACTACTCAATTCTTGATTGATTTTTCATTAGGGCGTATAAGCAAGTGACAGTTTCTCTTTAATCACTCTCTCTTTCGATTATTGTGATGTGATTGAAAAGATTTTCTTTGATATCACTATTCTGTTTGAAAGTCGAAAGTTTCGGGTATTATTTCATGCAAAGAGTTGAGTGATAAACGTGGAAACCGCTTGGAAATCAATAGAAGAGAAAGTAAACAAAGAGAAACTGTCACTTGCTTATACGCCTTTTTGAAAAATTAACCGAGAATTTATAATGCTCGACTATTTGTTTACCATAATTTAAGTCATGTTGCTTAAATCTCGCTTACCCGCTTGTGAGGAAATCTGGCAACCGTCAGAAGGCTGGCTGCATTCCGGCTGCTGTCAAAATTGTCAAGGCAAAACTACGTCATTATCTCGCCGTACGTGTCTTGTTTATTTCCCTCCTCTTACTTTTTTCTTTTTTTTTTATTCGACTTCGTTTGATATTCGTCAATTCCGCATGTACGTACAAAAAACGAATCTTGAGACGAGGTAAATGAGATTGAAATATGGGTATGTTTGGTAGTGAGAAAGTAATGTTATTGGCAATAACATTTTCCATGATTAATATATATACAGGGTGATTTTTTAAGAGCTTGAGAACTTTTTTAAACAATAAAACGCATAAAATTTGCAAAATCTCATCGGTTCTTTATTTTAAACGTTAGATTGGTACATGACATTTACTTTTTGAAGATAATTTCATTTAAATGTTGACCGCGGCTGCGTCTTAGGTGGTCCATTCGGAAAGTCCAATTTTGGGCAACTTTTTCGAGCATTTCGGCCGGAATAGCCCGAATTTCTTCGGAAATGTTGTCTTCCAAAGCTGGAATAGTTACTGGCTTATTTCTGTAGACTTTAGACTTGACGTAGCCCCACAAAAAATAGTCTAAAGGCGTCAAATCGCATGATCTTGGTGGCCAACTTACCGGTCCATTTCTTGAGATGAATTGTTCTCCGAAGTTTTCCCTCAAAATGGCCATAGAATCGCGAGCTGTGTGGCATGTAGCGCCATCTTGTTGAAACCACATGTCAACCAAGTTCAGTTCTTCCATTTTTGGCAACAAAAAGTTTGTTAGCATCGAACGATAGCGATCGCCATTCACTGTAACGTTGCGTCCAACAGCATCTTTGAAAAAATACGGTCCAATGATTCCACCAGCGTACAAACCACACCAAACAGTGCATTTTTCGGGATGCATGGGCAGTTCTTGAACGGCTTCTGGTTGCTCTTCACTCCAAATGCGGCAATTTTGCTTATTTACGTAGCCATTCAACCAGAAATGAGCCTCATCGCTGAACAAAATTTGTCGATAAAAAAGCGGATTTTCTGCCAACTTTTCTAGGGCCCATTCACTGATTTGCAAGCGTTGCTCGTTAGTAAGTCTATTCATAATGAAATGTCAGAGCATACTGAGCAAATAATAATGCATGAAAATCATAACCTCAAAAAATCTGAGCAAATACTAATGCATGAAAATCCTAACCTCAAAAAAATCACCTTTTATATATGAAGGGCAATAACTTATTGCCTTTCATATGTATCTTTTATTGAAAAAATAAAACCAAGACGCTTAAAATGTAGAACCGTTTCATAACGGTTCTGCCAATCTTGTATGGCAAGAATCCGACAGAAAAGAACCGTTAATAACCGCTAAGCGAAATTCTCTGCTGGAAACGGTTGTTGCATTGTTGCCAGACTTTTGCCGTCTAGGGGGAAATCTGCCCACCACGTACAAGTGGGTAGTCTAGTGGCTGCCGAATTTTTTTCTGAGCGGGATCATTTGACGTATGCTGCCAAATAGGTAAATTATTTTCAATGATAATTTATTGGTTCTTGCTTAGTGTGTATATATCTTAGCATAAAAATAAAAACAATCAGCTACCGGTGCTATCACACGTGTAATCACGTTTCTTCCAATTAAAACGTTTGATTAGTTTTTTCGTGTCTATTTTGTTGATTTAAAAAGTGCTTCTCAAAGAATGAAGAAACTTATTTCAAAGGTGAGCGAAAAGTTTTTCATAGAACAAATAAATTCACAAACTATTGCAGAAACGGAAAGCCTCGTTGCCCGTGAACACAGAAGGAACGGATAACGATTCGATGATTGAAAATGAATCCAACGATAGTCTAGAAGAGAATGGAAGGTTTTCACAGGAGGCACCGGGTAGTGATAGCGGCCATGAGAGCATGGGCGGACGCTTTGTAAAAGCCCCGCTTCGTAAAAATGGGTCAGAAAAGTCAAAAAAGCATAAACTATCAGACCCGGAAGAAAGACAACTCAAGAATAAAGCATTAAAAGAACTGTACAAACCTCCGACAGTTGAGGAGATCAATCGACTGAAGGAGACCAACAATTTTTACCATTCGAATCTGTTTCGTTTGCAAGTTGAGGAAATTTTACTCGAAGTGAAAGTTAAAACAAAGGTTCTCAACTTTGTGCAAAGTTGGCTGAACGATTTTCGGAAGTTCCTACGTACCCTGAAAGACGCAGAAAACGAAAGAGGTTTGCTAGACGTCACTTACGAAGCAGTTGCCTTTCCCCTACCGTTTCCGAGCAACTCCGCAAATGTGCTCAGTAAGGAAACCTTCAAATTCGTACAGCAAAGAATTGTTCATCAAATTGGTTCAACCCAAATGGAAACATGCTGTGGAAAGCCGCTGACCGTTGATTTACTGCTTGAAATTCCGGATAAGTGTTTTCGAAACGAAGATTACCTGAACATGCGCTACCATTACAAAAGGGCTCACTTTCTTTGCCATTTGGCAGACGGATTAACCAAGCAATCTAAATATCCGCTGGTTGCGAAAGTGAATTTTGTGTCGTTGAAAGGTGACGTGCTTAAACCGGTACTGGAAGTGACTCCCGCTGATGAAAAGTTTGCCAAACGGGTGCGTTTCATCATCCATGCTGCTACTGTTGCGAAATTTTCTCCTAAACGGTAAGTTGATTTGTTTTCTAATATTGAATGAACTTAAAATTAATTGTATCATGAACAACAAAAATTAGTTTTTATTCCTAGCATGATTCTACATAAAACTCATGATCTTGCGTTTTCCGCGGTTGATTTCTGCGATCGAGTTTTAAAGACCAGAAATTGTGCTCATCTGCTTCCTTTGGAGGTTCGGATTTTTGTTTCGATGCAATCAGATACTCGTTGTAGAAGACATTCTTGATGTACCAACCACCGAGCCAAGCACCTCTGGCATCTATAACTTTCTCAAATGCCCATACACCTTCCTTACGTGTCTGATTGACGTTTATTGAATTTGTCAAAACCGGAACACGGTCTTCGTGCGTAGACACGCTTGGTGGCGCCGCATACACATATTCCCGAACATTAATTACTTTGATGTTGTAGATTGGTTCTGCAGCCGAATTTATTTTTTCTAGTCGAAATGCTGAATCCGGAACCGTTCCGGATTTATGTGCTACCCCCATATAACGTCCCAGGTTATGATACCAAACTGTAGCGAACATAAGCCTACGAAGAGAGATGCTTCGAAGACGCACACAGTCGACCGGAGGTGAACCAACATTCAAACGTAGACTCGGGTCTGCTGCCAGTACGGCCACTAATGCAAGAAAAGTGAAATTTTTTAACAGCATATCGGACAAAGCTACAAACTAACCTGTACACTTCAAAGCGGCTGTATTTTTAAGCTCGTCTCGCGGCGATAATCAGTTACTAAATTACCAACGGCTCACACCGTGACCGAGCAATTTCACGATCACGATGTTTCGCGGTGTGTGTGTTGAAAATGAAAATCCCTCAGCTAAGGATCGTTCTTACAAATCATAAACTTTTACATTGATAGAGAAGTTGGTCAGAAATGGAATGTTACTTTTAGAAACATGTCAAAAGTTAGTAAATTCCGAAAACTGCTATTGAATTTTTAAAATTTGTTATGCAGCCTAATTGAACGGAAGAACCAAGCATGTTTAACTGATTAAAATCAGAAACGACGAATTCGCATTTCTAAGACATTTCTAGTGTTAAACACATCTTTGCTTTGTTTATTGAGAGAGAGGAGGAGCAAAGGGAGGAATTCACCCGGACCCGGATTTCTTCAGCGGGTCTGGCAATTCGAAGATTCAATATTGTTTTTTCATTCTTCATAACAAAACAAAAAATCAAAAATCGTCACAAATTTAACTTGCGAATTATTTTGTTAAAATATTGTATTTAAAAACCTCTTGATACGATAATAATGTTTTTTAATGCTCATGTTTAGAGGCCCGTAATATTGCAGTCTCTTAGTCATTAATATTATTTCACCTATTGATTGGAAATATTTTTATGCATCGATTTGACTAAAGTAAACCACGTAATATAAACTATATGTGATTAAAACATTGATTAAGTATTGCTCGCTACTATTTTGCCTGCTAGAAATAGAATACGCTAAGCTGGCTTGCTGGCTTTTCCTCACGAAGTCGATGATTTTGGAGGAGTCAGCGACATATCCGTTGGAAAGCACCACTCTGGTTTGTCAAAGCAAAAGCGATACTGTGACCGCAAATGAACTTATAAATATTACTGAAAATATTGCTAGTGCTTCAGTCTCACATGAAAAATGTCACAGGAAAGTTGCTGCCAGAGAGCAAACGTCACACGAACAAAATGATTCGATATTTTAAAAGGCTTGCTTTGATCAAATGTAATTAGCTCGCTTCCAATTTTTGACGATTCACGTAACTCAATGTACGATTCAGACGGTCCGCTTCCTTCAGTGTCCATCAAAGTTGATAATGCTCTCTTTACCGGAAAGTTCATACGTTCCGGTGACGTTTGTGTGAATGTCTCCATAGGAATGCATTCAACTAATTTTAATGGTGACGGACTGTCTAAATCGTACTTAAGGATCGGCGTGTTTTGATGAAATGCCATGTTACGTCGTTTCACCTGAGAGACCAGGAACCGGCTCATGGTATTTTTAACACACAAACGAAACTGAGTTGTACTCGCACTCATCGTTGGGGTGTGAGTAAACCTGCAAATAAGAGAACAAATAAAGTTTATTTAAAACAAATCGTGCTTGCGAGCAGTCGGATATATTTCGCATACGATAGCTAATCCAGAAAAGGACAAATAAATAGGAAAGATGGGACTCAAAACATTGATCCAATAATTTTATAAATTTCTCTGCCAAATATTTAGTCATTCGAAAAAGTTTCCCAATGTTGTTAATTTCTGATATCCTTCTAAAATCGACGGTGGCAAAGTAGCAAATTATATTGTACGAAGAATACCCCCGAGAGGGAGCATTTGTAATAATTATTTTATAGTTTTGTTGAATTTTATCTCTAAAACAATTGTCGTTCTGAATGTTTTTTGCAAAAAAATTTCTTTTTCAAATTGCAAAAAAAATCTTCTTGGACTTGACGGGATTTCCAAATAATAGACAAAATCTCTTCGCAAATTGACCTTCTGTTTTAACGGACTTCGCAGCCGATTAATAACGTAAAGAATCATTGCATAACTGGTGCTACGATCATACTGACACTAAGAATCCTTCCAGATCGGGAGTGTGAAAACTGCGTCAAGCGAGAGTGACATATGATAAGCTTAGGAATCAGAAAGATATAAAACCAGTTCAGGAATGCTTAAAATTAACTTCCAATTTAAATTTAATTAACTTGATTCATGATGAGAAAACCTTTCTCATATTACTGATATTTACATCAATATTACTAAAGAAATCAAAAAACTTTTCATTGAATCTTTAATAAAAATAAAAATTAAGTCTATTGCGTTTTCAGAAACTAGAAACCGATATACCCGAAATTGGTTCGTTCGGCCAGCAACTTTATATAGTACATTTTGAAACAGATCCGAGCCAAATTTATGACAAATTATACATCGTCTCGTTTAATGAACGGCGCAACGTTTTCTTGGGGTTGGCGAAACAGTGTTAAGTGGGTCCTTTTTTGTAAACTAAATCAATCCATTCTGAGATGGAGTCCACAACTGGGTGGAACTAAATTCAGGATCTGAATTCTGGTTCACTTGAACTTAATTTCAGCATTATAACTTATTTTCAGCGTTGAGTTTGATAGTTTAGTTCCAGGATACAAGTTCAAAAGTTGAAAACAAGGCTCTGGCACTGAAACCTAATTCCCGAACTAGATTTTTGGAACTGTTTTCTTGACTAGATTTTGAAACTAAATCAGAATTCTGATTCAGAAATTCAACTTCAGAATTTTGGAACAAAATTCAAGATATGAATTCTCTGTATCGTTCCAATTTTAGTATATGTCCAGCCGAAGCTAGGACTGATATGAATTCTAGAACAAAACTTTAGATCTAAACTCCGAATCAGAATTTTACAATGGCTTCTGAACCATAATTTAAATCCTGAATTTGGTTTCAGAATCTAATTCCTGAATTCATTTCCAGAATTCAGGTTAAGAATTCAGAATCTGCATGCTGAAATTGAACTTAGGTTCTGGAACTAGATTCAAGTGGTTCGGAATTCAAGTTCAGAACTCTGTTCTAGAAGTAAATTCCGAGCCTTGATTCTGAAAATGAGTTCAGGTCCAGAATTGTAGAACTAAATCCAAGAACTTAATTCGTCATCTCCAGAATCCGTATTTAGTTCATTGATTCAGTTCCAGTCTTTGAATGTCCAGAATTCAGGTTCTGGTGTAGATAAATAAATGGTAACAAAAAGTGCTCAGCAGTTTCAAATATAGGATAAATTCCACAAATCGGTTATGTTTAGAACCATCAGAATATGCAAAAAATTTCTCCACCTAATATGAAAATCTACAAAACAAGAAATTTTTTATATTCCTAATCCACCTAAAGACTGTCCCAAAAAGTATGGACGCACTTTGATTTCGCTGTAAATAATTCACAAGTGTTAGATATTCAAATTTCATTCGATGTACTGATAATATTATACTACAACAACAGAATATTATCCTCAACATTTGCTACTTAGCCATTGTAGACTAGCTGGCGCACCTTTTTGCGAACGTTCCTCATTAAATTCCGTACAGACTTCTCGGCAACAAATTTTGACACTTTTTTCCAATCTTTTTCGAACTGTTGAATGGTTTCGGCTGCCGAGACATGTTTCCTAAGATGTGCCTTCGTTAACGCCCAAAATTCCTCAATTGGTCGAAGTTGTGGGCAATTTGGTGGATTCATGTCTTTTGGGACGAAAGTGACATTTTTGGTAGTATACTATTCTACCGTTGATTTCGAGTAGTGGCAAGAAGCAAGATCTGGCCAGAAGACAACAGGATCCTTGTGGCTTCGAATCATGGGTAGAAGTCGTTTTTGTAAACATCCCTTGATGTATATTTCGCTGGCCATTGAAGCAGTGGTGATGAAGGGTTTCGAAATCTTACCGCAGCTACAAATTGCTTGCCAGACCATAGATTTCTTACCTAATTTTTCGACTTCAATCGATGTCTCGGACTGGTTTAACACTTGCCCTTCTCGCACCTTATAATGTTGTGGTCAAGGCAAGGATTTGTAATCGAGTTTTGCGTAGGTTTCGTCGTCCATGATTATGCAGTTCAAATTTCCAGCAAGAATCGTATTGTAAGCTTTCGAACCCTCGGACTGATCGATGCTTCTTGTTTCGGTTATTTCTGCTTCCTATAGGTTCGAAGATTCAAACGTTCTTTAGCACGAAGAACATTTGACTTCGAAGTGCCCACTTTTTTGGCCACATCCCGAACTGAAACCTCCTTCTTTTGCTCGAACGCCTTCAGTATACGTTTATCCAACTGTGGGTTATCAGGACCTTTTTTTCGACCCGTTTTCGGTTTATCCTCAAAGGTGTTATCCTCACCGAACTTCCTGATTGCATTTCGCACGGCTTTTTCACTTACTCCTTACAGTTTTGCTATCTTTCTCAGTGACAGTCCGCGTTCTGTGCACCATTTGTACACAATTTTTCGACGTTGTTCTGCTGAAAGACCACGCATTTCGAAACAAACTAATGAAAACGAATAAACAACTGCACAAATGGTTAGAGAAAAGTGTAAACAACAGGATGCAGCCATAAAAATTTACAGATTCTGAACCATTGCGAAATGGCAGCGGTTTTTGGTTGCGTCCATACTTTCTGGGACAGTCTATAGTGCACAATGATTCAAAAGCTCAATTTTACGCTCTTAATTGATAACTCATTTAAAACGTGGTTTTTGAGGTACAGTATCTTCAGCAAAGTGGCTTAGATTGATAGATGATTTATGTGATTAATCCCCCTAAAAGTGAGATAAAAATATTATTTTGGCTAAGGGCCCCCATACGGGCTAAGTTACTTTGATAAAGTTGTTCGAAAAGTCATTTTAAACAAATTTGTAGAAGGTACTATTTTCGTAACTTGAGTGTAATTAATGATATAATGTATTTTCTGAAAAGGGTGTCCTAAAACCTAAAGTTTTTGAAAGAAAACATATATATTTTTAATTTATATGAGTTTTTCACGTTTTTCAAAGTTTTTCATCATTCAAAACTACACAACTTTCTCAAACATACTATGCTACTATCATTTCAGTTTAATGAAATAAAGCCATTTTTCATGTTTTTTTTTTTGCAAAATTCTTTTAACTAGGCTATCATCAAAAGGCGCAGATGAGACTACTTACATATTAAACTACTTCAAAGGAGCTTTCATGTCGTGGTTGAATTACTCGTCTGCGATCGTCTGCAGACGAGATATGTTCTTTTCAAATATCCTTGTCCTTGACATTTGCAACGATAAGGTTCATTGTATATCAGATCAGATTTCAGTATCAGCCATTTTATCTTTGAACTTGATCGATGACTTCAAACGAGACCAAGCTTGTTGTAATCGGTTCAGCCATCTTAGAGAAAATTGAGCGGTAAAAAACTAACGTTTCGTTGGTTATGTCACTCATACCATTATATCTTCGGGACCAAAACTGATAACCATTTGATCTTCAAACTTGACCTAATAGTACCTTAAGCTATTTCCATAACCGGAAGCGACAGCCACTTGATCTCCGAACTTGATTCACAATCCAATAGTAGCTTTCATAAGAACCTAAGCTTGTTAAAAATCGCTTTAGCCGTCTCCGAGAAAACTCGGTAATGTCAATGACATTACCCATTCGCCTTTTTTGTCATGAAGCAGAACTGCTACTGAATGAAATGCTAGGTATGAAACAACGGTCAAAACCGTCGGCCGTGTTAGGGGAATCAAGAGGGTGACGTCATTGGTGCATGCTGTGATTGGCTCGTGAAAACATAGATCAATCCAGAAAGATTTCTCAATAGTATAGTATAGCAATACTGCAACGAAACGGCTAGTTTCCAGGTAAAGATTTTCGAATCGATTCGTCGTTAGATAATATAAATCCATCAGCAAATCACTGAGTTATAAACGCTCAACATTGTTACTTAAAATCTTATTTACTTTGTTACTCTGAATTATTTGATACTCAAAACTGCTAAATATTTATAATTATATGGATCATCATCATTACATAGATGATGGTGGTTTTATTTGCTTCATCTTCTTCATCTGAACTTGGGAAGAACCTTTAGAATTTTCCAGGTCCACTAAGTTTAAATAAACTTTAGCAAGCCTCCAGTAAAAATTCATGTTCCCCACTCAAAGTTGGTTGACTGATTCGATCCAGCTTCAAAGTCCGGAAAGTTTCCCCCGATGCCCCATTCGGGGGGTCGGATTTTTGGTGTGACGCAATCAGGTATTGATTGTAGAAAATGTTTTTTATATACCAAGCACCAATCCAAATGCCACTGTCCATAACACGCTGGAAGGACCAAATGCCTTCCGCGAGGGTTCCATTGATGTTTTTGTGATTACTAAACACGGGAACACGATCCTCGTGTGTAGACGTATCAGGCGGTCCTCCGAAAATGTACTCTCGATAGTTGATCAATTTGATATGGTATACAGGTTCTTTGTACTGTCCAAGCCTTTCCAGTCGAAAGGAGGTATGATGCGGAAGATTTTGTTCTTTTGGTGCAAGTGCCATATACCGGTAGGAGTTTTGTCCGTGAACATTGTTGAAGTAGTTAGTAGCGAATATCAGTGTACGCATCCAACTACTTCGAATGTGAACGCAATCGATTTGCGGCGAACCCAGATCTACACGAACGGTTTTCGCCGGACTAAGGACCATTGCCAGTAGGAAAAAATAAACACATGTTGATATCATATTTGGCAACGTAATGACTACTGTGCGGTTAGTTCAATCGGTACGTTTTAAGACACGTATGATTTATTAGTAATAATCAATCAATCCATGCTTTTGCACGGTATATTAAGAAATTTCACGATACTCGAAAGTGAGCCGGAATTCAAACACAGTATACAGTATATGGCTTTGGCATGCCTAGCTAACAGTTCTCCACTAGTTGCTTTTTGTCTTTCTTATATAGAAATACTGTGCTATTATTTTGAAAACTGACTTTCTAACCTTGGTTCTGAACTTTACAACCGTATTAGAAAAATGTGCACCTCATTTTCTCCAAAACAATCGAATTTTTATATATTAATATTCAAACTATGGATCTATAGACTTTTATTGTATCCGAGTTTCTGTTTCGGAGTTATGGGGCAGTTTTCTTCGCTGTCGTTGAGTGGATATTCAAAAGAGAAATATCAGTTTGTTTGGTTCATTGTTCTAAATAATCTGATGTTTTGCCTTGCTCTTATAGAAAGCTTATGCAATCACTGCACAGTGGTCCGAAACGGGAAATTTGCGTGAAAAAACAATCATAACTTTTTACTGGTGGCTCATATGAAAAAGCTTTGTTGAGCAAAATTATGTGCAAAATTAGTTCAATAGCTCTTCTAAAGACAACTTTTCGGTGGAACGTTTCACAAAATAGTTAGAATAATAAAAGTGAGTTTTCAGGAGCCACCCTACTTTTACTTGGGAAAAATCATGTAACTCGATTAAATGAAGAGCTAGAGAGGTGCTTTTTTCAACAAAGTTGCTCGCAATAAAATTTCCTACAACTTTATTGTACAACAAAATCATTTTTGAGTTCAATTAAGAAAGTTAGATTTCAGATTTCAATCTAAATGACAACCACCCATGACATCAAAAGGAGCGCCATTTGATTGCAAACAACTTTTGTGAAGACACCAACTACAAAAAACTAATATTTAATAGTGAAAACATTTTTGTCACGCTAATTTCCCGTGTCGGACCATAGTGCACTGTGAAAACCAACTTTTCAATCGAAGCTCGGAGAGCCGAGAGTCATGGTTCCGGAAATACAGGGTGAAACGTGTATGAACTTGAAACTTGACATTTAGAGCGATAATGCAAAAAAAAGTTGCAAATTCTTCTAAAATTGACTCATTGACAATTGTTTCAATTTGTAGGTTGTGCTAGTTGCTGGTCAGACGAACTGATTTCAGCTATGCCAGTACTCAGTTTCTGGTTCTGGAAGTCCCGAAAATAGTGGTAAAAATCTTAAAAACGGAACTTTCTTGATTTTTTTTCAGAGACGTCGTATTCTTACTTTCTCTGGGAGATGGCTGAACCGATTTTCACAAACTTACAATCAAATGAAAGATCTTATGGTCCCATAGCTTGCTATAGAATTTCTTTTGGACCCGACTTGCGGTTCCGGAGTTACATGGTAATATGTGAAAATTAAGGAAGAAATGTGCACTCAATTTTCTCGGAAACGGCCTTATCGATTTTCACAAACTAAGATTCAAGGGAAAGGTCTTGAAGTTCTTCAAAAATTTCTAGAACTTTTAATCCAGATTCGACTTCCGGTTCCGGAACTATAGCGCGATGAGTTGAAAACGTTCAATTTCATGAGTATTTTTTTCACAAACGATAATCAAAAACAGGTACAAATCCCATAAAACTGACTGATAAATTCTTATAGTTGGCAGAACTGGAATCGGTGGTCTTCCGTTACCTACTCCCGAAAAACCGAAAGTTGTGATGAAATACTCGAAAAATAGAACTCACTTCAATTTTTCAGCAGTGCTTGAACCGATTTTCACAAATCTTGATTTAAATTAAAGCTCACATTGCCTTCAAAGCTACTGCAAAATGTCATTCCAATCCGACTTCTGGTTATGCAAATACAGGGCGACTAGTGTCAAAACTTTCGAACCGTTATAAAAAATGACGATGCAAAACCGGAACGTGCTGGTACGGAAGCCGAAAACAACACAACTTCACGAACGATGTACACAGTGTGCTTTGTTCAATTTCATACGCACTATAAAGAAAACGAAAACCAATGTCAAAGCTTGGTTAGGAAAACACAACCGAGTTCATCAATACAACGTACATGACCAGGAGTTTTCAATCGCGTTGAATTGAACCAGAAACGCGGTGCGTCTACGAATGTTTTCTCCTCGTGTGTGAATTCACCTGAATACGACTTTCGGTACCGGAATTACAGGGTTTTTACTAGAGATGGGCAATTCGGTCGCGAACGGTTCAAAAGAACTAGTTCTTTTGAAAGAATGAATGATCAATAGTTCTTTTTTGATAACGGTAGTTCTTCAGTTCAAAGTCGTGGACCTTTTTTTATGCTCGCGCAATCCTTTTTGAATCTACGAAACCTCAGTTCTAATTAAAATCTCGGTTAGTCATTCAACAGGCAAATTAACTATGAAAAGAACGAACGAACTGCTCTCGAGAACTAGTTCTTTTAATAGAACTCTACATCACTGAACGGTTCTTTGAAATGAACTTTTTTGTCCATCTCTAGTTTTTACACTCTGTTAAAAATTTATTATCGTCACTTAAAGTAGCGCAACAAAAAACGTAAAAAAAATATAAACTGGGCACGAAACTATTTCAATCGTTAGTCATTGCTAGTAGCTCCGGCTATCCTGGCTTCCGATTTCTGATTCCGGAAGCAACGAAAATAGTGTTCAAAATCGTCAAAATTGAACTCAGTCTATTTTCTCGGAGATGGTTTGACTGATTTTCACTTTCACACTTAGGTTCAAGTAGGAGGTCTTATGGTTCCATACAGAATTCCTGAATTTCGTCTGAATCCGACATGCGATTCCGGATATTCTGTGTAAAGCAGTGATTCCCAAACTAGTCACTGCAGCCCACTAGTGGGCATTAGCTTATTTTAGTGGGTAGACAATTCAGAATTGTTAACAGGTGGGCAGTGAGTCACAAATAGTGGGCTTCGATACATGAAAAATCTTTCTGAGAAAGGCCCTGAGTAAAATGTATTCATGACAAGTTTATATAGACATGTGGCCCTGGGATCGGAACTCATGTCCAAAATACACAAAAACCTATTTATTCCTGTCAGGAGTTCAGGTTTTTAACCCAGGTCCAAAATTAAGCCTAGTCCAGAACTCAGGTGAAGAGTCAAGGTTTAGGATCTAGTTTCAGGTTCAAAAACTTTGTCAGGAGCTGATCCGGGGTCAGAATTCTGAGTTAGAACCAAAGTCCACTTACCTTCTTACCTAACAGTTATAGGCCTGGGGTGTCCTTTGCTGTATCAAGCATACGTCTCCACATAACACGGTCCATGGCTGCTCGTCGCCAGCCACTCAAGGAGTCCAAGTCCAGGTTATAAATTGAATGGCAGAATCCAGATGCAGAATTCAGGTTCAGGTAAAAAATTTCTGTTAAGAATTTTGGTCCAGAGTCTGAGTCCAATTTCAGAATTCATATCCACAGATCCAGAATTGAGGTCCAGTGTTCCGTTCCAAAATTCAGATCCAGACGAAGAATTCCGGTCCAGAATCGAAGTCCCGATTTTAGGTTCAGAAATCAGATTCTGCACTCAGATCACAAATTCTTGTTCACAGGTTAGGGCAAGTTACTCAATTCAAGTCCATGTTCTGATTTCCAATTATAATCCTGGTCTGGAATTCAGATCTTGGCTTAGAATCCATGTACAGAATCAAGATCCAGATTTAGTATCCAAATAAAGAATTCTGTATAAGATGCAGAGTACAGAATCAGGATCCAGGGTCAGAATGTTCATGATTCTAGTGCATACCCAGTATCTCAGTCAAATTTTTCAAGTAAAAATCTTGTTTGGAATCCTGAATCCAGCTTCAGATTTAGATCCAAAACCTTCATCGAAAGCTCAAGCCAAGAAATCAGGTTCAGGTCTGAAATCCAAATCTATGCTCGTTATCCAAGTGTAGATTTCTGCCTCATGTTCACAATCTCTGTCCGAATTCTGGTTCAAAAACCATGTCCAGATTCAGTATTCAGATACACAAACCTTGTCGGATATCCGAATCCAGGGTCCTGGTTCAGAATCCTGGTCTAGGTTTAGAATTTCTGTCAATAATTTAGGTTCAAGCTTAGAATTGAGTAATCCTAGAGAACTCAGGTCCAGAATCCAATCCAGTCTCACAGTCCAAGTGCAAAATAGGTTCAAAGGTTAGTTTCGGAAACTCAGTCAGAAGTTCAGAAAACAGAATTCGGCCGCATAATCCCGGTCCAGGTTTAACTTAAGGACTAGAATCAAGATCCATGTTTCGAATATAAGTATTGAATTCTGCTTCAAGTTCAGAATCCATATTCGGATGAAGAATCTCTTTCAAGAATCCAGTTTCAGTACTCTGATCCAGAAACCTTGTTCGACAGCTCAGTATTCTAATCAAGCATTCAGGACCAGAATCCAGATCTAGATATCGCTTAGTTATTACTGGGTGAGAGGACTTGCGAGTTTTTGTAACAATCATAGAACCAAATATTAACAAATGTAAAAAAACACAGTCATGCACACCTTTATCACCAAAACTAAATTTTTGTCGTAATTTGCCCCTGTGGAAAGTCGTCGCTTGAGAATCGCTAATAAACTGTTTGGTTTTAAATGTTTTCGTTTTTGTCTCTCACAGTGTTATCCACATATGCCACAAGAAAACACGCCAAATGCAGAACTTTTCTCCATTGCCCAACGTAAAGACAGTCTGAAATTATGACTGATAAAATGAAATCCAAAAACTGGCGTCAAAGGCTTCTAGAGACAATCTCCAATCCATGGAAATTGCTCTGCCAACTGAAGTACTGTGGATGTTATGATACACAACTCAGAACACTTCCCGTTAGAAAAGAACTTGGTATTTGATCTGACTGTGCACGGTCGGTTAAGTTTACATTTTAGTTGATCCCCTGTGATCCAATTTCTTCCTCAAAAACTTAATTCCTCTACCAGTCGATCTCACTTTATTTCTCCGGTAGAGCAATGATATGTGAGGTTTTGTTGTTGTTTTGCTTACCCATTGTTTGAACGATAGGATCTTGAATTAACACTTAATTTCTACCGCGTTGAGATTGGGAAGCAAAATATTGTTTGTATCATTTTTATCTATTTTATATTTAAATCTCGAGTTAACTGCAAACACGTTGATTGCCGCAGAATTTTAATATTTTTTTTTTCTATTTGGTGGGTAGTAGAACGAATAATATATTTAAAATATGCATTCGACCAAAAAAGTTTGGGAACAACTGGTGTAAAGCGTTTAAAATTTTATACCGCCTTCTAAAGCGACGAAGCAAAAGAGGCAAATTAACTATTTAAATTTAACTAGGTTAAAAACTATTCCAATTTGTATATCATATTTGTTTCTTGCCATACAAACCAAAAAGGATCTCTCGCACTTTTCTTCAGTATGGCCAAATCTATTTTAACAAACTTATACATACGGAATTCCTGAATTTGCTGTGGATACTACTTTCGGTTCCGGATCTACAGGGTAAACAAAATTTATATATTTTGCTAGATTACACCAGAACAAACTTTCCTGTATTTATTCAATGGGCAGTTTTTTTTAGAATTCCACAGTAATTTTTATAATAGTATGAGTAATATAAGAAAAGCATAATTATACCACTAGGTGGATTAAAACAGGTTTTTTATTCGACAGTTAAATCAGTTGTCACAATGCCTTTCTTATTAATGTGCAAGTTCGTTTTAAGTTTTCGTGTGAAAATTCGAAAAAAAACATCGAACACACGAACCAAGACCATAGACTCTGTTCGCTTCATTTTGTATTCTTCTTGTATCCGACGAAATTATGTCAAGAACCCAAGTGTATGCAATTAGAATTATAGCACATGCTAAAGTGCTTAGGATTTCGGTATTTAACCATGCCAAATTTGTGTTCAAGTTTTGCTTGCATGCAATTATATTTATAGCGTTAAGTTTCACTTGCGATTTCGTCGTCGCGTTATTGTTTTACTAATATGTGATTTAGTTGAAAGCGATAAGGTTTTGCTCAGTTTTTGTAACGAGTTTCTGTAATATAATTGATAAGCGTTAGCTATAATTTCGCCGGATGCCACACGGCCTCCAGACTCGTTCTGTCCGGAGTAGGATAATAGGCAAGGATGGCTTTTATCGTATCAAAGAACTCTCACTGGCAATTCTTCACACGATTAAATCATTGCCATCAAAGAGAGACGGATATCATCGCAACAACAAAAACCCGGCATGGTTCATTTAACATAGAATCGACACGAATGCGAGAGCGAATTTCTCTCGATGACATTTCTGAGCATCAAAGGTTAGCACGCTGCTGTGGGGATCCTCTCTGAAGCAACAAACGGTCGCTTATTCTCGTTTCGCGATGTGTATATGTATGCTCCACACAAGGGTTTTGAAATATTGCAACCTAGTATGGGAATTATCAAGTTGAATCATCGATTCGATTTTTGCGTTAATTGTTAACTTGCGATTCTCTCTTGGGAAATTCCACATATTTATCAAAATGGCGTGAAATACTCAGAGTATGAAGTGGAGCGAAGAAATGTAGAAAAATTCTCTCACGGTTCATGCATTGAGAGACTCGAGTTCTTGTAGCATCTTCTACCGGATTGAAAATGTTGTATACAATATAGATAGCAATATAACAGCTTCTGTCAAATTTTCGGCAATCACCAACACTGATCTCCCAATCTCCCAGTAAACTATACAGTCCTTGGAACACGTGAATTAATACGAACTGAAAACTTTACATTAACTATTGTTTTAGGATCGAGTGTCCCAATGGAATGCCTTTTATTCTATTTATTATTCTTACTTGCTCTGTATTTTTGACAGAAATAGAATTAAAGAAAATTATTTTGCACTTCTATTGATTTTAACGTTTGTTTTCTGTGGATCAAAAGCAATGAAATCTTACTGTTTTGGAAGTAACTTCAGAAAACTGGTACTAAAATTTTGCATTTGCATTTTAGTTACCGTATTACTCAAGTTACCAAAGACTCATTCCCTTCGAAATTTCTCTTATTTTAGTCGTTTCACTCCAAGTTTACCGGAGTACATAATTCCAAATCAAACCTCTAAACACATGCTTCGTTTTTAGATTCCTGCCGGAGAAAAATAATGTTCGGCCTGCTATGATCGGTGAGGAAACCCAGCTGGACTCCGCTCTCTGTCCAACGCCGCACTATAACTCCTCCATTTTGTATGACCTGTGCCTTTTGAAGAATCAGGAATTTCTCGAAAGCGTACTACAATCGGATCATGTTCGTCAAGCGATCATTCTGCTGAAGATATGGCTTCACCAGCGACAGTTCGACGAGGGTTTCTATGGTTTCGACGGAGCCATTGCGACTTTCTTCGTCGTTCATTTGATGCAAGCTCGCAAAATATTCAAAACGATGAGCAGTTACCAAATAATTCGATTGTTTTGGAATCAATTGGCCAACAGTCATTGGGACACTGCTGGAATCTTTTTGGAAGCGAATGGAACCACCGACTTGACGATGTATCACAAGTTCTACGAAGTGGTATTCGTAGATAGCTCGGGAATATTGAACATCTGTGCAAATATGTCCGCAGATTTGTACCGGCGAGTGAAGGAAGAAGCGGCGGTTGCCATTCAACTTTTGGATAATACCAAAATAAACAGCTTTATCCCGTTGTTTCTTAACAAGTATCCCGTTTACACTCAATACGATCATATTCTCAACATTGAAAAGCCAGATTTAATTCGATCTGTGGTAGACACATTCGGATCCGATAGCGACAAGCTGAACTACTTTAACAATCCGTATGCACACTTTAGGATGATGGTTGTCCAATTGCTTCGAAGAGGTCTTGGACAACGAGTCAAATTCTTGGTGCCCATACAGGTACGGGCTACGAACGAGCTGAACCTAACGATTGGGTTTCTTTTGAATGCACAGGAAGCATTTTCGGTTGTTGATAAAGGGCCGGAAGCGATTGAGAAAGCAGCCTCGGATGATTATCGAAATTTTTGGCGTGGAAAATCTGAACTTCGTCGGTTCAAAGATGGATCCATCACGGAATCATGCATCTGGGGAGCGAGCACAGATTCTATTGGACAGAAGCGTCTAATCTGTCGCAAGATTGCACTGTATCTTCTAAATGCCCACTATGACATTACTGAATCGAAGTTAAATTATTTAACTCATCAGTTCGAAGTTTCGGTTAAACCGGACGACAGCGACCAGCATGAAACCGTCGAGGAACGCTCGTTGGCTTGCATTCGGACGTTCGACAACTTAAGTCGCATCATGAAAACGTTGGATGATCTTCCGCTGACTATCAACGCTTTGATAGGAACCGATCCGGTGTTTCGTTATGCGGAACCTGATCCACCGAGAGCGACAGCCAAATGTTTGCTCGTTGACGGCCAACTGGTGTTTCTAGCTTCACATGTGGTTAACGCTACGATACAGCTGGAGGCAAGCGGCAAATGGCCAGAACAGCTCGAAGCTATTCGAAGGCTGAAAGCTGCTTTCTATTTGAAATTTGCGGAGTCTATTCGGGTGTATGCCGGTACCTCAGCTGAACTGGTTCCTCAAGCGTACTCTGATTATTTGGATGTAATGTATGGTAAGTTTAATATTCAAACTTAAAGGCTGGTGTTTGTAGTAGTAAATATATTATTCTCTGCAGAAAAATATCTTTTCCGTTTCCGCATTATTCATCAACGGGAAATCACCCTTCTGCGGGAGTACCTGTCGGATAATCGAATAACGAAACTGTATCACGACACAGATCAAAGCATACAACTTGAAATGCAGGCAACGATCCTACCGAAGCTAACCAGCATTCTGCACGGTTTGCATCAGCAGCACTTCTCGTTTGGATCCGTTGCTGCCATGGCCAAACGGTGGCTCTATGCTCAGCTGATCGATCCGTTCCTGTGGCCCGATGAATGTACCGAACTACTCGTGGCTTCGATGTATACGAAGCAAAGTCCGACACTGCAACCGCAGGCGGGTTTCATGCGATTTTTGGAATACCTGGCCAATACCGACTGGAGCAAGGAGTTAGTCGTACTGAATTTCAATGAGGAAATTCCGGAGGAAAAAGTTGAGGAACTGGAAAAACAGTTTGTCGACTGTAGGAGCAGTTTTCCGCCGTTGGCCATTGTGACATCGTGTGATGCGGACAGGTTTGGTTTGTTCAGTAGAAGAGCACCCAGCCAGGAGGTGCTCAACAGAGTTGTATTGCTGGCAAAGCATGCAGTTTCGTTGATTGAGCATAACCTCAGCGTCGTTCGAAACCGAGTGCATGTAAGTAACACCATTAGAAATAAGAAGAAAGTTACTTTCAAGCAATAGGCTGTTTCAGGTATTTTACAAACCATCCTTCGATGGATACGATTTGATCATTCATTTGGATGCTAGCATTGTCCCGGCCATAGGTATAACAAATATAGACAATTTTTCGCACGGCAAGAAAGAATATCTGGTGGTGGAAGAACCCAAGGATCCGGCTGCTGGCTTCAATCCAGTGCAATTCTACTTGACCGAGCTGCGGGAGGCATATCGAAAGTATGCGGTTTTCTTTTACGACCATTGTGGAGGAGATCGGATCGCAGTTCTGTGGAGACCAGACGCACTGGAAGAGAAACCGTTCACGGTAAGTTGATATCACTTTGATGATTTAGTGAGAAGAGACAGAATATGGTAAACAACATTCAAGGTTTGTACCAAAAGCACATATTTCATTTCGTTTTCTTCACGTTTCATCTTCGGCTCATCAATGTTTAAAGCAGTTCAAATTGAATTCCCATACAGAAAAAACCCTCGATATTCGATTCGTCAAACTCATATCTTATTTACAGCAAATAACCGACTATTATTAGCGATCACAGGTTCGCTTGGAACAGGCCTCCGTGTCCGACTGGTGCTTGAGTCGTCGTCACTTCGGTTTCATTGTTCTCGTAATGAAATAAAATTATAAGTAAATAAATAATGAGTCCGCGCCGCCACGGGTTTTTCATCTTAGTTGAAGGATTGCTGATCTGCATGAAGGGTTTAATTTGATCGGTTGTTTTTTATCTTTCTAAAATTTTCAGTACAGTTACCTGCTTCTTTACGATACACCTGCTCTTACGATACCAAGCTTCGATTTTGTTAGTTGTGCGAGGTATTCCAGAGAGAATATTCTCATAAATCGACAATAATTTGGGAAGAAACAGGGGTGTGGAATATTTCAACAAAAAAGACGAGGCCGTACAAGAAGATGCATCTCTTCGACATATTTGAAAAGCTGCTTCAATCCATTTGGAAGCTGAATGTTCCAAATTTTTACAAAAATGTGTCATTTTTAGCTCCGAATTCAGTTGCTAAATTCAGGTACGGAATCCAGGTCAAGAATTCAGTTCATTAATTTAAAATTCTGGCACTGAACAAATTTCCAAGTTTAATTCTAAAACTGAATACTGAACTTGAATTCCGAATCTGACTTGAAGCACTGAATCCAGTTCCAAAATCTTGCTCCAGAATCCAAGTTCCTGAATTCAATTCTAGCATACCTAATCTGAATAAGGGTAATGAACTCAGAAACTGGAATCAGGAGTTCAATTCAGGTTTTGAAGTAAGTTTACAAAATTCTGGTTTGTTTATTTATCTATTTATTGTAAAATCGGCAGACACAATGTGGTCCTAATGGTTATTTCTAATACTATGTAAGAATTTGGTTCTTGTTTAATGCCGTGAAAGATTGAAGTCGAACTCAGATGACACTCGATTGAATGACCGTTGTAAGCCGATAATCGCTATCATTAAAGCATGCGACAGCTCCCGTCTGACTTGCAGTGTGTTCTAGACCAATTAGCAATCCGCGACTTCCATAGCTCGGTAGTTGATGAGGATTAAAGCTTGCTTCATTTAGAATTGGAACAAACTTTTGCTCATATTGTGGTGCTCCTGGTGGACGGATTTGGAAGTTTTTGGCGCTCACGTGTCAGGAATCTTATCAGCTTCACGTATGATTTTTAACATTCCGCAAATAGATTGTACTTTGTAAACAATCAACATGGAAACCGAAAGAAGGGAAAAAATTGTGCACAGTTATTTGGAAAATCTATTGTGGTCTGCATTTAGGCTAGCTAAACAGCTGAAATTTCCCAGAAATACCGTATGGCGCGTTATCAAACGGTATAAGAAAACATTGACGACGATTCGGAAGCTTCAAGTCAATCGTCGGAGTGGAACTGTCGACCAGAAACTGCGTGGTAAGATTTTGAAAACGATTAAGAGGAATCCTAATCTGTCGGACCGTGATTTGGCCAGAAAATTCGGAAATCAAATCGTATTGATCTAGAAAACAGCTGATCCGGACCATAAAACAGAATAGTGTGGTCAAAATTCGTACCCGGAAACTATACGACCAGTTGCTGACCAAGTTCGACGGGTGTCTTCTGATGGACGATGAAACCTATGTCAAGGCTGACTTCGGGCAAATCCCAAGTCAAAAATTTTACTTGGCAACGGCTAGGGGGGGTGTTCCAGCCAAATTTAAATTTGTTTTTGCCGATAAATTTGCAAGAAAATTTATGATTTGGCAGGGCATTTGCATCTGTGGCAAAAAAAAAACGATAGTTTTCGTTTAAAATAAGACAATGACATCGAAACTATACCAAAAAGAGTGTCTCCAAAAACGAATTTTGCCGTTCATTCGATCCCGCGACCATCCCGTAATGTTTTGGCTAGATTTGGCAAGCTGTCATTACAGCAAAGTCGTTCAAGAATGGTATGCAGAGAAAGGGGTCCAGTTTGTTTCGAAAAACCTTAACCCACCCAACTGCCCCCAGTTCCGCCCTATTGAGAAATGCTGGGTAATCATGAAGAGGAGACTCAAGGCAAAGGAAAAGGTTGTCAAAGATATCAATCAGATGACGACCTGGTGGAATAAGATAGCTAAAACGATGCACGAAGAAGGTGTGCGCCGCTTAATGAGCCGTGTTACAGGAATTCCTTCGAAACCGTGACGAATAATTTTAATCCGTATTTTTTCTTAAAAGTATGAAGAAAACGCTACATTTGTATAAAAAAAGATCTTGAATTCAATAATAAATAACTGAAATACAGGCAATTGTCTTTGTTCCAATTCTATCTGAGGCAAACTTTAGTTCAAGGTAAACGGCGAAAAGCGAATCGAACGAATCTACGTTGAATCGACTCGATTCTGTTAACGCGATTAAGGTAGTGAGGGTTCCAAACAGCTGAACAATATTCCAGAGTAGAGCGAACGAGTTAATAGTATAGGGATTTCAAGCAGTAAACATCCGTAAAATGTTTAGCCATTCTCATCACGAATCCAAGGCAGCGAGAAACTTTAGCCAGAATTTCAAAGGCACTTTTTTTCTCGTAAACGTAATGATCGAGCATTTGTCTGGATTAACGGTCGGATGATTCAATTTGCACCAATCCGAAAAGATTACCATTTGTCGTTGGTTCAGATCTTTGTTCCAAAATTAAGATTTAGGATTCATATCATGAATTTTGTTTCGGAATTCTGAATTTTTGTTCCAGAATGAGAACTCTGGTTATGAATTCTGAACTCAAATTGAGACACTAAATTTAGTTTAAAATCTAGTCATGGAACCAATTCCAAAAATCTAGAATCTAGAATTAGGATTCAGTTTCGGAGTCTAACTTTTAACTTTTGAATCCGTATTCTCTGGGTGTAGCCGGGTATGCATATAAAAACTGCTTGAAAGGGGGTTTATATTGGAGATGATTTTACCAAAATTTTAACCCAAAAACTGTCACATTTGTGGAGTTAGGGTGGTTCTTCCGATTTTCATTTTATTTAAAATTTTCAGAAACCTTTGGCAAGAAAATTGAAAAAATCAGGAATATTTTAGAAATTATGGGAAACCTTTCTGATTTATTTCAGAATTTTTCAAAATGTATTTCATGTGAAAAAAAAATGTTCAAAATTTTCGATATTTTTTTATCGAACTCCAGATTTTACATCAAAAATAAATCATTTATGAATACATTACGCTGTGTTTTTTTCAGATTTTTTAAAATTGTGGACGGGTATAATTTCAGACTTCAAAATTATCGTCTATAATTCTCCATCAAATTATCATCCGATGGAGACGCATGGTATTTAGTTCCGAATTCGTTTTCATCTACAACTTGAGTTCAGGCTTTGGGTATCGAAGTAATTCATAATGATAAAAAAATTTCATTCTAAATGTTATTTTCACACGTCCGCACACCTGACACGATTTACTTAGCAGTAATGTAGGGAATACACTAGTGAATATGTGTGCCAGCGGACGGGAAGGAAGAGTGAGGAAACATGAATTAGATCTAATGAATGTGATGTGATGTGATGTGAAGTGAAGCCACCATCAGTTCAAGGACTTGCCAGTGGATGCGGGTAGACTTACAGTAGCCCCGATATGACTCATCCATTCACCTTCTTACTATAGCTGTTACCGAAAAGCGAACAAAAAGGGTTGGGCGGATACGTAAGTAGAGTCACTTACTCGTATTCCGCGGGAATAAAAGATGCTCTTCCAACCATAATATCCAGTGCATGGATGAAGCATATCGCTATACATGCTTGAACCCACCTGATGGTTTGTTTGAGAAGGGCGCGTCAGACTCATTTCAAACCTTCAGATGGAAACAAGTTTCCTTCAAGTGACTTGGGCTGGCTATCCACAATCCCTCGTCCAGTCATCAATTCGTCCGATGCCCTGATGCTCCCTCCCCTTTACGCCCCCGTGCAAAATGTTTTATATTGATAAATACAATGAAACATAGTGTAATGAAATTAATATAACATAAAATGATATAATAGATTACAAAATAATATAATATAACATAATATAATATAATATATTTTAATTTAATATAATATAATACAATGATATAAAATAACAGTTAATGTAGTGTCAGTTATGCTCTTCTATCTTCGCAATACTGCACGAAGTAGAATATTTCTCTTCTAATAATAAAAATAATATCCACATCTATAAAAATAATATATGTTATTATTATTGATGACAAATTGATAATAATAACAATAAATATAATAATGAAAATAATAATAAAAAACAACATAATATAGTACAATGAATTATATAATAAATAATAGAATGAATAAAATGATATGTTGCGATATGCTATGATATTATATTACTTGAATTTATATGTCATTTCTCATCCTCTCATTCTGCCATCAACGCATTCCATCGACCATTTGTCACCACAGACACACGTGTAGGCATGTAACAGGAACCAGTGAGGACCAAGCTCACCTTGTGACGACCTTGATAGTTAGTTAAAAGATTACTTTAAAAATGATAACTTACAAGGAAAACAAATTCATATTTTGCGCAGACGTACGTAGTACTACTCATAATAAACCCTATAATATAATATAATATAATACAACATAATGCAATACAATATAACATAATACAATAGAATACAATATAATATAATATTATATAATATAATAAAATATAATACAATATAATACAATATAATATGATATAATGCAAAGCAGTATAATACCATACAACATAGTATATAATAACATAAAATAGTGTAAGACGATAATATATGAAATAATATGCTATGATACAATATAACAGGTAATGTCGCAGTGTAAGTTACGCTCTTCTAATAATAATAATAATAAATATAATAATATTAATACATGATGTAATAAACAACACAATTATATGTTGTAATATACTATGATAAACACTGCACTTTAGGATGGGCTTCAACCTACAAGCCATTTCGCACCCTCTCATTCTGCTACTAACGCAGAAGGCGATAGCACCCAGTCGACGCCGTTCTATTGACCAAATGTCATCATAGACGCTCGGGGAGGCATGAGATAGGGACTTGTGAGGACTTAGTTATCTCACCATTTGACGACCAGGAAACATGAATTAGATCTAATGAATAGGCAAATATTTAGTTTTTAATGTACTGAACTAATAAGTAGCTAACATTTATTGTATTCAAATCAATGTGAGTACACAGTAGTAAACTTTTTTCACTTATTTTTGCTAGATTTAGTGAAAAGAAAGAACATTAAAAATATAATTCTTTTGTAGAAAACAGTATTCACGAGAAACCTTGACCATATGCGAAAGTAAAAAGAATTCAAAACCAAGCGAAATCCAAAAGAAAAAACTTCAGCTATCAGTTTTAGGGCAAACTGTTCGCCATCGTTCTGTATCACATGGTATGAATAGCCAAGTTACCTGAAATTCACAATAAAAATCAAACGGCTTAAGCCCCTAAAGTACAGTTTTTTATGAGGTGGTGTAGGAAGCCTCATGAAAATCGAAAGGAAAATTAGAACAGTTTCTAACTTCAACATCTTGCGGGGGAATCTGGAGGTTTCTTTTACCCCGACGAGACTTTAAGATACTTTCGACTTGCAACAGGACAGCGAGAATTTTGGATCGAATTTAGGAACTAATAAATTAATGAAGCTACTAATAAAGATTAGTAGTCTTAAGAAATACTATAAAACTAGATAGAAAGCCGAGGCGCCCTCAGCAATTCCCCAAGACCCAAAAAGACCATATCAATTCGCATCATCGATTTTCTAAATAAATAATATGTTCCATTTTCATTGTTTTCTAATAATAGTCAATATTGCTTTTTTGCGACATTCAGCTAACCAGAGACCATTTGGTAGAAACAGGAAATGAAAGTTATAGAATGATAGTACTCAATGCGAATCACCCGAGTCATTGGTATGTCGGAAGGTGATAAAGGTTGATTAATTTCTTGTGGTGACGTATTACTTTTCTTTTATCCTTATCCGCGGTCATAAGTGAATGAATACACGAATTCATCAACCGCCACGATATCGCCAACACGCGTCATTATTTGAGTTGGGAGGTGTTGTATTTCAGAGCCTTTTCTTCTCATATATTTTGTTTCGACGGATTTAGTCAATCCGATCCCAGCTTAATTTATACTAAGCTTTAATTCATGTTTTCCTCACTAGTCCTTTCTTATGAAATACAACCGTCCGCTGGCGAGATGTTCGCTGATGCGTGCAAACCAACTGTTTCCGTACATTATTACTAACTGAATCGAGACAGACGTGCGGGTACGTGTAAATAATATTAGGAATTAAATTCTTCTATCATTATTAATTACGTCAATGCTTAAGGGCTGAGGACAGTACCGTGAAGTGGTAGGTTTTTTGCTATTTTCCCGTTTCAAATTAAATTTTCTTGGAAACGGTGCAGAATATAGAAAAACTCACCTGACAATGTCTTCGAAATTGGCGCGACAAGGCTGCCAAACACACAGGCATTCAATCGTTGTGAAAGTTGAATATTTTTTCATTGTTCATTGAAATCATGTAATGTCCAACCCATACGATAGATTAATGTGATAAAACTTCTCATCAAAACAATCAAATGTATGCTGGCAACCCGGTACAGTTTGCTCATATACGAGAGAGTACAAGAGAAATGCGACGCGCAAATGGAATTGAGCGAGCCACGTGGTCGATTTAAAACTCAACATGTGGCCCTCTGCCCTCAGACATTAAGCCCTGAGCTCAAGAAACGCATGGTATTTAGTTTTAAAGGCAAGTGTTATATAGTTTTAGAACTAAATAGCATGCGTCTGTTAATAATACAACATAATGTACTCATTAATAATTTCTTTTTGATGTAAAATTTAAAAAAATTTTAAAATTTAAAAAATCGAACATATTGAATATTTCTTATATTACATGAAATACATTCTGAAAAAATCTGAGGAAAATCATGAATGTTTCCCATAATACCTTACATATTCCTGATTTTTTAAAAAAAAATTTGCTAAAGAGGTTTTTGAAAAATTTAAATAAAATGAAAATCCACAAATATTACAGTTAAAGGGTTAAAATTTTGGGAAACTCATCACGAATACAAATTCTATCAAACAGGCTATATCAATTTAATGTCTGTTTGGGGTCAGTTTTTATATGCAAACCCAGCTACACCTTTTGCAAAAGACACTATACCTGTAACTCAGATACAATTCATGATTCAAGGTATTTTCTGGATAGGATTTCCTAAAATCAGTACTATGCTTCGAAAATCGCGCTTGTATAGTGTTATTGAAAAATCATTTATTTTTTTCTTTGTATTTTCTTAAAGCAGAAAATTTAATTTTCGATTGAATGTGAAATTTTCATTGTGTCGAATTGGTATTGGAAGTGGGGACCCCTGAAACACAAATCTGTAATCTACCCGTTCGCCCGTTCTACGCAAAATTATCCCTCAGTTAAAACAAAACGCTCGCATTATGTAATGATTTATAATTTTATTTTATCACGAAAACAAGCCGGCACAAAGCCGTTGATGTCAGTAACCCAATGTCGGGAACGGAGGTCGCTTACAAGTAAAACTGTTGCGTCGAATATCAGAATAAGTTTACATATTTTATATGCAGTTATGCAAATGCCAAACAAACAATTTTTACTTTCCGCGTATTTTTTTGCAAATCTTCATCATCGATTTTTTTCCGCTTCGCAGACTACGAACGTGAACGGACGTTATTTTACCGAGGAAAAATCCCTAAAGTTGAACACGGAAGCACTTATACGGGACTTCGAAATTCTTGGTAGGGGATTGATACGCAGCATAGAACGCAAGTAGTCTTCTAATAAAAAAATAAAAACAATATAAATTCCCCTTCAATGGTATGTATGTATTTTTGTTTGAATCATTTCTTCGAAAGACCAGTTTTTTATGCTTACACGCTAAAACAGTATATACAACATCGTACCATTTGTTACCCTAAATAATTGTATAGTTCATCAATGCTTACTATCTCATTTGAAATGACGTCTTTACAAAGTAAGGCAAGGTACTCATCGGAGCGGAATAGTTTTTCAACCATCGGCTTCCCTCGTACACCTGATTGTTGTTACCATCCCGCCAGGTTCCCTTCGGTAAATAGATGTCACGCGTAATGGCAAACTCGATCAAAATCGGTGCAACCAGAATGTCTTCCCCAAGAAGGTACTCTGTGTGTGAAGAAACGTTACAGCACTACGGTTTAGTTCCAGTTCCAGTTTGTTGGGCTCACTTACCATCGCTTATTTTTAAGGCATCTTCGTCCTCCGGATCAAGCCACCAGATAGGTGGATTCACCGGAATACCTTCATCCACCGCCAGTCGCATTCGCTGTAGAATGTAGTCGGAAAAGTCCTCATGTAGTTGAACGAACTGTTTGGTTATTTCCACGGTCTAAGGAGGAATTAGTTCATTAAATCGTAAAAGATCAAATGCAAGGTAGCTTACTCACCTCCAGATCGATATCCCATGGTGTTTTCGAAAACTGCATACTAGGCATAAACGTGTTAGCCTGCATCCACCGGATGAACAACTCCTTCGTCAATATATCATCCCCATACACGTTTCCACCGATCATATCGGGCAGAACAAATGGATAGCCATTCAAGTTCATTTGCAGCAGAGTCGGAATCAGTGACTGCAGTCCGTTGCGGATGCCCCAGTGGGTATCCAAATCAATCATCCGTACAAATACCGGTAGATCCTGTGTCGTCCAGCCGGTACGAACTTCAATCATCGGACCGAATGCGGCACACATTCTAACGTAGTTGGTGGTCATGCTGGACGGCAACAAAGCTGTGGAGCCCTCGACATCCGGATCTTCTGGTGCCCAGCTGGTTTCACCGGCGTCAAACTTGAAACTGTCGATGCCTTGCTCCCGCAGTTCCTGCAGTCGCTGGCGGAACCATTCAACGGCGGACGGGTTGTTGAAGTTGATGTACGATGCTTCATTTTCGCCACTATTCCACCATTTGGTGTTGTACCCGATGGATTGGTTGTGTGATTTTACCAGGAAACTAAGGAAAATAAAGAACCAATTCATGAATTTTAACCATACAAAAATAAAATAATAAATAGGTGCATGTTTTTTGAACGATGCGTCTCTACGCGACGATAACAATTCCCAACAAGAAACAGGTTAAAAAAATCATTTATGAAATAACGAAAACGAAACTTGCGGAAAATAACCCTCAATAGGAGTAATTGAATCTGCATACATTTCTAATTCGACGAACTTTTTCTTGCAATTGAGCTACCCGGGAGATGTCGTGGAACCACATCTCAGAGACAACCCGATAGAACGAAGCGCCGAATATTTACCATACACACTTCTCAGAATCTTCCGGAACATGCACAGAGTACCGGTACGGCATGTACTTCAGTCAATCGGATATCATACAAACCGGGTCGCTCAACAACAATCAGAGCGTCTATCGTTTTTAATCTGTTTCTCGGAATTGACGGGAAAGCTAACGTTACTTCATCATACCCTTTCGACAGCGCTTCCGTGTACCACGGTTGACAGTTTTTGTTGATGAACGGATGAACCCAGAGTGTCACTCGAAAGCCCATTTCTTTCAGCTGTTCCGTGAGCTCCGTGATATTCGAAAAGGTTATCGGATTGAAGATCAACGAACCGTAACAGTTCTCCCAGTAGTCATCGATGTCAAGTTGTGAGTTTTTGAAACCGTACCCATTAATTTCGGAGGCATAATCCAATACCGTCTGTTGGCTGATAGGGCGGCCATACCGCACCCAGGTGGACCAGATCGGGTATCTAACCATACGTTCATCGGGTATACCGACCGGTTTGTTGAGCACTTTGTCAACTGCCTTCAGATGGGCCTCTTTTGCATCCTTTGCCACTCCAATACGATAGTTGAAAACGAAACCATCGTCGTACGTATAGTAGGGTAATTCTTTCTTAGCAGTAAACCTTAACGTGTTTTCGTCCTGATCAATAAATAGCGGAACTTCTTTCTCCACGTAGAAAAACAATCCAGCCGAATTCAGCCAGTAGCGTTCTACAATCGCCGCACTGTTCAACTCTTTCGGTACATAGGCATAGTCTTCAAAGCGGAGCCGTTGCACCGGGTAATACTGTTCTTTCTGTTCCGGACCGCCGTACCATTGGACCTCCCGTTGCAGAATAATTTCATCGGTGTGGATCACATCGGATATGATTTGCCCTTTCTGAAGGGTTCGCGTAATACTGATTAGAGAAAAATCACGTGTATCTTCGACATTTCTGATTTCGATCTGTTGACCGTGGCCCTCCAACCGAAGACCATCGGGGATCGCTTCCACCTCCGAATCATCGGTAAAGTCGTGGTCCAGTGTAATACGTTGTATTGGTGTAACATCTGAAATTAGGAAGTGGAAATAACGGGATCACTAAGTTGTTTTTTAGGTTGAATATTATGGCTAGATATATGAAGACTTTATTCGATAACAAGTTTCTCTTCTGTGTAAACATAAAACCGCCAAGGTAACTCAGTAGGATGATTCCAAACTGAGCACTCACCTTTAAAACTCATCCAACAATTTTCGCTAGCCGGAGCGTGTGTCGAAATCTTCCACTTTGAATTTTCGAATCAGCGATTCACATATTCAGTAGAGTAGAGATGGGCAAAACAGTTCATTTCAAAGAACCGTTCAGTTATGCAGAGTTCTGTTGAAAGAACTAGTTCTCCAGAGCCGTTCGTTCTATTCATAGTTGGTTTGTTTGTTCAAAGACTAAACGAGAACTTACTTTTGTAAGCTTAAGCGAGCAAAAAAAAGGTCCTTCGTAGTAGAACTGTGGTTTCATGATGAAACTTTCTTATTAGTATCGTTCTTGAAAAAACAAAAGAAAAACATCCCACGACTTTGAACTGAAGAACTACCGTTCTCGAAAAAAGAACTATAGCTCGTTCATTCTTTCAAAAGAACTAGTTCTTTTGAACCGTTCGCGAACGAATTGCCCATCTCTAATTCGAAGTGTTAGATCACGGTCGCCATAAACTCCCACAAGCGCACGGTAGCTCTCGGATACGTTTTTCTCTTGATTGAACTTCACTAGCAATGGATGGCACATATGTTCAAAATTTAGTTCGCACGCCGATTCTTTGACGAGCGATAAAAGCAGATTGGAATATAGTTAAAAAAAAAACGTTCTGTTCCAAATTATGTGTGACGTTCTTATTTATTTATTTATTTACTTATTTATTTTCTAGAAATAATTAGTATTTTCTTGTTATCAGTTCTCGTCACAAAAGCAATGGAGTTGTTTTGAACCGGTGTAGGTTTTCTTTTGTCTGATATCTCGCAAGGTCTACCAAAGTGATTCTGTTATTTTCCAGCGCGGACTTGGTTACCTCCGATTCGTATTCCTTAGTAAATTGCACTGTCTGACTTGTTGAACAGCTTTTCAATTTTATTTTTTCGTATCTTTTTAATGTCTAGGTGCATTTTTTCTCCAACAAGGTTTCAATTTCGCCTACTGAAGGTCGAATATTGCTCTTTCTGTAGTCAATAACAATTGTCCTTGATCAAAAATCCAATCTATCTCTTTGTTCTTTTACATATGTATAAAGAATTGTAGTAAATATACTCAATGTAAAGAAACTTTCTAGTAGATCAATTATTATTACTCGCAGTAAAGTCTGCTTAGTAGTTTATGTAGGGCTTTGAAACTTAAAGCATTCATTTTCTACAGTAGGTGAGACCGGGTCAAAAATGGTCACTCGCAATAATTCGAACACTAAATGTCACATCCAATCGGATAAGACCTTTATACGTGGGCCCGAGCATTAGCTACAATTGGCTTATGTTCAGTCGATGATAGCGAAAGTGTCGATTTTTTCGTCAAAAGTAAAACTTTTTTTTAGTTCGAGTATTTTTGCATTGTAGAAAATATTCCCAGGAACAAATCATATCAAGTAATTGTTTTTATCTAACTAAGCTGCTCTGAATCAAATGGTACTAATGGTTTTTATGATAAAATAATTTCTGTTTGTGTGATGACTTCGCAAAATTCAAATAAAGTGATTGGTCGAGAACGATCACTTTTGGTGGGGCGAAAATAACTTATAGACTCAGTCTGAGTCGTAACTTGGTAATTTAATGATTCTCAACATTATTTTCGAGTACGCACCAACTAAATAGTCCAGAAATCTCCATTCTCGGCCATAATCAAGAATCACAAATATGATATTACCGACGACGTGTGTAGAGGTCAACGACGCCACTGTATCGCAGATCTGAAATCACTTCCAACTACCGGTTCCTTTTTCACTTTATTCATTGTAAACGATCATAACCCTTATCGCACACAAATGATAGAGAATCACATATTAGATAGTTGAACACAGGAATTTTTTTATTTCAATTTCTTATTTGTTGGGTCAGGTAAACCTAGTAGGAATACTAAATGTAAGTTGAATTTGTAATCAAACTTTATTAAACTGAATATACTCGCATTACAGCTTTGAAGCTATAGTCATCAAAATCGACTTGTCTAACGAGAATTCCGAAAGATCCCAACAACGTGTGTATATTTCTAAGCGTCTCTGAAGCACATCATGCATCGGTAGCACAAAAGATAAGTGAAGATTCCGAATCATCGAATGATTTGAGCAAATGTTGTGTTTACGGGGACAAATTACTCAATAATCAACGCTACAAAGTTTGCATCACAGATAACAAATATGCATGCTCACATATGAACTGTGTACAATTTGCTCAAGCAGCGTGGAGAACACTTGCAGATGTCACCACGATCGACACGAGGTGCCACCACGAATTTGGGTGGCACTTTCACATGAGCCACAATTTTGGGTGTAATATTCACTTCACGCTAGATTTTTGTTTTGCTGATGGGTAAAATGGAAAGTTTATTTTTGTTTTATCCCGTTCGAATTCTCGTGTGATTTATGATTTATTTTAATTAACGGCCAACTTAAAACCAGGATAGTATCATTAGGTAATGTCGTATTGGGGTCGCAGTGGTCTACTTTGATAGATCCAACCTTCAGCTGGTGATCGGCAGTGGCTGGTGAAATGGATATAGCATGAGAATCTTCCAGATGATGTTGGTAAATATCTTTGTTGGCCGCATCCTTCGGTCCGTGTGGGTCAACGGAAAAAAATTGTCTTTAGCACTTAGGGAAAAAGTATTAAAATTGTTGTAGTTGGAATATTTATGTAACAGGCAAGAGGATTTTGTTATCGTTCCGGAACGTAGTAGAACGTTTTGAAAGATCGCGGCGAATAGTCGAGTAGGTGGCAGGAGTGTTTCCAACGTATAGCAAATTTGAAATTTACACGAGATTTTGAAAAAGTTTGTTCAAGCCTGTATATCTGTTATCTGTGTTTGCATTGAACACTCCCGCAGAGCTCACACAGATTGAGTGGACACAAGCTACAATATGTTCACATGCGTGAATTCGATTCAGATTATAAGAGAAGCATTTTGCTATATTTTAATTTTGGTCTTAATTCAAAAACAATTCCATTTTATTCATTTTGTTGCTGATCATTTTTCATTTGTATCTCACAAAGTCGGTATTTTTAAGATGAGATAAAATTGTTCATGTACGAAACAGTTTTGATATTTGGTAATTTTAATATTTGGTCATTTCTGATCATTTCTTGCGCCATTTTCACTGCATTAAAGCTTGCTTCATTTAGAATTGGAACAAACTTTTGCTCATATTGTGGCGCTCCTGGTGGACGGATTTGGAAGCTCTTGGCGCCCACGTGTCGGGAATTTTGTCAGCTTCACGTATGATTTTTGACATTCCGCAAATCGACTGTACTTTGTAAACAATCAACATGGAAGCCGAAAAAAGGAAAAAAAAAATTGTGCACAGTTATTTGGAAAATCCATTGTGGTCTGCATCTAGGCTAGCTATACAGCTGAAATTGCCCAGAAATACCGTATGGCGCGTTGTCAAACGGTATAAGAAAACATTGACGACGATTCGGAAGCCTCAAGCCGATCGTCGGAGTCGAACTGACGACCGGAAATTGCATGGTAAGATTTTGAAGACGATTAAGAGGAATCCTAATCTGTCGGACCGTGATTTGGTCAGAAAATTCGGTGCTGCCCATAGTACCGTGAGGAGAACTCGACTCCGGGAAGGAATCAAGTCGTATCGAGCTAGCAAACAGTCAAATCGGGCCATGAAACAGAATAGTGTGGTCAAAATTCGTGCTCGGAAATTATATGACCAGGTGCTGACCAAGTTCAACGGGTGTCTTCTGATGGACGATGAAACCTGTGTCAAGGCTGACTTCGGTCAAATCTCAGGTCAAAAATTTTACTTGGCAACGGCTCGGGGGGATGTTCCAGCCAAATTTAAATTTCTTTTTGCCGACAAATTTGCAAGAAAATTTATGATTTGGTCATGCATTTGCAGCTGCGGCAAAAAAACGAAAGTTTTCGTTACAAATAAGACAATGACATCGGAACTATACCAAAAAGAGTGTCTCCAAAAACGAATTTTGCCGTTCATTCGATCCCACGACCATCCTGTAATGTTTTGGCCAGATTTGGTAAGCTGTCATTACAGCAAAGCCGTTTAAGAATGGTATGCAGAGAAAGTGGTCCAGTTTGTTCCGAAAAACCTTAACCCACTCAACTGTCCCCAGTTCCGCCCTATTGAGAAATACTGGGCAATCATGAAGAGGAGACTCAAGGCAAAGGGAAACGTTGTCAAAGACATCAATCAGATGACGACCTGGTGGAATAAGATAGCTAAAACGATGGACGAAGAAGGTGTGCGCCGCCTACTGAGCCGTGTTACAGGAAAAATTCGAAAATTCCTTCAAAACCGTGACGAATAATTTTATCCGTATTTTTTCTTAAAAGTATGAAGAAAGCGCTACATTTGTATAAAAAAGATCTTGAATACAATAATAAATAACTGAAATACAGGCAATTGTCTTTGTTCCAATTCTATTTGAAGCAAGCTTTAGTTTTTGCCCAAGCCCAAAGAGGCTTTTTTCGCCCCGGTCTCTCCTACTGTTTTTCAACCGCTGCACGCATCACTCGAACCAACACCAAAAAAGTTACTTAATCCGAGAAAATCGTTTTCGACCAATCGCGTACCCTATGCTTCTCAGCTCAGGCATTTTACAATGAGTTTCATTTCGCATAGCATAGGTTCCGGGGTTCTTAGACGGTGTTGGTGTTTGGTAGTCTGAACATTTTGAGGATACGAAGATAAGTACCTCATTGAAAACGCTTCAACAAATTCATAGCCTTTAATAAAAATCCGCAAAACTATAAAAATTCGCATAACAAACCGCATGAATTTGGAAATTCACATAAAAAACGCAAAACTAAGGAAACACTTTTGTGTTGCCATATGTCTTCATAATTCATGAAACATCGAGATCTGTCTCAAGTAGCAAATGTAACTAATCGAAATTTCAAAATGTTCTACAATTGTTTTAGAATTATTTATTATGTTATCAATGTTCAGAAAGATTTTTAAACATATTAAAATTGATTGTGCCATTTATCCTTGTAAAGTTTCACAATACTACCGAAAAAATCGCTGTAGAACTACTTCCAGTACTATACCAATTGTGCAACTTATAAACAAATTTCTAAATTGTATTGGACACAAAATATGTCGAAATAATTATTAATCTCTTGTGGAAGAGAAATTAACGAAATGATGCTCTCCTGAAGATAAAATTTGATACGCCGAATCATAACATTACTGTGAAAAAAAGTTTCTGTTACGTCTGCATAGTTTTGGCTGCCTCATCAAATTGTAGGTTAGTGTGAGTAGTTTTCTTCATTTTTAGAAAAACAATGATATGAAATCCAAAACTTACAAAAACGTTATGCAATATTTATCTACTTGAAATAAAAACAAAACTTACAAAGATGAGAATATTATCATAAATGTTGCGGAAATACAACATTACATACGCAATGAAAACAAAACTCAATCAGAACAATTGTGTTCGTTTTTCATCTTGCTGAAATAATGAGCAGATCTGACATCTCTTTTGAACGAAAAGTTAAGTTCATTAAAGTTACTCTCATGATACTGTTTGTGCAACTTGTTTGTACAACTCCAACACATGGGCTTGCCAAAATAATACCTACAGTGCCTATCACAAGTGTCGGGCCCGTTAATAATCTTTATACTGTATTGTTACTTAATTCAACTAGTTTGTTTAAAATCAAAACAAAACGTAAAATATTTCTCTCTGCAATATTTACATGTTAATGTATACCGTTATTTAAATAATATAAATCATTACGTTGCGTGAGCCATTTTCTATTCAACTCACTGTTACCATCGATGCCATATTAGAAAAAAAAATCGAAGAAAAATTCATTTCGAGATTTTTCAGGTTCAATAAAACATTAGTTCGATCAAAACTGTCAGGAAATTTTAAGTATGCTTGAATATACGTATTTTAAACACCATTCCGATTATTCTCTTTAAAAATAATAGATTGTTATTTTAACAGAAGTTGGTGTACAATCATACAAACACATTAATTCAAAGGTGCTTAAAAATTTCATACGTACGAATACATGTTTCACCATAAAAAAGCAGTTCGTTGTCGATTTTTCATTTACAAAAACACAAAAGATCAATTCTACAATATGTAGCATTATCATTTTCCATGTGCAGGTTATTTTACAAGATCCATGTTTGTGTTAATAACAGTTGTATTGAAAATCAAATGTGAAACTTATTTATTAGAACTTAGGTTTGTGAGGGGACGGGTGTAGTGTGATGGGTAAGTCGATGCCTTTCACGCAGCCCGCCTGGGTTCGATTCCCAACCCCGCACATAGGGTCAGAAAGTTTTTCTGGCCCGAAGAGGCGAATGACCTTAAGGTTAAAACCTCTTTAATCGAAACAAAAAAAAAAAAACTTAGGTTTGTTATGTTTTCGTAATCGTCACTCCATTTCTTGTTTACAGTAGGTAGTAGTTTTCACGAGTCTCACAATTGTTTTTTCGCTGATTTTATGACTGCCTCTGTGATGGGATCGACGCATGAGTTTTGTATCAGTTGCACAATAATTGTGAATAAATGTTCGTAATAACGGAAGAACTTAAAGATATGTTGCACAACATAGAAAATTGTGCTTTTTCCATAACACAACAGTTACTAGAATAGAAATATAAACTTACTTGATCAATTGCACAATCCGTAGAAAAATGCAGGACAGCAACTTAACATGCTACTTGGGGGTGTAATCTCAAAACAATTTTTTTTTTAAATCGATCGACTTTGGGATTAGGATCGCGTAGCTTCGGAAATCCGGATAGAAAAAAACCCCAAACTAAAAAATTTTTTTGGATGCCAAATGCCTTAGAAATGCAAGAAACGTCCAGATCTGGTAAAAAAATCGATCTTGGTAAAAATTGACCTTTGAGGAATCGAAATTTTTGTTTGATGCCAAATCTGGTGTATTCTCAAAAAATATTTTTATGAAAAAAATCGAAAATTTTTTAAGCATCACACTTGATCTCGATGTTTTAATGCATTTCTAGGGCAAAACAAGAAAATCGGATAACTGCTTGTTTCTTTTTCTGAAAAGTCGCTTAAAAAAGACCTCAGTGTACTCGAATCTGTATTCGTACGCGCTTCCATTTAGCCGCCCTGGACTATGCTGGGCACCGTTCCAAAACAGTACATCGTACGCGTTGTAATCCTAGACGCGTCATGTCTAGCAACTTCTATCAAGTACATCTTCTATGTCCATCTCATCAGACTTTTCACTCCATTTCTGTTCAGGTTTTGAATTCTGATTCTGAATTTTGGAAACGAATTCTTAATCTGAATTTAGGAATTAAATTCTGAAACTGTATTCAGAAATTAGACTCAATATTAAAGTTCAGGTTCGGAGCTCAAATTTAAAATTGAATTCCAAAATTCAGATCTAAAATTCAAGTCTTGATTTTTTCCCGAAAATTCTGGAATTAAATTTAGTTGCAAAATGTGACCAACACACCAGTTCCAAAAATTAAGTTGCAGAATCCGGAATTAGAATTCATTTCCGAGTATTAGTTTTTAATTCTGAATCTGAAATTCTTATAATAAATCTGAAACTGAACTCAAGATATAAATTTTAAACCTGAAATGATGTTCAGAACTAAGATGGTCCGACCCAGAATCCAGGTTCTGAATTCAGTTTCTATATAAGAAAGGCAAAACATATAGAGCTCAAAGAGGTTCGTCTTGTGGTTCGGAACCGGTCCAAGAATGGCTTAATAATCGTCCATGTTTATATTTACCCATTTCCTCACTCGGACAGTGGAGGGAGTGATCGTTCTCGTGACAACAGTTTTGCCATTCTAACACTAACTAAAATGTAATAGTCTATAATAAAATGTATATTTTCAGGCACACGACGGAACTGCGAGCAAATATTTTAATAAAAAAAGATTAATTATTCATTAACGATCGTCTTCCTAATGACCAGCGGTCATGCAGCCAGTTACGATGAGATTCGTGTGCCAAAGTCGCTAGCCAGAGCAAAATATGGAACAGATTTATTACATTCCTAATAGAACATTAGCTACCGCCAAAAGTACTTTCCTTTGACACTTGGTGCACCAGAATTTGACCGATGATCGCCGGCTGTGTCCGGCCGAAAATGCAGCAGTAATTTAATGATCACCGTGAGAGGAGCGGTCATGCACACTGGTCGCAATGATGGTGTACCACACAAATGTCAATAGTAAACAGCAATAAAACTCCTAGCAATTATCATATTTCCCACGGAATCTCGGCCAGAAATCAACGCACTCGGTGCTGTGTGCCACAACGCAACGGCTTGTGGCAGCGAAATGCGCTTGTAATTTACGAGCGTAAACATTTTTGTCCACTAATGACGCGTATGGCGTTAATAATGTGCCGAGACCAAGTTGGAAATGCCTGTGGACAAATCTGTCGCGCACCGCAAGTATGCGGGTGGGCGGATTAAAATAGGAATCACTACTTAGCATCAAAACAACATGCCGCCCGAACCTCACAGTGTTGAAGTATGCCAATCCGCGCCGGTGTGGAATCGGGCAAAGATTCTAGGTTCTGGCAGATGACCAAATCAAAACAAGTCATTCCATGAACTGTATGCAATCAACGGGACCGCGCGCCCGCAACTCATTCACGTCATGACGGATGCCGCTTCCGCCCGTGACTGGCACTCGCCTGTCTGGTGTCTGTCACGTTCTGGTAAACAGACGGAATGTTTACTAAAATGAATTTCCCGTGAGTAGGAGTCGGTGAACGCCGATCGATAGCTATACTTGCTTCCTTTGATGTTTCGGTAGGTGTTGCTCCAGATGGGTTGTTATCGCTTTATCACCGATAAACACCCGCAAGAAGCAGTTGATCGTTCTTATTAAATTGCGGTAGAATTTTCCAACAAATGTATACAAAACTAAAAACCAAAAACCGTTAACGCTTTCTGTTTTTTTTTTACTATTTTGAAGGGCTCTCCTGGAAAAGGGTAAATCGCAACGTAGATCATAGAGTCAAGATTTGTTGTGGAACTTGACCTTATGCATGATTAGTTCTACATTTCTATGGACACCGGGAACCCTTCCGAGTTTGGACTGCGACATATGATGAACCTCTGGTAATCACCGACCCAGGTTACATAGTGTTGTGTTATTTTCAAGCTCAAATCATTTTATCTGCTGTCACTTTCCCAATTAGACGCTCATGTTTGTGTACCACGGGATTGTGTACCCCACCGGTTAATTACACATTTTTCAATGTGCATTATCCTTCAATTAAGCGTGTTGCCATGTTCCTGTCAAATCATTTACTTCGGGATGGATGCTGCTCTGCCGTGCACTTGGGAGTACATACATCAACTCAAATCATCTCATTATCTTACGGTCAATGCCAACTTGCTAATTATAAACTGAATCGCACTGACAGAACAGCAGTTAATGGTCCCCCAAGATTAGCGCTGCATCGTCCCATTCATAATCCACTTGATATATGATCGCGGCATGAAAGGTTGAAGACGATGGCTAACGGATGGATGGATGGATGGATGGATGAATAGATGGACGGATAAATGTTTGTGCCACAAATCCTCCCAAAAGAAGCACCCATCAATCATTCGAATTGTAAACACCAAAGTAACAAGTACGACCAACATCTACTACGCGTTGCAATTTTCTCAGCGGGAAAATTATCTGAAACACAAACAGCTCTAGTTCGAGCCAAAAAAACACTTACCCTCTGAATCAAGGAAAGGAAATACGACAATGACAGATATTCGGATGTCGTGTTCAAGTTAGTTCGCCAAAAAATAGACAGTTTCATGGACAAATTATGAATATTTGTAGTCATTCAGTACTCCCTTAGGTCCCAAAACAATTTGCAGAAATCAAAATATTTTCAGGTTTTTGGTTTCAAGCACAAATTTCGTACAAACTCATTTCGATGATTTTGAAGACCTGGATGATTTTGAAGACCTACTTCGTTTACCTGATGATTTCGAAACTATTTCATCTTAAATTTTACATTTCAACAAGAACTATGACGCATCAGAACCAGGTTTGTTCGCGACAAAATGTACACATCCCTAAAAAGGTACATCTCTGGCAATAATACTTCAATAACGCGTGAAATTTTTCGCAGACAGATGAATTATTAGTCTGTTCATTGTCTGTCTATTAGTCTGTTCATTGTGTAAAGTCAATTCAATGTCTCAAAGCACCGGCAAGGTATGAAGTCGTTCAAGATGAAAACTGTACCGAACCGTAAAATCCGCTATAGCTACAGCTGCTTCATTCACAAAAGAGAGTTATTCTATAGGTAGCACATAGAGCATTAACCAAGCGAGTACTGTGACAGTGAGGTAGCTTATAAAGCTGCAATTATTTCGGTCCATAGATTGACTTTACAATCACGCTTTCATGCGATAGACCAACGTCAGTCTCACAAAAGGTTGAGATTTGGCACTCCATTGCATTCCTTCTTAATTTTTGTGTAAAGCTTTATAGTTTAATTTGCCCCATAGCGAGTCGAGTCCGGTTTAGCTGCGCGGTCTCACAAATATTGGATTTTGGGTTGGTCATGTCTGCGCAACGAAAACTAATGCATATTTTTCGAATCACAAGTCGGGAATTTTAGCTGAAGGAGGAATCTACACAACGGTAAAGAAAAAACTTTGTTTTAATGGATTTTTTTTTCCAAGTTTCAAAAATTGTTCGGTTTAGTCACGGTCTTCCCTATATTATGAACACTTTTCTTTAGATAGTTAAGTCAATTTTAAAATGAATTATTTCCAACAAACGGCTTCATAACCAAAAATTTTTCAAGTAATAATATACATCTATTTCTTCGTGATTCGCCCTCGGTTCATCAGTGCTTAAAGCAGTTCAAATTGGAACGCCATCTTGTGCCTATCAGTTCAACTTAAACCGCTAAGCATACGCAAAGTTTGCACTTTTTATGCAACCCTTGAATAATATAACACAGGTGCTGTATTATTCCTGACGTCTTAGTCGTAATCGAATGACGGCTTATTAGTAGCCGTCGCAGAATGTGAACATTTTAAAGTTTTGTTTGTTTGTGGAAAAATCACATGTTTTATTTCTATTTCTTCGTGTTTCGCCTTCAGCTCATCAATACTTAAAGCAGTTCAAATTGAACTGCCATCTCATGCCTAGTGGTTCAACTTAAACCTTTAACAACATAAATTATATACATATTTCCATACGTATGAAAATTGATAAACGTGTTCTTAACAATCCAAAAAATATAATGTAATTTAAGTACAATTCGAATTTCCGTGTTGAGCATTAAGACGTTTCTGATCGTCAACAGTTTCATGGTGTTCAGTTTCAGTTTTCCTCAACTTATCCAACATACAATGTGATACAAGCGCATCAAATAAGGTTCAAACAATCGCCGAAAGTTGTGAATTGGCCTGCTAGTTCCCATAGAATCAACAGATTTTATATACTCAAGCGAACACGGTGTGCAGCAGATGGAAGTAAAAAGCAAGCATCCAGCGGGCGACAAGCACCTATTTCTTTGGCAGCTGGCTGCGAATTGAAATTACAATTGTAAGATGGCATATATTTATAGATTCCCTTTGGTGCGAACGTTTATGCGATGCAGAAGGGAACGATCGAAACTGTGGACCGTGCACGAAAAATCAATAGAATGACATCATTTTGGTTAGCTGGGATTGGTGATAGTATGCTATTGCAATACTGAAACGACGTTGCCATACATGTTTAAGTTAAAAGTTTCCGAATCGATTGGTTGTTAAGTTATATCAATCTATCAACAAATGACAGAGTTATTATCGCTCAAAATTATGACAGAAAAAGGTTACGCGGCTATTTTTAAAACTTTTAATTGGCACCCGGCCCCGTATAGTGAAGAGTAAGGTTTTTTTTAATACCGAAAGATTATTTATGACATAAACAAGCTTTTCAATTTGTAAACAGTTTTTAACCAAATTTATAAGAAAAAAAATCCGTTTTTTGCAACGTCACTCTAAATGACGGTTTTCAATTTTAAGCACACTTCACCCTATAATTCGTTCCGAAAACCAGATCCGGACAAAACGCTACATCAACCTTTGGTACTAGGCGCGTATACAAGGGGGGGGGGGGGAGTATGACCGGGGCTAGACCGGGCACGAGGGTTAACTGGGCACTTTAAATATCTCATAAACCTGCTATTATTTCGATCCATTGATTGACTTTATAAACGTGCTTTCATGTGATAGGCAGACGTCAGTTAGCTGCAGATTCGGCATCCGGCATGTATTCTTTCTTAATTTTTGTGTGAAGCTTTATAGTCTAAATTGCCCCGTTACGAGTCCGGCTTAGCTCCCGGATCCTAAATCTAGGGTTTTCGGTTGGTCACTTCATCGCGATTTGGTACGAAAGCATACATGTTGCATGTTTTTCTAGATCAGAAGTCCGGCCTGGCCCCGCCGTTTCTGAAATTTTGAATTTTGGGTTGGTCACTTTTTCACGATTTTTTACGGAATATTTACGCATATTTTATATATCATCCCGTTACTCCCGAGCCGGAAGTTCGATCCGTATAAAATTCAAGAACAGAGTACGGGATAAGGAAACCATTCATTTGAATCTAAGTTTGTACAAATAGGCCATTCAGCCATCACATTTTGCATGCTCCACGAACTGAGCTGAATGGTATGGGACACTCGGTTCTACGGGTCTCAGTTCAAAAAGCATCGTATTTCTGTATGACAAAGGCAAAAGCCGTAGTACAAACTACGCCAAAAATAAACCAGTTGGTTGAATGATATTAAGTCAAATCGTAGCACAATACAAGTAGGTTTAGAATTTTCCCTACACAAAAATCTCAGAATTGCGGAAGCAAATGATGTCTTCATGGTAATAACCAAATCATATATATATATATATATATATATATATATATATATATATATATATATATATATATATATATATATATATATATATATATATATATATATATATATATATATATATATATATATATATATATATATATATATATATATATATATATATATATATAACAGGGCTGAAAAGTCACCACTTGTGGCTGAACACCCAATTTAAATCTTAATAATTTTAATTTTAACTCATATTCCAATAAATAGTTATTAAAAAAAAAAAAAAAAAAAGCCAAATCGTAGAAATAATGAATAGTATATGAGTGAACGCAACTGTACGCAAGTCTAAGGAGTGTATTGAAAATAAGCTATCCACAAAATTTGCTTTCAAATTATGATAAAAAACGATATTTTATTCAAACTAAAAATGGATCCTTTCTTGTACGAGGTTAAACATGAGCATAATGAAAACCGGATGAAATTTAAGTTATTCCTTCACGAATTTTCGAACTTTTGATCGAACGCTCTTCATCAAGTTCTGCACAAGTGTTGCATCGCATGTTTTGAACGCTTGAGCCCAAATTTTTTTTGAGCTCCTGCATGTTCCCAGCTGCCTTACCAATCTTCTTGAAGACCCTCTTCACGATTGCCTAGTAACGTTCGATGGATCGAAGCTGAGGGCAATTTGGTGGATTGATATATTTCTCAACGAAATTTATACCCTTTTCCGCAAGCCAATTGAGAGTGGTTTTGACATAGTGAGCCGACGCGAAATCCGGCCAAAACAGTGAAGGTGTACTATGCTTCTTATATAAAGGGAGCAATCTCTTCTGATTCTTCAGATCGATAGATTTGTGCATTTATAGTTCCGGTAGTGTAAAAAATGGTTGACTTCACACCACAGGAACATATTGATTGCCATACCAGTACCTTTCGACCGAATTTCTCCACTTGAATCGACTTGTCCGCATCGCTCACATCCTCCCCAACGACGACAGTAAAGTATTGTGGACCTGGAACGATTTTCGAGTCCTCCTTTACATAAGTCTCATCGTTTATCAAAACGCATGCATCCGGACACTGCAAAGGACGCGAATACAATTTCCGGGCCCTTGTTGCTGCTAGCTTCTTCTGTTCTACACTTTGTTTCGAGATTTTCATCTTCAGGTTATTACGCCTTCTGATACTCTGGATCATTTCGACACTCGCTATTGCTTTTTTGCCAAATCACGTATTTACATTGATTTGTTCTTCATGATTAGAGATACCACTTTCTGGTCCAGTTTCGTGTTGGACGAAGCGGGTTTTCTGCCTCTTTCTGGTAGCTCATCCAAAGAATAGTGTTCCCCAAACTTATGAATGATGGTTTTATTAACACTGGCATGATGAATTCCAAACCGCTTCGCCAATTTTCGCATAGTAATACCCTTGTCACTTTGCCATGGATCCAGAATCTTAATTTTTACTTCCTTTTCAATACGCGATATTTTGAAAACGAATAATTTTAACCACACAAACAAGTAAACGAACGAAAGCTGTCTGCCAAACGCACAGCATGCTGTGATCTGAACATAAAAACCATCACAAATACATGCGTACAAATGTATGTGGATAGCTTTACATTCGTTTGACGATTAAATAAATAAATTAATAAATGCTATTCAATATCCTCGGATTGTTTCCATTTCAAATGATGCATCGCTCTAATCACAAATGGAAACAAAGAGATTGGTAGATTTTCCACATTTGTATAACTTTCGCTGTTTGCTGTCGCCAGTTCATAAAGGAACCTTTTAAATGTTCATAATAATAGCCTATCTATTCTGGGGTTTACATCCTCAAAAAATAAAATCTAAACGAATGGTAAATAGAATCAATATTATTTGAGAGTATTGACCTCTAAATGTTTCCTGTCATTTAGTATACGTGCCGCGATGAAAAATCGATTTTTGTTTGACCTTGACATTGAGCAAAATCAACCTTTGTTCTCGACATACTCTTCCGAAGCGTTTTCGAAAATTTAAATACGGTATCCAAAGCTAGAAATCATTTTCGTTTATCTGGCGAACGACCATAATAATGTATAATAATATATACGAAAAATATAGTTAATAGTTTTTATCAAATCGAATCAAATGCACTTACCTCTGACTAGACTGATCACGTACCGATGATCGGGCTGCTCCACCAGCTGGATAACCAAATCACTGTTGCTGAACTTGTAGCTCTTCATGATTTCCTCGTCGTCGCGCAAAGCAAGCACTAAAATTGTACTGAGTATTGCAGCGACCGCGACAACTGCCAGCACCGAATAGAGTAAACATTTTCGCGTCACTTTTAGCGCCATCGCCTTATCACATCACTGATTGGTTGAAACGTTTTCTAATAGAGCACGTTAGGTTAAACGCGATAACCTCTGTTGCACTTCGTTTGCTGCAGGTGAAATAGAACACACCTAAAAAAACCGAACTTTAGAATGCACTCTGTTTGATTTTTCTGTTTGTAATTCGAAAGTGCATCATGTGATCAAAATAAGATTTATCACGTCCAAACTAAATATAATCACTTCATAAGAAATTCATGTTAATTGGTTTTGGCACTTAAAATGTTTTCACCTGTGTTCAAGCGAATATCTGACATGATTATTCTCTCGTTCAAACGAGAAACCAAGTAAATGTGCTGACCTTCAATCTCGTAGTTCCTATGCCTAATCCAGTCTTGCACTTTTGCATGCACGGATCTTAGAAATTGCAAATTTATTTGAAATACAAGACATTCGAGAATGGACTTGGTGTAAGTGGACTCATGAGTTGCCTCGAATTTTGTAATTCATTTATTCTATCATGCATTTGCATTTAATATAATTTACACTCAAAAATCAATTATGAAAATCGAGAGAAGAAAACCACTTGAGTTCTCTCCCACCGCTTCCATTTGAACCGATGATGAAATGTCCAAGAATAATACCGTTATCTGAAGTGCGGGTTTATCGGGTTCTTCGGGACCCGGTACCCCACACTCCGGTGACGCTTTGGGTAGGAATACCGCGATGGCGTATTCTTATTTTCGGAACAGATCACTCTCTGGGGAAAAGTGTTTGTTTTTAAAAATAGCACTTCTTCAATTCAAACAAATAAATGCCTCTTTTTCCGCGCGGCGTCGTACAGAGCCGACGTGCGAATCGCCGGCGGTCGGAGGAAAATGTCGAGGGCAATTAGAAAGCAAAACATGAAACTTGAACGGTCGGTTCCTTTGACCGGTAAACATCTCCTGTCTGTCAACGGTTGAGTTGATTGTTCGCGGGTAGCACACGTGACCTTAAAAATAGCGATTTTGTTACCGTTTCGATTCGGAACGCACCGGGTTCGGTCGAAAAGTGAAGACTGAATGAGCTCATAATTGATTCACCAAATGGTCTAATGTGTGGAGGTTATATAATGGTAAGATTACAAGAAATCTCTGCCCGGTGACATTAGAATTCCAATTGATGGAGAAATGATTGTTTCTCGTCAAGAGATAATAAATGCGGGGTTTCGAATCGATTGTTTGTTTTTTCTTCTAAGATTGCAATAGTGGCAAGATGAAAAAGATGGGCATAACAATTGGCGATTGACATATTCTAAAGTGACGAATTTGTTTATTTTAAGTCACTCTTAATCTTGGTGCAACACATACAAAGTATTGGGTATTTCAGCGTTTTACAGAAAACTCATCTCAGTCTTGTTTGAAACAAAAAAATGGAGTGATTGTTGCTGACATCTAACCACTTGCGAGATCCAAAAACTGCAGGTTTGACTAGTGACTAGCGTGATACTGAAGATCAGTTTTGAATCGTTACGTTTCAATGTCATGCTGAAATAACTTAACATAACATAAAAATAACTTGTTTTCAAGCAAACTAATTTTTTTTATCATCAATTAAAGAACTCCATGATATTTAGAATTACAAACTTAACTCGATTTACAAATTTTACAACGTTATTAAAACGGTGCAAGTTAATATATTAAGTTCGTTCTATTCATGTTAAAAAAATATTTGAATACGTAAAGTTCATAAAACTCATGAACATCAGATATAAATTCGCTCATAGAATCCGGATACAAACCATTTTTTCACGGTTTTGATGTAAATTTAAAGTACTTTAAAACTAGAGTGGTTTGATCTGCAACTTTTTGCAATCTTTTGAAATAATTGAGTACGAAATGTGATCATTTTTTCTATAAAATTATCTATAACTATTTCAAAAATTGTCATATAGCTTTGAAATTCTCTCCAATTTTACGCATTTTTACAAAATTTAAAACTTTGTTGAACATACCATTTCTCTAGAGTTAATAGGGAAAAGTTAAAAATACTGTCCCAGAAAGTATTGACGCACTATGATTTCGCTGTAAATAATTCACAAGTGTTAGATATTCAAATTTTATTCAATATACTGATAATATTAGACTACAACAACAGAATATTATTCTCAACATTTGCTCCTTAGCCATTGTAGACTAGCTGGCGCACTTTCTTGCGAACGTTCCTCATTAAATTCCGTACAGACTTTTTGGCGACAAGTTTTGACACTTTTTTCCAATGTTTTTTGAGCTGTTGAATGGTTTCGGCTGCCGAAACATGTTTCCTAGGATGTGCCTTCGTTAATGCCCAAAATTCCTCAATTGGTCGAAGTTGTGGGCAATTTGGTGGATTCATGTCTTTTGGGATGAAAGTGACATTTTTGGTAGTATACCATTCTACCGTTGATTTCGAGTAGTGGCAAGAAGCAAGATCTGCCCAGAAGACAACAGGATCCTTGTGGCTTCGAATCATGGGTAGAAGTCGTTTTTGTAAACATTCCTTGATGTATATTTTGCTGAAGCAGTGGTGATGAAGAGTTTCGAAATTCTACCGCAGCTACAAATTGCTTGCCAGACCATAGCTTTCTTACCAAATTTTTCGACTTCAATCGATGTCTCGACTGGTTTAACACTTGCCCTTCTCGCACCGTATAATAAGTCCCGGCAAGGATTTGTAATTGAGTTTCACGTAGGTTTCGTCGTCCATGATTATGCAGTTCGAATTTCCAGAAAGAATCGTATTGTACAGCTTTCGAACCCTCGGCCTGATCGATGCTTCTTGTTTCGGACTACGTTTTGGTTGTTTCTGCTTCTTATAGGTTCGAAGATTCAAGCGTTCTTTAACACGAAGTATATATTTTTTTGGCCCTCCACACTCTCCCGCACCAAAAAGCTCACATTAGGAGCCCTCTGGTTGCGGACACATGCAGTCCTCAGCTTGGGAAAAAAATTCTACTAACAAAAAAACGCGATTTTATCAAGCTGAGGTTATTACAAAACGAAGAAGGCTAACTATTTGTACTAAGCAAGAGCTTCCAGTGGAATGTAAGATTCCTGTTAAGGGGCACTTAAAATGTTTAAAAATAAACTGTTCTAAAAATAATATTTATGTATTCGTCTATTGGAGCAGGAAAAATCCCCCTTGAGCTAACCGTTGAACCAGTACTTACTCAAAAGGGCACAAAAACCTCCTCTTCTTTTTATATTTGATGAATAAGTTAAATGAAAGAATTAATAAATAAATTAATGAATAAGTAAATGAATGATTAAAGTAATGTAAAACGAAATTTATTATTTTTTTATTTTTTTTTTTTTATATCGTTTATTTATACCCGGCTTTAACCAAGTTGCGGTCGTTCGCCGGGTTTGTATCGTTTAAGGGGGTTTTGGGAGGTTGGGGGGGGCGAAATTTATTACATAAATGAACAAGTGAATGAATAAATGAATGAATAAATGAATGCATAAATGAATGAATAAATGAATGAATAAATGAATGAATATATGGATGAATAAATGAATGAATGAATGAAAAAATGAATTAATAAAATTAAAAAAAATTGAATACAAGACCGGTTAGAATGATAGTAATAGAGTAACAATACTTGGGTACAATAATAAATCGTGAAAATAAGCACAGCACATTATTACGACAACAGAGGATACCTCTGACGGAAGCGATAAATAAAAAAGGACTAAAAATACACACACATCCAAAAACCAGGACATACAACATACAAACCACAGCATGCGGCTGATACACCTACACAATATAATCAACTATATTTGATTTCGAAGTGCCCACTTTTTTGGGCACATCCCGAACTGAAACCTCCTTCTTTTGCTCGAACGCCTTCATTATACGTTTATCTAACTTAGGGTTAGCAGGACCTTTTTTTCGACCCGTTTTCATTTGTACAAAATTTTTCGACGTTGTTCTGCTGGAAGTCCACGCATTTCGAAACAAACTAATGAAAATGAATAAACAACTGCACAAGTGGTTAGAGAAGAGTGTAAACAACAGGACGCAGTCATAAAAATTGACATTGATTCTGAACCATTGCGAAATGGCAGCGGTTTTCGGTTGCGACCATACTTTCTGGGATAGTCTTCACCTGAATTTCATCTTGATGCAACTATCCGTTCCGCAAAAAACAGGGTGATTAGTGTAAAAAACATTGATTTGCAGGATGTTTTTCTCATAAATGCAATTTTCTTAAAAATTTCTCAGAAAATACCTCTAGTTTTTAGATCTTGGTAACAAATGTCCAAATAATCTCATCTATGTTGTACCGATCCCTGGTTTTCAGTTCCGAAAGTACCTGAAATAGTGGTCCAATATTCCCAAACAGAGCTAACTCCGATCTCTCAGAGATGGTTGAGCCGATTTTCATAAACTTAGATTCGAATGAAAGGTATAATAGTCATATACAAAACTCGTGCATTTTACTCGGATCTGCCTCTCGGCTCTGGAATTACAAGGTGATGAGGGTATAAACCTTCTAACCGTCGTTTAAGAGTGAAGATGCGAGTACCGGAAAAAATCTTTTACATTTCATTCCACACTACTTAATAATAGAAAAGATTACACTATTTCATGCCCAAATAATTTTTTTTGTGTTTATTCAAGATTGATTTTTTCCTAACATAATGTTTAGGTACCTCATGGGCACTGGTTTGTGCTACAGAGCACATGTTCAACATAATCCGCCAAGCAGACATAAAGTAAATACTATTTGCGTTTCACTTATTTTGCCCCGAAGTCTCCGCTGATGTCTCAGACGAAAACAAAATTAAGTTATGAATCTAGTTTCCTAATAAATATTTTGAGCCGTCTGGATGGATGTGAGCCCAATTTGTCCGCATCTCTTGTCTGTTTCGAATATGGCGATAAGACTGCAACAAAATTGTTCCAATACAATAATATAAATATCTTTATTGATTAGGGAGAAATACGATTTATATAGTCTGAGTAGGTCTCGGATCATTCGAATGAACAAGTCTGAGTTTTTTTCGGTTCAGACGTCTTGGTTATCTTAGATATTTCCAGTTGAAATAGTTGTCTGTATACAATTTCAGTCTTCAATATATTGTCTATCATTAGCCACATCTTTCTGGCATTACCCTCAGATTACAGATACCCTCTTTGAAAAATTTGATATGTTTGGCCACAATACACGAGTTAATCCATTTCATGTCTTCTTCATAATTGGAGAAGTGCTGGTCAGCGGGAGCGGGTCATTTCGTCGAAAGCCATTTCGCCGAAAGTCATTTCGCCGAATGCCATTTCGCCGAAAGTCGTTTCGCCGAAAAGGTCGTTTCGCCGAAAAGGTCGTTTCGCCGAAAAGGATGTGGGGAAGCCGCATTAGATATTTTTCCATCTGCACTCAGTTATCGGAAAATTCCACAAACAACTGCCTGATAGCTACACTAATTAAGTCAAAAAGTTATTTTGGAAATCCCGTTCTGAGGATCATGAATAAACCTATAAAAATTATTCAAGTCACTGGATCATATCAGAAGTTCGATTGTAGGTCAACAAAACGGGAGTAAACATAACACATTATTTGTCTTTTTTATCAATTCCAATAACGATATTAAGACTAATGACGCGAATTCGGCAAAATTACTCTTTCGGCAAAATGGCTTTCGGCGAAATGACTTTCGACGAAATAGCTTTCGGAGAAATGACTCTTTCGGCGAAATGGCATTCGGAGAAACGGCTATCGGCGAAATGGTCAGCCAGGCCATGTCGCATCGACCACAAATAGTAATCGGAAGGAGCAATGTCTCGACTATACAGCCTGTCCCTCATGATGATTCCCACACGAATTTTTTGGTTAAAAATTAACTTCATTCATCAACGTAATCGCCATCAAGAGCAACGCAATCATTCAAGTGCTGCTCTAACATTTCAATACCACTATTGTAGAAGGATTTATCTTTTGCCTCAGAACAGCCAGTAGTCGCTGGGAGCCAAATCCGTCAAATACGGTGGATTGTATTGATGAAACAATTTTTTTTCTTTGTCATATGCGGTCGTTTCATTGCAATTTTAGCCTTAAAAGGTTCCAATAACGCTATAAAATATTCACTGTTGTGTGAAATTTCTCAGAACGTTCGGTAAATATTACACCACGCACCACACTTCCCAAATACCGAGGCCATAACCCTTCCAGCCGATTGTTGTGCTTTCGGGTGCTTTGGACAGTTGTCCTCTCAGATGGCGATCGTTTTGATTCCGGAGTAAAATGATGAATCCATGTTTCATCCATCGTTACATATCGACGCAAAAATTCCGGTTTGTTACGTTTAAACATGGCCAAACACTGCTCACAATCATCAAGACGTTCTCGTTTTTGGTCAACAGTGAGCAAACGCGGCACCCACTTTGAAAAGAACTTTCTCTTAGTCAAATGCTCATTCATTATGGAGCCAACACATTCTTTTGATATCTTTACGATGTCAGCTAACTCACGCAACTTCACTTTTCATTCATTGAGAACGATTTTGTGAATTCTTTTTATGTTTTCTGGTGTTACCGGCTCATTTGGACGTCCACTGCGTTCTGCATCATCGGTGTCTCTACGAGCACGTTTGAAGTCAGCAAACCAACGTTTTATTGTAGTTCCTGATGGAGCGAAGTCTCCAGAACACATGCAGCATTTCACGTGAGTTTGTGTTGTCAATCCTTCTAGCGAAGAAAGTTCATCGAATAGTTTTTGTTGATCTTAAAGTGGCATCGAACAACAACTTCAACTTCAAAAATGTTCGAAAAAGTTTGAACCGTTGTACCGCATTGTACTACATTAAATTACTCGGAAATATTTTTACAGTGTTTGTATATTTGTACTTCTTCGATTGTTTTTTAAATACCGCATACTTGAGCTTCACTGAAGTATTCTTAGTGTCAGTAGGATCCATAGTAATAGCCATGCAATGATTCTGTACACTAAGAATCGGCTGCGAAGTCTGTTGAAACAGAAAGGCCAAATTCCACAAAAGGAATGTAATGCAAGGACTTTGACTTGATACTTGAGTTTTATGCCGTTCTAGGACACCTCTGGAAATGTTCCATTTGTGCTTATTAATAATTATAATTTCATTTGTAAATAGCAGTAGGGTGGTTGTGATTCATATTTAAATTTTTATTGAAAATTCAATATTTTGATTACATTACGTATATAACGTGTTCTGCTCCAAATCCAACGAAAAACGAGTTCTGAAACGAGACTCGTTATTAGATCGAACATTGGCGCACACATCGATGAATAAAATCAATTAAACATATTTTCATTTGAATACAAAACATTTACGAGAACATAGAAAAAGAAGGCAAGACAAGATTCATTATTTAACTTTGACGGTATGTCGTTGGCAGTAAAAGATTGACAATGATTGATTTATTCAGTTTTCTAAATTTGTGAACAACAAGCTAAACATTTAAGTTCCATTCACGTTCAGGGAAAACACGATCGCAAAGAAGCAGGGAAACAATCTGCTTTTCTTCAATTTCGTTTGATTCGAAACATACTTTTCACTATTGGTTTTCTATGTCGTATTTTCACTTTCGCTTCGTTGCAATACTATACAAGAACTGGCGAGTTTTTGTACTATTCCAATAAAAAAAACTGTGCTGTCTTGTTCAAATTATTTCAACACGGCTTAAATTCACACGGAAATTCCCAGAAAAACACGAAACGACGGCGCTATCCAACGGCATTAAGCGACAGATGATGTTTTCATTTCATTCTCACTTTTCGGTACAAGATCACTTCATCAGATCGACCCACGCCACAGTTCACCCATAATGGGTTGTGCACCGACTGGGCGGATTTTCCGCCCAATGAACTTATCTGTTGGAAGGTGCGCGCCTACAGCATGGTTCGACGGAAAATCACTGTTCTAATTCGATTCCGTGCGTTATGCCGCGGCGAGATCCTGAGATCGACTGAAAAATGGATGGTGGATGTTTTCCCACCGTGGACACCACTGGCGAACGGTAAAAAGGAACTGTGATCACAGTTTCTTTCTTTTCTCTCTCTCGCTCTTTCTTCCTTCTCTGGTTCTCGTCGATGGAGCGCCAAGTAATCTAGTGAAGTACAACTCGGTGACTTTGAAAGCATGCACCCGATGCGGGATGAAAAATCGGGGAGCATGCCGAGAATTGTGAAATATTCGAATCGGGTTGAACGCATGAAAGAGTTCAAGAGCCGTGTCTGTATGATTTATGGAATGATCGAGGTGGTGGAAAATATACTAATGATTTCGTTTTCGATAGAACTCGTCTGTTAGACGTTCAATAAAGAATGTCTTTTGCAAGGTTCGAGAGATTAAGGGGAATTTTGATGCTGCATTCAAGGATTTCCGTGGCAAATTGAGTTAATATTTTTGTTTGTTGAATTTAAATTTGTTGTTCAAAAGTTTTGGAATAGCGCAAACAAGCTTGAGCTGCTGGCACGAAATGTGCTGGCTTTCATTTTTTTTATTTTAGATGTTTTATTTATTAGGAGAAAAGTTACTGAATATAGGGATTAAAAATATCGAACGATACAGTGTCTAAGATTAAAATAAAAAAGATCAAAGAAAGTCTAAGATTAAAATAAAAAAGATCAAAGTTCGCCTTCATGCCTTGTTCGATAGTCGAAAGCCGCTTCTAGTCGAGATGTTATTGATACTACCATGCGCCCCCATCGACATAAAGCGACAACAAACTGGTCACATCAATAGTAGTTAAATGGAAATATTGAGCAAAAACCCATAACGGTCTGTATAAAAAAAGTAGCACGAAAAGGATGTTATTATTATTACTACTGTCGTTTTCGCATGAGAAAACTGAAACTGACCCCGGGGTAGTTTCATCAAACAAACACTATGTAAAGGAGAACTCAAAAACCCTTCCAGGTCCACAATACTTCACTGTCGTCGTTGGGGAGGATGTGAGCGATGCGAACAGGTCGATTTAAGTGGAGAAATTCGGTCGAAAGCTACTGGTATGGCAAGCAATATGTTCCTGTGGTTTGTCAACCATTTTTTACACTACCGGGACTATAAATGCAGAAATCTATCAATCTGAGTGTCTCCAGAAGATATGGCTGCCTTTATATAAGAAGCATTGCGGAAAAGGGTATAGATTTCGTTGAGAAAAATATCAATCCACCAAATTGCCCTCAGCTTCGACCCATCGAACGTTACTGGACAATCGTGAAGAGGGTCTTCAAGAAAACTGGCAACATGCAGAAGTTCCAAAATTTGAGCTCAAGCGTCCGAAAAATGCGATGCAACACTCAGCGCTCAATCGAAAGTTTGAAAATTCGTGAAGGAATAACTTAAATTCCATCCGGTTTTCATTATGCTCATGTTTAACCTTGTACAATAAAGGATCAATTTTTAGTTTGAATAAACTGCACGGAACAAAAAATAAAGGAAGAAGTAAATGAATAAAATCTGTTTTAATCCACCTAGTGGTGTAATGGTGGTGGAGTTTTAAGGGTCATCGAATAGCCCTTGCCTAGAAGTTCAAATAATTTTCAATCTGCTTCGAAAATTTCGACTCAATTATTTGAATTAAAGTTCGACCGGTTCAGTCACGGTTAGTTTGTTTGGGAATAAGCTAATAAGACTTGCATGCTAGAAGAATTTACTTGCTAGTTGCAAGGAATTTGATAAAGATAATGATAAAATATTTGTTTTAATTCCAGTTGTTCGGCATACCTCTCATGCTCTATTTCGATTAAATCAATTATTCGAAAACAAACGAACCAAGTGGAATGAAACTAAATATTTGAAACAAACTTTTTATGCATTTCAAAAACGTTATTCTCTCTGTATTACATGTAACAAAATAAAAAAAATCGTGTCAATTGGTTCAGTGGTTTTATTTTTATTGTGTGAACGGCCGATTTCGAGGAATCACGCTTCAAAGATATGGCATGTAAATTTAAAGAGCTGTATCTCCGAAAGCGTTTGAAATTCGTCTTTGAAACTTTGCAATTACGTTCTCAAATATATCTAGCGATTGAAACAATATATAATTAATCGAATGTTTATATAGATACATCTCTTAATACTCCGCATTCCTGATACCACGATATATTTTCCAATTCGTCCAATAAATATCCGTCGCTACAAAAAATACAATTATTGTATTTTTTTGTAGCGGTAGTACTTGGAAGATAGTACTATAGAAGTGCGTGTGCATGATCTTCCCTCAAGCGTCATCGATCCTTATATTCGCAAAACTATGTCCCAGTACGGAGAGATTCTCTCCTTCGAAAAAGCAAGGTGGAAGAACCTCTTCCCTAGCTTGAAGAGAGTTATACCTTCTTATGTGATTTTCGGTCAGGATACAAGAATCCCGTGCAAATCACTTGTTACCTATGACACTGCCACAAAGGACAACAGCGCTCCCTCCACACCAACCCAAAAACCGATTTTCACAAATAAAAGGTCCTGTGGTCTCATACAAAATTCCTAAGTTTCATCCGAATCCGACTTCCAGATCCGGAAATATAGGGTAAAGTGTTTTAAAAATTTTATACCGTCACTGAAAAGGGCGAAAACCGTAAACAATCTTCTCCAATCGATAGTTTTTATCAGTAGACGGTCAAATAAAACGATTTCGATTATTCTTTCAAGGATCGAAGAAAACATAGCTATCATATATGAACGGCTGAAAGCAAAAATCGGATAACTTAATTTGGAAAACCCGTTTAAGTATTTTTGAATGCAAAAATCGGATAAAAGCATTGAGAGCAAAAACCGGACATGGATTTTGCAATGCAAGAATCGTTTAAAAACATCTTTTCTACTAGAACCGGACAAAATAACTTTGAATGCAAAAACCGGACAAAAACTTAACCGATTCTTTCAAAATAAATGTATTTATCCGGTTTTTGCATTCAAAGTTTTTACCGACTGTCACTAGGAAAGCATCGCTCTGATTGGTCAACCGATACAAAAACGAAGCTGTTGGAAGCACGCGAATCTATTAATAGAAGCGAAATTATAGCTAACTTTTCAGTCCTACGCGAAGCATGCTAGAGATAGGTTGTTGCTAGACAGCAAGACAAAAAGTTCCATAAAACGGTTTGAAGCTTTGATTGGTATGCTCTGATCTTGTGTCATGCAAGTTCGGATGAAATTCCATGTTCCATGAAATTGACAACTACCCCAGGATAAATTTTGAGTGCTTAAGATTAATTTCTAGTTTATATAAGATGAACTCGATTGATAATGAGAAAAAGTTAATCACTTCAACCGAAATCGCAGAATGGTAGAGAAACTAACCGCTATAAAAATAACTGCTTTCATACAAAACTTGAACACAAGCTTAAATATCGAAATCGCAAGTATGTGCAAAGATATAATTGCTTACATTTGTAATTTCGTCGGCTATAATACAAATCAAGACAAACGATGTTCCTAATCAAGATCAATCTAAGCAGACTCTCGTGCAATTGCGGATTCAAGAGTGTGACGATTGATTGAACTTTTTGATTGTAGATCATTAGAAATTTTGGTTGCATTGTTCCACATCAATGGCTCAAACAACCCCATAGGGCTGATCCTTGTAGTTTTTAGATCAGTTTCGTTTTCTTAGACTGACAAAAAATCCTTGTCGAGAATGAACAGAAAGATGTTTTTTGACGAATCACAATTCCGTTGCCTAAAAACGCAAACACAGTAAAAACGCAAGTAAAAATAAAACAGTTCTCGATGAATTTCAATAAAGGCTGCATTAGAAAACAATTTTTTTTCTTTTCCTCTTGTGACACGATTATAAACATTTTCATTAATTTCCCAGTATTCGATGATTCCATCTACAAAGAGTTGTGAGAAAAAAAAGTAAACAAAACGAAGCAGTCTCTCGCTAATACGGGTTTTTGAAAAATTTACCTAGGAATTTTTATCAATGTACTTTCTGTCCACAATCTCTAAAATATGTAGTTAAAATTCAGACCAATTCAGTAGCAATAAGTTTCACCAAGATTCTTACAACCATTTTATTCGAAACTTTATTTTACATGTTCGACACTTAATATTGCCGCAATTGTCAGATAATATAAAGGTTAGTGAGAAAACATATCAACATCAATACGGCGACTTTTCAAAGTATTCGATATCAACTAGTCCGCACTTAAGTAGTATTTCAAGAACAAGGCCACCGGTCCATAATCCACACCAAACAGTGACTTGTTTTGGATGCATTGGTCGCTCTTGCAATACTCCTGGCTTGTCTCCTCTACAGATGCAGAAATTTTGCTTGTTGACGTGTCCATTCAACCGCAGAAATGAGCTTCGTCGCTGAACACAATTTTCAAAAACAAAATTATTTTCCTCCAGCTTTACCAGTGCCCATTCATGATTTAATTATAGACCAAACTGGAACAACTCTGACAATGATATAAGACACGATTCACGAGTGATCTGTCAAAAACAGTGTTGCCAACATTTACTACAGTAATTGTCATGGAACATGAAGATTATTGAAAAACAATATGGTAAAAAAAATTGTGTCTAAATTGCACTCTTTATTTTGCACATACTCACATAAAGGAATTGTACCAATACTCATCTCATTAGTCGAGTCAGCATATTATTTTTCTTATTACTCGGCTTAGAATCAACGGATTACATTGTAAACGGTCGAAGTGTATTTGATTCAGTCCTAAGAAACAATATTAGGCGAAATCAATCTCCATAAGTTTATGCCCTGTCAATGTTGACATCTCAGCAAAAAAAGAAAAATATTACTGGGAAATAAAGAGAAAAATTAGCAATGTTTCTGTTAGAGTGACATGCGATTGCTATAACTATTTTCATCTTATCATTTGAGCCAACGTATTGAATAGAGATGGCATATCTCATTCTAACTGTTTCACCTTTTTTTTCTAAATATAGAAAAAGGTATAGAATAGGTATTTTCCGAGCAAATGTTATATACCATTCGATTCAGCTCGACGAACTGAGCAAATATCCGCGCGCGTGTGTGTGTGTGTTTTATACAAAGTTTTATGTCAAAATGTTTTTTGACAATATCTGTCACAATTGACCATGAAAACGGAATATGTTTTTAGACTAGATTCCGCAAGGTAATAACTATCTAATAAGCCATAGATTGTTAAAATCAATCCATTTTTAACGGAGATATTTTTGTGTACGTGACTTTTCGCCTTATTCCAGTAGTAGGAATTTTGAGCGCTGTATGATAAAGCAATGCTTGGCGGCAACGTGACTGTTACATACAATTTTTTCTAAGTACCACTAAGACAGTGCACAGTATCCTTTTTCATGAAATTTAGCCTCGGACCGATTTTAGCACGGTCCGTTTTTGGCAACATAATTGTTCGAATATGACACATGTAAACCAAATGATGGCAGCATTTTCGAGTTAAAAGCTATTCCATAATTATATTGTTTCAAACTACTTACAGCAATAAATGCTGGAAGAACATAACACACATATACCATTCGAATCAGTTCGTCGAGATCAGCAAATGCGTGTGTGACAAATAATTCCACTCAATTTTCTCGGAGATGGCTCGACTGTTTTCTACACACTCAGATTCATATGAAGTGTTATATTCCTAAACAAGGTGGTATACTCCTCGACGAAGGCTGAACCGATCAAAGATTCAAATGAAATTTAAGAACCATTCAAAATTCAAATGAATTCACACGTTGTTAGAAAAAACATCTGTCAATATAGAGAAGACATTAGTCCCTCTGCCCAAAGCGATAATTACCCACCAATCAATAATCAACGGTTCATATACAAGAGGCAATAGTGAGAAAAAGCGGTGCACTCACCATTTATGTTGTCGTCAGGTTGCCAAAGCTCGCTGCCCTCCTGGCCGTCTTGAATTCCTCCGGGGCGACGCGCGAAACCAGACCGGCGGGGAATTGCACGTTGAACCGGTTGCTCAAACCGAAAACTGTCATATTGCCTGCTCCCCGTATGACAATTGGATTTGGCACCAACTGCACATGAGCCTCTTCCCCTTCCTCCGAAAGAGACTCCACCCGATGGCGAGCATACACACACGCACTCAAACAGTCTAAATGATACTTGACACTATCATTACACTAACAACTTTCAATTTCATTAAAGCTCGCTAAACATTCTTTGGCACTAGTAACGCAACTGTCCTGAGCACTCTGTTGAACCCAACCGAACACATTGCCATCAACTTGTTTGTGGCTTAGCTGACCCGATCTGTGTGAAGCATTTTGCCACAAAGTTGGTCCAGGGTTGGCGTTATTGTTTCTACACTTGACACTGTAATTAGGTGAAAGTACGTTGTCCCGTTCCTGAGAGTCCGATGAATCGTAGTTGCTGATCGGTGTTTCGTGCCTCCTAAATGCTTGCTATTGCGTTCCAAAATGCGACGAATCTCGGCGAACGTGTTGGCATCCACACAATCGCAGCTGGTTTCGGCGCAAGCATGGTTCCGGATATCTGTGCTGTGAACAGATCTCGGTCGTGGTCGGTTCCAGCGGATATGGAAGTGGGAAAGATGATCTCCGTCCGTTCGGAACTCGCTGTCAGTCGAGTAAGTCAATCCGCAACGCTGCCGGTCGAGTCTCTCCTCGAGGGATTGTTTTAGTTTTACCTTCGCAGTCTTGGTTGATATCCTTTCTCGTGGTCGTCCGGTGTGTCTTACAAAAGAACTGACTTGTCATTTTTTTTTCTCCGTCCGGCCGGTGTATTCAAAATAATCATCTGTACCGTTTCGCTCTTCAAGCGAGTAATTTACTATTGTCTCTGTTTTAATGCAGAGTGTTTCGTACACGCTTAACACAAACCCCTTATGAACCTTAAGTTACTAACTTAACTGTAACACAACATTGCCGTTACAGAAAAATTTCTCATGAATCGGCGAAAGCTCGAATCATGAGAAATTTATGAGCCAACACCACAAAGAAGTCCCCCGGAGACTATACATCGCATTCTGAACGTGATGCTTAAGACAATCAACGCTCGTAACATGTTCCTGTACGGAACAAGCTTCACAAAACTAAATGACACAAATCCACAAATCTATACAATAACGCCAGCGAATTCTGGCTAATTCGCGATTACCGCCAACTAACTTATGGCTATTAGTCTCCGGGTAAGTCCTTATACAACAAACACGAAAGTCCTGTTGTAACGGCAGAACATTCAATAAACTCTTAACCTATTTTAGTGCTAAATAGGTTTGAATTAACAATGAAGATATAACTAAACAATGTATTTGTGATAGCTTATTGGTTTGTAACAAATGGTTGACTGTCGTAGAGGAAAAGGGGTATTTAGTCCCTCGATCGTTATGAGCCCAATGCAAGGGTTTTACCGCGCCCAGAATCGCGTTACTTTTGTACGGATTGTCATAACGACCCCTATTACAACTGTCTACCCGATCCGATTTACGAATCCTGACTGCTCTGGATCTTGCATGACGTCGACACCAATCCAGGAATGGGTAGTTTCTTCCGGTCTCGTGTTTTCGTGAAACTTTGTAGCTGGTGTAACTCATAGCTGTTTAAACGACTGTCAGTTTCTCCCGATCTGACCAAACGGCAGGCCTGTTTAGGCTTTAATACTCTCACGATATCCTTGTGTGCGGTTGTGTTTACTCCTCATGAACCAAAATTCGCAGCTTGCTAGAAACATGTGCGCTTTGCTTCGTCCTTTTGCAATTATCGTTTTTCTCGATGTTTGCTCCCATGCAATTCCACCTTGCGCCAGTTAGCTGTGTTGTTGCCATTGTCCTGGTTTGCTCGGACTGCTACTTGGTTCTTCCTTTCTCATGATTCGTAACCGATGTGTCTTTCCACAAAACTGCATCCCTCGATACGCGTTTTCTCGTTCCGCCAACGGGTTACCTGCAAAAGGCTCGTCTCGTGGTACTTGGTTGCGTTTTCTCTCGTTTCGCTAACGGACTGCCTGAAGAAGGCTTGTTTCGTGCTACTTGGTTGCGTTTTCTCTCGTTTCGCTAACGGACTGCCTGCAAAGGCTATTTTCGTCGTACTTGGGTGATTTTTGTGTACGTGGGTTGTCGACATAAATCAAGCTGTTGTTTAGCTTGAATCCGTTTTCTCGCTTAACGGTAACGTGTGGACATCCTCAGTCTTTTCTGGGAGGAAGTCCGATCCCGTCCCTGACGTCTCGACAGCAACTTGCTGCGACTGTCAGTTGTCTTGGGCCTTCCCCGACCAATCTATCCACCCTATGACTCGCTTTCCTCAATCCTATGACTTGAATTGACCAGACTCCTGAGTCTATGTTTCGACCATCCGTTTTCTCCCGTTACGGTAACGGCCGGCCTGCTGAAGGCTTTCTGGCTTCTTGAATCACTCTATGCGTTTTTCTCTCGGCTCGCTACCGGCATGCCTGCAAAGGCTCTGCTTCGCTGAATTGACGCAGGTTCCGATGTGCGTTTTTCTCACGGTCCGCTACCGGCGCGCCTGAAAAAAGGCTTTTTTGTTTCAATAATCGTACACTTGGATGCGTTTTCTCACGATACGCTAACGGTAAGCCTGGCGGGGCTTGCATTACTGCAAGTTGTCCTAACAAGGTGGGGAGGTAGTCTAACCGTTGTTGCTCGCCGCACCCTGATGAAGTGTGATTTATCCCGAACACTTGCGGTGTTTTTGGAGCTTCCAAACTCTTTGTTAACAGACTTGGCCTGCATACATAGCTGTATAAATTTCCACTAATCTGCCTTCATGTCCTTCGCGTGATACCTGCCCTTCTTTCCAGTTACTACGTCTTCTAGAATGTATAGGTTCACGCCGAGAATCTCCTTCACTATCGCCGGAACGAATTTTGGATCCAGCTTTCTGTTCACATGATCTGCCTTTGAGGAGAGTCCGAACGTTTTGCGCCACACCAAATCTCCGACTTTGAACGATATCATGCGTGTGCGGAGGTTATAACGTTGTTTTGTCCTTTCGTGGTTGTTCTTGATACGTTGCAGTACGAAGTCCTGCATGCGTTGTATGGTTGATAGTCGCAAATCCTGTGCTACTTTTGGATCGTCTGGAGTATTTAAGATCTGCTGTGTGTATAGATCTGTGTGCAGTATCAAATCTCTTCCGAAATTGGCGAAGTGTGGACTGATTCCGGTTGCTTCATGCTTTGCACTATTTACCGCGGCCGTGATGGCTGGAAGCTGACTATCCCAATCGCGATGATCTCCTTCCAGTAAGGCTCGAATACAGGTGATTAGCACGCGGTTCACACGTTCTGCATTGTTGACCATGGGACAGTAATATGCTGTCTTCATGTGTGCGATCTTGTGCTTGACAAGAAGAGATTGGAACACCGACGATTCAAACTGTTTCCCATTGTCCGACAAAACTATCCTTGGTCGCGAATACTTTAGAAAGACCTCTTGTTCTAGAAATTGTGACATCTTTGCTGCGTCTGCGGCTTTCATCGGATGTGCGATAACGTACTTTGTAATCCAGTCAACTATGACTAGCATAACTGTGTTTCCTTGTTTTGAACGTGGGAACGGACCGACGAAGTCTATGGAAATTAGTTCCCATGGTAGCTTTGCTGGTTTCAGGTTTCCCATTTGGGGCATCATCTTCCTGTTTGGCGCTTTACTTGCCTTGCACGTCTGACAGCTCCGTACGTAGTTGCTTACATCCTCTCGCATTTTCGGCCAGTGAAAATGGACTTGAATCTTCTGCAGCGTACTTCGAAATCCTAGATGCGCTGCGGTGGGGGTATCGTGATGTCTTCGCATCAGTTCATGTCGTTCTTCAACAGGCACAACCTTTTTCCATCGGTGAATTGCGTTGCCGCCTTCGTCTTTGCTCAAACAGTTTTTGTACAGCTCTCCGTTTACGAATCTGAAGTCCGGGAAGCGATTTCCTTTCTTCTGTACGCGTTCTATGAGCTGATTGAACCAATCGTCTTTGGATTTTGATCCGGTGAAGTTGACTGATGCGACGATCCGTGAAAGCGCGTCTGGTACTACGTTTATGCTTCCTTTTCTATACTTGATTTCGAAATCGAACGCATTTAACCGTAAGAGCCAACGACTCATGAGTGCCGTGGGGTTTTTCATTGAACGCAAGTAGCTAAGTGCTGCGTGGTCGCAATAAACTGTAAATTTTATTCCTTCAATGTATCCTCGGAATTTCTCGATCGCCCGTATGACCGCTAAACATTCTCGCTCCGTGACCGAGTACTTTCGTTCCGATGACGAGAGCTTCTGCGAGAAATAGCAGATTGGATGTTCTTCTCCTTCGATCTCCTGCGTTAGCACTGCTCCGATCGCCACATCGCTTGCGTCGCAAGCTATTGCGAATGGCTTCGAATAATCCGGCATGGCCAGTACTGGAGCTGATACTAAAGCGGCTTTTAGCTTGAGAAAGGCCTCGTCTGCTTGCGCGTTCCATCGAAACTTGTTCTTCGTCTTTGTGAGTTCCGTTAATGGTACAGCTAGACGTGAAAAATCCGAAATGAAACGTCGGTACCAATTGCACAAACCTAGAAACCGTTGTACCTCTTTTCTGCTTGTTGGGATGGGAAACTTCACGACACTGCTTATTTTCTCTTCGTCAACCTTCCAACCGTTTTCGTTAAGTATGTAGCCTAGATATGGTATCTCTCGACGACAGAATTTCGATTTCTCTGATGATATTGTCAAGTTTGCCTGACACAGTCGCTTCGCCACTTCTTCCAATAACTGAATGTGTTCCTCAAACGATCTTGAGCAAATAACAATGTCGTCTAAGTAATGGAATACGTACGGCTCCATGTCCGCGAATAAATGCGTCATCAACCGCGCTAACGCTTGACTTGCTGTGCAAAGTCCGAACGGCACAACCTTGAACTGGAAATGTCCTCGAGATGGAACCGTGAACGCTGTTACTGGCCTCGATTTCTCTTCTAAGGGTAACTGCCAGAATGCGTCTTTTAAATCGATCGATGAAATGTATGCACAGCCTCCTAGGTTGTTGATAATCGAGGATATTTGCGGAATCGGATAACCCTCGTTCACCATCACAGAATTCAGATGACGTGCGTCCAAACAAACTCGATATTTTCCCGTTTTCTTTTTCACGGCTACGAGTGGGTTGTTCCATGGGGAGAAGCGCGCTTCTTCGATGACGTCTAATGATAGCATCCTGTCAATCTCGCGGTTTACCTCCTCCAGCACATATGGTGACATTGGGTAATGGCGTTGCTTGCGTGGTGGTGCGTCTCCTACTTCAATACGGTGTTCATACAGTGTTGTTCTTCCCAGTTTTCCTTCCTCTGCCAACGGAAACTTCGCAATTGTTGTTTGAAGACGTCTTTGTTGGTCTCTGCTGAGAGTTTTCCTGGACTCATTCTCTTTCGCTTTCGCTTCATTTGTCTCTGCTTCAATGGTGCAACACGTTGCCTTGATTCCGAATTTGTTCCAAAAGTTCATGCCCAAAATTACGCAATCCGATATCGTCGGAACTAACAACAATTGGATGGTTTCATTGCGACCGTTGAAAACTATGGGAACACGAATGAAATGTGAGATTTTGTGTTGTGTTCCATCCGCCGTTTTGATGCCACCTTCTACTATTCCTTTGCGCAAATTCAGTTGTTCGGCGATTTCCACGTTTGTTCCTCCTAATAGTGAACAGTTTGCACCACTGTCCAAAAGCGCTGTCATTTCCTTGCCCAGGATATTAATAGTCGCATGTGGGCGGTTGTCTAATCCGGGAATGATTATTGTATTCAAAAGTCTAAAATTGGTGATGTCTGAGGGGTTCTCGACATAATGCGGAGACTCAACACCCTCTATTATAGATTCCCCGCTGTAGCGTTTCCCGCGTCAGTTCGACACGTTATACAGCTTCGCAAGGAGTATCCTTTCCGCCCGCACCTGTAGCAAAAGAGAATTGCTTGAGGTTTCGGACAATCCATGAACCGATGTCCATCTTCGTCGCAGTTCCAACAGATTAATCCATTCCGTTTCTGATCTGGAGCCACTTCTCCGCTTTCTGGTTGCACCTGTCGCTCTCGCCTAATCGACTCGTCTGAAGAGCTTTGTGTGTTTAGATGCTGGTACCTTACCGGCAGTTGATACTGACGATCTTGCTTTTGCAGCTTTTCCTGCGCAAGCCGTGGATGGATTACTGATTGCCTCGCAGCTGGTTGGTTGAGTGACGAACCTTCTGAACTCGATGATGACCTCCAAGCCGGTTTCGAGCTTCTGTTGAACATGTTCAACTTGATTGCGTTAACTTGCTCCATTAGTTGATCTATTTTCATCTGCCAGTATTCGTCTTCTCCCTCTGGTCCTTCCATTCTATCCTCCACTGATGAATCTTGTGCTCGAGAAGACATTCCTGTTGCGTTATGCTCCATCTCAATGGCATGAACTCTACCATAACGTGATTGAAACTGTGTTGGTGGCGCCGGTTTCGCTACAACCCCAGGTGTCGCGAAGCTTGGTTCTAATAGTGAACTGTGTGGAATTGGCATCCTACGTTGTCTATTGAGAAGCATCCTTGTTTCATCGAAGCTGGTGCAGATTTCTACCATTTCCTGCAACGTATGCGGCCTCGCGGCTGTTACGATCGCCGCATAATCGGCGTTCATATTCTTTTTCACGATGAAAAACTTCTCCTCTTCACTCATCGCCGGTGTCACAAAACGGAACAGTGCTGCAATATCACGATAATACTTGGCGAAAGACTCGTTCTGCCCTTGAAATCGGAAACAGGCTTCTAATCGGAGAATCTGTGCGTAACCGCTTGGTAAAAATTCCTTCCTGATCTCTTGCTTGAACGCCTCCCATGAAACTAATGATCGTTGTGCCATTGCTCGCGCATACCAATCCAATGCGTCTTCCTGCAGAAGATGTTTGATCGACGCCAACAGTGTATTGTCGTTCATTCCTTCTGATCTGGCAAACGTCTCGACTCTATCCAGAAAAATGTTCAGTGATGTCGTATCTTTTTCTCCCCGGAACTTGAATGGCCAGTTGTGTACTGCTTTCAGCATGCGCCTGTCCTCACTTCGTTCGTTGGATGGTCCCGCTTCTCGGCGTAGTAAATGATGCAACAAATCGTCCCGCAATTGGTTGTATTCTTCCCATACGTTACGTGTTCCGGTCGCCGCTCGATTGTTACCTACAGGTGTGGGATTGACACCATCATTCTGCAAATTTGAATGAAGATTTTCTCCTCTCCTGCTCGTGTTAAAAGAATCTGGAACCATCGATGAGAATTCCAGTGGTGGTGGGGTGTAGTGTGATAGCAGTAGATTGCTTCGCCTTCCGCTGCCTAATGTTGATTGCTGTCCATCAAATCCCGAGCTTAGTGATGTTTCCCCTCCGCTCTGCCTTGCTGGAGAACTGGTTGCCGGTAATGTAGAGAGTTGTCCACTGCCTTTGCTGTGCTCCCTCTCGACATCTCCTGACGAGGATCTAGCCTCCTGTCCGGGCTGCTTTTCCTTCTGATCTGGCAAACGTCTCGACTCTATCCAGAAAAATGTTCAGTGATGTCGTATCTTTTTCTCCCCGGAACTTGAATGGCCAGTTGTGTACTGCTTTCAGCATGCGCCTGTCCTCACTTCGTTCGTTGGATGGTCCCGCTTCTCGGCGTAGTAAATGATGCAACAAATCGTCCCGCAATTGGTTGTATTCTTCCCATACGTTACGTGTTCCGGTCGCCGCTCGATTGTTACCTACAGGTGTGGGATTGACACCATCATTCTGCAAATTTGAATGAAGATTTTCTCCTCTCCTGCTCGTGTTAAAAGAATCTGGAACCATCGATGAGAATTCCAGTGGTGGTGGGGTGTAGTGTGATAGCAGTAGATTGCTTCGCCTTCCGCTGCCTAATGTTGATTGCTGTCCATCAAATCCCGAGCTTAGTGATGTTTCCCCTCCGCTCTGCCTTGCTGGAGAACTGGTTGCCGGTAATGTAGAGAGTTGTCCACTGCCTTTGCTGTGCACCCTCTCGACATCTCCTGACGAGGATCTAGCCTCCTGTCCGGGCTGCTTTCCGGTCCTTTCCGGTGCCGGTTGGCGCTTATCTATCGCCACTACACTTGCTACCTCATTCACTGGATCTGTCATTACCTTTTGCACATCATCGAACAACACTTTGACAAACGATACGAGCGATTTGTGTGCTTCCACGAGAAACATCGGTGGTTTTATTATTGCCAATCTGTTTCTGTAATGTAACAGTCGCGACCGTATTTGACAGAGGTTTTGTTTGTCGGAGCTGCGAATGGCTGGCTCAACGACTTTTTGAATTTCATAGATTGCCTGCTGGCAAGCTTCTATGTTGACCATCGGACTCATTACATGATCCGAGCAGTCATGATTTATATTTTGTTTGCGGTCATCTGCTACCGCCGCCCGCAAACGTTGAACTTTTACTCTATGGGTCATTGCACCCAGATTAACCATGTGGCGTAATGCCATTTCATAGTTGATTTCCTCATCATTCAAATGAGTGAAATCCATTTTCCTTATATATTAAGTATCACGGAACCAAACCAAATCTTAAAATGCTATCACAAATCTTACGTAATCGTTAAACTAACAAATTTTGGCTCAAATACACAAATCCAAAATTTACATGTGGGATTTTTAGTTGGGCGCCAGTGTTAGAAAAAACATCTGTCAATATAGAGAAGACATTAGTCCCTCTGCCCAAAGCGATAATTACCCACCAATCAATAATCAACGGTTCATATACAAGAGGCAATAGTGAGAAAAAGCGGTGCACTCACCATTTATGTTGTCGTCAGGTTGCCAAAGCTCGCTGCCCTCCTGGCCGTCTTGAATTCCTCCGGGGCGACGCGCGAAACCAGACCGGCGGGGAATTGCACGTTGAACCGGTTGCTCAAACCGAAAACTGTCATATTGCCTGCTCCCCGTATAACAATTGGATTTGGCACCAACTGCACATGAGCCTCTTCCCCTTCCTCCGAAAGAGACTCCACCCGATGGCGAGCATACACACACGCACTCAAACAGTCTAAATGATACTTGACACTATCATTACACTAACAACTTTCAATTTCATTAAAGCTCGCTAAACATTCTTTGGCACTAGTAACGCAACTGTCCTGAGCACTCTGTTGAACCCAACCGAACACATTGCCATCAACTTGTTTGTGGCTTAGCTGACCCGATCTGTGTGAAGCATTTTGCCACAAAGTTGGTCCAGGGTTGGCGTTATTGTTTCTACACTTGACACTGTAATTAGGTGAAAGTACGTTGTCCCGTTCCTGAGAGTCCGACGAATCGTAGTTGCTGATCGGTGTTTCGTGCCTCCTAAATGCTTGCTATTGCGTTCCAAAATGCGACGAATCTCGGCGAACGTGTTGGCATCCACACAATCGCAGCTGGTTTCGGCGCAAGCATGGTTCCGGATATCTGTGCTGTGAACAGATCTCGGTCGTGGTCGGTTCCAGCGGATATGGAAGTGGGAAAGATGATCTCCGTCCGTTCGGAACTCGCTGTCAGTCGAGTAAGTCAATCCGCAACGCTGCCGGTCGAGTCTCTCCTCGAGGGATTGTTTTAGTTTTACCTTCGCAGTCTTGGTTGATATCCTTTCTCGTGGTCGTCCGGTGTGTCTTACAAAAGAACTGACTTGTCATTTTTTTTTCTCCGTCCGGCCGGTGTATTCAAAATAATCATCTGTACCGTTTCGCTCTTCAAGCGAGTAATTTACTATTGTCTCTGTTTTAATGCAGAGTGTTTCGTACACGCTTAACACAAACCCCTTATGAACCTTAAGTTACTAACTTAACTGTAACAACGTTTAGATTGAAATTCGATACGATTTGCAGTTCCGACTTTACACTGTAATGAGTGATTCAAATCTCAATTTGCAGTTTAAAAAGACGGTAATTGAAATAATGTCATGAGAACTAAAACACCGAAGAATATTTATGCAAAAAACACAAAATGCGGATCGATAAAAAAGGTGTCATCTCACTGCTAGGTGGATTAAGCACGTTTTTCTATATGAGATGAATGGTGGTGCTGGCATGATTAAGGGAGCAGCTGCCCTAGATGATCTTCACACAAAAAAAAACATGATAGCGATGCTTCATTATACATATTGGAATCTAGAACGGGTTTAAAAAGATTAATCACTTGTTTTAATTATTTCATTAAAATGGTTACAGTATTCCCGATACACTTCGTTACGTACTCACAGAGTATTTCGTGCACCTGATGTTGAGTAAATCTCATCGATTCCGTTCCCATCCGTGCACAACGTCGTGGGCGTTCTATTTTAAATTTCAAACTCATTCTTCATTCATTCCATAGCCGTTACTAGATTTATGCAACTTCTACTGACCAACGATGATCGGACAACTGAAGCGCATTAGGAAACTTTAAGCCCTTGTAAAAAAATGGTTCGTCTCAAACGGGGTTGAAATGATCTGCGGAGTTGAAGTCGTGCGCGTCATAATAGATTACCTACCCAAACGAGGGCTGCCAATGATCTTACTTTTCATGCAATTATATTCCAGTTTCGACATTTATGCGCTAGGGAAGTCAACGACTTAAGCTGAAACAATGCTCGCAAAGCTTACCTCCCCTGCGATGGCGAGCGAAGCGATTACACAGGTGTGCTAAACTGTTTGGTATTAAACCAACTCGGGATGCTGGCATAGAAACAAGAGGTATGTGAGAGCTAGGGTGTCCCGTAGAACACGATGTGATTAAAAAAAATGCTACAGTAGCGGACATTTTGGACGGCCAAACATATTTTTGGACCTCACTCAAAGTTAGTTATTAGATATTTATTCATGTATCTTTGTATCATTTTTGTTCTAAAATTAAATAATTTAGGGACACCCTAACGCAACGACAACTGGCGCACTATCGTGCTTTTCACGAGAAACGTCGATTCAGCGTCGTGACCTTAGCCGGCTCGGATGAATTTATTGAATTTTAATGCTCGTTAATAAATAGGTGAGCACTTGAAATGAGAACGAAAAATGGCAGTTTTCAGTTCCCTCGACAGATATCGATACCGAGAGGGTTCAGTTGTTTGTAAGCCGCGTTCTCTGCTAGGGGGTGTAAAAGTTGAGAAGCCAGTGAAATGAAGTGTTTAGCACTGGTTGGGTAAGTTTTTCGTTCGTAAAGAGTTTCTTAACATGATCACACTAAGACGCTTTTATTTTCTAGCATTTTCCTCATCAGTTATCAGTTTTCGGCTGGACTTTTGGTGAAACAGTACAACTGTGACAACTACATCCTTTCCTGGTGTCAACTGCACAATGTTACGGTCCAATCGGATCGGGATCTTCTTTCGGTTGCGTTTCCTAAGGCGCAACAAGTTGGATTTCTCAATGGTTCGATTCCACATTTCTCACATCTCATGAACTTGAGTTTGTTCAAAGCCGGAGTTCTACGACTCTTCGCCCGCGGAACTATAATTCATCGACTTACTCTACCCAACACAATCGAGCAACTGTACTTTCGAGACAACGGCATATACGTCGTAGACATTGACTCAAAAGCAACGTACAGCATGAAGTTTTTGAGAATCCATGTGAATAAACTGCGGGATGTGTCGAACTTCAAGCAGCTGCGGAACCTTGTGGAACTGAATCTCTGTGATAATATAATCGAACAAGTGTCTTTTGACACATTCGCTGAAATGTCTAACCTCAAACAGTTGCTGCTCTGTGGGAACCGTATCAAAACTATCGACGCTAGCATGAACATTTACCTACCTAACCTCTATCATCTCGATCTGTCCAGTAATTTTCTGTTCAATCGAACTTCTCTGGACCGGTGGCAGTTCCCTCGATTGGGAAACTTTTCGCTCCGGGACAATCTGCTTACCAGTCTCGATGTTCGAATCATCGCACAGCGCTTCCGTGCGCTTCAAATCTTGGATGTCGAGCATAACTCGTTGGATTGCGACACCTACCGGCAGCTGTTGGAGGTAGTTCAGCAGCGTAAAATCATCTACAACGTCGATAAGCGAGCTTGCAGCACCACTCCAACAACGGTGGTGACACGCTCGGTATGGGAAACCGAACACGACAACGAATTTGTTAGCGATCAGCAACAGGAGATTAGACAGCTGAAGGAGCGCATCTATCAGCAGGCGAAAGTCATCAACAACCAGCGCTCTGAAATCGATCAACTGAGGGCCAACCTCAGCACGCTGATGGAACAGTTTGATCTCGTAGTTGGACCGCTGCGAGCTAATGATCCGTTTTGAGCGGCGTTTTCAATGTGTGTGTCTGTGTAAAAGTGCATTTAATAGTATTCATTCCAGAACAATGTTCACGTGTTTTTTTTCAGTCAGTATTTAACAATATTTACATTATTTGAAATTAAATACACTTTTGTGTAATGGAACCGATAAATTTGTTTGTTCAAGTTGAATGTTTGTTACTTAAGTGCAATTAACATTTCTAAGCTAAAAATTTGTTGCCCATACTCTTATGGATTTTTGCCATTTATGAGTTAGCTTGATGAATAATGTCTATTTTTACTATACCTTGATTAATTGCAAATATAAGTGAGGGTTAATTAAATAATATGTGAAAATATATCTAGTCGCCTCTGTTCCTTATGGAAAGTATTCGCATAACACTCCCATATATTGAAAACACATGAATCATCGTCATACATTAGTAGTACTAATTTGGTCAATTCTCTCAATTGGCATTGAGAATCAGACACAAAATCTCGGGTAACTTCTACAGATAGTGAATTTATATTTTGGGAGTACAAATTAAATCGGTCCGTTTTCAAAAGATGGGTCTGGCTGTTATGAATATTGAACAGTAATAACTGATGTCGATATTTTCAAGAGGTTAAGCATCTGTCAATAATATTCAGTTCATGCTTCGAGTTTTTCTTTAAAAACCTTGTTTTTCACTGTTTTAATTATGAGCAATTTTGTGTTAACTAAGCAACATTTGCGGCAAGTTTTAGTGTTCTGTTTTACTTGGAAGAATAGTGCAGCTTAAGCGCATCAAATACTAGAGTTCTCAACAAAAATATACACGGTTCGAAACTATTCACGTCTTTTCTGTAACAGGCCCGGGACCTTTTATTCCATACTACATGGAGCTTCCAAAAACAGAAACAAAGGCTAAAAGTCTACAACAATTGACAACAGTTTGCGTTAACGTTTAAAGTAAAATCAATTAGGATATATTGCCTGCTGCCAAGTAGCATTTTTCTGAAGAAACTTTAGAAAATTTCTCCGAGGCCCGGAGGGCCGAATGACATATACCAATCGATTCAGCTCGACAAACTGAGCAAATGTCCGTGTGTGTGTGTGTGTGTGTGTGTGTGTGTGTGTGTGTGTGTGTGTGTGTGTGTGTGTGTGTGTGTGTGTGTGTGTGTGTGTGTGTGTGTGTGTGTGTGTGTGTGTGTGTGTGTGTGTGTGTGTGTGTGTGTGTGTGTGTGTGTGTGTGTGTCTTTTTATGTGTGTGTGTCTTTATGTGTGTTGTCAACTAAGAGATCGAGATCTCAGAGATGGCTGGACCGATTTTGATCAACTAGTCGCAAATGAAAGGTCTCCCCGTCTCCCAAAACGCTATTGAATGGTTTTGAGATCGGATGTTTACTTTTTAAGTTATACGAAGTTTTATGTCAAAATTTTCAGTTTTTTGACAGTATCTGTCACAATTGACCTTGAAAACAGAATATGTTTTCAGACTTAGATTCCGCACGGTAATAGCTATCCAACAAGCCATAGATTGTTAAAATCCGTCCATTTTTAACGGTGATATCAAAATTTTTGTGTTAACGACTTTTTCCCCTATTCCAGCAGTAGAAGTTTTGAGCGCTGTATGACAAAGAAATGCTTGGGAGCAACGGAAAACACGATTTTTTATACTGTTACATACAATTGTTTCTAAGTACCAAAAAGACTGTGTACAGCATCCTTTTTCATGACAATTTGCCTTGGACCGATTTTAGCACGGTTCGTTTTTGGCAACATAATCGTTCGAATATGGCATATGTAAACCAGATGATATCAGCATTTTCTAGTTTGAAAGTAATTCCATAATTATATTGGTTTCAATTACTTACAGCAATAAAAGCTGGAAGAACATAACTTCCATATACCATACGACTCAGTTCGTCGAGATCAGCAAATGCGTGTGTGACAAATAATTTCACTCAATTTTCTCGGAGATGGCTAAACCGTTTTCTACAAACTCAGATTCATATGAAAAGTCGTATGCTCCTAAACAATGTTCCTGAATTATGTGTGGATCCGATTTCTGGTTCCGGAACTACAGGATGATATGTGGAACGAAATTAAAATTGTGGATTTGGATAGTCGATAACCAAATAAACTTATTTCAGTTTTAGTGGTATTCAGTTTTCGATTCGGATTTAATTCGCACTACGATTTCTCAAAGATTCATTCATTGATTTTCAACCATTTTGAAACAAATGTAAACTAAACAGCTACTCAGGTGAATTTATCTGACTTCGGCTACACTGATTTTCGAATTCCGGTTCCAGTATCGAATCGTTTCTCAAAGCTCAATCGTTTTGTAAAAGAAAATCCAGATCTACAAAGACAAAATTAATTAATATTATCCAATTCTGACTTCCGATTCTGGAATTACAGGATGATGAATTTTTTAAATTCAAACCGGTATATAAAATGACAATCCCGAAAAGCTTAAAAGTTCTACTCAAAACTATTGCAATTTATTCTTCATGTAGCCATACGAATCGGTTTGGGTTATGCTGGTTCCTTAATACCGGCCCTGGAAGTACCTTAAATTACCGTAATGAGTAAATAAAATCTCAAATTGCCGCTTAATTCGACGGTCATTAAAATAATGTCATGAGAACTGAAACACCGAAGAATATTTATGCAAAAAACACATGCGGATTGATAAAAAAAGGTATCATCTCACTGCTAGGTGGATTAAGCACGTTTTTTTACTTAAAATGAATAATCGCAGTAGCCATGCGCGTAGGTCGAAAATTACTATTTGCACGATTTGGGAGAAAATTCAATAAATGAGTGTCGTAACCAATGTAAGACACACGTGTTTCAAGTTTTGAACTTAGAGAGAAAATTTCAAATTTTCAGGCTAGACCAAATCCAAATCTACTCGCTGTAAGTTTAGTTCACAGAAGAAATCTAATTTCTAGTTATTAATTTCAGTTTCCCCTTTTTTCAACGAATTCATAATAAATCAGTTTCTATATCAACGAAGTATAGTTGTTTATCGGAAAATTAACGGTCATCATGATAAGACTAAATTTCCATTTACAATGATATCAGTCTTATCGGTATTTTTATTAAAGTATATTTTTAATCTGGCGTGGCACTAACTATGCAATTAATTATGTATTTTATTTGTATTATCTTAATGATACCAATTCATTAATCATTGACACTCTGCCCACAGATCACTACTTCATTATAACGGACAGTCTCAGTTCCATTGAGGCTCTCCGTTCAGTGAAGCCTGGAAAGCACTCACCGTATTTCCTGGGGAAAATACGGGAACAATTGAGTGCTTTATCTGCAAAATCATACCAGATTACCTTGGCTTGGGTCCCCTCACATTGTTCCATACGGGGCAATGAGATGGCGGACTCGTTAACCAAGGTGGGCGCACTAAAAGGTGATATCTATGAAAGACCAATCTGCTTCAATGAATTTTTCAGTTGCTGTCGTCAGAAAACTCTAGCCAGCTGGCAGAATACATGGAATAGTGGAACTCTGGGACGATGGTTACACTCAATAATTCCACAGATATCGATGAAACCTTGGTTCCGGGGGTTAGACGTGAGCCGTGACTATTCGTGTAATGTCAAGGCTCATGTCTAATCATTATATGTTCAGCGCGCATCTCCGTCGCGTGGGGCTCGCCGAGAGTGGTATCTGCGTTTGCGGTGAGGGTTATAATGACATCGAGCATGTTGTTTGGATGTGTGTCGAATATTGTGATGCCACGTCCCAACTCATAGGTTCCCTTCGGGCCCGAGGTATACCACCCCTGGTACGAAGGGGTGGGCGACGTCTTGGCAACTCGAAATCTTCCTTATATGACTCTCATCTATAACTTCTTGAAAACTATCAATGCCCAAATTTAGTGCTCTTCCTATCTATCTCGTCTACAGCTCTATCGCACTCTTCTTCACGCTGCTGAAAGTATGACCTGTGTAAACGATGCTTCGGAGCATGCACCTGCCTTGAACTGACGGAGTTGCTGAAAACTACCCAAAAACGCCACATCAACGTCAGAGCACACCAACAAAGCATCCCAGTCAAGGATAATCTCTCTCGTTACAATCTGAAGAACGTGAAGTTCCAGAAAACTCTAAAAAATTTGTGCCACAAACGAATGATCTATTGTAATTCAAAATCAATATTTTGTAAATCCCACCCTCCTCATTCATTTCTTTTTAACTCTAGGGGAGTATGCCGCCCCCTTAATACGGCGTTCCTTCTTCTCCTATAACAACAAGACAATTGGCTACGTTAAGCTAAAGCAAATGAGCCAAATAAAAATTTTATTATAAAAAAAAATCATTAATCATGCGTCATCCAATCTGGTATCGTTGAATATAATTCATTTCTACCACATGAACGTCACAGTTGTAAACAAGTTTGCATCAAAATAGTTCTGCGTTTTGAGATAGTTTTATTTGAGAAATAGGTCTGATATAATAATCTCTCCTGTGTACTCTACAGTGAGGACTTTAGTATAGTATATTTGTGATGATTCTAATGGTGAAGCCAGAGAGAAAGCGACAAGCGACGCGAAGCGAAGCGATGCGAAACTTGACAGATCGCACGGAGTCGGGCGGCAGAGCTCCTTCAATTCAAGTTCAGCAGAAAAATGACAAGTATGTTAGAGTGAACTCGATGCGTTGCGAAGCGAATACTGACCGATCGCATCGCACTCACTCTGACATACTTGTTATTTTTCTGCTGAACTTGAATGGACGGAGCTCTGCCGCGCGACTCCGAGAGATCTGTCAAGTTTCGCATTGCTTCGCTCCGCGTTGCGTGTCGCTTTCTCTCTGGTGCTGTCAGAGTGAGCGGGTAACGCGAAGTGTCATGACGCGCATGCGAGCTAGTTCCATTTGATCAAAGCAAACCTGTCAGAGTGAATGCGATGCGAAATCAGTACATCGCATTGAGTCGCTTCGCTTCGGTCCGCGTTAAGCGCTATCCACACTAGGCCGTGACGTATCCGGAACGGGACCGCAAAGTGCCGGGATTTATTCGTAAAATATTCTCATCATACCGTGCACTTTCCGTGTCGCTACCGTTGCTATTAGTAACATACACAATCGTTGAATTTGATGTGCTTCTGTTCCTCACGAAAATGGCACATTTTTTCAACGAAGAATTGGCCATAATTGCAATTGCTCGGAATGACGAAGATAATCAGCAGTTTAAATACAAACAAAATAAAGAAAGAAGACTTGGATGCACGAACTTTGGCGAAAAGAGCAGTTAAGGGTGAATTCATCACCTTATATAAGCAGCTTGTGAATGACGAGATCAAGGAATATTTTCGAATGTCAGAAGCTTGTTTCAACTCGCTGTTGAGTAAAATTCATCCGTGTCTTAAAAAGCATGACACTACATTCCGATTAGCAGTGACTCTCCGAGAGAGGCTGGCAGTGTATTTAAGATATTTTCATTGACTTGTTAAGAAGATTTCTTTGTAAATGTCAAAGAAACTCCAACAGAAGATATGTGAAAGAAGATTGCTAACGATTTTTGTGAAATTTCCCGCTGTATCTTGGAGCCTTGGATGGAAACATGTGACAATTCCAGTCGTCAACGCATGCTTTGACCGTGCTTCGGACGTGTATCGATACAGACACGGGTACGACAGGGTCTAGTGAGAATATTCACATGGAGCTGCATTAAACAAATTCGAAGCGTAACCCGGACGGAATCCGGTCCAGTCCCGTTCCGGATACGTCACGGCCTAGTGCGAATAGCGCTTTACGCGCTCACTATGACATCAACCTTAGGGTAAAGCCAGAGTGACAAGCGATTTTCGGTGCGACAAACAACGAAGCAGTGCTCAGTTTTTTTATGCGATTAATACCATATTCACACTATGAGTTAAAACAAGTTTTAACTTCATGTTTTAAGTGAAATAACATGTTTCACTTTTGCGTTATTTCATATTTAGAAACGTCACATTAAAACATGTTTTCCCGCATATAACATGATATAACCAAATACAAATTATATTACGGAGTACTCCGATGAATTTCCGTGGACACATTTTTCGCTATGAGGTACACTGTCAGTGTACACTGTCAGAGTGACGGTGTACCTTATTGAATTTTATATAAAACTGGCAACTCTGATGACTGAAAAATGATTCACCATAGAGACTGTTTATTATGCTCATAAACAACGGTTTTTAATTTTTCAAGATCGTGGATGATTTTTGCGATAAAATTTCCCAAAGCTAAATTTGAAAAAGTTATAAAGTTTTATGAATTGGTTACATGTCTAGTGTTACAGATGTTCCGTTTATACGGATTTCGTGAGAACTTTATTTGAAATTGTTCTCAAGTGTAATTGTATTTCTATTGTTGTTGGGTACAGTTTTCTAATCAATGTAACAAGCACAGGAGGTGTTTGACCAAGTGTTTGACGCTCTATTTTCTCCTTCTCGATTTAGATCAATATCGAGTCGACACAGTTCAGTGAATGAACGCAAATATTTTTTTGCATTTTTTCAAATACCAAACCTATGAACACAATTATCCGGGTCAGTACCGAAACGAAACGGTTTTGTACAAATTTGAATACACTAGAATCGAAGCTATGTAAAGAAAAACAAATTGAATTATATTTTCGGGGTTTCTAAAACGTTTCAAGACAGCAAATTTGACGAGGTTTGCTCGCAATTATTCTACTGGTCGAAGAGGTATCAAACCAAATACAAATACTGTTTGATACCGCCGTTTAGGTCTTTGCGAACAAACGTTGGATTTCTGATATGATTCCACATTTGACCCGAAACCATTGCAAGTCAGAAAATGATCACCAGAAATCCCCACATTTGTTTATCGTACAAAAAGTCCAAGTTGTTATGTCGCAAGTACAAGTATCCTCCAACGAATGCGGTTAGCATCAGAACAGCCACCGTCGTTGAATAATTCGGAGGGCAGAATATTTGTATTTGAATATCTGTTCGCTCCTGTATCTATTTGTCGATCACTTCCGCCGAAATAGCTATTCGCTGAATATCGATAGTATCCGCCGGTTTCGGTTTTTCTTTTGAATTAACACTGGCGCTGTATTCAATCGAAGCATTTGGAATACCTCAGATCCTTCGTCCAAATCGACCATGGCGAAAAACAGTTTATTCTCCTAAATAAAAACAAACAAATTGAATTCGTGTCGTAGCAACTACGGTCTTCCGTGATTTCGTTGCCAGATACTTTATATTTCTTCACGATTATTCTGTCAACTCCAAACAGTAAATTAGGCTAGGCTAACTTGCTCAATCTATGAACCAAACATTGGAGATGCGTTTGTATGGGACCTAGGGGTATTATTATTTGTATTTGATATAACTGTCAGTTGAGCACAACCCTGCTAACTGTTTCCGTCACCTTTCGACTATGTCAATTGACAAGTTGTTCGACAACAGCAGTTTTCCATCAAAGTAGCCATGTATTCCTAATAAAACAAAACTGGAAACTGCCCGTAAAAAAATAAACCATTGATTTTACAGCATAAACAATTGATTCACAATTACATATATGGGTTACAATACATTTATTTGTATCTTAACAAGATTTTTTTCATTTCCAACAATTCAATATATTGTTTCTACGATTCTACAATTGAATTTATTGTACACGTGGTGTTTCAAACAATATGCAAACAGTACATTTGATTGTTTTCCAAGAAAGCATGTATGAGAAAATTTTATGATTTGAATTGTTACGATACTTAACAACCTATACATTCTATTGTAAAAACCAACTTCACAATTAATTGAATAGTGTATAACAATACATTAAAATATTTTTCTATGGTCACAGCCAAATTGTGGCAGGTTTTGTAACAGTAAATCGTATTGTTTTCCTACAATATTTTTTATTCGGGTGGTTCAACCATTTTTGTTTTTTTGTATTAAGACGCCTTTTTTGGTCATTTATTGCTGAAAAATATTTATGTCACTTCACGTCTTGAAGCATCAAACCTTCGAAACGTTGGCAATTAGCGTGAAACGGTAACATCATCCATAGCTGTGAGCAGTACCTGGCTTTTTATTGTTTTCAGGATGTTGTCAACGTGCTTTTTCTTTTAAAACCTTCGATTACGAATCGAACACCAGTACAATTTAGAAGCTTGGAGCACTCAATAGTTGAATAAAAATGAAAATGCAACACGAGTTCTTAATTTCTGTGACGTAGGTATTTTTGTAGTTTGTTCCTAAACAAACTCAAAAACAAATGATATGTCATGCGTATAACGTAATCGTAGCGACGACACGACCAGGCACTCAGAAGAAAAATCAGCATTAGAACTGTTCGCTAACGATTCACCGCCAGTTACCACAAATCTAGCGACCCCTTGTAAATGATAAAAATAATCTTCTCGAGCAACACTGTTTAAGTTGCTATGTACTGGTTACCAAGGAACCCCAAAACAAATAAACATGTTTTGAAAGCGGTGGAATATTAGTGTTAAATTTTGTCCAAATTAAGCAGAAATGCATTTTCGGAATTTAATCGAAACCATGGATAAAACCAACGAACGAGGACAATGATCTACACCCAAACCTCCATTTACGAACCTTATATATGTATGTATGTATGCTTACACACTCACTCGTTTGCGTATATGTTTATATATTTATACATATAAATGATCGCTTTTACTTCACCAATATTTATATGTATTAAGAAATACAAATATTTGCACACATGCGTACGTATATCAATACATATATACATATATAAGTTACGTAAATGGAGGTTTGGGTGTACTTCCAGCGATTCATCCGTACACTTCCACTGCTAGCTTTTCTGGGCAGTAGGATTCGGTGTAATATGCCGGTGTCAAAATTGTTTTGTGTCGGTTGATTGCGCAGCAGTGGAAACAGTATTTCTCCTTGTTGGCCACTATTCGAGGATTACTAGTGGAATTCCACAAAGAAATCATTTTACCGTACGTTATGCAGGTACCGCAGAGCACAAGCCTCGCTCGGCTCGTTGTCGGTCATTTCCATGTCTTCTTTCTCACACAACGGTTTCAAGTCAAGACCTGAATTTTGAACTTGGCTTTATAAAAGACATAACTCATACTCCTAAATTTTTACATTCCGCTCGAGTCAGGTAAATCCATTAAAATGTTCCGTAATATAATAACCGATCTGAAATTTATTTTGTTTACATTCATCTTGCCTTCGATATGCAGTAACCAAGGTTATGGTGACTGTTATTCAAAATCAATAAATAAATCAACTTGTGCTGCCAGTTTAAAAAAATTCACTAACGTTTCCGATTTGACATTTCCAGTTACTGAGGGGTAGTTAAATTTACGATACAGTTTTGATAGACGAGTGGCAGGTCGTGTCGTCGATCGTAGTGTGAACAGTGCGGTTTTAACTTTATATTGCTATCGTTAAAACATGTTATTTTCTGCAAGTGTGAACATAGTATAACGAGCGAACAATTTTCGTCATGGTGGAAGAAGATAATTTGATTGATATCGAAGCTCTAATCGAATCAGTTTTTCAACGGTATGCGCTTTGAAATCAACAATCTCGCAACTATGGATCTGGGTTCTTGTAAACAAGTGTTGAGAAGAGGTTTCGAAAACATTAGAAATTACTGGGAATTACAATCATTAAAAGTGCATTAAATGAGTTTTGAAAATATTTCGAGTTATCTCGATGAAAAGAGTTTATGCTTTTTTAATAACTACTACTGTACAAATCACTTTTACTCTGGCTACTATTTCTCATTGGAAATTTTTCGCGTCGCGCAACGCGCCCACTCTGGCTTCACCATAACCCAGTGAAATTTGTAGACCCGCATAAGTCCGATCATCGGTCCGATTATCGGACCGATTGAGCACGATATGGGGCCGATCGTAGCGCTTCGATCGGCCCGTCATCGGACAATTCTGCACCATTTGCATCAACCGCGTCGACCTAAAAAAGCTTTATGTTTACATTATGCATCGCTAGAGAAACAGAGCGAAGGAATATCAAACAAGGCATTTTCGAGCCGACATCTTCCCGAAAGGGTGTGAAAGAGTGTTAAACATTCTTTTGTTTCGATCATAGAGGCTTTAACCTTTAGGTCATTCGCCTCTTAGGGCCAGAAAAACTCTGACCCTATGTTCGAGGTTGGAAATCCAACCCCGATATATCTCATCACCTGAGTAATCAGACATCCGCTCTCTGCTTTGGTATATCTTCACTCTTTTGTTCTACCGATACACTATGCAAGCTCGAAACGCAATCAAAAGCTTTCTTGCACGATGCGTCCGATGTTCGGATTTACTGGGAAGGGTTGCTGGCGAAGAAATCTGGACAAATCAAATCGATGTCAACATTTCATAAGGGCACATAAACCAAAGAGAGTTTCTCTTTGTTTACTTTTTCTTTTGTTAATATCTCCTTAATTTTCACGAGTACCTACAAAGTATTCGTGTAGAATGAAAGACAATATCCCTACGTTTCCAACAGTACCAAATATGTAACGAACGTTTGTACAATAACGCAGATATAGTCGAAAGAGAAAGTAAACAAAGAGAATCTGTCAATTGTTTTTAGGCCCTTTTGAAATGTTGATGTCGAAATCTGGAATAAAACGAATTTGCTGTTAGTTCAATCCAAGATGCATTTGTTTTATCCATTTAATTGTGTATTATTATAGTCATCCTAAAATTTGGAAAAAAACAAAGTATGTAAAGTAGTTTTTTGTGACAAAGTCTACGTGTCCAGAAAGTTTCATTCAAATCTGAGAGGCTGCTGCCAACATTTGTTCGAGTTGGCACGAAAATAGTCAAATACGGTTCTTAAAGTTTTTATCCAGTGTTTGCTCTGTCAATTTGGGATTTTTACTGTTTTCTACGATCGACTGAATAGTAAAGTGATTGGTTCAACTTATTTTGAAGAAATTTTAGATTCTTGAACCAGCTTATTTTGGCATTATATTTAATCAACTGCGATCCTAGAAATTATGAGACAAACATTCGGTCGCTTTGAAAACAATTTTAAATGTACCCTGTGCCATCAATCTTTAAGATAAATATAATTTGCCATGGTAGTGCTATGTGACATAGTCCAACTAAATAAGAATAACTGTCACAGTTGTCTGGTCCAATACACATTTTTCTACAATGCTACAAATTCGACATAATTCTTTGGCAAAAGTTATCCATCCCAGTGGCTACGTTACAGCAACGAAACAGCAAATTTCACTATTAATCATATTGGCACTGTTTGAATAGCATCTGTTTGTTGTTTTGCAGGTGGCGATAGTGGCAGGATGTTCTGTTTTCAAGTATCCATTTATTCACGGTGGGTTCGATGAGCGGAAGTCCAACGTAATTTTGAACGTTATATCGAGAAAGTGTGCAGTTATGAAAAGTTAACGAACATTAGCAAAGTTATATTAACAGCATGTGAACCAACATTTCAAATTGTTTTTTTTACCAACGTACAATTCAGCGAAATGCTTCTTGGGAAAACCATCTATCAGCAGGAAACATAATAAAATAAATCTCCATCTTCGGAGACGACAGACAGATCGACGATGATTTCATGACCCGTCGATTTATCACCGAAATCTAATACATATATTTTTCTGGAAAAGTTTACTGCATTTGAAAAATCACCCTGCACAAGGTATTTGTTAAATCGAACTACAACAAAAAAAAACAGAACAGCAAAAACCGAATAATGGATGTGTGTTTTTCTTCGGACGTTGGCTTGGCCGATGGCCAAAAAGCTTAATTAATCTTCACCTCCGATCCGTTGGAAAACTGTCGACGAGCACGTGGTGAAGAAAAAGAGCAGCAAAATGGATGCATACGTATATACCTATGAGAAAGTATGTAGAACCAGAAGCCACTTCGAGATAAAACGAAAACATCAGCTCTCACCGTTCATTAGTTCGGATTCGTTCGATTGCGTAGGTGTTTTTCCCCCATGCGAGAGTGAACATGGGGACGATGGGAAATCGAGTGTAGGAGATTCACGATTTGCATGGGAGCGACTCTTCACGGTAGCTCGAAATGTTTAGCGTCTTCTGTTCTAAAGTGACATGTATATACCAAACAGAAGAATGGAAGACGAGATTTAAAGCAATAAACTATATTGGTTATGAAGTTGTGGACAAGCTTATTAGGTGTAAGAACGTTGGCAAACCGATTATAGTGTAGAATTTATTGTTATTACTTTTTACTGAAGCTGAAAATTTCGAAAAATTAGTTATCTTTTATTTTCACACCACGAATAGATAAAAAAGCATGCTACATTAAGAATTGAAACGGAATATCGCACCGGGTGATTTATAAATGATCTTGTAGTAAAGGTCCTTGAATACAAACTAGCACTGTCATTTCACGTCAAACATAAACAAGCAGGTGTCAATAAAACTAAAGGGTGATTTTTTAAGAGCTTGAGAACTTTTTTAAACAATAAAACGCATAAAATTTGCAAAATCTCATCGGTTCTTTATTTTAAACGTTAGATTGGTACATGACATTTACATGCGTCAAATCGCATGATCTTGGTGGCCAACTTACCGGTCCATTTCTTGAGATGAATTGTTCTCCGAAGTTTTCCCTCAAAATGGCCATAGAATCGCGAGCTGTGTGGCATGTAGCGCCATCTTGTTGAAACCACATGTCAACCAAGTTCAGTTCTTCCATTTTTGGCAACAAAAAGTTTGTTAGCATCGAACGATAGCGATCGCCATTCACTGTAACGTTGCGTCCAACAGCATCTTTGAAAAAATACGGTCCAATGATTCCACCAACGTACAAACCACACCAAACAGTGCATTTTTCGGGATGCATGGGCAGTTCTTGAACGGCTTCTGGTTGCTCTTCACTCCAAATGCGGCAATTTTGCTTATTTACGTAGCCATTCAACCAGAAATGAGCCTCATCGCTGAACAAAATTTGTCGATAAAAAAGCGGATTTTCCGAATGGACCACCTAAGACGCAGCCGCGGTCAACATTTAAATGAAATTATCTTCAAAAAGTAAATGTCATGTACCAATCTAACGTTTAAAATAAAGAACCGATGAGATTTTGCAAATTTTATGCGTTTTATTGTTTAAAAAAGTTCTCAAGCTCTTAAAAAATCACCCTTTATTAGAAAATCTGATAATGCCTCTCAAATGAAATCTATTAATTCAATTGCCTTCTTATTATGTGGTATTTATGCGATTTTTTCATGTCAATTTTCAAAATCAAACGTTTTGCTTTTCTCATGAAAAATAGACTCGTAAAAATTGTTATATACCATTCGACTTAGTTCGTCGAGCTGAGCACTGTCTCTGTGTGTGTATGTGTCAAATAATTTCGCTAGGGTTTCTCAGCGACGGTTTGACCGATTGGCACAAACTTAGGTTCAAATGAAAGGCAACCAAGGTAGGCAGCCAAACGAACCAACTCCGGATATTCGGGTTCCCGGTTTTCTATTAACGACGGCAGATAATAGTCATATAGTCAAAAAAGGATCTCACATTCCTTTCTCAGAGATTACAGAACCAATATTCCCAATCTTAGGGTCAAATGAAAAGGTTTTATGGTCCTACCAAAAAGTACTGCAAATTTTCGGATTCAACTAAAATTGACCCCATTGTCAAAATTTGATTGAAAACTAGTAGGGTTTGTACGTCATGTTAGTTGTTGGCAATACGAACCGACTTCGATTATACCGGTTCTCGGGTTCCGGTGCCGGAGGTACCTACAATAGTGGAACTCACTTCGTTTTCTCTTGGATGGCCTAAGCGATCCGAGAACTGTTTCATTCCCAAGTAGCATGTTAAGTTGCTGTCCTGTATTTTCTACTGATTGTGAAATTTATTATGTTAGATTATATTATTATTCTAGTAACTGTTGTGTCATGGAAAAAGAGCAAATTTTCTGTATTATGCAACATATCTTTTATTTCTTCTTTTACTATGAATATTTATTTACAACGATCTTTTGTGCTTTTGTAAATGAAAAATCGACAACGAACTGCATTTTTATGGTGGAACGTGTATTCGTACGCCCGAGTTTTTCAAGCACCTGTGAATCAACGTGTTTAGATGATAGTACATCAATTTCTGTGAAAATGACAGTCTTTTATTTTTATCATCGGAATGGTGTTTATAATACGTGTATTCAAACATTCCTAAAATTTTCAGACGATTTTAATCGAGCTAATGGTTATTCAACCTGAAAAATCTGATAATGATTTTTTCTTGAATATTTTCCAATATGGCATCGATGGTAACACTGAGTTGAATAGAAAATGGTTCACGCTACGTAATGACTTATATTATCTAGATAACAGAAAACATTTACATATTAATATTTCAGAAAGAAATGCTCTATGTTAGGTTTTTTTATCAGTTTAAATCTTCTAGTTGAATTAAACAACAATACAGAGTTGGCATCACTGGCAGTGCGATGCGGTGTCCTGGTGCTGCTCTCGAAAAAGTATAATTTAAATGTGTTTTTTTATACGTATAGTTGAAAATTTGGTTGAAATAGTTATTTTGAGTGATAGTGCAGGTGTGGCAAGTGTGTTTTTAATAGTGAGAGTGCTATTTATTGAATAATATTGTCATGTCATTGTCGGTGTTGTCGGACTTCTATGGAATGTGTGAAAGTTCACAAGTCGATCATGTCATTCAGACTGGTTTGGTCTGCAGCGGACCCATTCGCGAGTGTTTACATCATCTCGCGTTACTGACAGCAGAGCGAGCAGGAGAAAAGGGATACTGGTGAGATCGTTCCTTGGAGATATTTTATATATTTCTTACTTATTATATTTATCCTGAGTATCGAAAATCAGGTTTTGTTGAGATCATATTGTTTACCGAAACATATTCGGATCTCTTTCCCTCCCTACTAACAAATCTCCTATCCCGTGATGCTCGTGGAGATACAGTGGTACCCGCGGTCTCTAGAAACAACGAGTATCGGACTAACATTCCTTCCTTTCCCTCAGTAGCACAGCCTTTGGTCGTGGCCAGCGTCGTTATTGATCATTTAATAAAAAATTAGGAGTGAGTGAGTATATACAGTGAAAATGATTTGCTTCTCCCAAGCTTCATTTTCTTGGTTCATTGTACATTTCCACTCATTCGGTCAATCACGAAGTGCAACTACGGGCGATCTACTTCAGCTCAGCTCAGCTCTAGTTGAACTAAACAACAATACAGTATAGTAATTCATCTTAGCGGGCCCGACTTTTGTGATACGCACTGTATGTATTATTTTGGTAAGCTCAGGTGCTGTAGTTGAAAAACCAAGTTGTTCACGTGGTGATATATAACTTTGAGAGTAACTATGATAAACTTAACTTTTCGTTCAATATATTTAAAAAGTGATGTCAGATCTGCTCATTTTTTCCCTCGAGATGAAAACTCATGTCTGTAAGTGTTGCGTTCATTTTAAACAGATAAATCTTGAACAACTTTTTTGCTAGTTTTGAATTTTGTATCATTGTTTTTCTAAAACTGAAGAAAAAAATTTTGTACAGCAAGGTTCTCAATTCGGCTTAGCATTTTTTGCCTTGCGGAGACCATCATTTTACTAATTTTTCTTCCACAAGAGATTAATAAACATTTCGACATATATTGTGTCCGATACAATTATGACAGCTGTTTGGTTTTTTTTTTTTGAAAAGTTGCACAATTGTTATAGTTACTTCCGTTTTACATGACGATATGAAAATTTTTGCAGAACTGTTTCTGCAACTGTTAGTGAAACATGAACAAGTTGGTGATTTGCTGCACAATAGTTTTAGATGTATTTAAAGTTGTTCTACAGTGATTTTTTCGGTAGCGATAAGTTGCACAACCGATTTTAATATATTCAAAACAGTTGTTGAACATCTTGAAATTTCAATAAGTTACATTTGATTCTTGGGTTCTGTAGGTTATATTAGTTAATGCATAAACAATCTCTTTGGTTTCTTTCAAGAATCGAAGAGAAATATTTTGAATAGAATACCACAGAAGCTGTCAAACGATGTTCATCCAGGTCAGTTTGTGAGGTTATGTCATTTTGACAGCGAGGTGAGATTTGTCGAGATACCTCACCCGACTTGCATAATAAGGGCCAGTATTTTCTTGGAACAGTGGCTTTTCATTAAATCATTTATCGAAAATATTAACATGAAGAATCTGCAAATAAGTCACTTGGAATATCATGTAAAACTTCAGAACTTTGAACTGTCCATATGTGCTGTTTTTGTTGTCAATAAATGTCAATCATTTTTATTGTAACCGCGGTAACCGCTGGTGTGACAATTCACACACTCAAAGACATATGTAAATCGAACGATGATCCCATACTGAAGCTCATGATTTACTAATCTCAAAAGATCACGGCAAGATTATATTTCACCACGAGCATGCAGTTGAAAAATGATTGGGTTGTTTACATGCGTGGGAGAATATACAATATACAGGGGGATTATACGGATTAAGCGAACTAAAAAACATTAGTTACGGTTGGTCTGAGGGCTGTGTGAAAGAAATGCAATATTTTTCGATAAAAAAGATTTATTATCGTTGTTTTATTTTTAAGTTTTGATAGTCTAGCTGAATAATGGGTAACTTGTGAGCCATAAAATCTATGCTCTATTATCACATTTGTGTCCTTCAATAGAAACCTGTATAAGTTAAAATAAAGCATACTAGCTAACATCGTTCATGTTTGTTTGTTCGGTAACTCTGATTCTCCACCATTAATCCTGAACATCCCTGAATCACCCATTATCGATACTGTGCTGCGGTTTCATATCCCAAGGATACAGTTTTCGTTTGACTAGCGCTAGAGTGTAATCCTCAAGCATTTCGGGATTCTTTTTTGACTGATTCCGTAGATCCACCACCACCGATGCTGGCACTCGGTCGAAGACAATTTCATAGTCCATTCCGTGCACTGTGAACCCGGCCGGTGTGACTTCCAGGTGAGCAACCCGCTCGATGTTGCGAATGTCGGCCAGGGCTTTGATTTTGTCGAGATCTGAAAAACGATGAGAGAGATTGAGTGTGGGTTGGTACATGTGTGAGATTTTAGCCCAAAACAAGTACAATTAGAGGCAAAGACAGCAGATATTTTGAAAAATGTACTATATTGTTCCATACGGGATGGTTTCCTACTCTCCAAAGGTGAAGAAGATTGCAATGTCGTGGTCAATGGAGGAAATCTCGGCGCACAATCTTCCAACTGTTCCGCTCGCTGATATTTGGTGAACGCAATGTGATAAAATTTATCCGACCACATCCATTTCGTGAAGCATCTGAAGGTGAAAAAATTCAGCCAGTAATCCCCTAGGTAGAACAGGTTGCATTATACTGCATCACTGAACACTTAGATGTACAAAAATAATCATCTTCAATTTTCTTAATCAACAGAGCAAGAGGTCCAGATTTTCGATCTACAACTTCCGAAATCGAACATCGTATTTTGATCCCAGATAAAATGCATGAATCATCGAAATGCGGAGCTTTTAATGGAGCTAATGCTTGGTTGTATCCAATAGTATTCAATCGTGACGATATTTCAAAATTTAAAATCTTCGAATTTTATACCATCTTCTATTTAGCTCAAAGTTAAAAATTTGCAAAGGGATTTTCTGTAGGAGCTAAATCTTTTCCCATAAATCCCATTGACGCCTTACTGGACTAGCATGATCTTGATAAAATTGGGCCTCAATGAGCCGCATGGGGCAGGCAAGTATGTTCGCGGGGGCCCTCCTGTCGACCTACTGACAGCGTTCAGGCCAAACTTGTCAACAATTTCGTCAAGCAGCACACAAACTCGTTAACAAGACTCGTAAAGTGTTCGCAACTAGACAACCTCGTCTTTTGTTAACATATGGAGTATTTCGGAATGGTTTCACGTTGTAGAAATTTGTTTTTTTAAGTGCGAATAAATAAAGTTTGTGCAGTGAATGTTTTCAAACCTAATCATATGAATGTTTTCGGAATGGATTTGATCAGTAGGAGCCGAAAAACATGAGTTGAGGTCGTTCCGAAATCCAAGATGTCGACTTCTGGATTCCCAGTATTCCATTGAAACTCTTATAATATGGGTATTTTCTGAACGAGTCTGAAGAGCAGATTCCGAGAAACTTTGGTTGAGGTCGTTTCGAAATCTAAGATGGCGACTTCCGATTTATTGATATTGCGTAAGGGTTTTCAAGGAATGTCGATAAACCGATGCTCGCCAACTTGGAATTCGAAATGACATCAAACATCATTTTCCGGCATTTGTTCATTGAACCCTTTCCGAAAATGCCTTCTTGCATTTAATCATTAAACCCGTCAAAGAACAGGGCCTGAATATCAGTCCTGGGGAATACCTGAAGTGTCGTTGATAGATTTGGAGTATGTGTTTTAATGGCGTCCAACTTGTTAACGTTTTGTAAAATATGATTCAATCAAATTCAACAAATATTGTTCAATGCCATATTTTTTTCAAATTTGGAATAGCGATAATGATAGTCCATTCTATCGAAAGCTTTCCTTATGTCACACCAACAGGGTTTCTACGTAATTTCCTGGGTCCATAGCTTCCTAAGTGAATGTAATGAATTGCAAGAAATTTGTTGAAGCTGAACGACGTTTGAAAAAGTCTTGCTGTCTACTGAATATGTATTTTTTTACTTGTTGAAGTAGTTTTCTATTGATTTTTTCATAATGGCCCGATAATTATGTACGTCTGATTTTGAGCCTGATTTAAGAACATGTGCTAAATACTGTCCTAGAAAGTATGGACGCAACAAAAAACCGCTGCCATTTCGCAATGGTTCAGAATCTGTCAATTTTTATGGCTGTGTCCTGTTGTTTACACTCTTCTCTAACCACTTGTGCAGTTGTTTATTCGTTTTCATTAGTTTGTTTCGAAATGCGTGGACAGCAGAACAACGTCGAAAAATTGTGTACAAATGGTGCACAGAACGTGGACTGTCACTGAGAAAGATAGCAAAACTGGAAGGAGTAAGTGAAAAAGCCGTGCGAAATGCAATCAGGAAGTTCGGTGAGGATAACACCTTTGAGGATAAACCGAAAACGGGTCGAAAAAAAGGTCCTGCTAACCCTCAGTTGGATAAACGTATACTGAAGGCGTTCGAGCAAAAGAAGGAGGTTTCAGTTCAGGATGTGGCCAAAAAAGTGGGCACTTCGAAGTCAAATGCTCTTCGTGCTAAAGAACGTTCGAATCTTCAAACCTATAAGAAGCAGAAACAACCAAAACGTAGTCCAAAACAAGAAGCATCGATCAGGCCGAGGGTTCGAAAGCTGTACAATACGATTCTTGCTGGAAATTTGAACTGCATAATCATGGACGACGAAACCTACGTGAAACTCGATTACAAATCCTTGTCGGGACCACAATATTATACGGTGCGAGAAGGGCAAGTGTTAAACCAGTCCGAGACATCGATTGAAGTCGAAAAATATGGTCTGGCAAGCAATTTGTTGTTGCAGTAACATTTCGAAACCCTTCATCACCAAAGAATGTTTACAAACACGACTTCTACCCATAATTCGAAGCCATAAGGATCCTGTTGTCTTCTGGCCAGATCTTGCTTCTCGCCACTGATTGAAATCAACGGTAGAATGGTATACTACCAAAAATGTCACTTTTGTCCCAAAAGTCATGAATCCACCAAATTGCTCACAACTTCGACCAATTGAGGAATATTGGGCATTAACGAAGGCACATCTTAGGAAACATGTCTCGGCAGCCGAAACCATTCAACAACTCGAAAAAGATTGGAAAAAAGTTTCAAAACTTGTCGCCAAGAAGTCTGTACGGAATTTAGTGAGGAACGTTCGCAAGAAGGTGCGCCAGCTAGTCTACAATGGCTAAGTAGCAAATGTTGAGAATAATATTCTGTTGGTGTAGTATAATATTATCAGTATATCGAATAAAATTTGAATATCTAACACTTGTGAATTATTTACAGCGAAATCAAAGTGCGTCCATACTTTCTGGGACAGTCTTTATAGTATGCACTTCACAAACTAGATATTTATATTGAACATCTTACAAAAAAGTTGTAATTTCAATTGAAAAAGATCTTGTTTGAATATTATTCAGTTCTTCTATAAAATGATAGTTGGAATCAGCTAGGTGAGTTATTGTCATCATGCCAAAGGGTTTAATCTGTTACAAAGAATGAACAATTTCGCAATAAGCGAGAAAGTCAATTATAAATCTATTTCGTCCGAGATGTCAGTTTGAACATTACGCTTTGGTGTAATAGCAAAAAGCATTAACTTTACGTCTGCCTAGTGGTTTATGCTGAGCCGGAAGGTCGCGCTAGAAGCTCAACATAAGCTGCTACGCACTGATAAGTCAAAGACGAGACGTAAATTAACTTTGAAAATGGGTATGTGCACCTTGCATTGATTTTGGGGGTTTATTAGGGTAACAGAGGTATTTTGGCCCACTTTAGGATTGATTTTATTTTGGCCCACTTACTAAAAATTTCCACCAAATGTTGTAATATCTTTGAAAAGCCCGTCCGCAATAGGTAATTTATTGTGATTAGCTTCAAATTGATGCAACATGGGTTACTTAAAATCGGTTAAATCCATAAAGTTTGTTAGGTGGGCCAAAATATATGAAGTGGCCAAAATACCTCTGTTACCCTATTTCCCTTCAAATTATCAGAGCTTTTTTCCCTTCAAATTATCAGAGCATTTTGATTATAAATTGGATGACAAAATTGACCGTCCTAAACAACATGTACAAATGTGCCTCCCTCATATTGGTCAAACAAAAATATTCATGTTTTATAAGCATACATAGTTAGTGTCTGTTTTACTAGCGAACAAAACATGTCGTAAACTCAATACACTCAACCGCTGAAAATATTCATCATAATATGCAGACCATATTTTCGATGATATGGAGATAAAATTATGTTGTTGCGTTAAATACAACAAGAGATTGGCTTTTAAATTTTACCTATTCTTATACAGCGTAAATTTTGAAAAAGCTCCCCGCATAACATCGGGAACATGCATGAATGGTCACGAAACTCTCAAAGACTTTATGTGTGACTATTTTCTTACGATAACTCCATTTCAGAGAGGCGCGTTCTGAGTACCGCTATTGAAAGTATATGTGTGCAATTCCACCTAGTACATTCTATGGTATATGCCCGGTCAAAGTATTTGTTTTATCGCGTTGCAACTTCAGCATCACCGTCATCAGTTCTATCTAATTATTGGCGGTTTAGTTAATAAATTCCTAGCATTCGCTTTAGGCTTTGCTGTCAACCTTAGTAGAAATGAGTAAACCACTCGAAATGTGGTGGATTTCTCGTGATCGTAGGTTTCACAGACACTGGATGTAACTGCACATAGCTTGCCTAGTCATCAGAGGAATGATACTTTTTTTTACTATTTGGCATATGTCAGACGCCGACGATCAGAGTTCATATGAATTGCAATTAATCGATTTTGTTTTGGTGAAACCGTTCACCTCACAGGTATACCGGTGTAGCAAAATTACTATCTTATCTGTTGTTAACCCTTACTGATATGACAAAAAACACGGTTCGCTTATCATTGAGAATCTTTACCGGAATAAACCTACCTCTTATCACAAAATACCAATGATTGGTTTCCCCGCTATCCGTTTTCCGAGATTGACCACGTTGAATAAAATTGTCCCACTGGAGGGTTTTCTCGCTCTTTCTCAAGGACACCAACACGACAAACATGATCAAACACAGGACGAACAAGGCAAACGTTAGAAGAAACATCTTGTTCGTCCCACTAATCACCATCTTAGCAATCGGTAATTTTCATCCAATCACACTGCCCACGGTTCACGATCCCTCGTTGATCTCATTTAGCAATTTTGCTGAAGATATTGCATATCCAATGCTCCTTCGGTTTCGAATTCGGGTCACATCGCTCTAAGGGCACATAACTGAATTGTGTATTGAATAACAATAACAACGATTACAGCTACAGCAACTAAACAAATGCAACAAAATATAGGATCCGCCTTTCTTCACCAACTCACCAGCTTGCTTTGATTAAAACTAACAACAACAGAGTACCACAAAATGCTACCTCAACTGAGTCACTTTGATGGGTTTTGTAGCTACTGCTGTTGGTGCTGCCGCTTCTGCGTACGGCCTGAGAGCGGGATGCTCGCGAGAGTTGGTGACCATGCGGTTTTACATGCGCGGTCTCACTTGTATGCTGCGCGAAGATGTTTACCTTCTAACATGTGTTTATGGGGATGGTGAGTGACTTGCTACCATGCCCGCCCACATATGCGATCGCAATTGAGTGTACATAGGGAAGTGTTGGGTGAAACTGGCATTTGAGTCATCGTTGCGTTTACCTACGGATTTCACTCAATATTTGTGATACATAATTAAAAATATTAGGAATTGTGTAAATTGGAAAAATAGATTTAGCAGTCTCAAATTTATTGTTTAATCTAGAAATTTATGGTAAATTTAGAAACGTCAACTTGCAAATGAACGCTCTTCAGATTGTGGGCCAATAACGTCATTTGTTTATGTCAAAGCAGTGGAAGAGATCTTACAGTGAATTACATGATACAGTTTTGCATTTTCGTTATGAGAGTTTTTCTACTGAGTATATTGTAAATTGGATAATATGGTTATACTGTTGCAAAAAAAACGACGGAATACAGACTTTAACGGACACTCATACAAAGTGCTACTTCACAAACTGAGTGACAGTGTATATTCGCTGTTCATTCTGTAGTCATTGGTATACATGATCAGTCATTCAACAATTTTGTTAGAAGTATATTCGAATTAGGATTAGAGACCTCAAATGACGTTTAGTTTTCGAAAAATTACCGTTTTTTTTGCTTTTTCCTAATTCGTTTAGGCATACATATTTAATATCGATAAAGATCACTCACCTGGTGTATTGAACTAAAACTGAATAACATACAGTTACTCATAAAATTGATCGTACACACGTATGATGCTACATTTTATTGCAGTTTCTTACTGTTGCTAGCTAATTTTGTAATTTATTTTGAAGTGATTTTGCAATGCACATTGTTTTGAAACATAATTGAACGAAAACTTAGATTAAAATTATTTTGTTGTTAAAAATAATCGATTTATAAGGAAATGTATGCCTTTTTTAATCTCACAAAATTGATCGTACACCAATATCGACACAATTTACTATGAACTCGTTTTGTGTGTAAGCTGTCAGTGTTAGAGTAAACAACAATAAAAGTTTGTTTTAGCCTTGGTTTGAGAGTTATAAATTAAAATACAGAGAAAACCGTTATTTTTTGTGATAGAAGGCAAAAGAAAGCAAAAAGACATTTCTACAAGAAAATTGATCATTTCCTTGCGCTGTAAAGGAAAATCCTTACGCGAAATAGGAGAAATCGTTGGACGACCACATTCCACCGTACAGAATATCATTGACAACTGGAAATACGAGGGAATTCTGAAGAACAAGGCAGAAAGAGGAAGAAAACGGATCCTTTCGGAAGTTGACGAACGGTTTATAGTTCGCAAAATACGAAATAACCCGAAAATAAGTGAACCGAAATTGACGGCGGATGTGTCTCAAGATATCAACCGACCTATTTCAACTGAAGCTGTTCGCCGCGTTCTACGGAAATCTAATCTGCATGGTCATGTTGTCCGTAAAAGCCATTCATATCAGCAGTAAATCAGAAGTAGCGGCTTGAGTTCGCCAAAACCCACGTAAGCAAACCACTGGAGTTTTGAAATCAGGTAATATTCACTAAATTGCTTGGATTTGGTGGCAGACAAATTTTTCGGAAAGAGCCGAATACAGAGCTCAAATATAAAAATTTGAGACCAACAGTGAAACATGGTGGTGGCTGTGTTATGTTGTGGGGTTGTATGGCAGCTTTCAGGCGCAGATACACTGGAGTTTATCGACCGGAATATGGACAAAATGCTATACATGGATATCCTAAAACGTAACCTAAAACCAAGTGCACAAAAATTAGGACTATCATCAGGATATTGTTTCCAACAGGACAATGATCCAAAACACACCTCACATGTTGTTCGGGAATGGCTGTTATATAACGTTCCTAAGCAATTCAATACACCACCACAGTCACCAGACATGAATCCCATCGAAAACCCATGGGATAAAATTAATCGGCAGTTCAAGGATACTAACACTTCACACGCTGAAATAGGTTAAAACCGGGGGTAAATAAACGATATAATAATAATAACACGCTGACACAGAAAATAAAATAAGTATGGGAAAACATCCGAGCATCTTGCGCAAACAACTAGTGGACCCAATGCCCTGTCGTTTGTATGCCGTAACCGACGCTAAGGGAGGCCACACTAAGTACTAAATTTGATATTCCAATCCGCATTCCCCAGCTACACTTAATAATGCAGGTTTCCATAATGATTGTACGATCAATTTTGTGAGATAGAACTAAGGCGGTTTTTGTTGCATCGAACCGCCAAATGGGAAGAATCTTAATATTTAAATAAAATGTATATTAATCCAATTCATGAAATATATAACATTGAAATTATATATATTTTGTTACTTAAAACTTACTAATTGAACTACAAAATGTGAAAATGTGATATTTTTTCGAGTGTGCGATCAATTTTGTGAGTAACTGTATGCTGGCATATTGATGCCAGCATATGTTATTTAGTTTTAGTTGCCGCCTAATCGATTTGTATTGCTTCTTTTCGACAAATGTTAACTGAGAAAAGCGAAAAATAAATGAAATGAAAAGACAGATATGTATTCTAGATTAAATCAGTTATAAATTTAGAACGGAAAAGCTAGCCTAGGCAGGCTCATATAAACATGATCAGAAGAAAGAATTGAATTCTATTGTACCTCCTACTTGACGGGGGTCGAACATTGAATTCAAGTGAAGTTCTTCTCTACAGTGAGCTACTGACACCCGTCCCTACTGTTATATTGGTGAGTAAGAGTTGTGAAGCAAACTCTTGTGTATTGCGTATTGATTTAGTAGATTTTTTGTGCATAGATTTAATATATTTAACTAACCATTTGGAGATTTTTCGGGTGGGACTTTCAACTGAAGAAATAGTTTTTCTCATTTCATTTCCAGGCTTGACAATTTTGCGCAAAAATTTAATTTTTGGTAAAGTTGGGTTGGATTCAGATTTATATCGATGTTTGGGTTGCAGTGTTTTAGAATAGTTTACAATGTCAAGGAGAGGATCGTCTCTTTGTTTTCTACATGGGTCGTTATCGATTTTACAGAATATCTGCGCATCATAATCTTCTTTGTCTGAAATAACCACTTTATTTTCCTAATCCTCCTTTATGTAGAACACAGGCTTTTCCCGCAATTCCCGATTCGCAATATGTATTCTACATAAAGACTGATAAGGGAAATAAAGTGATTATTTTGGTCAAAGGAGATTTTGATGCCCAGATAGATTTTTACTAAATCAATAAGCAATACTCAAGAGTTTGCTACACAACTCCGGAGCTCAGGTACTATCAAAGTTGATCATATAATTGGAGCAAAATATAATGAAAAGTGGACAATGATGGGAAACATTAGGCAAAATCAGCCCTTCTATTGGCTCCAAATGTTCTCTTAAAATCTATCAAGATTGCTTCTTTGCAAATCGGAGATAAAAATCATCAGTTTAGTGCAAAGCAAATTTACACCAAATGAGTGCAAATAAATCCCGCGTTTGAATGCTTCGCGTTCGAAAAAAACGCATCGAACAGTATTCAATATCGTAGAGAATTCCACAATTTGACCCTTGTGTTGTCCAGAAATGAATCCGGTACATTACTCACATGCATGTTTTTTGTTCATATTCAATTAAAAAAACAGTTTGTTGAAGAATCCCTTAAAAATATCTTTGAAAATATGAGTTATATGAGAAAGGTATCATAATGAATTGAAACAATTTTTTTATTTCAATCATCGAAAGACAAATAATGTTGACACTTACATGCTAGAACAGTATGTACAACATTTGCCTAAATAATAGTATAGTTCATCAACATTTACTAGCTCTTTTGAAATGACGTCTTTACAAAGTAAGGCAGGATATTTAGCGGGGCAGAGTAGTTTTTCAACCATCGGCCTCCCTCGTACACCGTGTTGTTGTTACCATCCCGCCAGCTTCCCCTTGGTAAATAGATGTCACGCGCGACCGCAAACTCGACTATAACCGGTGCAATCAGAATGTCTTCCCCGAGGAGATATTCTGGGGAAAAAAACGTTACAGCGAGACTGATCTAGTTCCATTTTCGAGGTAACTTACCATCGTAAATTTTTGAGGCATCTTCGTCTTCCGGATCTAGCCACCAAAGAGGTAGATTCACCGGAATACCTTCCTCCACCGCCAGTCGCATTCGCTGTAGAATGTAGTCGGAATAGTCCTCGTGTAATTGAACGAATTGTTTGGTTATTTCCACAGTCTGAAACGGTATAAAGTCAATTAAATCTAAAAAAATCAAATGCCCATGCGGGCACAGCAGCTGCTCACCTCCAGATCAATATCCCATGGCGTCTTGGAAAACTGCATACTAGGCATAAATGTGTTAACCTGCATCTACCGGATGAACAACTCCTTGGACAATGTACCCCAATACACGTTGCCACCAATCATATCGGGCAGCACGAATGGGTATCCGTTCAAGTTCATTTGCAGCAGAGTAGGAATCACCGACTTCAGCCCGTTGCGGATGCCCCAGTGGGTATCCAAATCAATCATCCGTACAAATACCGGTAGATCCTGTGTCAACCAGCCGGCTCGAATCTCTATCATCGAACCGAATGTGGCACACATTCTGACATAGCTGGTGGTCTGGCTGGACGGCAGCAATTCTTTGGGACCCTCGATATCCGGATCTTCCGGACCCCAACCTGTTTCACCGGCGTCAAACTTGAAACTGTCGATTCCTAGCTCCCTTAGTTCCTTCAATCGCTGGCTGAACCATTCAACGGCTGACGGGTTGTTGAAGTTGACGTACGATGCACTAGTACCCCAACTATTCCACCATGCGGTGGTGTACTCGATGTTGACGTCGTGTGATTTTATTAAATAGCTTAGAATAATAAAAAAAAAGAAAAATAAATAGTAATTACTATGAAGCGGCACATGTTTTTAGAACGTCTTATACTTAACATGTAAGTAAACAATGTTTCTAAAAACAAAATAATGCTAAGGTTTGAAAACTATCGTCTCTAAACGACAAAAGTTAAGCCAAGGAATGAAGTAACGAAAAGGAACCCCTAACAGACAAGAATCGAATCAGTAAACCATCTTCAATTCATGAAACCGCTCTTTATATGAGCTGCCCTAGAAATGTGGCGAAAACCTCATCTCAGAATATTCACGATCATCATTGTCTCTAAGAAATGATCTCGTCACATCAACAAGAAGAGCCATTTCACGGATTGAGAAAAGTTTACAAATTTTGATCTTGCCTTGGGGGTATGATTTTTTGTTTAGGTATTGATGAGAAAGCTTCGGAAACTATCATATCCTACCCATTCGACAGTGCTTCCGTGTACCATGGTTGGCAGTTTGTGTTCATGAACGGATGAATCCAAAGTGTCACTCGAAAGCCTATTTCTTTCATCTGCCTCGTAAGCTCCGTGACATTCGAAAACGTTATTGGATTGAAGACCAATGAACCGTAGCAGTTCTCCCAGTAGTCGTCGATGTCGAGTTGTGCATTTTTGAAACCGTATGAATTAATTTCTTTGGCAAAGTTCAATACCGTGTCTTGGTTGATAGGGCGGCCATATCGCGCCCAGGTTGACCAGATCGGATATCTAACCATGCGTTCATCCGGTATACCAGTCGGTTTGTTCAGCATTTTCTCAACTGCTTTCATATGTGCCTCTTTTGCATCCCTTGCCAGTCCAATGCGATAGTTGAAGACGAAACTACGGTCGTACGTGTAGTAAGGTAACTCTTTTTTAGCAGTCAAACTTAACGCGGTTGCATTCTGAGTAATAAACAGCGGAACTTCTTTCTCAACGTAGAAAAACACACCCACCGAGTTCAGCCAGTAGCGTTCTGAAACCGCCGCATTGTGCGAGGCTTTCGGTACATAGGCATAATTTTCCAAGCGGAGATTCTGCACCGGATAATACTGGTCCCCCTGTTCCGGACCGCCGTACCATTGGACCTCCCGTTCCTGAATAATCTCGTCGGTGTGGATCACATCGGATATGATTTGCCATTTCTGAAGGGTTCGCGTAATACTAATTAGAGAAAAATCGCTTGTGTCTTCGACTTTTCTGATTTCGATTTGCTGGCCGTGGCCCTCCAACCGAAGACCATCAGTGATCGCTTCCACCTTCGAATCATCGGTGAAGTCGTGGTCAAGCGTGATACGTTGTATTGTGGTGCCATCTGAAATTGGGAAGCAGAAAATACGATTTTTAGATTGATTATCACAGCTAGACATATAAAGACTGTTTTCTCAAACAAATTAAATTTGTTGTCCATTGCTTTTCAGTGTACGGACCAAAATTGTTAATTTTTTTTGTTACATTCGTGCACTTAATCCTAAAATCCAAACGCGGCCCATGAAAGAAAAGGAATGCATCTCTGAATTAACCGATGTTTTTAGGAGGCTTGTTTTTAGGGATTACTCTATTGTAGGAAATTGTTTTGACAGTGTAAAGTGACGTCTCTACTCAGTACTGTTTGGCCAATCATCATGAATAGATTAACTTCAGAATAAAACTTATATCGTGGGAATTTTTTTCAAACATCAGGTTAAATTATAACCGTTTGTAGTGCAAAATTCTCTTCAGATATGAGGCACATTTTCGGTTGAATGGATACGAAGCAAAATTGTCGTATTTGGAGCAAATATAATCAACATAAACAGCTAGGCAGGCTTAAAGTTATTGCTATTTGCAATACACTTATAATTAGCACCGAAGTGCTAAGTCCATCCTGACGTGCCGAACGAAGGTGCAGGTGGCACAGGTTGAACATAAACTGTTAAGCACTGACGAGTCTAAGATAAAACGTAAAGATAATGAAATTGTTTGTTGTTTTTACGTTTCGTCTTCGACTCATCAGTGCATCAGCAGATTATGTTGAACTGCTGATTCAAAACCCCCGGATCAACATAATCCGCTGAGCAGACGTAAAGGTAATGCTTTTTGCAAAACAGTTGTTTGCTCCGAAGCGCTATGTCTAACCTGACGTGCCGAAAGAACGAAACAAATTCGACGGCATACTGACCGCTAACAGCAGTTCAACATAATCTGCTGATGCACTGATGAGTCGAAGACGAAACGTAAAAACAAGAAATAAGTCATGTGCACTTTGCACAAACTGGCTACACACGAGGTACCAAACCCTCCAAATGACGAAAATATGTTAGCAGTCAGTATGCCGTCGAATTTGTTTCGTTCTTTCGGCACGTCAGGTTAGACATAGCGCTTTGGCGCAAACAAGTGTTTTGTAAAATTCATTAGCTTTACGTCTGCTCAGCGGATTATGTTGATCCGGGGGTTTTGCATGAGCAGTCATAATTTTCATAATCTTTGTTGCCAAATCTTCAATATATGAATATGGACGAAATGTGGTTTCAACAGGATGGTGCAACTTGTCATACTGCGGCCGAAACAATCGACTTATTGAAAGAACATTTCAACAACAACATTTTTTCGAGAAATAGACCGGTGCATTGGCCTTCACGTTTGTATTATTTGACACCACTCGATAATTTTTGTGGGGATGCGTCAAGTCATTGGTTTATGTGTATAAACCAGAAACGATTGATGCTTTTGAAACCAAACAAGCCCTTAAATGCTCGAAAAAGTGTACGAAAATTGGACCTCCAGAATGACCTTTGTATAAAATTGTCGTGGCGGAAATCATATTTAAATGTTAATTGCCAAGAAATTATCTACCAAAAAAATGTGCTTTATTTAAATCTCAAATCATGCGTATGCGTCAAGTCATTGGTTTATGTGTATAAACCAGAAACGATTGATGCTTTTGAAACCAAACAAGCCCTTAAATGCTCGAAAAAGTGTACGAAAATTGGACCTCCAGAATGACCTTTGTATAAAATAGTCGTGGCGGAAATCATATTGAAATGTTAATTACCAAGAAATTATCTACCAAAAAGCCCTTAACTTCAGAGGGGGTACCTCTGAAAAAATACCCTTTAGTAAGTAAACCATTCAAAAATATTGAAGCTATTTTGCGACAGAAACTATCAATCTTGGTAACTAAACGCACACAAACGATCGGCGAAGCTCGCACAAGAAATTTTTTGCACCACAAGACATAAGGAGTGTATCGAAAATAAGCTATCCACATACATTTGTGTTGTACGCATGTATTTGTGATGTTTTTTTTTATGCTCAGATCACAGCATGCTGTTCGTTTGACTGTCAGCTTTCGTTTGTTTACTTGTTTGTACGATTGAAATTCTGCGTTTTCAAAACGTCACGTATTGAAAAGGAAGTGAAAATTAAGGTTCTGGACACATGGCTAAGTGAGAAGGGTATTACTATGCGAAAATTGGCAAAACAGTTTGGAAATCATCATGCCAGTGTTAAAATCATTATTAATAAGTTTGAGGAACACTGTTCTTTGGATGAGCTATCAGGATGAGGCAGAAAAACCGGTTCTTCCAACCAGAAACTGGACCAGAAATGGGAATCTCTAATCATGAAGAACAAATCAATATCAATACGTGATTTGGTCAAAAATCAAACGAGTGTCGGAATCAGTGTCTCCAGAGGAGAATGCTGCCTTTATATAAGAAGTATAGTACACCTCCACTGTTTTGGCCGGATTTAGCGTCGGCTCACTATGCCAAAACCACTCTCAATTGGCTTGCGGAAAAGGGTATACATTTCGTTGAGAAAAATATCAATCCACCAAATTGCCCTCAGATTCGACCCATCGAACATTACTGGGCAATCGTGAAGTGGGTCTTCAAGAAGACTGGTAAGGCAGCTGGGAACATGCAGACGTTCAAGAAAATTTGGGCTCAAGCGTCCAAAAAATGCGATGCAACACTTGTCCGGAACTTGATGAAGAGCGTTCGATCAAAAGTTCGAAAATTCTTGAAGGAATAACTTAAATTTTATCCGCTTTTCGTTACGCTCAAGTTTAACATCGTACGATAAAGGATCAATTTTTAGTTTGAATAAAATATTTTTTTTATCATAATTTGAAAGAAAAATTTGTGGATAGCTTCTTTTTGATACACTCCTTATACCAAAGCCAACATGAAACAAATACCAGAGAAAAGAAAACAAGTTAATGTTGGCTGTTGCTGACAACGTCTATAGAAAGCGGTTGTTCAAATTCATGAAGAAAATCCTCAGCCAGTGTTTCATTACATCTGGTATTATCAATTTTCATGTTTTCTTCTTAATTTCAGCAGGAATATAAATGTTTTGGCACGATTTGGCATCTTGCCGGTATGTCTGACTTGTTTTTGGTTAGTTCAAAAACAACAGTGATTTTCTTTCTTAAATAAAATCAACCCTCCGAAAACGTCGGTAGGGCCGTTCATTTTTTCAATATGGCGGCTCTGAAACAGTTCGATTTTTTTGCAGGTGTTATAATTTCTTGGAAACCAATCATCGGAAAGCAAAAAGGAAAACAGTTTCATATTCTGTATCGAATTGACTATGGTTGGAAATGAAAAATTTCCACCGAGAAAAAAAACAAAATGGCAGTAATTTATCGTTTTGGACCCATTTTTTGCACTTTTAAATGTTAATAACATTTCTAAATACAAAGAATATTTTTGATTGTAGTTCCTACCGGATCAAGGTCATTTCGCCGAAAGCCATTTCGCCGAAAGCCGTTTCACCGAAAGGGTCATTTCGCCGAATGGGCGAATGTCATTTCGCCGAATGAGCGAATGTCATTTCGCCGAATGGGCGAATGTCATTTCGCCGAATGGGCGAATGTCATTTCGCCGAATGGGCGAATGTCATTTCGCCGAATGGGCGAATGTCATTTCGCCGAATGGGCGAATGTCATTTCGCCGAATGGGCCACTTCGCCGATTCCTGCGATTGTCTTAATATTATAATTGGAATTGATTTAATATAAACACAAATGAATGATAAAAAGTTCACGCCCGTTTTGTTGACCTACAGTTGTACTTCTTGAAAAAAGGTTGATTCATGAACCTCAGAACGAAGTTCCCAAGGAAACTTGTTAACTATTAGCCACTAAGCATCGAAGCAATTGCATAAGTGTATCTACCAAGCAAATGTATGTGGTATTTTCCGTTTGCTAAGTGAAAAAATATCTAATGCGGCTTCGCCAGATCGATTTGATTCGTGTGCTGTCCGACCTCGCTACCGCTCGCACGGGCCTAACTAAAGCAAATAAACCTAGCTTTACCTAGAATGGGTAAACGAGGCGGTTACAAGTTTTTTATGCAAGAGGCGGCCAACTCAGACGGTGTCGCCTCGGCGGCTTTATGCCACCGAGACATCCTGGCTTCGGTTATGTGGCAGCGCCACATCAGTTGTACAGGAGGCATAATAACACAAAAAATAGTAATATTATGTATTCGAAATTACTCTTTCAGTGAAATATCCCTTTTGGCCAAATGACTACCACTACAACTACTTTTTAACTTATCACTTAATAAATGTACTTTTCCTAAAGCATGGAAATCTTTTTTTCTTGTACCTGTATTGAAATCTGGTTCAAAATCTAACATTCGGAACTATCGTGGAATAGCCATTATCTCTTGCATTCCAAAATTATTTGAAAAAATTGTAAACGAAAAACTTTTTCAACAACTGAAGAATGTAATAACTAGCAAGCAGCATGGCTTTTTCAAAAGCAGCAAGGCTTTTTCAAAAACCGTTGACATATTTTTAGGAAATCAAATAGTAGAAAAAAGTGAAATTGTACGAGATTTAGGTGTAATCTTGGACTTCAAACTAACATTTGTGGAACATTACAACACAATAATCGAGAAAGCAAACAGTATGCTGGGCTTTACCAAACGTTTCAGTCATAATTTCCAAGACCCTCATACTATAAAATTGCTATATAGTACATATGTCAGACCCATTTTGGAATATTGCAGCCTAGTATCATAAATCAAATAAACATAGATTTCCCAGTGTAATACTAATGTAGTTGAGCAACCCGTGACAGCAAAAGCACCGTCTGGTGGAGAATGGGTGCGTAAATGCTCCTAAAATGCATGCATAAAATTGCCTGCGCATTTAACAAAACCGCAGTAGCTAATGGAAAAAAGTACACCCGTTTCTCACTAGAGGTGCTGTTAGTGTCACCGTACAGTCGGAAATCTATGTTTATTTGATTTATGCTAGTATGGAATCCATATAACATTATTCACGAAGAACGCATTGAATCGACACAAAAACAATTTCTTTTATATGCACTTCGTGAATTAAACTGGACAGCATTTCCTCTACCATCGTATGAAGCACGCTGCAAGCTCATTAATAAACATACACTTAAAGAACGCCGCAACTTTGCAATGCTTTATTTTATCAGCGACATTATTTCTCAAAGCATTCAATCAGCTCCATTATTATCGCAATTAAATTTTTATACACATAGCCGTCAACTACGTTCCAGGAAATTATATTTAGAGAAACATACTCGAACAAATTAAGCAAAATACAGTCCAGTCAATCGAATAATGCACCATTACAATCAATACTGCGAACATCTTGACCTTACTATGTCAAAAAATCAAATATAATCTCAGCTTGTCGTAGAAATAATGCGTAGTATGTAAGTGAACATTGTAAACAATTTATATGTAGTCTACATTGGCTTGACGAAATAAATAAATAAAGTAAATAAATCGAAGTCGGTTTTATGGTTACAATCTTCGGTCCAGGAAAGCCGACTTTAATTTGTTTGGTCGTCTACTGATAATGGAACGATTGTTTCGCCGCTTTCAGTGACGGTATAAATATATAAAAAATCTTCTTTCTGTAATTCAATATGAGACCAGCCAGAAAATTTTCACAGGAGCCAAGAGCTATTCGTGTGTGGTGCGAATGGCTGTTCAACACCGACTGAACCGTTCGAGATCGTCTTATTGTTCACATACTATATTTTTCTTTGCTTCTGTAGTCCTATCCAAGAAAGCAATGGATATGATTCTATTTTTTATGTAACATTTATAAAAGCTTTCTAGCTGGGTAAAACTTACAGCAAAATTTTACCCTATGGGAAAGTGAAAGGTTTTTGTTTGTGAGCATTAGATAATTTAATTTTAATTCTAGTTCATTAGGACACCTATTGAAAGAATTTCAAGCAAAAAATACACAAATGTATAACAAACATTTTTTGCTTCAGACCATCGCCAATATGCTAACGTTGTCTAGGTCCAAAACTCAATTCCAGTGGTCCAGGGTTCAGTTCCAGAGTCCAGATTCAACGTTCAATTTCAGATTTAGAATTCATTTCTAGTATTCATGTCCGGAATCCTGCTTCAAAACTCGGTTCTAGGTCTAGATTTTTGTTTCAAAATTCAGGTTCAGAATCTTGGACCAAAACAGCGATGTTTGTTCTATGAAAATAGGCAAATCGGCATTTTACGTAAATGTAATTCGTATGGTGTGCAGCTCTGCGTTCGAGTGATGGATGTTTTATTCGTGTGATCATCATGCAGCTATGTCTCTGGCGTTACTCACCCACCTTTTTTCTAACGAGTTCGATTAAATACTAATAATTTCGAGCAGAGAATAAATATTTTTGATAAAATAAGGGGCTGTCACAAATCAAATCAATATTTACGACTGTCGCCCTCCAAGCTTGGGTTTGTTAACTACACTGAGTGGTTTGTTTTCATATGGGGGGAATAGGGTCTTAAAAATCAACTGGCCGAAGTATCCAACTTGTCTCTGCCTTGGCAAAGAACAACATAAAATATGTTTGGAGAAACCATTCAGAATTTTTCTCGCTAAGGGTGACTTGATTAATAGGATGATGCTTTATAATATTCATAATAGACAGGAAATGAACCTCACTAAAATATCTGCCAAACTTCAGAATTTTTATAAACTTAGACTCAAATGATAGGCACTACTGCTGCATAAATTTTTTTCAAAATTTTATATGGCTCTAGCTTCCGATTCCGGAATTACGAATTAATGAAACTGCTAATTCGAATATGAATTACAAATTGAAACAGTTCTGAGTCCAATTAAGAAAACTGTTTTACACTTTTGAATACTCGCTCTAAATGTCGATTTGATGTTGATTTTAACCGTTATTTCCAGTTCTTCCCTAACCGGAATCCGGGAACCGATATCAGGAACCAGAACAAATTGGCTCAGGTGGCATGTTTGGCTAACTATTTGAAGCTTTGTGACCGAAAGTCGGATCCGGATAATATTCAATAACAACGTGTGAGCGTGTGTCTTTTGATAACTAACTACGGCACTCACAAAGATAAATTGTTTTTGACTTTCAATAGTGAATATTTATAATTAATGATTGGTAACTAACTAAACTCACTACCTTGTTCAATGGATAATTTAGCGCACTTACTTCTGACTAAACTGATCATGTACCGATGACCAGGCTGCTCCTCCAGTTGGATAACCAAATCACTGTTGCTGAACTTGTAGCTCCTCACAACTTCTTCGTCGTCACCCAAAGTGAGCACCAAAACTGTAGTAAGTATAGCGGCGACCACGACAACTGCCAGCACCGAGTAGATTAAACATTTTCGCGTCACTTTTAGTGCCATCGCCTTATCACATCAATGGCTCGTTGGCTGCAGGTGAAACAGAACACACATATAATAACCGAATTTTAGAATGCAGTTAGTTTTATTTATGTCGTTCAAAAGTGTATTGTGAGGAGAGATTTATCTGGGCCTGACTAAAAAAACTTCAAAAGAAATCCGCGTTAATTGGTTTTGGCACTAAAAAGGTTTTCACCTGAATTTGCCATGAATTTGCTCTCGTTCAAACGAGAAAAATTCTTGCATTTTTTTAAATATATGACATTCGTGAATAGTTGCCTCGAATGAGAATTTCGTTTATTCTATCGCGTATTTGTCAATATTCTCGGTTGAATTTTTAGAAGGCCGTAAAAACAAGTGACAGTCTTTGTTTACTATCTCTTCTAGCAATTATCAAGAGGTTTCCACGTTTATCACTAAAATCTTTTCAAAAAATGATACCCGAACTTTCAAACAGAACTCCAAGAAAATTTTTTTTTTTTTTTATATCGTTTATTTATACCCGGCTTTAACAAAAAAAATTTTTTTTTTATAATCACATCACAATAATCGAAAGAGAAAGTAAACAAAGAGAAACTGTCACTCGCACTTACTTACGGCCTTCTGAAAAATCAACCGAGATGTCTAGGTTAATTTACACTGTAAAATCAATTATGCAAATGGAAAGGAAAAGCTCGAATCTTGACCTTTCCCAATCACGCTGCTTAAGTTCACAACAGTCTCCATTTGAACCGATGAACCGATGTCCGAGAACAATACCGTTATCTGAAGTGCGAGGTTATCGAGTTCCTCCGTATTTCTATTTTCGGAACAGATTACTCTCTGGGGAAAAGTGTTTGTTTTTAAAAATAGCACTTCAATTCAAATAAATAAATGCTTTTTTCCGCGCGGCGTCGTACACAGCAGGCGTGTGAATCGCCGGCGGTCGGAGGAAAATGTCCATGGCAATTAGAAAGCAAAACATGAAACTTGAACGGTCGGTTCCGGTGACCGGTAAACGTCTCCTGTATGTCCTGTGATTGAGTTGATTGTTCGCGGGTAGCACACGTGACCTTAAAATAGCGATTTTGTTACCGTTTCGATTCGGAACTCACCGGGGTCGGTCGAAAAATGAAGACTGAATGAGCCTATAATTGATTGGTCGAATGGTTTAATACGGTGTTGGTTATGTAATGGTAAGATTTCATGACATCTTTGCCGGTGACGTATAAATTCCAAATGATAGAGGCGGCGAGATGGATCAACTATGGTCTTAGTCTGTCGATAAGACAACACAAACAAAAAAAAGATGGAGGAACGATTGTATTCCACCAAGAGATAATAGATGTGGGATTTCACATCGGCTGTTTATTTTTACTTTAAGATTGCAATGACAAGATGAAAAGGATTGCCATACAATTTAAGATTGATTGATTCTATAGGGGAGACCGGGGCTTGTTGACCGCGTTTAGCTTTCGGAATTTTTGTTCTCTTCCTGATTTGACTTTTTAATAAACGGTTTGCGGTTTTTCATTACTAAATAAAATCTGTGTACCATCTGTGTTGAATACTATCGACCATAATCTGTGAAAATCTGTGAAAAACATTTTGAAAATCTGCCAATCTCAAGAAATATTCATAAAAGTCTGTAGAAACATGTGAATCTTGATGAAATCTGTGTTCTGTGACACAGAATGTGTGTGGCAAAGTAGAGAAAAAAAATCTGTGGTTTTAAAGTAAAGTCTGTGAATATGGTAACTCTGTTCATGAATATTGAAGTGCACATTGCTCTACATTGAATATACTTTTTATAATTATTTCATTTTGTAGAGTTTAGAATAAGGTGTAAATATATTCGCGTTACACATATTACTTTACGACAATAAAAATTCACTCTACAACGCCAAAAAAAATGAAGAAACGTGTTCCTGTTCAAACGACAACACAAAAATACCTGAAATTACGTCGGTACAAGGGTGACCTAATACACCACCGAAATCATTATAAATGTCATCACTGCGCATAATTGTCTGTTCATAATTGGCACACTGCCAATCTGCCCTTTCGGTCAACCTGCCCCGGTCTCTCCTACTGACAAATTTGTTTATTTCAAGCCACTCTTAATCTAGGCGCTAAACATAAAAGGCTGATTAATTTGACAATATCTTTGAGTTCCAATAAAAGCATTGGTTATTCCGACGTTGTAAAAACAACGGTGGCACCTGTATGACCGGGACAGAAACTTATGTTGAATGTTTTTTCAAACAAATTGATGACAAGTTTGTATCATTTGAAACGGAATATATCTACATGTTGCGAATGGTTCGAAAGTCAGAATATTACGTTGAAAGCAAGGCTCTCAGGGAGGCCGAAACATTTAAGGAGGTAGTACCATATGAAAGCCATCATTTAATGAAAGTCATAAAATTTCCATTCGTTTGATGATTAAATACGAGGCAAAAACAAGTATGAATATCAGCATACCAGGAGTAATAAACGAAAAACTATTTAGCGAACGTTGTTTATAAGCGCAATATTTCAATGTTTAAAACGATATAAGAATAAAAGGCGGATGGGTAATGTCAGAGACACAACTGGATGATGTGAATATGAATAAAACTGCTAAGTTTCAATCACACTTCCAAATATCGATGATCATTCGTGCTAGTTGATTGTGTGAATATTGCAACTTTTGTTGCTTCGCTTCCAACATTGTAACGGTTCATTTATACTAAAGTACAACTAACTGACGACAAAACATATTGTACCATACAATAGAATAACTAAAATGAGTAAAAAATACAACAAATAATTTTTTTTCTAGATTTGTACACTCAGTGAAGGTAAACTTCGCATAATTTTTTTGGGAATATTTTATTGATACGGAATTATTAAGATGTTTACATCCGTTAAGTGATTTTGTGCCATCATTTATTTATTTACGCAAGAGATTAAATTTTGAACCAGGATTCAGAAGCTGGAACTGATTTCAAGAACCATGTTCGGACCTAGGACAGGCTCAGGATTCTAGAATTCTGAAACTGAGCTCATATTCCGAATCCAATTTCCCAGTTCCGAAATTAATTTTAGAACTCTACTTCCAGCATCCGAGTTTAGTTTCAGCATACAGTGGGTCTGAATTCTGTTCTTGAATTCTGGAAATAAACACTGGAACTGAATTTAGGAATTAAGTTTTGAAACTGAATTCAGGAATAAAATTTTGAAACAAAATTCAGGAATTTAAGGGGTCACATAAATTGTGTGAACTTTGCGTCTGCTTAGCGATTCAAATTGAACTGTTAGGCGGGGATGACGATTCATATTGAACTGCTTTAAGCCGAATATTGAGCCGAAGGCCAAACGCAAAGAAATCGAAACGAAATACGTACAGGATCTTTTGCCGGGATATTTCCCAGAAACGCCGGGTAATTTAGCTAATAAACAAGCTGTAACTTCTACACAATAGTTTTAGAAACGACCAAATTTTGATTATGATCACCCATTGATTGACCGACCGACAGTCACGCATATTTTGAATGTTTGCAGACAATTGAAAACCGATTACACAATATTACAGTCACAGTGCATAAGTTTGTACACAGAAACTGGCTAATCTAATCGTAACTAAAGACATTTTATTTTAACAAGTTTACTAATAGAAGACAGATCGATCACCACGAGGTGTGACAATTAGGTAATGATACCGATTTTATTGCCGCGCTTGTGAAAAATCTGCGACCCTGGAATTCCCTTCCCTCTTCCCGGCACCTTTCTCCACTCCATTGATATAGTCTAGCTTGTTTAGGTCCCCTGCTGTTTCAGATTGGGTGATACAGCTTCTGTGACGTACGCTAAAATCGTAAAAGTACATGCTTTCAGTCGTGACCAGGCGTTTCGATAGCATAAAGAGTTTAAGTAGGGTAAGGGCTTCCTATTTCATCTCATTTGTAAGGACGTTACCTTAAAAACCTGATTTAGTCACCAAAATCGCTACGATTTTTTCATATTTCTGCTTAATTCGCCTTGCTCCACATTGGGAATTGATTCACATTCCTTGGAAATTAAAATAATAATTAAAAAATCAGCTAAAACACTTCTGATATGTTCACTACTGTGCTCCTAATATCATCTCAAAGGTTTTGTATCGTTGGTCCTATATTCATCCCATAAATTAGCAATGGCGACAGCAATCAAACCCAAAATATTGCACTATTACACTCTCAGGTTCAAAATGTCAGAATTTTCCTTAAAAAGGTCATAATGCCAACTATGACACAATACACGATATTTAAAAAAAACAGTTTGGAATCATTTCAACGTTTAAAGTTTTTTTGGATCGTTTTTATTACCTTTCGTTTCAAATTTAAAATTTTACTCTGCACTTAATTTGAAGAATAAAAACAAAAGAATAACTAAACAAAACTATCACACTGAAGATGAATATAAATTGTATTCGAAATGTGCATATGTGATGTGACGTTTATTATACAAGATTTATAGTGTCGTGAGATACATAGTGAATTTGTATAGTGACGTGATATACTTATAACAGAATTAAATGGTAATATTTAAAAATTTATCCTTGTAAAATCATTCTGTTCAAACACTCAAACGAAAAGTTAATTAACAAAAGAATTGTTACTATTTAGGCATTAGCCCTTCTAAAAACAAAATGTAGAACCAGAGATGCCATTCATACAGATTTATCTGTATTGTATAGATTTTTGCGTTCGCGTTCGTTAAATCAGATTACAGATTTTCTAAATTTAATACAGATTTGTAAAGGTTCATAAAAAGTAAGAAGTAAAACGTTAGACTTTTCTCTCTGAGTATCTATTAGTATTTGATTACAGTACTTCTTAATCAGTGGACAAGTCACATGTTAAAATGGAAATCTTTTGTGCAAATGTTTGATGATGAAGACTGATAAGCATTTATATTAAAATTTAAAACCAATTTGAATTTAATTTGAATTTGATTCATTTTATCAGTGAAAACAGAGAGAGCAGATACATATTTTCTATGAAAATATCTGGCATCTCTGTGCACAGCCGATGAAACACACACATTTAACAGTGTGCGGAAAGAAACCAGTGCTACTAGATTTGCCACAATGGTTATTTGCTTAGTATTTAACACGCTCTATTTGGTAATATTAGAATCCGAAACAGTTTTATTTATATATAAATATCAATGACATAATTAAACTAATGTCACGGATACCAAAAAATACTTATTGATGATAATTTAAAGAAGAAAAAATAATTTTTTTTATTTAACATTTTGAGAAAACTTGGCAACCTTGCGATACAAAATGAGATGAAAACAAAGCGCAATCAAGTGAATTAAGTGAAAATTTTCATCTCATATTTTTCATTGCTTTTATTGCTTATCAGGTAATTTCAGAAGTCTTTAATCTAGCCTGGGGGTGTTTCCCGCGGACCCACACGGACCGAAGGATGCGGCCAACGTCATCTGGAAGACTCATGACATATTTCATCCATCGGCCGGTGCCGATCGCCAGCTGAAGGCTGGATCTGTCAAAGTCAACCACTGCGACCCCAATACAACATTATCCAATTATACCATCCTAGTTTTAAGTTGGTGGTTAATAAAATTAGAAAAAGCCCTTGGCACCTTAGAGCTTAAGCAGTGTGCCTTGAAAATTATATTATTGAATAAAAAAAAGAAGTCTTTAATCGTTGAATGAACAAGTGGAAAGTGAACATTACTAACTATAAAGTCATCCAACATTGAATAGTGGTGTAATTATGTGAAATAGTGATCATGTTTTGAGACGAATCGATTAGTAAATATTCAGAAACATGATGAATTGTAAAACTTCAGACGAAAGTGGTTCCTAAATCAAAAAGTGAGTGTATTTTAAATGAAAAAAGCGATCGTTGGAGGGTTTTTAACTATTTTTTTTCAATTGGAAGGTGTGGCAAAACCTAGAATAAATGTTTTAAAACGTTCCCCAGTTTTGTTCAGGTACGTTTAAAGATATGATTAATGTTCAAAGTTATAAGAATGAGATGGAAATTGGAGCTGAGATGAAATAGGGAGCCCTTATCCTACCATGCGCGCGGGTGGTTTTAAGAAATTTTTGATGGAGAATTTAAAAAATTTGCTTCTCATAATTTTATGATGTGAAAGTGAATACTGAAGTGATGTGAGGTGGGAGAACAGCACAAAACAAAAAGAAATAAATCGTTCTGCATCCCCGAAAGAATGCTAAACGATCTGCAGGTGCCATAATGCTTACTTACTTTTTTCAATGGTGCACATCCCGTCTCCGGAGCATGGCCGAACGAATTGTAGATTTCCAGTCCGCAGTCGGCGACCTCTCCCAGGTACTCTACTGAGCATCACGTAGGCCATTCTCTCTTCCGGCATTCTTTCTACATGTCTAGCCCACTAAACTCTGCTGTGTTTTATAAGTCTTCCAATGTCCGCATTTTTGTATACTTGGTACAGTTCGTGATTCATGCGTCTGGGCCATTCTCCATTCTCTTCTATACCGTCGAATATTGAGGGTAGGATTTTTCTCTTGAAGACGCCGATTATTCAAAGATCTATATCCTTAACGACCAAGTGCGTCGTGACCGTATATGGCAACAAGTTAGTATCAACGACTTGTATAGAGCAAGTTTCGTGCGTGTCTGCAAGCTACGGGACTTCAGCTGGTTACTTTTCACCAAAATGCACATTTAATAAATCCTCCAACCCCCGAGAGGATTTAGAGATTTTACAAAAGCGACACAATTCGGCATTACCGGAAGAATGCAGAACGATTCACAATAAAGACTGTCCCAGAAAGTATGGACGCAACCAAAAACCGCTACCATTTCGCAATGGTTCAGAATCTGTCAATTTTTATGACTGCGTCCTGTTGTTGTTTACACTCTTCTCTAACCACTTGTGCAGTTGTTTATTCGTTTTCATTAGTTTGTTTCGAAATGCGTGGACTTTCAGTAGAACAACGTCAAAAAATTGTGTACAAATGGTGCACAGAACGCGGACTGTCACTGAGAAAGATAGCAAAAATGGAAGGAGTAAGTGAAAAAGCCGTGCGAAATGCAATCAGGAAGTTCGGTGAGGATAACACCTTTGAGGATAAACCGAAAACGGGTCGAAAAAAAGGTCCTGCTAACCCTCAGTTGGATAAACATATATTTAAGGGGTTCGAACAAAAGAAGGATGTTTCAGTTCGGGATGTGGCCAAAAAAGTGGGCACTTCGAAGTCAAATGTTCTTCGTGCTAAAGAACGTTTGAATCTTCGAGCCTATAAGAAGCAGAAACAACCAAAACGTAGTTCGAAACAAGAAGCATCGATCAGGCCGAGATGGACGACGAAACCTACGTGAAACTCAATTACAAATCCTTGCCGGGACCACAATATTATACGGTGCGAGAAGGGCAAGTGTTGAACCGGTCCGAGACATCGATTGAAGTCGAAAAATTTGGTAAGAAAGCTATGGTCTGGCAAGCAATTTGTAGCTGCGGTAAGATTGCGAAACCCTTCATCACCATTGCTTCAATGAACAGCGAAATATACATCAAGGAATGTTTACAAAAACGACTTCTTCCCATGACTCGAAGCCACAAGGATCCTGTTGTCTTCTGGCCAGATCTTGCTTCTTGCCACTACTTGAAATCAACGGAGATATAATGGTATAAGTGACGTAACCGACAAAACACGTTGTTTTTTATCGCTCTAATGTATATAAGGGTGCAAATATTTTGGGATCACCTCTAGTTTCATTAAGCGCTATTGTTCAAAAGTTCAAACACCTTGGAAAACGTCCTCATACAAAATTTGAGCTAAATCGGACATAGGTAAGGAGTGCTACCCGGCGGTTAAGGTTTGAATATGTTCGATCTTGAAAAATTAGTACAGTAGAGTACATGAGATTTCCGTAACTGAAAATTTTATTTTTTATGTCAAACATCTTAGAATTGCATGAAACGTCGAGATTGAGTGTCATCTAAAAAAAATTTTTTTTGAAAAAATCGACGTTTTATTTTTAAAAATCAACTTTCTGGGAAAATTTTGATATTTTTTAAGTCCCAGAAAATCGATTTTTCGAAAAATTTCAAGATGACATCAAATCTCGACGTTTTATGCTATTCTAAGACTTTTAGCATCAAAAAATTTTTTTCGATTTCGGAAATTTCACTGTTTTGAAAGACACACCATTTCGTGGATTATGAAAGGTTATTAATAATTAAAACGTGTATTTAATGTGTGGGACAGATATCCAAGTACTTTCCATATGGGACAGACTCGACATGAAAATATACATCTGACCATCGGAAACAATCAATGTTTCGTACGATTTCACACGAAACATAGATTGGAAAAGTTACGCGAGCTCGATATCTGAGAAACTAGAAACAACACAGGAGGAAGAGAATACATTGTTGGCTTGCTTGATTCTTTACACCGCAATTCAAGCTCAGACGAAACGAGTACCCAGCGCGCAAACTAGTATGCGTTCGCCCAACCCATGGTGGGACAAAGAGTGCTCAGAGTTGTAAACGAAAAAGGCTTCAGTCTTCATCCCGTTAAGAAGGAACGGAACCCCAGATAATTATCGGAAATACACGGCGTTAGAATTTCAAATGAAAAGTCTGATTAAAGCTAAGAAACGCGGTTACTGGCGAAGGTTTGTTGACGGTTTAACGAGAGAAACAGCAATGAGCACTCTTTGGAATAAGGCCCGTCGCATGCGCAATCGAAATCACGCGAACGAAAGCGAGGAATATTCTAACCGCTGGATATTTGATTTTGATAAGAAAGTATGTCCTGATTCTGTTCCGGAACAGAAGATATCCCGCGTCGCGACATTGAATACAAACAAAACACCGTTTTCGATGGTTTGCGCTCTTGTCGTGTAACAACAGAGCCCCGGGGTTAGACAGAATTAAATTCAACTTGTTGAAAAATCTGCCCGACTCTGCAAAAAGGCGCTTGTTGAATTTATTCAACAAATTCTTCGAGGGTAATATTGTTCCACACGAATGGAGAGAAGTGAGAGTTATCACCATTCAAAAACCTGGGAAGCCACCCTTCGATCACAATTCGTATCGACCGATTGCTATGCTTTCCTGTATTCGAAAATTGTTGGAGAAAATGATTCTCTTCCGTATCTAGACAATTAGGTCGAGACTAATGAATTGCTTTCAGGTGCACAATTTGGGTTCCGCAGGGGCAAAGGAACGAACGATTGTCTAGCGTTTCTTCGACATCAAGGGAGCATTCGATTCAATTTCCATTAACGTTCTATCTGAGAAGTTGCATCAGCATGGCCTTTCACCAGTTTACCAACTTTTTATATAATCTATTGTCTGAGAAACACATGTATTTCGCACATGGTGATTTGTCGACAAAACGATTCAGCTACATGGGTCTTCCTCAAGGCTCATGCTTAAGCCCCCTTTTATACAATTTTTACGTAAACAATATTGATGAATGTATCAACACATCCTGCACGCTTGCCGACGACAGCGTTGTGTCTATTATAGGACCCAAAGCTGCAGATCTCCAAGGACCATTACAAGATACCAACGACAACTTGTCAACATGGGCTCTTCAAATGGGTATCGAGTTTTCTACGGAGAAAACTGAGCTGGTTGTATTTTCAAGGAAGCGAGAACCAGCACAACTACAGCTTCAACTAAGGGATGAAACCATAGCTCAGGCCTTCACATTTAAATATCTCTGGTCTGGTTCGACTCCAAAGGTACTTGGGGAGATCACAGTAGGTATCTGAAACGAAAATGCCTACAGAGAATCCGCTCCGCTGCGAATATTCATTTCATTAAACTGGAAAGAATTCAGTATCGTTGTTTGCGTATTGCCTTGGGTTGCATGCAATCAACTCATACGATGAGTCTTGAAGTGCTGGCGGGTGTCCTACCGCTGAAAAACAGATTCTGGGATCTCTCATATCGACTGCTAATCCGATGCGATATCTTGAATCCGATGGTGATAGAGAACTTTGAAAAGCTTGTCGAGCTTAGTTCACAGACCAGTTTTATGTCCTTGTATTTTGACTACATGGCTCAGAATACAAACCCTTCTTCGTTTGTTCCCAATCGTGTTCATTTTGTGGATACTTCTAATTCTACTGTGTTTTTCGACACATCCATGAAAGAAGAAATACGTGGAATCCCGGATCCTGTACGCCCTCAAGAGATCCCAAAAAATTTTAATAATAAGTTTAAAGAAGTTGACTGTAATAAAATGTTTTACACTGACGGATCATATCTCGACGGGTCCACTGGCTTCGGTATATTCAATGTAAATTTCACCGCTTCCTATAAACTCAGTGATCCAGCTTCAGTTTACGTCGCAGAACTAGCTTCAATTCAGTATACCCTTGAGATCATTGACACTCTGCCCACAGATCACTACTTCATTGTATCGGACAGTCTCAGCTCCATTGAGGCTCTCCGTTCAGTGAAGCCTGGAAAGCACTCACCGTATTTCCTGGGGAAAATACGGGAACAGTTGAGTGCTTTATCTGCAAAATCATACCAGATTACCTTGGCTTGGGTCCCCTTACATTGTTCCATAAGGGGCAATGAGAGGGCGGACTCGTTAGCCAAGGTGGGCGCACTAGAAGGTGATATCTATGAAAGACCAATCTGCTTCAATGAATTTTTCAGTTGCTGTCGTCAGAAAACTCTAGCCAGCTGGCAAAATACATGGAATAGTGGAACTCTGGGACGATGGTTACACTCAATAATTCCACAGTTATCGATGAAACCTTGGTTCCGGGGGTTAGACGTGAGCCGAGACTTTATTCGTGTAATGTCAAGGCTTATGTCTAATCATTATATGTTCAGGGCGCATCTCCATCGTGTGGGGCTCGCCGAGAGTGGTGTGAGAGTTATCATGACATCGAGCATGTTGTTTGGATGTGTGTCGAGCAGTGCGGTAAAATTTCATTTTCAATCGAATAATATAAGATGAAAATGAAATTTATGGCCATTGACCGTCAGCATATCCCTTCTAATTCATTTGACTTTTGCTGCCATTTTCAAGTGAAGCTCCCAGAATTCATCGTCAGTTGAATAATCGTACCTAGTCATTTGAAGTTTTGCTTGCTCAGTTTCAAGTGCCAAGTAGTCTAGCTGCTTCATATTCTTCGCTCTTGGTAGTAAGCAATTTCAAACGAATAGAATTATAAATGGAGTAAAGTGTTAAAAATGAAAACTTAAGGAGGAAACAATTAATTTATGTGTATTCTGTGATTGATATTTCAGCTATCTGATTAGTCTTTCATCTATTATCTTGAACCAATTCGAATGTTTACATGAACCTCATTTGAAGGCCGCTCTCACAGTATTGAAAGAGATATTTTGTTACTTCAAGAGATCAACTGACGGTGGTTAAACTGAGCCTCGATTGAAGAGAAACGAGTGATGAACTGAATGCTGCTCGTTCGGGCCGTCAGCAAACTTTGTGTGTGTCAGCGAGTGAAGTTTACTGCAGTGGAGAGATCGTCAATGTGTTCCACATTCAGTTTCAATTGAATTGAATGAAATTTTACTGCACTGGTGTCGAGTATTGTGATGCCAGGTTCCCTTCGGGCCCGAGGTATACCACCCTTCGTACCAGTCCGCGACGTCTTGGCAACTCGAAATCTTCCTTATATGACTCTCATCTATAACTTCTTGAAAACTATCAATGCCCAAATTTAGTGCTCTTCCTATCTCTCTCTCGTCTACAGCTCTATCGCACTCTTCTTTACGCTACTGAAAGTATGACCTGTGTAAACGATGCTTCGGAGCATGCACCTGCCTTGAACTGACTGATTTGCTGAAAACTACCCAAAAACGCCACATCAACGTCAGAGCACACCAACAAAGCATCCCAGCCAAGGATAATTTCTCTCGTTACAATCTGAAGAACGTGAAGATCCAGAAAACTCTAGAAATTTGTGCCACAAACGAATGATGTATTGTAATTCAAAATCAATATTTTGTAAATCCCACCCTCCTCACACTCCTTTACTAACTCTAGGGGAGTATGCCCCCTTAATACGGCTTCCCTTCTTCTCCTATAACAACAATACAATCGGCCACGTTAAGCTAAGCAAATGGACCAAATAAAAATTTTATTATAAAAAAATATACATCTTTAATGAGTATATTATATATACTCATTATAGACAAGGATGGCTTTTATCCTATCAAAGAACGCTCACTCGCAACTCTTCATACGATTAAATCAGTGCCATAAAAGAAAGACGGATATCGCAACAAAAAACCGACATGGTTCATTTAACATAGAATCGACACCAGTGCGAGAGGGAATTTCTCTCGATGACATTTCTGAGCATCAAGAGCTGCGAAGTCTGTTGGAACAGAAGGTCAAATTCCACTACAGGAATGTAATACCAAGAGGCTTTGCTTTACCAATCGTTATCAGACTGTAAATTTTTTTAAGGGCCGTGAAATACTCAGAGTATGGAGTGGAGCGAAGAAATATAGAAAAGTTCTCTCGCGGTTCATGCATCGAGAGACTCGAGCTCTTGTAGCACCTTCTACCGGATTGAAAATTGTCGAGTAGCTTCTGTTAAATTTTTGGCAATCACCAACACTGATTATAGATGTATATTAGTAAATTATATCACCAATATTGTACTTTGCAGGTTCAATGCAGTACGCTTATGGAAAACCACACATAATTTATGGAAAGTGTGTGTTTTTAAAAACCAGTGATTTTTTTTATTTTGATTTCTAGATATCTCAAAAACAGCTGCTCGCATCGTCTTGATTTTTTTTGTTTCGATTATAGAGGTTTTAACCTTAAGGTCATTCGCCTCTTCGGGCCAGAAAAACTTTCTGACCCTATGTGCGGGGTTGGGAATCGAACCCAGGCGGGATGCGTGTTTGTAAATTGTTTCTTTGACATCAAGATGCGTCTTGATGTCAAAGAACAATTTATTAAAAATTTCATGAGGATTACAAAAACAATAAATTTAGTGATGGACAACCAAGACTAAATTATAAAAACTGCGCATTACAATGAATTATCCAGCTTGAAGACTAATATTTGATTGTTCAGACACATTTATTCTTATTAAAACCTGTTTTAATCCACCTAGTGGTGGAATGATGCCTTTCTCATATCTCACATATTCTCATATATATATATAAATGTGTGGTATTCTTCAAAATGATTTTCTTTGATTCTAAAAAACAAAAAAAAAGTGAAACAGTACTCAGGTCGGTAAGGCCATCTCCGAGGAACGAAAAGAGGTACTTCCGAAATCGGAATCTGGGAACCGGTACAATCGAAGTTGGTTCGAGAACCACGGAACCACCCGCGATCTTATTTCAACCAGAATATTATTTGATTTTCTGAATTTGATTGGTTAAAATTTGGTACAACTAATCGATTGTTGTTTTAACTAAACTGTCATTTTTGTTTTCCGATTAGTAGAAACGATGGTTGAAACAACTAATTTAATTGGTTGTAAAAAAATGCTGTCAATTAGTAAGGACACATACCTTTCAATTTCAACAAATATTTTAGTTGAAATATCTGGTGTTGTTATTGAAACAAAATTCTGTTAGTTGAAAAACAAATCGGTTTTAGTTGTTTTCGACATTGCAATTAGTTGAATCAACTCGAACAATATTATTGATTTGCGATAATAATCAAAATATACTTACTGATATACGTCATGATCTATTTGAAATAAGTATCGTTGTTCCAATATAAACAGTATTTTATATTGACAAGTAATATCATTAGTTATTAACAGGGCTGGGAAAACCACCGTACATAAAAAATCACTACTGATTTCATCACAAGTGATCTTAACCAAGGAACAAATCATCGTTACGAAATCACAACTGATCCGATCTATGAGTGATTTTGATTTTTGTACGTTTTTTGTAACACCAAACCAGTAAACGTTTTTTAATTTGTCACCAAACCTTTTCCAACTGAAACAAGGTTAACTTTATCACAACACCGCTGTTCGATAAACACTTGTCATGGAATCATAAACTTCTTCAAATCGAATCAACACAATTTTTCCAAACGCTTTAACCATCGATGTTGTTTTTATTGACATTTTGAAGCGACGCGAACAGATTTCAACTAAAAAAATGTTGATTTTCCATTGCAATTATTGTTCTGCTTTCAGCTCTCTCCGGCATTTGACAACACAACAAAACAACAAAATTTTTCAACTACTTGAATATACGCAAATCAAAAACCATATTGGTTGAATCAAAAAGGAATTAGTTGAATCAACTAATCAAAAATCAAAAACTAGCGATATCGCAATTTTATGATCGGAGGGTTCTCCGTGTGGGATCCTCTTTTGAGCCTATGGCTACAATATTCGGTCATTCATCAAAAACCCAAGAACAAACAAGAAAGCCAAATCTATGTGTGGCCGTCTACTGGCAATGACTACCGATTGGAATAGTTTTGAGGCAAGTTTAGACATTATTTTACTTTTTATTTCCGGTGCTGTCGGAATCAAAAACAGAGAACCAGCATAGCCGGAGTCGGTTTTTTTGGTTGTCTATTGACAATGGCTACCGAGGCAAGTTAAGAAATTTTTTTACGTGTTTTGTTTCGCCGCTTCAAGTGACGGTATTCAATTTTTAACACACTTCACCATATAATTCCGGAACCGGAAGTCGGATCCGGATGAAATTTAGCAGTTTTGTATGAGACTATGTTACCTTTCATTTTTCTAAGATTTTTGTCGTGAATACGACTTACTTTAATATGGGGTGCCTTTTCAAAATTTACCCACTGAGAGAGTGATAAGTTTTTGATCGTGAATATCTATTGTTGTATCTAACGAATCAACATAATTTTTGCTACATGCCATCGGAAATATCATCACAATTTTATGATAAAATTTTCAGTTTTGTGACATAATTTCAAATAATTCAAAATTAAACTTTTCTGAAATGTTTGGTATAAACGAGTATCGAAGAGGATAATTCATAAGGCGCGTTTGCCTTTCTCGTATTTTTAAAGCTCATAGCTCAGTGATCTGTGAAGGAATTATATAGTCTAACTACCAATAGAATCGAAATTTTTCAACTTAAACGTGTATAGCAAAAGCATTGAAGTATTTCAATAGTACACTATTGAAAAACCTGTCTCATTCGACCCATGTCAACACCAGCCAATCAGAACGCGTTCTGAGGAAGAGAACAAAATATCTGCTGCTGTACAACAAATCGTTCGAGGAAAATGTTCCGAACAGTGTTTAATATCATAGTGAGTTCCACAATTTGGTCCTTCTGAAAGGCAGGAATGAATCCCGTACAGCTCCCTGATAGTTTCTTTCAATGAAATGCAAATCCGAAATGAAATAATCGACATTAAAATTCTGTACGCGACTATTTTTATAGCCGTTAGGACCGCCAATTAGTGAACAAGCTACAAACGAAACCACATAAAAAGAAACCTCTTAACAAAAATTGAATCAGTATGGATTCTATCACCACTGCGAGCAGGTGTGTTTTGTGTCGTCTGCACAGCTAGTTTCGCTTCCGACTAGAGCGATTACGTCACAGCTGCCAGTCATTAGCATTGGTGAAAAAACAGCGGTGGAGAGCATTACACAAAATCAGCCGTTCTAATGGCTCTAAAAGTTTTCTAAAGAACTATTAGGATTTGTTGTTCGCAAATCGAAGGTAAATATCCTTAGTTTAGTGCAAATCTAGAACAGTTTGGTAAGATTTGTGCACTTTTCGGCTTTTCGCTGTGTGAAATTCACAGTAATCGAGATCAAGTGATGCCTTCTTTGTTTTTGCGAAAAATGTGAAAAAGGGAAATGCTTGCATAATTCACACAATTGATCAACTAATTGATATTCGGAAGTGTTAAGGAAGTTGTTGTAAAGTTGTTTTCGTATTCACGAAATCCAGTTATGTCTCTGACATTACCCACCCGCCTTTTTTTCACGCATCACCCTGTAACTCCGGAACCGGAAGTCGGATCAAAATAAAATTCAGGAACTTTGTAGAAGACAATTGTACCTTTCATCTGAATCTAAGTTTGTAAGAATCGGTTCAGCCTTCTCTGAGAAAAGTAAGTGCACTTATTTTTATTTTTTCGCACATATCACACAGTAATTCCGGAACCGGAAGTCGGATTAGAATAAAATTCAGGAACTTTGTGTGGGGTTACAACACCTTTCATTTAATCTAAGTTCATGAAAACCGGTCAGCCATCTCCGAGAAAAATGAGTGAAAAAATGTTACACACACTCACACACATACACACACAGAAATTTAGTGTACTCGACAAACTGAGTCGAATTATATATGACAAAAAGTCGGTATTGACAGTGATTGCATAACCTTTCTATATGTGAAAGGCAAAACGTCGTTCTTCGAAAATCAACAAAAAGTTTTTCTTCGGGAAACTTTTTCGTAGATCTGTCTCTAATATTTATTAGTTTCCTTGTATCTTAACGTTTTTCGTGGTATGATATGAAAACAATCTTACGATGGAATGAATAACTAAGGGTATTAGTGTATATTTTTTAAGTTCGATTTTTTGCCTACAACTTCTTCTTAGACAAAATTTTAGTAGAATTCGAGTTATGATTGCTTAAAAATAATGTTGCTTAAAACACATACGCCCTTTTCAAGAATTAGTCTTTAGTGTAAAAAATCTGTAAATCAGTGAAACATACTTTATGTGCCATACCGATCACATATGCAAATCGAAAGGGGTCGAATCTAAGTTTGTAAGTTTGTCCGCACGGAATTGCTTATACATTCTCACATAGAAAATGTTCACACAAAAAAACGCGACAGCAATTCTTCAGTATTCCTATTGGAATTTACAACGGGTTTAAATAAATGATATATAATAAATAAAAATAATAGAACAGGCTTAGAAAGATTAATCACTTGTTTTAATTATTTCATTAAAATGGTTTGAGTATTCCCGATACACTTCGTTACGTACTCACAGAGTATTTCGTGCACCTGATGTTGAGTAAATCTCATCGATTCCGTCCCTATCCGTGCACAACGTCGTGGGCGTTCTATTTTAAATTTCAAACTCATTCTTCATTCATTCCATAGCCGTTACTAGATTTATGCAACTTCTACTGACCAACGATGATCGGACAACTGAAGCGCATTAGGAAACTTTGAGCCCTTGTAAAAAAAATGGTTCGTCTCAAACGGGGTTGAAATGATCTGCGAAGTTGATGTCGTGCGCGTCATAATAGATTACCTACCCAAACGAGGGCTGCCAATGATCTTGCTTTTCATGCAATTATATTCCAGTTTCAACATTTATGCGCTAGGAAAGTGAACGACTTAAGCTGAAACAATGCTCGCAAAGCTTACCTCCCCTGCGATGGCGAGCGAAGCGATTACACAGGTGTGCTAAACTGTTTGGTATTAACCCAACTCGGGATACTGGCATAGAAATAAGAGGTATGTGAGAGATAGGGTGTCCCGTAGAACACGATGTGATAAAAAAAAATACAACAGTAGTGGACATTTGGCACGGCCAAACAGATTTTAAAGCCTCACTGAAAATTAGAAGTGATATTTATTCATGTATCTTTGTATCATATTTGTTCTAATATCAAATAATTTAGCGACACCCTAATGCAACGACAACTGGCTCACTATCGTGCTTTTCACGAGAAACGTCGATTAAGCGTCGTGACCTTAGCCGGCTCGGATGAATTTATTGAATTTTAATGCTCGTTAATAAATAGGTGAGCACTTGAAATGAGAACGAAAAATGGCAGATTTCTGTTTCCTCGACAGATATCGGTACCGAGAGGGTTCAGTTGTTTGTAAGCCGCGTTCTCTGCTAGGGGGTGTAAAAGTTGAGAAGCCAGTGAAATGAAGTGTTTAGCACTGGTTGGGTAAGTTTTTCGTTCGAAAACAGTTTCTTAACATGCTCACACTAAGACGCTTCTATTTTCCAGCGTTTTCCTCATCAGTTATCAGTTTTCGGCTGGACTTTTGGTGAAACAGTACAACTGTGACAACTACATCCTTTCCTGGTGTCAACTGCACAATGTTACGGTCCAATCGGATCGGGATCTTCTTTCGGTTGCGTTTCCTAAGGCGCAACAAGTTGGATTTCTCAATGGTTCGATTCCACATTTCTCACATCTCATGAACTTGAGTTTGTTCAAAGCCGGAGTTCTACGACTCTTCGCCCGCGGAACTATAATCCATCGACTTACTCTACCCAATACAATCGAGCAACTGTACTTCCGAGACAATGGCATATATGTTGTAGACATTGACTCAAAAGCAACCTACAGCATGAAGTATTTGAGAATCCATGTGAACAAACTCCGGGATGTGTCGAACTTCAAGCAGCTGCGGAACCTTGTGGAACTGAATCTCTGTGATAATATAATCGAACAAGTATCTTTCGACACATTCGCCGACATGTCCAACCTCAAACAGCTGCTGCTCTGTGGGAACCGTATCAAAACTATCGACGCTAGCATGAACATTTACCTACCTAACCTCTATCATCTCGATCTGTCCAGTAATTTTCTGTTCAATCGAACTTCTCTGGACCGGTGGCAGTTTCCTCGATTGGGAAACTTTTCGCTCCGGGACAATCTGCTTACCAGTCTCGATGTTCGAATCATCGCACAGCGCTTCCGTGCGCTTCAAATCTTGGATGTCGAGCATAACTCGTTGGATTGCGACACCTACCGGCAGCTGTTGGAGGTAGTTCAGCAGCGTAAAATCATCTACAACGTCGATAAAAGAGCTTGCAGCATCACTTCAACAACGGTGGTGACACGTTCGGTATGGGAAACCGAACACGACAACGAATTTGTAAGCGATCAGCAACAGGAGATTAGACAGCTGAAGGAGCGCATCTATCAGCAAGCGAAAGTCATCAACAACCAGCGCTCTGAAATCGATCACCTGAGGGCCAACCTCAGCACGCTGATGGAACAGTTTGATCTCGTAGTTGGACCGGAGCGAGCTAATGATCCGTTTTGAGCGGCGTTTTCAAGGTGTGTGTCTGTGTAAAAGTGCATTTAATAGTATACATTTCAGAACAATGTTCACGTGTTTTTTCCAGTCATAATTTGTAAATATTTACATTAATTGAAATTAAATACACTTTTGTGTAATGGAACCGATAAGTCTATTTGTTCAAACTGTATGTTTGTTATATGAGTGCAAGAACGTAAATGCGAATTTCTACTTTCAAGACATTAGACAGGAAACACGGAACACACGGAAAGACCGAAATCAGCATTTTGGCGAAAAAATTAGTTGATTTTCTGATTTTAGTTAGTTATTTTTTGAGACAACTAAAAAAATCTTACTTTTGCTAATTTAGATTTTTTAATTCTAACGGGTGATTTTTTAAGAGCTTGAGAACTTTTTTAAACAATAAAACGCATAAAATTTGCAAAATCTCATCGGTTCTTTATTTTAAACGTTAGATTGGTACATGACATTTACTTTTTGAAGATAATTTCATTTAAATGTTGACCGCGGCTGCGTCTTAGGTGGTCCATTCGGAAAGTCCAATTTTGGGCAACTTTTTCGAGCATTTCGGCCGGAATAGCCCGAATTTCTTCGGAAATGTTGTCTTCCAAAGCTGGAATAGTTACTGGCTTATTTCTGTAGACTTTAGACTTGACGTAGCCCCACAAAAAATAGTCTAAAGGCGTCAAATCGCATGATCTTGGTGGCCAACTTACCGGTCCATTTCTTGAGATGAATTGTTCTCCGAAGTTTTCCCTCAAAATGGCCATAGAATCGCGAGCTGTGTGGCATGTAGCGCCATCTTGTTGAAACCACATGTCAACCAAGTTCAGTTCTTCCATTTTTGGCAACAAAAAGTTTGTTAGCATCGAACGATAGCGATCGCCATTCACTGTAACGTTGCGTCCAACAGCATCTTTGAAAAAATACGGTCCAATGATTCCACCAGCGTACAAACCACACCAAACAGTGCATTTTTCGGGATGCATGGGCAGTTCTTGAACGGCTTCTGGTTGCTCTTCACTCCAAATGCGGCAATTTTGCTTATTTACGTAGCCATTCAACCAGAAATGAGCCTCATCGCTGAACAAAATTTGTCGATAAAAAAGCGGATTTTCTGCCAACTTTTCTAGGGCCCATTCACTGAAAATTCGACGTTGTGGCAGATCGTTCGGCTTCATGATGAAATGTCAGAGCATACTGAGCAAATAATAATGCATGAAAATCATAACCTCAAAAAATCTGAGCAAATACTAATGCATGAAAATCCTAACCTCAAAAAAATCACCTTTTAATTCCCTTAATAATAATAAAAAATTTGTTGAAATGGCTATTTTTTTAGTTGAATTCACCAATCAAACGGCACACTTCATTTCCATTCAACTAATTTTTTAGTTGAATTAGAGAAATAAAACGTTGTTTTCAACCAACATAAATAGTTGAATTGGTTTCTGCAATTTGCAGCTATATGGCGCACTGTCACCGAAAAAACGTTAACACCGTAATTACTACTAGCCACTAGATGGCACACTACTACCGAAAAGAATTTTTCAGTCGCGGTTGTCTTTTCTATATTGGCAGGTATAAATACGATGTTGTATTGAAGAAAAAGACATAAACAAAACATAAACTTCTTTTTTGAAAATCGAGTCGCTGTTTTCTTCATTCGACTTCGCGAAATCGACTCTCTCACTGAAAACTTTAAGCACTCGGAAAACATATACCGAATACATATGCAATTAGAGTGCAACATTCGAGACTTCACTGTTCCGCGTAAAAACAATATTACGCACAATCGCTTCAGATGCGCACAAATTCTGAATAAATACACTTTCCACTAAGAGTTTACGTCATTTTTACATATCGGTTTAGAAATTTATATATAGATATATCATAACACATTCGAAAAACATCTAAACAATTTGCAAACAGTTTCAACAAGACGGTTCTTTTTAGCCTTTTAATGGATTGTTTTGCTTTGACACTTCACACGAGTTTTTGGCTAATAAACTTGTTAATAAGATCAATTTCATTTTTGTTTTCTTCGTGCTGTCCTTCAGCAATGATGGTGATAGGACACCATATGCAGCAGTGTTCTTGCACTAGACGCATAGGTTATGTCAGTTTTAAAATTTAAATCTGGATTTTATAACAAGAAAAACTGGCAGTCCCAGCAGTGTTTTACTCGTGTTTCAAATATACAAAAAATAGAACGGCATCGTAGACCAGTTTTAAATTTGACAAAAGAACTGGTCGAATAAATAAAACTAGAACGGCTGGCTGGGGATACGTTTGTTTTAGTTTTAGTTCTATTATGAGCAATTCCAGGAATGAGTAGACGAAAAAGTGACAAAATCAGAATCGACCTTCTCCGATTTGGATGAAACTTTGCACATGGCAGCTTTGAACCGATGGAGAGGTCAAGACTGACTCACGGCTGATTTTTAAAAAGAGCGTATGTATTTTTGCATTTCACAAAAATTGCCTTTTTTTAAATCGTTGTAACTCGGAAACCGTTAATTGTACAAAAATGGCGTTCAGAAAGAAGTCGTAGGGAATCGATTGGGCACTCTAAAAAAATATACACTGAAAAAAAATACAGCTAAAACAATGTACAGATATATTCGAAATTTCAAGGTCTCGTTGAAAGATAATCATTTAAACAGTAGAACTAACGTAACTACGTCAAAACGAATAAACACATGTAGAATCAAAGAGGTGTGCCAGTTGACTACCTACTGTTTACAACCAACGTACGTACCGGCGAATTGCTTATCTAGATTCTACCTGTTTCACATATAAATAACACATGGATCAATAAGTCCCGAGACTAACAATGGAAACAACATTTTTTTGCAACATTTTTTTTTATTCATCAACATAATCACCTTTTAGGGTGATACAATGGTTCCAACGTTTTTCCAATTTTTCAATACCATGTTTATAAAAAAAATTATCTTTCGCTTCAAAATAAGCTTCAGTTTCAGCGATGACCTCCTCATTTGAGCCAAATCTTTTTCCCTGGAGCATTTTTTTAAGATCAGCAAAGAGCCAGTAGTCACTGGGGGCTAAATCTGGGGGTGGGGAAGTAGATCAAAGCCCAATTCGTTCAATTTCGCCATTGTTTTCATCGACTTGTGGCAGGGTGCCTTGTCTTGATGAAAAAGGATTTTTTTCTCTGCATGTGCGGTCGTTTTTTGCGATTTCCTCCTTCAAACGCACCAGTAAGTCAATATAATAATCACTGTTGATCAATTTACCTTTTTCGAGCTAGTTAATGAAAATCACACCATGCGTATCCCAAAAAAATACGCCATGACTTTGCCAGCTAACTGCTGCGTTTTCGGACGCTTCGGACGGCTTTCGCCAGTTGTGCGCCACTCAGATGACTGCCGCTTCGACTCTGAAGTGTAGTGATGTATCCATGTTTCGTCCATAATCACGTAACGACGCAAGAAATATTTTTTGTTGCGAGTAATTTTTGTCATTTCACTCACATTTTCCGGTGTAACGGCTTCCACAGGTCTACCCGAGCGTTCCGCGTCATTTGTGTCGGTACGACCACGTTTAAACTCGACGAACCACCGACAAATCGTTGCTTTTGATGGACAAGAGTCCGGATAACATTTTTCAATCCATTGTTTCGCTTGCACGGTGTTTTTACCCATTCAAAAACAATGTTTTATCAAAACACGAAACTCGGTTTTTTCCATTTTTTAAACAAACTACAAAACGACTTTACTCCAACCTCGATAACTCAGCTGTTTCTGGTCGGATCGACTTAAAATTTTGACCCGTTTCAAGCAAAGGTTAGAACTCTAGAAAGACGTGGTTACTGGTTTACTACGAGCGCCATCTCTGTTTTAGTCTCGGGACTTATTGATCCATGTGTTAGCTATGCATCGTAGAACAGATATAAGTTTATAACACATCTTTTTCGAAACAGTTACAATAATACAATATGGTTTTCCCAAAGTGTTGTAAACCTTTTCCTGATTTTGTGTGTTTCGGAAAATTTTTCCAATTAACAGAAACCATAATTGGAAAATTAGAAGCTCAAAAGTGCAAGGTTAAATTGAATACCACGTTAAGCATTTATGCATGTGTTTATTCGTTTTGACGTAGTTACGTTAGTTCTACTGTTTACATGATTATCTTTCAACGAGAACTTGAAATTTCGAAAATATCTGTAAATTGTTTTAGCTGTAACTTCATCATTTTTCAAAAGGTACGGATGGGAAAGCCATCAATCTTTAGGTTTTAATAACAGCTTTAAAATAAAAACTATCAAAAAAAATTAAAACCCTGATTTTTTTATTTAACTTTTTCGGATTATTTTGTAATTATCGAGAAAAAAATCAAAAATATTTTTCAGTGTACATATATTTATTTTAAATTGCCCAATTGATTCCCTACACGGAAAAGCCAGCGATCGCAAAACAACTAAAATATTAGTTGTTTTTCTGATTTTGATTGGTTATAATTTAGTACAACTAATCGACTGTTGTTTTAACTAATCTGTCATTTTTTATTTATCGTGCTGGCAGCATAGCAACGAAACCCAACAAGTAATGAAACGTTTCAGTTGAGCAATGCCAAACACCCTGAGCGAACAATGAAACGTTTCAATGAGATGTCACTGGTGCAATTGAGCAAAGACACAATCCCAGCAAAGTTACTTGTATCCATGAAAGCAAAAAAAATGTCTCAGTCGTTTCAACCAATTATTCAGTTATTTGAACTTAAAACGCCAATTGCAATAAATATGTTTTACTGTTAGCCTCTTCAGGGGGCAGCTAATCGTTCCCTGCTTGAACAACGATATTTTACCTAATTAACTGCTTATATCTTTATCACTAAACTCACAAAGGATATGGAAAACCAGAAAAATGATCACAGGGAATTAGGAAATTTTTCCTTCACTTGCAGAATGGCTCGCTGGTAAACCTAATGCTACAGATACAGTTTCAAGAAAATACAAATAGTACCACTTCACTTTAGCAGCAAATTTTTAAGCGTTAAGCGGTTTTAATATCATTGACATGAACTGTCCTAGAATACATTACTCTCAGATGAAATTAAAACATTTATACTGTAGGAATATCTATTTAACACATGGAGAACTTGTTTTACAATTAACTGTTATATTCTTCTGCATACTTTCACTTACATAAAACGACCACTACGTAACTAACATAAATGACGTTCATTTACCATTGAAAATTTTCAATATGAAATGCTTTTGGTGAAATGAAGAGGTTTTTTGTTCTGCCTTTTGCTGTCTTCGTTCTCCGCTAAATGACAGCATTTGAATACAACAATTTCGGTTACCTGAATGGTTATGTCAAAATCAACAGATATGTTAGTTAAATCAACAACATTTTAGTTGAAACAACCAGGGCGTGAAACAACAATTGCAATATTGTAATTTTGTGATTTGCGGGTTCTCCGTGTACGGCTTCTTCCTGAACGCCATTTTTGTACAATTAACGGTTTCCGAGTTACAACGATTTGAAGAAGGCAATTTTTGTGAAATGAAATAATACATACGTCCTTTTTAAAAATCAGTCGTGAGTCGGATTGACCTCCCCATCGGTTCCAAACTTATGGTTTGCCATACTGAAGCCATGTGCAAAGTTTCATCCAAATCGGAGAAGGTCGAGTCTGATGATCTGCTAAGCATTTCTGGAATTGCTCTTATGGATCGCCCATATAAAACTTCTAGCTGCTGAATTTTCTCTTAAAAGAAACTGTAATTATGTTCTTCAGAACTTTGAGCTGTCCATATGTGCTGTTTTTATTGTCAATAAAAGTCAATCATTTTTACTGTAACCGCGGTAACCGCTGGTGTGACAATTCACACACTCAAAGACATATGTAAATCGAACGATACTCCCATACTGAAGATTTACTAATCTCAAAAGATCACGGCAAGATTATATTTCACCACGAGCATGCAGTTGAAAAATGATTGGGTTGTTTACATGCGTGGGAGAATATACAATATACAGGGGGATTATGCGGATTAAGCGAAATAAAAATCCTACATTAGTTACGGTTGGTCTGAGGGCTGTGTGAAAGAAATGCAATATTTTTCGATAAAATAGATTTATTATCGTTGTTTTATTTTTAAGTTTTGATAGTCTAGCTGAATAATGGGTAACTTTTGAGCCATAAAATCTATGCTCTATTATCACATTTGAGTCCCTCAATAGAAACCTGTATAAGTTAAAATAAAACATACTAACTAAAATCGTTCATGTTTGTTCGTTCGGTAACTCTGATTCTCCACCAATAATCACACATCCTGGAATCACCCATTATCGATACTGTGCTGCGGTTTCATATCCCAAGGATACAGTTTTCGTTTGACTAGCGCTAGAGTGTAATCCTCAAGCGTTTCGGGATGCTTTTTTGGCTGTTTCTGTAGATCCACCACCACCGATGCTGGCACTCGGTCGAAGACGATTTCATAGTCCATTCCGTGCACTGTGAACCCGGCCGGTGTGACTTCCAGGTGAGCAACCCGCTCGATGTTGCGAATATCGGCCAGGGCTTTGATTTTGTCGAGATCTGAAAAACGTATTGATACATGTGTGAAACTTTAGTCCAGAACGGTATTTTATTCATTTCAGGTTGATTTTTGACCTTATATTTGAAAATATTCAATAGAGTGTTTTCAAAAGTGAATGGAAGTTTTGTTTGGATCAAAAATAATTTTCTGCCAATTAATTTTTGGCAGATACTTCCTCTTAAATCATACCCACGATTAAGCTTATGGTGTTTCATTATATCTATCAAAGATTATGAAGATCGCAAAGATCGCAAAGGTTTATATTGGACCATGCGTCTCCATCGGATGATGACAACTTGAAGGAGACGCATGGCTTTTCGAATGAATTATTTTTTCAAAGTCTGATATTATACCCGTCCACATTTTTTAAAAATCTGAAAAAAGTACAGCGTAGTGTACTCATAAATGATTTATTTTTTATGTAAAATCTAGCGTGGTACCAAAATTGTAAGTGCGGTTAAAAAATATTTTTTAATTTTTTTTGAATATTTTTTTCATATGAAATACATTTTGGAAAATTTTGAAAAAAACAGAAAGCTTCCCCATAATTCCTAAAATATTCCGGATTTTTTTCAATGTTTTTGCTCAAGAGGTTTTTGAAAAAATTAAATAAAATGAATATCAGAAGAACCACCCTAACTCCACCAATATGGCATTTAAAGGGTTAAAATTTTGGGAAAATCATCTCCAATACGAACCCTTTCAAACAGCGTATATCAATTTTTGTTCTGTTTGGGAGCAGTTTTTATATGGAAACCCAACTACAACCTTTGTTCTTTTTAAAACCATTAAAATATTCCAAAGAACTATGCGAGGCTTTTCTCCATTAATATATATTTACAAACATAGAAACAACTCTAATATTGTTTGCTGCATTGTTTTACTTTCATTCGCTCAGTCTTATAATGGGGTTTTTTAGGAGCTTGCTGATTTGAAATTTAAATAATACACATGCCAAATTATGAAATGGTCAAATTACTTTTTTATTTATTAGATAATTTCCTGGCATTTAACATTTAAATATTATTTTGGGAAAATGGCCGCCACAATTGTTTTTCACAAAGGTCATTCTGGAGGTCCAACTTTCGACCACTTTTTAAAGCATTCGAGAGCGTATTCGTTGAATATTGATTTCCAAGGCATCAATCGTCGCTAGTTTATCCGCACATAAATCAATGACTTCACGTATCCCCAAGCGTCTACTGATAAAAACTATCGATTGGAGAAGATTTGAGGTCGATTTAGAAATTTTATTACGGTTACGTATGGGACCTTTCATTTAAACCTAAGTTTGTGAAAATCGGCTGCGCCATCTATGAGAAAAGTTAGAACATACATTTTCATTTTTTTGCACATTTTACTCTATTGCTTCGGAACCGGAAGTCAGATCCAAACGAAACTCAAAAATTTAGTATGGGATCTAAAGAGCTTTCATTTGAATCTAAGTTTGTGGAAATTGGTTCAGCCCTTAATTCCGGAACCGGAAGTCGGATTTAAACAAAATTCAAGAATTTTGTATGAGACCACAAGACCTTTCATTCGAATCTAAGTTTGTGAAAATCACACACACACACACACACACACACACACACACACACAGACATTTTGCGTACTCGACGAACTGAGTCGAATAGTACCCATCCGGGCCTCGGTTCAAAAGGCGGTTTTCACAGTGATTGCATAACCTTTCTGTATGAGAAAGGCAAAAACCTCCTAAAACACCTGTTATGTACGGTAGAATATGTTTACCGTCAATAACCAACGTGCTATCAGGTGCACAAATTTGCTTCCGTCGTTTTCCGATAGGTGGCTGTACCGGCTGAGGCTGGTCAAAATACATAGATGATAATGCCTTTAAAGTGAGTGTGTACAGTGCCTAACGAATTGTCATCGCCGTTTCAGTGACAGTTGTTCTTGTTTTCGTATTATTCACGCTCGAAAATGTCTGTTTATGTGCCCAATTCTCGCCATTTGCGGGAAGTTTTACTTTTCTGTTATAATTCGAAAAAATGCAGCTGAAGCGCATCGAATGCTCTTAGAAACTTACGGTGATGCTGCTCTGAGTAAAAGAACGTGTCGGGAGTGGTTTCAACGTTTTAAAAATGGCGATTTCGATGTCGAAGACAATCATGGTGGTGGAAGAGAAGAAACCTTCAAAGATGAACAACTAGAAGCATTGCTTGATGAAGATTCGTGCCAAACCCAAAAGATCTTGCCGAATCGTTGGTAATGAGTCAGCAAGCTATTTCAAAACGTCTCAAGGCCCTGGACATAATTCAGAGATAAGGAAACTGGGTGCCGTACGAGTTGAAACCGAGGGACATGGAGTGCATGTGAGCAATTGCTTCAAAGACAAAATCATAAGGGGTTTTTACATCGAATCGTAACCGGTGATGAAAAGTGGGTTCGATACGATAATCCTAAACGCAGGAAATCATGGGGAAAGCCCGGATATACTACTTCGTCGGAGGCAAAACCGAATATTCACGGCCCCAAGGTTATGAGTTGTATTTGGTGGGATCAGCTCGGTGTGATTTACTACGAGCTCTTAAAACCGGGTGAAACTATCACAGGAGATCGCTACCGAACGCAACTGATGCGCCTTAGTCGCGCACTAAAAGAAAAGCGGCCACAATATCAAGAACGACATGACAAAGTCATCCTCCAACACGACAATGCTCGGCCTCACGTCGCAAAAGTGGTCAAAAAGTACCTGGAGACGCTGAAATGGGAAGTCTTACCCCACCCGCCGTATTTCTCAGATGTCGCCCCTTCTGACTTCCACCTATTCCGTTCGGTGGCACACGGCCTGGCAGATCAACATTTTCAATCCTTCGAAGAGTAGGAAAAATGGATTGCTTCATGGATAGTGTCAAAAGAGGACTCCTTTTTTAGAGCCGGGATCCGAAAATTTCCAGATAGATGGGAGAAAGTTGTCGCTAACAACGGACAATACTTTGAATAATACATCTGTAAGCACTTTTTTGCAACTAAGCTTTTAATTTTGGAAAAAAAACGGCGGAAGCAAAGTTGTACACCTGATATCATATAAACAGGTGATGCAGACCACATGGCTTGCTTGTCTTGGCTACCAAAAATTTGTAGATAGTTCGTTATGACGCCATATATGAAGAATAAACATGTTTTGATTCAATGCCAACTAGTCCGAATGGTGTGACGAAAGCAAACATGTGGTTTTTAGTTTTACTTGGCTTGCTGAAGCAAAGTTAATTTCACTAACACATAGAGTTATTTGCCCACATGTTTCTACCTCATTGATCAATAACTCATACCCTAGTATAAATGCACCGTTAGAATTCTGGATCTGAAGCAATGAAATTTTGCTAAATTCATCCAATTAGTCAACTAATCCGAACGATTATCGATATTCGGAAGTATCAAATAGATATGCCAGTTTTATTTGTTTTCATGTCTTCCAATTATGTCTCTGACATTACCCACCCACCTTTTTTTCTCAAAAACAGTGTTCAATAAACACACGATATTCTTTTTTCTCCATTCCAATGAATTCAATTTTAGTTCTAGATCCCTGTTGGAAATAGGACTTAACAGTAATTACACACCGAAAGGCAATATCAGAAAAAAATTTCCTACGAAATTTATAGTTAGACAAGCGATTTGTGTGAGCGAACAGACAAGAACACTTCTGAAACCATGGAAAAATAATCTTGATTTATTCGAAACTCTGGATTCGACCCAAACAGCGAAATTTTCGAACTTTTTCAGACACTGGTACTACAACAATGGTATTATTGAAATTGTAATTGTAAAAGGAAACATCAAAAGTCATTATTCAGTATTCAGTCGTTCGAATCGATATGTAACCAGAATTGGACTTCAAAAGCTGATAAATATGCTAATGAATTTAATTTCTGGATATTAGAATCATTCAAATACTCTTTGAAGGACTTTTTCTATCGGTAACTCCATTTCAGAGAGGCGCGTTCTGAGTACCGTTATTGATAGTATATGTGTACAATTCCACCTCGTACATACTACGATATATGCCCGGTCAAGGTATTGGTTCTCTCGCGTTGCAACTTCAGCATCACCGTCATCAGTTCCATCTAATTATTGGCGGTTTGGTTAATAAATTCCTAGCATCGCTTTAGGCTTTGTTGTCAACCTTAGTAGAAATGAGTAGACCACTCGAAATATGGTGGATTTCTCATGATCGTAGGTTTTACAGACACTGGATGTAACTGCACATAGCTTGCCTAGTCATCAGAGAAATGATAGATTTTTTTACTACTCTCTGGCATATGTCAGACGCCGACGATCATAGTTCATATGAATTGCAATTAATCGATTTTGTTTTGGTGAAACCGTTCACCTCACAGGTATACCGGTGTAGTAAAAATTACTATCTTATCTGTTGTTAACCCTTACTGATATGACAAAAAACACGGTTCGCTTATCATTGAGAATCTTTGCCGGAATAAACCTACCTCTTATCACAAAATACCAATGATTGGTTTCCCCGCTATCCGTTTTCCGAGATTGGCCACGTAGAATAAAATTGTCCCACTGGAGGGTTTTCTCGCTCTTTCTCAAGGACACCAACACGACAAACATGATCAAACACAGGACGAACAAGGCAAACGTTAGAAGAAACATCTTGTTCGTCCCACTAATCACCATCTTAGCAATCGGTAATTTTCATCCAATCACACTGCCCACGGTTCACGATCCCTCGTTGATCTCATTTAGCAATTTTGCTGAAGATATTGCATATCCAATGCTCCTTCGGTTTCGAATTCGGGTCACATCGCTCTAAGGGCACATAACTGAATTGTGTATTGAATAACAATAACAACGATTACAGCTACAGCAACTAAACAAATGCAACAAAATATAGGATCCGCCTTTCTTCACCAACTCACCAGCTTGCTTTGATTAAAACTAACAACAACAGAGTACCACAAAATGCTACCTCAACTGAGTCATTTTGATGGGTTTGGTAGCTACTGCTGTTGGTGCTGCCGCTTCTGCGTACGGCCTGAGAGTGGGATGCTCGCGAGAGTTGGTGACCATGCGGTTTTACATGCGCGGTCTCACTTGTATGCTGCGCGAAGATGTTTACCTTCCAACCTGTGTTTATGGGAATGGTGAGTGACTTACTACCACTCGCTTACTTGTGCAATCACAAGTGAGTGTACATAGGGAAGTGTTTGGTAAAACTGTCATTTTAGTCATCGTTGCGTTTACCTACGGATTCCACTTAATATTTTTGATTATCAATTAAAAATATTTATTGTTGATTGATTATAGCACCGACTACACTCGGTTAAATATAGGTTTAGTCAAGACATCCGTTTCTGTCCTGTATCGGTATAGTATAGTTTAGTGTAAAAATTCCGATTAAAGACTGTCCCAGAAAGTATGGACGCACTTTGATTTCGCTGTAAATAATTCACAAGTGTTAGATATTCAAATTTTATTCGATATACTGATAATATTAGACTACAACAACAGAATATTATTCTCAACATTTGCTACTTAGCCATTGTAGACTAGCTGGCGCACCGTTGCGACCGTTCCTCATTAAATTCCATACAGACTTCCTGGCGACAAGTTTTGACACTTTTTTCCAATCTTTTTCGAACTGTTGAATGGTTTCGACTGCCGAGACATGTTTTCTGAGATGTGCCTTCGTTAATGCCCAAAATTCCTCAATTGGTCGAAGTTGTGGGCAATTTGCTGGATTCATGTCTTTTGGGACGAAAGTGACATTTTTGGTAGTATACCATTCTACCGTTGATTTCGAGTAGGGTCAAGAAGCAAGATCTGGCCAGAAGACAACAGGATCCTTGTGGCTTCGAATCATGGGTAGAAGTCGTTTTTGTAAATTTCGCTGTTCATTGAAGCAGTGGTGATGAAGGGTTTCGAAATCTTACCGCAGCTACAAATTGCTTGCCAGACCATAGCTTTCTTACCAAATTTTTCGACTTCAATCGATGTCTCGGACTGGTTTAACACTTGCCCTTCTCGCATCGTATGATATTGTGGTCCCGGCAAGGATTTGTAATCGAGTTTCACATAGGTTTCGTCGTCCATGATTATGCAGTTCAAATTTCCAGCAAGAATCGTATTGTACAGCTTTCGAACCCTCGGCCTGATCGATGCTTCTTGTTTCGGACTACGTTTTGGTTGTTTCTGCTTCTTATAGGTTTGAAGATTCAAACGTTTTTTAGCACGAAGAACATTTGACTTCTATGTGCCCACTTTTTTGGCCATATCCCGAACGGAAACCTCCTTCTTTTGCTCGAACGCCTTCAGTATACGTTAGGGTAGCAGGACCATTTTTCGACCCGTTTTCGGATTATCCTCAAAGGTGTTATCCTCACCGAACTTCCTGATTGCATTTCGCCCGACTTTTTCACTTACTCCTTCCATTTTTGCTATCTTTCTCAGTGACAGTCCGCGTTCTGTGCACCATTTGTACACAATTTTTCGACGTTGTTCTGCTGAAAGTCCACGCATTTCGAAACAAACTAATGAAAACGAATAAACAACTGCACAAGTGGTTAGAGAAGAGTATAAACAGCATGTTTGATGTTAGAAGATGATTTCATGCAAATGTTGGCCGCGGTTTCGCTTTAAATGTCCCGAACCTTTCGAATCATTCGCATTACATTTAAACATTGGCAGATGGCTGGCTCCGGGTGATTGTGCAACTACTTGTTGCGTTTACGACGGGTCTCGCAATTCTTTAGTGAATTTTGAGACATGATTTTTTACTTAAAAAGAATTTTTATACTAAGCATGTTAAGCCCAAGTGGGTAATTTTTCGTTTCAAAGGAACGACCCACAATTTTAGAGTATTCCAAATTATCCTTTAAAAGTGCAAGGTGGATTTTTTATATTTTGTTTCGATATAACTTTGCATGAAACGCATAAATTCGAAGTTTGAAGCGTTTTCGGTGTTTTGTTTTAAAACTAACTTGTTCATTTAAGGATTAGTCGCGGCTCTGACCCAGAGATGACGTTTTTAATGTCAAACTTTCGGAACTCATTTCTCGGAAGTTACAGCCTTCAGATGGCATGTGTCAAATTTTCACCTCTATTGTACCACTAACACTAAGTATACCGACATATGAGTGGCGTTATTAATTCATTTATGAAAAAATGGAAATAATTTATGCAAAAATGGAAATAATTACTGTATTGAATTTTAAAGGAAAAAGGCGGGTGGGTAATGTCAGAGACATAACTGGATGTCTTGAATACGAAAAGAATTGACATGTTCTTTAACACTTCCGAATATCAATTAGTTGATCAGTTGTATGAATTATGCAGGCATTCTCTTTTTTCAAATTTTTCGCATAAACAAAGAAGGCTTACTCGATTACTGTGAATTTCACACAGCGAAAAGTGCACAAATCTAATCAAACTGTTCTAGATTTGCATTAAACTGAGGATATTTACCTTCGATTTGCGAGCAAGAAATCGTAATAGTTCTATAGAAAACTTTTAGAGCCATTAGAACGGCTGATATTGTGTGATGCTCCCCACCGTTGTCCTCTTTTCGTTGTTTTTCACCAATGCAAACGGCTAGCAGTTGTTACGTAATCGCTCTTGTCGGAAGCGAAACTGGCTTTGCAAACGACACACAATTCATCTGCTCGCAGTGGCGATAGAATCCAATTTTTGTTAAGAGGTTTCCTTTTACGTGATTTCGTTTGTAGCTTTTTCACTAATGGGCGGTCCTAACGGCTATAAAAATAGCAGCATATAGAATTTTAATATCGATTATTTCATTTCATCACTGAGCTATGAGCTTTCAAAATACGAGAAAGGCAAACGCGCCTTATGAATTATCCTGTTTGATACTCGTTTATACCAAACATTTCAGAAAAGTTTAATTTTGAATTATTTGAGATGATGTCACACAACTGAAAATTTTATCATGAAATTGTGATCATATTTCCGATGGCATGTAGCAAAAATTATGTTCATTCGTTAGATACAACAAGAGATCTTCACGATCAAAAACTTATCACTCTTCCAGAGGGTAAATTTTGAAAAGGCGCCCCATAGTAAAGTAAGTCGTATTCACGACAAAAAAAACTCGCAAGCCTAGCAATGGTGTGAGAAATGTGAACTGCTCTCGGATCCATTAAAACCTAATATTTGTTGTATTCTGGTAATGTTAAGGGTTGAGGCCAGTAGGTCGCGTATAACCACGTGTCTCGCTCTGCGTATTACATTTCTCTCCATGCTCTCTCGCATATGTGCAAAATGACTCTCGATGGGCCGGTTGGCCAGTAAAGTTTCGATGTTTTCAATTACAAGTTTGACTACATCAATCGGTTGAATGGGATTGACATATATAAGCATAAAATGTGTCTCCATCCAATTTGGTTATCGCTTGTTTGGCAGCCTTGCTGAGCCGAATTTATTTTTCTCTCATTTTTTCATTACGTTACCAGGAAATTGGCGCAGAAAAATGGTGCGGTCATAGAAATCGACTTATCTTCACAAAAATAACATTCACTTTATTTTTATCGCGACAACATAAATGTTTTAATGCACTAATCGCATCTAAATTAAATTATCTAGTCATTTTCAGGATAGATTTTTGATCGATGCCAGTCTATATTGATGTCCAGTCTATATTAGACGCAACAGTTACTGATAGCTTTAGTCTGATAGTCCAGTCTATGTTGACTTCTGGTAACTTTTCTTCTGTCAGTTGGGATAGTAAATAGTAAAATACCTTTATCGTTACATTCCGATACACAAGTGATTCATTGATGAGATGCTTAAGCTCGAGTCCTCTGGTTGAACGTGAAAGTTAAGTTACTAAAAGATTTCTGCTTGCTCAAATGACCCTTGTCACATCTTACCTTTCTGTTGTATTTTTTTTTTCTTCACATCATTACTCTACTAGCTGACTACTAGTATTCTCTAATTTTGATTATATTTAATGTAAAAATATTGTTATAAATAATACTTATATTACCATTGTTTTTCGATAGAAATTTCAGGTTGGAATTCTCGGGTGGGTACTACTACCCACCGTACCTACCTGTTTCTTCGGCCCTGCTATCGTGAATACATCAAACAACTCAGATCAATCGTTATAGAACATTAAAAGGAAGTCACATCATATCTTTTTCACTAGCAGCAGTGATGTCGCTCGGACCTCCCCGATTGATAAAAATTACCACGTTTACCATTGACAACTTTTTCCACGTTAAAATACGTTAGTCAATTCGGCATACGATCGACATTCAGTCCAATGTATGTTTCCATCATCATTTCAATATTATGTGTCCAAAGTTGTTTGGACGTTGTTGTTCCTCAGCATACCGAGTTCCTTACTTATCTCGAATGATGTGAACGTGTACCGAGGTACATTACTGTATTCGCTGTAGTCTCCATCGATAACCACTGATGCCTGATGGTTCCATTGCAAAATTGAACGCTTTTGAAAAATTGTTCTCTTTAGATGCAAGGAATACTATTCTTGATCCGATGATCCAAATATTCGTTGAAATCATACACTGTTTCGAGACAAATCGAAAGAGAAACTGTACTGTTACATTATTCTAGTTTCGAATGTAGAAACATCCGCTCGGGTTATCATTTTCACGCAACCTACTGGAGGCATCGTCCACTTGAGTTCAATCTTTGCACAATGATAGAGAACTCCTCGAGATATCAACTTTTGTTGACGGTAACCATCTTCCGGTGGATATAAAAGTGGCGACGGCACGCCTGAGGTTAAACAGTTTTCAACTTGAATTAGTGCCGCGTGATTCTAGATGTTGTGGAACGGAAATTGCTAATTGCAAGTGCCAAGGCAATGATAAATTTTAGGGCGCCTTTGGTGGGCGTGCTACTTCTAGTAGCCGTGGCATCGACTGCGAACTACAAACTGGAGTTCTACGAAGCCAATGTTGTCGTTACCGTTCGTACCGAAAACAGACAGCTTACAGTCGAGCGTGATGGAAAAGTAGTACAACAGATAATGATGGGACGGGATCTGGCCGCAGCTTCAACTCAGGAGGAAATCGCAAACGGATTTAAACTAGTTAATCTCTATAGGGAAGAGATAGAGTTTACGAAAGATGTCGATAGTGCCAGCTTCTCACTGTTTACGATTGCTAGAAAAGTCAGAACTCGGTCCAAGGTGGTGGTGGACTGTGTTCGTATTGCCGGTTCGAACTGGTTTGGTGGTCCACAGCAAAAGTATCAATACTGGCCCATTCAAAAGCTACGCTTCAGTGAGTATTCCTACCTTACGAAGGAGGCAGATAACTGCGCCGTGGCCGATCGGTATTGGTTGTCCTCGGTAGGATCGTTCATCTACGTGGACAATGAAGCGCCACTATTTATCGATCAAAACTACGGTCAACCCGGATATATGTGTTTAGAAGCGAAAAAATCACTGCCCTACGATACCTATGACAATACGTATTCATTCATCTATCAGATTGGAGTTGCCAGTGATGCGAAGGTAGCACACGTGAAAGCAGTAAACCATATTCTAGGTAAACCTACAGGACATCCGGCCGAAGCGATGGTCAAATATCCCATCTGGTCGACATGGGCACGATATAAACGGGATATTGATGATAAAGTAGTACTCCAGTATGCCGATGAAATCAGCAGTCATGGGTGGCAAAATGGGCAGTACGAGCTGGATGATGACTGGGAGAAATGTTACGGAGCGCTTGAATTCAACACGAACAAGTTTCCAAATATTAGACAAACCATTAGCGCGATCAAAGCTAAGGGATTCCCCAGAGTTACCTTGTGGATTCATCCATTCATCAACAAGGGATGCGAACCATGGTACTCGCAAGCGAAGCGCAATGGCTATCTAGTGACCAATCACAATGGCAGTACGGATACGGAATGGTGGAACAGCCAGAAAGGTCAAGCGGCGTATGTTGACTTTTCGCAACCGGCAGTTGCCGAATGGTTCACAAAGAGATTGCGTGCCATTCTGGACGAAAGCGGAATCGATAGTTTCAAGTTCGATGCCGGTGAAACAAGCTGGACACCACCGGATCCCGTGCTACACGGACCGCGCTCGCAGCATCCGAACCTGATCGTGGATAGCTATGTACGAACGGTGGCAAAGTTTGGAGATCTGGTAGAAGTTCGGTCAACTCAACGTACCCAGAATGAACCGATTTTCGTTCGAATGATAGATAAAGACTCCGAGTGGAACTGGAATAATGGGCTGCCGACGTTGGTCACCACCTTGCTGCAGATGAACATGGTCGGCTATCCGTTGGTCCTACCGGATATGGTCGGTGGCAATGGGTACAATGATCACCCTCCGAATAAGGAAATGTTCATCCGATGGCTGCAGGCTAATGTATTTATGCCGAGCATTCAATTTTCCTACGTTCCGTGGGACTACGACACGGAAACGATACAGATATCGAAAACCATGACGGATTTGCACGAACGATTCACTCCTCAAATTATGGCAAGATTCAAACTGGCAGTCTCGGAAGGTCTTCCGGTAAATCCTCCACTTTGGTGGGTCGCCCCTGCGGATACGGTAGCACAACGGATCTATGATCGTTAGTATGCTCCCAAACTTGAAACTACAACAAATGTTAGTTACAAATTCAATTTCAGAATTCCTACTAGGAGATGACATTATAGCGGCACCGGTACTTCAGGAGAATGTACGTTCTCGAGATATCTACCTACCGGAAGGTAGCTGGGTGGATGGAAATAATGGAACCGTTTACACCGGTCCCAGATGGATCAGAAGCTACAGTGCTCCGCTGAGCGTGCTGCCATACTTCGTGCGCAAGACTAACTAAAAAACGTGGCATAAAATGTAGTTAGTTTAAAGTGGGGAACAAATATATGATCAGTTCAAGTGTTTTAACAAACAGTAGTTTTTGATTGATTTCCTGCCGTGATGACAAACAATACGCTCGTGTGGCAGTCGCCTATCTCAACACGGTAATGAGCCATTGATGATAAATTGTGTAATTAAAGCCTCAATTATGTCGGGCACAACATTCTAGGAATTAGAAAATATGCATCATTTCTCAACGAAGCTTAAGTTTCTGTAGACGAATCGAATTGCTATTCAAAAAGATTGTAGCATTGCACATTGGTCCCAATCATTTCAAAACACGCGTTTTTTTATTTGTGTTTCAGGGGTTGATTCCGAGATATGATGCATTGTTCATTAGAAACCCATTATAACTTATTTCAATGAAATTTTAGAATTTTCAAATGTTCTACTAAAATATTACAAAATACTACATATTCAAGTATCAACATCTTGAAAATCTGGATATGTGTGGAACGGATATTAACCAATTTCAACAAAGTTTGAAAGTATGAACAAGACACTATTAAAAAAATTAATAGTCACAACTTAAATTCGCTTAAATTCATATGAAAACACTCGTTTGTAAAAACATGTTCTTACATTCTCCAAAACATACGTAGCACCCTAATATATAATACTAGCTGAATTACCCGGCGTTGCTCGGAAATGTTTCGTGAAGGCAAGGCCGAAAAAAAAGTTGTCCTGTTTAGTGAAATATCCTGATTGTAGTGAAACATAACATATACGGAAACCAGATTGAACAATACTCCGTTCATGTTCAGATTGCGAATGATCAGTATCCCATCTCAGATCTCACAATAATCATAATTTTCATGGTATTCTCGACAAATTGGGTCAGTTTTATATTTGAACCCTTTCGTTAGGAACATTTAAAACACCTTTTTTTTCATAAATACGTTTATTTCTTAAGGCAGTTTACATAAATTTTTCTTCGCCGTAGCATCACTTTTACATAATATTCTTATCCTAATTTAATTCTAACATAGTCACAACGTTTTAAATTTATTACAACATATTCTCTTATAGCTTAAATATCATCTTAGGTAACTCGTCATTAATTATGAAATCTACTCGGAAATATTATTTGAACCAAACGATTAACTTCTATAAATTATAAAATAAGCTGTTATTTTCAGACATTTTGTTGATAATTTCATAAACTGTTTCGAGTTTGTTTGTATCATTACATAATTTTTATTCTAATTTAGCTATTGGTTGAACTCATGGACGCAGCTGGGATCAGAACTAAGTCTTAAAAGGGGCCTTTATTAAATTGAAACTCCAATTTTCTTTATGAAATGATAAATAAGTTTCATGTATGAAAGGTCACGACAAGCAAGAATGTCTCGAACTGGGATATTGGATAGTCCACCTTGGGTACGCAAAGAATTTATTAGTTGAGATCTGACATCACGATACTCCACGCATGTCCAAACGACATGATCAATATCCCGATAACCTTCTCCGCAAGCACAATGATTAGTCTCGGAGAGCCCAATTCGAAGGAGATGTGCATCTAACGTGTAGTGATTGGACATGAGTCTGGACATCACACGAATGAAATCTCTACTCACATCCAGTCCCCTGAACCATGCCTTTGTCGATATTTTCGGAATAATTGAGTGCATCCACCGACCCAGATCATCTCTATCCCAAGATGCTTGCCAGCTGGCAAGTGTTCTTTGGCGAGACGAGCTATAGAATTCGTTGAAAGCAATCGGTCGCTCATAAATTTCACCCTCAATAGCACCACGTTTGGCTAAAATATCGGCTCTTTCATTGCCAGGAATGGAGCAATGAGCCGGGACCCAGACTATAGTGATTAGATAATTATTGTTCAATATGTCGTTCAGGCACTGTTTTATTTTGCCCAGGAAAAACGGTTCATTTTTGCCAGCAGCGTTTGAGCGAATGGCTTCAATTGCACTCAGACTATCTGTGAAGAGGAAATAATGGTTTGGAGATAATGTGACGATTACACTCAAACTATAATGAACTGCTGCTAGCTCTGCTATATAAACAGATGCAGGTTCTTGAAGCCTAAATGAGGCCGAAACATTATTGTTGAACATACCAAACCCTGTCGCTTCTTCAATTCGCGATCCGTCCGTATAAAACATTTTCTCAGAGTCAATATGCCTGAACTTACTTGAAAATATTTTTGGGATTTCCGTCGAGCGTAGATGATCCGGGATTCCACGCACTTCACGCTGCATGGATGTATCGAAAAATAAAGTTGAGTCAGGGGCACTTAGGATGCTGACACGGATAGGAATATATCTTGAAGGGTTGATTTCCTGTGACATATGGTTAAAATATACTGTCATAAATTTTGTTTGAGATCGAAGCTCGACTAGTCGTTCGAAATTATTAATTACCATGGGATTCAGCACCTCACATCTTATTAGCAGGCGTGATGAAAGCTCCCAAAATCGATCTTTTAATGGAAGAACTCCCGCCAGAACTTCAAGACTCATTGTATGTGTCGAATGCATGCAGCCTAAGGCAATTCGCAAACAACGGTACTGAATTCGCTCAAGTTTGATAATATGAGAGTTTGCAGCGGAACGAAAACAAACGCATCCATATTCCATCACTGAAAGTATCGTTGTTTGATACAATTTTATTAGATCTTGCGGATGAGCACCCCACCAAGATCCTGTTATTGTTCGAAGAAAATTTACTCTTTGTTGGCATTTCGTTATCAGATACCTAATGTGTCCTCCCCACGTGCATTTGGAATCAAACCACACCCCGAGGTATTTAAAAGTTAAAACCTGTTGGATCATTCTTCCCATCATATGGAGCTGAAGCTGCGCGGGATCATGCTTTCTTGAAAAGACGACTAACTCTGTTTTCTCCGCAGAGAATTCGATACCAAGATGAACAGCCCAAACGGACAAGTTATCTAAGGTATCTTGCAATGGTTTATGCAGATCAATAGCTTTGGGCCCAGTAACTGAAACCACGCCATCATCTGCCAATTGTCTTAGTGTACATGGGGTTACTAGACAGCTGTCAATGTCATTCACGTAAAAATTATAGAGGAGCGGACTGAGGCATGAGCCTTGCGGGAGACCCATGTAGCTAATTCTGAATGTTGCCAAATCGCCATGTGAAAAATACAAGCACTTCTCTGACAAAAGGTTGTGCAAATAATTATTTATAACCGCTGGAAGTCCATGTTGGTGGAGCTTGTCTGAAAGAACATCAATGGAAACTGAATCAAATGCTCCTTTAATGTCTAAAAATACAGATGCCATTTGTTGCTTTTGAGCGAAGGCAATTTGGATGTCAGACGAAAGTAATGCAAGGCAATCATTCGTCCCTTTATTTCTACGGAAGCCAAACTGAGTATCTGACAACAAACCGTTCGTCTCGACCCAAGTGTCGAGACGTCGTAGAATAATTTTTTCGAACAATTTTCTGATGCAGGACAACATCGCAATGGGTCTATATGAGTTGTGATTGGAAGCTGGTTTCCCCGGCTTTTGAATGGCGATAACTTTCACTTGTCTCCAGTCAGGTGGAACAATATTTTGCTCAAGAAACTTGTTGAACAATTCCAACAAACGTCTTTTTGCGAGGTCGGGCAGATTCTTCACCAAGTTGAATTTAATTCTGTCCAACCCAGGGGCGTTATTGTTACAAGACAAGAGTGCTATAGAAAATTCCATCATTGAAAATGGGTTATTAATAAAACCATTATTTGGAGGAGATTCCCGTATAATGCTCTGCGTAGGAACAGAATCTGGGCAAACTTTCCTAGCAAAGTCAAATATCCATCGGTTCGAGTATTCATCACTCTCATTGCCCACGTTACGATTCCTCATTCGTCTGGCCGTGTTCCAAAGAGTGCTCATTGAGGTTTCTCTTGACAAACCTTCGACAAAATGTCTCCAATAGCTACATTTTTTGGCTCGAAGTATGCTCTTGTACTTGGTTTCTAAAACCATAAGTTTTTCAAAATTCTGAGGAGTTCCTCCTCCCCGTTTTAGAAACGTCTTGCAAGCATTTTGTTTTGCGAGTTTAGCCTCTGAGCACTCTTTGTCCCACCAGGGGTTGGGAGGCCTTCTGTTAGTCGTTGGCCCAGGAAAGCGTTTAGTTTGGGATTGTTCTGCGGCCTCCAGAATCGAACAAACGAGGAAGTCATATTCTTCAAGTGGAGGGAGCTCTTCCATTGAATTCAAAATACTAGAGATTCTACTTTGGTATTTAATCCAGTCGATATTTTTTGTCAAATCATATGGAATACTAGCTGAATTAGCAATACATTTGTTACAGCTAATTGAGATGATGATTGGTAAATGATCGCTACCGTGTAAATCAGGCAATATTTTCCAGGTGCAATCTAGTCGAATTGATGTTGAGCAAAGAGATAGATCTAATGCACTTGGGCGTGCAGGAGGTCTTGGGATCCGTGTCATGCTACCCATATTTAATACCGTCATGCTAAAATTGTCACAAATGTTTTGTATTAAAGATGATCTGCTATCATTGTAAACGGAACCCCACATCATGCCGTGCGAATTTAAATCCCCCAGAATCAATCGTGGAGCAGGAAGGGCTTCAACCATTTCATTAAGCTGTCGCTGTCCAACTTGTGCTTTTGGAGGAATATAAACCGAAGCTATGCAAATATCTTTGCCTTTAATGTTTATTTGGCAAGCAACAACTTCTATACTAGAAGTTGAAGGGATGTTTAATCTATAAAAGGAACAGCATTTCTTAATTCCCAAAAGCACTCCACCATACGGAGAGTCTCTATCGAGACGTATAATGTTAAAATCATTAAAATTTAAAGCTATGTTTGAAGTAAGCCATGTTTCGCATAAAGCAAATACATCACATTTTTGACTATGCAATAAAATTTTAAATGAATCAAGTTTTGGCATGATGCTTCGACAATTCCACTGCAGGACAGTGATTGTATCATTTGCGGCGGGTGATAAATTATCCATCAAAAGATACAAAACCTGAGACAATTGGCCATTGAGCTGATAACTGCTTCAAAAAATTTCTAGCTATTGGAAGGAATGCCATTATGAGGGTCTTTAAGGGTTCAGATATATTGAATGCTGAGAAAATCCATTCAACAATTTCCGAAAACTTCAGTAATCCTGTTGGTGGCTGTGAAATGGAGCCCACAGGATTATTACCTTTTTCTGTGCTAGATCCTGGATTGGTTTGTGAATTTGACAAACCAGGAGGCACAGTCTTTGGTTTTGACTTTTTTTGTTTAACACGGGGATCTTTTTTTGAAGATGAAACTTTAGGTGTCTTTTTTGGTAATTTGGAAGAAGACTTCTTTCTCTTAACTGACCCTTGGGTAGTGATAAACGAATTACCTTCACTATTTTCGTCAGAGTCAGAGTCCTCTGTTTCCTCTAGATTTGAAAACCCGTTTTCGGTTTCCAAAGGGGGGACATCAATGACCGTTTTAAGCATTTCTGCATATGTGCGCTTAGACCGTGCTTTTAAAGAAAGCTTAATTTTGTCTTTGTGCACTTTAAATGCAGTGCATACTGAAATATCCTCATGAGGACTTTCCCCACAATAAATACATTTTTCAATTTCCTTGTTGCAATCATTATCTTTATGAGGTCCTTCACACTTAATACATTTTGGTTTATTGCTACAGTAAGTAGCTGTGTGTCCGAATTTTTTGCAGTTCGTACAATTCATTACATTTGGAACAAAAAGCCGAACAGGGAGGCGAATTTTATCGACATAGACATGGGACGGCAACGCAGATCCGGCAAATGTCACTCGAAACGAGTCTGATGGGCGATAAACTTTTTTTCCCTCTTCATAAACTACTGAGTACAGTTGTTTGCACTCCAGTATTTTCACACCCTCAAGCATAGAGTTCTTGAAACGACCAACACCATGCTTGAGTAAATCATCTACCGAAAGACTCGCTTCGGTAACAACACCGTCAATTTCGACATCTTTGGAGGGTATGTAAACTTTATACTCTTTATTGAAATGTTCCGAAGAGACAATATCATTCGCGTGTTTCAAATTATTTACCACAACACGAATTTTATCGTTATTTACTTTTATGATCTCTTTGATTGAAGAGAATCGTGATGTCAAACCTTTAGAAATTTGGTAAATGTTTAATGGCTTTGATATACGTCTAAAAAAGACTATCCAAGGCCCAGAAGAGCTCTCCTGATATTTTTTCGTTCGTGGGGGTATAGGATTCATGCTAGGATTTACGTCCATGGATTCATCCATCACATTAAAATTTTTAATCAAACTTTAAAGTAAAAAATGAAACCAACACTACACAGTACTCAATCAAAAGGAAAAGAAAAAACTTCTACCTTGAAATTGTTGTCTATCTCCGTTGCACTGCCGTGTAGATCCTCGTTGCTCTAGATGTTCTTGTTGGATGCTGATTGTTGGATGTGATGCTACTGCTACCTGACATCAAGCACCACTCGATTTCCGATTTACTTTTGTCTTCGCCAGCTGCAACCAGCGCAGGTCACCGGTGTATACCTGCGTGTTGTATGGCAGTGGAAAGACCGAGTTGTCTTGTCTCCTTCTTCCTTGTGCTCCGCACCGATATGCTTCTGCACCGAAGTGCCTTCGCACCGGTGTGCCTTTGCACTCTCCTGCTTCTGTGTGCCTTTGCACTCTTCTGCTCAGCACTTGTGGCTGTATATTGTGGCCTGGGTAGAGCTTGGGAAACGCCCTTTGTTGTTTCCTTCACCAGCTTGGCCCAGCACTAGGGCTCTCTTATGCAGCACGATTTTACGTTTTAACGGCTGCTGCCAACAGGTCTCTACCTGTAGTTCAACCGTTGTCGTATTTAACGCGTGTAAACTAACCAGCGTTATTAAACTGTACGCTTCTATACACAACCTTCTCGGTTGAACGGCTATTACTGAATGATTTAAAACACCTTTCTCTCTATAAATACCTTCTTAGTTGCCTCCGAGTTTCATATCTATATGTGCTTGTAACGTACTTCCATACTTCCTCGTCACAATCGATCTACAATACCTTTGGCTTCCATGGATATTATCACTTGCTACTCCCTACTCTTTATAAAAAATTTATGACATCATGAATTGTTCAAAATTTTCCATCTGATAATGGTTATTTTATAACGAAACGCTGTTTAACATCATAACTACATTTGTACTATAGAACGACGTTTTTGTATAATTTATTTTACCAAAGCTTTAACCATTTTGGTCATTCATCGGGGAGGAAAACCTATAGAATAACGATTCAGTTGATACAAATGCTGTTGTAAAATTATTTCCATCACCTTGGGTCGACAGTTTCCTCAATGTACATAATAAAATGCACATTAATTGTATGATCTCGTCAATTCAGATCAATGTTGAGAATGCTTATTCCCTCTCCCCCTTGTGAATATTTTTGTGAACCTCACTTAGTTGCTAGAAATATGCTGTACTCTTGAAGAAGTACCAGTTTTTCGTAAGACCCGATCAATTTTACCTTACACTTTCCATGTTCAGGGCACTTGCTCCATTCTCTCACCCTCAAAATAACTTTATAATCTTCATGATTACACTGAGTAATGTAGAAAGTATCTGTGCTTTTCAAAAAATATCGAATCCCATCTTTGGTACATGTGCCAAACTTGGTGGCGATTCGTTTAATTGTTTCGTAGTTATGCTCAGACTTAAATACACTCGCGTTCATAAACAGACAAAGATTGTTTTTCATTAGTTCTTCGAATTTCCCGGCAAAATGGAAAAAGATCCTTTTTTTTTTTATTCAATAGTAACATGTTTGAAGGCACAGAAAAAAAAGATCCTTTGAAATTATTTAAAGAATATTGTGTTGCACTCGAATTAACAAAAGCAATACTATCTACAACGACCTTTAAATTCTTGCCAGTATCTGACTCCTGTTAAGTATACTTGCTACGCTCCCTCCCCCATAAAAATACCCTTACAACTACCTGTGATAGCAATCCGTTCAGTGGTTTCGGAGTTATGCCGTTACATCCCCCTTTTTAAAGGCACTTGCTATATCCACCCCCCATATATATCATATCTAAGGTTTGGGAAATGTTTGCATGATCTTTAAAAATTATCGATTCTTGTCAAATTTTATGAATGCCCCTCCTGTTAATGATACTTGCTACGCTTCCTCCCCTATAGAAATACCTTTATGACTATTTTTGAAGAGCAAGAAATAACTGTGCCAAATTTTATAGCAATTCGGGCAATAGTTCCGGAGTTATGCCGTTACAAACATTACACTTCATTTTTTGAGGCACTTACTACACCCTCACCCCACAGAATATCCTTATAATCATATCTAAGTTGTGCAAAAAGTGTCTACGAGCTTCAAAAAGTACCGATTCTCGTCAAATTAGATATATTTTTTAATGACCACCGTTGTTAAGGACACATGCTACGCTCCCTCCCCCCATGGAAATATTTTTATAACCATCTCTGAAGAGCAAGAAGCACATTTGCCAAGTTTGATAGCAGTCTTGAAAAAGTTTCGATTCTCGTCAAATCAGACAAATTTTTTCATGACCCCCTCTGTTATGAACACTTACTACGCTCCCTCCCCTATTATTATACCCTTATGATCTTTTCTGAAGAGCAAGTAGCATCTGTGCCAAGTTTGGTGGCAATCCGTTCAGTGGTTTCGGAGTTATGCCGTTTTAAATATTACACCCCCCTTTTTAATGCAAAATGTTTCTATGGTCTTTAAAACGTATCGATTCTTGTCAAGTTATATGAATTTTTCCATGACCCCCCCCCCCTTGTTTGTGACACTTGCAAATATATATATATATATATATATATATATATATATATATATATATATATATATATATATATATATATATATATATATATATATATATATATATATATATATATATATATATATATATATATATATATATATATATATATATATATATATATATATATATATATATATATATATATATATATATATATATATATATATATATATATATATATATATATATATATATATATATATATATATATATATATATATAAATGGATGTAAGTTTGTATGTTTGTAACGTCATAACTTTGGAACTACTAAACGGATTGCCACCAAACTTGGTACAAATACTTCTTGCATTTCAGAGATGGTTTAAGGAGTATTTTTATAGGGAAGGAAGGTTTGCAAGTGAAGGATCTTGCACCTTAAATTCAATATTGATCAAAGTAAGCGAGAAAATACTGCATACATATTGAATTTATTGAATTTAACTTGTGGCTACTAACTTTTCTAATAGTGTTTTGATCATACTTTCAAACTTTGTTGAAATTGGTTCCATATATTTCCACATTTTCGAGATATTGAGATTGATTTCCACATTTTCGAGATGCTCTCTCGCAAATGTGCAAAATGACTCTCGATGTGGCCAAGAAAATTTTGATATTTTCGCTTACAAGTTTGACTACATCACATAAAATCCAATACAGCTACCGCTTGTTTGGCAGCCTTGCTGAGCCGATTTTATATCTCTTTCATGTTTCGTTACGTTTCCAGGTAATAAGAGCCGAAAAAATGGTGCGTCTCTAGAAATCGACTTACCTTCACAAAAATAACATTCACTTCATTTTTATCGCGATAACCTCTATGTTTTTTATGCACTAATCGCATCTAAATTAAATTATCTAGACATTGTCAGGGTAGATTTTTGATCCATGCCTTTGAAGGTGAGATATTCAATGAACAAGTTGAAAGACGGCGTTTTCAGTTATGCAATTCTTCCTTCAGAAAAAAAAACTTTCCCGAACGCTAAAGTCAATGAATCATTCTGAAATTACCACAGAATAATCTAAACTAATTTTCTAAGAGATTGTCAGTTGGGTTTTTCGATATTCGTCACCGTTTTTGAGAAAATCATATTTGAAGCGTGAAAATAGGCCTCTAAATCACCATAAAACACACTGGTCTCAGCTCTTAAAAGTATTCGGTATATTTTCTTGTTTAAACATGATCCACAACTTTTCTGAAGGCGTGAATTCTAAACTTCGTATTGTATGCAAATTATTTATCCAACCCACTTGTAGGTGGATTAATGACATCTTTGATTACATTAAAAGAAGCGAACTATTCCAATCAAAAATTCTTCAGAAGACATAAAAAGCTACAAAATCAACATTTGAAGCACAAATAAAAAATAACACGTGTTTTAACATGATTGGTACCATTGTGCAACAACACAATTTATTGTTACAACACAGGAATACATTTCAATATGATGTTAGAAACTGTTAAATGAATGTTCTAATTTTACTGCCGTCTCCACCTAGCAGTTCAATTTAAGGGTCATGAGTAAACCAAGTTATCTTATTTTGGTAATATGTGTATTACGTACATTTATGCAGTGAAACAAGTTTATCAAAGTGGCTTGCACGATTGAGTTTCAAACAATTTTTTTCACAATAATTTATTCTCAAATGAATGTTGGGCCTGACTTTTTGGATGAACTATCAGTTTTGATCAATTTTTCACTAATGATTGATGGAAAATTGCTTACATTTTATGAATGTAGATTTTATTTCTCTAATAAAAAAAAAGTTAGCAACACTGCTTCAATGCATTTGCGCTACACAAAATAAATAAAACTAAATATTTTCTGTTAGAAAAGCAGTTTTCTGGTAAAAATAAATAGTTTTACGACAACATTCCATATCCATTGCCTTTCGCGTGTTAAATTAAAAGTTCCTATTTTGCGGGTTTACTTATAGAAGGTACGTAAATCTTTATATCGCAATAATTTCTGCAAGAGGAAATCCATATAGGAATGTGTTTGTTGCTATTCAAATGTATTAGAGGAAGTAAGCTGAAACAGAAATAATTTTTCTTGAGCAGTTTTAAGGAAAACGGAAAAATTTAGACTGAGATTTTTGCTTTTCTTGAATTGCAATTTATTGATTAAAATCAGGAAAAGAAGCGCCGGAATTTGTTTTTACGCACACATTGTTGACATTATTCATACGCTTGCAAAGAGCCTTGATTCTGGAACTGGTTTCTTCACTAGATCTTGGACCTGAACTCAGTGTCTTAATTAAAATTCGATTCAAGAATTCAACATAAGATATAAAAGAAAGATATGAATTCTAGATCTGGATTCTGGAACAAAATTTTAGATCTGAGTTCCGAACCAGAATTTTGGAACTGACTTCTGAATCAGAATGTAATTCCTGAATTTTAAAAATAAAATCAGTTTCAGAATTTATTTCCCCAAATCAGATTTAGAATTTAATTCCAAAATTCAATTTCAAAATTAAGATTCTGGATCTAGATTTTGGACCTTAATTCAGGTTTAGAATACAAGTTCAGAATTCAGTTCTAAAATTAAATTCGGAATCTTAATTCTAAAAATGAGTTTAATTCCAGAACTAAATTCATGAAATGAATTATTGATCTGGATACCGAACTCGAATTTTGCAAATGAATTTATAACCAAACCGATGTTGATTCTTTATTTCAGTTCCAATTTCTGAATGCTCAGAATTCAGGTTATATTTAACAAATCGGCTGCCATTCAAAATCATTAAAATATTTCCAAAGAACTGCACATTTTTTTTACTCTCATTTGTTCAGCTTTATTTGTGTGATAGAATATGTTTGTCTTCAAAAAATCATACTTTAGTATAGATGCACCGTTACAAGTTGCAAAATCCGCATAATCAATCAACTTATACGAACAATTATTGATGTTTGGAAGTGTGAAAGAAGCATGTTAGTTTTATTCTGATTTACATGCTTCAGGAATGTCTCTGACATTACGCACTCGCATTTAGCTTGGTTTGTGCAATATTCACTTAATACTTTTCGATTTTTTCACGTTTCGTCTTCGGCACAGATAGAGCATTACTGTCTCTGGCCATAAAGACTGTCCCAGAAAGTATGGACGCAACCACAAACCGCTGTCATTTCGCAATGGTTTACACTCTTCTTTAACCACTTGTGCAGTTGTTTATTCGTTTTCATTAGTTTGTTTCGAAATGCGTGGACTTTCAGCAAAACAACGTCGAAAAATTGTGTACAAATGGTGCACAGAACGAGGACTGTCACTGAGAAAGATAGCAAAAATGGAAGGAGTAAGTGAAAAAGCCGTGCGAAATGCAATCAGGAAGTTCGGATTTGAGGATAAACCGAAAACGGATCTAAAAAAGGTCCTGCTAATTCTCAGTTGGTTAAACGTATACTGAAGGCGTTCGAGCAAAAGAAGGAGGTCTCAGTTCGGGATGTGGCCAAAAAAGTGGGCACTTCGAAGTCAAATGTTCTTCGAGGTAAAGAACGTTTGAATCTTCGAACCATTAAGAAGCAGAAACAACCAAAACGTAGTCCGAAACAAGAAGCATCGATCAGGCCGAGGGTTCGAAAACTGTACAATACGATTGTTGCTGGAAATTTGAACTGCATAATCATGGACGACGAAACCTACGTGAAACTCGATTACAAATCCTTGCCGAGACCACAATATTATACGGTGCGAGAAGGGTAAGTGTTAAACCAGTCCGAGACATCGATTGAAGTCGAAAAATTTGGTAAGAAAGCTATAGTCTGGCAAGCAATTTGTAGCTGCGGTAAGATTTCGAAACCCTTCATCACCACTGCTTCAATGAACAGCGAAATATACATCAAGGAATGTTTACAAAAACGACTTCTACCCATGATTCGAAGCCACAAGGATCCTGTTGTCTTCTGGCTAGATCTTGCTTCTTGCCAGTACTCGAAATCAACGGTAGAATGGTATATTACCAAAAATGTCACTTTCGTCCCAAAAGACATGAATCCACCAAATTGCCAACAACTTCGACCAATTGAGGATTTTGGGCATTAACGAAGGCACATCTTAGGAAACATGTCTCGGCAGCCGAAACCGTTCAACAGTTCGAAAAAGATTGTAAAAAAGTGTCAAAACTTGTCGCCAAGAAGTCTGTACGAAATTTACTGAGGAACGTTCGCAAGAAGGTGCGCCAGCTAGTCTACAATGGCTAAGTAGCAAATGTTGCGAATAATATTCTGTTGTTGTAGTCTAATATTATCAGTATATCGAATAAAATTTGAGTATCTAACACTTGTGAATTATTTAAAGCGAAATCAAAGTGCGTCCATAGTTTCTGGGACAGTCTTTATTATTAGACCTATACTGGAAACGTAATATTAGATATTGTTGTTACTTCCAACGACGAAAAAATGTTTTAAAAATCGCGGTGCACCAAGCCACCATTTTAAACGCTTATCAACATGTTCAGAAAAAAAAGTCACCGATCTTGGCTGGTCAGGAGATTCTGCAGATATTAATCCTATCGATGTATGTTTAAGACTTTATGAAATGCGAATTTTCGCAACTTCCTCTTAAAACCAGGCAAGATTTGATTCGTATACACAACAAAATCTGAAAAAATACATAAATTTACGTTTCGTCTTAGACTCATCAGTGCGTAGCAGTTTATGTTTAACTGCTCCGACCTGACGGTTCATCATAAATTTAAGTAAAAATGGTTATGTGCACCTAGTATAAATTAGGGAGTAAAACCACCCCGGTGGCACGATTGTCATCTGCATACAATTGGCTTGAAGCCGAAAATTTTGGTTCTTTGGTTCTAGTTCACTGTCAAATGCTGTGCTTAAGCAGTGTTCACACGTTCACATTTTTCTTCATACGGCTGCACCTACATAAGAAAACGATTTCGATGAAATATAATCAAACTATAATAAACCACAATTTTTTTCTCTTATTCAAAAAGAGATCAAATTACTTGTTTTATAGAGAATACTAGACTAGAGTTATATTTATATTGGGTTTGAAGAAATTAACTTTTGACGCCAGTGTGGTTTGATTGTATGGTATGAACGTAGCTTAACGTATTGTTGACAACAACGCCACCAAAACAAAATGCGTCGGCTTCAGGAACCAGCCTCCATAGCAGGGGAGTGAGTAAAACCCTTTTGCCCCTTAAACTTAACGAGTGGTTCAAGTCCTGTCTCTGAGCGTATCTTTTCCCAATTAATCATCTTTTCTGTTAGTTCTTCATTCATTTTCTTCTCCAATACCTATATGTTTTCGTGAGTCAGGGCAATCCCTTAAACTTACCAAAATCTGTACGGCTAGCAAGCCTTGGTACTTGGTACCGTCCGAGATGTCAGTTTTGAAATTTTTATCATGGAGAAAAAAATATGTTTTTGGGTTAAGTACAAGATATATTAACGATTAAATTCTACCTATTCTTGCACAGGATAAATTTTGAAAAGGCGCCACATAGTAAAGTGAGTCGTAATTAAATTGTACCTATAAATCGGTTCAATTACAAAGTCAAAATAATTCAACGTTTGCACCAAGGAATTTACAAGTGAGGTGGTTTGAAAATCTAAATTACTGTCGGTTAGCTGTTCTTTTTTCGGATGATGTGGAATTAGTTGCGAAAACTAATGGGTCGTATGAAACTGTGAGCTATTTTTGTATCAGTCCTATACCAAAAGAAAAGCTGTCCTGCACCAAAAAAAAAAAATACACAGTTTTGGCAACATATGCCTAAATCGTACTTTGCATGATAACACACGCAATGCTTAGCTTTGATGCATTGCCCAACGAAAAAGCAGTCTGAAAAAATGACAAATAAAATTGAAAATAATGAAGTACGAAACCTAGCGACAGCTCTCAATTCGCAACCCTATCCGATCCATAGAATTCGTTCTGCCAATTGAACTACTCTGGAAACACAACTTTGTAGACTCCCCGGGAAAAAAACAGGCATACACAATCCATCACGCTATACCCGTCCCCTTTCTTCAAACTTCATATTGATCTCGGTGAAAAAAAGATGCCGAAAAAGAACGGTCTATATGGTCATATACAAAACTTTTTGAATTTCATCTGAAGAATAGAGAGTGTTAAGCATTTCAAGCAGTTATGCAAAACTTGGTAAAATGAGATTACTGTGGGCTCAAATCAGTTCCAATCCAATGTCAGTTGACGGGAAAACGTATTCATTCCGGCTATAACAGTCCCCGGTTTCCAGCTCCGGAAGCACCGGAAATAGTGATCACAAACTCTAAAATAGAACGAATTCACTTTTCTCACGATAGCTTATAGTCTTATGAGTCCATACATAATTCCTGAATTTCATCCGGATCAGATTTCCGGTTCTGGAATTACAAGATCTTATGAAGCGCACCGGTACGCCCAAGCTGTGGTACGGAAGAAAAAAACACAACACCGCCTCTACGAACGAAGCACGCGATGTTCGATTTCGAGCACATGATGAAGAAAACGAAAACCAACACTGGAGCTCGATTTCGGAAACACAAGCGAGTCCATCGGCACCGAGCACACACTAGTACAGGGTTTTCAACTGTGTTGAAAAAAAAAACAGAACACTAATGTCTTTTACCGGTGTGTGATTTTTGTTGAATATGGTGCTGAAGAAAAGACAGGATTATGAAAGATAAAAATGTCTAACCTTCAGTTGACGACACAAAGAAGTACGAAATTTTCGAAACAGATTGTGAAACTTTTCGAACATATAGGCCTGGCTGTTTAATAACACAAAAAACTTACTGCAACTTCGACAGTCTTCCGATTTCGGTTCCGGAAACAGTTATTCAAAATGTCCAATAAGAAACTTGCGTCGATTTCTCGTGAAATATTAATGAGAAAAGCACCATTACACCACTAGGAGGATTAAAACAGGTTTTTATGTGTAAAAATAAGATAAGAAGACAGTAAAAATATTGCTGAGTTCGTTGAAGAAAACTTAGTGTGTATGGAAGTAGAGTAAGATACGTTCTGAGTACTCTACTGAGTCCGCAAGCTTTCCATTCCAACATGGATCTGCAGTTCTTAAGATATGCGATCAAAGCCCTATAGGAAATCGTTGAAGTGTATTTGGTCGGTTCAGATGCGTGCCACGTGAGTTGATGCGCCCTAATTACTGACAGTTTTTATTACAAGTAATGATAACAACAATGTAATACACTTAACGTAAAACTGGAAAATTTTTTATATTGAAATAGCAGCCTCTAAAGATATATGCTTAAATAAACGAAAACCAATTGTTAAAACTGAAATTGAATCTTTTATTTAAAAAACGAGAAATCCTTTGTACAAAAATAAATAAAATACAGTCTTTGGCATTACACGGCAGTGTACTAATTTGAACCCGATCAGCAGCAATGATCAACGGAACAGCAAGGCTTGCACGATTGTCCTTGCTGTCGATTTTTTTCGGCAAAAATCATCTGATGGATTTTATTCATTTCATCGTCTTCGTTTGCACCTGTACAAAAATGCTCCGGTTCAGGACCTTCCCTTAGCCACTCAATGTCCGTTCGTTTTCGTCTGCTCTTTCCGCGCAGTATCTCATTGAGCTGTTCTTCGTTCTCCAACTTCATCTTGTTCAATTCCCTAATCATCTTTGCCCATTGCTGTTTGTAGAATAATTTGGATTTTTCGGTAGCTTCCCATTTCTGCTCCAGCAAAGCGATCTGCTGTCGCTGATTGGAGTTGATTTGCGCTTCCCTCCTCAACGATTCCATCTGCTCATTCAGCTGTTCATTGGCCTGTCGCAATCTTTCGTTTTCTCGAGTCAGTCGATCATTTTTCTCTTCCAGTTCCTGACATCGCGTGTTTCGTTGGTTCCATCGGAGATTCAGATCGTCCTCTATGAGCTTTGCTTTTTCGCGGATTTCTGTCAGCTGCTGCTGGTACGAGGCCTCCAGTTTGATTTTCATTTCTGCTAGCATAGTATCCTGCTCGGTCCATTTGGCACTCTGGATAGATAGATTCTTTCTACTTTCCTCCAATGCGGCAGTTAGGGTAGAAACATGTTCCAACTTTTCGGCCAGTTCCTGTAATTAGAAGCGTTCGACTAGTAGTTTAAATGTTTATTAATACTATCTTACCGAACATTGTTTCGATCGCTTCCGTTTCCACTCGTTGGTAAGCTTCATCAAATGATTCATCTCTTTTCGTTTTAGTTCTGCCAAAAAGAGCTCCTTCTGTTTCATCATCCATTCTTTTTGTTCCTCTAACATTTTATACGACAACTGATCATCCAACTGTGCCTTGGGAGCCGAAGGCACTTGGGGTCCTTCGAGCGGTGCTCGACTATTGTAGTTTATTCCCACTTCATCCAAAAAGCAGAAAATGGTCGCCATTCCAATGCTTTCACCTTGTTGATTCTCCAAAATCAACACTCCGGCTTGCTTCTCTTTCGTTCCTATAACCAAACTCTGATTATCCAATCGTGCGAATCCGAACAATCCGTGGGGGCCGTTCAGTGTTAGCTTAGAACTCTCGGAAGTTATCGTTTCGAGCACCAAATCGGGAAGGGATGAAAAGTACAATTGCAACTGTAGTTTAGAAAATTCCAATGTCTCAGATTCTACCGAAGCAAGCTCCAAAGTCATCTTGGTTAGGGGCGTGTCAGCTTTCGGGTGGTACAACGATAATTGCCACAGTCCAGCGCTCGGTCGTGTATTGAAACGAATATTCTGCACCAGTAGATTGTAGCCGAAAGTACGCGGTATGTCCCGCAGATCGCGATCTTCACAATGCAGCATTGATTCGATGTCAGTTTTATCTGCTGGAGGAGCAGCCAACAATGGGAGCGCTACGGGCGAGAGTCCTTGTTGAAGGGTGGTTAACGGCAGTGGGGTTGGATCTTTTGGTGACTGGACATTCATTGGTTCTGAGCAGTCCTTTTCTGCTTCTTTGAAATGCGTACTTTGTTTAATTGGCTCATTCACACTTTTCCTGTCCGAGGTCAGGTACTTCAGAGAAAATTTGCATTTGATCGATGGTGCTATCGGCGAAGACCCTACGGAAATTGCATCAGCTTCGTGTTGTTCATGCGTAATGGAACTCGATTCGATTACAAAGTACTTTTCTAATTCGTTTGTTCCTGATTTTTCTAGGTTGCTGGATAAAAAAGTAGCCAAAGATTCGTCTTGAATTAAATCTCCGAAACGAAGCGTTGAACGACCTAGAAGAAAATAATGCTGTTACTTTAATATCGACATACACAGTTTGCTATCTTACCAACTACTTTATCCTCATAAAGAACTTCCAAATGGATCACGAATATTTCCTCAAAATATCGCTTCAGCGAGTGCAAAGATGTTCTAAAATTTATAACAATTTTCTCCTGCACTAAAAACGTACCATTCGGTTTTCTTTCGAGGACACAAGGATAGTTATCGCCAAGTAAGCTGTAGCGTAGCTGGAGGTTTGACCCAACCAACGACTCACTACTCGCCGGCTGTAACTTTTCCAACTGTTTGGCATATTTCAACACTATCTTCACTAGAAAAATGTCGCATTCATTATTGAAATTGCCGACCTGCAGCAGACCACGTTCCTCGAGCAATTGTATGGGAAGCCCTTCGCGAGACTGCAGCCTCGATGGTTCCGGATTGGCAAAGATAATCACACTGCGATCCGTTTCCTGATCGCTAGAAGCTAAAGGTTTATTTTTATCCGGCAACAAGTATCCCTTATCGGTTATCAAAACCATAATTTGAACCTCCGGCTTTTGGTTTTTCCACTCAGGACTCGTAAGGCCAAGCACTCTGTACCAACGAGGTTTTATGCTATCAGCTTTCATAGATGGCAAAAGCGGTACCGATCTTAGAGGTAAAACTAGATTGCCAACGAGGGACCGTTTTTTACCAGAACCATGCTCTAATGAATAACACTCCACTTTGATGGGAAGATTATCCGTTTTCATACGTTTCACTGAACGTCTGTCCGTTTCCCATACCAGGTTGCTATCGTAGCTGGTGGACGCGATTCCTGGCAGGCGTCTTTCGCTTTCAAGCGTGTTTTTATCCAAGGATGCTGTAAAGAAAACTGGAGTATTTTTGGTACGATGGAAACCGATGGCTGTAAACAAAAAAAAACGATGGAATGAGTTCCGCTAAAACAAAGTTGAAATATACCTTCTAGAATTCGTAAAATTATAACAAGTTGATCTGCTGGCTGGTCCATATTTTGAAAGTGTTAATTCATCAGTTACTTGAGCAGTCACAAAATTGAAATTGAGCTACATGAAACAGAAATAGAGCTAGCAAACAAAAACATTCGGACAACCAAACTAAATTTGACAACTCAAACGAAAACAAACATTTCCACCCACACAGATGAAAATACACATTCAAATTATTTGGCTAGCTCTTTGTGAAAAAAAATTAGCAGGAAATCGAGTAATTTACTCGTTTTGTGTAATTACAACCAAGGAAGCATTAGTCTGTATTTTCTTTTTGAGGTAAGTAATCGACAAATCGTTAATCTGATTAATTTTATAATCTTGAATATTTTTTTTCATTGTTATCACAAATTACGAACAGCATATAACTTGGCATATAATCATACGGAATTCCATTTCAAAGTGGATGTTGTTGTTTTTTATTGAAAAACATTGGTGACGTGGATTGTTCTGGTTTTGCACTTTCGAGCAGAAGTGCAATTGTTCGACGGTGTGCCATTTCTGCTCAAAAGTGCAAAACAGTGAACGGTGTTTTCGTTCGGCACGTCAGAAATGACTTAGCACTTCGGTGCTTATTACAAGTGTGTTGCAAATAGCAATAACTACGTCTGCTTAGCGGTTCAAATTGAACTATTTAAGTTCGCAGTAAGCAGTTCAATTTGAACTGCTCTGCACTGACGAGCCTAAGACGAAACGTAAAGATAGTGAAATTGGTTATGTGCCCCAGCACAAAATAAGGTTAACCCCTAAATGACCATCTGAATCGGCCAGTATTAGTCGAAACTTGTTTTCGTTCGGCACGTCAGGAAAGACTTAACACTTCGGTGCTTATTACAAGTGTGTTGCAAATAGCAATAACTTTACGTCTGCATAGCGGTTCAAATTGAACTGTTTAAGTTCGCAGTAGGCAGTTTAATTTGAACTGCTCTGCACTGACGAGTCTATGACGAAACGTAAAGATAGTGAAATTGGTTATGTGCCCTAGCACAAAATAAGGTTAACCCCTAAATAACTAAACTAGATAACGTCAAACGTTCTAAAGTATGGTTTGGATAATATATGGAATAGTTTATTACGCAGATCAAATGGTACTTTTAAACGTGGTAGGTATTTAACGAAATTACGAAGTTCGACCAATTCCGTCGAGATGGGTCATCATCCATATCTTTCGAATTTGAAATATGTATACAATGATGGAGGTTTATCTTTCTATGACATCGCGTACAATTTTCTAGAATTAGGATCTTGTCTTTATTGGTTTTGTTGATAAAACCTTATAAATTTAGGTGGTATAAATGATTTCCCTTAGTCAGACTAATTAGAAATTTCACGTTTCGATTAAGAAATAATACGAAAAGTGTCAGTTTTCCATTCTATGCTGGTTTAATGAGACACAGTAACGTTGCACAAGAAACGAAACGTAGTTTGCGTGAATTTTACAATAAACATTTGAAATAAATGGTTTAATTTGGAAAACTTTAGATTATTTTGTTTTCCAGACTTCGGTGTAATTTACCACTAACGTACTGCAAATCAATAATAATTTCAACTACCGTCTAGGTCTGAACGAGGCAGAAACTTGTTCAACGGTCGAATAATCAAAATCGGTGAACTTCGACGATTTCGAATTCCGTCCGTTTGCTTTATAAAAAAAAGTGATGATATTGAAGATTTAGATTCGTTGTAAGAATTTGCTAACATCATTTTCTTAGTTTGGATTTCATCAAATTTAAATGTTTCAATGATTCGAATCTCTTTCCGAATCAGTTTTATTTCTATTTTGCTGTGGACCCCTCGCCGCTAAAGTTGTGCACTTTTTCGAGCACTTTTTCACAAACGCCACGCCTACACTCAAGGTAATCGTGGTTGGCGTGGTGTTAGTGCATTCCAAAAGAAAAAGCTTTTCTCGTCTTCACCGATCACCGCAATTCGAAAAGCAAATTTTCTGTGGGCTCTTCTTCTCTTGCCATCGGCCGCAGCAGCAGAAGTGAAGCAGCCGCAGCTAGCAGTAGTGATCACACGTCGGGTTGTTCCGTGAAATAGTGCCGCAGTTCGTTTGTCAGTGTATTCCGCTCCTTCTGGACCGGAAGGTTAGTGAAATTGTGTAAATCTTGTGCTGTACGGGCTAGTGACCCCGCCGAGCAAGGCCGGAAGTGTTAGAAAAAAAAAACGATGAACAATTCCCCCTGGGAATGCCTTAAAAAGTTTTCTTGTGCTATCGAAACGAGAGAGCAGGGAATATAACGGGATCAGAGCCGAGTCGAGTGCAGCCTGCCTGTGCATAGTGAACGGACATTACCGTACGAAAATAGTGGTATAACTAGGCCGGACTTAGTGCGGATGGTGGTTCGATTGGACAGCGACAGCAAGGTAAATTTAGAATTTCATGTTTGAGTCATGAATAGCCACACTTTTTTCTCCACTGCCTCAAGTAATATGTCTGCATTAAGGTGGGGGAGAGCAGCAAAGATGAAAATCGATCAAAATGGAAACTTTGATGGAATATTGAGCAACAAGAAAAAAAAACTGCTCGACTGGGCAGTGGGCATTCCGGATTGCACAAACACAAATCTAAACACCGAACGAACTGTCAGAATGTTGAATCTTGAATGAACGCAAACCCCTGTGTACGGGACAGTGGGTGTGTAATCGATTTCGAAGGAATCGAGATGGGTCATCATCCATATCTTTCGGATTTGAAATATGTATACAGTGATGGAGGATTATCTTTCTATGACATCACGTACAATTTTCTAGAATTAGGATTTTGTCTTGATTGGTTTTTGTTGGTAAAACCTAATAAATTTAGGTGGTATAATTGATTTCCCTAAGTCAGACTAATTAGAAATTTCACGTTTCGATTAAGAAATAATACGAAAAGTGTCAGTTTTCCATTCTATGCTGGTTTAATGAGACACAGTAACGTTGCACAAGAAACGAAACGTAGTTTTCGTGAATTTATTCTAGAAACTAGATTATTTTGTATTCCAGATATTTGTGTAATTTACCACTAACGTACTGCAAATCAATATTAATTTCAACTACCGTCTAGGTCTGAACGAGGCAGAAACTTGTTCAACAGTCGAATTATCAAAATCGGTGAACTTCAACAATTGCCGAACAAGTTTCTGTCGCGTTCACTCTTCACCAACCAAGGCGAGGCCCTCCGACTTCGAATCCCGTCGGACCCTGTCCCCCTCTAAATTTAACGAACACTTTATCTTCACCTCGCAAAAAATAGGAGCATCTGTTTTCCGCTATTTACCGATCACTCCATAAGCGGCGGTGGCCTCCCTGCCACCGCCGACGAACCATGATGGGGAGCCGTTATAGGCGCAGACATCGGCGGCCGTCCGCGGAACTTTCGAAGTAGCGAAATGTAAACGGACGAAGAAGAAACAAAAAAATATCATCGACAAAACAGACACACTAATAAATTGCTCATAAAAATAAAAGTAAAACACCACCTGCTTTCACATTCTTGCTGAGCCATCGCACAGCACCGGCACCGGAGAGCACAAGATAAGTGATCCTTCGAAAGGGTACCGGGTGTTGGGCATCGGTGTTCAGGTAAATTCTGATTATTACAATCTGAAATTGTGGATGCTTTCGAATTGAAAGACCTGACTTGTAAAATCATTCGTTTGATAGACAACTGACTTCCCACTTCCATGTTATATAACTCGTTCGGTTGAGTTCTACGCTTCCGATACGATCAGGGTACCTTCGAGACACTGTCTTGATCTTCCCAGCAAAGAGTAGTAAATTTCCAGCTGCGCCAGCTGCTCTCGTTGATTCGATTGTGTTCCTCTGCACTGAAGCTGGCGAAAATACTAAAAATATACTCACTATTGACCAAATGCAGGTCTGCTATCGCTTCGAAAATGGCAGCGTCGAACTACTACTTTGTTTTCATTCGTTCCGGGCACAATGTCTGTGTTGAGCATACTTATAAATATGAAACAGTTCGATTCCCTTTATGCTGTAATCATTTGTCTGTTGGGTAAGAAAAATTATTCAACCACATGTTGCAGGAATTGGACTTGGCTATGCTAAATGGTAGAGCTTTAGTTGATTTTGGCACTAAAAGAACACATAAACAGGCTATGATTTTGAGTAGCATCTACAGTTTTCTACAATTTTTCAACAGATTGGTTTTACCATGTAAAACTGAATTAGTTCGAATTAAGACTGCGAATAATAATTCCCAATAACATGAGAGTAACCACATCGTCAATGCTGACAAAAAAAACTTCGATAGCAATTGCGCCGCTGTGAGCATAGTTAGAAACAAGAGTGGCTTCATTGTGTGTATAAATACATCGAATAAATGTTTGAAAAATCCAACAGAATTCGGGAGTTCAAGATGCTATTCGCTTTCATAGACTGGATCTATTTTATATCCTTTGAAATAAAACCAGTTGCAACTTATAACAGTTGAATAAATGGAAAAAAGAGGTTGCCCTTCATTACTGTTTCTGAAGTAACAAGTAACAAACTGTATCGAAACATATAATTAAGCAAATATTATTGCGTTCTGCTGTTTGGCTTCTTGACGAGAGAACCCGTTTTAGGAAGTATTGATGATCTATGCTTATAATGTTGAAATTGTGGAAGTCAAAGTTTACATTCAAAGTACAAAGTCATGTTTCATACAACGAAAATGTATCTCAATTATGAGAATTTATCAAATATTCGAAGGAAACAGGTACACTGCAATTGCAGTCTAGTGATCATGCTCTCGATTTCCGTCTCTGCAATTAGGGAAAACAACTTCAAAAGTGTTTGTACTATTTGTGGTAAAGCAGAGAAAACACAGTGTCAGTAAAACCTGTTCACGTTATATTTCGAACCCTTTTCTTTCAATGTAGATTCTGAATTATTTCACGAATCGCTGAAACGTTTCACATATATGACAGCTGAAACTCTTCACCTTATTTCGTGGTAAGACATGTTTACATTCTTGTTACATTCAGTAAATTGACGTCGAATCAAGTGGAAATGCGCAAATGCATTTTCAACGAACGGCAGCGAAATCCCGAATTTATAGGTACGCGATCTTGCCAAATAATTAAAACTACGGTTTTTGTGTTTGTTTTTGGTAATCATTTGATCAGCGCTGGACTGCTGATCGGAAGGTTGGCAGTGAAAAACAAATTCACAAATGGACAAAAAGGTGATAGCTATTACAATCTTTCTGTGCGAAATTTGAATGAGAATTCGAAATCATACTACGTACGAAAACTGAAATAGAGGCAAGGACTGAAGGTATATAAAGTGAAAAACACCGTGATACCAATCAAATTCTGTTTACCCTGTAGTTCCGGAACCGGAAGTAGTATCCACAACAAATTTAGGAATTCCGTATGAAACTGTAAGACTTTTCCTTTGAACCTATAAGTTTGTGAAAATCGATTTGGCCAACTTGAAGGAAAGTGAGTGAGAACCTTTTGCAGTTTTTAATCACCATTTCCAATTCTTCCGAAACCGGATTCAGATGACCGGTATAGCCGAAGTTGGTTTGTTTGCCAGCAACAAATATGACCTAAAAATTGGAACAGTTTTGAACGTAGTAAAACCTAGACCATGCTCTATTTCGATTAAATCAATTAAACGAAATCTAACAAACGAAGCGAACCTGCGTTTCTGTTACTTCTGCATATGTAAGTCAAGCTACACAGCATGAATCAGAAGCATAAAGCATGTAGTAAGATTATTTCTTTTATTATAATTATTGATATCATTACACCACCGGCATTACTGCACTACCGGATGTGAAAATTTCATATTTTTTCAAATAAATTTGAATTCATTGACATTCGTTTATTCCTTCGGTCGTACTGATCAGAAAATAGCTATAATTTTTATCAACCGTAGCACCGTCTTTTACCAATACTACACACTAGTAGCAGACATCCGAAACCGTTTTGATTTCTTCATAGCGTGTACGAAAAAGAACAAAGCACGCATCGTTTGTTTTGTATTTTCTTCTTTTTTCGATGTGGTACATATTGTCATTCTATATAGCGATCTGAAAACTTTGACACTCGTCTCACTGAAACTGTGGAACCGGAAGTCGAATCCGGATGAAATTTCGCAGTAGCTAGTAGCTTTAAAGATAATATGAGCTTTAATTCAAGTGCTTCCGGAACAGGAAAGGGGGGGGGGGGGGGGGGGGGGTAGAGTGGGTGCTGTAGTGCCGAATTAAGCTTTTATGTTCACAAACTAACAAGCTCTGCAAACTAGAAGAATTTATCAGACAGTTTTATGGGATTTGTACCTGGTTTTGACCATCGTTTGTGAAAAAATACTAATGAAAATTTTACTCTTATCGCGCTTTGGTTCCGGAACCAGAAGTCGGATCTGGATAAAATATTCTAGAAATTTTTAGGAAACTATAAGACCTTTCATTTGAATGTTAGTTTGTGATAATGAATGCATACTTTTTCTCTAATTTTCACATATTACCATGGAACTCCGGAACCGGAAGTCAGATCCAAATGATATTCAATAGCAGACTATGGGACTATAAGACCTTTTATTTGAATTTTAGTTTGTAAAAATTGGTTTAGCCATTACTGAAAAAGCGGTGCATATGTTATTTGTGCATTATTCTCCGGAACCGGAAGTCTGATTGGGATGAAATTCAATAGCAGGCTATGGGACCATGAGACCTTTCATTTGAATCTTAGTTTGTGAAAATCGGTTCAGCCACCTCCGAGAAAAGAGAATTTTTGTTGTACATACGCACATACACACACAGACACTTTCTCAGTTCGTCGAGCTGAGTCGAATGGTATATAACATTCGACCCTCCGGGCCTCGGTTAAAAAGTCGGTTTTCACAGTGATTGCGTAGCCTTTCTATATGAGAAAGGCAATAACATTTGTATGCCAAATGTTTTAGAAATGCATGAAACGTAACAAAAAAATTGGATCAAAGCGACTTTGCGACTTGAAGAATTTGAAAAGCAAAAGTAAAGGATTTTTTTAGGCCAAATGTCTTAGGCATGAAACGTCAAGATCTGGTGTAATCTAATTTTTTTCAATCGTATCAGAGAGTTGACTTGAAAGAAATTCGGGACTACATTAAGATCTCGGCGTTTCATGCTTTTCTAAGACAAAACAAGAAAATCTGATAACTTTTAAGATTTGCGTGAAAAAATTCAAAATTCGTATGTAAAGCCGCGTTATTTCGGAAATCCACGTAAAAACCGTGTAACTTCGGAAATCTGTGTAAAAAAAGCTGCGTAAAAAAGACTTCAGTGTATAGATATCCGGTTGGTCGCAGTTGATGTAGCAGTCCCGTTATAAAACAATCAATATCATACGTATCCACTGGGTTCCGGTTTGGTTTCAAGCTTTTTTAAAAGGGATTCTTCGTTAACTTCATATGAGCTTAGCACAGCCCTAAAAAACAATTGAGAAACAATCACCATAACTAATTAGCAACTATTTAGCAACAAATTATCCACTGGATTTCACGCGCACGCATTGAAATTGACCGTGTTTCACAGAAAAGTATATGGCTTAATTTCATCGTGACAGCATTATGTTTTTATGTACTAATCATATTTGAACTAAATCTAGACTTTGTCACGGTAGATTTGAAATATAAGCCTTTAAAGACGAGATATTCGATAAGCAAGGAGAGGTATGTTATTCCAAGCGTTGCCATTTTCAGCAGTTATTCAGTCAGAAAAAATACAACACGAGCGGTAACCTCATTCTGGTAATCATTCTGAAAATTTCACAGAATATTCTGAACTAAATTTCGAAAACTTTCTGAGGTGTGTTTTCCGATATTCATCATCGTTTTCAAGAAAATTTGATTTGAAACGAGAAAATAGCAAAAAACCTACGTCTTTAACGTACTTTCCTCAGCCCTTAATTTCATTATTCTCTGCAAAATTTAAGAAAAAACTGACATTTTTTCAATTTAATGATAAAAAAATCTTGAACCTAAAAATTTACATTGTCGCCTCAAAAATAGGGTTATTTATTGCCTTTCTCGTATAGAATGGCTATACCATCACTGTAAAAACTTACTTTTTAACCGAAGTCCGGAGCGCGGAATGTCATATACCATTCGACTCAGCTCGACGAACTGAGCAAATGTCTGTGTGTGTAGGTGACAAATAATGTCACTCAATTTTCTCAGAGATGGCTGAACCGATTTTCACAAACTCAGTTTCAAATGAAAGGGCTTATTGTCCCATAGATCGCTATTGAATTTTATCTTGATCCAATCTCCGGTTCCGGAATCACGGGATGCACAAAAAAAAATGACAAAAACTGTCACCTTTCTCAGAGATGGCGTGACCGATTTTCACAAATTTTGATTCAAACGAAAGGTCTTATGGTTTCATAGCTTGCTATTGAGTGTTATTTTTATCCGAATTCCGATTCCGGAATTACAAGGCAAGGCACTCCATTTTCTCGGAAATTTCTTAACCAATTTTTACAAACTAGTATGCAAATTGACGGTCTTGAAATTCTTTATAAAGTCCCCGAAAAGTTGATCCAGATCCGACTCATGGTTCCGGTATTACAGTGCAGTAAGTAAAAAACTTCAATTTCATGAGGATTTTTTCAAAATTGATGGCGAATCTAGGGGCAAATTTTTATAAAATTTACTGGTAAATTTATCTTTTTGGCAGACAATGTTAGTTAGTGGATATTTAACATAACTGGATACATGACATAACTGTTTACAAATGTCAAAGGTGATGGTAGTTTATACCAAAGAAAATTTTTGATTTTATTCAAGTTTGAAAAAAAAAATCTTGACAGAATCTTCTGTTTTAATCCATCTAGTGGTGTAATGATGCCTTTCTCATTTTCATTATCTCCTGTATAGTACAGCAGAAATTCCCCGGAATACTATAATTTAAAAAAGTTTAGAAATCAGTTTTGAAGATTTCTGTTGCATATGACCTACAAATTTATTTACGATTCTCTATGAAGATTTGAATTTTGGAAAAAAAAAATGTTCCGGTAGTCGGACTTGAATAAAACTCAGCCGATCTTTTATGGGATTATCAAATTATTAGACTCTCATGGTCGGCAAACTAGAAAAATTAACTAGCAAATATAAAGAGGTAGCTTATGAAAAAAATTCTTGGAACTGACATTTTTACACTAAGCACTCTAACTCCGGAAGCAGGGGTTTAGGCCGAATGAAAATTGGAAATTCTTATGGTATCATAGGACCTTTCAGTTGAAACTAAATTTGTCAAAATCGGTTTAGTCATTTCCGAGAAAAGTGAATGACATTATTTTCACATATTTGATGCATTATTTTCAAATTTTTGATGCATACCACCCTGTAATTCCGGAAGCGGAAGTCGGATCCAAACGATATTCAGAAATTTTGTATCAGACTATGAGAACTTTCATTTGTATCTAACCTGGTGAAAATCGATTCTGCCATCTCAGAGAAAAGTGAGCGACATTTTTTTTTCACAATTTTGGTGCATACCACCCTGTAATTCCGGAGCCGGAAGTGCGATCTTAATGAAATTCAGGAACTTTGTATGGGGCAATGAGACCTTTCATTTGAATCTAAGATTATGAAAATCGGTTGAGCCATCTCCGAGAAAAGTGAGTGACATTTTTTTTTCACATTTTTAAAGCATTATGTCCACATTTTTGGTGCATATCACACTGTAACTCCAGAACAGGAAGTTGGATTCAAATGGAACTCAAAAATTTTGTATGGAGCCATGAGACCTTTCATTTGAATCTAAGTTTGTGAACATCGGTTAAGCCATCTCCGAGAAAAGCCAGTGACAATATTTGTCACACATACACACACACATTTGAGCTAAATCGTACACGAGTAAGGGATGCTGCCCAGCGGTTAAAGTTTGATAATTTTCGATCTTGAAAAAGCACCATAGGGGGAGTATATGAAATTGATGCCAAAAATCTTGAAAGTGGAAGAAACGTCCAGATTTAGTGTTATCTCAAAAAATTTTTTTTGAAAAAATCGACATTCTGGGACTGGAAATTTGATATTTTTACTAAGTTCCAGAAAGTCGATATTTTCAGAAAAAAAATTTTTCGAGATGACACTGAATCTCGACGTTTCATGCAGTTCTAAGACTTGGCATCAACAATTTTTTTTTCCGATTTCGAAAAAGTTCATGTACCAAGGTGGATTAAGAAGGGTTTTTATTTCAATATGATGCGTGAAATTTTTGCGTAATGATTGTTTAAAGTTCCGTGTTCACAGAAAATAAAACCCTCTTTCAACAGCCTATACTGAAAAATCTAATAAAGATACATAAAGAAAAACATATGCAAAACGACCTTAATGCCAAATGACCTTTATGCCAAATGTCTCTGCCAAATGACCTGTATGCCTATTGGCCGTAGGCGAAATGACATGTAACCGGATCCATCATATACAGAACATAACATTCAGGTGATGAATCTTTGAACGTCCGTACCAGTAACAATTCGATGAAAAACACCGTTTTTTGTGTACCGTTGAAGCAGTTGTACGCACGCGAATAAATGAAGCTCGACGTTTCTTGTCTTCAATTCATATGGTACCCAATTGTCTACCTTTCGGATCATTCCCATTGCTTTTAAACGTTGGAAAATAGCTGGTTGAGTAACTTCAAGTGATTTTGCCTGCTCTTCTTACGTTTGCAACGAGTCTTGATCGAGTGATTTCTCCAATTCTTCATCTTCAAATATTGGTGGCGCTCTGACTCGTTCTTCGTTTTCCAAATAATAATTGCCATACAAACCACGTCCGACACGTTCACTCAGCTAGAGCATACTCACCATATACTTCCACCAAAATAAGATGACTTTCGGCGGCTGATTTCTTTATATTGAAATAACATCCCGCACAAAAAAAAATATTCGCCACACAACTCAAAATTTTCGTAGTGGATACATACTGTTTCTGAAACTGTGTGTTTGTAGCTTTCCAACGAATATTACGATATGAATATTACTGGAATAAGCTTCAAGCCACGTCATCTGTAAGAGAACGAAACGAACTTTTTTATACACCTATTGTGGTTTGCAAATGTTCTTGAATGGGAAAAATGCTTTCTTGAAAAATCGTATTTTGGATAAGTTCGAGGTTCGTTATATGCAAAACTAGGAAGCAAGGAAAATGCTTTTAAAGCTAAACTCGTTCGGATCATTGATGGAACGTTCAGGCAGGCAGAGGTGGAAAGTTCAATGTGGTTCGGAGAACGGTTTCCAAACCCCTGAATTCGCAAGAAGAATCGGAAACTGACAATCCGTAAGAACCAAGAAACTGATCAGCTATCAGTTTCTGGTCGAACACTCGGGACGACAGGAATAATGAACAATAAGTTTCTCCAAGGAGCAAGTGCACATCGATCTAAAGAAAATTACTTAGATACAGCGCAACAAAGCAAATACCGCAATATACGTTCATTTCACCTCTGAGGTCAAAGTACGTTATTTTGCAGCTGGCAACTGTGTTTTGTATGAAAACGGAAAGAACAACATATGAGTGTACGTCGAAAATAGTGTTCTGCGCGGTGTGAGTGTTTTACACATGTGTTCAGCGAAACCAATCCCATCTTATGTAATTTTCGAACTCGACGGATGGTGATCTCGTATTTCGCTGGTCACCTATGAAAGCCAGCCAACCACGTGTCAATATTGGCAGAAAACCGTTCACTATGATATACTTTTAGAGAAAACGGTCAATGTGTTTTATTCTAAAGCCATAAGTAATTACAAGCAGACACACAAACTAAACAAACACTCATCAAATAGACCTTCATAAAAGTACATTAATCACGTTTGTCCGGTAACATTTTCAAAACCGATCATATCGAATGTAATACATTTGATCTAAATTATTGATCCCTTTGTAGCTCGGTTGAGTTTTCTCTGCGAGAATCCGCCGATTTTCTGGTAGAATTTGGCGTCATGCTACTACACGAAGGTATAACGTGAATAATGTTGATTTCGTGCCGAATGATCTGAATGATCACTCCGGAAATGCACATAATAAAAAATACTGAGACAATACGAAATATCTAGAACATCCTGATATAATGAAGGAACGAAACGCGTTTTTCTCGAAAGTACGTTTGAACAGTCTGTGCTCATAGTCATTTAAAAACTACTTCACCAATTATTTTCAAATTTTGCACACAATTTCTGTATATAAAATACCCAACCTCAACGTTTTCCTTTTTGTTTTTTGTTACTTCGGAGAGGATTCACAGTTACAAAAATAAGTATTTTTTCCTAAAAAATAACAATTTTGACTTTTAACAACTATAAAAAATTGAAAGAAAAATCGAATAGAAACATAGGGGTCTAGAAAAACGTTGCCGACATTGATCAGCTTCACATACAAAATAACTTCTCAATTGAGAAACGTCAGGCGAGGCACATTTAACGTTAAATGGATGCATTAATAAGTAAAATTGTAGGTTCTGTGCCACCGAAAACCATCAACTAATTGAGGAACTGCCTCTATACGACGAAAAAGTTACAGTTTGGTGTGTTGTTTGTGCGCATATGGTGATTGGTCCCTATTTTTTTTCAAGACGATGATGGAGCAACGAAAATTGTTAATGGCGATCGTTATCGAGCCATGCCAAATGATTTTGTGCTGCCATGGTTCGTGGAAATGGTTTGAATGGCTACTGATTTCAACAGGACGGTGCAACATGCCATACAACTGTTCCCCGGACGAGTCATGTAAAAAAAAAACGGTGATTTTAACTGGCCCCCGAGATCATTCGATCTGACGCCAGATTTTTTTTTTTGGGGGCTATTTGAAATCCAAATTCTTTGCTGATAAGCTAAGAACCATAGCTCAATTCAAAAACAACATATGACGTGAAATAACCGCCATATCGACCGATGGAAAACGCCGAAGAAAGGGCACATATTGTACTCAAGGTCAAAAGTGGTCATTCACGCGTTGTCATTTAAAAAAAATAGGTGTAACATATTTTCTTGAACCAAAATAAATTATAATTAAAATGAAAATAAATAAAAATTATTTCGTTCAAAACCAAATGTTTCCACTTTGAATGGCCCACCCTGTAGGATGTGAGTGATTACTGGACAAAGCGTTGTTCTGTTGATGGCCGTATGTGACAAACGATTTGCACGGAATCGTGCACTGACCGCAAGTCACATAAAACGGTATAGGAGTTATTTCAGAAATGGGCAGTAAGTCATCAGACTTCACATAGTCCGATCTGGAAGAAACTTGGCACTTGTCGATTAATTTTATTTTTATCGTTGCAAAATATGCGAAACATTAAATATTATAATGAGTGACAACACTCTGGACAGCTATCCGCTAGAAGTTCTACGAATGAAGGAAATTAATCATCTAATGTTTCCTCCAAAATGGTACATTTAAACATAAACATCATAGGATTTTATTGTATTCACGGTAGCCGGCTATTCAGAGCACATAATATTATTACTAGAATATTTACTAACAAACTACTTCCTCGGTTTCTAGTGGCAACATGCATAGAACTAAAAATTCTATATTCCAATTATATTCCAAGTAGATCATAAATATGAACTTAGTGAGACAACTTTCGCCGATCATAACACAAAAAAGGTGAATAATTTGTTGCTAATTAGTAACGGTAATTTTGAATGTATTGTTCATTTTGTATTTCTTTGAGTACTTTGCTAAGTTCATATGAAGTTAACGAAACAACCCTCTCGAATAAGCTTGAAAACAAATCGAAACACAGCGGATAATTTGTTGCTTATTAGTTCCTAATTAGTTACGGTAGTTTTGAATTTGTATATGTGTGTGTTGTATAAGTGACGTAACCGACAAAACACGCTGTATTTGTACGCGCTCGATTTTCTCAGAGATGACTGAACCGATTTTAACAAACTTAGGCTCGTTTGAAAGCTACTATTGGACCATTGATCAAGTTCGAAGATCAAATGGCCGTGACTTTTGGTTCAGGAGATATGATTGTATAAATGACGTAACCGACAAAACGTGTAGTTTTTTACCGCGCAAGTTTCTCGGAGATAGCTGAACCGATTTTAACAAGTCCCGTTTGAAAGCTATTGTTAGGTCATTGATCAAGTTCGAAGACCAAATGGCTGTGACTTTTGGTTCCGGAGATATAATGGTATAAGTGACGTAACCGACAAAACACTTTGTTGTTTAACGCTCTAATATATATAAGGGTGCCAATGTTCTGGAATCACCTCTAATTTCGTAAAGAACTCTTGTGCAAAAGTTTAAGTACCTTGAAAAATTCCTCATGCAAAATTTGAGCTAAATCGGACATGGGTAAGGGGTGAAAGTTTGAAAATTTTCTATCTTGGAAAAGCACCATAGGGGGGAGTACATGAAATTTCCGAAATCGAAATTTTTTTTTGATGCTAAAAATCTTAAAATTGCATGAAACGTCGAGATTTAGTGTTATCTCAAAAAAATTTTTTTGAAAAAATCGACTTTTTGGGACGTTGATATTTTTTCCCAGAAAGCCTATTAAAAAAAAATTTCGGGATTTCGGAAATTTCATGTCTATGGTGATTTTTCAAGATCTATGAAAATTCCACTAAGCGGACTAAGAAGGGTTTTTTTTAGATTAGCATCACTCTTCTCATACAAATAGGCAACGCAAATGTCAAGCGCTTGGTTGGAAAAATGATGCCTACTATGTGATATGAACAGTGAAGAATGCTTTTGTGAACTACTCGATTCAATCTGAATCAATTGGTGTCCAAAATAAGCCCAAATTAGTGTCACAAATTATTTAATAAAAAGATAAAATACGTTTTTATGAGACTGTTTTGAAGAAAGAGAAAGGCATTATCACACCACTAGGTGGATTAAGAAGGTTTTTTTTAAATATTTTTAATGCTTTGATAAATTCATATGAAGTTAACGAAGCACCTCTTCTAAATAAGCTTAAAAGCAGATCAAAACCCAATGGATAGGTTGTTGCTAATTAGTTACGGTGATTTTGAATCAGTTGCTCATTTTAATGTGGAACACATTTTTGTTTTCTATATAGGGGTGCAAACTAGAAACTCAAGAAAAATACATGTAGAAATGTGGTCAGGTTTTGAACAATTACAACTCAGTCAATTTTGTATCAATTATTAATATCATGTAACTATTTGATTGGAAATATTTCTACGTATTGATTTAAATGTTCATAGCCATGTATTTTTAATAGTATATCATTGAAATGTTGATTAATAACTAGCAGTGTCCTATTTTGCATGCAAAAAATCTCCGGCATACCGGATTTCCCTGCCATAGTCGACGGTTTTGAAGGAGTAAGCGATATATCAAAGGGAAAGCAGCGCTCTGATTGGTCAATCGAAGCAAAAGCGAAGCTGTTGGAAGCACGCGAATCTACAAATAGAAGCGAAATTATAGCTAACGTTTCAGTCTTATGCGTAGCTTGCTAGAGGTAGGTTGTTGCTACACAGCAAGACAAAAAGTGCCATAAACGATTTGAAGCTTGTATTGGCATGCCCTGATCTTGTGTCATGAAAGAATGGATGAAATCCCATGTTATGTCGTTTCGCCTGAGAAATTGACAACTACCCCAGGGTAAATTTTGAGTGTATAAGATTAATTTCTTATTTATATAAGATGAACTCGATTGATAATAAGAAAAGGTCTATCGCTTCAACCGAAATCGCAGAATGGTAGAGAAACTTAACGCTATAAAAATAACTACTTGCATACAAAACTTGAACACAAGCTTGGCGAAAAGAAGCTTAAATATCGATATCTGTATCGCAAGCATGTACAAACATATAATTGCATACATTTGGGCTATTGATGTAATTTCGTCGGCTAAAAAACAAATACAAATCATGACAAATATAGTCTATATTTTAGGTTCGCGTGTTCGGTGTTGGTTCATAATAAAGACTAAGCAGACTCTCGTGCATTTGCGGATTCAAAAGTGTGACGATTAATTGAAAATGTCGATCATTAGAAATTTTGGTTGCCTAGTTCCACATCAATGGCTCGAACAACCCCATGGGGCTGATCCTTGTAGTTTTTTTTTTAATTTGTGTGCTTCACTTATGTACTTATATGAAATTAACGAAATACTCGATAGTCAATTTTTCTATCGAAAACTAATTAGCAACTGGGTTTCAATTAGTTTTCAAGTTTTTTGTTTGAAGAGGTGCTTCGTTAGTTTCTTATAAACATAACGAAAATTAGCTGCAATTTCCAAACCACCGTAATTAATTAGTAACTAATGTCACTTTTGATAAGCACCGTTTTTCGTGAATCTGCGAAAATGACAATGCGATAATCCTGTGTGACTGTTAGAAATAGAAAGAGTTTTTGTGTTTCTTTGTTTAAGCGTGACTAAAATCGCTCTTATAAACTAGGAAGTCATACTATTCAAGTTAAGGGAACTCTTCTCTCGGGAAATAATAATTTAGTATATCATCTAGTCAATAATCTAAATTAGATCACGATACAAAGTCTCTGTTTACTATACTTTATTAAAACGGATCCATGAATGAGCATTTCATAACGAAGTTCCATTTTCGCATACGGTATAATCCAAAAGTATGACCCACTTGCCGTTTCTTTTTTTTTCGCAATCCAAACGATGGAAAAGAGCATTCATACTTCCAAGTGAGGACCATATTGAGTCTATAGTTTTCCTGCTGCCCTGCCATAAGTGTGAGTGTGGGTGTTTTTGCTTCACGATTCAATGTTTCATTTTTGCTACACCTCTCCCGCTATACGGAGGATACCGACAGCGACAAACACCACCATTGAGCGATGGATTTCATGAAATATGCGAGCAAACGTGGAAAACCCCGTAGCGCCCGGCTCCCCTATACCGTGCCGTGGTCATCATCGTCCGAACCGCGAGCGCGCGCACGAGTGTGTATATGTGTAATGCTTAGCAGTGCTCGATCGAGCGAACGGGGTGGAGAAAGCATAGCTGCATGAAAATTCAATGTTTATGATGTATTCGTTCGGTTGAGTTGATAAAGCTTTAGTACTGTTGTTTCGTTGGGCTCTTCCGGAGCGCTGTGTTGGTTGGATTGAATTTTGAGCTACCATCAGTAGCAAACTTGAGCAAATGAACTGTCATTCCGAGATGTGTGATGGTAGTCGTGCGACTGTGCCTCCGTATCTATCGAATCTGACAGTTCTGTGCGGTGACAAAATTTTCTATCTTGCAAGAGACACACAGTGGGCGAGTATGGCTGATTGAAACAGATACCGTGTGTCCTTCGTATTTTCCGTCGGTTCTTAGATTTCTACTCTTGTTGAATGCCCGGATTAGGGCACAAGGTCTGACCGAGTCAGCATATTATCAGACACTAAATCAAAGGTGCTTGTTCGTTTGCGGGAAAGTGCAATGGAGATGTGTAATTAATAGTTGATTTTTCTTCTTCAATTTGCAGGTAATGTGTGTGCAGACGGGCGACAGTTAAGGAAAAGCATTCGAAGCAAACTGCTCATTTGCTATCGTACACTGGCGCCGCCATCTAAAGCGACTACAACTAATCTCGTATATAGTCATAATCCGAAAACGAAAACGGATATATTTTGTGTACGTTGGTAAAACATTACGACACGGACACTGACAAAGAGGGAAGTGCATGGATCGAACGAAAATTAAACAAAGAATGTTTCAGAAGAAAGATGAAGAAATGGATTGAATTGTTGATGTTTTTTTGATTTTATCATCGGATGTTTCAACACAACGGAAGGTAAAAGGATTCCGAAGGCATGTTCCGTACAGGAAATTTGTTGAACTTTTGACAGCACACATATTATGCACGCTGGAAAAATGACACATACACAAACATACCTGATAGTGGGTGTCTGCGCAAAGATGGTTGCATGAAAGGAAGAGTGATTGGAAGAAAATTGCAATTGTTTTGGTTTCCTGTAAAAAGGATGCTATCGAACAATCCTTGAACTGATACACGCGTGGTCCACTGAAAGTGTGTTGCGTTGGTGGAAGGATATTTCTACAGAGCGGTGTGATCTAACCGGATGATTAGGATCACACTCTTCAATGAATGAAGTCTTGAATCACGAGGCGACTCGAAAAATGTGTGCGTAATATCTACTTCCGAACCAGTGCCAGTTTGGCGTTTGTAGTGGTGAAGTTGTGTTGTGTGACGCAAAATGCAGATTAACCATCCGTAGAGCCGCGAGCATACACGCACACAGTTTAGGGAAAAGCTCAGAAGTGTTCGTTCGCGGCAGACTGGCGACAAAAGTGATGTTTTACTGTTAGAGCACCAAAAGGATCCTGTGTAAAGGAAGAGTTTTACATTTTTATTCATCAAGTGACGTGTGTGAGTCTGTCCACCGCTCCCGTGCATATTGGTGGAAAGGATCACGGGATTTTCCTGAAGTGTTGTTCGGTCGTTGCAAATCTCGCGATTTCATTAAGGAAATTAAACCAAAACCCTGGCGAAGACACAGTGCTTATGTTTGTGAATTTTGTAAATAGAAATCGTTCATTTTCAATGCTCTAAATGGCGGGTTCAAACCATTCGCAGTGCCACTGTATATATAACTGTCTGTAACGGTGTTCCCGCTTGCATCAGCAAGAAATCCGCGACCAAGGTCCCTAACACACAGAGCAGGCGAACTAAAGTCTACTGCTCAATTCATAATCATTATGTAAAAAAAAATATTCTAACATTCATCAGATAAGAAAAATTTTGAAGTGATTTGCCCAACCTGTGTTACGTTATCGAGCCAAATGTTGCGAAAATTTGATTAAAAATCGTCGTTTGAAAAAATGCAGCATCGCGAAGCTACCAAGGAACAACAACAGTTGACTCAGAAGCACCGCGAAGGCCGCGAACGTGACGTTGCACGACAGACAAGGTGAATAATTCATACTCTGTTTCTATAACCTGTGTGCTGCTGCTGTAGCAATTTCCTATCCCCGCTTCCTTCGGGCTGTATGCCGCATGTGTACGATAATAGCGAAATTTGACTAGTTCTGGTTTTGGGTTGGCGTGGGAGTGGTGAAGGTCTTGCGTGTTTGTCCTTTAGTTTGTTGTTGTTGTATTTTCCTGCAGCTTCGTTCATCTGAAAATAGGTTGGGATTCGTATGGGGGGGATGCTTCTGTTTCGAACCACATTTACCAGTGGTGCAAAAGGATGTATGCAGGCCCAGGGGAGTGCTATTGAAAATAAAAACAAACACATTTCTCAAGCGTTGTTGATGCGAGGAATTTTGCGAACTAGTATTCGATTCCCTTCGGCCATATTGACACTTCTTTATTGGAATATTTTCAATCATGTGATGAGCTATTGAAGGATGGAATATTTATTACTGTTTTAGTTTGAGAATGTAAAATTGGATTCTTACATAACATTCAATAGCATTCAATGGTGAATCATAGCTAGAGGGGCACTTCTAATAATAATACAAATGGTTACTGATTAGGCTCTATCAACCTTTGCGAACTTCTCCAGACAATCCGAGAACTTAAAACTTGGAAATATCAGCACAATCTAATCGAAACTCCCACAGCCATCTCCGGCAAGTCTAAAATCACCAGATGCAAATAATTCGCCGTTTTGCTGCGGCTTTTTTCTGTTCCGAAACGGTCCACGGTGTTTCATACTATGCCTTAGTCAGGTCAAACCAACCAAGCAAGCAAACCTCCTCACGTCACCTGGACTCCCGGACCGGATTTTTTTTTCGAGTGTTCGAAAGAAACCATGTGCAATAACCAACCGTCATTGCATCGTCGTTCCGCAATTACCGTTCATCGTTCGAGTAATTGTGCATTGCGACCTTCGCCGAGCAGCAGCAGCAGTCATTTATCTGCCGGGCCCAAAGTAGTGTTTCTTGTGCAGCTGAAAAATTCTCACCCCAATCGGTGTGTTGCAAAGTTTCTCGGTTTCTTTTTGTGGTGTTTTGCACTTGCATTCGCCGACATTATGCTAACACTTTCATATTGCGCCCGTTTCTTTTGTTTCCGTCTGTACAAGTTAAGACATGGCAGCGGTTTGCCATTTTAATTGGGACGTGTTTGTCCGAGACAGTGAATTCTGCGGGGAACAATGAGTCATCGGTCCTCTAGCTGCTTTGCCGGTTGACTGTTTCTCACTTTGATGAGACTTCCTGTCGGCTAACTGTTCATATTTGGTAAAACTCCAATCCAATTCCTAATTTTTTCCAAATTCTTATCACCAGTAGGCACAGTCAAGATCTGTCATCAACATTACGAGCACAGCAATGATAAGCTCTCCGCATTGTTGTTTGTGTGTTTGAACAGTGATAAACAAAATTTATGACTGGTTTGTGGCAGGTACCCAAACTACAGTTTGATGATATGGAGCGCGACTTCTGTCCTAAATTGACTGTGTTTCGATGCACCGACTTATTTTTTTCTCATCGGAACATTTCTTCTATTAAACGAACAAATTTCCTATTTCTGAGATCTAAAACTGAAGGGAAACCGAACTCTGGTGAACCCTCGAGGATTGTAAAATCCCCTTGCTGAGAAAAAATAAACGCTTATAAAATCACACCATCAACGTCTCGCGTATGACGACTTGAATGTAGTGGTGTAACACCGTGCTCAGCTTTAATCTAATCAATATTATTTATTTCTTAGTGGTTACAGCTTGGATCCATTCTAGAACCAGATAACGTGATATTGATTATTCGGACTCAGGGATATCCGTTATCAGAACTTGACGATTCGTTCAAATGATTCACACAGTTAACGCTCGTCATGAATCATTTCCAGTTAGTTTGGTTTTTATCATACTTGTGTATTTCTTGGTGGTCATTTCATGCAAAAAATAGTTAATAAAACTCAAAAAGAAATAATTTATTGCGAAAAATGAAACTAAACAAAATGAGACTTTTATCTGTTTTCAGGTTCTTGTAAAGTTTTACAGATTTTAGTGACAGTTGCACCACAAAACCATCATTGTAACTGTGTACGACTCATCGAATTCGGAATCATCCGAATATTTCTCTCATATCATCGACACTTGGTGCGACAGTTCAGCATCACCGGTTACAGAAGCATCGGCCCAATTCAGTCAAATACAGTTTGCACTGGGATCTCATCCGACGCAGTGTAAATTGTATACGTAAAAGACGGTGCCTAACTAACAACGGCCCCAGGACTGCGAACAACAATGAAGAGAAGAAAACGAAAACTATTTACAACAATACTTTTTGTAACGCAACGGCTACAACCCTGACGATGAAGCCATGGATGAGAACACGAGCTGCGAACAGAGTACCAACCAACCCCTGGTTGGATGGAAATGAAAGCTGAGTAATTCAACGGTTGAAACGTAGAACGATTCAACGGGAACAACCTGAATAGTGAGATAGAAGTAGCTCAACAGACTTCGCAGCTGATTCATAATAGTGTACAGAACCATTACATGGCTGGCGCTACGATCCTACAGACACTAAGAATCCTTCCAGGTCGGGGCTCGGCCATACGGCAACTGGCTTGTAAGATCGACGCCCTATGCATTGAACCACCAACTCAGGACTGTATCTATCAGAAAATGTATAAAAAATATGAGCTTGGCGAACGATAGAAAAGCTATGGACAAACCCCACGGAAGGTGGAGTACTAACAAATGTAAAGACCGCTAGGAATGACAAAATTACATTCGAGCTTCTAAAAGTTGGAGATTATCAGTTTTACGAAACACTGTGAAGTTGTTGTTCAATTTATGGTTTTTTTTCAGTGTTTCGCTAAGCTCATAACTATCGTAACTAATTAGTAACTAATAAGCAACAACTTGGTTTCGATTTGTTTCCAAGCCTAATAAGGAGGAGTGTCTCGTTAACTTCATATAAACTAGCAAAATACTAAAAAAATTTAAAAAGTACGAGTGTGTAATGTCAGAGACGTAACTGGATGTCGTGAACACGAATAAAACTGACACGATTTCTTTACACTTTTGAATTCGAATTGATGATTGATCGATTGTGTGAATTGCGAAACTTTCCTCCATTTTCCTACTAAAATTTTAAACAATTTTCGACGTCGATTATCTCATTCCGGATTTGCATATTTCATTGAAAGAAATTATCAAGGTGCAGTACAGGAATCATTTCTGCCTTTTAGAAGGACCAAATTGTGGAATTCTCTACGATATTTAGCACAGTTCGGAACATTTATCTCGAACGATTTTCGCACAGCGAAAAGTGCACGAAACAAATAAAATTATTTTGGATTTTCACTAAACTGATGATTTCTACCTTCGATTTGTAAAGAAGTAATCCTAATAGTTCTTGAGATAACATTTAGAGCCATTAGAACGGCTGATTTTATATAATGTTGTCCACTTTTCGTTTCTTGTTTTCTTTCTCTCCAATGTAAAGCACCAGCAGCTGATGCAATCGTTCTTGCTTGAATTGAAACTAGCTTTGCGTACAAACCGACGCATCCGCTCGCAGTGCCAAATGATGCGAAACTGGTTTAATGCGTCTTCTCGCCTTGACGACCGGAAGGAAAATGAGAACTACGACCTGAGCGTTTGAGGTTTTTAACCACGCAGAAGGTGCGCTCTCCGATGCCGCTGTTTGAATGTGTCTTCTCGACTCGAAGTTTGCTTCCATCCAACGCACAAGAAGAAATGATCGATTTTCGACCACGGTTCCCCTTTTATAACGTTCAGTTGAAGATATGTGCCTGACTACCTCAAAATCGTCGTCCTTGCGCGAAAAGCCCCAGCAAAAGTAAAGAGTTATTCGCGTTGTTTTCAAAATTTGAGAAAACTTAAATTTTAAGTTGTTTGTTGCTATCTAATCTAACAACTAATAAGCAACAAATTATCCACTGGGTTTCGATTCGTTAGCAAGCTTATTTAGGAGGGGTGCTCCGTTAACTTCATATGAACTTAATGAAGTACTCGAAAACAAATAAAATTGAGCAACAAATTCAAAATTATCGTAATTAACTAGTAACTTATTAACAACAAATTGTTTATCGGCGAGAGGTGCCTCGCTACGTTCATGTTCATCAACGAATCGGTACACAGCGAATGATTTGTTGCTAAATAATTGCTGAGGTTTCGGAATTGTTGACTAAGTACATATTTAGTTAACGAAGCACCCAACCTATATAAGTTAAAATAAACAAATAAAAACCCAGAGAATGTTTTGTTTTCAATTAGTTGCTAATTAGTTACGGTGGTTTGGAATTTGTTTTTAATTTATAACAATTGCTTCGATAAATTTGCATGAAATTCACGAGGCGTTCGTCCCGAAACAAACTCCAAACGAATCGGGATACTGTAAATAATTTGTGGCTAATTATTTGCTCATGAGCTGTTGTGCAGTGACATTCGGATCCGACTGTTGGTTCTGGCATGACAGGGTGATGAGTGTCAAAGATTACAAACCGTCATTAATTAATGTAACGGCTACCAGTCTCTGTTCTGTTAATACCTTAGTTTCGTGTAATGGTAATGAAACTTATATTAAATTCCTGAAGATGTCTAAACCGACTTTCACAAACTTAAGATCTAATAAAAGGTGATCTCATAGGCTATTGTTAATTGTTGATTCGACTTCCGGTTGTGGAATTATAGGGTGATAAATGTTCAAAATCTCAAGCCGTCCTTAAAAGTGGCGATACAAAAACGTACAAGGGTTTCAATTTGTAGATCTAGTTAGTTGATGTCCATTCTAACTGACCTTGGCTATACTCGTCAAATACCGGAAATAGCGATCAAAAACTATCAAAAGGTACGTTCCACCTTTGTGTTGAAAAAGGTTGTTGGTGGGTTGAAAAAGGTTATAATTCTTATTTTTACCTTTCGTCTTCAACTCTTCAGTGCGTTAGCAGTTTATGTTAAATTTCTAATACCACCTAATGGTTCAACATAATGAGGTTTTTAATTTTTTCCATCTTGCATAAAAAGAGACGAATACCTTTGATTGTAATAATGACTCACGAAAAGAACCATAAATTGAGTATTACCGCACGCTTCCCCGATCACTGCGAGCGATAGGGGAATGGCGCTGCTGTACGCTTCCGGATTCAATGCCCGAGGGCATTCACATTCGTACGAACGAAAAATTCCTTTGCTCAGAATAAACCAAACGGATTAATCACCGGAGGAATCCATACCGCCGAGAATTGCGCTTGCTTTCTTCAAATTCTAAGCACGCCAGCAGAAAAACTTCATTCTACTCTCCGTTCGTAAAACCACAAAATATATAAATACGTTCGTTGGTCGCTTCTTCCAACTCTTCCACCCCCCTCCACGCGGCTCACACTTTTAGGGATGTTCGTTTCTGTTCAGGTCGAATCATCCGGGACACCACATTGCATTTGCAAAACTTCGTAACCGTTTCAACCCGCTAGAGCATCAACCAGTACTAGTCGCGATTCTTGTCACGTCTCAGTCACTGCACACATTATTACCATCTGATTCGGGGGAGGAAAAAAAACGTCGTTTGTGCAACTTTGTTATAAACTTTCTTGTATTGATGATTTCTTCCTTTATTTTTCTTGTGTTTACTTTGATCGTCTGTTGCACCGTTCTCCTTTCTTTCCCTTTTTTGTTGGTGTGTTTTGTCTTTCCGACGTAGAATTAAAAGTTCTCATCACATCGGCCCCGTCGGTCGTCGTCCGTCCATCCTTCATCATCCGTTCATCGGCAAATCGACCACTTGCCCCTGCCGGGGAGGACTGATACCACCTGCGTGCATGCATGCATCGTATGCATGCGCATATTTGGGTCCGGCCAAGTCGAGCGGTGGTCAAAAACCGGTTACATGCCGTCCATCGCATCCGTCGGTGCGAGTTGTGCATGCAGATATTACAGACCGGACCGGTGCGTGCGTGCGCATCGTCGGTGTGAGTGTGGTGGCGGTGGTGGGTGTCCGAACTTGGGTGGTTCTCGTATGTTTATTGGTCCCGGGTCGACAATCTGTTTCAGGTAAATAAGGGTTATTAGGTAAAGGTGGAAATTTTGTAGCAAAGTTGATGTCCATTGGTGAACACTTGATTCCTTTTCTATATTTTCTTATTATACAAAGAGAAAATGTTTCTCAGTTACGCCTGCTATCTAATATAGGTAAAGGCTGTACTCGAAAAAATATCTATCTGACAAAAATGATCACCAAGAATTCATTGGGCAAGTTTGCGGATTTGCCTCCTTCGGCACAAAAACAACATCGTGCTACTCCATCACCGGTTTCGCATAAAGGCACGATGCCAAATCATACCAAAACAGTGTGAAGTCTTCGTTGGATCGGAGAAAAGGCAGCATGCGTTTTAGAATGGTTTCTCCTTTATATATGGCTATTTAGAACGGCTTGCTGATTTTTTTTGCACCCACAAATCGCCTGCCAAACGAAGTATTTCGTGGTCAATTTGTAGTGATGTCCGATACCGAGTCGATACTTTGAGGTATCGAAACTTTCTTTAAAGAATCGAGTATTTTTGGTATCGATATCGCATCAGGTCGATACTGTTAGTATCGATACTTTTGGTATCGATACGTACAGTATCGCAACGGATTAAAATCAACTCCCATTACAACGGAATTTTTTTGTCGTGAATACGACATACTTTACTATGGGGTGCCTTTTCAAAATTAACCACATGGAAGAATGGGCAGAGCTTAATCGTGAATATTCCGACATGTATTGATGGCAGCAACATAATTCTTTCACTATTTCATAAAAAATATGATCAGGAATTTGGGATAATATTTTGAACAACTCAAAAATAAAGTTTTCTCAGAATTTGAAAACAACGCGAAAAAATCTTTACTTTCGCTTTGGGTTTTTCGCTCAAGGACGACGATTTTGAGGTAGTAAGACACATATCTTCAACTGACTACGTATAAAAGGGGATCCGTGGTCGAAAGTCGATCATTTCTTCTTGTGCGTTGGATGGAAGCAGACGTCGTGGGAATGATTTAATCAACCAGCAGCTTCGGAGAGTGCACCTTCTGCTTGGTTAAAAACCTCAAACACTCAGGTCAGGACACTGCTCCACCGGACGACTGAAGTCCAAATAAGAGTTGTCTCATTTGGACTTCAGTCGTCCGGTGGAGCAGTTGGCAATGAAAGCAGACCTTTTGCGTGGTATAAAGCTTCAAACGCTTAGGTCGTACTTTCATTTGTACTTCAATCGTCGAGAACAGCAGTCGTCAATGCTTTCATTTGGACTTTGGTTGTCAGGTGGAGCAGTCGCTAGTAATGAGAGCAGACCTGAAGCGTTTTATAAAACCTCAAACGCTCAGGTCGCAGAACCTGTTTCCCTTCGAAGAAGATCGATTACATCATCCTGTTGGTGGTTATTTGCATTGGAGCAAAATACAACGGAAAATGGACAACAATGTGGAACATTCAGCAAAATCAGCCCTAGTGCCAATTTAAAATATCAGTTTTGATAATTTTTTTGCAATTTTCAGTTCTAAATTCGCAACAGTGTTTAAAATCGTTTATATCCAATTAAATATCTATAAAAATTAAATTATACAATTTGGCTCTTCTGGGATGCCAGAAATTAATCTCGTACAGCATTTTGATAGTATCTTTTACTAAAATATTGAAATCCGAAATGAATTAATCGACATCAAAATTCTCTAAGGTGCCATTTAGAACCATAATTTTATACCCAAAGAATTATGCGAAATTTTACTTCACTATAACAGTTCGGCTGAAAAGCTCGTATCGTTTAATAGAAACACACATTTTTTTGCCAAAATTCGTTTTTATTATTCAACATAATTGCCATCAGAGGCGATACAGCGATTATAGCGATCTTCCAACTTTTTGATACCATTTTTGTAGTACGATTTGTCCTTGCCTCAAAATAGGCCTCAGTTTCAGCGATTACCTCTTCATTGCTTCTAATTTTTTTACCAGCGAGCATTCTCTTGAGGTCTGAGAACAGGAAAAAGTCACTGGGGGCCAAATCTGGAGAATACGGTGGATGAGGGAGCAATTCGAAGCCCAATTCGTTCAATTTCAGCATGATTTTCATCGACTTGTGACACGGTGCATTGTCTTGATGAAACAAAACTTTTTTCTTCTTCAAATGAGGCCGTTTTTTTTTAAATTTCGTCCTTCAAACGCTCTAATAACGCTATGTAATAGTCACTGTTGATGGTTTTTTCCTTTTCAAGGTAGTCGATGAAAATTATACCATGCGAATCCCAAAATACAGACGCCATAACCTTACCGGCCGATTGTTGAGTCTTTCCACGCTTTGGGTTCGGTTCATCGTGTGCAGTCCACTCAGCTCACTGTCGATTGGACTCCGGAGTGAAGTGATGGAGCCATGTTTCGTCCATTGCTATATCTCGACGAAAAAAATCGGTTTTATTTCGATATAACAGCTCCAAATACTGCTCAGAATCATCAATTCGTTGTTGTTTTTGATCGATTGTGAGCTCACGCGGCACCCATTTTGCATAAAGCTATGTGCATATGTTCAACACGTTCCTTTGATATCTTTAGGGTGTCAGCTATCTCGATCAACTTCACTTTACGGTAATTGAAAATCATTTTGTGGATTTTTTTCACGTTTTCATCGGTAACAGCCTCTTTTGGACGTCCACTGCGTTCATCGTCTTCGGTGCTCATATGACCAGTACGAAATTTTGCAAACCACTTACGAATTGTTGCTTCGCCCGATGCAGAGTCTGGATAACACTCATCAAGCCATTTTTTGGTATCGGCGGCACTTTTTTTCATCAAAAAGTAGTGTTTCATCGACACACGAAATTCCTTTTTTCCCATTTTTTTTCACAATAACAAAAGTAGCTTCACTTAAAGTGCAATATCTCACAAACTAATAATCAGACAGCTGTCAAATTTATACACGTATCTTTTGAAGGTTGGTACTAACTGAAAATGGTATAGATTTAATTCTAGTGGCGCCCTCTCATAGAAACGATACGAACTTTTTAGCCGATCTGTTACTGTATACGGCCCATTTTTAAACAGTTGTAGTTTGTAGTAAACTTTCTGCAGATTTGCTATATAAAATGCATAGCACAGACTCAGAAGCCATTCATTTCAAACTTGGCTGTCGTTGTCATCGTGTTAATTATGGTGCGATCGAAGAATCTCCAAGTGAACGACAAAGCTTTTTGCCGCAAGCGGAAGAAGCAGGAAACTCCAACAGAACAGTTTCGCATTCACGGACAACAGGTCATCCTGGAAATAGGAGACGGAAGTCAGCGGTATCCATCGGAAGTCAATATCGGCCCTTACACGATCATTAAAAGTGTCATTATTAAGTAATGACACTTCTGCTCAAACGCTCGTCATTACTGCATTACTGTACATCATTACTTTTTAGCATTACACGTTTATTATTAATTATGAGTATTTGTAACTACTCCAGCAATAGCAATAGCAATATTTTTATTTTCGTTTAGCTGAAAATAAATTTGATTTGCCATTAAAACGTTAAGGTTAATGAAATATTAACAATTTAAATCTACACTTTGTCATTTTTTCGCGTATAGTTCTAAAGATATTCAGCACTTCCACAAGAAAATAAGAAGAAGAAATAATGTTGGTAATGATGGAAAATCCGGAATTCCATCATTACTCGTGTCATTACTGAACTCGTAGACCTTACACGATCATTAAAAGTGTCATTACTTTTTAGTAATGACACTTTTAATGATCGTGTAAGGGCCGCTAATGGTATCCATCGGAATTTGAACTCAACTCGTCACTTTCCATAACAAACGCCTTCGTAAAAGGTTCTTTTCAGAACCACCATTATTTCATCATAAAGAGCTATACTGGTTATTTCGAAATATTTGTGTGTCAGAATGTTCAATGTAACTAAATCTGTACTGTAGTTTAGGTGTATCGTTTCAAATTCTAGTAGTGTAGAAGGGCACAATTCACACAATCGATCAACTAATTGATATTCGGAAGTATAAAGAAAGAGTGTCAATTTTATTCGTATTCACGACATCCAGTTATGTCACTGACATTACACACCTGTACTTTTTTCCGAGTACTTCGCTACGTTCATATGGAGTTAACAAAGTACCCCTCCAAATAGAAATAAATAGAAACCCAGAGGATGATAATGATTACTTTTTTTTCTTGTTTCGATTATAGAGGTTTTAACCTTAAGGTCATTCACCTCTTCGGGCCAGAAAAACTTTCTGACCCTATGTGCGAGGTTGGGAATCGAACCCAGGCGCGCTACACCCGTCCCCTATGATTACTTCATAACTGCACTGCTATATCAGCTGCGACCACCTGGATTGCCTTGTCTCCTTGTGCCTTTCCGAAGGCAATAAAATATCCACTGGGTTTCAATTTGTTTTTAAGTTTACTTACGAAGGGTGCATCGTTTATAAAAAATCATTGCTACTGAAGCCCAACTGAGTGGACGGTGTGTGTGTGTGTGTTTTTTTTTCAATCAACAAGTGAAAAGTTGGAGGCAACACCCAAGTTTGCGTTTGAGCGAGAAGTTGAGTAGAATTGTTACAGGTTATGTTGACCAATCCATAGGAAAATGGGAAACACCCCACGTCTAGACCTGTGCGCCGCCGCCGATAATTTCGGTACGTCGCCAATTGAAGAAAAAGATGATCAACGCGCCGGTTATCACATTTTATTCGTGTCGCCGATTATATTACATCAGCCAAAAAAATGATTTTATCAATGTGTGAAATTGTTTACAATTTTCATGAAAATTCAAAGAAAGCATTTTCCGCCTACTTATACTGAAAATCAGTACTACCGACGTCAACCGAAATCAATGCCATTTGATACAAAGTCTTTTTTTTGTCTTTATTTAAAAGGTTTCGAGCTATTGATACATTATCGCAAAACTGAATTACCGGTAGCGACACCTGCAAATGAAAAATGGAACCAAGAAAAGGAGGGTTCTTCCGAAAATTTTCATATCGGCAGTAGTGATTTGCAGATTTTTTTTCGTTTATTCAATAGTACAAATAGACATCAGTAATAAAAGTAAACTCGGAGTAGAAGAAAATCGATTTCAAAGTGATTACTACTACTTTTTTAAGTGCAAACTACGATTAAATATGGAAAATCTTCAGAAATGTGTAAAATTGGGTAAGGTTAGGTTTTTTAGAGCCAACATTTTTTTGAACAGAAACCAGTATAATGTTGGTTTCTCGAGTACTAGAATGTATAGCGATCGAGATTGAGATTTGTTTTGGATCCTTTATTTGTTATTTCCGAGCATTTCTAAAATGGTATGGCTCCAAGTACAATGCTCCATTCTAAATAAACGTTAGTTTTTTCACAATAAATTGAGATCAACATTACCCCCTCAGAGTAAAAACTTTTTCTTTCACTTCAACTATGATTTTTCGAATGAAGCTGCCCGTTTTCAAAAGAAATCGTTAAAAAGTCGTTATGTCATAGAAAGTTTGTAATAAAATAGACAGAATATTGGATTTTTTTTAAATTTACTAATGATTACTCTAATTTCATCATAATTTGCCTCAGTAATGTCATCTTGAGAAAATACTTGTGTTTTGCTCATATTTGTGTGAGATATTGATTTCAACAGGACTAACAAAATTGAAAAAGTTGTCGACTTTGACTTTATCTACCGTTTGCAGGGAGTATTTAATTTCCTTCTTTGAAAGCTTAAATTGGTTTCTGAGAATCGTAGAAATTTTTTAAATGTGCTTTGATTTTTTCAGTGAATCTATGTTTAATTTTCTTTTTAAGGTGCCTAACTATGGATTCCATAGTAGGATTACAAGAATATTTATATTGATATCGGTGAAGGAGCAGTTAATGATAGGAGAATTAAATTTAGTTTGAGCGTTTCAAACTGACAGGCTTCTAACTTAAATCATGAGATGATTTGAACAATTTTTTTGCTTATCGATATCAGCCTAAGGTAGTAGAATATAGAACAGATTGAATTAATCATTGCTTTAGTTGAAATCCCAAATGACATTTGTAGATGCCCAGCATTTAGAGCCACATTAAGGGAAAATAGATCAATATCTAGTGCGTTTTTGAACCTTTTATTTGCTTATCAACGCATTGAAATTGTAAACCGAAATAACAAGGATGTCGTTTCTCTTCAACATCTACCACCCTGTGCATAGTAGGGAACCAGGCGAAGCGTAATAAATATAATAAATGTTTGTATCCTCATATAAGCAGAAATGCGAAGTTTTGACTTAAAGAACAAATAATTATTTTATGCACAAATATTCAGAGTAGTCATGTTCTATGCAGTACTAATTTTGTCAATCTGTTGTTCCACTAAGAATTCGAAAAACAGAAGAAGAAGACAAAAACAAATAAAAAAGCTTCTCAGGATTCAGAATAATATTCTAAAAATGGCTTTGAAGCGTCCTTTCTAGTTTAGTACAAATGGCATAAATATAAGCAAATCCCAACAGAAATCGAAGTTAGCATATAAGTTCCTTTACAAGTACGCTTACAATCTTCTTTACATAAAATCACAGAATTACGGGAGTAAATGATGTCTCTACGGTAATAACCAAATCATGTATGTAATACGGCTGAAAAATCATCCCTTGTGATTTAAAACTCAATTTAATTCCTATTTTTTCCCTTTATGGGTTACTCTGGCCGAGGGGGAATTTAAATTTAATATCTATTAGAATAAAAACAAACCTATTTTAATCCACCTAGTGATGCAATGATGCCTTTCTCTTATCAATCATACTATCATATGTATAGTACAGTGGTATTCTTCAAACTAATTTTCTTCGATTCTTGAAGGAATAATCGAAATCGCTTTGTTTGGCCGTCTACTGATAATTACCGATTGCAGCACTTTTGATGTTGATTTAGAATTTTTTTTACGTGTTTTATTTCTCCCCTTTAAGTGATAAAAGTATAAAATTTAAAACACTTCACCCTATAATTCCGGAACCGAAAGTCGGATTCGGATAAAATTCAGGGATTCCGTATGAGGCCACAGGACCTTTCATTTGAATCTAAGCTTGTGAAAATCGCTCAAACCATCGCTGAGAGAAGTGAGTGAGATCCATTTGGGAAAATATGACCACTATTTGCGGTGCCTCCGGAATCGAAAACCGGGACAAATGATAGCCGGAATCAGTTTTGTTGGCCGTCTACTGATAATGACTATCAAATGGAGTAGTTTTGAGGTCACTTTAGAAATTTTGTCAAATGTTTGTATCGCCCAATTAAGTGATGGTGTAAAATTCCGAAACCGAAAGTCGTATCCAGATTAAATTTCAGAAGTTTTAAATATAATCATAAGGCCTTTAATTTAAATCTAAGTTTGTAAAAATCGATCACACCATCTTTAAGAAAAATTATTTTCATTTTTTGCACATTTTACCACATAACTCCGGAACTTAGTCGAATAGTATATGACACTCGACCCTATGGGCCGCAGTTCAAAAGTCAATTATATATAACAGAAGATATTCATGATCGAATATTTAAAACTCTCTCAAATGGTAAATCTTGAAAAAACACCCTATGGTAATTCACGACAAAATCGGTTGACCGGTCTCCTAGAAATTGGAGTGCACTTTTTCATATTTTTGCACATTTTACCCTGTTACTCCCGAGCCGAAATTTCGATTTGGATAATATTTAATAATAGGCTATGGGGACCAAGAGACTTTTTATTCGAATTTATCATTATGGTTCAGCCGTTTCTAAGAAATTGGAGTGGTTTCCGGTTTGGAGTACACGATCACTTTTTTTTCGATACTTCCGGAATCTGGAACAAAGATATGGTATACCCAAAATCAATATATTTGGTCAACAATTAACCAAATCTGTCCAATTCAAGAATAATACGGTTATTTGAATGTATTCGATTGAATTTTCCGTGTCATGTATAAAAACAGATCCCTGTAAATGAATTTTTTTACCTATCAGTCTGTTATTCCGGAACCGAAAATCGTATCTGGATGAAATTTGGTAGGATTATATGGGGTTGTAAAACATACGTTTGTGAAAATTAGACGAGCGGTAACTGAGAAAATCGAGTGCACGTTTTTGGTTCATTTTGCACATTTTATCCCGTAACTCCCGCACCGGAAGTCGTATCCAGATGAAATTAAAAAGCAATCTATGGGACTACGAGGCATTTAACTTAAATGTTAGTTGAAGAAAATTGGTCGGGCGGCCTCTGAGAAAATCGAGTGCACTTTTTATTCATTCTTTTTGCACATTTTGCCCCGTTACTCCCTATCCGATGGTTCGATCCGGGTGAAATTCAAAAGCACCCTATGGGACCAATAGACCTTTCATATGAATCTAAATTTGTGAAAATCGGTCCAGCCGTCTCCGAGAAAATCGAGTGCACATTTTTGTTACATACACATAAACATTTGCTTAGTTCGTCGAACTGAGTCGAATGTTGTATAACATTCGGCCCTCCGGGCCTCGCTTTTCACAGTGATTGCATAACCATTGAGAAAAACTAAAACAAAAAAATACATTCTCGAAAAAAATTTTATTGTTATTTTTGCATCATTGATCATTTCAATTATTATGTTTGAGCTAATCTTCTTGGATCCAACGAAAAAAACACCTTTCTTTCCAGCCGTTACTATTAAAACTAATTTATTCGCCCTAGGCGACACCCGCATCACTCATCCTTCAGTTGAAGCCGGTCTTGCTTTTTTTTATTACCGGCGTAAGAAGAAAAAAGTCAACTTCTGGACTCCACTCGCATGTGCGCCTCGCACTGTGCCACTCGCGCACTAGTTCGAACACACAACTCGCTGGAATTGGAACTCACCGTCGCCGGGGCCACTGATGCTTTCGTGTAATGACTCATTATTGAGTTCAATCAACCTAAATCATAGATTTCATCTTTCCTTGGCTGGTTCGCGGTTTGCGTTGTTGAACGTTCGTTTTTCATCGCTCACGACATCCGTCGTCTATTCTCACATAGGCACACACACTCGCACACTCTTGTACGAGAACCATTCAGGTTGGAGCGAGAAGTGCTGCGCTCCCCTGGATCGCCTGTTCGTCACCGCAATCGACCGCGGTGGAGGTTGGACGGCGATGCTGATTTATATAGACTGATTATTTTTATTAGAACCGGCAACACATTATAAAAGAAAAACACACTCACACACACACACACTGGACGCCCCTCGATGATTCCACCAGCGATTCGATCGCTTTGCTAATCGCTAGCTGGGAATTTACGCCTGGACAGGACAGAGCATACGGGGTGTGGAAACCGGGTCCAAACTCGAGAGTTTCACACTTACACTCACGTCCGCTGGAAAAAGAACCACTGCTTGACGTGCTGGGTTTGAATGGCTTATTTTTCGCAAATTTGCATTTTTCCTCTGAACAACCTTCAGCGACGAGTGGAACCTGAAACTTTCGCACTCCGCATCCGTTCGTGCCACAGCAGATGGCACAAATGTGTCGAATGGCTTGATGGGCGACCGGTTTCGGGGGTACACCCGCGAGAACACAGCCCGGCAAAAGGCCAAAAAAAACGACGACGGGATCGTAAATGAATAATCCCGAGAACACTTTGCTGGCGTTGTTGGGTAAAGTAGCCCGATTTGGCCAGACTACCCTCGAAGAAGCCGAAACGATATCATCTGACCCGTTATCGCACACGGCGATAGGCAATAAACTGAAACCAAAGCGATTGGGTCGATAATGACCTGGAGATTTGACGAGGACGACGGGATTTGGGTTGAATTTCGATATGGATGGCATACGGGAACCCAACGCGGGTAGGGTGCTGTTGCTGCTGTTTCTTTTTCTGATTCATTTAACTTTACCGGCTTAGCTCGATTTTGATCGGAAGCGGGATTTGCTAATTGTTTCCGTTTATTGGAGCTGATTGGACAGGGGGAATGGCTGCCTCTTTCGGTTTCGTTAATGGATTTACGATTATTGGTACCAACTTTTCCATGTATGGTCTAGGCTGCAGGTAATTGAGTATTTTTTTTCTCAATTCAATGCTGATTCGTCGCAGGCGTCGGGTTATAAGATTGATTATATTGTTGAACAGTAATTTGAGATCATATAATACGTATGTTGGAAGTGTTCAATTATGTAGGAACATCCATGATTATGGATGAATATCAAAGGCTTTTGAGACAACTTATCGAAAAATTTGTTTCGCACAGTGTGAAACGAGAAGATATGTGATTTCAATCTAACTCAAACTTAACGGATTGCTGTGATCAGCCCCGCCTAAATGCAATACTGGCTTCAACTGGACTCAAATACTAATGAAAGAGAAAAATCTTACCCATGACTGAATTTGTTGCCAACATTCTCCCTATCAATACAGTCATAACGCTTAGAATTCCTAATTACCTTAGTTTCTAAATAGGCAACTCATAATGAAAAGTGAACTATTTGATGTTGTAGAGAAATACCATGTATTTTTGATTTATTAGATTTCACACTTCTCTGCAGTAGATAAAATAGTTGAGACTCTCGCTATTTCATGTAAGCAACTTTAACCAGCTGTTTGAATAAAAAGTGATGTAAAAATAATTGTATACAAAATATTTTTAAAAAACGAAAATTTACTTGTCCTATCTAAACTTTGAATGGTTAACTTATTTTGTTACTAAGACGCTTATTTCTCATTTTGATCAGTACCCAACGAGCAAACAGGCCAGAGAAAAGTTGAAGAGTGAAAAAGTAGAAATTAAAATTTGCGAAAAAGTTACCACAGTTTCGCCTTTGTGGCAATGTTTTAACTAATTTTAATGTATGCTGTTACACTCGTTCGTCAGTATTTTTTTCTCGTTGGCTACAGATAGAAGATTTCTCATTTACAGCTGGACTATAGTACGCAAAACCGTTAGCACCTTCTCATTTTACTGCTGTCGCATAAGACAGTAGCACCTAGTCGACGCTGTTCTGTTGACTAAAAATTGCATCATGAGCCGTTCGTCTTCATACCTAGTGATACATTTAAAAATGATCGATAAAATTGGATGTTGATGCACTTAGTGTTACTAGAAATACTTAAAAAGTAGTCTAGACAACTAGTTAGTTAGTTATATCGTTTATTTTACCCCGTTCTTGACTTTGGAAGCCGTTCGCCAGGTGGTTCCATGAATTCTCAGTTATTACAGATACTCAAGCGGCAATGAGATAGAATGATTTGCATACGTCTTTACCGAATTAACAATGGAGAAAATATGAGTTTTTTTTCGAAGGGTGATTCAAATGAATAATTTTACGGGAAATAGATAGTTTGCATGTTCGAGCTCATCCTCGGAGTTGTAATTTTACAAAGACAGCTATCTTGTTTCGAATCTTTGGTTTAGGTAAAGCTATGCTGATGAAACATTTTTCTGGCTTGGTTTCGACTGAATTTCGTAGTTAATTATTTGTTAATAAAAAATTATGGAATTATGTACACTTTGAACAACCCCTCTCTCCTCGTAGACAAACGTAGATTTTTATTATCCCTCCCCCTATAGTGTGTCTACGTGGTTTATGAATAGCCCCAATTGACGTCATAAAACTTTATAATACTCCACCCTGTGATTCTGGAACCGGAAGTCGAATCCGGATGAAACTCTGGAATTCCACATAGAACCACAATACCTTTCCTTTGGACCTAGATCGGTTCAGTCATCTCGGAGGAACCCCTACATACACACATACATATACACACCCAGGCATTACTCCACTCGATTAACTGAGTGGAATTGGATATGACACTCGGCCTCTGTTCAAAAGTTGGTTTTCGCAATGATTCATTGCATAACCTGTCTAAATGAATGGTAAAATGTGAAAAGGAACATACATAGACATTTTTCGATTTCGTCGAGCTGATTCGAATGGTATATAATAATAGGAGTCTCCGAAGCTCCGATCAGAAGTCGATTTCTCCAGTAATTATATATCCTTTCTATAAAAAAGACAAAATGCATAGCTTCGAAAATTCTAGAAAAAAACGCATGACTAAAAATACGCATAATAACCTGTTTCAATCCACCTAGTGGTGTAATGATGCCTTTCTCATATCAAACATACTATCATATATAATACTGTGGTATTCTTTTAATTTTCTGCGATTCTTGGAAGAATAACCAAAATCGGTTTGTTTGGCCGTCTCTCATAAAAGCTATCGATTGAAGTAGTTTTGAGGCCGATTTAGATTTTTTTTACGATGCCTCCGGAATCGGAAACCATGAGCCAGGATAACCGGAATCAGTTTGTTTGTCCATCTACTGATAATGACTATCGATTGAAGTAGTTTTTAGGACACTAATTTTTTTTTTACTTTTGGTTTCACCGATCTAAGTGACGGTATACCATTTTTGACATACTTTACCCTATAATTCGAATCTTAGTTTGTGAAAATCGGTGTCGTCATCTCTGAGAAAAGTACACATATTTTCATTTTTTGCACATTTTATCCCATAATTCCGGAACCGGAAGTCGGATACAAATAATATTCAGAACCGCAAGACCTTTCATTTGAATCTAGGTTTGTGAAAATCGGCTCAGCCATCTGGTCGAATGGTATATGATACTTGGCCCTCCGGGCATCTGTTTAAGAGTCGGTTTTCACAGTGATTGCATAATCTATTTTTGCCTTTCTCATATAGAAAGGCTATACAATTACTGTGAAAACGAACTTTTTCACCTGGGGCCGAATGTGTCAAACTTAGATTCAAATGAAAGGTCTTTTGGACACATACGTTGCTATTGAATTAAACCCGGATCGAACTTTAGGTTCGAGAGTGACGGGGTGAAATGTGCAGAAAATTAAGAAAAAGTGCACTCGATTTTCTGAGGCCGCTCAACCGATCAAAAATTCAAAATAAAGGCCTTGTAGTTCCAAAGCGTGCTAATCAATTTCATCTAGATCCGATGCCTGGTTCTGGAGTAAAATGTGCGAAATGAACTAAAAAAGAGTACTCAATTTTCTGAGAGACCGTTCATCCAATTTTTACAAGCTTAGGTTCAAATGATAGGTCTTACAACCTCATATAATACTACTAAATTTCATCCGGGTATGAGTTCCGGTCCCGAAATTACAGGTTGATAGGTAGAAAAATTTCATTTTCAGGAGCGTATCAGGAGCATGACCCGGAAAGATCAATCAAATACATTCAAATAGCCGTATAATTATGAAATTAAGTAGGTATGGTTATTTTATGATCAAATACGTTGACTTTAAGTATACCGGACCATCGTTCTTGGTTCCGGAAGTATCGGAAAAGTGTTCGTGTGCTCCAATTCTGAAATCATTCCAATTTCTCAGACACGGCTTAACCGATCTTCGCACACTCAAATTTAAACGAAAAGTATTATGTTTCCATAAATTGATGTATAAGTTTATCCAGATTCGGTTTTCGGTTCCGGAAATACTTCGTAGTGTGCATAAAGCGATAATGCAAAAAAACATAAAAATACTTCTAAATATAGTTCAAAACTGTTTCAATTTATAGGCTATGCCGGAAAATGTGGGTGTTCAGAATGAAGACAAACTTTGTCTAGTTTCCTATTTTTCTTCCTTTTCCATCAGGGAAATGATGAAAAGCCACGACAAGACACAAATGTCCAAATAACTAGGGAAACCGTGCCATTTGAGTCAGTTAGTTCTGATTCCTGTTTGTATGGTTTATGATTATCTACCGGAAAATGAGGGTATTCAAAATGAAGACAAACTTTGTCTGGTATAGAGGGGAAAATTATTATTATTCATATCGTTTATTTATAGCCGACTTTAACCTTTTGATCGTTCGCCGGGTGAACACAGGTAAAATAATTACAAAACACATTTGATTCGGCAGGTCTAGCTGCGTTAAAAAAACCCGGCTATTTACGTTATGTAACCGGTTTCGAACATTCGATGTTGGATGATCAACTGAGACATTCAGTCAAATGAGTTACTGTGAGATAAGGTAAACTTTTCGGCAACACAAGTAGAAAACGAATCACAAATAAAAAAGTCTCATTTTATTTGCAATCTGGTTTATTTATTGGTGTCATCAAAACAAATGCAATTTACATCACACCTTTGTCTTCCAAATATTTGCCAAACAGTTCTTTTTTTCGTACGAACAGCTTCATTGCATTACTTTTGGGTTCGTTTTGCACCAGGAAGATGATGCAACGAATCGTTATCACCGTAAGACCCGTCGGATGCAGTTGCTTTATCAATTACTGTATAGCACTTCATTGTTTACTTCACCATTTGCACTTCTTTTTTTTTTTCCATGACTACTCGTGATGGCCAATTTCGGACCGATGTTATCTTCAACAGCTTACGTCGTTGCGGCGCTGTGGCATACTTTGGCAATACAAACAATGAAGCATTTATGTTCCGTTTCAGACTGATAACATATTTTTTTTGTTTCGTTTGCTGTTTTTTTCAGGTGAGCTTCAATATCGTACCACGCACTCGCCGCTGTCGCTGTCGTCACTCGCTCTGTGTCTGTGTGTTTCAGTTGTGTGCGTGCGTGTTCTATAGAAGAAAAAAAACGATCGTCGCTCGATCAACCCCTTGTGCGTGTGTGCGTGTATATAGAAGTGCTACTATCAGTAGCTCGGTGAGGTCGACTGTGCCGTAGGTGGAAAGGAAAGAAAAGGGGAAAGATCAGTGGAAGCAGAAAACAAAATAAAACAAAAACTGCAACGCAAGTGTCTACAGATCGCGACAACGACGACGACGTCGACGACTTTTGAGAGTGGTGATTCAAAGCTACGTGCTGTTGGTGGTGTCGGTGGTGAGGAGAGTGTAAAATAGAAGAAACACCCGCCGAGTCACGATCGGAGGAGAAGTCACAGTAGGAGTCATTCCGAACGGCTCCCGAGATGAATGCAGAACGGTAAGATTTGTTTTTTTTCTATCGTATATATTTTGTTTTTGGGTTCAATGTAAATTCCGTGGTTTTCCCGCGGTGGACAATGCCAAGATGTTTTAGAGGTCACATAGCGTCTAGTGAAACCTGGTTGGGAGAAAACGAAACAATGTGGAAGATAAAATTTGATGCAAAATCAGTACTTTTCTCATACTTTATTGCTGTGTTATAATTCTGATTAAACTTTTAGGCGTTTGAGAAATTTGTCGTACATGTTACATCAACATACGCCACATTGTTGATGTTGAGCAGTAACAAAATCAGACTTCACACTTAGAAATTTTCACAGAATTCGGTAACCATTCAATTATAATGGCTTTAACTTACATTTACTAAAACATATATTATTTCTGATGATTGCCAAAGGTTTTCGTTAAAAGAAATCCCGGTAAAAACACGAAATAATTGTATTGATTAATTGACTATCGTTCAACAAATTAAACTCAAACATTTTGCATAATACAAAGCATCATTCGAACAACAATAAGTAATTTTTTCGTGAAAAAATATTGAGAAATAAGTAGTTGAAGAGGAATTTTTGGGAATGCTTCTTGAAAATCATGATCGTTTCTGTTTGATTTTTTAAAATAATTTTTGGAATTTTTGTGGTTGTTCAAAGTGAAAACTACGACTTTTCGCGAAAAAATCCACCAAAAAAAAAACGAAAACATAACAAAATCGGATTTTTATGTTTGAAAGCGTTCATTACTTCACTTTTTGATGGTTTATAGATAAAGGCCCATAGCTTGCTGAGTTTTGTTCCGAAAGGCTTGAAAATTTTACAGAATATTCTTGAAATGTTCTACTGTAAGAAAATATAAAAAAAAAATAAATGAGTTTTACAAATGTGTTAGACCCTACCCGCCCCTTAATCCACTCGAAACGATTTTTTTCATCGGTAATCATTGAAATTTGGTCCTTTCGTGAATGGAAAACCAGTGTTATCTGTTATTACAGTCCAAGTGGAGTACGGTTGCGTAAAAAATGAAAAAAAAATGAACAACACATTTTTTAGGAAAATTGAGAATTCTCTACCTAATATATCAAAAAATTATAGAAGTAAATATTTTCGTTTTTGATTTATATTTTCTTACCAAATTTCGACCTAAAATTTTCAACAAATTCTAACTCAAAAACGGTGGTGTAATGATGCCTTTCTCATTTTACTTATGTTTTCAAAAACATCACTAGAAGACCCTGGCAAGATTTTTTTTTTCAATATTGAATAAAATCAAAAACTTTTTTGGGTATAAACTACCATAATCTTTTCTATGTGTTAACAGTTATGTCAAGTTAATTTAGATTTAAAGGTGACAATTCTGCATGCTATACAAAATTGAAAATGGCACACTGTGTGCTAGGCGGTGATGATTTCTTCTTCCGTACCAGCACCTACCGATGCGTACCGGTTTTGCATCATTTTGTATGACAGTTTGAAAGTTTTGACACTCATCGCCCTATAATTTCGCAACCGGAAGTCGAATCTGGATGGAATAGAACAGTATTTTTTGAGGGGCGTGTAGGATCTAACACTTCTTAAAAATCATTTATTTCTTCCTTGTATTTTCTTATAGTAAAACATTTCAGGAATATTCTGCGAAATTTTCAAGGCTATCGGAACAAAACTCAGCAAGTTATGGGCCTTTATCTTTGCTTATCTCAAACCGCGAAGAAGTAAGAGCTTGGCGCACAGGCCAAGATTTGTTGTGACTTTTAGTTCCGGAGATATGATGGTATGAATGACGTAACCGACAAAACGTGTTGTTTTTTTTTACCGCGCAAGTTTCTCAGAAATGGCTGAACCGATTTTAACAAACCTACGCATATTTTAAAGCTATTGTTAGGCCACATGATCAAGTTCGAAGATCAAATGGCTGTGACTTTTGGTTCCAGAGATATGATGGTATAAGTGACGTAACCGACAAAACACGTTGTTTTTTTATAAGGGTGCCAATATTTAGGGATCACCTCTAATTTAGTAAAGCGCTATTGTTCAAAAGTTTAAGTTCTTCGAAAAAGTCCCCATGCAAAATTTGACCTAAATCGGACATAGGTAAGGGATGCTACCCAGCGGTTAATGTTTGAAAATTTTCGATCTTGAAAAATTACCATAGGGGAGAGTACACGAGATTTCCGAAATTAAATTTTATTCATGTCAAACGTCTTGAAATTGCATGAAACGTCGAGATATAGTGTCACATAAAAAATTCTTTTTCTTTTTTTTTGAAAAAATCGACTTTCTGGGACTTTTTCCCAGTCCCAGAAAGTCAATTTTCCGAAAAAAATTTTTTTTCATGATGACACTAAATTTCGACGTTTCATGCAATTCGAAGACTTGGCATCAAAAAATTTGTTTCGGTTTCGGAAAGTTCATGTAAATGGTGATTTTTCAAGATCTATATAAATTCCACTACGTGGACTAAGAAGGGTTTTTTTTCAGATTAGCGTCACTTTTCTCAATGTTAAAAATCAAAAATGAGTCCAAATTAATGTCAGAAATTATTTTTTAAAAAGATAAAAAATTCATGGGACTATTTTGAAGAAAGAGAAAGGCATTATCACACCTCTAGGTGGATTAAGAAGGGGTTTTTTTCATCATTTAAACCCCTTTTGAATGGCGAAGGAGAGTCATGGATGCGTAGGAATTGTAACAATCGCATCTTTAGGCATTCTTCACGGTATATTTCCTTATTTTCCGTTCCGGTAGTGGAGAAGCTTTGGCTTGCTCGACTACTGCTGCATATTGCCTGCCAAACCACACATGTTTCAGGAAACTAGGGCTGTTTCTTCGTCCTGAAATGCTCGTCTACACCATTCCGTTGCATGGTAGTATGAAAAAACAATCCTGCTTAAGCTCTTTCAGCTGCTTAAAGTCTTTCAACACGTAAGTTTCATCGTCCATTATCTCTAAGGAAAATTTCGTCGAATATTCGCCATACAACTTATATGGTGTAATCTCATATATGAAATTACGAGAGTATTTAAATGTCAAGAGAAAGGCATTATCACACCACTAGATGGATAAAAATGGGGGTTCTCTAATACAAACGCTTTAATGGTTACCAGCTGTTCACCCACTGAGCCAAAAATTGTGTTCGTTGGAGATTCAAGTGGGTCAATCATATAGGATTGAACTTTATGTTGAAATGCTTAGTAGCAATAGCAGTGCATCATGAACTTCTAATGTATTGATGAGTCGAAGGCGAAACGTAAATAAAAGTCAATCCTTCAACTCGTTGGGTGTTAGGTATTGAAAGGTAAACTAAGTCGATGATCAATTTCCATTATATCGACGAACATGAAAATAAATTAATTTTGATCAACTAATTAGAAGGAAACATAATAGTAATCAGTGCACAACACTTTAAACACTAGAATCTGACGAAGTTTTAACGCCTCCTGCTCTAAGATAGTGACAATTTTCGCTTGTAAATTAAATTATTTCTTCCTAGAGTCAGAAATGTGTTTTTGACAACTTTGACGTCCAACATAAACGAGGTCAAGCTCCATCATGTCATGGACGGGTTTTTATTTTTCCATTATCGATTCCCCTCACGTTACCTTCAAAATCTATAATGCATCAATAAACCTTTATGTTTACAACCTAGAAAAATATAACATAACCAGGACGGCAAGGTGATATATCTCATTTTTTTCGGTGCACAATTTCCCGCACTCTTAGCGTTGCCTCGAGCAAAATAATATTCGTCGCCATTGAACCGGAAAGTCATACGTAACGATGTTGATGTTACTAAACTCGTCACGCTCCTCTCGTCTCAAAAAACGTTTCTCAACCGGCACCGGCTGCTGTTTCAACCTATCGGGAAAACGGTTTCCAGGTGATGAGGTCACGTTTTCGAATCCTAGTCCGGTCATCCGGTTTCACAATTTTCCCATTAGCTGTTTCTCCACCCCCAACACTGGGAGGGTTTGACCGTGCCACGGGACCACCGGACCACTTGTTGGCTTACCAAACCACAACCGAAGAAGCTCTAGAAGCTGTGGCATGGTATGTAGGACGAGTTAACAGGAAAATTTTGTATATTGAAATAAATTACCATAAGGTAACCTTTACCAACCTTCCGGAATGTAAACAAAGTTTTACTCTTCATTTTCCTGACTTCGTTTTTACTGGATAGCACTTCTTCCATACTTTCAATGTATTATTTATACATTTTCATTCCAGTGGTGGCACCTCGTCGCCCCCTTACTTACTAACTAACGAACTCAATCATGTCTCTCGTCTGCATCCCACCTCGACGATCGTATTAACAGCCAAAGTTAGAACACCTCTCCTACAGAGGGCGTTGTACCGTACTGTGGGTGGTTTGTTTTACTTTACTTAGCGCACACACATACGTGCGTAGGCCAGATTGAGTTATCCCGTATTACTTTACAAAAGAAGTCATCCGTCGGTGCCCGGTGAGTATCGATGACAAAGTGGAAACAATTACCAACCTACTGTTTGGGGCAGTAATTGGTACCGGAAAGTTTTACCGCAATCAAGCGGCGTATATCGTTGGTTTTTGTATCGTTACTTACCCCACCCCCTTGTTGGTGAATTGTTATAACTTTTCAGATCGAAATAATTTTTCGACCTTTTTATTCTAGAAAGTTGTTCCACGTTTCGTCTTCAATTCTTGACTACATAGCAGGGCTTCTAGTGCAGCTTTGCAGTGCTTCTAGTGCAGCTTTGCAGTTCAACTTTCGAAATCGAAACATTTTGCTTGATGCGAAATTTCTTAGAATTGCATGAAACGTCGAGATCTAGTGTTATCTCGAGAGAACAAACTTTGAGAATTGCGATTTCCTTGTCGATTTCTTTCTGAATAAATTAGTTTTATTATTTATTTGTATCCGTCTTATACCCCTACTAACAGTCGTTCGTCGAGCAAAAATTTTTTTTCGTGATAATACTAGAATTCGACGTTTTATTGTTCTAAGACATTCGGCACCAAAAAAATTTCGATTTCGGATTTTGATGATTTTTCAAGATCAAAATTTTTCAAACTTCGACCGTTCCACTTACCCAAATTCGGTTTAGCTCAAATTTTCCATAGGGACTTTTTTAAACTTTTGTGCTCTACGAAATCATAGATGACCCCTAAATATTTACATACTAATGTACATTACTGAATTATTTAGCTCCATACAATCTTGGTCATCCAAGAATTTCTTGGAAAAAAGAAATCAGTAACTAAAAGCGTAACTGGTGATTTTTGTATGAATCTTGAGTGGGGTATGAACTCGTAGTATCGTACAGAAGTTGAAATACTATATTGTTATCAGCGAAAGTTCTTGATCATCCCAGAACTCTTCACAATACAGGCCTTAAGATCTATAAACGTACCCGATGACATTAGCGAAAGTCTCGTTTGCGGTCCATGCTCATGGTAACACAACATTCAATTGTTGGGATCGTTGTTATAAGTTATAAGAATATGTTAGTTCACTCAAAAACCACTAGTATATTAAAAAAAAAATGTGCGAGATATGCTGGTTGTAATTCAGTTGTTCGTCAACAAAAACCTCAAACACCTGTGACTTTATCTATCGTAGATCCTCGGAGACAATTGTCGAAACGAACACCTATATTCTTTTCCGTGTGAATGTAATAATTGAGCATATGCTGATATTTAATGTCATTTGGTTAATATCGCATCACTCCGAAAAATTCAAGTTGACTCTGATGGAAAACTTACACCCTCAGTTGTCTTAATAGTTTAAAAAACATCAAGATCGTCGGCAACGACAATCGTGGCACTTCCAGTGAAAAGTTCATGTCGTTAAAATACAGGAGGCAAATCAGTGGTCCGAGGTGGCTGCCTTGTGGAATACCAGAAAAAGCAAATAACTTCTGAGATACATTATCATCGATCTTAACCGTCGATTGAAGAGATACGATTAAGTACACTACCCTTAGAAAAATTTAACGTTAAGATCAATTGAACGCGTTTTGTCGGTTACGTCACTTATACCATTATATTTCCGGAACCGGAAGTGGTAGCTATTTGATCTTCAAACTTGATCAATGATTCAATAGTAACTTTAAAACGAGCCTTAAGTTGTTGACATTGGTTTGGACATCTCAGAGAAAATTTAGCGTTAAAAAAAAAACTTCATCAACTTAGTGGTGTGATAATGCCATTCTCTTGTCATTCTCACAGTCATTAAAACATTTTTTTCATTCAGAAAATTTCCAACTCGAAGTTTTGCTCAATTTTTATACAAATTCATTCAGATTCAGATTCAGGTAAACAACAAACATTCCTCGAAACAAATGTATTGAAATAATACGTCGGTAGTTGATCATTTGTTAAATCTAACAAAATTGTGCGGATAGCAAATAGTGCTATTTGTCGGTTGCGTCACTTATACGATTATGCCTTCAGAACCAGAAGAGTTAGTTATATGATCATAGAACTTGATTAACAATTTATTAGTACCTTTCAACTGAATCTAAATTTGTTGAAATCTGCTCAGCCATCTTCGAGAGGGATGAGCGGAGAGAAAAATAGTGGTTTTTGTCGTTTACGTCACTTATTCTATTATATCTCCTGAACCAGAAGAGCCATTTGATCTTCGGACCTGATAAATCACCCAATAGTAACTTTCGAACAAACCTAGACTAGTTGAAATTGGTGATGCCTTTCTCATATTTTCAAATTATATATTTTTCATTTTTTTTACTTTCATAAAAGTAGGACTTCAATGAAACCAGAATAATCTTCAAATTAAAATTACTTTAAACCACATTCAGAAGAATTTTAACGTTTGTTTGCATCGTCGCTCTACAACCGGAATTCAAACATCTTGTAACCCTGGAACCGGAAGTCGGACCTGGATAAAATTCAGGAGCAACCTGTAGTACTGTAGGACCTATCATTTGAAACTAATTTTGTGAATGTGCAAGTGCATCTTCCCGGTTGGTGCAGGTCCAGAGTTCGGTTCAAGAATTCAGTTCAGTATTGAATCAATTACGGAACGTTCGCAGAGCCGGTTTCCCTTCAAAGAAGATCGATTGCGTCATCTCGCTGCTGGTCGTTTACATTGGAGCCAAATACAACGGAAAGTGGACCACGATGGGGAACATTATGCAAAATCAGCCCATCTAATAGCTCCAAATGTTATCTAAAGAACTATAAAGATTGCTTTTTTGCAAATCGGAAATAAAAATCATCAGTTCAGTGCAAATCTAGAATAGTTTGATTAGCTTTGCGCACTTTTCGGTGCGAAATCCGCACCAAACGAGCCGGATAAAGCCAGCATTTGACTGTTTCGCCTTCCACGAAAAGGTGGGTGGGTAATGCCACAGACATAACTGAAGGACGTGAATACGAAAACTATTTATTTCGTGTTATTCCATTGTTTGGTTTAATATGTTTGTCGTTAATAAGCCGGACTTTAGTAAAGATGCACCGTTACAATTTTGGAAGCGAAGTTTCGGAATTAACACAACCTATTAATACGAACGATTATTTATACTCGGATGTGTGAAAAAACATGTCAGTTTCATTCGTATTCACGTCCTCCAGTTATGTTTGTGACATTACCCACCCGTCTTTTTGACTTTCTCATATAGAAAGGTTATGCAATCACTGTGAAGACCGACTTTTGAACAGAGGCCCGGAGGGCCGAGTGTCATATACCATTCGACTTTGTTCGTCGAGTACGCAAAATGTCTCTGTGTGTGTATGTGTGTGTGTATGTGCGTATGTGTGTATGTAACGTTTTTTTGCACTAACTTTTCTCGGAGATGGCTGAACCGATTTTCACAAACTTAGATTCAAATGAAAGGTCTTGTGGTCCCATACAAAATTCCTGAATATTATTTGGATCCGACTTCCGGTCCCGGAAATATGGGGTAAAATGTGCAAAAAATTGTGAAAATAAGTGCACTAACTTTTCTCAGAGATGGCTGAACCGATTTTCACAAACTTAGGTTCAAACGAAAGGTCTTGAGGTCCCATATAAAATTCCTGAATATTATTTGGATCCGACTTCCGGTTTGGGAGTTATGGGGTAAAATGTGCAAAAAAAGAAAATATGTGTTCTAACTTTTCTCATAGACGGCGCGACCGATTTTCACAAACTTAGATTCAAATGAAAGGTCCTGTGGTCCCTAAATTCCTGAATTTCATGCGGATCCGACTTCCGAATCCGGAAATATAGGGTAAAGTGGGTTAAAAATTGTATACCATCACTGAAAATGGGGAAAAACCTTAAAAAAAATCTAAATCGACCTCAAATCTTTTCTAATTGATAGTTTTTATCAGTAGACGGTCAAACAAACCGATTTCGGTTATTCTTGAAGAATCACAGAGAATTATTTTGAAGAATACCACAGTATTATATATAATAGTATGATTGATATGAGAAAGGCATCATTACACCACTAGGTGGATTAAAACAAGTTTTTTTGTTTTTTTTTCACACCGTCACTTTAAACCTTGTCATACTACTATTAAATTTCTTCCGCCTGTAATTTCGGAATCGCAATTCGAATGAAAATGAATTTTAACATAAATGTATGACACAATGAGACTTTTTCATACGTGGTTTGTTTGTGAAAATCGATTCAATCGTCTCTGAGAAATGAATGTGAGCTCCGTTATGAAGTTTTTCAATATTGCCGAAGTGCGTTAGGTTGGTGATCTGTAAACTACTACAATTTACTCATCAGCTTTCTGGAATTCAGTTCTTTGAAAAATTCACTTTTTATAAAACTATTCAGACATATTAATTTTTGCTCTTAACACCTTGTAATTCCCGAACCGGAATTTGGACCTGAATGAAATTCAGAATTTTTTTGGCATCCTAAGACCTTCCATTTCCAATCTATGATGGTGAAAATCGGTTAAGCCATCTTCGGGGGAAGTGACTTTCTGCACAACTCTGTGCAAGTTACTTAGCCCCTATGTTGACCCTGAATTAAAATAGTATTTTTATCTCACTTTTAGGGGGATTAATCATATAAATAAATATGGCGCCTATCATTCTGAGCAACTTTGTTGAATACACTGTACCTTTGAAAACCACGTTTTTAACGTGTTATCAATTATACACTCTTAATTGGACTTTTAAACCACTGTGCATTGTCAGTCTGTAATTCCGGAACCGGAAGTTGGATCCAAATGAAATTCAGATACTTTCTATGTGACCATAACACCTTTCGTTTGTATCTATGTTGGTGAAAATTGGTTCAGCCAACTCCCGAGAAAATTGAGTGATATTATATGTCAGACCTCCACAAACATTCTGCGATGACATTCTGCTCTTCGGGTCTCGGTTTAAAACTCGGTTTTCACGGTGATTGACTAGCCTTTCGATTTTTTGTTGTTGTTTTGGTTATAGAGGTTTCAACCTTAATGTCATTCGTGTTTTCGGGCCGATAAAACTTTCTGTCTCTATGTGCGGGGTTGGGAATCGAACCCGGGTGGACGGTATAAAAGGCATCGACTAACCCATTAAGCTATACTCTCCACCTGTTCGATATGAATAAGGTAAGCATGATTTGATACCCTTCCAGAATATGGATCGTCAAAACGGAGCAATCACCGAAGTAGGACGCAGATCTGTCCTCATTTTTGCGTCGATCGATTTAAATAATTAATAACTGTGCCACACCCTCTGCTGCGCATCAACGTCTTCGTTTTCGTCTCCGTCGTTATCGTCGTCGTCAATACAGTGTAGGTACAACACTAAATGGATTAGAATAGCAGAGGCAAGATTACTGCCACTCGTCCGCACTGGGAGGGTTTCCTCGTGCACATGAACTTGAGGGGGTGGTTCTGCTGCCGGGTCCCGTTGGTCGATCGGTGATGGTGGTGTGCCTCCCAACATCATCAACATCCAGTGGTTGGAAAGGTGTTTTCGATTTGTGGATTTATGGCCACCGAGTTCCGCAGGGAATGGCAACGGGTAGAGGAAGGAAGTGAAGAAACAGAACAGAACAATTTGACTTCCAAAGTAGTGTGCACCCACCACCCGCACCAGGGTACGTGTTGTAAGTTCTCCAATAGAGACGACCAGTGCGTCGCCCAATGACACAGCCCATTCTCATGTGCCACCATCTAGCCTACCTTCTCTCGAAGGCACTAGAAACTTAGCAAGAGGAAGAGGAAGGCATAAAACAGTAGTTTTTCAGGTACCCTTGTAGAAGAAGTATGGCTTCCATTGCCACCGGATGGATGTTTGGTAGGGTAGCTGGTCCGGTTATAGGACAGTGAACACAAAGGTACAGTTTGTGTAAATCGGGCACATTGAACTGCTATTAAATTTCGTCTTGAAATCTGGTATGCGCACAGCAAAATCTAGCCATGGTTTATTAGTCACATAATGAAGATGTAATCAATACCGTTAAAACAATGTCATTGAATGAGAACGTTTTTGCATACACTCACACAAGAGCATTGCATTAAAAATAGAGCCGAAAATACTTCGTAAGCTCTCTAAAATGTACCTCATTTGATAGGCTGTTTGTTGTTGCGGCTTAAAGAAGTACAACTACAGGTACAATTAACCAACATGTTTACATCAATGAGTATCTGCAAAACCTGCTACTATCATTTATGCAAAATTACACGAGTTCTGTGTGAATTTGGCTGGATTTTGCGTCTTGCCACTATGGTGAAGCAGCTCAGGAGTATTGTCACAAGCAACATCAATATTGTACTAACCCTCTGAACACCCTGGAATTTTAACCAATAGAAAGAAGTTGGGCTATTGTAAAGCCACAATTTTAAACATCAAAAGTGTAGGCTAATGAGAAAGAATTTAGTAAAAATGTGGGAAAATTCTTTCAGGCAGATTACTGTTAAGCCACTCAGCCGTTCAACATATACCGCTGAGCAATCCTTTTGTAATTCTTCAAAGCTTTGTTTTAAAGAACCGTACTCGAACTTTCGACAACAGATTTGAGCAAACAGAGTCTAAGTTGTGAAACCAAATAGAAACATTCTTATGCTAGCATAATTTCTTTCATAATCGGGGTTAGAGGAGAAATTTAGATACTTTACCTACTTTACGGAAGGACGACTACTCATCAGACTATTCCGTCCTTGTCACAAAGTTGGTGATTTAGACGGATTGGAAGATTACGATTTTTAGAGTGAATGCGACTTTACAATAAGATCTTTTATCTATTAAAATTAATGACTCCGACGATTTAAATTTAAAGAAAAACCTCCTCTTAATCCTTCCGGTGATGTGATAATGCCATTCTCATTTCAATAGTGGAAAACTTTCAATGTCATGAGTATTTTTGTTACAAGTGACGATGGAAAGAATTGCAGTTGTCTTGCAATTGATTGGTTAATTCTAGTTCTAGTTTTTGTTAGTTAGTGGTCATATAGTTGGTGATTGCATAACATCACTGCGGTTCCATCAGTTCCCGGTTTTAGAAGCACCGGAAGTAGTACCGAAAAACTCCAATATTGAATTCACTTCGATTTCTCAGAGATGGCTTAACCAATTTTCGCAAACTTAGATTCGAATTGGAGCTCTTCATGGTTTCATAGGATGTTGTACAATTTTATCCATATCCGAATGTTGGTTCCGAAATGACAGAATGTTGAGTGTCGAAACTTTGAAACCGGTCCCTATAAAGTGAAGATTCAAAACACGAAGAAAATCGTTGAAGTTAAGCCTGCTTAGATTTAGAGTTTAATTTATACCAGTTTTGATTATATCGGTCTCCTTTTTCCGGTTCCAGAAACACTGGAAACAGTGATTACCATTCCAAAACATCTTTTGCGTAGTGACAAGATGCCAAATCAGATGATCTTGAATACTATCTCCAGAATAGACCGTGTACAACTGGTTATTCAGAAGTGTCTTATAGTTAAATTTCACGTTTATATGAAGCTAACGAAGTGTTCCTCCCAATAAGCTTGAAAACTAATTGAAACCCAGTGGATAATTTATTGCTTATTAGTTGCTGATTAGTTACGGTGGTTTTGAGTTTGTTGTTCAATAATTAGTTACCTTCATATAAGTTCTCTAAGAATGTTTCAAAAAATGGGCAACAATTTCAAAATTACGTTAACTAATTAGTAACAAATGATCCATTGAGTTTCGATTTGCTTTCAAGCTCTTTTGGGAGGGTTGCTTCGTAACCTTCATATGAACTTAGCTAAGTACTAAACAAATTTGAAAAAAAATTTAGCAGCAATTCGAAACTTATTCGCAACTAATAAACAACAAATTGTCCACTAGATTTCGATTTATTTTCAAGTTTATTTAGGAGGGGTGCTTCGTTAACTTCATATGAACTCAGCAAAATACTCAAGAAAATTAAAAAATTGAGCATTAATTAGAAACTAATTAGCAACTATTAAGCAACAGATTATCCACTAGATTTCGATTTATTTTCAAACCTATTTAAGAAGGATGCTTCGTTAACTTCATATGAACTTAACGTACTTAAAGTACTCAACTTAAAGTACTCGAAAGAAATACAGAAAAAATTTAGCAACAAATTCGAAATTACCATAACTAATTAGCAAGTAATAAGCAACAAATTTTCCATTTGCTTTCGATATGTTTTCAAGCTTATTTAGGAAGGATACAAAGTTCATGTTCATGCTTAAAATTGTTTCTGTTTATAGTTCATATTTTCTGATGGTTTAATGATCCGAAATTCCGGTTTTCGGTACCGGAAGTGTCAGAAACAGTGGTCAAAATCTTAAAAATGTAGCCCACCTCTTTCCCTCCAATTTTGTTTAATCGATTTTCACTGGGTTCTAAACGTTCTAAACGTTTTAAATTTGTAGTATTTTATTTATGAATAATATGAGAAAGACATCACTACACCACTAGGTGGATTAGAACAGACTTTTCACATCTTTTTTGTGACTGTCTGCTTCTTGATGAACATGAATTGTCAATTTTGTTATTTTTGTTTTTAGTACTCCGCTAAGTTCATACATATTAAGTTAATGAAGCAACCCTCCCAAATAAGCTTGAAAACAAATCGAAACGCAGTGGATAGTTTGTTGCTAATAAGCTGTTAATTAGTTACGGTGATTTTGAAATAGTTGCTCAATTTTTTAAATTTGTTTTGAGTACTTCGCAAAGCTCATATAAAGTTAACAAAGCACTCCTTCCAAATAGCCTCGAAAACAAATCGAACCCCAGTGAATAGTTTGTTGCTAGTAAGTTGCTGATGAGTTACGGTAATTTTGAAGCACCTCTCCCAAATAAGCTTGAAAACAAATCGAAACCCAGTGGATAGTTAGAGCAACAAATTCAAAATTACTGTAACTAATTAGCAACAAACTCAGTGGCGTCTCGTGACAAAATTTACGGGTTGTGCACTGATTATGTGGTGTACTATCAGATGCAACAGTTCGTTGTAAGTGAAAACTAATGATTGAGAAATGCAATGAAATAACGATATAGTTTTGGATGGGAAATTTTTATTGAACTTATTTCGTTTTATCGATACAAAAGAAGGATTCGGCGCACTGCATATCTGTCAATAACTTCATCAATGAAACCGCTGCGACGTTGCAACTGAGACAGCAATTTGTTTTCAACTGCCATAAGCATAAGCCACTAAAGCCTCTCCTGAAGGTGTGCATACAAGTTCTCACAAATCCAAACGCGACTAAGAGAACAACAAATCAAAAGAACAAAAAACAATTGAATGCGGGTGCAGTTACTTCCTTCAATTTGACCGGTTGTGCAGTGCGCGAGGTGCACATTAAGACGAGACGCCACTGAATAAACTATATTTGTTTTCAAGCTTATTCGGGAGGAGTGATTCGTTAATTTCGTATGAAAAAATTTTGCAACAAATTTAAATTTTCCGTAACTAATTATCAACAAATTATTCACCTTTCATTTCGTGTTGTTGTTCGACCGGCGATACTCTGGGAGATTCTCAACTGCAAGCAACCTTTTCAAAGGAGGAAAGCTTACAAGATTGGTCCAAATTTGATTCACAGGGTCAGAATTACGTTCAGATTTTTCCTGCTCCTGAAAGGTAAACTCCTCACAATACTTCCGAATTGGGTTACGAACTGCTCTGATGTTCACACCTTCCATTCTCGTGAACTGACACCGTAAAACATTGGGAATATTGCACCATCGGTACACGACCTCCTTGCGCTTATTTGGGAAGTGTTTCGAATTTTGATGAAAACGAAATGCACTGGCTCTTGAGACTCACAAATAATACAAATCAACTATTGAAACGTCATCTGAACAAAAGGAAACCTGTCCAAATCCACCTAGTGGTGTAATTATGCCATTCTCATGTTTTTCATACCATCATAAATATTACAGTGAAGCTCTATAAAAAACTGTTCGTTGAATAGAAACAGTAAAATTTGTTCGAACGTAATCTAGCAAAGTCTACGAATGAAAAAACCCAACAGTTCCGGAACTGAAAGTATTATCAACAACGAATACAGGGATTCTATCAGGAGTGGAAATTGGCAAATTTTTTGATTCACAGTAAATAAAATAACATTATATTAAATTTTGAAACGAATGATAAGATAAATTTTGGTTTTACTTAGAATTTAAAAACGTCTTCAATTTCATTTCAACAGTTCCCACAATTTAAACCATCGCAATTTTATTCTTGTTACCCAATCTTGTGAAAATCAATGTGGCCCATCTATTTCTAATACTTCGGAAATCTAATCTCGAGGACCGGAATAGCCGAAGTTGGTTCGTATGGTCAACAACAAACCCGAACTAAAAAATTGGACCTGTTTTGAAACTACTTAAGAACTTTTCCCTCTTTCACTTCGTCGCTTTAAGTGGTGCTTTAAAATTTTAACGATCCGGAACCCCGACTCCGGTTCCAGATAAAAAAGATCTTCTACTTTAATCTAAGTTCATGAAAATCGGCCAAGCCATCTCTGAGAGAATAGTCTGAGTTTCATTTTGGAGTATTTAAACACTATTTTCGATGCTTCCGGCATCGTGAACCAGGATAGCCGGAATTAGTTTGATAGACTATTTTGGATTCGTCGCTTGAACTGACACTATACATTTTTAACACACTTCACTCCGTAATTCCGGAACCGAATGTTGTATTCGGATGAAATTCAATGGGATCATGAGACCTTTTCATTTGAACCTAAGTTTGTGAAAATTGTTCACGCTATATTTGAGGAAAATGAGTAAGTTGTCAGCTTAGGTGTTGGTTTTCGTTTTTTTATAGCGTGTACAAAATTGAACAAAACCCGCTGTGTGCATTGTTCGTAAAGCAGAGTTGGTTATTTTTTTCTTCCGTACCAGCTCGTACCGGTGTGTACTGGTTTTGTATCGCCATTTTATATGGCGGTTTAAAAGCTTCGACACTTATCCGGCCTTCAATTGTGGAACCGGAAGACAAATACGGATGAAATTTCACAGTAGCTTTTGAGACAATATAAGCTTGAATTAAAATCAAAATTTGTGAAAATCGGTTCAAGTATCGCTAATAAATCTAAGGAAATTCTATTTTTGGAGTTTTTCTTTACTACCTTCGGTGCTTTCGGAACAGGAAATGGGGTACTGTTAGTGCCGAATCAAGTTTATATGCCCACAAACTAATAAGTTCTGCAAACTAGAAGAACTTATAAGTTGATTTGATGAAATTTGTACTTGGTTTTACCATCGTTTGTGAAAAACTGAACTCATGAAATCGAAAATTTTCCACTTATCGCACTCTAGTTCCGAAACCGGATGTCGAATCCGAATAAAATGTTTTAGAAAATTTTAAATCATTTCAAAACCTTTTGTTCGAATCTCAGTTTGTGAAAATCGGCTAAGCCATTACCGAGAAAGTTCAGTGTTCATTTTATACTTAATTTTCACATACCTATAACTCCGGAACCGGAAATCGGATCCAAATGAAGTTCAATAGCAGCCATTGGGACCATAAGACATTTCATTTGAATCTAAGTTTGTGAAAATCATTTCAGCCTTCACCGAGCAAAGTGAGAATAAGAAAGGCAAAACACGTTCGCATGAAAATCGTGATTAGACTTTCTGGGACGCCTCCAGTAATGGCTAGTGATCCATTATTTCTTCCAGAACTGTACTCAAACTTTCGATAAACCTAGTTGAATCAACTTTCTGGAGCAAAAGCTTTCGCCGAAAGTCGATGTGTGAGTAGGTGATAGAAACTCTTTCGGTGAAATGGTTTTCGGCGAAATGGCTGAGTTGTTAAGTATAGCTTATGTTTTGTATAATGTGACAACAGTCTCTTAGACTAAATAAGGTTAACTACTGAATGGTAGGCCAGTTCACCAATGGAACTGGCAATCCATTCAAATCGGGCAACATGATGCCTTCTAGCAAGAAAGTGAAATCACATTAACGTTCGTTATATACCTAACCTATAAACATAGTATTTTAATGTTTGTCACTCTCACTCATTCTTTCATTGTTCATACGGAAAAAAGTGAAGGTGAACAAATTCTACTAACAGCATAAAAGTGAAAATGCTTGTTTGTTCGAAATTTATGCTAGTCCTAATTTTAATACGTTATGGGGCTCGATTTTCCTAATAAGCTTTCGAAATTTTATCTAAATGTGTCCGGTACTCCTCTACTGCTGTATTAGCGCAAGCCATCACAGTGACCACTACCCTATCCAACGTGCACTGCGCTCGGCTCGGTTTTGCTGATGTACATAGTAATTTTCAAGTTCCCAACACCGACCGACCGACCAACCGACCTACCAACCATTATTCGTCCTCGCGGCGGTCGTCGGTGGGTCGTGGCTGCTGGTTAGTTTGCTCTGGACACCCGGTTTAGTCGTTGAAGAAAGCCCACTGCTACCGGAGCGAGCACGGTTTTGTTTTTTTGGTGACCAGTTGAGTTTCGGATGCCCACCGTTCCACATTGGCTTTTGGGGGTTTTAGCTTTGGAGCCAGCGACCCGTCGTCGTCGTCGTCCTACCGTTGTTTGTTTCTTCGTCCCAGTAATCAGTTCAAACCTCGCACTGAATGACATAGTCTTCCCCAGGCGGGGAAACGATCGCGGGAGCAACCATCGGGAACGGCAGTGAGGAGGAAGGGAGTGTGTGTAATCGCGTGTTTTTTTTTTTCTTATTTCATTTTCTGCACTACTGGAGGCGGTTGTCAGTTGCGATAGATAACGATGGGTTGATGATTGACCGCTGAACGAACGACGGCGGCGCGAGTGCACCCAGTCCAGTCCAGTGCCACAGTCAGTTGTGTTGTGGTCGAGAAATCAAATTAGTTGCAATTCGAATTTTGCCCGGTGCGGGTTTCCAACCAGTAGCTTCCTATTTCGCTTCCCTGCCGTTGTCGGTTGGTGATTCGATTTGGGGAGAAAATCTTTGCGGTGCAATCGGAACTCCAGTGCGGAACTCGGGGAACTGCTTTGTGCCCAGGGAAAATGTGAAGTTAATTGAAGAAAATAATGAAAAATTGATATCAAAGTGCGAATCAAATTGAAGTTTGCAAACATAAACCAAAAGCAAAAAAACGGCAACGGCGAAGCAATCGGAGCAAACAAAATTAAGGCTAAAGAAGACGAAGCAAACCGCGCTGCGGTCATTTTCGGTGAAGAGTGCTAGTGAATGAAACAAAAAAATTGCGCTGTAGTGAAATTGGCAGGTTGGGCTGCATCGTGTTTCATCCCAGGTGATCTAACGTGTGCCACGTTGACGAGTTCGAATTCGTTTGGAACCGAAGAAAAGTGCACCCGGTCGCCTTTTTTCGTCGTCACCCAGAAGCTCTCCAGTGAAATTTACCACTTTACCACTGTCTCTAAACTAATTATCAAAAGTGACGATCAATGAGATAACGTTTGCCTCTCTGGTTGAGGGTTAGAAAATAACACAACCAAAACAAATAACAAAAGGTGCTAAAGCAATTGATCGAAAACAGGCTGCGACAAATCGGAATTAATTATACATTCAAGGAAAACTAATACGACGTAGTTGCGTTGCGATGATTCACGAGTTGGATCTAATTATGAATAAATTAAATTGTTTATCTCTGCTTGGAAACTTTGTACATCGAAGCGCGTTATTTTTTTTAGGGGAGGGGGGGGGGAGATATTTTGACTCACTCGATCCACGACACTGGCACTGTTAGCCGGAAAAGGCCGTGTTGATAATTGAGTGTTATGTCTTGTCTGGATTATCTCCACGATGGCCTTTAGTTTCATCGGAAAGCTTTAAATTGCTCTATTATTTACAGCGTCGTTTTAGACTTGAGCTGAAGTGATCACGACTTTCGAGGGAAAGACTTTCACGACAAAATCACATCACAAATCTCAGCCCAGAAAGAAGAAAGTATCCACACAATGCAGCTTTTCTTTCTGGGTTACTTTTCATTTAATTTCATTCGAATTGGATTTGGTATTTATTTGTATGCTAAAAGTTAGCCTCTTGAAGAATGTTTCGAAAAAATTACAAAAAACGGTTTGACAAAGAAAACAAAGTAATTCTCCTTGAAGAGCAATATAATTGTTCGATGGGCGTTCCGCCTAAATAAATCGATTCAGTCTCGAAGATAATCTTCGTCTTTTGGTGCAAAACTCTTTCAACAACTTTCTCTTTAAGTCTGAGAATAAAAAATAGTCACTGGGGGCTAATTCTGGCGAATATGGTGAACCCGGTAGCAATTCGAATTTTAATCAAGGAATTTAGCGTAGCAATCGACTTATTTTTGATCAGCTGTGCTAAAACACGGTACCTACTTCTTAAACAACGATGATCTCTTTATTCGTCGTTTGTTTCCTTTTAAATCTGAAAATAAAACAATTGTCACTGGGGGCTAATTCTGGTTAATATGGTGGATCTGGTAGAAATTCGATGGAATTTAGCGTAGCAATCAACTTATTTTTAATAATCTGTGCTAAAACGTGGCACGCACTTCTCAAACAGCAATTATCCCGCCATTCGTCATTCGATGCAAAACTCTTTCCAATAAGTTTTCTTTTAAATCTGATAATAAAAATATAGTCACTGGGGGCTAATTCTGATTAATAAGGTGGATCCGGTAGCAATTCGAATTTTAATAATGGAATTTAGAAAAGCAATCAACTTATTTTTCATCATCTGTGCCAAAACGCGGCTCATAATTCTCAAACAACGATGATCTCGTCAAATCTGAAATGAGAAAAAGTCACTGGGGGCTCATTCTGGTTAATATGGTGAATCCGGTAGCAGTTCGAATTTTAATAATTGAATTGAGCGATTTTTTGTTTGATCAGCTGTCAGCGCACCTATTTCTCAAACCTTTATTTTTTTTTGCATAGCCAAACGCTCATGCAAAATTCAGAACGCTTTCCTTTAAATATCTTCACGGTGTCAGCCATCGCGTGAAATTTCACTTTTCGATTTTCCAAAACGATGAAATGACATTTTTAAACGATTTCCGGCAAAAACCGCCTCATTTGGACCATCGGTGTGATGTGCATTGTTGGTGTTCACGGTCACGTTTAAATTCAGCAAACCAGTCGAAAAAGACGGGTGGGTTATGTCAGAGACAGAGCTGAAGTACGCGAACACGAATATAACTGACATGTTTCCTTCACACTTCCGAATATCAATAATCATTTGTTATTAGTTCGACTGATTATGTGAATTTTGCCAATTTTACTGGGTCGCTCCCAGAATGGTAACGGGTCATCTGTACTAAAGTATGACTTACCGACGGCAAACATATACTATCACACAAGTAACGCTGAACAAATGAGAGTAAAACGATACAACAAACTATGTTACAGTTGTTTTTTCTTATAAATGTATATACTCAATGGAGAAAGATTTCACATAGTTCATTGGGAATGTTTTAATGGTTCTGAAAAGAATCGCTTTGTCAAATTTATCCGTTGTTTACAACTGTTAAGTTATTTTTGGCATTATTTATTTATCTTTAATATCTTGAATTCTGAACATTCAGGAACTGAAACTGAATTAAAGAATTAATTTCGGAACCTGAGCCTGTCTCCGAATTCAGTTGCCAAATTCAGTTTCGGAATCAAGATCACAAATTCAGTTCTAAAATTCTAGAACTGAACTTATTTTCAGAATCCAGGATTCCAATTTAGTTCTTGAACTGAATTCTGAAGTTTTAGTTCTTGAACTGAATTCCGAACCTTGAACTGAGTTTCCGAACCTGAACAAAGGAACTGAGTTCAGTTCAAAAATCTTGTTCCATAAACCAAGTTCCGAATTGAATTCCAGTATGCACGTTCTGATTTCTGGAAATGAATTCTGAAATTGAATGTAGGAATCAAATTCTGAAACTGAATTCAGGAATTGAATTATGATTCAGAATGCAGGAATTAAATTATGATTCAGAATTCAGTTCCAAGATTCTGATTCGGAGTTCAGATCTAAAATTTGATTTCAGAATTCAGTATTGATATCTTGAATATTGGTCCCGATTTCTTGATTTTCCTAATCAGAATCCTGAATACAAATTCTGAACTTAAATCAAGGCACTGAATCCAGTTTCAAAATCTAGTCAAGAAATCTGTTCTAAAAATCTAGTTCTAAAATCTAGAAAGTCTTAGATTTATCTTTTGAACATGTATTCTGTAACTGAATTCTGAGACCAAATTCTAAACCTCAAATTAAGGTAAGAATCGAGGTGAACCGGAATCCAGGATCTGAATTCAGTTTTTGAATTTTATGATTAGAGATTGAGGATGTTTCCGAAAGTTTGAGAAAAACTATTTTTTTTTATTTTGATCATTATCTAACGGGGAAAACAGATTTGAAAATTGACATGTGAATGCAACTATGCAATGAAAACCGCGAAAATGTTACCGCAGAGACGGGATTCGAATCCGTAGCTAACTTATAAGCGGGGAAGCTACGGGTTCGAGTCCCGTCTGTGCGGTAACAATTCGCGGCTCTCATTACATAATTGCATTCACATGTCAATTTTCTAATCTGTTTTCCCCTTTAGATACTGATCATATTTAAAACTAGTTTAAGATGGCTCTACGTCCTAACAAAGACTACTGTTGAATATTCATAAATTCATAAATATCATAAATTGCAGATCATATTTTTGATTGCATGGAAGAAGAATTATGTTGTTGTATTTAGTACAACTCTAGATAATCACAATTATGTTCTACCCATTCTTTCACTGGGCTAATTTTGAAAACGGCTCCACGTAGAAAGTAAGACGTATTCACGTCAAAAACGGTGTTTTATCAACACACAAAATTATTTTTTCTTCATTTCTAATTTTCCAAAAGTAGCGTCACTAAACTTACACATCAACTAATACGTTAATGCACTGAATGGCATGAAATTTTGACTGATGACATCTGAAGGTTGTATCGCTAGAGGAATTTAAAATTATTGGCGCCATCTGTTTGTCCGATCGATGATTTATTGACCTACATGTCATAGTCATCCATACACAGTGCTAAATTCGTTTCATCGGTCGTTTAGTTTAGTTTAGTTTGACACTAGCATTTCAATGGAAGAAAATGTTAGAAATAGTTCTTTGGGATCGATTTTCGATTCTTAAAAGAATACAACATTTCACATTCTGAATAATGTTGACGATAATTGCCACTTTCGTGATGTAAATAACGCACTAAGTCAATGTTCCATTTGAATCCTCCTCTCGCTGGTATTTGGCAATTGTGAAGCAAAAAAATTCGCGGTCGCAGTCCTGACCTAAACCTTGCTTATGTTTTTTTTTATATTTTGTATCAAAATGTCTAAATTATCTAAAAAAAGAGGATATATAAACAAATTGTAGGTTTTTTTTCCAGTTTATGATTCTTTATTTGATATAGTTGAATTAAATGAAATTTATTTTGTCATTTGTTTTACGTTTCGTCTTTGGATCATCAGTACATTAGCAGTTTATGTTAAACAGCTAATGCCATCTCTTCGTTCAACATAAACCGCTAAGCAGACGTAGAATTAATGCTATTTGTAAAACACTTTTTTTGCTCCTAAATTCTGATTATATGTTTTTTACCCAACATATAAAAAAATTTACCGAATCGTGTCAGTTATTGAAAAATGACGAGTTTTAAGTCATTTTTAAATTTTAAAAATCTAGAAAAACTGGTCTTTGTACAACCTTAACATGAGTATAATGACCGTAATAAAAAAAACGTCAATGGCATAGCAATTCAATATAAACTGCTACTGCAACTCAACTGGGACCACTAACCACATGTAGAAATTTGATACTAAATCTAAATTATCGAGACATTTTTTTACTCTCTCTATTTCTTCTGAATTGAACCAAACTTTCAAAGCCCAATATTTCTTTTAGGTTCATTATTTTTAAAGACTTTTTGACATTTACTTGTGTTAGTAAACCGACACATTTTTGATAGAAGAAAATGTTCGCAACATCCAATAAACAATGAATACACTTCCAATTGAAAGCGAAATGTTGCATAATATTGACGACGACAGCACGTCATCACAGTTCCTTCTAATAGCGATAACCTTACAATCGCGAGGTTCAACGCATCAACAAACCAAGCCAGCCTTTATCACATCACAAAGAGCATTTTGTCCATCACGGATTTTGTTTTGGCCGGTAATTCCTGGTGTCATATTGTTTGATAATGTCTTATTTTGGTTATTCTAGTGGTTTTTTCATGACTTTTTGCACGTCGTTGGGCAATTTTCAATTTTTCCTGTGAAAATGAACACTAAACGTTCAAAAGCTGTTGTTACTCTACTCGATTATGATCTACCTTCCGTTTCAACAGACTTCACAGCCGACTCATAGGTGTACAGGACTATTGCATGACCAGTGTTACGATCTTATGGACATTAAGAATCCTTCCTGGTATGGTCTCGAACATACGACATTGGACTTGTTAGACCAACGCCTTATATGCCTGAACCACCGACCCGGCCATTGTTTATAGTTGGTTTTAAACCAGAGCATATGAGAACACAAACCACCAATTGAGGTCTTCCGAAAATGTACGATAATTTTTGAAACAGTTAATAATTATTCATAAAGTGATATACTTTAAAGTTGAGTGGCTGAAGGCAATATTTCATTATCAATACATAACAGACGGTTTATCTGTTCCGTCTCCGATAAATCAATTAAAGTTTCATTTCAATCACTATTTTCCGGTTATCCAAGAACCGGAAACTAGATACCCGTATTTCGAAAATGATGTTATTTCGACTGCAAACTAACAAGATCTGTAAATGGAATAGATTCTTTTAACCATTATTGATGAACCCACTTTTTTTCATGGTCACTTATGAAACAACACTTTAAATTGAAATTTTTGTACTTGTCACCCTGTAACTCTTGAATTGAAGATCGAATCTTGATAAAATTAAGGCATTTTTTATGGAATGCTACGCCCTTGCATTTAAATTTTGGTTTGTGAAAATCGGCTCAGCAATCTCCGAGAAAAGTGAGTGTATATGTTGCTAGTTTTTTGCCTCTTCCTATAGAAACGATATGCAATCACTGTAAAAAACGGCTTTGAAACCGAAGGTTCAGCTCCATATATCATTCTAATCAATTCGTCGAGATCACAAAATGTCTGCTTGTGTATGCATTTGTGTATGTGCGAAGAAGGTAAGGTCTTACAATCTATAGAACGCTATTGAATTTTATCTTGATTCGACTCCTGGTTCCGAAATAACAGGTTGGTGAGTAAGAAAAATTCAATTTCACAAGTATTTTTATATACATGGCGACGTAAATGCGAATAAAGTCCTTTGGACTAGCCACATAATTGTGGTCAAAACCTCTAAAACGCAACTCAGTTCATTTGCTCACAGATGTCTAACCCGAATTTCACAAACTTAGGCTCACTTGAAAGCTCTCAAGATCTCATGAATTGCTATATAAATTGATCTGGATCCGACTTCCGGTTCCGGAGTTACAGGGTGAAGTGTGCTCAAAATCTCATACCGTCATTTAGAGCGACAATGAAAAATACGGAAAAATTCTTCTAAATTTGGCTCAAAACTGTTTCACATTGAAGTTCGTGTCAGTTGTTGGTCAAACAAACCGATGTCGGTTATATTGATTCCTAGCTTTCGGTTTCTAAAGTACTGAGAATAGCTGCGAAAAAATCCAAAAACGAAATTAACTTCATTTTCTCACATACACCTGAGCCGATTTCTTCACACTACTAAATAGAATAAAAGATCTCGGGCCTTTCACAGAAAGGACGTGGATAGTTTCGAACCGTGTATATTTTCGTTGAGAACAAGCCTTTAGATGGCCCAATACCAAATTTCATGACAATCTTTCCACTAGTGTTTGAATAACAGCTGATCGTGTCAGATGAGTTCTAAATTTCATCAAGCTATTGGAAAAGACGAGTTTCGTCCAAATGATTAGTTCACCATCCTCTGTATTCTCCAGATGTAGCCCCCAGCGACTATTGTCTATTTCCAAACCTGAAATGGTTTCTCCAGGGAAAGAAATTTTCGTCGAATGCTGAGGTCATTGCAGAAACGAGGCCTGTTTTGTAGGCCTAGACAAATCTTTTTTATTCTGGCCAAAACGAACCGATTTCGTTTATATCTATTCCAAGGTCCCAGTTCCAAAAGTATCGGAAACTATGGTCAAAAGCTCAGAAAATGGAGCTGACTTCATTCTTGTTGGCTTTCTTATATAGAAAGGTTATGCAATCACTTTGAAAACCGACTTTTGAACCGAGGCCCGGAGTCATAGAAAAATCGATTGAGTTCGTCGAGTACGCAAAATGTTTGTGTGTGTATGTGCGTATGTGTGTATGTAACGTTTTTTTACACTAATTTTTCTCGGAGATGGCTGAACCGATTTTCACTAACTTAGATTCAAATGAAAGGTTTTGTGGTCATATACAAAATTTCGAATATTATTAAAATGTGCAAAAAAATGAAAATATGTGTTCTATCTCTTCTCATAGATGGCGGGACCGATTTTCACAAACTTAGGTTCAAATGAAAGGTCCTGTGGTCCCATATGTAATTCCTGAATTTCATCCGGATCCGGAAATATAAGGTAAAGTGTTGATAGTTTTTATCAGCAAACGGTCAAACAACCCGATTTGAGAAAAGCATCATTACACCACTAGGAGGATTAAAACAGGTTTTTTCTCAAGATTCAACAATTTTTTATAAGAATCCCTTAGTTATTATTTTTAATGTTATTTCATTTAATCCCGGTTTTAACCATTAATGGTCATTCGCCTGGGGGAATCCCTTAGATATATTTGTCGAATTCATCAGACCACTAAATTAAAACACGTTTTTTTGGCACAATCACCCTGTATTTTCGAAATCGGAAGACGGATCCAGAAAAATATCTGTAGAAAGAGAAATTTCGTTGAAATCTTAGTTCGGCTCAGCCATCGTTCGAATTGGATCTGTTTGAACAGCTCGGCAAATTGAACTACCCTGAAAGTGTGTTTAATCTCTAGAGTAGCTCATTTTTCGGAGCAGTTGCTCGAACTAAACGAAACTTGAAGGCTATTTTTTTAACGAATTTATTCGGTTGATGCACCAAGCCAATTTACAGGTGGATAATGTAGGGGAGAATGGGGAATATCGAAGCACACTTTGGTTCTGACTGATAATAACTTAATCATATTTTTTTCAAAATTGTAGAAGTAAAGGTCAAACTAGAAACAAAATGCCACGTTTCAAGGCTTACCGAGTTTTAAAAAAATCGAATTTATTTCAAAGTAAATTTATTAAGTTTTATAATTTTAAAAATTGTGGGGAATTTCTAAACACTTTGCAAATTAAGAAATTTGAGCAAATATTTATGTAAAACGTTCATTTTTTTTGGTTTACGTTTCGTCTTTGACTCATCATTATATAGCAGTTCAAATTGAACTGCTTAACACCTAAACGCTCGGGTAGGAATTTTCATCGAATTTATTTAAAAAAAAATCATAACTCTTGATACAGTTGACCAATTATGATGCGTCCAGTGTAAAAAAAAAACAGATTTTCTTCTAGTCCATGAGTTATTCCAGATCGCGTTGAAGTATGTCTGTTCTGCTTCTGGACTAGAAGAAAATCTGTTTTTTTTACACTGGACGCATCAAAATTGATGAACTGTATCAAGAGTTATGAATTTTTGAAAAAATAAATTCGTTGAAAATCCCTACCCGAGCGTTTAGGTGTTAATGCAAAACTCGGCAGTTTAATTTGAACCGCTAAGCAGACGTAAAGTTTCGGCCATTTGCAGAACACTTTTTGTTTGTCACCTAAGTGCCATGGCTAAGCTGACGTTCCGAACGAAAACGGACGTGCCGACTCTAACTGGCCGATTCAGGGAAAAGCTTAATTTTGTGCTCAGGGCACATAACCGCTCAAGACGAAACGTAAACAAAATTCATAACGGTTATGTGCCCTAAGCACAAAATTAGGCTTTGCCCTGAATGTCCATTTATTACTTTGTTATGAAAATCCATTTAGATTTTTATAAAAAACAGATAATAAATCGATGTTATTTTTCCGAGCCGCAGCTTTCGGCGCTGCTATTGGCGATAAATTACCAAACGTACCTTATTTTTGCTAAGAATTTATTATGATTACTCCCTTCGAATAGATAATAAATAGATCTTGCTAAAAATGACATTCCGATCACTATGAAAAGCTTATTTATTCCGTGGAATTGCTCTGCCAATTGAACCACCCTGGAGGTATGTTTCATCTCTAGAGTACAGAGAAACTAAATGGATTGGACCAGGTTTAAACGTTTGAGTTCTATGTTGGTTGCATTTGTCATGTACTGCAATTCCACTTTAATTAGATAATCAAATATTTCTCAAAGAAACCTGTTGAAAGAAAAATCATTTATTCGAGTAAGAAACGCCCACAACCGTTACCTCGAAGGTGTAGTAAACTTTCTTTCACAAACGTGTTTCATGACTGATGTGTCATTGCTACATATCGCTAAATGTTTACCTTTTCCTACGTGAACCCCGAGCAAATGTTGCAAGGTTCACCGTTGGCCATTGCACTTCAACGGCTTCCGAGAAATGTTTCCTCTAACTCCAATACCGCTCAAAAGGCAGACCTACCCATCCATGATTAATGGCAACTTAATTGAACCCTGATTCAGCAAGTTCGTGCTAATCATCTCATTTACGTCGTCGATTTGTTACCATATCGTCATTATAATCCTAGTCGATCCGATTCGCAGCACTCACTTTCCGGCAGCGAACTGATGCTGCAATCGACGCGGGCACACGTAGGAGTACTTTTCGACTTCTCATCGACGATGATACTTCCTAATTAGTTTTGCCGTGCAAACTAAAAGGAACAAAGTTTAAGCCGGAACATAGTCGTCATCATCGTCATCCTTTATCTATGACAGCCGAGAGCGCCAGCCACCGAAGTATAGTTGCACGGTTATTCAATTAGCGCGGGGATTCGTTAACGCTGCCAGAAGTGCACGTTCGCTCACCGAAGTTTCGTGACAGTTTCTTGGGTCGACTAATCCATCCCACGATAGCAAGTATGTGAAGCACTGAGACTTCTCGTGGAGTTGGTTGGGCACCAGCGATTTGTTTTTTTTTATGCAAACCGGACGACGGACAGCGGCAAGATTTTGCCCGTGTTGCATCAACCAGCAGTGGTGCCATTGTCAGTTGGTACAGCAGCAACACCAGACAGTCGTTTTTTGTGTGTGTGCGTGCGTGTGTGAATAATCCGACAGTCCGACAGCAAGCGTGAACAGAGGAAATAACAGGTCGGCAAATGTCATGTGTTCCGATGATGTTTCGCCCGAAGAAGATCACTGACTGCAGGTAATGGCGCCAACCGGACAAACGGGTCAGGCGTTTTGTACTCATCTTCCCTCAGCATCAGCGCACCACGGCCACGTTCAGTATTATGCACTCGCATGACGTTTGGTTTTTGATTGATGAGCGGTTTTTATGCGACGTTAAAAATGACCGTTGATTATAGTAATTTTTGTGTGTTTTTTGTTATCATTCATAGTCTGATTTTTTCACGGTTATATGACAGCGAATCATGTGAAAAACTGCACTGTTCTTGCTACAGTTATGTGAAACGAACAATTTAATTTTTTTGAAACTCTTATCAAGTTTTTATTTTGCGAATATGTACAAAACTACAAAAATGTACAGTTTTACGTTCTTTTTCCATGGCACTAGTTTTTACTGAATTCCCAATTAGTTTTGAAAAGTCTTGTATATAACTTTCGTATAGATGGTAGTTATTGTTTTCCCTGATCTTTAAGCACAGGCCTTTCGAATATCGTAGAATATGATTCTAAGTCAGATATTGTCTGTTTAGACTAATACACTTCATATGCGTTTTGAATAGTGGAAAATTGCACCCTAAATCCGAGTTAAAGGGTTACATTATATTAGTTGTATCGCTTAATAATTGTGTGCAGATGTAAAAAACAACAATCTGTGTCAGAAAATAGTGAACGCGATTTTTTTTAGTTCGAGAGATTTTCCGTTAAACCAACGAAAGCCTATGGTACAAACTAGATTTTATCAGTGTATTCCTCAAGACAACGAAGAGTTTCAAAAGTAAATACGCGAAGCATTTACAAGCAATCTATGTCCTTGTGAATATGAAATTAGGATCCGAAAGTTACCTTTTCAATCAGTTACTAAATTGATCAAAATACTATACACATTCTGTTGCAAAGTGTATTCAACTGTTTGAGGTGTACAAAAAGTCTATGAGTACAACGAACGAGGTTCGACGCGAGCAACCACAAGACAGCAGAACAAAACTATAGTCGAACTATTCAGGTGTGACTAAGAGGAGAATGTGTACGGATACTAACAGTTTTCAATGATTTTCAAAGAGGTATAAACGGAATTTCGGCCCGAGATCTTGAATAAATTCGCAACAGTATCGCAACTGAGAAACAATGATGCGATATTTTCGATGAACAATATTTTTTTAACTGCTATAGAATCGCTGCAATGTTTATAGGTGAATCAATAGCAGTGGCGTCTCGTGACAAAATTCACGGGTTGTGCACTGATTTTGTGGTATAATATCAGATTTCAAGACAATGAATTAACTATATACTTTTGGATGGGAACTTATTCCGTAACATCGATACATAAGGAGAATTAGATTCTCTGCACAGAGCCAAAAGTGGCAGAGAGAACAACAAACCTCAGAGATGAGCTGAGTGATTCCTTTTCTTCTGTGCAGTAACTTATGTGCACGTAAAAGATACTAACGCTGCGACAAGAGATGCGCAGCCTCGGTGCACACGTCAAAGTACTCGAATTCAGAAAGAATGTGTGCATATTGTGCTGTGGAAAAAAAATCGCGACCTGATTTCATCGAATAAATAGAGAATCTAAAACATAATTGAATGCGGATGGGAATGCAGTTAATTCCTTCAATTTGACCGGTTGTGCAGTGCACGAGGTGCACACGAGACCGAGAAGCCACTGATCAATAGCGATTGAATTTGATAATTTTAAACATTCTCGGTAAGCGTAGGGTGGCTCAGTATGACAAGCTGTATTTTGTACCTGTATGCTATCTAAGGATAAGGGATAAGGAGTATTCAAGAAGCATGTTAATTAATGTAGTTTGTCTATTTATATGCGTCAGGGCGCTCAAATCGGTGAAAATTTTTAATTCATAACGTTCAGAAATGCTCCTTTGAAAATCCTTATCAGCAGAGATTGATAAAACACCGGTTTCGGTACGGTACGGTTCACGTAGTTTCAACAGATATTCTCGTTCGATGCTCACCGAATGCTAGGAAAATTAATGCTAGATACAGGTTTTATAAAAATAATCAGTTTGATTCGTAATCACGTTGATAATATTCATTTTACAGTTTTCAGTACGCAATATCAAATGCGAAATTAGTGAAAAAAAAACCTTACCAAATAGTGATAATAGCGACAAAAGACTGGTTGATTCACCCTCATGCACTGTTTATATTAACCCCAGTAAAACACTATTTAGCTTGAATTTAATCTATAAAAGTAACCGGAGCGCTGAGTTTTGCATGTCTCGAACACATAGCGGGCATAATGTTTGAATCGGTTTAGTGATATTCTGCGATGCAGATACTTCTGCGTATGATATTCAAGCTAAATTGGGTAATATTTTCAATTGCTGCATAACATACTTTGTGTTTAGTTTTTAATTGATATTTTTACTATCATTATAACTATTATTAATTACAGCATGTGTGTTAATATTATTTGCTTTTTTTTATTGATGGTATTAATCCACCAACATGGTATTGCTGAAAGAATTTCGAATACATCATCACTATTTATTTACTAAAAAACAAGCATCAAATTTCAAGAGCTAAAAATTTAGCAGTTTTTTTTTATTTCAACCAACCCTACACACACTGAACGTTTTCAGAAAGGTTCAGTTTCTGTTCATCGACGAATTTATTGATCATGTAATATGCAAAGGGTTGAGCTTTAACGGCTATGAAAATTCATTTCCCAAAAAGCTTAGGTATATTCAATGTGCGAACTTTTTTTTGCTTAAAAATCATCGAGGAGAATTTTCGCTATTAAACTTTTCACATCTGAATATTTGTCAGGTGAGATCAGTTTCAGAAAAAAGCGCGTTTGCTACTGGTCGATGATAGCTTTTTTATCTGAATATCACTTGGCAAAAATTTCAGTCGTGATTTTCGTAATTTTGATATTCTTTCAAATTCGGTACTGTTTCCTCAGTCATCTGTTTGAAATCCGTTTTCCAACTTCTAGCAAAATCTTTCCTAATTGCTTGTGTTTCCGATGATCCAATTCGATGATTCCCAATGATCCAATATTTTTTATTGGACAAAGTTCTGGGCTGCTCGGTGAATTGCAGTCTTTTGATTTAATGTGAATGTTGTTTTTAGTGCAACATTCCTAAGTCACTTTACCATAATAATAATGCACCAAATTTCGCCAAAACAAGACGGAACTCGAATTCTAGCAGTAGTTGTTTTCGCAGGCAAACGTTGACATAAATTTGTTGGTTAATCGTATCTGCAGTTATGAACGATTTGCTGTTCAAACCACAACTACAAATAGCCTGCCAAATCATGTACTTTTCAGAGCACTTTGAAAACTTTTTGACGTTCAAATAACTGTCCATCTTGTCACGTTGTTTTCGTACTAGCTTCCGGTTTCTTGTTTCTGTTGATGATTATCAAACTGGTTTCGAACTATTTAGTCACATCTCGGACATAAAATTTAGAGTTTCGCTTCATCAACCTAAGCACTTCATTCCTCTGGGATTTGAAGTTGTTTCGCTATCTGTGAGATCCTGGTTTTCGATCGAGCGTCCATCGATCCGGAAGCGTTTCCGAACGAAAACGGCACGAACCTTTAAAAACTATCCGGACTTCGGTACTTGCAATTGTTCAGTTCGGCTTTATTGTCCCACATCTGGCTTTTGAACCAGTGCTTAAATAACCTATCTATATTTGAGAAGCAAAAATGGCTTACCAAGCAGTATCAAAATAAAGCTTACATGTCAACACTGGCCAAAAAAATCATTGAACTTATCTACCATTCGACTTCCATAATTCGGAAAGCTGCTTCCTGTCTATTATGTTTGTTTTTAATGAAAACAAAAAAAAAACAATCGTTGACTAGGGAACTATTTTCACGTATACAAACACCTTTGTGGCAGCTTCATTTTTACACAATTTTACCCGTACATGGTAGGATTAAACTAGCTAACATAATCGGAAGGTTAAAAGAGAATAATTTTTAGTTTCATTTTTTTTTCTTTACCATGTGATCTATCCCATCATTCGTTACTGTCAGGTGGTATTTGCTCAAAGTACGCCAGTGAGCTATGAATACCAAATATTGCTCTACATGCAACTGTAGGACAAATTAAGAAATACTAAAAAGAAAAGATTGATTAGTTATTATCTTACCCCACTACGTTAAGTTATTCTTTTTTCAATATTAGACTAACAATAAGCTTTTTCAATTTCTTATCATTTACTATAATTCTACATTTGATGAAACAATCTATTATTCATTATATTGAGTGCATTACAAGTTCGTGCTAAATGTATCCAGTGGGATTTACCAACGCTGACTGATTGTCAGATTGTGACGCTCGCTCGGAAATTCTTCTCGGCTTCGATCGGAACCAAAATTCGTCAACCACATCAGAGACAATCACAATCACGTTATGCGAGAAACGGGGGCAAAACGAACACCGGATGGATGTGTTTGCAAACCGCGCCGATTAACCAACATTTCGGAATCATCCGCGCGTCATTCGCGTTTTATCGTGGTAATAATGCAATAAACGACGAAAATCGACACAGTTTCGCGAAACTGGCCTGTGCACCTGGCGTTTTGTTTTGATTTTTGTTATGTTATTTTTTTCGCCGCTCTCGCGTGCAACCATCAACCCGTCCGCATGCTTCTTGCTTGCTTGCGTCGTGGCAGGGCACCGTTGCACAACACGTTATAATTCGATTTATTTTCGCACGTATAACTGCAGCACATAAACACACACACACTCACACACGTTCGCAGCACCATCAACCGGAATGTGCACGTTGCACATTAACGCATCGGCGTCGTGCAGAAACAAAAACAACAACAATAATACACCCATGGATTGATGACAGCTTGTAGCAACCTACAGCAACAAAAAAAAAAAAACAAAAAAATAAGTAGCAGTGTTTTGTGTAGCAGCGTAATTGTGAATGAAAATGTGAATGTGCCAAGAATTGCAACGATAACAGTCATTCGTCGTCGACGTCGTCAGTGGTAACCACAACGACACTCGCACTCGATCGCGCTCCGCACCGGCTTTGCCCACGGCGAAGAAGCACCACTACACCCCAGCACTATGAGGCTCTACATTTGGTAACGTTCTGTTCTGTGTGTGTTTTATTTTATTTTATTTTATATTATTTCATTACGTTTGTAGATTCGTTATTCAATTGTATGGAGCGAAAGCACCGCACCGGAATGGGTTTTATATGGAATTAGTTGGGTGAGCTGTGTTTTTATGGCGGCGATGAAGTAAATTTCAAAAGCATGTTTATTAACCGATTTAAGTACGGCAGGGCAGGAAATTCATTACATATTTAGCTCTTGCTCTGTAATATTTACATTCCGTCCGTCGTCGGTACCGGGTGGTGATAGTTTTTTCGTCGGAATTTATGGTACCCTCGTAACTTGGTGAAGGCTCACATGAACGTGAAATGAGTCAATTCGAGAAAATGGGCCACGGCTATGTTTGCAGGAAAGTAATCCATCAAAAACGGTTTTATGGTTCAGAAGGTAAAATTGCAGGGGGCTGACATCTTGGCAAACAACCTCGATAATCCAAAGCTACACGGATAAAAATCCATTGCTGGTTCCAGAATAAAAATCATGAAATTTTACAAGCAAAATGATCGATATCATGAAAATTTTCAGGGGAGTTATTGTTCATGGTATCAATCATTTGGTTATGAAATCATGAATAATAAGGCATGCTTTCATGAGAAGACGGCCGGGTTGGCGGTTACGGCGCTGGTCTTACAAGCCAGTTGTTATATGTTCGAGCCCCAACCTGGTAGGATTCATAGTGTCAGAAGGATCGTAGTACTAGTTGAAACAGAAAAGCCCAATTCTACAAAAGGAATGTAATGCCAAAACTTTGCTTTCATGAGAAGATTTGTGTCATAATTTTCAATTATGGCACCGATAATGAATTTTTATCCTTGTAAATTATGAAATTTTGCGGCCGACTAAAATCCACATATGACTAAAAGGCAAAGTCTTGGTATTACATTCCTTTTTTGGAATTTGACCTTCAGTTTCAACAGACTACGCAACCAATTCATAGCGTACACCAATCGTTCCATGGTTGGTGCTACGTTCCTACTGGCACTAAGAATCCTTCCAGGTTGGGGTTCGAACACACGACAACTGGCTTGTAAGACCAGTGTCCTATGCATTGAACCGCCAACCCAGGCTCTCTACATATGACACAATTCTTAAAAACGTAGTTCGCAAAATGATAGAATTTCACAAGAATTAGTCAAAAATACCCCGCCTTTCGAACAGTCGTGTAATTTTACATATTTCCGCACCTAAAGATATGTCGATCTCCGAAAATATAAATTTTCACATTTTTTTCTAGGAGTGTGTGCAATCGAACAGGGATTCAAATGAAAGATCTATTGTTTCCATAATATGTTCTTGCCCGGATAAAATGTGCAAAAAACATGAAAAAGTGCACTCGATTTTCTCAGAGACTACTTAATCGATTTTTTTCTACTCAGATTCAAAGCAGCTCATAGCCTGCTATTTAATTTCATCTCGATCTGATTTCCGGTTCCGGAGTTACGGGGTAAGAAGTGCATTCATCCAATTTTCACAAGCTTAGGTTCAAATGAATTATCTTACGAATTACGACTTTCGGTTCCGGAATTACGGGCTGATAAGTTTAAAAATTTCACTTTAAGAAGCATGTTTTTATACATGACATGGAAAAATCGAGTCAGATACACTCAAGTAGCCGTATAATTCTTCAAATAAGCAGGTATGGTTTGTTGATTACCAAACACATTGATTTTCAGTATACCGGATCATGGTTTCTGATTCCGCAAGTACCGGAAAAATGCTCATGTGTTCCAAACCGGAAACCACTCCAATTTCTCAGAAACGGCTCTATCGATCTTCACAAACTCAGATTCAACAGAAAAGTTTGTTGTTTCCATAAATTGATGCAGAATTTCATCCAGATCCGGCTTCCGGTTCCGGGTAACTAGGAGAACGTGCCACTTGAGTCAATTAGTTCTGATTCTGATTCCTGCTGGTCAAACGAATCAATTTCAGCTATACCAATTCCCAGTTCCCGGTTCAGGAAGTACCAAAAATAATTGTCAAAAACTGAAAACGTCTGCGAGTGCTGAGTCGATTTTTCACAAACTGGGTCTCAAATAAAAGGGTCTACGGTTGGCTTTGACTTTTATTCGGATCTAAATTCCGGTTCCGGAACAACAGGGTGAGATGAGTTTAAATTTTTCAAACCGTCATTTAGAGCGAAAATATAATGAAAACAAAGAATCACTATTAACTTGGGTCAAAACCGTTAAAATTGAAAAGGTTATGCTAATGTATACCCAAACAAACCTTTTTGTTCTTATTCAATATTCAAGAAACGATTTTTTTAAAGAATTCCTTAGTAATATTAATGAAAACGTGAGTTATATCACGTAGAATGATACAGGGTAAGAGTATCTTTCAGAGGCAAGGTTCGAACCTACTATCTTTTCCCATTCGTAAAACTGTTCTTTGTCACTTTTGTTATTCTGGGATGTAAATGATAACTTTCTAGAAAGAAACATGTACATGTACTTCAAGATTGAAGAATATTCCAGTGCTCGCTTTGGGTGTTACTTTTTCGCAAATATCCATTTGCTGTTGAATTCGGGTATCTTTTTCTCAATATTTCTTCTCCGCTGGTAGTACTGAAAAATTAAAGCGTCCTTAGATTAAATCGTAATGCTTTCAAAGTTTGATTAATATTATTTGTTTTTTTTTTTGGATAAAGTATAGACGAATTTTGCGCTATATCGTGTTCACAGTTTGCAGCATTCTCTCAGATTGTTCCAAAATGTCACTGTCCAAAATTGATCTAAACTGTCTTCTGAAAAGGTCTCAACGTTTTTAGGTAGCCTACAAAATATTGTTGTACTAGTAATTTTTACAAAACCAGTCAAATTTTTAACAAAAACACTGAAAAAATTCTTACCGAGACCTACACTGAGAAAAATGGACTATAAAAATTTCAAATCGATTTTCAAAAAATATATATGTTTTTCAAATTTTGTCCCAAGATAAATAATCATGTTTCCTATCAACCGTTCATACATTGCACTTTTAAGGTAGATAAGGTTTTCTAACAGAAACTTTTTCTTGTTCGAACTTTTTCAATAACTATTTTCCGAAAGCTAAACTAAACTGAAAGTAATTTACACCCAAGAATATAATGAAACCCAATTTGTGTGGAAATAGCACAGAATACTGTATCCAAAAGTATCAGTAATGAACAGTAAAAAGATTTTGTTAGAAACTTTTTTTTCTTCAAAAAAACGTGTATGGTCGGAAGGGACAACGCGCTAGCAGTTCTACATAAACTGCTACGCATTGATGAGTTAAAGACGAAACGTAAAAACAAGTTGAAAATGTGTATGTGCACCTAGCATACATTTGGGGGTAGACGAGTAATCTTTTCCCCCTTCATATTACTATTTATTATCGGTGTTCCTTAGATTTAAAAATGATCGACTGGATGACCCCCTTTAAATAAAAAATGAACGTATAGAAAAAATCGAACAGACGTTTTTTCCAATATTTTTTTGTAAGCATTACGATTCTTGAAATAGCATTAGAGTGCAAATAAAAAATGGTCTAAACAAATTTCGTAAAGCGGTGGTGCTCAAATATTTAAGTATTTCCATATCAAATATTTTAGCTATTTTTATTTTTTTAGGTGCCGCCAGGCGGTCAAAATTTTAAAACTCTTGATCTTGAAAATTCATTCAAATTTTTTTCTAGAGTTGACATCAGATTTCAGATTTCGAAATTTTTCAAGATTGAAAATTTTCAAACTTTTATCGTAGGGCGGCACCGCTTACCCATATTCGATTTAGCTCAAATTTTTCATAGCACTACCTCTTTACAAAATTAGAGATGACCCTTTTTTTCATTGGAACTTTATTGTATATGCCCAATCGATTTCCTACAACTTCTTCTAGGACACCATTTTTTTCATAAATACGTTTATTTCATAGGCAATATACAAAAGTTTTTCTTCGCCGTGGCATCCACAATACATAGTACTTTAAACCTAATACATTTCGAATATCATATTAGTATTTTGGTATTCATTAGTTAATCTATACACTGTTTTGATCAAACGAGTTGCTATTATAAATTACATTAAATGAAATACATTTATTTTGTACATGACCTTATAACTATTTCAGGTTTGTTTGTATCAGTTCATCACTTTTATTTAATATAAGTTAGTTGGCTATTGGTTGAACTCATGGAAGAGAAAACAGTCTAACATAAAATAAAATTTAAATTGGAACTCCAATGGACTTAATGAAATAATAAAGAAGTTTCATGTAAGGAACATCACGACAAGCAAGAATGTCGCGAACTGGGACATTAGATAGTCTACCTTGGGTACGCAAGGAATTTATTAGTTGAGATCTGACATCACGATACTCCACGCATGTCCAAACAACATGGTCAATATCGCGGTAACCTTCGCCACAAGCACAATGATTAGTCTCGGAAAGTCCAATTCGAAAGAGATGTGCATCTAACGTGTAGTGATTGGACATGAGTCTGGACATCACACGAATGAAATCTCTATTCACATCCAGTCCCCTGAACCATGCCTTTGTCGATATTTTAGGAATAATTGAGTGCATCCCCCGACCCAGATCATCTTTATCCCAAGAAGCTTGCCAGCTGGCAAGTGTTCTTTGGCGAGACGCGCTATAGAATTCGTTGAAAGCAATCGGTCTCTCATAAATTTCACCCTCAATAGCAACACGTTTGGCTAAAATATCGGCTAAATATCGGAACTCCCGCCAGAACTTCAAGACTCATTGTATGTGTCGAATGCATGCAGCCTAAAGCAATTCGCAACAACGATATTGAATTCGCTCTAATTTGATAATATGAGAGTTTGCAGCGGAACGCAAGCAAACGCATCCATATTCCATCACTGAAAGTAGCGTTGTCTGATACAATTTTATTAGATCTTCCGGATGAGCATCCCACCAAGATCCTTTTATTGTTCGAAGAAAATTTACTCGCTGTTGGCATTTTGTTATCAGAAACCTAATGTGTCCTCCCCACGTGCATTTGGAATCAAACCACACCCCAAAAGACACCATTTTGGTATGATTAAGTTTCCGAATTAAAACGATTAGAAGACAGTGCATGCAAAAATATATCCCCTGTTTTTAGAAATCAGTCGAGTCGTATTCAAAAAAAAAAAAAATAAACGGTTTGCCACTCTGAACACGTGTGCAGTGCAAAATTTCACACGCACCCGGACTATGTGAAATCCGAATGTTTGTCACCCATTTCCGAAATTGCTCGTATTATCAAGGAAAAAGAAATATTATCTACAATGGCTTATTATTCTCAGCTGCAAAACTTCTGCATCGTGTCGCTGTTTGAATTGCATGAGCACTGAATCTCTTGTTTCATGCAGCTGTATTTGTAGCACTTCGTATGCAATTTTAATCTCATTTTTTGTATACCATACAATGTAACGATTCAAAGTGATCGTAGCTGTCTCAGTATCAAGGGTTTATTGGTTTTTATGATTCATGTTATTATCTTCTCTTTTTTCACTACACGTTACTCCGAAAGGCTTACGACAAAATCTTGGTAGACACAAATGTAAAAGATTAATTTAGGTAGTAATTTAGTATTGTCGCTACGTGTGTTTTCATTGTTTTTTTCCTGGTAAATGGATTTTAGGAATGAAAAAACAAAACCATTTCTAATAGTGAATGATAGTATTCAAAGGAACGTGGAAAACCGACTTTTTAAAATAGGAATCTGGAAATTACTAGCATTTGTTCAGAGAGTTTTGTAAATCCACAAATTACAGAGGTTTAAAAAATCGATGAACTCGTTGTTTTCGTGTAATCTCGCATCACCGAATTGAGCTTGACTCTTCCAGATTAAAACATCGAAGGAAAAACACCCTTCAGCTAAGTAGCTTATTTACAACCAACACGTCTCCTTGATCCTATTAAAACCCGTATTATCGCAGGAAAAGCCTCTTTTATGCCCGCGAAACACGAACAAATCACGCACGTTTTAAAACACTCACAGCAAGACATTAAGCAAATTAACATCCATAGGAACACGATTCCCAAGCTTTCGGAATTGGCAACAACAACAACAACCGGTACTGAGTCCGGTACACCTCGACGACCTTTCTTACAGGTCCAGTAGCCATCGTACTCGCCAATGTTTGTCAAGCGATACAGAAGCGATTCACATCAATCACACGTTTTTCCTTGTCGTGTCGGTTTTCACGCGATTCTAAATTTAGCAGGATCGTTGTTTGTCTTTCTGTATCAGTCCGTAAAACGAAACGAATCAATAGGAGGAGGATAAAGGTGCAAGTCGCCGGATGTTCTCGCTAATACAAGTTGCCATAATTTAAACTTTGTGCGTTTACACCGTTTGAAATTATGAACATCATTCATCAAGTGGAAAACACGAAGGATTTTCTGAGGAAGGAATGTTAGTGATTTTTTCAACATTGTTGCTAACCAAAGAATCAAACTGTATGAAATAGAGGTTTCTTACTGATTAACAGACCGATTAAAATGTCCATTAAAAGTAGACCAAAACGATAAAGACCCGACCGACGTCAGCGGAACTCCGCAAGCCTACCCTAGAATTTTCGATTGGTATCGCAATTTCGTGTTGAAAAGTATGTGCTAGCCGAATAAAATTATCCTTCAACGCGAGGGCAGGAATTCCAGAGAAAGAATTCCGCGCTCAGGCTGCTGCCTAATTTTACGGTTAAGAACGTGTAATCACAAATTGTTTAGATTCCTTTCACTAACACACGCCTTTCCGTCCCGGCAGTGTGCCACGGTGCCCGTAGCAAGTGGTGAAAGTATGTTATAACGCATTGCTGATTGTATAATTTCACCTTCATTGGAAGGTATCGCCACCTGCGGATAGCAGGTTCAGTGTTATTTCTGAAAATGGAGGACTACTGGGGACTGCTCTCTATCAGCGTGCAATTAGAGTTATTCAGTCATTAGGGTGGGACAAGGTTCCATGGAAAAAGAATGGGAGTAACTTTCTACTGGAACTTTTAGAATGTATGTTGCTCGGATACCCTTTCTCTTAATAGTGTTAAACCACAAATATATTTAGCATACAACCAAGTTTGCAACGTACTTTTGGCTTGTCTGATTTGGGTTCGTGTTATATTAAATCTAACGTATAAATTTGACTAATCTTGTAGAAGTAGTTTTTCCTTCACGTTTCGTCTTCGAATCATAAGTGCATAACTGTCCAAATTGAACTGCTATTGTCGCTTAGCAATTCAATTTGAATTATTATGTAAACGCAAACGTTTACATTCGAGACATCAGAAAAATAGCAAAGGAAGCTTCAAGTTTGTCCAAAAGTGTTATTCAAATAGTATAACTTTTACACCAGTTTAGTGGTTCTGATTGATGTGCTGAGTGGCAATAGTTGCTCGATTTGAGCTGCCTATGCTGGGATAAGTTGAAAACGAAACCATGGAGGATGAAATTTGAGATTATGTGTTTTGACTAAAAACTGTAATCAATTCGTTTGTGTTTGTCTTCATGAAGTGGATAAATTCAAGAAATTCACAGCATGTAGTTTTCAAAAAATTTGCGAATGAATGATTTAATATTGCCGTGTGTAAGTCATCGGCTCCAGGCATGTCCAAACACGGCACTGCACTGCGTGCTTCATATAACCACCGCCACCGCGTGTATTGAGAATGCCATTACGTGCCAGTGCACAAAGAGAAACACGAAACGCAATATCCGAAGCAACAGTGCTCGTGACGCTGTTTTATTTTCGGCACTGGTGTTTCAAGCTTCGGCATACACCGAAACCGCGTGTTTTCAGTTTCGTTAAACACCGGAGCCGAGGGTTTTCAATTTCGCGAAGGCACCGAAGATCACCCATGCGTTGGTTATATTGTCAATAAATTGAATTCAATCAGACGCGTATTGATGGAAAATGAATTAATCATTCAAACGCATTTTTCGTCCTACCGTGGCGCTATAGGCGCTTATAGTACAAGCAACGTATAAGGCAAAATCCGAAACACTCGGCTTCGGTGTTTGCCGAAGTCAGGAACACTCGACTTCAGTGCTGCCCAAAAATCCAAGCACCGTTGTTTGGCAATTAAACGACCACAGCTACGGGTGCTTTTTCTGCTGCGTTCGGTGTTTGTTATTCAACACGGGCACGAAGCGTAGCATTCAATACTCCTGGTGGTGTGCTCACGAGTGAAGGTGAGTACCGTGCAGAACGGATCCGTGTTTTTGCCATGCCTGATCGGCTCTCGATTTTGTCAATATGAATTGAATTGATCAATCGTTTGTTTCGATTATAGAGGATTAATATACTTTAGAAGCTAAGCTTGGATTGCGCTAGCAATAAGCCAGCCAATTGGCCAGTGCGGCCGAAAAGGCATTAGTTTTTGTAGACGATTTTCGAACAACTCGAACAAATGCTGAAAGCCCTTTTTCTTTCAGATTTTAATAAAACTTTCTGAACATGCACATAAGGGTGCCAATAAAACGAAGTCAACTCTAATTTCGTAAAGTCGTAATGCTCAAAATTTTAAGATCATCAAAAAAGATCTTATGCAAAATTTGAGCTAAATCACATACACTGAGGTCTTTTTTATGCGGCCTTTTTTTATGTGGTTTTTTTTACGCGACTTTTTTTATGCGAATTTTCAGAGTTATGCGGATTTTTTTATGCGAAGTTTCAGAGTTATGCGGTTTTTTTTATGCGAATTTTCAGAGTTATGCGGTTTGCCCTTCTGCGGTCTTTTTTTATGCGAAGTTTCAGAGTTATGCGGTTTTTTTTATGCGAATTTTCAGAGTTATGCGGTTTTTTTTATGCGAATTTTCAGAGTTATGCGGTTTTTTTTATGCGTTTTTTTTTTATGCGGTACGTGAATTCGCATAAAAAAGACTTCAGTGTATATGTAAGTGGTTCTGCCGGCGCACAGTGGTTCAAAAGCGCAATTTCACGCTCTTAATTGATAACTCATAGGATCGTGGTTTTTGAGGTACAGTATCTTCAGCAAAGTTGCTCAGAATGATAGACGCCATCTTTTGGTAAATTTTATTTATGTGATAAATCCCCCTAAAAGTGAGATAAAAATTTTATTTTAGCTCAGGGCCAACATAGGGGCTAAGTTACTTCGACAAAGTTGTGCAGAAAGTTATTTCAAACAAGTTTGCTGAAGGTACTATTCCCGTAACTTGAGTGTAATTCAAGATATAATGTATTTTCTGAAAAAGGTGTTTAAAAACCAGTTTTTGTAAGAAAACATATATATTTTCAATTTATATGAGTTTTTCATATTATACAAAGTTTTTCATCTTGTCTATTATCAAAAGGCGCAGGAAGGTGCAGATGAGACTACTTACATATTAAACTACTTCAAAAGAGCTTTCATACCTTTTATAGATGAAAAACTTTGTATAATATGAAAAACTCATATAAATTGAAAATATATATGTTTTCTTACAAAAACTGGTTTTTGGACACCCTTTTCAGAAAATACATTATATCATGAATTACACTCAAGTTACGGGAATAGTACCTTCAGCAAACTTGTTTGAAATAACTTTCTGCACAACTTTGTCGAAGTAACTTAGCCCCTATGTTGGCCCTGAGCTAAAATAAAATTTTTATCTCACTTTTAGGGGGATTAATCACATAAATAAAATTTACCAAAAGATGGCGTCTATCATTCTAAGCAACTTTATTGAAGATACTGTACCTCAAAAACCACGATCCTATGAGTTATCAATTAAGAGCGTGATATTGCGCTTTTGAACCACTGTGCGGCGGGTCAAAGTTTGAAATTTTTAAAAATTTTTTGTGTCCTGTCTTAAAATTGCTTGAAAATTGTTTGGGATTTCCGAAGTCAAAAGTTCCAGAGTCGATTTAAAATAAATTGATACTGCTCGAGGAAAGACTCAATGGTTAAATCCGAGATGAAACAAATTTATACACATTGCATGAAACGTCGAGATCTCGAAAAAAAAGTCAACTCTTGGATTAAGATTTCCGAAAACGAATTTTTCAGATTGCATGAAACGTCAAGATCTGAAGTTACCACGGAGAAAAAATATTTTTTTTCGACTCGTATCGAGATGATACTAGATTTCGATGTTTCATGTTTGGCATAAAAAATTTCGATTTCGAAAATTTCATGCACCAGTCATAAAAAGTCATATTTCAAAACTACGACTCATGCATTTCTGGAAAAAATATTATCATTATCATACCTTTAATCCAGGCATCTCGTTCCTAAAACTTCAAAGGGGGTATGTATGTTCCGATGAATTAGCAAACACAAATTTAAAATCGCGAAGAATATCTATATTTTAAACTAGTGGAAATTCAGACTTACTTCGTCCACCAGTATGCATTGTAAATACCTCGTGAGAAGTGAATCGAGTTGTCGAGAACATCTTGCCCACCAAAAAAAAAAAACGAAGAGATTTAGAAAAAACGACATATTCTCCGGGTTGCTCGAACAGTTGATGCCGGACATATGTGACCAAATTCTAAATGTCTTAGGTGGTTAATTAACGGAAATAATGCCTTGTTAATAAATAATCTTTATCAATCGAGAAAACTACTAACGATGTCAAATTTTTATCAGTGCCCAACGAGAAAACAGACTGGAAAAAGATTAATGAATGAATTAATAGAAATGAAAACTTGCGAAAAATTTTACCACAGAGATAAACAATTAAAACCAACACATTGGTCTTGTTCATCTATGTACGCCCAGTTTATTTATCAGTTGTTCTATGGTATTATTTTTTTTTTTTTGGTTTTCTACTAAAAGGTGTCCCACGAAAAAATTCGAATTTAATAATGCATTAATGAAACACGGTTTGATAGATTTAAATGATTATACATTTATTTGCCAGGTTGATTCATGGAATTTATATGAAAAATAATTTCTACCCAATTTTTTGAGTACATTTTCAATTGTTTCTGGCTTTATGTCATCAATAGCAACTAGAATTTCGTGCTTGAGGTCTTCAATTGTTTCTGGATGATTGGCGTAACATTTATCTTTAACCTCTTTCCAAAGAAAATAATACAGCGGCGTCCAATCGCAGCTTCTCGGAAGCCAATTCACATCACCATTTCTGCTGATTATTCAATTTTTAATGATCATTTCGCAGTACATCGATTGTTTCGATGGCTGTATGGCACCCAGTGCCGTCCTGTTGAAACCAAAACAATTTCATGAATTAACCTTTCGAATAACTGTATATTCATTGAAATCTATCAAACCGTTTTTTATTATTGCATTGTTAAATTTGAATTTTTTCGGGGGACACCCTGTATCTATCAGTACTTATCCATTGTTCAAAAGAGATCTCATTTACAATTTTCTGCTCAAGTTGCTCGAACAAACTTTCCTCAAAATTTGAAGAGGCGGGGCATTTCTTGTATTCGCGGAGATAGAAATCCTTTGTTCTTACCGGTGAATTACACAGTAATTCTTCCAAAAGCGCTGTACAATCAATTTGAAAGGAATATTTTTTGAGGCTGTAATGCATTAAGTCAACATTTCCATGATTTGTTCAAACATTGTTGTTGTCCTGGCATAGTTCTACTTGTATCTCCACGTTGTGTGTCGGAATCCAATGGACGGCCACATTTTTTTTAGGTAAAGAGTCAATTCCTTTGCCAGCGAAACCGTGTATTTATTCATATTAAATACCTTCATCGTCATTGTAACAGACCACGAGTTAGGTAAAATTGAGAGTATTTTATCATCTCTAGCAATCTAGTTCGGTAAAATTTCGTATGCTGCAGCGTGTCTGAACTTCTTCAGATTCATTTTGTAGTGGATGGTCGAATAGTTGTTTCCTGATGCCTTCAACGATTTTGAAGTACTTTTCTTGACGATAATTGTCAGACCTGAACTACATTAATTCCAGAAATACCTTTATTGAATACTTCAACATTTTGGTTCCTGATGTCATCCGATAGATTACTATGTTGGGAGGATACTGAGACGAGGGAAGCCGCTGATGGTATTTCTTCTAAATCATGTATATCGATGTAGCTAGCGGTACTTCTTCTGAATTATTGACTTATTTAAAAAAATGCATATTATCATGAAATATACATTTTCTCGATTTTGTTTCTCATATATCTCGAAAATGACTGCATTTAGAACGTAGGACACTGTGGGATTTTTCTTTGAGCGTAGCTTGAAGACTATTATACACATTCAAACTTCTAAACGATTTCCGAAAAACGATGTTCTAGTTTTTCGGAAATCGTTTAGAAGTTTTCCTTCGGGAAACTATTTTATCGATCATCGCTCCAACTTTTTTAAACATTCATCAATTCCTTGTAACTTGACGTTTTTTTGTGGTATAAAATAAGAAAAATCGTACTGAGAATTTTGGAAAATAAAGTTTATTTTTATTTTATAAAAAATTGCAAGATCTTTTTTTAGTGTTTTTTAGTTCAAAAGTTCAAATAGTTACCTGCAACTTGTTTTTAGACACAATTTCCGTAGAATTCGAGTTAGAATTGTTCAAAAATAAAGTGACATTTAAAAAATTAGTCTTAAGTTAAAAAAAATCTAAACCAGTGGAAAATACTTTATTGCTATACCCAACGCACATGCAAAGTTCCATGCAAATTGCAAATCATGAGGTCGTGCTAACAGCCAGACGATTTCGTATGGGATTGCTCTTATGATGGACGATTCGTTAGATGCAGAAACGACTTCCCTTCCACGGTTGACAGTTCATTCGTATTTGAGACACGAAACGTGTTTTCATTAACGGATCCATGTATTTCGATAATTGCAGGGTTGTTACGGTCGCGCGGTTTTCACGGATTTCGCGATTTTCGCGGATTTGGCGCGATTTCAAAAAACATCATTCCACAAAATTCTTTGCAAATTTTTGAAGCTTGTGAGTTTTATGAAACCCTAAAAAAATTTAAGATGGGCGAACGTTTCAGCAATTGGTTGAGATAGCCAAATTTTCACCTTGATCGAACTAAAATTTACTAGAAGGCGGTTCTAGCCAATGTTTTCTTCAGTGGACAAAATTTCGATTTTATGCTTTTCGATCTCGAGTGATACAAGTTGCTATTTCAACATTTTGCACTCAAGGATATTTATGACAGATGGAAGATATCGTCTCAGTGATAATACATTCAATAATTCAAAGAACGTAATAAATGGAATGCGATTTTTAAATAATATGGTAACAAATTTTGTGTATGATGAAAATCGCATTCTTAACGCAAAATTTACATGACATGTTTACGAAGCGAAGTCTGACAATAAAAGAAACGAAGTAGTTCTGGGATTCCATCCGTGGTGAAACGAAAGTGTTCTAATAGTTTGTTGGTTCCACTATCCAACATTTGTTCTTTGCGTTCTGGAATTTTTCCTGAAATATGGATGAAATCCTATGTGAACAAGGGTATAGTATCCAACTACCTTGGTTAAAGCCGGGGTAAAATAAATGATATTAATAATAATAATAATATCCAACTACCTTGGAAATGTTGATTTGTGCGCTGTATCGAAGCTGTTTCAAATTATAGTTCTGGATTTTATAACACATAGTTGCTCTGACTACATATCAGAGACTCAGCTTGGATCCATGCCAAAGCTTTCAACTTCCCCTGCTGCGTTCGACGAAATCAATCATCATATAACGATCTCCAAGTTAAGTTCACTGGGATTAAACGGATCATTTTTAGTTGGCTTCGATAACATCTAACTGGCAAAGAAAATAGTGAAAATAGGAGCCTGTACAACCTCACCATGTGCTGTTACATCTGGAGTTCCTCAAGAAAGTCACCTTGGACCGTTCATAATTTTATTGTATCTCAACGATCTAAATTTTTCGATCAAGTGTATGAAACTATCGTTCACCGATGACTTTCGTATTTCATATTTCAAAATGGTTTAAATGCCACTAAATGCTCCGTCGTCTCTTTTTGTAGCAAAAAGTTCGACTATAATATGCCACAAACTGTTCTCGAACGCGCATCGTCTGTTAAGGACCTGGGTGTTCTGGAAACCAAGTTAAATTTAAAAGAGCACATAGAGCTTTCAATTGTTACAATTTGACATTCGACGTCGTAGTTTTCCTATTTTTTCTTCGGATTCCCTATGTTTGAACTAATTATGGATATAACGAGATCATTGCTAGCATGTGCCGCATATTTAACAAATGTTTTAAGTCTTTCGATTTTCATTTATCAAGTAATGTTATCAAGAAATCGTTTCTTATGTTACTGTCTCATTAGATTTAGTTACTATAGAAGCACTAGATTTGAAGAAATGTATCATTTGAATGATTTTGATCTATTGATGCAAAAGATGAGGAAGTTTTATGCCTGCTGGAGAATAAGTTTGACAGAAACTAATTCCAGTGGGCTTTTCCCTGATCCAAATAAAAGAACAAAAGATGAGGAGGAAAAGAAAGACATTCAGAGTAAAATCTGACAACAGAAAAAGACGCTATTATAATTGAAACTGAAATTAAAAAGAGTTAATCAGATTATACTGATGTGGTCTACCTTAAAATTCTTCTTACCAAGAAGGAAATGTTTGCCGAAATGTGTTTCAAAACCACAATTGTAAGCATTTTTATTTTTACTGTACAATTTTCCGTACATCAGAGAGTATTTATTAACTAAGGACATCGAAAAAGATGGAGAACAAAAATGAAATCATTTATAGGGGTTTCTCGAAGTGAAGTGATGTATACGGACTTATTTATTGTGTTCATATGACAAACTTATGCAGATTTTTAAATTATATTTAAGTGAATTTTCAAGTACTGTGTAAACTATCACCTGCATAAAATTAGTTGTCTAACGCTTCACTCGAATATCGCGCGTTTTAGTTTTCAACTTCGCGCGGATTTCGCGCGTTTTGATTTTGAAATTTTTCGTAACAACCCTGTAAAGGTCATTTTCGATCAGATTGTGTCTATGTGTATTGACATCAGTGGATAATGTCATTTTAGGGCTATATTGTTGATATCCAATTCCCCGAACATCCACATTAGATTTTAGAAATGAGTTCGCCACGAATGTATCATTAAAAAATTTACTCTATTCGATAGATTATTGCATTGAATATATTCAAGTGCTAATTGGCAAAAAATACTGATTAAAAACTCTATCGAACTTTATTCACACAAGACGCTAGATTTACGTATGGTTCTCAATACTATATAAAGTAACATAGTTTCTAAAAGTTGAGTTGAGACGGTAAAAGCATTCAGTCTAGAAAAAAAGCTGGTCAACAGACAGATCTGAAATATAGAAATGTGATACTTTAATGCATTCATCAATGCACTTTATTGGAGTAAAAATGTCTGGTGACTGTTCCAAAACTCCTTTCGATTGCAGTCTATCTCACCACTAAAGTAAGAAGTAAATTTCAAATTCCATTTGCTTTGAACTGTAGTTACCATTTATCGCACTGTAATTAATAACCGCCAACGCTTTTCTCCGGCTGCTTCCATCGCTCTGACGTTTCTATTCCGCTATCGATTTATCTTGCTCTATTGGTCTACGAATGCATTTTTTATGTTACCGACTGATCACCGCCCGGCGGGGTGGGTTTATATTTATTTGTCTCGCTTGTCAGCCGTTTTCACCATCACTCTTGTGTTGTGTCGTAGTGTCTATTATGCAACCACGTCGTACACCATGGCAAATAGCCAGCACAGACTGTCCAGATAAGAATGAACCGTATTCGTATTTCTTCCAACCAGAAAATATTTCTCATTTACTTTAGTTCACCCACCCTTCGCACCAAGGTCCCACCCTGATCAAACTTTTCACTGTGCATATTCCCCGAAAGGTCAGGGATGTATCTTTGGCAATGGGAAAATGGGCCTACACAATAATTTCACTAACTAACAAATTTTTTTTCTCTGTTTTTCTTTCTACTTTCAGTGGAGTTCCCGGTGCCGGAACATCGACCACGGCCGGAGCTGGCGGCGGAGGAGGCACCGCCCGGGGTGGTGGGAGCAGCATGTACTCCGCCCGGCACTCGGTCAGTTCGTCGTCCGGCGTGCTCATGGTCGGACCGAACTTTCGGGTCGGCAAAAAGATCGGCTGTGGCAACTTCGGCGAACTGAGGCTGGGTAAGTTTGCTGTTCATCCTACTTTTTATTTTATTAGCTCTTATTATCATCACGGTATAATTGCACACAAAGCTATTCTAAGCAAAAAGTTGGTCGGGATGGATGCCATACCGGTGCCTACATTAGCAATGCATATGCCCACATCCGGTTGCAAATTGGCCACGGCCCGGGCTGTCTGGGCAGTCAAGTTGGCCCAACGCAGGGGAAGCTCGAAGACGGCATCTGTGACGGAACCGGCAGTAGTCTGCAACAACCAAAACATCAATCTGTGTCAGAAGTATTGTTGCAATTAATCCTAACTGTTACCTGAACATAACATCTTCGTTGGGCGGTTTCTCGTTCCGAATCGTCCACTCCGGTAAATGCATTCGCATTACATCCGTTGAGAAGGGAGGCCAACCACCCACCGTAAACATTTTCAGTAGTCGAAACCGTGTCACGGAACTGATTTACAAGTAGCTCTACAGTGTTCCAGCTATTGCGAACACAGTCGGTTGCCTTCCGAACGACGAGCTGTCCGAAATCTTCGGGAAATTCCCCAACGCATTGCTGCCGTGTTCTTGTCAGTACATTGAACATTCTTATCACGTTCTGAATTCCCAGTGAAGCTCGATTTTCGGTGAAATTCAATGCCTAATCTACGAACGTTGAGCTGAGCTGCTGGAGCCCGGTAAACGAATTCAAGCTTTTGTCAACTGTCAGTTTGGCCGTCGAATTATACTGCAGAGATAGGAATTCTATTAACGGATCCAGTAATTTGATCGGGAAAAGTTTTCTGTTAATAATCCGCCCGACAAATTCCCACGGTAGCTGCAAGGTGTTATCTTCTGTCGAATTCGACCTGTCTGTTACATTTAACAACGTCTCTGGAAGAGGCATTAGACTGTCGTTAATCAAAATGTGCGATGCATTTATCCGTGGAATCGGGAAGCTAGGGATCAACGGCATCAAAGGATTGGCGGAAAAATCTTCTCGTAGAGAACGTTTTTTGCGCCGCACTTCCGTTGCATTTGCAGTGTCATCGAATTCCAGCGATGAATTCGGTTGAATCCTAAAACTGACTGTGATGGCATCGTCACTGAGGTTACTACCGACTGGAACGGCATCGAACGATGAATTACCCCACCAACGTGCCAAGTTGATGGTCAATCCATTGACGGTTGTCCCGTAGTCATCCACTCCGGCCGTCGTGTTGGACCGGTTTCCGATCGAGATGGAAACATTGTATGGAGTTCGATTCGTACTCGGTGTGCTCGTACTGGAACTACCTTTATTGTTGTTCGAAGCGATTGACCATGGCCAGAAAAAGAATGGTTTCGCTAGAGAAGGTATCCCCTAGGAACGAAGGAAGTATGTATTCGATTAGTTTTGTTCACGTTTCGGCTTCGTCAGATTAAAGTCTGTTTATCGGTTCAATCTAACCTGATAGGTGGTGATGGCAGTTCAATTTGAACTACCACAGCACTTATGAGTAGATGGCGAAGCGCAATGAAAATTAGGCAAAATATATAAATATATAAACGGTTCCGCTTTAACCAAAAACCCTTAAATGATCATGTACTCAATTGTTATTGGTATCGAAATCTAGTAAGTACTTACAAATGTCAGGGTCCCCAGCAGAATAATCCAAATGTGACGACGATATTCACCCATTGCTAGGTGGTTACAAGATGCACGAATCATGGTCTGGTTAGGTTTTTATCTACTCGCTAAATGACACTCGTTGCCTGCTTCATTGAATTATAATCAGGAATGAATATTTGAACAGTTGGTGATATGTGCCTTGGGTTTTTTTTTTTCAATGAACTTTCTTGGTGTTCTCATACAAACATTCTCCATTGTATAAAAATCCATCATTTTCAATACTTCGCAACTTATTTGAATTCTGAGGTCGATTTTTTTTCCTATATTTAGATTTGGTTCAAATTTTCCATGTTGCTTATTTTCATAAATCGTGATGTGTTTACAGTGCAATAAACTCCATCAAACATATATAAAAAAAGGAAAGGATGTGAATTCTAAAACTGAATCTTGGAACTGAGCTCAGAACCTGGGTTATAGTCTACCTGAATTCTGAACTTAAGCGCTTCGCCGTGGTCAGATGAAATACGCTGCCTATCCCGGGGTTTCACGCACTTTACCCAAAATTTGGAGAGAACGGAGAAGAAAACGGAAATTCCAAGAATATACGATTCTAGATAATTAGTTTTTCTATCGATTCGTATATAAATTGTGCCTGATAAACGTTTTTATCGAAAGATTTCGCGCGAGTTGTAAAAATAAATGAGTTTTTCCTTATTCCTTCGCACACTCACAATGTCAACACACAAGAAAACAAAATATTTAACAAAACTCGCACGAAACCTCGCGAAAGAAATGCTTTCTAACGCATATTTTTCGCTAAATGCATAGTAAAATCATATATCTACAATCGTGTGTTTTTGATTTTTCGTGAATCGGGTTAGTATTGGAGATATTTGAAATTTAGGGTGAAATTTCGACGACAAAGCAAGAGGAAGCATTGAGTTGTCTCGTTTCGATCTGACCACGGCGAAGCGCTACCTTAATTTCAAATTTAGTTTAAGAATTCAGTATCAGGATCTAATTCCCGAATACAGGAAAAACTTAATCCTAGTTCTAAGCTCTGGAACTAGATTTCTGGAACTGGTTTAGAAATTCTTGTTTAGGAATTCTGGAGCGAAATTGAGAATATAAATACTAGGTCTGGATGATGGAACAAAATTTTAGATCTGAACTCCGAACCAGAATTTTGGAACTGTTTTTGAAACCATAATTTAATTCCTGAATTCAGTTTTGAAAATTACTTCCTGAAATCAGTTTACGTACTGAACTCAGTCTCTGAATTTATTTCTTAAATCCAGTTTCAGAACTCGTTTCCAGAATTCGGAACCTGCGTGCTGGAATTGAATTCGGACCTTTGCTTAGTTCAGATTCGGAGTTCAAGTTTAGAGTTCAGTTCTAAAGGGTGTGTTTTTTAGAGGTTACTGATTTGAAATTTGAATAAAACACATGTCAAATTATTAAATGGCCACAATATTTTTATTTGGTACATAATTTCTTGGCATTTAAATTTCAAATATGATTTTGGGCATATGGCCGCGACGACTATTTTTCACAAAAGTTATTCTACAGTTCCAATTTTCGACCACTTTCAAGCATGTGAGAACGTATTTCATCAATGACACGCTGAATATTGGTTGCCAAAGCATCAATCACACGAACGCGGAGGCCAATTCACCGGTCCATTTTTTCGAAATAATATCGTTGAAATGTTCTTTCAATAAGTCGATTGTTTCGGCCGCAGTATGACAAGTGGCACCATCCTGTTGAAACCACATTTCATCTACATCCATATATTGAAGATTTGTCAACAAAAATTCATTGATCATTGTTCTGTAACGTTTTCCAAACAGTACATTTATCATTATTGTCGATGGCTTGGCATCTAAAAAAGTAAATGTAGATCGAAATTTTATTGTGGACTCAGATGGACGATTATGTGCACCATAAAATTCACGAAGTGCCCTATAAACAGTTTTAAGTGAACACTGATTTTAAAAGTAAATTTCCACGATTTGGAAGCGTTCTGGAGTTAATCTATTCATGATGATTAGCCAAACAATACTGAATAGAGACTTTACATAGTCAAAAAAAATTTCCGACAACAGAGTAATCCTTCTTGAAAATACTTTGCTTGTTCATTCGAACCGCTCTTCGAAAAAAAAAAATATTCTGTTTCCTATCGTTAATCCGGTAAAGGCGTTTGAGAAATGCTGTATCCCTTTTCGGCAGGCGTATTTTGAGTAAATGAGAACTTATGGCAAGATTTCAAGGTAAAGAGATTCTTGTAACTTGTAAAACGAATGTGCACGGTTTTAGTATTACTTAATTATGCTAAAAGTATTTTTTGTACCATAAGACTTGATCGCGGAATAATAATGGTGACACTTTATAAATATTTTCAATAGCATAGAATAACCGTTTTTAAATTCTAGAATTTTAAAATCTTCTGTTAAAATTACAAATTTTCTATTAGGGGATGGGTATAGCGTGATGGGTAGGTTGGTGCCTTTCACGCAGCCCACCTGAGTTCAAAAAAATTTTTTTGAAGACACTAAATTTCGACGTTTTATGCAGTTTTGAGACTTTTGGCATCAAAATAGTTTTCGATTTTGGAAGCGGTAAAATTCAACGTATTTTGTCGGTTACGTCGCTTATACTATTATATCTCTGGAACCAAAAGTCACAGCCATTTGATCTTCGAACTTGATCAATGGTTCGATAGTAGCTTTCAAACGAGCCTAAGTTTGTTAAAATAGGTTCAGCCATCTCCGAGAATCTTGCGAGGTAAAAAAACAACGCGTTTTGTCAGTTACGTCACTTTTACCATCATATCTCCGGAACCAAAAGTCACAGCCATTTGATCTTCGAACTTGATCAATGGCCAAACAATAACCTTAAAACGGGCCTAGACTTGTTAAAATCGGTTCATCCATCTCCGAGAAACTTGCGCGGTAAAAATATCTTCGAAAAGTGCACACACAGACATTTTTCGATCTCGTCGAACTGAGTCGAATGGTATATAACACTATGGGTCTCCGAGGCTCCGTTCGAAAGTCGATTTTTCCAGCAATTCTAATACCTTTCTATAGAGAAAGGCAAAAAATAACCTTATTTCTGTAACGACAATGTACATTTTTGGTTTCAAAATGTTTTAACATTAAATTGGCAGAATGTAAGTTTTTTTCTTCAGTTTTGCTGAAAATAATAAAATTAAGTATCGGAGAATCCCGCTAGTATTTCAGTATGCTATTGACAACCTTCATCAACGTGTCAGTTCTAAGTGCTTCGATAGAAAGTTTTTTTAGTACAGTGCTTAAACCAGAATGGGCGGTCTTAACGGTCACCAGAAGAAACAATCAGAATTTAGTGTTGATCATATTATTTCGAATTTCTCAATTTCTAGCCGTGAAAAGGGCCGATAGTCGCACAGAAAATAGTCGCTAGGGGCAAAATCTGGTGAATGTGGTGGAATTGTTTGCAATTCTGATTTGAATTCATGGAATTTTGCCATTGCGCAGCAACGTTCATACACTAGCATAACCTTATCAATTTATAAAAAGTGTTGATTCAAGTTTATAGGAATTCTTCGTTTTCTTTTGCATTTTCGCTTTATATGACGTTATAAATTTTAAGCACACTTCACACTATTGTTCCGGAACCGGAAGTCGCATCCAAACAAAAGTCTATAAAAGCATGAAACCTTTCATTTGATTCTAAATTTGTGAAAATCTATTCAGCCGTCTCTGAGGAAACGAGGAGAGTTCCATTCTTGAATTTTATACCACTATTTCCGGGACTTTCTGAACCGGCGTAGCTAAAATCGGTTCGTTTGACCAGCAACTAAAACAACCTACAAATTGAAACAATTTTGAGCCAAATTTGGAATTTTCCCTTGTTTTGCATTATCGCTCTGAATGACGGATTGCAATTTCGAACACATTTAACCCTATAAGTCAGGAACCAGAAGTCGGATCCGGACAAAATGTTACACTTACTTATAGGAACATAATATTTTTCATTTGAATCTAAGTTTGTGAAAATCGCTTGAGCCGTTTCTGAGCAATTAGAGTGATTTCCGGCTTGGAGTACACGATCACATTTTTCGGTACTTCCGGAACCGGGAACGAAGAGCCGGGATTCCTCAAAAAACTTTTATTTGCATCGTGAATAAGAACAGAACAGTTTGTTTGAGCATACATTAGCATACTTTAAAATTTGTTAAAAGTTTTGATTCAAGTTTATAGGAATTCTTAGGTTTCTTCTGATTTTTCGTTCTATACTTCACCCTATTGTTCCGAAACCGGATGTCGTATTCGGATGAAATTCGGTAGAGTTCTATGGGATTTTTTTTTGTTTTGATTATAGAGGTTTTAACCATAATGTCATTCGCCTCTTCGAGCCAGAAAGACTTTCAGACTCTATGTACGGAGTTGGGAATCGAACCCATGTGGGCTGCGTGAAAGGCATCGACTAACCCATCACTCTATACCCGTCCCCATTCTATGGGATTGTAATACCTTTCATTTGAACCTAAGCTACACGGAACGACCGAAATTAGCTCTGCGCCTAATTCGTATAACTGTTTTTGAATTAGTTGATTTTAACAAAAAAAATTCCAAAATAACTATGAAATTTGTTAAATTGAGAATTTACTTTGCTGGAAAAAACTCTTATTTTTAGAGACTGTGTTTAGTTAGCGAATATCCTGGACACAAACCAGCAATATTTCAATACAACACGAAATTCTCAATGACAACTAATTTTGTTATTAAAATCAGAAAATTTGTTTCTATCTATCACCATAATTGCTGAAGGACAGCACAAAAAAAAACGAAAATAAAACTGGTTTTATTACCAAGTGTACTAGCCAAAAACTCATGAGAAGTGTCAAAGCAAAACAATTCATTAAAAAGCTAAGCGGGACAGTCTTTTTGAAACTGCTTGCAAATTGTTTAGATGTTTTTTGCATGTGTTACGATATATCCATATTTAAATTTCTAAACCGATATGTAAAAATGCCGTAAACTGTTAGTGGAAAGTGTATTTATTCAGAATTGGTGCGCATTTGAAGCGATTGTGCGAACAGTGAAGTGAGTTTCGAATGTTGCACTCTAATTGTATATATCAAATGAAGTTTTTTGTATCTTCCAACCTTCCGGGCCGGTGTACTACTTGTATTCGGTTTTTGTTTTCCGGGTGCTTAAAGTTTTCAGTAAGAGTGTCGATTTCGCGAAGTCGAATGAACAAAACAGCGATTTAGAAAAAAAAATTCAAAAAGAAGTGTATATTTCGTTTATGTTTTTTCTCCAATACAACATCGTATTTATACCTGCCAATATAGAAAAGACAACCGCGACTGAAAAATTCTTCTCGTTAGTAGTGTGCCATCCAGTGGCTAGTAGTCATTACGGTGTTAACGTTTTTTCGGTGACAGTGCGCCATTAACCTGCAAATTGCAGAAGCCAATTCATCCATTTTTGTTGGTTGAAAACAACGTTTTATTTCTCTAATTCAACTAAAAAAATTAGTTGAATGGAAATGAAGTGTGCCTTAGCTAAGAAATGACAGCACGTTTAATTTGTGAATTCAACTAAAAAATAGTCATTTCAACGAATATTTTATTATTATCCAAGGAATGAGAATTAAAAATCTAAATTAGCAAATGTAAGATTTTTTTAGTAGTCTCAAAAAATCAGAAAACCAACTAATTTTTTCGCCAAAATGCTGATTTCGGTCTTTCCGTGTAGTGAAAATAGGATGAACGGACTTTCTAAATTTATTTTGCACATTTTACCCCGTAACTCCGGAACCGGAAATCGAATCCAGATGAAATTCAATTGCAGACTATGGGACTATAAAAGGAAATTCAGCAGCTGGAAGTTTTATATGACAGATCTATAATAAAACTGAAACTGGAACAAACGTATCTCCAGCAAGCTGTTCTAGTTTTATATATTCGAACAGTTCTACTGTCAAATTTAAAACTGGTGTACACTGCTGTCTATTTTTTGTATTTTTGAAACACGAGTAAAACGCTGCTGGGGCTTCCAGTTTGTCTGATTATAATTTACAGATTTAAATATTAAAATTGACATAAATTATGCATCTAGAACTAGAACACTCCCGAATATGCCCTAAGGCCTTCAATTTGAATCTAAGTTGAAGAAAATCGATTAAGAAAATCAAAAGCCCATTTTTTAAAGTTTCTAAACATTTTGCACAAGTTCGATCCGAATAAAATTCAATAGCAAGCTATGGGACCAATAGACGTTTCATTTGTAACTAAGTTTGTGAAAATCATTCCAGCTATCTCCGTGAAAATCGAGTGCACATTTTCGTCACATACACACACAAACATGTTGCGTACTCGACGAACTGAGTCGAATGGTTCATTTAATAGTGAATACATAGTCTTTCCATATGAGAAAGGAAAAAAACAGTGTTTTATTAACACACGAAATTCTTTTTCTTCATAGTTTCAAATTTTCTAAAATGTAGCATCACTGAAAGCACAATAACTACCACACTAAATGGTGACCGTCTGTCCATTAGATCGGAAATTTATTGACGGACAAGTTCTAATAAAAAAAACGGATTGTTATTACTGTTCATCTCTTAAATTAAAAATAATTGATGTCATATATATTATTAAAAACTAGCCCTCATTAGAATTTAACGGGTTTTATATAGACGAAACATCCTACTTTGTGTGTTTCGAAAATACGAAACAACTTGTTACTTGAGAACTATTTTGCTTAGCGATTACGATAAATCTATCATCTCACGTAGAAACTTCCCGCTGGATGAAAAAAGCCGTTCATTCATTTCAGCAAATTCTGTTTATCTCTGATTGCACACGTGGATCCACTGACGAAGTCCCAATGACACTTTGAAAGCATACGAGGCCAGATCTGCGGTACACTCTAGTAGACTGGCTTTCGCTTGACTCATAACCGGATCAATTTCCGCCGTCAGTTGACTAACAGTGAACTCTAACTTGAAGGTTTCGGTTTGCACTCCAAGTAGGACCTAACAAAAAAAAAACGATGTTTAATCATCAAATCAACTTCCATCGGAAACTCTCGAACTTACCGAAGAAATACAAGCCACTGCGTACCAATCACTAATCTCATCGTCGAATTCGTCCTGAATGTCCACACAATGCTCGACGAGATCCTCCTCTTCATCCAAGGTGTTCAGAAATTTAGTTAGATTGCTTCTGGCAGTGTCTTGTAGCTGCCACAGATTGCTGATTTTCAATTGTAAGCACCCATTTTGGCTATGGTTGGTCACGGATTGCAGCATTTCTTCCACATCTACTTCCCGGTGCAAACACTCCCGTACAGATTCCTTCAGATTTTGAACACTTCCGCGAGTATCTTCCGAAAAAGCACCGAGCAATGCTGGCATTTCATTCTGTTGCAGTTCACCGGCGTACTGTTCCGCTTCACCAACCGTTTCTGCGATCCACGCCAAACGACTGGAGACAACGGCTTCCGCTTGGGTTCGGTATTCCTCGGTGACGGAGTTAATTGTATTGCTCAGTACGTCCCCAGCAGCACCAACACTGACTAACGAACTTCCATTGAATCGAGCCAAATTAATCTGCAGATTTGTGATCATGGTTCCGTAATCGGTTACGGAGGCGTTGGTATTCTCCCGATTTCCAATTGAAATAACGTAATTCGATCCACCGGAACCACTACCGTCGGTGGAACTGGCCGAGGATTGTGTCGTGCTCGTCGTAAATGGCCATATCCAGCTCCAAACGAAAGCCTCCGACGTTTCGGGACCTAGCAGCAAGAAGGATATCACAGCTGCCACCGTTAGTGCTGGGATGGACGAAGACATGGTTCCGATGATGCTGATTGGAAATGTCGCTTCCCACCGTACGGGCGATGTTTTATATGTATGCCATTCAATAGCAGTGGCCGCGGCATCCCACGTTTGTTTATCCAACTGTTGACTCCGTCATCCGTCGGTTATGCAGAATTTAAATTACTGAGCAAACCTAACCTTGTGACTGACAATGGAAAACATGCACAACTGCGGTACGTAGTTTGCTCGTGACGACGCACGCGCTCCGGTCCGGTCGGAATGTCAGTGAAATTTCTAATTAGGATATCATTGTGAAGTTTCCTCGTCCGGGGTGCTGATCGACGCCTGCGACGACGACGACGATCGAAGCAAAAACACTCGTTTGACACGCAACGGATGCGACCGAGAATGAATGGAAACAGCAGCAAGTATCGTGCAATGTTTTATGCAAATTCGGACATATCGTTACATCTTCGTTCCTAAGCCGGTAACATCCGAGGCGCCGTGTAAAAGCTGGAAAGGCACCTCGGTAAGTGGGGGACATTATAAACAAGCGAGTTTTGGGCCTTGACTTTTCGGTTCCTCCCGCCCTTTCTTGATTGCTTCCCATTCAGTCCGTAGGAGCAGAGTCCGATGGCGTGCAATTGGTGGTCTTTTACTTCGAGCTGATTAGTGGAGGTGAGAAATAGTCTAGCAGATAATTTGCCCTAAAAACTGGCTTTTTGGCTCGTTAAGATACACGTAATGGGTTTCACGCGATAGTGAGGGAAGACAGCAGTTGTAATATCACTAATACAACCATTCCTAATGATGGGGTTATGTCATGATTCGTGAAACTGGGCAGTTCCAGGCTGAAACTGCATTATTCATGTTTGAGTATCGATTCCAACGTTTCAGCTTTAATCAATAGCACATGGAGATGAAAATCTAATTTACATGAACCTGTACCACTCAGACACTTTATGACTTGCCAGTGGTAACAAACGGTTCATTCAGTGTAGTAGCACTAGTCGAACATCACGTTGTCCTGTGCGGCGGGTGGCTGGATCACCGAGTAGTGTAGTATTCTTTCGTTACTGAAACTGCATGTCAGAAAATTTTATCTTCCATCGGGGAAATTTACTGTAGCATGTAGCCGCTCTACCAACCGAACAGTTTATGTTCCCGGTCATGCTCACTCGTTAGAGTTCACTCTGTTTCAAACTGAATCCCATGCGCTTGCAGAATTCCGCTGCATCACTGCATTTTATTCAGTTTATTACTTGATAATTTTGCTGACGAAAAAGTTATATAGCTAATGGATCCGGTTCTGTTGTTGACTAATTATGTTTTCCGGTGTTATGATACTGACCTCGTCAATATATTATGCAAGCAAGAAAATTTGTGCTGTTGTAAATTTTGGCAGAGTTTAGAGTCAGTGTCTTATGTCATGGTAATATGCCGAAATTTACTGAATTCTACAATAAAATGTTACTATCGTTATCAAATCCAAAAGACGAAGTACTAACTTTCAAAAGATCAAATTTCTTGCGTTGATATACGAGGAATACCTGGAAAAGCATAAAGCATATAGAGTATTTTAGGATGCCAATATTTTGGGGCCTTCTCTAATTTCGTAGGAAGGGGGCGGAGGTGGTAACATGAAATTTCCGAAATCGAAAAATTTTGTTTGATGTCAAATGTCTTAGAATTGCATGGAACGTTAAGATCTAAAGACTGTCCCAGAAAGTATGGACGCACTTTGATTTTGCTGTAAATAATTCACAAGTGTTAGATATTCAAATTTTATTCGATATACTGATAATATTAGACTACAACAACAGAATATTATTCTCAACATTTGCTACTTAGCCATTGTAGACTAGCTGGCGCACCTTCTTGCGAACGTTCCTCATAAAATTCCGTACTTCTTGGCGACAAGTTTTGACACTTTTTTACAATCTTTTTCGAACTGTTGAATGGTTTCGGCTGCCGAGACATGTTTCCTAAGATGTGCCTTCGTTAATGCCCAAAATTCCTCAATTGGTCGAAATTGTGGGCAATTTGGTGGATTCATGTCTTTTGGGACGAAAGTGACATTTTTGGTAGTATACAATTCTACTGTTAATTTCGAGTAGTGGCAAGTAGCAAGATCTGGCCAGAAGACAACAGGATCCTTGTGGCTTCGAATCATGAGTAGACGTCGTTTTTGTAAACATTCCTTGATGTATGAACGAAGGATTTCGAAATCTTACCGCAGCTACAAATTCCTTGCCAGACCATATCTTTTTTATCAAATTTTTCGACTTCAATCGATGTTTCGGACTGGTTTAACACTTGCCCTTCTCGCACCGTATAATATTGTGGTCCCGGCAAGGATTTGTATTCGAGTTTCACGTAGGTTTCGTCGTCCATGATTATGCAGTTCAAATTTCCAGCAAGAATCGTATTGTACAGCTTTCGAACCCACGGCCTGATCGATGCTTCTTGTTTCGGACTACGTTCTGGTTGTTTCTGCTTCTTATAGGTTCGAAGATTCAAACGTTCTTTAGCACGAAGAACATTTGACTTCGAAGTGCCCACTTTTTTGGCCACATTTCGAACTGAAACCTCCTTCATTTGCTCGAACCCCTTTCAGTATACGTTTATCCAACTGAGGGTTAGCAGGACCTTTTTCTCGACCCGTTTCGGTTTATCCTCAGAGGTGTTATCCTCGCCGAACTTCCTGATTGCATTCCGCACGGCTTTTTCACTTACTCCTTCTATTTTTGCTATCTTTCTCAGGGACAGTCCGCGTTCTGTGCATCATTTGTACACAATTTTTCGACGTTGTTCTGCTGAAAGTCCACGCATTTCGAACAAACTAATGAAATCGAATAAACAACTGCACAAGTGGTTAGAGAAGAGTGTAAACAACAGGACGCAGCCATAAAAATTGACAGATTCTGAACCATTGCGAACCGAACCGAACTTTCTGGTACAGTCTTTAGTGTCATCTCGAAAAACATTTTGTCGACCGTAGGAACTTTAAGATTTCTGATATCGAAAAATTTTTGAAATCGAAAATTTGTTATTCAATCTTACGCTTCTAAGTTGTTCATCACCACCTTCAAACTATTTCAATTGTCAGGATTGCTTTCAAGATCTTTTTGCAGTCTTGCCTTCACGAAACATTTCCGAGCAACGTCCTTTGAATTCTTTTTAGTTCATACGTCTCGGTTATTTTGGATGTTTTAGTTGAAATAGTTGGAATGTCTGGGCGTTTACAGTGATAGCCAGGTATGAGATAAAATATCAGATCAAGGCACGCTCAAAATTTGACTTGAAACTGTTAGGATGAGAGTAGCTACATAACAAAATTTCACTGTGAGGCAAAAACCTACCAAGGAATACTACAATAGAGCGATAGTTGTTCGTAAGAATCGTTCCGGTTCTGAAATAAAAAATCAACTATTAACTCAAATAAGCTAACTAACGCCTTCTTTTATCATTGCCCCTCAGCTTAGAACTAATTATTCGTCAATTAAAGTAACTCCATATTTCTCTCTCTCGGTAACTGGTTACCTAGAGATTGAGACAAAAGAACATTTCATTAGAATCAAAACCAAGTCAACAAAACGGGTGTAAAACTATTGTCTTTCTTATTTTCCAAACCGATAATAAGACAATTGTACTACTTTCGGCGAAATGACGTTTTTGACGAAGTGACCTTTTCGGTGAAATTGCTTTCGGCGATAAGACCCTCTCCCGTCTGTGATCATGTCGCAACAAAAACCCGTCATCCTTGCTAAACATGCGGCCGGAAAATTTATGAGAAATGATTGATAGCAAACCTGCAACTCAATATTCATAAAATGCCTTTTAATTCCGTTAGCGTCAATATTGATAAGATTTGGAACGTTCTGCAGTTCTGCGACCCTGCAATTCTATTGCTTTGCGTTAGTCAGATAGCAGTCGAAAGATTTATCTCGTGCGTCGCTCGTACCGAATCAGAGGTAATTATTTTCAACAATATTTAGCCGCAGAAGCTACGCATTCAAAGAATGTCAGGTAATGTCATAATACAAGGAAAATTAGACATTGTTCCTTATCAATGGAAGTATAGGTCACTATTAACTGAAATTTGTAGTTTTATCTACTGGAATCGATGAGGGGATATTTTCAAGCGGTAGGCGTAATGCTATCGAAAATCTGTTGGAAATTGGTCGAGCTATAGATGTTCAAAATCTGACCACTGGTTATGGTACCAGTAATCATCTCATTACTAGAGTTGCTATATTATTTTCGTCGATTATTCGACATTAAATCAGCGAATCGTGATAAAATCGGATACAATATATTTGCCCTAAAATGTAATACCGCAGAAAAAAATAAATTGTGCAATACTACTTTTGTAGCAATGCAAAAACTCAAAGCGGATGCATCTAATATTAACATAACACATGGATCGATAAGTCCCGAGACTAACAATGGAAACAACATTTTTTTTGCAAAATTTTTTTTAATTCATCAACATAATCACCTTTTAGGGTGATACAATGGTTCCAACGTTTTTCCAATTTTTCAATAGCATGTTTATAAAAAAAATTTAACATTCGCTTCAAAATAAGCTTCAGTTTCAGCGATGACCTCCTCGTTTGAGCCAAATCTTTTTCCCTGGAGCATTTTTTAAGATGAGCAAAGAGCCAGTAGTCACTGGGGGCTAATTCTGGCGAGTATGGGGGGTGGGGAAGCAGATCAAAGCCCAATTCGTTCAATTTCGCCATTGTTTTCATCGACTTGTGACAGGGTGACTCGTTGCTGTTTTTGTTCCATCGAAAGCAATCGCGGCACCCACTTGGAAAAAACCTTTTTCATGCTCAATTTTTCATGAAGGATAGTAAATACACTTCCATATGATATCTGTGTCATCTCAGCAATCTCACGGAGCTTTATTTAACGATCTTTCATTATAATTTTTGTCACTTCACTCACATTTTCCGGTGTAACGGCTTCCACAGGTCTACCCGAGCGTTCCGCGTCATTTGTGTTTTTAACCCATTAAAAACAATGTTTTATCAAAACACGAAACTCGGTTTTTTCCATTTTTTCAACAAACTACAAAACGACTTTACTCCAACCTCGATAACTCAGCTGTTTCTGGTCGGATCGACTTAAAATTTTGACCCGTTTCAAGCAAAAGTTAGTACTCTAGAAAGACGTGGTTACTGGTTTACTACGAGCGCCATCTCTGCTTTAGTCTCGAGACTTATTGATCCATGTGTTATTCTTAATGACAATCTATCGAACAGGGGCAGCAGATCTCATTTTAACTAATGGTTTTTGTATATGAGATGACGACTGGAGCCTGCATCGTATACATAGAAAACAAAGATGTAGTCCTACGTCAACAAAAAGAGTTCTGCCAGATCAGTATGAGCAAAATTACCAGGTTTCTAAATAAATACATGCAAACTGATCGAGATTTTAAGGTTAGATCTGCAAGACAGGTTCGAATTTATTCTAAAATGTCAATATTTACCATAACCTCGTTGGTTGCAATAAAACAACAGAGCTCTATGTTAATCGGACCGATAAATCATTATATTTAGTGAAATTACCACTCTCGTATATATTGCATACATTATTTCACTTTCATTGCTGAACTCTTCTGGTTTATTGACTGTATCATTACGATAGAAGCATTAGTGGTTTTACATTGAATCGAAGCCGAACAGATTCAAATTCCAACAAACAAAAAAAACCTTTCGTGCTACGGTTGAATATCCTAGCAAGGTCAGCACAAATCGGCAGCCTTCATCAAAAAATGAAATTTCATTTTCCTCCAATCCTCAGAACCATAAAAAAATAATATTTTGCCATGAACTCGACGAAAGCGGTATGTATACTTTTTTTCCACTTTCCACTTTTCAAATGGAAAGCTATTTGTCTGATGAATTGACCGCCACTTCTATGATGAAAACCGATGAAATCCGACCGAACTGGAAATAAATCGAGTTAACAGCTAATTTGAATGCCCACAGTTTTAACTGCGGTCGACCCGGTATAAAAATGGAATAATGAAATAGTCCATCCTTTTGTTCACTTTATATTTATTGTAAAACAACACGCAATCGTCGTCCTGTATCCTCCGGTTTGACCGGTATGCCAGGACTTTGGGGCGTTGTTTGTGGTTGAATTGAAACCGAACAATATGATCGTTATCGGACCGGCAGCGTCGTGGTGGAATGGAATGAATTCCAAACATTCCCATATTCCCATGCCAAGAGGCGCAGAGGTCAAGGATTCCACGTACCAAAGGGTTTCGGAACGGTAGAAAAACACCAATCGACCTAACGGTCCGAGTGCGGAATGGGGCGAAGAGTTATTCCCTTGGGATGCCGCCCAAGACAGCAGTTATAGCGTAAAATTTTTCGCATATAAATTTCGTATGGCGTTCGAGGGCGTAGCAGCCCCTCATTTATCCTGTCCTTCAATGCTCTCTCATCCGAAGTCGACGAGAATTTTCTTCTGGTACCGGTTCGGTATCGAACGGTCCTCGTCGGTCGTCCGGTAGTCGGCATGTTGTACCGTTATAAAACATCTGTCCACCACCACAACAGGTAGTAGACACTCTCTACCACTTTGTCACTTTATTCACATACGTGTATACGTATTCGACCGGTGAATTTTTAGCATTGGTGGTGGGGAAACAGAATTTGATTTATATGTCCCTACGGTAATCGCTCCCGTGCTCAATTTTTGTATCGGCGTGTCAGGACGTTAAAATGATTGGGTCCACACCACACGACCACCGATGTGTTATGGATGACGATGGTGATGATAAAGTACCGTGTCCGTTTTGGGTACCATTCATCGATTTTATCGTACATTGATATAATGGTGATCGGTGAGTATGAGGCACTGTTTGAAGTAAGTATTGAATTACGTTGCTCCCGAGGTCGCGAAAAAAATATGACATGTTTGAAATAACTATTATTTGTATTTCATATGGCTTATATCATCCCTCCTCTAAAAATCTGATTCCAATCACAGTTATTTGACATTATTATACTATCGTGTTGATTTTCTATCACATGCTTAAAAATGTTTTTTGTTGATTTGCAATTACGATTACACACCGTTTCAATCACCGTGAATCGAATGGATCCTCAATTAATCAAACATACCTTCCAGGTATCTCATGTTTTAGAACTATAATCTTTCCTACATGAACGAATGCAATTCTAAACGATCTGAATACAATTGAATTCAATACATGGAATAATAAAAAGGAGTTTTACGATCATAAATTCTTAAAGCAAAATTCAAACTATTTCTCAAAACAATCAAATCATGTATCCTTTTTCAGTTCAAATCATACAGAATAATTAAAAAATAACATACTCAATCTTAACCGTCTCAATTCGTTTGATCCCTTTCATCAAATTATGGAAAGCGTCCTTGGTCTTTTTACTTGCCGGTCTGATCGGCCACCAATGGAAATTGATCTTCGAAGTCAATTTCTCTTCCTGAGCAGCATAGATAGCTGTGTTGTGTCCACCTGGTTCGATCCACACGGCTTACCTGTTTGGTGAACTTATAATAAGTCCTTCGAACAGGTAAGCCGCGTGACATTCGGCGGTATTATTTCAATCAAAAATTGATCCACTGGTTTCCTGTCCCATTTCGTAAAAGGCCACTAGAACGGAAGCTCGCAAGTCAAAGTGTATTTCCGTGCCAATGTCTGAATGACTGCAGGAGTCGAAAAAGGCAGTCGTAAACATTTGTGGGCTATGCCCTTGCGGAGCTCAAAACTCCGTATCACAGTTAGACTGACTAATTCAAGGCATAGACAGAAACATGTCTATTTTTCGGCATATTAGCTCTGACCGGACATTGCAAACTCAACCATCACAAGGCTAAAGCTTGCTTTAGATAAAATTGGAACAAAGACAATTGCCTGTATTTCAGTTATTTATTTTTGAATTCAAGATCTTTTTATATACAATCTTTTTTTATACGCTTTCTTCATACTTTTAAGAAAAAATACGGATAAAATTATTCGTCACGGTTTCGAAGGAATTCTCGAATTTTGTTCCTCTTCATGATTGCCCAGGGCGGAACTGGGGACAGTTGGGTGGTTTAAGTTTTTTTGGAACAAACTGGACCCCTTTCTCTGCATACAAGAATCCAGATTTGGCATGCTGTCATTACAGCAAAGTCGTTCAAGAATAGAACGACTTTGCTGTAATGACAGCTTGCCAAATCTGGCCAAAACATTACGGGATGGTCGTGGGATCGAATGAACGGCAAAATTCGTTTTTGGAGACACTCTTTTTGGTATAGTTCCGATGCCGTTGTCTTATTTGTAACGAAAAATTTCGTTTTTTTGCCACAGCTGCAAATGCCCTGCCAAATCATAAATTTTCTTGCAAATTTGTCGTCAAAAACAAAATTGGCTAGAACATCCCCCCGAGCCGTTGCCAAGTAAAATTTTTGACCTGAGATTTGCCCAAAGTAAGCCTTGACATAGGTTTCATCGTCCATCAGAAGACAGCCGTCGAATTTGGTCAGCACCTGGTCATGTAGTTTCCGAGCACGAATTTTGACCACACTGTTCTGTTTTATGGTCTGATTTGGCTGTTTGCTAGCTCGATACGACTTGATTCTTTCCCGGAATCAAGTTCTCCTCACGGTACTATGGGCAGCACCGAATTTTCTGGCCAAATCACGGTCCGACAGATTAGGATTCCTCTTAATCGTCTTCAAAATCTTACCACGCAGTTTCCGGTCGACAGCCCCACTCCGACGATTGGCTTGAGGTTTCCGAATCGTCGCCAATGTTTCCTTATATATATTTCTGATATTACATCTTTTAAGATTTTATCTGATCAACAATTCTTCTCCATGTAACTCGATCCATGGCTGCTTGCCTCCAACCACGTCGGCGCCCGATACTATCCAGGTTTCGCTCCACTTGGTCCAGCCACCGTGAACGCTGCGCTCCTCTTTGTCTTGTACCTGCCGGATTAGAGGTGAACACCAACTTGGTGGGGCTGTTGTCCGGCATTCTCACGACATGCCCCGCCCACCGTACCCTTCCAGCCTGGGCTACTTTCCGGATACTTGGCTCACCGTAGAGTTGCGCTAGTTCGTGGTTCATTCTTCTCCTCCACACTCCATTTTCCTGCACACCACCGAAGATCGTTCTCAGCACCCTCCTTTCGAAGACTTCGAGTGCTTGCAGGTCCTCCTCGAGCATTGTCCACGTTTCGTGCCCGTAGAGAACCACCGGTCTTACCAGTGATTTGTACATGGTGCACTTCGTGCGGGGGTGAAGTTTCCTGGATCTCAATGTTTTGTGGAGTCCATAGTAGGCACGACTTCCGGATATAATGCGCCTCCTGATCTCCCGGCTGGTGTCGTTGTCCGCAGTCACCATTGAGCCAAGATAGATGAACTCGTCAACCACCTCGAACTCGTCGCCGTCGATCGTAATACTGCTGCCCAGACGTTGCCTATCGCGTTCAGTTCCGCCAGCCAGCATGTACTTTGTCTTAGACACATTTATCCTCAGTCCTACTCGTGCCGCTTCGCGCTTTAGTCGGGTATACAGATCTGCTACCGTCTCCTTGTTTCTACCGATTATATCCACGTCATCAGCGAAGCACACGAATTGTCCGGACCTCGTGAAAATCGTGCCCCGCATGTTGAACCGCGCTCTTCGCATAACTCCTTCAAGTGCGATGTTGAACAGCAGGCAGGACAACCCATCACCTTGTCTTAATCCCCTACGTGATTCGAACGGTTCAGAGAAACCGCCCGCAATCTTGACACAACACTGTACACCATCCATCGTAGCCTTAATCAGTCTTGTCAGCTTCTCAGGGAAGCCGTTCTCGTCCATAATTTTCCATAGCTCTACACGGTCAACCGTGTCGTATGCGGCTTTGAAGTCGATGAACAGATGATGCGTCGGGACCCGGTATTCACGGCATTTTTGGAGGATTTGCCGTATAGTGAAGATTTGGTCGTTTGTTGATCTGCCGTTGATGAACCCGGCCTGATAACTCCCGACAAATCCATTTACCAGTGGTGATAGGCGCCGGAACAGGATCTGGGATAACACTTTGTAGGCGGCATTTGACACTGTGATTGCCCTGTAGTTTGCACAGTCCAATTTGTCACCTTTCTTGTATATCGGGGTGATGACCCCTTCCTTCCACTCCTCCGGTAGCTGTTCTCTGTCCCAGATCTCTTCGATTATTCGGTGCATGCATTCCGTCAGTTTCTCCGGTCCCCTTTTGAAGAGTTCTGCTCCTAGACCATCCTTACCAGCTGCTTTGTTATTCTTGAGCTGTTGGATAGCCTCCTTGACCTCGTTCATAGTGGGCACTGGTACATCTCCGTCGGCTGCAACACTGACATAATCTTCCTCCTCCAACGCCTGATTGTCCGCCTGTGCACTATTCAGATGTTCATCGTAGTGCTGCTTCCACCTTTCGATCACCTCACGTTCGTCCGTCAGGATGCCACCTTCCTTGTCTCTACACATTTCGGCTCGCGGCATGAAGCCGTTGCGAGAGTCATTCAGCTTCCTGTAGAACGCCCGTGTATCCTGAGAACGATATAGCATCTCCATCTCCTCTCTCTCCGACTCTTCCAGGCGGCGCTTTTTGTCCCGGAAAAGGCGAGTTTGCTGCTTTCGTCTCTGTCGATACGATTCCACGTTCTGACGGGTGGCTTGACGCAACATCGCTGCGCGTGCTGCATTCTTCTCGTCCAATATCTCCTGGCATTCGCCGTCGAACCATTCGTTCCGTCGACTCCTTGGCACGTATCCCAGGACGCTCTCCGCAGCATTGCTGATGGCTGCTTTAGTTCTGGTCCAGCAGTCCTCCAGGGGAGTATCATTGAACTCCTCCTCCGCTAGCAACGCTGCTTCGAGATGCCGCGCGTAGGCAGTCGCGACCTCGGTGTCCCTCAGTCGGTCCAGATTATACCGCGGCGGGCACCGGTACCGTACGTTATTCACAACGGACAGTTTTGGACGCAGCTTAACCATCACAAGGTAGTGGTCCGAGTCGATGTTAGCGCCCCGATAGGTTCGTACGTCGATAATGTCCGAGAAATGCCGTCCATCAATCAGGACGTGATCGATTTGTGTCTCCGTTTGCATGGGTGATCTCTAGGTGTATCGGTGCAGGAGGCGGTGCTGGAAAAAGGTGCTTTTTATGGCCATGTTCTTGGAGGTGGCAAAGTCGATGAGTCTTAGGCCGTTCTCGTTCGTTTGCTGGTGGGCGCTGAACCTTCCAACTACCGGTCTGAACTCCACCTCCTGGCCAACCTGAGCATTGAAATCGCCGATGACGATCTTGATGTCATGTCTTGGGCAGCGATCGTATTCACGTTCCAGCTGCGCGTAGAATTCGTCTTTGTCGTCATCGCTACTTCCGAGGTGGGGACTATGCACGTTAATTATGCTGATATTGAAGAACCGGCCCTTGATCCTCAACCTGCACATTCTGTCGCTGACCGGCCACCATCCGATCACACGCTTTTGCATCTCCCCCACAACCATAAAAGCTGTTCCCAGCTCGTGTGTGTTGACGCAGCTCTGGTATATGGTGTGGTTCCCGCGAAAGACCCGCACCGTAGACCCCTTCCAACACACCTCCTGCAGCGCTACGATGTCGAACTTGCGGTCTTTCACTATATCGGATAGTATACGCGTGCTTCCGATGAAGTTGAGAGACTTACAGTTCCACGTACCGAGTTTCCAATCTCTTGTCCGTTTTCGTCGCAAAGGTCTGAGCCGATTAGATCCATCCGAATTTTCTTGTTGAACTTCCTGAGCAAGTCCTTTTTATGGGCGGCTAGCTAGGCCTGCGCCAACCTTGCAGTAACGCTGAAGGACCGCGAGAAGAGAGAGATTTGGGCCAGGTGCATATTGAAAGGCGGCGCCAACTCGCCTTGTCAGGGCCAACTACTTTAGGTCTTGTGGTTTTTAGGCCTAGAACGTGTAGGGCCCACTACCTCGTCCTACCCACACCTGCAGTCAGCCCCCGCTACATGGTTCGGGTCGCGAGTCACAACGAGTTGCTATCGCGACTAAGCATTATCCACCACCTATGACCCGCCCGGTTGCTTGCAGCTCAGCTTCCCTCATAGTGCTCCTCCTCCACCACAGGGCCCGAAAATGTTTCCTTATACCGTTTGATAACGCGCCATACGGTATTTCTGGGCAATTTCAGCTGTTTAGCTAGCCTAGATGCAGACCACAATGGATTTTCCAAATAACTGTGCACAATTTTTTCCCTTCTTTTGGCTTCCTTGTTGATTGTTTACAAAGTACAGTCGATTTGCGGAATGTTAAAAATCATACGTGAAGCTGACAAAATTCCCTACACATGGGCGCCAAGAACTTCCAAATTCGTCCACCAGGAGCGCCACAATATGAGCAAAAGTTTGTTCCAATTCTAAATGAAGCTAGCTTTACTATTCAGCGTACTAAGTATTATTTTTGTGATTTGTGTAAGTGCGTTTGCGTACTTCATACCATCTGATATGTAACTGCCCCGCATTGACGCAACTACGTATCCGGATTTTTGGTTCTCCATACTTGGTTGAATCTGTGCATGGGGAGCTAAAATGGAAAGAGTCTATCTTTTCTCCCCCAATGTGTAGGTGAGAAGCTATAGTCATAGGTTTTAGCAGATTTTTTGGTATGGGGTGCCGAATTAACTTCTATTCAATCATATTGCGAATCGTTCTCCATTCTTCCGGGAAATGCATAATGGTGTCGCTTTTGTAAAATTTCCAAATCCTCTCGGGGGTTGAAGGTTTTATTAAATGTGCATTTTGGAGTCTGTTTTTGCGATGCGCACGAAAAAATTTCTCTTGTCTCGATGCCATTTTCACAAGTGAAGAGCAACTGACAGAATCGAATAGTAGGTGTGATACTACACACACACATACATACACATTTTTTAATGCAAAGATTGGCATGTTTTAATTTGCACCTCGTTTCATCTTTTCACACTTCCACTTATCGAACTGTAATCCTGGAACCGGAAGTTGGATTCGAATTGAATTAGGGATTTTTTTGAAGAATTATAAAACCTTTCATTTGCACCTTAGTTTGTGGAAATCGGTTATGTAATCTTCAAAAAAAAATAATGGGGTCAGTTCGTGTATCAGGTAAAAAATTCGCTTTTTCCTTTTTTTGAATGAAAATGAATGATTTTATATGAAACATGATTCATCTCCATCGGGCTTTTCCCTGCTTCCAAATAAAAAAATAAAGAAATCACGCCTAAAGTATGTATAGAAGACGTAGGCAAAAGAATTATTTGAAATTGATAGATTGATAAGCTACACGCGCTAGAATATGTGCCGCTATACGGATCATGCTTAGCCCGCTTATCATTCGAACGTGTTTTTTTCGAAACAAGATTTTTTAACAATTTCAAACATTGTTTGAATGTATTAAGAAAAGATATGAAATAAATTAATTATTTTGTTTCAACGGTTTTTCAGAAAAAAATCCTAAAAATACGCTTTAAAAACCCCCTGTTAAGTGAACATTTTTACATTATTTGGCCAATAATTTCGCTAACTTGGCGTTCGAGCAGTTTGAATTTTCTAGTTTCGATGTCATTTTTACATCTGAAGAGCACCTGTCAGAATTAAACAATAGACATGATATTACACCCATTTTTAAATAAAAAGATTCGCATATTTTTATTTTGGATATATTTTTAATTTGGATGTTTTTGTCAAAAATACTTTTATATCAAAATAATAATAATCCTCTCAGGCAATTTTCGATTTCCATCTCGAAAAAATGTCGCGTCTTTTGAGATGATCCAAGTTTGAAACCATTTTTCGATAGCTGCGAAAAAGGTAAACCGATGATCTGCCAGATCGTGGTGCATCCGTCGGAACAACCAGTAATCAGAAGGAGCAATGTCAGAAGAATACGACGGATGCGGTCAAATGTCCCATTTGAGCGTATCCAAATTATTGTTCAACGACTTCTTCGACATGACCCCGAGCGTTGTCATGCGCTTAATACGCTTCAGCTGCACTTTTCTTCCAATTAAAACAGAATACCAAAACTTCCCACAAATACTGCTTAGTTAACACAAAATTGTTCATAACTAAAACAGTGAAAAACAAGTTAAAAAAAACTTGAAGCAATATGAACTGAATATTTCAATATTAAATATTCAGTACAGCCATCTTTTGAAAACGTTCCGAACTAATTTGTACTCCCAATACTATATTCTCACTGGACTGAAATTAACCAAATTACTCACAATTCCTTTTTGTAGTGAAATATTTATATCCTGTAAGTTTCATAGCTACGCTAGTGGTTTGTTACGACCAAAATGGAAGTGAGTCAAGTGCACTCAGATGAGAAATCCATGTTCCGTCGTATTTTATGTAAAATACTCCAACTTTGTAATTAAACCGGTAAACATCTCAAAAGTACTAAACAGGTTCAGGAGTCGGACGTCCGCAAGGGCTAGACAAAAACGGAATTACATGAATAAAAGATAAAATTTTTCGAAAACATATATTATGTCGAAGTTGCTCTTTAACATACGTTGGAAAAGATAGATTTTAGGCAAATGATCTTGTCAATATTTAAATTCGCTTGGAAATTTCTCATTTGGCAAGCTATTTGTACCTGTGAGAAGCAAAGTGAAATATTTTGCTCACAACAGGCGCCATCGATGGCGAAATTCGCTAGACTCAAGTGCCTCAATGGGAAAACAAATTGGAAAGGAACTGAACGTATAACGGAAATGAAAATTCGCGAAAAAATTATCGCAGATACTGGACTCGCACCGGTAATTTTTCCTTTTGCGAAGAATGTCACTATTTTAGAACTAAAAGCGTACTGAAAAAGCATAATGCTGATGCGGTGCCCTTTATCCTCAAGGTCATGAATCTTCCAAGCTGCCTTGAACTGAACTGAGGTTCAATTGAAACCTGTTAGGGCACGCTGGAGCGGAAACTCAGCAAGACCAAGAAGAAAGTAACAAATGCAAATGAAATGCTAAGGAAGTGAATAAAACCCCGCGACAAGGGCTACGGATACGACTGTACAAGCTCATGTGGTGTCGAGGTTTTAACGAAAAAGCCTCCAATAACTGGTTCAATGTAATGAGTTTATTAAATGTTTCAAACAGTCTTTTTTTGTTAATAATTTTATTGTAATTGCGATGATTTTTATGTAGTTTCCTTTTACGTTAAGGATAAATTTTCGTTATTTTCATCTGCCTTCTTCAATCTGATTCTCGATAGACATCAACATCAACATCAAGTTATATTGAGTTGATAACGATTTGACGTCATAACGAAAGAAACGAATAAATCCATCTAACTTTTATAAGAAAAATGAAATGTTAAATCAACTGACTAGGAAGTTCTTCAAAAGAAAGAACGAAGAACATCTCTGATTGGGAAATTATTGAATGGCTCTAGTGCTTCTTCGTGCTGGAAGACTTTAACAAGGAAGCAGCGCTGTTATGATACCATAAATCAATTAGTATGCATTCGCATCTGTACGTCATGTTCGAAGTGATTACGCTTGCAATTAGCCTTTACTAAAGCAGAGCGGCAGCCAAGCAACTCGGGAACACTCCTCCGAACTAGGCGAAGGTGGGCGTAAGAAAGTGTTCAGTCGTCTATAATCTCATCGGCAAATATTGATCCTTCTGAAAGGCGCTTATAAGTGGAAACCTACGTAGCAGAATATCTAATTTTAGCATCGAAAATGCGACAAGTTCAAATCACATCGGTAGCATTCCACACACAAGCTCAAGCACAAGCTGGAGTTTCTGGTGCTTCCGGATAAGGGAAACTTTACTAGCTGGGTGAGATGTGCGGTTAGATACTACTGCAAGGATTTTTCAGCTTCAATATGTTGCGATGCTTTCCGCTTGGTTGTCTTCGTTCGTAGGGCATCAGTTAATTGGAGCTTGAGTCGTTTGATATCGGGACACACTGTTCATTTTGCTGTAGATCTGGAACGTTTTTGTCAGTAATTGTTTTGCTTGGAAAAGTTTTCTTTCTCAGTGCTAAAATTTTCGTACTTATTTCAATTTTGTTTCAAAAAATTTATCTTGATGGAAGCCGCGAACCGAAAATTGATTTACGAGATCCGACAGCTTCAAAACTCGTGAAGTCGTTGAAAGTGGCTAAATCGACCTTGTGCAACATTCTCAAACATCCGATTCGTCTGTGAGAAGGGTTTCACTCTTTTAAAGCCAGTAAGCACCCAAACAGGGCATTGAAATTGAATCTAGCGAACGTTTATGGGATTTTTTCTCTTTTGGTTACAGAATAACCGGTTTATGAAAAAAAATATATATTTTAATTTTATTCACGCTTCGCCTTCGACTCATCAGTGCATTAGTAGCTAAAATTGAAATGCAATTGCCACCTAGCAGTTCATTTTAAATCATGCAAAGTTTATACTACATAAGTAACACTTTAAGTATCGAGGTGCAATACCCTTTCTGGTGGCTCAGACGAAAATGAGTGACGTCAGACCAGTCGCCGCAGAATGTGAACATTTAGCCGCTTTACGTACTTTGTTTTAGGAAACTGATTCAGACGGTCCCATGAAAAAATTCACACTTTTCAAGCAGATTTTATTCAAACGGATATAATCGAAAAATTGTCAATTCTTTAAGGAAAGTATTTTGCCGGTGGCTTTCACAAAATTAGTAAAATTTTCGTATAGAAATAATTTAAAAAAAATGGATTTGAGTTCAATACTAAAAAAATTAATTAAAAAATTTAACGCCAAGCCGCAGAAGCCCTATTTTTGATTTAGACTAAATTTTTATCTGAATAAAGGCAGGTCTGCTTCCTAGCAGCCGCTGTTACATTGCAATATGGGCATTTTTAATGCAAAAAAAACTTCTTAATTCACCTACTCCGGTATGATAATGCCTTTCTCTTGTCATTCAAACAGTGATTTTTGGCACAAATTCCTTTAGGTTGATTCGGGTGTTTCACAAAAGCATGCTTTAGCATATTCGGTAACATTTCCGGAAACCATAAGTATCAGCAAACAGTACAATAAACTTGGTCAATAGTGGTCCCTTCATGAAAAAGATGCAATTTATTGGTTAAGTAACATCTACGATTGTATCTCCGGAACCGGACTGGCAACTAAACTAAACTGAAAGTTCTCTCAAGTTCAGTAACTAGGTATACTTTTATAATTTAAGAATTCCATTAAGTTTAAGTGAATTGAAAATACAAAAAAGACTTTTTGTGAAAAAATCTACATGTCCTGAATGTACTTGTAGACTGCATGTAAATAATTTACAATATTTTTCTTACTTACTGCCATAGATATTTCTGCGACAAAGCAGCGATTGAATTTGATTTTTGATATAGTCAATTTGTTCGCAGTATTCCATTGTGTAAACACAATTTTTGTTGATACTACAAGCTTTTGGATCGAAGATGGTGTTGAAAAATTAAAAACGATTGTATGCGGTTGCAATGAAAATCTGGCTCTGTCAGTTAAAACAACTTGCAGAAAAGCTTAGTTTTCCTGCAAGCACTATCCATAACGTCCATATCATTCTATACACGTTTCAAAACAGCCAAATAGACTGGGAGCAGAAAAAAAAACGGATCTCAGGAACCACAAAAAGAACTCGAATGATAAGCCAATATTGCAGAAGACACCAGACAATTCGGTACGTATTGTGACTCGAAAAAAGTAAAATGCCTCCAACTTTTGGGCTCACAAGAGGTATCGCGAATATTTTACCAAGTTTTCCTGCGTCATAATGTACGATGAAACTTGTGTGCTGGAAGACTTTAAGCAGCTTTCTGGGATATCTTTTTATGCTGCTATGCAACGGTACGGCGTAGAGGAGCATTTCAGGACAAAGAAGAAAGCCAAGTATCCAAAAAAAAATTGTATGACAGGCAATATGCAGCTGTGGTCGAGCAAGCCAAAACAACATCACTACCGGAACGGTAAACAAGGAAATATACCGTGAATAATACATGAAGAATCGATTGTTGCCATTCCTTCGCAGCCATGACACTTCTTCGCTATTCTGCTCTGATTTGGCATCTTGTCATTCTACAGAATATAGACGGATGCATCCTGATCGACGACGAAACCTACGCCAAGGTGTACCAGGGTGTTGGTATGGCAAGCAATTTGTACCTGTGGTTTGCGGTTGTCGATTTTCTTCACGAAGGGCACAATTAACGCCAAGGTGTACGAGGAAGAATGTTTGAAGAAGAGAACCCACCGAACTGCCCGGATCTTCGGCCAATTGAAAGGTATTGGGTAATTGTCAAGCGGCACTTTCGGAAGGAAGGTACAGTGTCCCAAAACATGCAGGAGTTCAAAAAAAAACTGGACAGCTGCCACCAGGAAAGTCACAAAAGTAACTGTGCAGAATTTAATGAAGAATGTCAAGTCCAAAGTGCGAGCGTTTCACAGAAACTAGGATTTTCTTCAATATAATCAGTGAAATGCATAAAAATGTAATTTTGCTACAATATATCGAAAACTGTTGTCCAAATATGTTTTTCGCTTTTTCATTCAATAATCAGTGTTGCTAACTACTTTTCGATACACTCCTTATTAAATTACTCAAGCTTTAGAATAAGTATAAAAGCAGTTTGATTAAACTATTCATTGCGAAACTGAGTAGCTCACGCATATTTTCCTCTTTCTTTACTTGCAGGGAAGAACCTCTACAACAATGAACACGTAGCAATAAAAATGGAGCCAATGAAATCAAAAGCACCACAACTGCACTTAGAGTATAGGTTTTACAAATTGTTAGGATCACATGGTAAGCGATTCGAGTTTTGTTTTATCTATCTCACCTATTTGTGTCGTAGCATCAATTTAAAATTGTTTTTTTTTCTTAATTTTTCTTTCCGTTTTATTTGCACATTATTTTGAACGGTTGTTCACTAGAAACAGCTGCTTGCAATTGTAGGCCGCGTTAGTAGAATGAATGATTAGGCGTCTCCGATTTTGATGTTTTGACTGGATGTTGCCTAGCTTGAGGCGTTTGTGTAAAAAAATATAAGACAATAAACGACAAATTCTGGGACGCTTGTTTCAATCACTACCTGTAGCAATAAGACGGCAAGTTATTACTTAGCGTGTTTCAGAATACTTTCATATTTTAACTCAACTCCGTTGCATTTGGTAATGCGAAAAAAACATCGAGTCGCCTCGAAATCAAGAATACATTTTAACTACCTCTATCCCCCTCAGAATATATCGGTTTTGTGTGTTGTTGTGTTTTATCTCTTTCTCTCCCCCGTTACAGATACACAGTCTCCTCCCGAGGGGATCCCCCGTGTGTATCATCTAGGTACGTGTGGTGGCCGTTACAATGCAATGGTACTAGAACTATTGGGACCATCGTTAGAAGATCTTTTCACGTTATGTGGAAGGAAATTCTCACTCAAGACTGTTCTGATGATAGCTAAGCAACTAGTAAGTCACGGGTCGGCAAACACCCTATACTTTTTACTGCTCTCTATTGTTTTTTTTTCTTCTGTTGTTTAATTTCTTCATTTAGTTTAGTTCATTATTCGTTAACTCCTTTGTTTTGTTATCTGTTATCTGATTGGAGTTGTACCTTCTTCAGTTTTTATGCGTTCTTTCGTAGCCTGTTACTGTTACTGACCATCAGCCTCTTTGTTCGTTCCTTCGGTTGGCTGTGATCCAACTTTGTAAATATTCTACTGTTAGCATTATTACATCGTAGATTTTCATCGAATCAAACCAATTTCGTTCACATTTATCCGTGTGTCGTGTGTCGTGTGAGTTACATACGTTGCTGGTAGAAATTGCTTTGTTCGTTTACGGAAAAGCCAACCTGTTTTGTTCCTATCTGTTCAAATGCTATCCTCTTCTTTCTTTTCTGGCGCTAATGCGTGGCGGGTCCTTCCGAGTGGGACTGACAGATGCTTGCTACTACAGCCACATGCTTTTTTCGTTTTCCTTGCTCTAAAAAAAATTTAGTAATCAATCAGTTTCCCTGTACCCTGAACTAACCTCGCCCTCCGACGACAGAATCCGGATATATCTGTTTGCTTTCCTCGCCTGCCTTTTATTATTTTTTTGCAAATGTAAGATACAAAGCCAGACTAGAGAACGATTTCCAGCCATCGAAGCATGCGCTCAGAGTAGTGAGTTTGTGAGTTTCGAGGGTGGAGTTCAGCCTATCCGAGCAGAGCCCTGAAACGAAATACTGGTGACTCCCACGCGCGCATGTTTGTTTGTGTGTGAGTGTGTGTATGTGGATGCTATTAGACTACGTGAGCTAAAGTCTGGTCTTTACAACGAAATTGTATACCCCGTTTATAACAAAATTGTTGCGCTAAAATTTGGATTATTCGTCTAGCTGGTCGCGTTTGCGATCCTGATGCTGTATGCCCTATTTTTTGTAAACTCAAAAATTAACGACCGATCAACAATTGAAGTAGTGAACCGATCCGATTTGTTTTGTTCCCCTAGAATTTAGACGAGCCAAAAGTATTGCCAGATACCATTCCGTGTAGATAATCAGACATCTTACCTTTCTGTTTTGTTTTCTTTTTGTTTTTCCCTTCAGTTTTAACCTCAACGAATCTCCTCTTTATTACCACAACACACATCTTTCGCTTGACTAAATCTTCATTAGCAAAAGGAGAAGCAAATTTTTTGTTTCGAATTAAAATAACTACAGAATAAAAACCGTGAAATTTTTCACCAAACTAATCCTTAGTTTGTAAGCCGACCCGTACTTAATAGTCAGTGCAATGAAGAAGAAGAAGAAGAAGACGAAGATGAAAAGCAAAAAGTGGTTCCAAGCTGGGCACAACCGAACAAGATTGATATTAAATTGTTATCATTTTTCCTACTTCTCAGAGAAACACTGCAATTCGCAGAGAGCGGAGTGTCCTTGATAAATTGTCCTTGAGTGCACACACAGCCTATTGTTAGATTCCTACTTGTACCTCATACTACCACTACTACTACTACTACACACCGGGGGCCGTTTTCGAGCCAGACAGACCAGGAAGAGGAGATCTGAAAAGGTCATCAGTCTGCCTAGTTATCTCTGGTTTTTCTTACCTTTTTTCATTCCACTTGAACGACACCCTCGGTGTAGGATCTAACGAGCAACCACCACCCGGCACCAGGTGGCATTACGTGAATAATCGTTTCCGTTAGTAATTTTACTTCCCTTGGCCATTGCGTCGTAACATCGTCGGCACCGTGGCCTTTGACCATTCATTCCTCCTCACGTAAGTCTCCAAATCTCAGTATATTAGTGAGAGCCCTCATTCAAGGGAACAGGGAAAACACCTGAAACTATGCAAAACGGCTTGCGTTAAGATATGATCGTATTTTGTGAATCACCGAAACGAACGGAAAGTTCAAACTTTAGATTGATCCCATTGATTTTTAACATTTTTTTTTACAATTGTTTTCTGATCTTTTTCCTTCCCTCGGTTGTCTGAAAACAAAACCCCCCAATGCCAACTGCCGCTCTACAAAAAACCCAGCAGAAGGTATACCCGAGGTATACTACTTCGGTCCTTGTGGCAAATACAATGCACTAGTTATGGAATTACTAGGTCCTTCGCTAGAAGATCTGTTCGATCTGTGCGGCAGGAGATTCTCGCTGAAGACAGTACTCATGATAGCAATACAATTAGTAAGTAGTTTAATTTATCTCTCTCACTCTCTCTATTCTTTCTCTATCTCTCTTTCTTTCTTTTTTCATTAACTCACTTTTTACATCTCCTCTATCACTACTTTAACAATTGTTTATACTAGAAAAAGTTTTCCAACATTTTTCCACAATGATTATAAATCTTTACTTTTTTCCATAAACACTCTTTCATACACAAATAACCAAATATGTCATTTTTCAATCGACGGTATCACAATGTTTTTTTCGGTAGTTCTGAGAATTTTCCAGAAAATTCTTCATCAATTCAATCCAAGTGTTGTTGTTTTTTTCTTTCTTTCTTTCTTTCTTCTTCTTTTATGTCCATCGCTGCATCATCTCCTTCTTTGAAACTTAAACCATGTACATAAAACTACAGAATCTACCGTTTTTGATCAAATCTACACATTTTAGAATTGGTGTTCACTGGCAACGGAATGGTTTCTTGCTACTTCAAGATGTTGATATTGTTGCATCCGATGCGCTTTCTTTGATTTGTGATCGTCACGCGTATTTCTTAGTTATTAAATTGTGATAAGCACTTGTTTTGGGTTTCTTATTTCGTTGTTGTTGTACTCAAGAAAACTGATTGATGTATCTGCAATGTTTTTGATAAACAGGTCCGGATTGCGTAGAAACGGTTAATTTTGAAAATCTTTACAAAAGTGAGCTTTCCATTTAATGATTCATAATTATCGCACTCTTCAAAGCAACACTTGTTAGAAATGACTGTAATCAAAACTTTCAAAATGAGTCTCCACATTTGGGCTAAACGGGAAACAGATTGAAAAACAGAACAATCAAATAGGAAATAAAGAAAGCACGAGGAAAAGTATCCACCAGAGGTACACCTCAAAATTTTGAAGTTGGACTTGAAACTGCAATCCTTTCCTGATCCGTGGAACTGCTTTCAAATGAGCCACACTGTATATGTGGAAAAAGAACACATCTCAAAAGCATCCTGAGTGCACAAAGGTGACGAACACGTTCGTTAGGCTGCTAATTGGATGCATGGGAAATGCGTGATAATCGAATTTCAATAGTAGTTCAAATATACAGAACATAAAAAAGCCTCTAGATAAAATTTTGGTGCCGTCTGGTAGTCAAAGATATGGAATTTTTCTAACTTAGAAGATCACCACACGAACTTTCTGAAATCGAACATTCGAACACTTGCCTAGAAATGACGAGATACGGTAAAAAATGAAAAACAATTAGCTTTGAGATTTTTGAATTAAGATTTGAATTTACCTTAAGAAGAAAACAAGGGATTTTTCGATGTGATACATATTTCTCCAATGGGAACGTTCCGAACGCACCTGCCTCGGGTGCCTCGAGAAAGATTCGAAAAACTTGAAAACTTGGTTTCCTCGCAATTATGCTTTTCACTCGAACTGGATATAGTTTTATGTATGACTAAAACTCAAAATGAACATAAAAATATAAAATACTTGTTTTCGCGTTTCGTCTTCGACTCCTCCGTGCGTTAGCAGCTTTTGTTGAACTACTTACGCAACTTAACGTTTCAAAATAAACCGCTATAAACACGCATTGACGTAAAGTTAATGCAAAGCCGTGTTCGAAAATAGCATTAGCTTTACGTCTGCTTAGCGGCTTATGTTGAACCGTTAGGTGGCTCTAGCTGTTCAAGGTAAACTGCTAACACACCTTGTCCAGGGCATGAGATAGCAAACTTATATCAATATAATAGTTCATATCACTATCATTACTTTACTAGGCATTATTTCTTTAATGAAATGGTGAAATAATGATTCAATTTGGTATAATAGCTTGTTTTGCTATTATTCCGCAATTTAGAGATAATATAATTCATGTAAGTGTTGGACCATTAAAGTATTTAATAAATTGTAGGAAAATTTTGATAACTTCTAAAGAAGTTTTAGAACTTTTTAGTGAATTTTGTGAAAATGCAAGAAAAGCTCAAATTTAGTGTGATATTCATTATAATTTTGGATTATAAAAAGTACAAACTTAGTAGAACAGTTATTCATTTTTTTGTCACACAACCGGCACCGATCTGAATCCCAATTACACCAATCCAGGCAAGTAAATCATTTTTCTAAAGAATGTTACATATTCATTTTATTTCAAAGATGTATATATTTTACATTTTGTCTACTGTTTGAATTTGACATTTGCTCTTCATGTGTGAAAATGGTACCGAAGCAAGAGAATCAATGCGTCCAAATTCTGGTCGCGTTTTATGAAAGTTCGATTTACTCGCTCACCAAGTTGGTGAATCTCGAAATCAAAATTTCGAAACTGCAGAGTATCGTGGAAAGTATGCCTCGAAGATGTCAGACCATGGTCAATGCTGGTGGAAACCACACTGTTCACTGAAAAACCACATTGTTCAATTGTTTTGAAGTTTGTTTATAAACATAATTGAAGTTGTAGTTTCCATTACTTTCGGAATACTCGCGCTTCCTTACTTGTTGAACAGATTGCACAGTTTTTCCCCCTAAATGTGAGGTTTTGTTGGAAAAAGATGATTACATATTCGAGGAATTGTGCATCAATAACCTCAACTTTTTCCCATCTTTCTGAGAATTTCTGAATTCCGGAAAAAAAAAATTCTTAAAATAGTTTTCTAAATAAGTTTTCGATTTTCCCGACTGATGTGAAGCATAGCATGCCGACAAAAGAGCGTTCTGCATCGACCAAGACAAGTGGTAATTTGCTGACTCCAATTCTGGAATACAATGTGAATGAGTGAAAGATTACCATTCATTATAATCTACAAATAATTTTAAACCGAAAGATTTGTATGTGACCGAGCGTTTTCGCGATGGAAAGTTACTTACTTCACTCTGGAACTGAATTATAGAATGCATTCTGAACCTGAATACTGAATATAACTTCAGAAACTGAATTCCGGAACTGAATTCTGAAACTGGATTTGGAAACTGAATTTTGACATTAAATTCGAGATCTGAATACGGAGCTCGAATTCCGGACTAGAACTTAGACACTGAATTTGGAAACTGAATTTTAGACTTGCATCCTGGAACATTACAGACATTGAAAAACAGTGAAGGCTCTGGAACTCAATTCTGGATCTGAGATTCTAAACTGAATTCTAGATTTTGGTAAAAAAAAATGCAATCCAGAGTTCAGTTTCTAGTTTTAAATTTCGTTCCAGAATTTAAGTTCAGATTTTAGTTCCGGAAGGCAAATCCAAAGTTCCAGAACTCAGTCTGGAATCCTGGTCCAGAACCAGGCTCCTGGTCCAGAATTCGAGTTCAGAATTCAGTTCCAGAGTTCAGGTCCAAAGTTCAGATCCGAAACTCCTTTCCGCAATTCAGTTCCCGAATTCACATCCGAAACTCAGTTTCTGTCAAAATTCAGGCTCAGAAATCAGTTCCAGAATTCAATTTCTGAATTCAAAGCCCTGAATTTCTTGAATTCTACTTTCAGAATTCTGGTCCAGAGTTCAGGTCTGCAACTCAGGTTCAGAACTCAGTCTCTTAATTCAGTTTCAGAATCCAGTCCTAGAACCCGAATTCGCTCCCATGCTCAGAACCACGGTTCGGAAATTCAAACCCGAATTGTAGTACTGAAATTTAAGCATGGATTCTGGAAACAAATCCTGGATCAGGATTCTAGAAATGAATTCTATATCTCTGGAACCGATTTCTGGACCCGGATGCGGGATCTGAATACTGGAACTATATCCTAGTACTTCATCGCATTCGGTTATGTCTCTGACGATTGCGAAGTTACGCGGTTTTACGAATGCTGTTATGAGCTTTTTACACGAATTTCCGAAATATTTTTTGGGCATATTTCCGAAGATGCGCGTTTTTTACGCAGATTTACGATTACGTGTTCTTTACGCGGTTTTCTCAGGCGGTACTCATTGTTCGGATGAAACAATGACGTCAGTGTAAGAAGGGATTCTCATACACTGGGGTCTTTTTTTACGCGATTTTTAATGCAGTTTTTTTACGTGTATTTCCGAAGTTGCGCGGTTTTTTTTACGCGAATCTCCGAAGCTATACGTTTTTTTACGCGGTTTTTTTATGCGGTTTCTATTTATGCGAATTTCCGAAGGTACGCGGGTTTCCGAAGTTACGTTTTTTAGGCGGATTTCCCAAATTGAATTTTTTTATAATTCAACTCTTTGACACTTAGAAAATTTTCTATTTTTTTCAAAAAAAAACATGTTCAGTTCACACCAGATCTGGACGTTTCATGCATTTCTAAAACATTTGGCATCAAACAGATTTTCTTTTGTATTTTGCGGTTTTATTCTACGCGGATTTCCGAAGTTGCGTGGTCTCAAATTCCCAAAGTTGATATTTTTAGATTACACCAGATCTGAACGTTTCATGCATTTCTAAGATATTTGGAATGAAATATTTTTTTTCTCTAGTTTAGAGGTTTTTTTACGCGGGTTTCCGAAGTTATGCGGTTTATTTTTACGCGAATTTCCGAAGCTACGTGGTTTTTTTACGCGTATTTCTGAAATTACGTTTTTTTTGCACGGTTTCTTTTACGCGGTACGTATCCCCCGCGTAAAAAGAGACCTCAGTGTACTCATTCTTTTGTACATGATTTCTGGAAATAATCTCTAGAACTTGAATTGTGAATCTGAACGCTGGATCTGATTCATTTCTGGTCTCCGATTCGGGATCTGAATGCAGGAACTGTAGTCTGAAATTTCACACATCCGGTTATGTCTCTGACATTAACCACCCACCTTTTTTATGTGACGCTCAACGAAAGAAACTGAAGTCTTTTTACGTATTCTTTTTGTACGGTTATTTTTTGCGCGGTTTTTATATAAATTTCCGAAGCTGCGAGTTTTTTTTTCATGCGGATTTCTGAAGTGACGAGATTATTTTTACGTTACGTTAAAGTTACCTTGATTTTCTTCGCAGAAGTTTTGAAGTTTTGGTTATGATACTCGAAATCTATCATACTTGTTTGAAATCTACTGGTGCTGCCATCTTTTGTAAAATTTTAGAAACTTTCTGACTCAATACTTTCATCGGTGGATTTCTGTTCTGATGTTTTGTCGAATACTGTATATGGTGAAGTAGAAATTCAAAGGTTGAATTTTTTCTGGAAAGTGATTTTCAGAAAGATTGATTTTTTTCAGAAATCCACCTTTCATATCAATATATAACCGAAAACATGATTCGTTTTTCTTTCCAGTTTTTGATTCAAACATTGAAAATCAAAACGAATTGGAGCACGTCTTCTCCAACTTGCGCACATGAACGAGCGAATTCAATTGATCACTAACAACTAATTTCAATAAGTTAGGTAACAAAAGGCGGTGCATAGAACGTAGCATGAAGAACATAGCTGGAAAAAGCGACGAACAGCCGTTGGTTTAATGAAAATCAGTATAATTGGGTCAATGTCTATATAAGCCTCTCGGTTGCAGTTCGTTTCAGACGATTCTTGCTTTGTTCTAGGCACTTACTCGAATTAGGAACGTTGCTGCATGTTTCTCGGTTGCCGAAAATCGATAACGGGTTAAGGGGTTCTCACAGTTTTCTAGATTCAAAATCGCATTATAAACGAAGAATAAGTTCACCGATCGTTCACATTAGAGTCCGTTTCCGGAAAACGTACTATTATTGCATTGCATATGCAGATCTCAGCTGCCGTAATCGTGCTGTTCTGATTCACAAAGCACAATCGATCCACAACAACAACAACCACATGATGATAATTCACTTGATTTGCATTGTTGCATCATAAATTTTGTCCTTCTCAATTTGGGGCGGTAGCTTCATCGAACATATTCCAGCAAACACTGCAGACCAAAAAGGCTCTCCACAATGCCGCTGCCACCGCCGCTTTTGCCTCCGAACTCCCCGACTGTACATTCCTGCCATGTACCTTTAGGGACTCGACACGCGCACCCCTGCTGTGCGTTCTATGGTGAAACACTTTTCAGGCTATTTTTAGCTGAACCTATTATCACATTAGCTTCCTGTGGCTTGTTTTCCCACCTTCGTATAACCGAGCGCTTCGGAATGCAATTTAGTGGAGCAATGGGGCACACTTGGACAGAAATTTCTATAGTTCCATGGTGGAAAGAGAAATCCGCAGGGTTTTGTTTTGCACGTTTTAATCGAATGTTGTTCACATTCTACCGAACAGCTTAAAATAATGTTTACATTTAAACAATACTCAATGTTTACATTGTTGTAACAATACGAGATATGGATTTATTTGTCATCCTAATTTATTGGTCTTATTAGGGATCAACTATTGATAATGCTACGAGACTTTTGTTTTTCGTGTTATTAAAAACTTATTTTCCTAATGCTGTAAAGTTGTACCATACAGTAATGTCAGTGTGCACACTTAAATTTGTTTACCGATGTCAGCTGTTCCATCATCGTTAGCTGATTATTTCAATAAAATTCTCATCACAGCGGTACTTCAAGGTAATGCTGATATATCAGTAGAATGAGAATGTTCGGTAGTACGGCTGTTCTAAAGTCGTCGAAAGATGGAAAAAATACCGAATGAAGTTTGGTGTGTGCCTTATTAAATATACTATTGAATAAAAGAAATGTATTGCCAATACCGAAATAAAATTTGGTAAGATGATTCTATCCTCAGATTTTTCTGAAAATCTTACAAAAAGTGCATGATCTGGCAAGCAAGCTACTCTTTCGGTATATTTTAGAATTCGTTTATCGTAAATGGATTAACAATCAATACTGAAGCATGAGTGAATATTGTTACTGACTCGTCAACATAAAATTATTATTGCTGCTTGAAAATAAATTGTATCTAACCGGAAACATAATTTTCAACTGAAAATTTCGAGCGGATTCTTGAATACATACCGGAATATTAACATCAATATTGCTATTCTATTTTATATCACTGATTAAACTAGGTTTACTGATAATTTAAGTAAAACGTTCATTATATGTAGCGAAACAAACCAATAGTCTTCAATAAAGACTCTAAAGCAATGTTTGATTGACATTAATGTTTGCAATAATATAAGATTTCACAATTTCATGAAACAGTACTGAGATGAAAACACTCAGTACTTATACCGTTTTGAATTTCTTCATGAAATATGAGGTCTAGCAACGACAATTGATGCGTTTGAGCCGAGCATTGCAAGAAAAAACGACCACAATACACCGATAGCACGACAAAATAATTTTGCAACATAGCAATGATCGCCCACATATTGCACAGTCGGTAAAAACATACTTGGAAGCAAATGGGAACTTCCACCACACGCGCCGTATAGTCCTGAAATTGCTCCTACTGATTACTATTTGTTCCGGTCGATGCAGCATGGTCTGGCTGGCCAGCACTATTCCAATTATGATGAAGTCAAAAAATGAATCGATGCGTGGATTGCGGCCAAACCGGTCGAATTTTTCAAAAAGAGTATCCGGAGATTGCTAGAAAGATGGGGAAAAAGGTGTGGCTAGCGATGGACAATACTTTGAATATATAATCATTTTCTGTCAATAAAGCTTCAAATTTCAAAGAAAAACGGCACGAAGTTATTTATACACCTTTTCGACGGAGCTAGGATGGTACTATTGATTTTCATTGTATTTGAATTTTGAAGCAACCGCTTCGTCTTACGAGGTGAATGAGCGCTGACGCTCACAATACTAGAGCACTTCTGTAATCTGTAAAATTTCCAGTTCCGGTTCCAAAGTTGATTCCAAAAAAAATATTTTTTTTTTGAGATTATACCAGATCTAGACGTTTAATGCATTTCTAAGACATTTGGCATCAAAAAAGGTTTTGTTTCGATTTGTGGTTTTTTCTACGCGGATTTCCGAAGTTAAGCGGTCTCAAATACTCTACCAAAATCGATTTTATCAAAAAAAAAATTAGGATTTCACCAGATATGGAAGTTTCATGCAATTCTAAGATATTTGACATAAACAAAATTTTTTTTTCAGTTTTGCGTCTTTTACGCGGATTTCCAAAGTTACGCGGTTTTTTTTGCACGGTTTTTTAAAATCAGAGTATTTGATCGAAGAATGTTTTGTTATTTACACATTTTTTGCTCGTTTTACCCCATAATTCCGCAACCGAAAGTCGGATCCAAACAATATTTAGGAATTTTGTATGGGACCACAAGACCTTTCATTTGAACCTAAGTTTGTGTAAATCGGTGCGGCCATCTTCGAGAAAAGTTAGTACAAAAAAACATTACATTCACACATACATTTTGCGTACTCGACGAACTGAGTCGAATGGTATATGACACTCGGCTCTCCGGGTGATTGCATAACCTTTCTTTATAAAAAAAAAATACATTCATATCATGGTATCTCACCATGCAGTGCAACATTTTTTCCAAGAAAATTAGTATTTTGTTGTCAATAATTTATCAGGTGTACAAGTTTGCTTCCGCCGTTTTCCGATAGGTGGCTGTACCAAAATACATAGATGATAATGACTTTAAAGTGAGTGTGAACAGTGTCTAACGAATTGTCATTGTCGTTTCTGTGACAGTTGTTCTTGTTTTCGTATTATTCACGCTCGAAAATATCTGTTTATGTACCCAATTCTCGCCATTTGCGGGAAGTTTTACTTTTCTGTTACAATTCAAAAAAAAATTGCAGCTGAAGCGACACGAATGCTCTCAGAAACTTACGGTGATGCTGCTCTGAGTAAAAGAACTTGTCGGAAGTGGTTTCAACGTTTTAAAAATGGTGATTTCGATGTCAAAGACAAACATGGTGGTGGGAGAGAAAAAACCTTCAAAGATGAACAACTAGAAGTATTGCTTGATGAAGATTCGTGCCAAACCTAAAAAGAGCTTTCCGAATCGTTGGAAGTGAGTCAGCAAGCCATTTCAAAACGTCTCTAGGCTCTGGGCATGATTCAGAAAGAAGGAAACTGGGTGCCGTACGAGTTGAAACCGAGGGACATCGAGCGCCGTCTATTTGTATGTGAGCAACTGCTTCAAAGACAAAATCGTAAGTGGTTTTCACATCGAATCGTAACCGGTGATGAAAAGTGGTTTCGATACGATCATCCTAAACGCAGAAAATCATGGGGAATGCCCGGGCATGCTACTTCGTCGAAGGCAAAACCGAATATTCACGGCGCTAAGGTGTTGATTTGTATTTTGGTAGGATCAGCTCGGTGTGATTTACTACGAGCTCTCAAAACCGGGTGAAACCATCACAGGAGATCGCTACCGAACGCAACTGATGCGCCTTAGTCGCGCGCTCAAATAAAAGCGGCCACAATATCAAGAGCGACATGACAAAGTCATGCTCCAACACGACAATGCACGGCCTCACGTCGCCAAAGTGGTCAAAAAGTACCTGGAAACGCTGAAATGGGAAGTCTTGCCTCATTCCCCAGATGTCGCCCATTCTGACTTCCACCTATTCCGTTCTATGGCACACGGCCTGGCAGATCAACATTTTCAATCCTTCGAAGAGTTGGAAAAATGGATTGCTTCATGGAGGACTCCATTTTTCGAGCCGGGATCTGAAAATTGCCGGAAAGATGGGAGAAAGTTGTCGCTAGCGACGGACAATACGTTGAATAATACATCTGTAAGCACTTGTCGCAACAAAGCTTTTAATTTGGAAAAAAAACAGCGGAAGCAAAGTTGTACACCTGTTATTATGGTAATCATTGTTTTCTTTTCTCGGAACAAATACATTGGATTGATTAGTGGTGTTTGCGGTACTTTTAGAAATATCACAGATAACAGATATACAGGCTCACATATGAACTGTGTGTAAAATTAGCTCAATCAGCGTGGTGAACACTTGCAGATGTCACCACGATCGACACGAGGTGACACCACGATTTGGGACAGTGCTTTCACATGAGCCACAATTTTGGGTGCAACATTCACTTCACGCTAGATTTTGTTTGGCTGTTGATGACAAGTTTATTCTTGCTTTATTCCGATCGAATTCTCGTGTGATTTATGCGACATGGAAATAAAATTGTTTTCAACACGTAAATCGCGATGTGATAAGTGTTAAAATTGTTGTAGTTGGAATATTCCTATAACAGGCAGGAGAATTTTGTTATCGTACAAACCGTGCAAACCGATGAATCTTTTTCCTTGATGGACCAAAAGCTACCATCTGATCATCGGTTGACAATTTATGTTCTTGCTGATGAATTTTCGCACTTTGGACTCGCTACAATCTACACACCGTTGAACTGCACTGCTTGAGCGATTGCGTGAACATGTGAAATAGTTTTCTAAGAAATTAATTCAGTTAAAAAAAACATGTGATTAGTTTTTTTCCCTCTCATAAAGAAAGGCAATCGAGACCTGTAGACCATATACCTTTTGACTCAGTTCGTCGAGTTCAGAAAATGTCTGTGGGTCTATGTGTGTGCGTATGTGACAAAAATGTGCACTAATTTTTTCCGGAAATGGTTTCCGATTTTCACGAGCTTAGGTTCAAATGAAAGGTGATTATGGTTTCATTGACTGCTATTAAATTTTATCCGTATCCGACTTTTAGTTTTAGAGTCAATTTCGATTAATTTCATTAGAGATAGCTTAACCGATTTGCACAATCTTCAATCCAAATGAAAAGTCTCATTATCCCATAGCCAGATTTTCAATTTTATCCGAATCAAACATCCGGTGCGGGAGGTACAGGACGATATGTAGAAAAAAAAGTTCAGCGCATATTCTGAGGAATGGCGAACCTACTTTCACAAATTTAGATTCAAATGAAAGCTTTCATAGTTTCATTTATTGCTCTTGGATTTCCGACAGATCCGACGTCCAGGCGAGTTGATTAATTCAATTTCAATGGCGTATATTTGAGCGTAATGTTGTTAAAACCAGCAAATTGCTTAGAACGCAAAACAAAATTTAAACAAGTTTGCTGAATTCACTAGTTGATGACCTAGAAAACTCACTGTCCTATATCGGTTGCTGATTTCCTATTTCGAAAGTACTGATCTGAAAAATTCTATTTTGCAACTAAGTGACATACATTTACTGACATACCGAACGGCTTTTATACAAAATCAGCTTTCATGATGGTCCTTCAATAAAATAAACCGTAATACTTGAATAAAAAGTTTGAAAAGTTCAAAGTGGCACAGTTCCTTCGTTGTTTAGTTCTGATGAAAAGTTTGAAAATTTTATTTTATCAATACCTCAATGTCATCTGCTTCGACGCAAATCCTAAAACCATCTCCCAGGCCTAACGAACGAAGTTCAAGTCGGACAATGTCACCCGTGTATAGTCGCACACTTATCTCATCAGAATAATCATTGCACTCAATTGCCTAGGCCTTTGTTTTTTTCTTGAACCCGGCGAAGGTACAAAGGCAACGGCAACAATCTGTGATAGCTCGTATGTATGCCAGTAGCACTAGTGCCCCATCGAAAAAACAATCTAATCTTTCAATTCAGTTCACCAAGACAATGACGGGCTGACTGGCGACGGAACCGCAGGTGTGGCGAGTGGACAAGGATTCATTTTTCAATTGAGTAAAGAGCAGACACAGGCCTTGCATCCTTCCGGTAACGTGTATTATGCCTGTGACCCTCGGCGAAAATTGCATGGATTTGACATATGGATGGGTATGTCTATCTAGGGTGGAATAGGGATCGATTATCAATCAGAAAAAAAACCTTCTAATCTCATACGAAATTTGTTTGAGTAATGAGGCTTTACAGATTAAATAATACGATAAGAACATCATCAACAATTGTAATATCGCTTACATGAACGTGTTTGTTAAAATATTCAGTACCAATCATTCAAGCTAGGAATCGTTTTATTTTTTCCTAAAAGTAGTCCAACCGCATTACTACCAACAACAACCCGCACCTGCCTATCGGTACCGACAACAACATTCCTCCATCCAATGGAAGAGGCCTCCATCAGCGAAGGATCGATTTTCGCATAGCAATATATAGATCAAGTGCATCAGGGCGGCTGCTTTTGCCGCACGCCTCGACCGAGCAATTCAAAGCAAGTGGATTTTCGCTCGCCAATCGCCTTGAAAACACAGGGCACTGGGTAGTGGATGGAGGCACGGCGGAGGTGGTGTATAATATCCAAATGGTAAACACCGCACAATCGCTCATAGTGTCTCCTCCCGTCGCATCGGTGCCACTTCTGGCTGACAACAGGGCTGGGGTTCATGAATAAATTTCTTCAAATTTACATTAATTGCCTACCCCGCCCGCGACGACGACCACCTTTCACGGTTGTACCGGTTGCTAAAACATGGGTCCCGCTTCCTCTCCCCCCGTCAGCCACATCCAACGGCAGTTAAACTTCAGTGGAAAGCTCCTCGCCGACGGTAACGGTGTGAACTTCAAATCATTGGTTGTTTAGACATCGGTTCCAAAAATAGGAACTGTCACACGCATCGGCATTCCGGTAGGATGATCAAAAACTCATCGCCATATTCAGGCATCTGAATCATAAACCTATTTACAATTCTAAAAGGTAATTTACATGCGAAAATTTTCGACTGAAAAAAAATGTTGACATTTCAAAACTGTTATGAAATCTAAGTTGGTAATGTGGAAAACTACACACTAAAACGAATGGATAAGTTTTTGGTTGGTCGTCTTCTTAAAAATGAGAAGCCGTCTTCGACTCATACTAAGAAATCGGAGAATTTAGAAAAATTGTACAGATTGTTCAATGTCAAATTGAACGTAATACACGTGAAAATATTCGAACCGCTCTAACTCACATAAGTTTGTAATAGCGCAAAACCACCAGCAGTTTTGTCTCATTATCTAGGACGCTTCACGACACTGCACAGTGATACCTTCCCATATAAAAGTTGGCAAAACCCCTAAACCATAATTTCATCAAAATATATTTAGATCATCTAATATATTTCAATCTAGATATTATACAGGGTTACGCAATGGAACCGGACACATTTTGTTCTCCAGTTACAGAAACCGACCACGATATCGAAAAGTAGAAGAATGAAGGATTTTTTTTTTGGTATAGTAGTTTTCCATCATGGAGCACTGGAGTGTTGCCCACCTCGATTTTATTTATAAGTCGTTTTTGGAGATTCAATCGTACGTTACAACTATACCTTACCTTACCTAACAGCTATTGTCATGGGGTGTATCAAGCATATGTCTCCACATAACTCGGTCCATGGCTGCTCGTCTCCAGCCACTTAAGGCACAGATGCTTCTGAGATCACCCTCCACTTGATCGACCCACCTTGCTCGCTGCGCTCCTCTTTTTCTTGTACCAGTCGGATTAGATTCAATATCCATTTTCACTGGGCTGTCGTCCGACATCCTTATGACATGTCCAGCCCATCGTAGACGTCCAATTTTAGTTGTCCGTACGATGGGTGATTCTCCTAGCAGCTGTTGCAATTCGTGATTCATACGCCGTCTCCACGTTCCGTCTTCAATCTGCACTCCGCCATAGATGGTCCTCAGTACCTTTCTTTCGAAAACACTGAGGACGCGTTGGTCCTCTGCCAACAAAGTCCAGGTCTCGTGGTCATAGAGAACAACCGGTCTAACGAGCGTTTTGTAGATGGTCAATTTCGTGCGTTGGCGTACTTTTCTCGATCGAAGGGTTTTTCTGAGTCCAAAGTACGCACGATTCCCTGCCAAAATACGTCTATGAATTTCTCTGCTGGTGTCATTATCGGGGGTCACCAGTGAGCCCAAATACACGAACTCATCAACCACCTCGATATCGTCACCGTCTATCAATATTCGTGGTGGGAGGCGTAGTGTTTTTTCTCTAGAGCCTCTTCCTCTCATGTATTTTGTTTTCGACGCATTTATGGCCAGTCCGATACGCCTAGCTTCAGCTTTCAGTCCGATGTATGTTTCCGTCATCTTCTCAAGGTTACGTGTCAACTATTCGTTAGTTTAAAACCCTGTATGAAGCAATATTCAATCCTCCTAAAAATGAGACGATATGGATTTTTGGTCAATTTGTTTCTTTACCAAATATTAGTTTCGAAATGCTGATCAACATTTCGACATTTTTTTTAAACATTATTTGGGTAGAACGGGCAAAATTATTCTTCGTTTAAGTATGTTAAGGTGTACCAGTTCAAATACACTGAAGTTTTTTTTTATGTGGGGGATACTGGTATAAAAGAATCGCAAAAGAAACTTTGAAAAGTCGTATTATAAAAAGCGCAAAACTTTGAAAATACTACAACTTTGAAAATTTGTACAAAAAAACAAATGTATAACTTTTATAATTCGCATTAAAAACGCAAAGCCAAGGAAACTTCTTTTGTCGTCAGATGTCTTAAAAATTCATGTAACGTCGAGATCTGGTGATTGCTCGGATTTTTTTTCTGTTGAGAATATCTACTTATCGACTTTTCATGCCAAATGTTTTAGAGCTACATGAAAAGTTGAGATCTGGTGTTATATCGAAAAGAAAAACTTTGAGAACTTCAAATTTTTTTCAAATCCAAAAATGGGTATTTTTCATTTTTTTTAAAGATTTTTTAAAGATACGAGTAACACCACACAGATAAAAATTTTGTTGTGAATTTACATTAATTTTTCTTGGACTCATTTGGAGCAGCATAATTGAATGGAAAGTTACTTTACAGTTTTTCTTTTTTCTATATAATCTGAAAGCAAAACCAAGTGTTTTTAGATACATAGTCTTGTTCATGGAAAAATTTTTGCATTCCAATGAGATGAGATTTTCTATTCAACTATTTCATAGTACTATCGATTTGCATGTCATATATTTTTTATTGTACAGATCTCGACGTTTCAGGCGTTTTATTTCCAATAAAAAAATAAGAAAATCGTTTACCTTGAAAATTCACAACCGAATGCACTCAAGTCTTTTTTGTTAGAGATGCGTACACACCTAGAAAAAAATCGTGTAAAATTACGTCTTTTGTGATCGACATATTCAAACGTCAAAAATAAATCATTTGTACAGCTGATATAAGATATATTTAATGCATTCTGGTATATTTTTAAGTACTAAAACATGTAAATCTACACACCTGCTTGAAAAGCTGGTGGGTGTGTTTGACACATATTTGAATGATTCTTGTAAAATTCAGTTATTTTACGAATTACGTTCTTATAAATTGAGTCATATGTGGATTTGTGTCAGCTGTAAACTCCACTTTTGCTGTGTACCGCATAAAAAGTTACATAAAAGAGCCGCATAACTAAGAGAATTTGCATAAAACACCGCAAAATTAAGGATACAAAATTTGTGTTGCAGATGCCTTAAAAATTCATAGAACATCGCAATCTGAAGGAAACCTGAAAAAATTATTGAAAAATATCGAGGGACTAAGAAAGGTCTTTAGATTTCCGAAATCAATTTTTCTTATGCTGAATGGTTAGAAACGCATGAAACATCAAGATCAGGTGTTATTTCGAAAAAAATCCAAGTCCCAGAGAGATGAGATTTTTTTAGAGATATCACCAGTTCTGAACGTTTTGTGCATTTTCAAGACAGAGCAAGAAAACCGCATAACTTTGAAAATTCCCAAACAAATCTGAATAAATTAAAAAATTTGCAAAAAACAGCGCGTAATTTTGAGAATTTGCGCTAACATAACGAATAACTTTGAAAATTCGCATAAAAAAGTTCCCTAAAATGAGACATTAATGTAATTGGTCCCGAATACACTGCAATCTTTTTTTATGTGGCTGATACGTTCCGTATGACTTCAAAAATTCCCATTAAAAAAAGTATGACATTAAAAACTCGCATAAAAATACCGCATTTTTGTGTTCGATTTGAACTTATTTGTGTTTTTCAGTCATTTTGTCTAATCGAAAATAATTCTTTGACAATTTTGGATACACTGAAGTTTATTGGTATTGATGATGGTGATCATTCACTCCATGATCGATATCATTCTGTGTTATCCCTGGAATTCGAAGAAACAGCAGAATTTCGACGATTATATCTCTTGTGCGCGGCGAACGGCGCATAAAATAAATCCTAAGAAGCGTTCCACTGTTTGTTTTGTGAGAGCACTTAAAGGGAAACACACACATTGAAATGCCTAATTCGTAAAACTGTGAAAATATGTATACGAGGAAATTTAATTAATTCATTTATTAAATAAAATTTCGACCACCAATTATCTAAACTATATAGTTTTAACTATTTAGAAAACAAAGACGTAGTCCTACGCCAAAAAACACATTTTCTTGAACTCACGATGAGAAGCATTTCAAATATCATTTTCAATATTTTGTTATGTGAACGCGTCAAACCTCATCTCACTGATAGGTGGACTAAGCATGGCTTTGTAAAAACAATTACTAGATAGGAAATCTAAAATTCGCTTGAAACGATCATAAGAATTATGTAATGCCATGACTCAAAATTGCTTCGGTAGCATATATTGTGATATTATTCCGAATGAACAATTGCTTCAGACTCTATCAAAATTGCCCAAATTCTATTTGAAAAATAGTTTAAATAACCAGCTCAATAACTAGGTCTAGGTTTTTGATTTCTTGAAAATTGCAATAGCAATAATGTTGCATATGAATAAAAAAATTTAATTCCGGATTTCTGCCACCTTCGGCATCACTGTGCGCTGTGTGAGTTCCGTACCAAAGTTGACTATGTTTCGTATCGGTGTGTGAGTTTCCGATTATGCCCATCTTCTCGAGTCCGGATCGGTCGGTTCCGTGTAGTAGGCAGAAGGACACAAAGTCACTGCGGAGTGTGGGATTTACATTTTTCTTTTTTTCAGTGGGATTTACATTTTTCTTTTTCTGTATGAAAAGTTAGTCACAGGCTACAGGCGTAATTCCACTTTTCACCAGTGTCACACTACATAAAACCGGTTTCATTTCGGAGACGGGAAAATGTGGTGAGAGCAACATGATAAAAAATCAAATGCGTCATCATCACCACGGGAAATGCTTTTTCACAGAACTTTCTAGTTCTCTGTTTGCTATTGCTTGAGGAGTTCTTGTTGTGAATATCGAAGGATGTAAACAACAGTACACTCCAGAATAGGAAATACTTGTGCTAGAGGGAATTATAAAGCAACAACAGCATCTATGAATCAATTTAGTATTGGGTTTCGAAAAAGTGCTAAATCGATCTACACGACAATTTATAAAAGATCGTGACAAATTGTGAGGTTTTTCTAGACTATTGCTTAAAACAAAGGCGCTAAGTTGTAACTTCAAACACTGATCTTTGAAATACTTACTCGGCGAAGCAGGAATCGGAACGAATTGTCTCAAATGGCACGTTCCCCTGGTTATTTAGTTCTTGTTACTCGACGATGATTCCGAATTATGCAAGGATTATTGGACGCAGACAATATTTAAAAACAAATGGTGGATTAAACGTTAGTCGCTATGCCATGGGTAAGATCCAGAAGGTAGGAAAATGGGTTTCTCATGAGCTGAACGATGGGCAACGGAGAACGAGAAATTTACTTTCTTGGCGTGAAACGAAGTGTTTCATGTACCAGATCGTGACAAAAAATGAGAACTGGTTTTGTTTCGAGAATCCCAAGCACAGAAGATCATGAGTCGACTCTGACCAATCATGTAATTTGTGAAGAGAACAATACTGTGCTTTTGATGGATTCAAAAAGGTTCAAATAATACATACAAATTAGCCTGAAGATAATTGATTAGTCGAAGGCCTGAATTTTAATTGAATGGTCGAGCAGCAACACAATAGACAAAGTTTTTTAGATAAATACAAATGAACAAAAAATCATCCTTCGATGTAAGTTAGCAAAAGTGGACGAACACAGTCCGATTTATATAATTAGTTTTAAATAGTTTATACGTTACTCTTACGCCCACTGGATATGTTGTTTTACGGTCCATCAACCATTTGTTATTTGATACTATCACCCATGTAAGAAAGCTGCTTGAACGAAACAAATACGAACCTATTACTATTCTTGATAATGGACAAGTGTCAATTATTGTGTTTCCCTTGCAAATTAAAAAAAAAGATAAATAAACTTTTCCAAAATTGTGTATTTTTTCGTAATTATTTTCGAAGAAATCTGTTTTGAGTTTTGAAAATTTCATGTCTAAATGGGATTCGATTAGCGGCTTCATTTTGAGAGTTACAATACTCCGGAAAATTGATGGAATACAAAATTTACAGTAAGCAGTTCTACATAAACTGCTAATACACCGATGAGTCCAAGAAGAAACGAAAAATAATAAATATAATTATGTGCACTTATCACAAACCTAGGTGGTACAAGAATACTTGAATAAAATTTGCTGCTTACTACAGCAACTTTATTTAAAAAAAGAAAACGATTATTCAATAATATATATTTTCAATAATATATATCCCAGAAACGGTGGGTCCGATCGATTTGGTGTCTTCTGTAATGTTTTAGGTAATTATAAGGACCATGTAAAAGAAACTTTTTTGTTTTTATTTTTGTTTTAAAAATATCATTCAAAATTCAAATATTTTGAAAAAAATAATTTTTTGATTATTTTTTGATATGTTGCAGCTGAAGTCAAGAATAAAATACTGTTCAATTTATAGAATGGAGAAATAATATTTGAAAAATGCTACATATTTTCAAAATAACGTAAATTTTTAAAAATCAAGTAAAAACTTCTTTTGCCATGGGCCCCAATTGACAAAACAAAAATTTCCAACAGGTACATTTTTGTATCAGGTGTACAACTTTGCTTCCGCCGTTTTCCGATAGGTGGCTGTACCGGCTGAGGCTGGTTAAAATACATAGATGAGAATGCCTTTAAAGTGAGTGTGTACAGTGCCTAACGAATTGTCATCGCCGTTTCAGTGACAGTTGTTCTTGTTTTAATATTATTCACGCTCGAAAATGTGTGTTTATGTGCCCAATTCTCGCCATTTGCGGGAAGTTTTACTTTTCTGTTACAATTCGAGAAAAAAAAATGCAACTGAAGCGCATCGAATGCTTTCAGAAATTTACGGTGATGCTGCTCTGAGTAAAAGAACGTGTCGGGAGTGGTTTCAACGTTCTGAAAATGGTGATTTTGATGTCGAAGACAAACATGATGGAGGAAGAGAAAAAACCTTCAAAGATGAATAACAATTTACTATGAGCTCTTAAAACCGGGTGCAACCATCACAGGAGATCGCTACCGAACGCAACTGATGCGCCTTAGTCGCGCGCTAAAAGAAAAGCGGCCACAGTATCAAGAGCGACATGACAAAGTCATCCTCCAACACGACAATGCTCGGCCTCACGTCGCAAAAGTGGTCAAAAAGTACCTGGAAACGCTGAAATGGGAAGTCTTGCCCCACCCGCCGTATTCCCCAGAAGTCGCCCCTTCTGACTTCCACCTATTCCGTTCGATGGCACACGACCTGGCAGATCAACATTTTCAATCCTTTGAAGAATTGGAAAAATGGATTGCTTCATGGATAGCGTCAAAAAAGGACTCGAGCCGGGATCCGAAAATTTCTGGAAAGATGGGAGAAAGTTGTCGCTAGCGTCGGACAATACTTTGAATAAGACATCTGTAAGCACTTTTTCGCAATAAAGCTTTAGATTTTGGAAAAAAACGGCGGAAGCAAAGTTGTACACCTAATAAGATTAGGAAAAATATAACAACAGGCTTACCCTCAGAAAATAACAGGTATATTTAAATCAGAAAACTGGAAAACATATTTTCTGATTCTCTACGAAAAAATATATAAATTTTTTCTAAGAAATTTTATGAAAGAATATTATTCAAAAATTTCCATTATTTTGCAAATATGTAATTTCTTCAATTCATCCTTTTTAAAAATTTCACAGTATTTTTCTGGACTTCAGGTACAATGTAATACGTTTTTTGAGATAGTTGAAGTTTTATTGTTATTAAAAAAATTTTTTCAACGGAACTATTTTTTTTACATGTTCCTTCTACCAAAAACATTGCCGAATATACTGATTCGATCGGACCCACCGTTTCTGGGATATATTTAATTGAAAATTTTTAAGGTATTTTGGTTTAGTTCCTTCTCAAAAGTGAGGCTAGAGTTAAAATGCCAAACTGATAATGCAAATTGGTTCGTTTGACCATAAATAACGCTTATGCAAAATTTGAGCCAAATCCAAAATACAAGAAAAACTCGACCTTCGATTTCGTATGGAATTGCTCAATGACGAATATTTTTTTTAAAAATCGTTTCAAAACATTTTTTTGATGAACATTTAGGGGTTTTGTTGGTTTGTGCAAAAAGCACATATTTTGTTTCTATTTCTTCGCGTTTCGCTTTCGGCTCATCAGTGCTTAAAGCAGTTCAAACTGAACTGCCATCTCGTGCCTAGCAGTTCAACTTAAACCGCTAAGCAGACGCAAAGTTTGCACTACTTATGCAACCCTCAAATAATATTGCACAAGTGCTATATTATTTCTGACGTCTCAGGCGTAAACGAGTGACGGCTTATTATTTTTTTGATGCCAAACATCCTAGAATTTAAAATTTTTTGAAAAAAAAGTGATTTTTCAAGAGATATCATAGTTTTTAAAATTAATCACCGGACGGCACCTTTTACCCATATCCTATTTAGCTACAAATTTGCATAGTGACTTTTTTGAGGTGCTTAAACTTTTGAGTACTACCGCCTTACGAAATTAGAGATGATCCCAAAATATTGGTACCCTACTGTGCAATGTGTCAACTAAATTAAACTCGCTTGAAAGCTACTATTGGGCCATTGATCAAGTTTGAAGATCAAATAGCTGTGACTTCTGATTCCGGAGATAAAATAGTATAAGTGACATAACCAACAAAACGGGTTGTCTTTTTACCGTTTAATTTTCTCAGAGATGACTGAATCGATTTTAACTAACTTAGGCTCGTATGAAAACTACTATTGGTTCGTTGAACAAATTAAAGTTGAAATAGTTGCCATCGGCGGTTCCGGTGATATAATGGCATAAGTGGCGTAACCGCCAAAAAGCACTTTACTTCTTTTCACTCAATTAACCTAGGCTTGTTTGAAAGCTACTGTTGGGCTATTGATCAAGTTCAAAAATCAAATCGCTCTGATTTCTGGTTCCGGAGATATATACAATACAATAAGTGACGTAACCGTCAAAACGCACTTATTTTTCTTACCGCTCAATTTTCTCGGAGTTGGTTTAACCGATTTCCACAAAGTTAGGCTCGTTTGGAAACTACTATTGGTTCATGAAACAGATCAGAAGTTCAAATGGCTGTCACTTACGGTTCCGGTGATATAATGGCATAAGTGACGTAAACGTCAAATCTCATTACCTATCAATTTTCTTGTATGTTGATTAACCGACAGCAGATGATCGCTAATTGGCATTTCAATCGCTCTGGAAACTTAATTAGGGTCGACTTGGGCAAAATATACGGCTATTCATAAATAATGCTTATTCATGATAGGTATGCATTCTGAAAGCTACGCTCTGATTGATTTACAACAGATAAGCTTTCAGATTGCAGATATAGAGCTATTTTGGTGCTCATAAAAGGCTATTATACTGCTACTACCAGTGCTCACTGGTTACCTGGGTAAAATCGGGCTGTGGGTCGATTCCGAGAATTATGTGGCTGACATTTCAAGTTTCGGAGATATAACCGTACAAATGACGTATAATTATTACAGATAGTAACCTATGATCACGTTCAAAGGTATTGTTTTTGAAACGCTTGATCTGAGAAATGCTGTCGAATATATCACACAAACGTTGAAGCGCGCTTTTGTGAACTACCCGAAACAATCCGAATAAATTAGTGTCAGAAACTATCTCATTTAAAAGGCAAAGCATATTTCAATGAGATTGATTCGTTTTTGATTTTTGATTACTACATACAAAAGTGACCGCATGTATTCAACTGTAATACACAAAGAACTTCTTTTGAATAAATGCTAAATGTTTTCCTTTATGTTTCGTGCCTTCGTCTTCGACTCTATTCAGTTCGGAATGAACTGCTATTATCACTTATCTTTGAACAACTTGAACTGATAAGCAATCGCAAAGTTTACTCTACTTGAGAACCATGTTTCTCGTGTGAGAAGAATATAACGTACATTTCAACCGTGTTTGTAACGAATTGTAAATAAGAAGCGTATATTTGATACCTAAAAGACAGCTTAGAACATAAAAATTATATGCAAGCAACATCGATCTAATCTGAAAAGAGTGAAAAAATCGTTTCATAATTTTCAATTTGCCTGAAAATTTAACTAAGTTACTACACCCAGCGAGAACATTCGTGTTGGCATTCCAAATGTAAGCAAATTTTCGTTTACGGTTAATTTACTCATTCAACAGCTGCTTCGTTTGATGGACCACCAAAATGGTGGAAGCAATCATAAAACATCCCACTTCTGTTACACCGAAAGAGCACCAGTGAAGTCGGGTTCATTTTTCTCATTAGGGTTCGAATAGTTAAAGAAGTCGAACGTTTCCTGGAGGCATCACTGCCTCTCGTCGGGAGGCGAGCGTCTCGAAGAAATTTAATCAATTCAATTTCACAATCCACCGCACAGCTCTAGCAAACACGAGTTCTAGCTAACTCCTCCAGCAACTTGCGCGCAAAATCGAAACTCACAAACCGCTTCTAGCAATAATAATCTCAATTTTCACTAAAATCACCTTTGTTGACCTTTCCCCACCGCCGAAATGTTGTTCTGGTTTTTTGGTTTGTTTACACAACTTTGTGATACTGTGTTTGCCCATATGACGATCATCCTCACTCATCATCATCATAAACATAATCATCACCATCTTCTTTATCATCTCTTCCATTTGCTTCACATACCTAACAATATATGTGCATGTGGTTGTGCGTGGACGCACTACCAAACTACTATCAAACCACATTGATTGACCCAAATAACAGGCGACACTAATTGATTCTGTTTTCTTTTCTTTTTTTCTTTTTCTTGCCATCTGCCAATTCTTTGTCTCTTCTGCAGCTCCACAGGATCGAGTATGTGCATAGTCGTCATTTAATTTATAGAGATGTAAAACCAGAAAATTTTCTAATCGGTAGAAGTTCAAATAAACGTGATAAAATTATACATATAATAGGTAAGTAATTAGTTTAGTTAGCATAGTAATTGGAGGTTTCTGATAGCATAATTACGGTCATTATTTACATCGGACAACACTATAGCAGCTTATGTACCTCAATTGGAATCGGTTGGATAATATGTTTCCGGTACGACGAATCCCACGCAAAGTCAGTAATGGTTCTATTCTACCCGTTTCTGTCTCCTTGTTTCCATTCCTCCCAAACAGTCTATTTTTCGATTACACCACCCGCACCATGGGGCCGGTCGGTCGGCTCGTCGGTAGCAGCATCCATTCGACCCACGGCAAGCAAACATACCGAAAACCATAATAAAAAGCAACAACAAACATCCCACATCTAACTTAGCACATCGCGGTGTGCGCATGTGTCGGTAAAATCATACCATACGTAAAGATAGAAGCATGCTTTCCCGTGAGTTACCGTTCACGCGAGTGCCGATGAACATTCCATCTGCGAGTATGGTTTTCTACCGTCACATCATAGCTTCTCCATGTGAATTTCTCGAGAGAGAAAGAGAGAGAGAGAGAAACACCGCTCCCGAAATCTATTTTTAGAATGTCCCGGCACTGGCAACAACAGCAGCAACTCGCTACCAATGTGAAGGGGAACGCAGTGAAAACGGATGAACGTGTTTCGAGAGAATCAATTTCCTCTCTCTTTTACTTTACCCGTTGGCGCTAGCTGTGTCTACGCTTGGTTCGAATGGTTGGGTTATTTTTGCTTCTCGGTGCTACCGCCGGTCGTTGCTTTAGAATGTGCTTCTAGCGCTCGCTTTCCGCATGTCCCTTTGGCGCAGCGGATAGCGCGTTGGACTTCTAATCCAAAGGTCGTGGGTTCGATCCCCACAAGGGATGCAATCGGTGGATATTTTTTGTAGATGGGGATTTTGTAGGCGAGAATGCATCACTTTTTTTTCGATTCGAATCATTTAGGGGTATTTATGTTTCGTAGAAAGAAGCCAACCTAATGACTTAAAAAAGAATCTTATTAAAATGATGCTTCTTTTTTTGACTGTTTTTACTGGATGATGTTTCGTTACTTCATTTGATGAGTTCAGTTATCCAGCTTTTTTCCTTTGATTGTGTGTTGATTAATTAACTGGAAAGGCAATGAAAGCCACTCTATTTTGTAGTACCAAGCATACTTCAAATTAAGCTAATGTGCTTCACAAAATGCTCAACAGAGGCAACTTTAGAGAGACTAAAAAAATGCGATGATTTATTTAGATGACTCAGATTGTCTTGCATTCGTATCCTTGTAATGTTATTCAAGGAAATATACAATTTTCATATAATCTCTTGTTTTGTGCAGCAAGACGGAAAATAGCTTGTATACGTACAGTTATTTTAGAAACTTTTTCTAGCCAAAACGCATAGATTGTTTGCGAATGAGAAAATTGACGATTAGATTCTTTCATAGTAATTGACCCTACCCATCCAGAATTTTGTATATGACTGTCTACTTTTCAATTCTATTATCTACTGGATTTAGTTATGCCCATTAGGAAATCATTTGCTTCCACGAAACTGGGAAGCAAGTGACCGGGAATATCGGGAAAACCGGGAAAAAGTCGGGAATTTGGTTTTACCGGGAAAAACCGGGAAAAAATCGGGAATTTTTGAGCAAATCCGGAAAAAAATTTACTAGTCCTTACCTTAGTAACGATTTTAAGCATCATGATTTTCCTGATACAACAAATGAAAAGATGAAGGCCATTTTCTGTTTGAACTAGAAGTTCAGTACAAGTTTTGAAACTTCTTCTTGGCCCTCACAGGTTCAATAGTACACAATCCATTGAAAATGAAGTCAACAACTTAGCAATTTTAATTCAATAAGCGTTTTCTTAGTTGGCATCAATAACAGCACAATGAATGCTAATAATGAAAAACAAGGATAATTTGGATACTTCTGCTGGATTTCTATTAAATCTTGACAAATATTAGAAAAGATTCCAAGTGCAAATGACAGTTTCTCTTTGTTTATTTTCTCTTTCAATTATTACTGTATTTTCCAAAAAAAAATTAACAGCACATCGAAAGTTGATAGTTTCAGTCGTTATTCTATGCAAAGTGTAAGATAGAAGGATTGCCTATAGGACCATAATAATCGAAAGAAAGAGTAAAGAAAGGGGAACTATCATTTGCACTTAGGATCTTTTTTAGTGTTTTTCTTCAAATTTCAGAATAAGTATGCATAATGGTAAAAGTAACATCATGTAACATGTTTGACAATTTTTTTAAAAAATCTTAGGGGCCGTGTTTTTAGTTGCCAGCCGATAAATTCCTCTAATTTCACTAAAATTTGTCTCAGTAATGTCAAATTGTGACAATACTTGTTTAGTAATCTTGGTATTGATTTCAATAGGATTCACAAAATCGACAAAGCTGTCGACTTTCATTTTATCCACCGTTTGCAAGAAGTATTTGATTTCCTTCTTTGACAGCTGAAATTGGTTTTTCAGAGTTCGTAAGAGCCTGTTCAGTGTCGATGATAGGACACAAATTTAGATCCTCTCTGTCACTGGAGGCATAGATTGTTGTTGTTTTTCGAAAGTGACAAGCGTACATTTTAAGAATTCTAGAAGGATTTGGTTCTCTCGCCAACTCTGAAAGAATATCGTATATGTTGTTAGTAATGGTCTCTCGTCTTCATGTGCACCTTGTGCACTGCACAACTGGTCAAATAGGCTCTGTGAGAAATTGTATGCACACATTCAGAAGAGGCTTCAGTGCCTTATGCTTAAAAACAAATGTCTCAGTTGCAACGTCGAAACGGTTCTGATATCATACCGTATAAGCTGTGCACAACCCGTAAATTTTGTCACGAGACGCCACTGGTTGTTAGAAGTAATCGGGTTTGAGGGAGGAGTGTTGTGTTTTAGTTCATTCATTTTTAATTTTTACCCTTATACTATACCAAACTAAAAAAAATTGGAATACATTAGAGGGTCAGTCCGCGTACGGTCCAAAAGAACTAGTTTTCCTCGAAGATGGAGTGAACTGGAGTTCTTTATTGAAGAATGACAGCTCACTATTCTTCTCAATCGAATAGTCTTCCAAAGCGTTTGCTGGTTTGAGGAATCTGGTAGAAGTTCGCAAAAGAGATTTATTATTGGTAGAACACATGCAAAAAGACATTATTATTATTGAATCTGTTAACTACAAAATATAATTTAAAGCTCTCATATTATTTTCGAAGAAACATACAAAGTTTCAGAAAAACGAAAGAACGGTTCAATAGACCTAATTCTTTCGGTACAACTATCAAGTTTTCAACAGTTCTTTGAAATAAACGGTTTTGTTCATTTCTAGAATACACTCTTAACTTGCATAAGTTTTAAGAAGGACTGATTTTCCAGATAGCCTTTAAAAGACTGATTCAGTGGTAGTCTTGAAAAAGATTGAATAGTTCGAAAAATATTTATTTTATTTTAATTGTAAGACTTTAAATTTAATTTTTCATTATTTGGTTTTCAAATAACTGATATTTCTGGAAAACTACAAAACACCACCAATAATCGTCGAATATGATGTGAAACCTGCGCTTAAGGTGAAATGTAGCGGAATGCGAAAATCGCGTTTTCGATCAATTATTCAAAAACTAGACCGATTTTCGTAAAACCAAAAACACTTAAGTTTTCGAAATCAAATTTATCATAACTAAGTATTCTTAGAATTTTGAAATTTTGCTTTGCCGAGCCGTAATTGGTTTTTGAAATGTATAAACGGTCACTGTTCCGTCCCACGGGGATGATTTTAGAACTGAAAAGTAGTGTTTGTAGCAGAATTTCACAAAGAATCTGAAAATGCAACTCAAAATTATAAAAGTTTAGCTAAAACAACCGAAAATTAAAAAAGTTTACATAAACTTTTCTGCATTTATTTATAATACTCATTTATAATACTAATAATGTCCAACTCTGTTGAATTCAATGCATTGATGTTGCTGAAGCAATAATGCTTGGCAGTGTAATATCGTAAAACAGGTATTATTTTAGATTGCAGTAATTTTTATAGCAAAGCTAAAACTTCAACATTGACAAGCTACTGAATGAAATGAATACAAGCCAAGTATTATCGTTCATTAATTTGGTATACAAACAAAGTGATAAACATTGAGGGTGAGCTTCGAGCCAGTCAGCATGGAAAACTTATTGGAATTCATTGGTTTTTCAATTATTATGAATAAAATGAATCAACGCTTGATTTTGCTTTCAAAGTCGATTGAATAATAATGAACTACGAAATAACTTTATATTCAATTTTCTCTTGTCTTCAATCGTTCTTTTGAAGGAGAATCCATGCTTGCTACTAAACTCAGGCATATACATGGTTAGCAAGTTAGTCAATACATATACATATAACCTCATGTTAATCATTCATAATTACTCATGATTTATAGCCCTAGTGTAAGAGTAATCACTAACAATAATGATTGAATTAGCATATATTCAATGTGTGAAGAATTCAAAAATCCATTATGTCCAGTCTTTTTTACAAGCCAGTATAACGAGAGGTAAGCCCACTGCGCTCAATCATTGAAAAAAGTTCTTGTTTCTATGTGTCCGTTTTTCTTGGTACGCTTTGTGCGACGGTTCGTTCAACTGAAGCGGATAAAATTTTGCGCGCATTTTATGACGCTTCATTTCACCTTAAGAGCATTATTGGAAAAAGCAAAAAGTTTAAAAAAAATTGTGGAGTGGATAGCTTATTTTCGATACACTACTTATGATATATCATACGTTTAAATGTGAAAAACAATTTTTTATTGTTTAACTTTTATTTTTAGAATTTCTCTACAGAAATAACTATTTTGAACCTTTGGCAACGGTTTGTCAAAAGATGGAAGTATTACCTATGTTTTCGAACATAAGATTCACATGAATATGTTGCTTACTTTTCTTTGTTCATTTGTGTGAACAAGGCAAGGTTATAATACAAATAAAACAATGACACTTGAGAACAATGTTATTGAAGACTGTCCCAGAAAATATGGACGCAACCAAAAACCGCTGCCATTTCGCAATGGTTCAGAATCTGTCAATTTTTATGGCTGCGTCCTGTTGTTTACACACTTCTCTAATCACTTGTGCAGTTGTTTATTCGTTTTCATTAGTTTGTTTCGAAATGCGTGGACTTTCAGCAGAACAACGTCGAAAAACTGTGTATAAATGGTGCACAGAACGCGGACTGTCACTGAGAAAGATATCAAAAATGGAAGGAGTAAATGAAAAAGCCGTGCGAAATGCAATCAGGAAGTTCGGTGAGGATAACACCTTTGAGGATAAACCGAAAACGGGTCGAAAAAAAGGTCCTGCTAACCCTCAGTTGGATAAACGTATTTCAGTATACGGCGTTCGAGCAAAAGAAGGAGGTTTCAGTTCGGGATGTGGCCAAAAAAGTGAGCACTTCGCAGTCAAATGTTCTTCGTGTTAAAGAACGTTTGAATCTTCGAACCTATAAGAAGCAGAAACAACCAAAACGTAGTCCGAAACAAGAAGCATCGATCAGGCCGAGAATTCGAAAGCTGTACAATACGATTCTTGCTGAAAATTTAAACTGCATAATCATAGACGACGGAAACCTACGTGAAACTCGATTACAAATCCTTGCCGGGACCACAATATTATACGGTGCGAGAAGAGCAAGTGTTAAACCAGTCCGAGACATCGATTGAAGTCGAAAAATTTGGTAAGAAAGCTATGGTCTGGCAAGCAATTTGTAGCTGCGGTAAGATTTCGAAACCCTTCATCACCACTGCTTCAATGAACAGCGAAATATACATCAAGGAATGTTTACAAAAACGACTTCTACCCATGATTCGAAGCCACAAAAATCCTGTTGTCTTCTGGCTAAATCTTGCTTCTTGCCACTACTCGAAATCAACGGTAGAATTGTATACTACCAAAAATGTAACTTTCGTCCCAAAAGACATTAATCCACCAAATTGCCCACTACTTCGACCAATTGAGGAATTTTGGGCATTAACGAAGGCACATCTTAGGAAACATGTCTCGGCAGCCGAAACCATTCAACAGTTCGAAAAATATTGGAAAAAAGTGTCAAAACTTGTCGCCAAGAAGTCTGTACGGAATTTAATGAGGAACGTTCGCAAGAAGGTGCGCCAGCTAGTCTACAATGGCTAAGTAGCAAATTTTGAGAATAGTATTCTGTTGTTGTAGTCTAATATTATCAGTATATCGAATGAAATTTGAATATCTAACACTTGTGAATTATTTACAGCGAAATCAAAGTGCGTCTATAGTTTCTGGGACAGTCTTTATACAAAGAAATCAGAAGTGTAAACTATCAACTAGTGCTCTAGTAAAGCTGTTAGGTATTAAACTTCTAAAGTAAACACGTATTAAAATTCAGAAAGTTTTGCGTATGATATATCATATGATAGGACATAATGGGTTAAAAACGATAAAGCATAGCCGCATTAGACCTTTCAAAATTGCAGTGAAATTAGAACAATTTCTATTAAGCAGCATGTTGATCTGTTATGCCAAATGACCATTATATCAAATGATCGTTATGCCAAATAACCATTATGCCAAATAACCATTATGCCAAATAACCATTAAGCAAACGGGGTTATGCCAAACGTGGTAGCCAACATCAGAATGTCATGAAATTTAGAAAGATTTCTTCTAACGGAAACTTTGTTGATAACGCCATCTTTTTATCAGATCCGGGATTTATTAATCCACGTGTTATTCAGATCTTCTAGTAGTAGCAGGGATTACTTTCTCCCGTGTGATAACGGTGGAGATGTAATGGTGCCTAAAAAAACGTGTATCAGACTAACATTCTTCCTCTTGTTTAGAAGAACAGCCTTCAGTCGATGTAGACATCGTTATTGACCATTTAATCAAAGGTTTAGACTGAGTATGCACAGTGAACATTATTTACTTCTTCCAAGCATCGTGCATTTTCACTCATTCAATCACCAAGTGCAATTATGGGCGACCAACTTCAGCTTAGCTCAGTTGGTTGTTTAATCAAATACCTTCATTTCGGCTAAAGTTTCTTTATGTGTCCGAAGTCTAAGTATTCTATACTTTGTCTCATTGTGCAGAAAAGATTTTCCAAATATCTTTTAAAACTTGTAATCTTACAATCAATGCCCACTGTCTCAACATTTCTGTTTATTTAAACTTTGCACTCATCCATCGGTTTCGCAAACAATAACAAACTTTATAAAGTGCAAATAAAGTATCCATTTGTTTTCGCACCTAAGCTTGAGGCCTGTCGAATTCAGTAAGTGCCGATGCGGCAGACGCTATTTTTAGTACAAATCAGTATTATTGTTTGCTTTCCCAATTTGCGCGGTACAAGTCTGATCGAATTTGTTCGCCAAATGTACACTTCGGTTTGTTTATTATTTACATTGGATGATGTTTTGCGCTACTCAGACATGTTGCCCGCCTAGTATATTTACTGTCCGAAGCCTCCTTCAACCGACCAATCACTAGGAATTGTCAATTTTGTTTCATGGGTTTTAATTCTTTATTTCTTTTTTTCCTCGCAGATTTTGGTCTCGCCAAAGAGTATATTGACTTAGATACGAATAAACACATACCATATCGAGAACATAAATCGCTAACGGGCACGGCGAGGTACATGTCGATCAACACGCATATGGGCAAGGAACAGTCCAGGCGTGACGACCTGGAGGCGCTCGGTCACATGTTTATGTATTTCTTAAGAGGTTCACTGCCATGGCAAGGTCTGAAAGCCGACACACTCAAAGAGCGATACCAAAAAATTGGTGATACGAAACGGGCGACACCGATCGATGTAAGTACTTTGGTAGCCTTATCTCGTCGATTAGTATGCGGTGGCGGCTACCGTCGTTAGTTGCTCAATAAACACGGATTTCCGATTTATGTTTATCGTTTTCATTCGAACGCTTTTCTTCTTTTTAGGTGCTGTGCGAGGGACACCCGGAGGAATTCGCGAAATACCTGCGCTACGTGCGGCGGCTAGACTTTTTTGAAACACCTGATTATGATCACTTACGGAGATTATTTCAAGATTTATTCTATTTTAAGGGTTATGTAGACGACGGTGAATTCGATTGGACCGGGAAAACGATGGTGAGTTTCATTTTCCTGTTGATTTCCGTTGATTTGTACGCTGCTCTCGAGTTACAATTTAAAGCATGAATCTTTAGCCCCTGATGAAAAAAGAGAAGCAATTGGTTCGAGAATCGAAATTATGACGTACCGCAACAGTCCGGTAGAAAATTCCAAGTGGAATTCGAACCCAACCCCTTTCAAGCTGCCGAAGCCAAATTTTGTCAAGAACCTGTGAAGCTAAATCTATTGTGCTCAAATTTTTTTTTGTTACCACTCTCTATTCAAATATAAGTAATGCCTTTTCTTAATCGGCAGCGATGTGGTTTTGGACTTTGCTACAATCTTGATCTACTTATTCTCCCACTCCACTCGAAAAAGGTCATTTACAATACTGTGGTTGAGTTTTTGGCAGAAAACATTATTTCTCACTCGATTACTAACAATTCGACGATAAAGTTTATTGGTTTCGGGAAGGCCCTAAACGGAGTCGCAACTAAAGAAAAACGCTTTCTCATGTTCCAATTATTCACATTGTTTCTTTCAATTCGTAAAGCCATCTAACTTCTACGTGATGCGACAACTGCGAAACGCTCCACCGTCTCACATTGCCAAGACGAAGTCGGCCAAGGTGATGAGAATTCAGTAGTTCAAGGCTAGATAAACGCAAGTGGTGTAGCTGGATTAGAGTGCTAGAAAACTGTGTAGTTGGGGTTTTTTGAAATCGATTTTTCACTAGATCGAATGTGCGACTGTCAGACGCATTCCTTTAACTGACTCCATGAATCCTTTGTCGAAATGAATTTCAACATTGTCCCGATAATTCTTTGACACTGCTACATTAGTTTGAGACACCATATTTTGTGTTCCACGTAGGCTAGTTTGTTGTATTCCAAGTTGTGGTTGGGTTCCAGTGTTCTTTTGAAATGTTCAAAATATACGCCAGGTACGCCAATCGCTGAAAATATGATTTTGTTCTATTCAATCAAATTTCATTCCGTAATTACCAATTGTAATCGAATTTCCGTTTTCCATTTCTCGCCCCCAGTCAACCCCAGTTGGATCGCTGCAAACCGGCCACGAAGTAGTTGTATCACCAAACAGAGAAAGACACACACCTGTAAATAAGGTACTTGAATCAAGTTCCAAGTTTCGATGTTGTAGCATTTTATAACCATAATCGGCGAACCATAGTTTACTAATACACCAACAACATTTCGATTAACTCGAACCCAAATCCCCAAGTCCTTAAAATATAGCACTGGTAACTAAACAAAAAAAAATACAAAACAAACAACATTGTGTATCATTTTATTTTTACTATCGTTTCGACTATCATTTTACTTGAGGCATATTGAACTGAATGTATGTATGGCATAAGTCTCTCCCCATCGTTGCATTTGTTGATAACTTCGCTGTATAGCAAAGTGCAGACTAACTATCATGTTCACTGCAAGTACCCAAGAACCCGTACACCTCTGAACTGCATGTGTGTGCATATGTACGAAGAAACAATCTACATTACCATTCGGAGTTTAATTTTTCACGTATCGAAAACGTTTCTAAATGTCGATCTCCTCTGCCGTTGCTACCTTTTTACAGGATGGAGATTTTTTCAGTTACTATGACGAAGACCTGAATGATGAAACTCTACAGATTATACAAGAGGTTGGGAAATGTGTCCTGTTTCCACCTAGAACCGCTCTCGCTCGAACTTAGTTGAAGCTAGGATCACTCCACATCCATGTTTTGTTAAGAGAAAAAAAGTAGTAAAAGCTCAAGTAGTTGTAATGCTAAGTGATCTTCGACTTTCCTTCCTAGAGAAAAATTTTTCATAGCAATCGTTAAACGTTAATTAGACCGGAAAAGATAAATAAAATGATATTTTCAGATAACCAAATATGATATATCAATATTGATCACTCTTGGAAATTCAATTCAAACCGAATAAGACTTCACAGTTACATTAGAGTGCCTATAACCAGAGTGACGACATCTCATCCGTAATGCTGGCAACAATTAAAAACATTCCATTAGCTTTACATTGAATTGACAGGTCGTTTGCTCGTTTGGAACTGGTAGCTGTCATTCCAAACGAACAGCGTTCGCCACTCTGATTATAGTCACTGTAAGTTACATCATCTCGTGACGAAAAAGGTTCAGGAATCAGAACAAATTGGCTCAAATGGCACGTTCCCCTTGATATGTGGAGATTTGTGCCTTGCCATCAATTTGTTTTTAGCACCATTTTCCCGATATATAAGAGGGAAGAATTGAAAGGAAATGGTAAGGGTTGGACTAGGAGGATGGGGAAAATTGACGACACAAAAACACAAAAGCAGAAGTAAATTCTGCACCCCTAAGGGATGCTGAACAATCTGCTGGGGATCACATTTAGGGGAAGCAGAAGTCAATTCTGAACCTCTACGAGGTTCTGAACAGTCTGCTGTAAAACCTATTTAGGTTTGTTACTATGTGCGTTTCTGATGAACGATGCATAGTTAATAAAACCTCCAACCCCCGAGAGGATTTAGAGATCTTACGAAAGCGACACCATTCTGCACTCCCGGAAAAATGCAGAACGATTCGCAGTATGTACGAGCAGAAGTAAATTTGGCACCCCCTAAAGGATGCCAAACAATCTGCTAAACCCTATTCAAGGTGAATACAGAAGGGATTCATTCACTCCAGGAAGAACGATGAACACTTCTGACTATAGCTCCTTACCACATTGGGTGAGAAACGAAAGAATATCCATGTATGGAGAACCAAAAACCCGGATACGTAGCTGCGTCAATGCGGGACAGTTACATATCAGATGATATGAAGTACCATAATCGCATTCACACAAATCACACGAATAATACTCAGCACGTTGAATAGTAGCCATGTGATAATTGAGTTTGCAATGTCCACACGAAGAACCCTTCGATCATAAAATTGCGATATCGCAGTTTTTGATTTTTGCGATAGTTGATTTAACTAATTTCTTTTTGATTCAACCAATATGGTTTTTGATTTGCATATATTCAAGTAGTTGAAAAATATGTTGTTTTGAATGCTGTCAAATGCCGGACACAGTTGAAAGCAAAACAATAATCGCAATGCAAAATCAATAACTTTTTTTGTTGAAATCTTTTCGCGTCGCTTCAAAATGTCAATGAAAACAACATCGATGAATAAAAAGTTTGGTGAAATTGTGTCCATTCGATTTGAGAAATTTATGATTCCATAACAAGTGTTTATCTAACAGCGGTGTTGTGATAAAGTTAACGTTGTTTAAGATGAAAAAGATTTGGTGACAAGTTAGAAAATGTTAATGAATGATCATCTCGTTATCTTTCAGGTATGCTCAAAAATTTTATGCTTCAAATTCGATCATTGATTTACTTCCAGCAGGCTGTTTTACTTCCAGCTGTTTGATACCGATGATGATGTTCATGCATTAGCAATAAAAAGCTTTTTGACATGAATTTAATTTATAAAAGTAACAGGAGCGAAGGGTTTCAAACACACAGAACGCGTTGCGATTGAATGGCGCGCTTGAATTGCCGTCGCAAAATTCTAATTCCCAGTGGTTGATGCACCCAAGTTTATACAAATTGACTAAAATTATCAGTGCATAACTTTAGTTCAACCGTTTGAAGGCATCATCTTTCAATACTCATTTTAGGTAAATTTAATAATTTCGCTAATTTACTCGCCCCTCCGGGCACTTTTGATGATTAAAAACGTTTTTCTACATTAATCATTTCCGATCGAATCAGAAGTATATTTTTAGAATTTAGATCTTTACTGATCTCGACTTGACATGATCATGATCATACAAAAACCAAAATGACTTAGAGATCAGATCAGTTCTGATTTCGTAATGATAATTTATTCCTTGGTTAAGATCACTTGAAATCAGCAGTGATCGGTGGTTTTACCATCCCTAATGATATTACATGTCAATATAAAATACTGTTTATATTTTAACAACGATGTTTATTTCATGAATCTCAACATTCCGAATTTATTTCAAATAGAAAATAACGTGTATCAGTAAGTATATTTTGATTATTTTCGCAAATCAATAACATTGTTAGAGTTGATTCAACTATTTGCAATGTCTAAAACAAATAAAACCGATTTATTTTTCAACTAACAGAATTTTGTTTAAATAACAACACCAGTTATTTCAACTAAAATATTTGTTGAAATTAAAAGGTATGTGTCCTCACTAATTGACAGCATTTTTTTTTTCAACCCTCGTTTCTGCTAATCGAAAAACAAAAATGACAGTTTAGTTAAAGCAACAATCGATTAGTTGTACCAAATTTTAACCAATCGAATTCAGAAAATCAACTAATATTCTGGTTGAAATGGGATCGCGGGTGGTTCCGTGCAGTCAGAGCTCTGACCAGAATACTGCAATGATGCTTGGAGAAATGCAGTAGACACTTTGACATTTTCAGATTTAAATCTGGTAGAAATGCTTTTGTCTGAGCGCAAGTTTGCAAGCTGCGGCATGTTTGGATGCAGTCCAAGAACGAATCTTGTGCTTTATCCAACTAGTTGAAAGTGGTAAAGCTGGTTCAGGACCAACGAAATCATTCGTTGCACCAGCTCTAGCCAACTCATCAGCCCATTCATTATCAGTAACACCAGAATGGCCGGGTACCCATAAGAAGTAAACAGCATTTGAAATGCTGAGGTCTTCAATTTGAGTTCGACATGCGATCACTAGATTCGACCGTGAGTCATTCAAACTGAGTGCTTTTAAGGCTGCCTGACTGTTGGAACAAAAATAAATTCGTTTACCACAGATCCTCTGCTGAAGTGCCGATTGTACTCCGCACAGAATCGCGTAGATTTCTGCTTGGAACACAGTACAGTATCTACCAAGTGAATGAGACTGCTCCAGCCTCATTTCACGACAGTAGACACCAGCACCAGCACGATCATTCAACAGAGAACCGTCCCTATAACAAACTATGTGTTCATCAAGTTGTCGTTCCAGACAACCAGTCAACCATTCCTCACGAAGAGGATAGCTCACATTGAATGTTTTGAAAGGAAAACTGCATGTGAGAGTTAGGTCACTAGGAGCGAGTAAATACTCATCCCACGTAACCATTTGAGACCACAAGCGAGTGTGGGTGGTAGCATAATCTAATGGGTTACTGTTCCAAAGCTACTACCTGGAGTGCAAGCTCTAAGATCTACCAGTGTAACCAAGTGAACTAACAAGATCCTTGTACACAGTTCATGCTTAACATACCTCGCAAAACATTGTCTTACTGTGAATGTTTCAGGTAATCCAAAAACTACCTGGAGCTCAGGCCTGATTGCTCGTGCTGATTCTAAGACCTGTTTCCACTGAAGTTCTTGGACAACTGAAAGCTCCATGACTATGAACTGCATTGACAAGTTGTTCAGATGCTACTGATTGCTATTGTAGTTCTCAAGACCTGTTTTCACTCGAGTTCTTGAGCGACTGAGAACATTCTGGGAACAAATAAAATTAGACAAACAGGCAGTATGAAGCTCCATTATTATGAGCAGCATTGACAAGTTTATTCATAAGCTGCTGATTAGTCATCTAGATCTCAAGACCAGTTTCCGCTGAAGTTCTTGGGCGGCTGGGAACTCTACTGGAACAGCTATAAATAGACAAGTAAGCAATGTAATGTGTAGCTGTAATAATATGGACAGAAGAACCAATAAAAATAGACATCAGCCATAGTTCTTGTTGTGGCACAGTGTAGAGCGTAAGGACAATATTGCAAGTAATTATAGGATCTTTGATTATATCTTACGGATTGTTTTAGTCTCAGAATATACTCAGATAGTCCTAGATGGTAGATGCATATGGACGTATTAAATTGTTTTATGTTATATATACTAAAATCAAATGGAATTGAAAAAATCTTTTTTTTTACGAAAATTAGAAATAACGCAATGTTTCATTTATTGCGCATTCTATACTTCATTAGACATCTACGAACAAATTATTGGCACAGTCCGTTTCCTACACGAATAAGCCTAGTATATGAAAACCAGTGATACTACGTATGCAGATTTATCTCTGAATTTATAAATTTCTAATTAACGAGGCAGATTTTTTTGAATCCAATTTTCTTTAAGGATTTTACTTATTATCAAAATTGAAAGGAAATTTTCATTTGACATTTGACTTCAATTTTTGCTCGCTAAAAAGAGATATTTTATCCACTGCCACTGAGACTGTGTTCTTGAAATGGATTTTTTCAGCAACCCTAGCAACATTAGAAGAACGTGTTTGCTGCGTTATACCACTCGATATAGTTTCCATTGAATCAATACATGTTTATTTATGATGTACCTTCTGATCAAAATGGACCTGTACTGAACTGAATTTCAGTACATTTCTTTATTATCGCCTTCAAAACAGGCTCGGTCGATTCAATTTTCCATACACTTGCCATAGGCCTCGGCCGGGATGGCATTCAGTTCCTTCAGCGCATGACTTTTTATGTCTTCGATCGAGTCATAGCGCGTTCTCCGGAGTGGATATTTTAGTTTTGGAAATAGGAAAAAGTCACAGGGGGCCAAATTTGGTGAATATGGTGGCTGAGCGATGACTTTTGTTTCATGTTTGGTCAAAAATTCAGTCCCAATCATGTTAGAATGCGACGGCGCGTTATCGTGGTATAAAGCCCATGAATTGTCTGCCCACAAATCCGGCCGTTTCGTGCTGGGTCGATCCATAAGAGATGCCAAGATTCTCTGCAATCTCTCCAATGCTAACGCGACGATTTTCATACACAATTACCTTCACTTTTTCTTTGTTATCGTCGTTTACGGAGGTGAATGAACCCTCACTGTAAATTTGCGTTCTCGATAGAGTAGATATCCCAAAAACACTTTTGCAACATTTTTAATGATTCCGTAGCCGAAATTTCAAACTCGTTTTTCCTTTTTTTCCATAGCAAAAATAGTCAGACAAATTTTTCGACAGCTGCCAAACACACACTAAATGACATATCTCGCTCAAACTTAACAGGAATGTCGAAGAAGGTTGTGTCAGCCTAAGAAAAAAAAAATACCGATTGGGCTTACGCGCGCGGTTTAAATGCGCGTCAGGGTCAATTTTGATCAGAAAGCACATTGGAAATGTTAATGTTGATATCGCTTTGGTTCCAGTGCACTCTTCTAATTTGTACTGTCAACTCAATTTTATTGACATTTTCAGTGAGTATATTTTTAATATTTCAAAATTTTGCTTGCGCATCGCGAAAATCCATACTACTCGCTCGTATAGTTGTGCTAAATTTATGAATGTGGCCAAATCAACTGTTTCCAATGGAGATCGTTCGTGGAAAGCCAATAAAGTTTGATTGCAGAGTACAGAGTGATGAAATCTACATCCAGACTTTTAGTTTTCAAACAGCTTCCCGAACAGGAATATTCTACGGTTAGATTTTCAACCGCATTCTCTTACAGTAGCGTCTTGAGAGTGACATTGAAATTGCGAAAATTTCTGTTTCTGTTTTCTCAAATAGTACATGTGTTCTAGGATATGAACCCTCCCAAGACGCCAAAGCGTCGTCAAATTGAAATATATCGGGACAAATAGAAATATATTGGAAAGAATCGACTGATTGACTATTCGCATCACATTTGCAACTAATAGATTGGATTTGATTTAGAGATGATTAAAAATTACTTTTTTTTATTAATTTGATTCATTTGATAGCTTTGATTCATTGAATGGTTTCCCACATTTCTGGTTTCCCTCATTCCCACTTGACTTTTGAGGGTGACGAAGCCCACCTGCTGACAATTTTCAGTTTATTGCTTACTAAAGTTGAGCTAGTGCTCACTGATGGGCTGCACTTTTCCCACTTTGGGGATTAGTTTCATCCGTGTCAGAGTTTGATCAATTATTGTTTGTGACCAGTACAGATTGTATAAAGGAGTGACACTTCGCTAGCAGTCTTTTAAAAAATGTTCGTATTGTCATGTGCTAAATATCCGTGTTAGTTTTGTTCCGATTTCAAATCTTTTCTATCTTCAGGAAAATCGAGTCATTTACCGTAGTCGTTGTGTGTTCACCACATACAGATTTTCAGCAGCTACTATTTTTCATGTTTCCATTTACGAGTAATAAAACTTCAAGTCAAAGTAATTTTTCATTAAAGTACTTTAATTTCGTTTGATTGATGTAGTAATCGGCTCACCAATCTGTATTGAACACATCCATTGTGTGTAGATTTGAAAACGTGTACTGTTGTTCTGATAGAAAATATCTAAATTGCTAAACATGCTAATTTGTGTATCTTTTCTGTTGTCATCTTATGTTCCCGGTAGATATTTAGGCAGTTCACTCCTCTCAGTGGAAGATGCTTTAATACGTAAAAATCGGCTAAACAGATACGAATGATTGCCATTATATCTATATATTCTCAATAACAAGTATTTTCAATACAACTACGTGCTATTTTTTTGTTATTTCCTACCGCTTGTCCATGCCAGTGAAACCATTTTACCGATTCTAAGCAAAATTGTAGTATTTTTCTAACATTTGGCCGGTACGCATTGTTTATTGTAACACGCTACCGGCGACAAATGCATAGAAGAAAGGATCTATAACTCTGCTATTACTCCTTTAAATCCTACAATCAAAATCAAAATGAACACCAGTTACCAAGTAGGAATTTCCCGTAGTAGTACTAGTAGTAATAGTAGTAGCAGCCAAAAGACAAGCAACTGATCCGATGTTTCTCTCTTGTACTCTTTCTTTTTTTCCTGTTTTTAATTCGATTGACATGCGGCCTGAAACAAAATAATGAAAATAAAAATGGAATCTTCCACTAAATGACCACAATGACGAATTTCGGGTACAACCTGCCATTTACTACAACACCCTCCTCACCTCACATTCGTTCACCGACACACAAAAAAAATACCATAACACGCGCACATATGCAGCAGACGAATTCGAAAGGAGGTATCGCCGCCTGGCCGGACGTGCCCAAACAGACTGGAACACTGGGCAACCTAACGCCAGCCGACCGACATGGTTCAGTTCAGGTACGTGTGTTCTAACCGCTTCCGGGTCCATTTGCTGGTATTGTTTGTTTTCGTTGTTTGTTCCGTTTTTATTTCCGTATCTCTACTTACTATCATTTCTCGATCCCCAGGAACATCTTAATCCCTCCCGAACACAGAACCTTTGCACTGCCCCTCTGTCCTACTTCTTTCCAGCACCATAGTGTATCTGTATTTTTCTATCCTTTCTGTTGTGGTTTGGTTGTTTTATTTTTATATTTTTGGTTATGGAAAATGATCTCCTCCAATTGTATGGTGGAAAGTTTCGTCGTTGGTTTTTGTACCCCCCCGAATTGTGGATGTTATTTCGTGAATCTTAAGTTATTTTAGTTCTCATTTTTACGTGTGTTACGTGTTACCGTTTGAATAGTTTCACAATCTTCCCCCCACTCCAGATTTCTATCGCTCACCATGAAATTATCTCTTATTCGAACGTAAACTATCGGAAACCCCAAATGGAAATCTCAATGGCTATTCTCTCATTTGCGAGTGCGTTTTTGTGTGTGACTCACATTTGTAACACTTCCTATCGTGTATTATGCATTCAAATGTTTGACGAATTGTTCCCGGATGTCCAATCCGGAAGAGGGATCTACTAGGAATGCACCCAGGCACGACTCTTCGATGCATTTCACATGTTTTCGACATTCTATTTTTTTTTTGTTTAAATTTTGTTACATTGAAAACATGTTTTTTTTTGTTACCTATTCAATTAGAATGGAATGATCCTAATTGTATCACCTATAGTGTTGTGGTTAACCTAACATGAAATATTCTCTCGGGTGTTCATAAACCACGTTCTGCAAACTACAAATTCTACAAAGTAAATTGCATGCTGTTCTAATTATTTCGATATATTTTCACCGAAATTGTGGAAATTTTAATTATTTCAAACAACGATATTCGTTACCTACTCGTAGATACTGTCCCAAAAATGTCCATATCAAATTTTGATTTACGGATTAATCAGGAATTATCATTCTGGGTTTCACAATGACTTAACATTGCCCGAGATTCGGGTCATTCTGCCGAAAGTCATTCCGGCTAAAACCATTCTAACATTAATCTTGAAATTTGTCACTCGTTCGAATTTAATTAACCCATAAAATATAACTTTTGGTAAACCGGTCGAAGCAATTAAACCTAGACAGATGTAGGTGCAGCAGGAAACTGCGTTCCGTAGTGGCGGATTATCGGATAAATTTTCATTCTGGAATGTTAATAATAAAAACACCTTCGATTGAGAACCAGAACCCGAGGCGATTGGTACAAGAAAGATTTTTTTCACCCGAAAAAATTGTTTATTGCGTACGATATTTTACACAAAACAATAAATTCAGTGAATTGCTTTTTGGTGAAATGACCAATCGATGGAATCATCGATTACTAATCTTGAATCTTTAACTTTTTTGTTGTAAAAAAAATTCGAAAAAAACTTGTCTTCTGAGCGCTTTTTGAAAACTTTAAATGCTTAATCCTTCTTTCTTGAGCAGTAAATTCAAGTACTCAAAAAAATTGAGCAACAAAACTACCGTAACTAATTAGCAACTAATCAGCAACAAATTATCCACTGGGTTCTGATTTGTTTTTAAACTCATTTATGAGAGGTGCTTCGTTAACTTTATATAAACTTAACGAAGTACTAAAAAAAAATCATGAGCAACAAATTCAAAATTACCGTAACTAATTAACAACAAATTATTCACCTATTTGCATCACCACCGGTGTGAGATGCCTCACTAAGCTCATGTTCAACTTGGAATTCGAAGTTTGAATGGGATATTTACTTGTCAATTTCCAGTTTTGTACTATGATATCAGTGTAGTGCGAGATGTACGATGAATTTTCTATCGACGTTCCGTATTCCCAACAAATATTTACTGAATCATTTGTAATTCTTTGTTTAAGTTTTTTTTGTCCAGTTTGTAGATGCTGTGATTTAATAATAATAATGGTCAATATTTTAAATGGAAACAAGTAGGGTGGCAAGTGATCGGGAAAAGTCGGGAATTTGTTTTCACCGGGAAAAGCCAGAAAGTTTAGTGCAAAACCGGGATAATATTACTAGCTCAAATATGAGTAACAATTTTCAGTGTCATGATTTATTTTTTTTTCAACAAGTGAAAAGTTTGAGTCAACGCCCAACTATCCCATACAGGTTCTATAATCAACATTTCATTGGGAATTAGGCCAACACCCCCCTTGTCTAATCCAACGGTTTTTAAGGGTTTAAAAGCAGTTTTAAATCAATAAGAAATAATCAGAGTTTTCATAGTTGTTATCGATAACAGTACTACAATTCAATAGAACTCACAAAATTGAAAAAGTTGTCGACTTTTACTTTATCCACCTTTGCAGGGAGTATTTAATTTCTTTCTTTGATATCTGAAACTGGTTTAGGAGCTGGAAAAACCGTAGATTTTATCAGAATATGGTTTGATTTGTTTAGTGAATCTATGTTCAATTTTCTTTTGAATGTGATTAACTATGGATTTCATAGTAGTTTCAAAATAATGGTGATATAGATACTGATTGAGTTTGAGCTTTTGGAACTGATAGACTTCCTAATTTCAATCATGTAATGATATAAACAATCTATTGTTGTATAGATACCAGCCGAATTTCCCAAAACAATTTATCATTTCACATTACTTCCGGTATGAGATCTGTATCCTAGACGATTAGCTCTAGGGTGGTAGAATATGAAGAACCAGAGTTGCACTGAGTCTTGATTATCATCCACACGTCAAATCATACGAAGTAGTTCCGTCACGAATGAAAATGATCGTCATTCAACGTTGATCGAATTCATGCCATGGGTAGCGTACAGCGAACACGAACAACAGTGACGCGAGAGTGGCAACACGCAGAGAGTAAAATATTTCGAATGAGAGAACAGATCGGTCATTCTCTGTTTGTTTTCAAAACGGTCTGTTTATAGTTTTATAGTAAATTGAAAATGTTAATACTTTGATCTTCATTATCATTTTCTGACATCACATCATTGCGAATGCACTTTAATTTTCCTTCTAAGAACTAAGTCAAAACGAGAAAACGTTGTCCTTGCAATTGATGATCACGACGGAAATTTTAAAAATTGATCGTCATTCTAAGATTTAAGTCATGTTGATCATTTTCTGACATCACATCATTGCGAATGCACTTTAATTTTCCTTCTAAGAACTGAGTCAAAACGAGAAAACGTTGTCCTTGCAATTGATGATCACGACGGAAATTTTAAAAATTGATCGTCATTCTAAGATTTAAGTCATGTTGATTCGTCTCCAGCATCAGACTAAACTGACGGAATATCTCTCTCAGTGAAACTCATACATTAGTAATGACAGTACATGTAGCTTCTCAGTGAGAGAGCTTGCAAGAGAAACAATGCCTGTTGGAACGCTTGTGTCCAGTGATGCCACTTTTCGTTGAAGTCAAATCCGTAGATTTGGTTCCAAGTATACTTATACTAGTACATTTACATAAATCCAAAAGCTTTTTAAGCACTAGTCCACAAAAGCAGGCTTCCAATAATGACAGATCGATGGCTAATAGATGCATGATTACAATTTTAATTGGACAAGCAAAAAAAATATGCAGACAATGTAACAATATTTAATAATTTTCCTTTGAAATCAAGAGATATAATGCTACATCAGGAGATTTCTAGTAAAATAATGCTAAATCCGTAGATCTCATATGATTCATCCGTAGATCCGTAGAAAAGACAGAAATCCGTAGATCTACGGATAAATCCGTAGGGTTGGCATCGCTGCTTGTGTCCGTCAGTGAATATTCTCTGTTTACGGATACTGGATGCAACACTGTGAAGAACTCGTACTTTCTGATAAGTTTTCTGGTTTTTCCACGAGATATGCTAATCATTTAGAGCCCCAAGCGACTACCAATCTCTTATCCTTCACGACGTTTGTGACGAATGCTATGTCCTGCGGTTTACAAACCGACATTATCCACACAAATCTTTCCACTGCCTTCGACAAAATTAATTACGTCATTACAGTCACTGAGTTGGACAGATTGGGCTTTAGTTCTAACATGCTGCGTTTGTTTTCGTTCATACCTCAATAATCGCCGATTGGCAATCAAGATAAATGACTCTGTATCCAAAGAGTTTATTTACAAGGCAGCCATCTTGGTCCTCTGATCTTTCTCTTGTACTTCAACAATGTCAATCTTTCTTTGTAATGTTCACGCTTATTTTTCGCTAATGATCTCAAGCTATTCCAAATAGTTCGAAGCAAAGAGAATACCGTTATTCTTAAACACCAACTTGAAAATAGTTGAAAGAGGTGTCAGATAAATCGAATGGCTTTGAATGTTGACAAATGTTCAATTATCTCGTTCCCACGCAAAAAGTCCGAACCACTGCCTTATTCGCTATATTGCTCACCCATTCGTACAAAGCTCGAGTACTGCTCTATGACATAGAATCCATATATCTACTGAATAGAATTAGTACAGCGCAGATTCGTTCGATTTGTTGTTCGACGGCTAGCTTGGAATAACCCTTAACAGCTGCCTAGCTACGAAAACCGTAGATTATTGATTGGACTCGATAGTTTTGGCAAATTTTTGAAATTTTTATTTTAAGATGAGATTTTAAATATTTTTTTGTAGGGCATGACATTATCAATATGGTTGAATGTATGGTTTCTATAACAATCAAAGCATGAAAATTCTTCTGAGGGTTCCGTACCCGATTTGAAGAAAACCTATATCTGTATCCGACCCTAATTAAATCCGAACCGATTGAGTTCATTTTCGGTTCGGGTTTCGGGTTCGAAAAATATCCTAAACCCGACAATCTCTATCTGCAAATACAGATACCCGAACCCAACCCGTACTCAAAATTCAAATTTACCCTTACCCGCTCCTAAGAAATAATTCCTGAACCCGATCCAGCTCCTCACCTAATTGAAAACCCGTATAAAAATATTTTGAACCCGTAGGGTTTCCTCGTCGGTTCGAGTATTGGTTTCAAATACCCGAAACATGACTATCTCGATATGAAAATTCCTAAACTCGAACCCGACACATTTTTTACGCTTATAGAGGTTTTAACCTTGAGGTCATTCACCTCTTCGGGTCAGAAAAACTTTCTGACTCTATGTACGGGGTTGGGAATCGAACCCAGGTGGGCTGCGTGTAAACCATCGAATTACCCTTCCCCAAGACCCATAGTTATACAAAACCAAAAACCTTTGCCCGTACCCGATCGAAATTTGAAAAAAAAAATCCTAAATCCGAACCCGACCAAGCTCTGGAACCCGAAATCGATTAAAAATAAAAAATCTACCCGCACCAGATCCATACCCGAAACATTTTTTTGTGTCGGTACCCGAACCGAACTCGAATCTTTGCCAGAATCGGATTCGAACACCTGAAAAAATTTTGAACTCGGACTCGGCTCGTTCCTGATTGAAAATAAAAATATATTCATACCCTAACCTGAACGAGAAAAAAAAATTGTTATTTCAAAGCTGAACCCTTTGAGTTCGTTTTCGCGATCTAAAAACCATAGCCGTTTGAAAATTAAAAATCTTTACCCGTACCCGATCCGAACTCGGGAAAAATTCCTTTCTAACTCGTACCCGATCCGAACCAGAAAAAAGTTCTGAGCCCGTACGCGTTTGAATATAAAAATTACTCGTGTTCGACCCGAACCCCAAAAAAAATTTTTTCGATTCAAATGCCGAATCTGTAGGATTTTTTATGCGTTTTCGGATCGGGTTTAGGATTCAACTACCCGAATCCCGATCAAAAACTCTGTACACAAACCCGACCCGTAGTTATCTTAAACTAATAACCTTTACCTAAAAAACCGGAATTCGATAAAAAAAAATTACGAACTCGATCAAGTTCTTAAATTTCCGAACTCGATCAAGTTCTTAAATTTCCGAACTCCATCAAATTCTTAAACCCGAACCAGGCAATTCAAATCAATCCTGTATACAAATAAAAATCAATCCTGTATACAAATCCCCAACCCGAGTCCGAAAAATTAATTTTTGAACCCGAAAGAATTCGTACCCGATTGAAATAAAAAATATACCCGTACTCGACCCTAAACAGAAAAAAAAATTCAAACCAGATGCCTTTGGGCTCGTTTTGGGTCGAGTATCAGATTCATATACCCGAAAATCTCCATATAAAAATTCTTAAACCCGAACCCGACTCGTAGTTGTTTTAAGCTGAAAACCGAACCCGAACCCCTAGTCGCCTGTCTCCGACTTGAACCAGAAAAAAAATATTTACCTCGAACCCGAAGAAAATGAATTCGAACCGGACTCGTACCCGATCCAAACTCGAAATTTGTTCTTTTGAATTCGAAACCGTTGGGTTCGTTTTTGGTTCGGGTTTCCATCTCTATAGGCAAACTCTTGAACACGAACCTGGCCCGTAGTTGTTAAAAATAAAATTCTTTGGCCCTACCCGTCCGGCAAAAAAAAATTATGAACTCGAACTCGACTGAATTCTTAAGTCCGTAATAAATGAGGAAAATAAATGTTTACCTCTACCCAACCCGAACCAGGAAAAAATTTTCTTAACCCGAACCGGGCTTACATACAATTGAAAATAAAATTCTAATCGCACTCGACCCAAACCCGAAAAAAATGTATTTCAAACCGCTGAGTTCATTTTCGGGTTTGGATTCTATATGCATTGTTAAACCCGCTTCGTAGTCGGTTTAAAAATCAAAACTGACCCGAAAACCCGACCTTCACCCGATTGAAAAAAAAATTACTCGTTCCCGACCCGAATCCGACAACATTTTTTTCTAATCCTTTCTATCTTTTTTTCGTTTTCGGGTCGGTTTCGGATGCTGGAAATCCGACCATCTCTATATGTAAATTCTTAAACCCGACTCGAATCCATCTGCTAAACCCGAACCTGACCCAAACCCCTCAAACCCATGCAAAAACTAGCATTGAGTGTCCCATTCAAGAATAAAATTGTTTATCCTAAATAATGGACTTTTGTGTCTGAAGAAAAAAAATTGTTTCTAAACACCAGTCCGTCGGGTTCGATTCGGGTTACGGGTTTGAATACTCCAAATCCAACCATCTCTACAGCCGCTGAGCGAGTTTACATAAAAAATATATTCAACTATTATATTTACAACAATGTACTGAATCAGCATTTATAAATTTCAATTAACAATAGGCGAGTCAGACTGCTATAGCATTCTTCCAATAATGACCGGTTTATACACTATTCTCAGTTGAACCTTAACGCCATTTTGAATCAGTGGGGTAACAAGCATGATTTATAAGGAATTTGAATCGATTATTTCTAGTTTTTGAGAATTAGGATTTTGTTGTTGATTTATGTAAAACGTTGTTTTCTCTACAATTGTATCGTTCAAATTATCGGTTGAAAGGTTCAGAAAATGTTTGATTAGATTTTGTTTTGCAATAAAAAGAACTATTTACATTTAGTTTCAATCCTGAAGATCGAAGACATACCATTTATTGAAACAATTCATTGTCTATACTGGATGCAAGCATAAATTTGTTTTGATTTGAACCCGATTCATCTTGAAATGTGATGAAATAATCTCTGTTTAATGTTCGGTGTATAATTGAATAGCCTTCAGGTAATCTGTTTGTAAATCATAACTACGAAATTTGTGGTGCTTCTATCAGTTAAACTCATATTCACTTCTTGTAATAACAAAAGTAGCATCAATAATATTTAGTTCGTGTAGATTTTTTTCTTATATTTTTCGAATGTTTTCTCAAGCCTTGAGTAGAAAACCGTACTCTATTTCGTGTAGAATTTTTATAGCTTTTGTAGGGTTGAATGAAAAATATACCCGCTTCGACAGGATTTCCGAATGTTTCAATCCTATTGTAGATTGAATGGTAAAAGTTAATTCACAATTTCCTGTAGGCAGTCTTAGAAAGAAATATAGCGAAAGTGCAGAACAAAAAAAAATTATACTGCAAGTCAACATAGGAGAAAGAGTAGAAACCTCTTTAGTTTAGGCTTTTTAATCGTGGTTGTGCTCCACATTCCCGCCCCTAGGCTAATGGCTAATTTACTGGTGTTTTCCCCAACTAAGTTTGTATGATTGAATTTTTCATTTTCTTTCCAAAATAATTCATCTATACAAAAACTCATAGCTCAGCAATAAAACGAAGTACAACATCGTCTTGATATTTGTTATTATCATGCTCGTTCCTTCCATTCCGAACCCGCAAAAAAAACCTCACTTACAACCACTACTGAACCGACCCGCAGCTGACTATCTTATTTTTGGTCGTTTATGTTCTACTATTTTGCCTTGATATGCTCTACATACTAATTTCAAGGTACTTGATCAGTGATGTTTTATTTCACTTTTCGCACACCCAGTGTTGGAAAAATTTGCATATACTAACCCTTAGCTGAGCAATTTGTTCAATTTGTACGCCAATTAGGAATTATATCACGTGCAATCAACTAACCTGTAAACTTTAGACAAAAAAAACGTTGTTTTTCACTGTTAGTCCATAACCTAGAACAATCGTAGTGAAAGCTGGTAGAACTATAGAATCGTACAGAACTCATACCACAACACATCAACACTGCAGCTATGTTTTTTTTCGATAGAACGGATACTAGATCTGAGAATATTATTTAACATAAGTATTGTTATATATCTAATGCAGACGATGGCGGTTGATTTCAGTATGGCAGGAAGCTCATCATTTAAATTGTAACTAAATTATTCTTGTATATAAATCAGACTTTTTATTAGGTAAAAAACTCACGCAGACAAGTCTATGCTCGCCGTTGATTGCGCTGTAGTCGATCGTATTGAGATTTTAAAAACGAATCCTTGGGCACAGCACCACAATTTCAAGGCTCTTTTGTTTGGTATATACGAAGGAAAAAAATCGACCGACATCGTAACTGTTATTTTCGAGACACACGCAATCATCGTCGTCGAAAATTATTTGGCTCACAAATTTATCCCCCGACAGGTCGAAGAATTATTCCAATCCAGCAGTGAAATCACTTCATAATGGTGCACGGAAACGATCACAAGCCGAACATTGAAAACTTTTTTTATTTCATTAGTTAATTAAAACTTTTAGCACGAGCCATTCAGACGCTTGCAACATCAAACAAAAAAAAACGAATCCGAAAGTATGTCATCTTCGAACAGCGTAGTAGTCATACTCATGTTCATGTACAGTTTTTCTTTCAGTTATGATTTTGAACTTTTCACACGCTTTATCTCTCTCACTCTGTCGTCTGCCCAATGCTTTGGCTTCAATGGTAGTATCTCTGCTTCGCTCACTCACAGAAAATGTTACATTTTTGCGCTATTTATTTATCTATAACACCACTTCCTAAGCAATTGGCAGAATAATTTCATTGGCCAGCTGATATTCAAAGAATTAGTATTCGTACCAAGTGCTATTTTGCGCAACAAAGATAACCAACTAGGTCGTTTCGTCGAATGCGTCCTTTTGGTGAATCACATGTGTCTTTGAAATGAATAAAATTTTTGTCGAGATTCGATTTCACTACCAAAAATTGATATATGATTTTCAGTTATTAAATGTTAAAAATTGAGGCAAACGACTCTTTAATACTCGACCATTTCCATCATAATATAATTTGTTTCGAGGATCTTTTCAGAGAGTGATAAAAATAGCAAGGAAACAAATTCTTTATTAAAAATTTCAACACAACTTACAATTCGAACAAAATTTCCTTTATGGCAAAATGTTGCGAGTATAAATAAGTACGTGCTGATTTTTTTCCGAAATTTGAAACATTATTTAATAAAAATGGTTGCAAATACAATGTTGTAACCATCGCAAACCATTACTTCTTCCCATTTTTCTGTCAATTTACGGATACCCTTTTCAAAAATTCGATCGATTTGGCCGCAATCCACGAATCAATCGATTTTTTGACTGCATCATAATTGGAAAAGGTGCTGGTCAACCAGGCCAAGATGCATCGACCGGAACAAATAGTAATCGGATGGAGCAATGTCTGTGCTATACAGCGGTCTGGTAGGAACTTCAGATTTGAGCGCTTCTAAATATGTTCTACCGACTGTGCCACATGTGGGCGAGCATTCTCGTGTTGCAAAATTACTTGGTCGTTCCTATTCGTCGAATTGTGACTGTTTTTTTTTCGGCTCAATTGTTATTGGTAGACCTCTGCCGTAATCCTTTCATTTGGTTGCAGTGACGGGTTTCACCATATAAAGAGCATAACCTTCAGGCCGTCGATGATGATGATGCATGGTCAGTGTATCTATGCGCTGCCCGACGTTTTGAAAAGTTTTCATCGCCAGTAACATTTAGATGTAAAAATCTATTCTTTCGTACCGTTGCAGGTACAACTGCTATGAATAAACGAAGTTCGACGTTCCTTGGCTTCAATTCATATGGCACCCAATGGCCTACCTTTCGGAACATTCCCGTTGCTTTGAAAAGTTGTCTGATTGACTATCTTCGAGTGATTTTAGTTTGCAACGGGTCTTGATCGGTCGATTCCTTTAAATTTCCTAATCGTTCACTTAGTTAGAGAATGCTTACTATACACTTCTCCCCTTACTTATTTATTCGCCTATTTAAACTAAGCAAAAGACATTCCATGAAATGACATTAATGATCCGAATTAATTCTGCAAACTTTTTATAGTTGATTTACATATGTGTGTGGGTGCTCAACCTGTCCCAAACTCCACTGTCTGGCAGCGGCTTACAGAAAAAAAATGTTTCCATGTGTTTTGTTCATACATGCAAATAACTTTTGTCCAGGACTCAGGGAAATGTTAACTCAATCGAATTCCGATGACCCATTTCGTATTCAGAACAAATCGTGTTTCGAGGTCACCGTCCCATCGACCAGCCCCGCCTTAATGCAATGTTTGCATCAATTGGATTCAAACATTACAGAAACACTTTCGATCCCTTGCAAGCAATCGAAGCGTATTTAGATTGCTTTTCAGATTGCTTACGAATGCTTCAGTTTGCATCAAATTCCTGTTACTTACCAATCGTATCAAATCGTACATTTAGTATCCTTTAGTCTTCGGAACCAACCAATTACATCCTTGGGGCATAGTATGGCATCGCACACGTCTGAACATTTTAAAACATAAATTAAAAAAATTGAAATAATATTTATACCCAAATAGTAACTCTTAATGCAATAATGCAAGGAATTTTAAAGGCGGTTTTTATCAAAACAAGCTGACAAAAAGACTGGTTAAATTAACGTCAATTTTAAACCACGTTAAAGGACTTAGAATTGATTCACTGGTGACGGTTGCAAACTTCGATCTACTAGTATCTGTTACTTTTTTTTTGACGTCAGTGGCGAAAAAGTAAAGATTTTATAGTGGAATTAAATTTTTAACTACACATCAGCAATAGGATGTCAAACCGAAGTAGTTCATCTATTTGAATATTTCGCAGAGTTTGATTTACATATGTACTAAAATTACTCAGTACTCGCTAAGGTCTTTTTTACCCCGGGGGTACGTACCGCGTCAAAAAACCGCTAACCCGCTGGAAACCGAACGACTGGATATCTATTCCTCAACCAGTTTAGCAATTGCCATTGTGGAATCTCATGGTCTTAGATTAACCTGAGATCAGACCAGTCAGCGTCATTTCACCGAGGGGATTATTTCGCCCTCATGGTAATGTTTCAGGGTACCATTTAACCGAAAGGATCATTTTACCGAATCTGAACATTGTCTCGGTCTAACAATCGGATAGATTTTTGCTCTGATCTCCACACCCGTCTAGCTATGAAATAATCGAGCAAAACGAATAAACCTAGATAGTTTTGATTTCAGATCTGTCCGTAGTGTCCAGTGCTTCCGGTATCTCAAAATATTCCAAAACCAGCGAAATATTGTCTAACAATGTTTTTTTATTTCATTTGTAAACATCGCATTCCACTTAAATTTACAAACCAAAACATGTGAAAATGTTTCAGAATCTAGATAAGCATTGAACAACCACAAAATATATGATAAGGGCTTATCCAGTAGTGTTCTAGTTCTGGATGCATAATTTATGTCAGTTACCAGAAAAACTGGCAGCCCCAGCAGTGTTTTACTCGTGTTTCAAATATACAAAAAATAGAACGGCATCGTAGACCAGTTTTAAATTTGACAGAAGAACTGGTCGAATTAATAAAACTAGAACGGCTTGCTGGGAATACGTTAGCTCCAGTTTCTGCTCTATTATAGATCTTCCATTTAGAACTTCTAGCTGCTGAATTTGCTTTACGGATGTTTCCTGTCATCACATAAGAAAAAAACGGCATGCTTGAATTTACGTCATACATTTGTAATTACCACAACGGATTCTTTCCGTGCACGGCAGTTTGCTCGCTAAGGCGCCACTTTCAATCACTAAGCTTCAGACTGTGATGGTGTGATAGATTCCTAACCAAATGAGTGTTGGCTGCATAATTAGGTGCTTATTGGCTACTGTAGCCACCATCGATCCTGGTTCGTATTCGTATTTCATCATTTGCAATGCTACTCAGTAACTTGTCAAATAATGAGCTGATTAGGCTTCTGTCTCGAACTGTTAGGCTCGGAAAGGTAGGCTTCAGCATTCCCATCAATCATCATCTGGTCACTGACCTCGGATGGCATTCGCAGTTTTGCATACTGGGTTTATTCCATTTTAGTTCGAGAACTCGCGTGTTAATATTTCATTATAGTTAGGAAACTGATTTTTCCTATAGTCAGGATACTGACAAGCTTTATAAACAGGTTGTTTAGTTAGGTCTGTTCATAAAAGTGTGTATTCACAAAATTAGTGTAAGAATAGCTTTGTTATAAGTACGAATGGATTCGAAATTAATACTCTAATTTCCGTCTTATTTTTCGGTCAATGCATTGAACAGAGAAAGCAGTCATCACTCTAACCAATGGTTTTACCATATATCAACCAAAAATCAGAATATATATATGCTAAAACATAATATATCTTCATAGCTAATAAACTCATGCCATAGTTACGTAAATTGCGCCAAAGTCATTCAAAATTTTGTCCAGCGTTACACACGGGCGAAAATTTGCATGCACAAAGTATTGCACGTGATTTTGAAACTGAGAGAAATTAATCTCTACAACTCCTGCTCCGGGAGAACATTTTTAAAAATATGCAACGTTAAAAATTTGAAAAGATTTATTCATGATGTAGATGTACCTATCATCTACAAATGGAAGATACAAAACGTATTGATTCATGTTTCAGTTAGGACCCTTGATTCATTGAAATCTTACAAACTGTTACTAAGTAAGACCTCTGCTGTATCCGAGCCCAGTCAAGGTACAGCACTAGATAGCCAACTCGCGACGCTTGGTACAATGACCCTTTTCTGATTTCAAGGACAGAATTCTCAGCTAATTGAGTCAAATCACTTTTCTGAAATGCTCGATTATGGATTAAGGAATCTCAATTACAGATCAGACCGGTGGTAAACAGAACAGATTTGAGCGTCTTTTAAAAATCGCATTTGGATATAAACTTTCTTAAAACTTCCAGTTCATGGACGTTTCAAAATCGTCACTAATTCTTCTGTACTTTTTAAACTTATTCCATCTGCGTGTCGTCCGATATAGTTTCTTCAATAAAATAATGAAATTGAGTATGAAAATACTAAAAAACACACAAAAAATTGTTGCCAAAAAATTCGTTTCGCCGTAGGTCATTTCCGCGAAAGCGTCATTCCACCGAATTGTCTTAATATCGCATTGACATTGAATTTAAAAAAAATCAAAAATATTAGATCCCCCGGTTTTGCTGATCGAAAATCAAACATCTGAAATATGGCCTATTCTTAATCATGAGTTCTCTCTCGATTGAGCCTTCCAAATTGATTCGAGATCTATAGAATGGGATTTTCAGGAAAGCAAGTTGATTTTAATAACGACAAAGTATTTGATTTGGTGAATGTACCCGGACATTTTTTGCAGTACTTTTTCATTAACTGAGCGCAAATGAAAAGTAGACGTTTTATGTTGTTTTCGCTTGATGCCAAACCTAACCCAGTTTCCATCCTAACTGCTGTCAAACCGTTTGTTTGAAGCTAGTTTCAAACCTAGTTTTAACGTTGTTGAACTGAAAATCGAGTCAGTTTCGAACCTGGTTTTATATCAGGTTTTCTCAAATTCTCGTTGCTAAGTGCGAAACAAACACAGTTTCGTGAAAATTGTATGTTTGATGAAACTGCCCTGGGTCAGTTTCAGTTTTCTCAAGCGAAAACGACATTAATTCGTGTGCTGTTCGACCCCGATTCCTATCTTTCGGACCTAGCTTTGAGTAGACCAGATAAACGATACGGTTACCGATTTGTATGCAAAATGGTTGGCGACTCGACGTCTCGAATATGGGTTTTGATCTTTATAAAAAAAATACCAATGTTCATTGTCCGAAAATCGTATGTCCATAATTGGCTCTTTGCATAATGAAACATCAACTGACATCATTCTCGCATGAATAACGTTTGATATTAGGGATGCCCGATTTTCAGACGCGGAACACTTTGATAAAGACTAAAACTAGTAGTCGAAATGTCGGGCAATAAAACGGTCATTATTAAAGAAATCTCTTAAGTCGAACAGATCAGCAATATTATATGCTTTTATTAACCTTCATTTCATTTCATTTGAAATTTATGCTTGGTACAATGTTTCAATATAAACAATAAATTCAACGAAATGACTTTTTCGAAGAAATTATCCAAACGGCGTAAAAGCTGACCTATTCGGTGAAATAATACAATACATACTGCCTCTGCATAAGTGTGAAAACAACCGCAGGTATCGGAAATATGTCATATCCGGCTAACAAACAGAGTCTCGTCTCAACAGGGAGCAGAGGGACAATTTAAAAAGTTACTCGCTCCGGTCGTACATTGTCAAGCTACTGCTTTTACCGCACCCTCAAATGGCATGCCAAATCGAAATATAAGTAAAATAAGAACGTGAAAGTCTTATCATGTCATCTGTCAACCGCAGTCGAACATTTCACGACGACGCACAAGATAGTTTGATGGATCTGCTTATGTTCCGATATCATCTCTTCTTCTTTCTTCTCGGTGGTGAATAAAGCGCCAGATATTGAGATATCCTCGTGCTATTACTACACCAATTCAGTACCGCACGAAATAAAATAGCTTTATAAATTTTCGAAAGTTACCGGCGCTTTCACCCGCTTGTAAGAATTCTGGCAGCCGGCAGAAGCCTGGCAGGATTCCGGCAGCTGTCAAAATTTTGCAGGCGAAATTAAGTCATTCTCTCGCCACGTCACGTCTTGAGAGATCGCTCTTCCTTTTTTATTTTCTTTCCGACTTCATTTGATATTCGTCAATTTTGCGTGTACATCCAAATATAAAAACGAGTCTTGAGACCAGGTAAATGAAATTAATATACTGATATATTAAGAGAAGAAGCTTTGTATATCATGTTTGTGTAGTACAAAAGCTATGTTATAGCCCTTAATTTAATTTTTTTTTATAAAAAAATTAAAACCAAACGGACTAAAAATGAAGAACCGATTCAAAACGGTCCTGCCAGTGTTGTATGGCAACAATCCGGCAGAAACAGAACCGGTAATAACCGCCAGGTGAAATTCTCTGCCGGAAACGGTTGTTGCATTGTTGCCAGACTCTTACCGGAATCCTGGTAAAACCTGACAGACACTGCTAGGCACATGCAAGCGGGCGCGTTACCTACTTGTACGCGGCGGGCAGATTCCCCCCCAGACGTCTGCCAGAACTCCGGGAAAAGTCTGGCAACAATGCAAGCAACCTTTTCCGGCAGATAATTTCGCCTAGCGGTTATTAACGGGTCTGTTTCTGCCGGATTCATGCCATACAACACTGGCAGGACCGTTTGGAATCGGTTTCACATTTTTCGCGCATTGACTTTATTTTTCTAATAAAAAGTACATAGGGCAATAAGTTATTGCCGTTCACATATAATAATTATAGTCAATGTTATTGCCAACAACATTGCTTTCTCACTACCAAACATACCCATATTTCAATCTCATTTACCTCGTCTTAAGATTAGTTTTTTGTATGTACAAGCGGGATTGACGAATATCAAATGAAGTCGAATAGAAAAAAAAAAGAAAAAAGGAGGAAGAGAGAAATAAACAAGACACGTACCGCGAGATAATGACGCAATTTCGCCTGGACAATTTTGATAGCAGCCGGAATGCAGCCAGCCTTCTGACGGTTGTCAAAATTCCCCACAAGTAGTGGGTACGAGTCATATCGAAAATCCGATAACATCTCGATTAATACTTGACGTATACAATACACTCTTAGCTGGTTTCAGTCCGAATTTCATGAATTTTTCCTAAACGCCAACAATGTGTCTCATTTTTTGTTCTTGAGTACAGTTTTTTTTTAGTGAAATTGACTGTATGAATATAATAGCAGACAACGCTTCACACTTAAAAAATATTACTTTTTGCATCGAAATTTCAACAACTGAACGTTCAGTAAAATCATCAGTAAAAGTAGATTACACAATCAATTTATTCACCTTCTTTCGTGTTTACGTCCGTATCGATCATTTGTACCAGCACAGACTTTCGAACTGATACGAATAAGCCATTCTTCAAGGTTTAATTGGAATGTTAATGTTAGATCCTATCGAACAAACATTGTGTAAGAAAAATAGACGACAACAGAGACAGACCTAGCAAACCATTGTCCACCCGGAGAAAGAATGAGAGATACGATTGGTATGAATGATAAACGCTTTCGTGCGGTATTAACCCACTGGCTTGAGACTAAAACTCGTTAACATGTTAACGAACAGGGCGACCTACATATATTTAAGATATCATCAAATCTCTAAATAAAGTCATTCTGAAAGCATTCTAAACGTTCGCAGTATTCCTAAAGATCTCCAGTTTTCGCCTGTCGGATTTCATTTAAACTTCAAAAGTTTACATAAAAGCTTTGTTTTTGTCTTACCTAAATTGATCGCGTTGCAATTGCAAGTTGACTGACGTACTTAGAGTACGACATGTCGCTTTCGACCTCATCAAACATCATACCTACTGTTTAACTTTGATATATGTTTCTCGGTTGTTGAAATAGCACAGAAGCAAAAGTAGCAACGAGTAAAAATTTTGCTCGTCCATCACAAAAATCCTAACTATTCGCACGCAAAGAAGTTTAAATTTATTAATGTGGCAAAACTAACCTTTACTAATGTAATGAAAGCATTCGGAAAACGTTTGACGACCGCCAGGAAAGCTGAAGACTCTACAACCGTGCATCGAATTAAAAACTAGTAAGACTGTCGATAACTCCAAATCGCGCGATCAGCAAATCGTATCGGTTGGTCAAGCAAGCTGCTGATGAATTTTAATAACAGAGTATAGGATGATGAAACCTACATTAAGAATTTTAGATTTTAAAGAGCTTCCTGAATAGGAATATTTAACGGCTACTCGAATACCTTCAGCTAAAGAAATATCGCGTGTGATGAGCCATCTACTTCAATGCGTTGATGAGCGACTAGTAAATCATGACCGGAATCATCAACCAAAAAACGTATGTACCGGAGCGCCTGGACACACTTTTGTTTCTTTTCCTCAAGCAGTACAAATGCTCCGTTCTGTTTTGGTCGGGTTTGTCATCTCGGCTTCATGGAATGGTATTCCACAAACAACGTCCTCTCAAGGCGCCTGAACTACGAGCAATAGAAAAAATATTGGGACAAGTGCAAATTCAAGAAGGAACAACAGGCTATTGTCAGCGAGTTGCAGTTCAAGGAAAACTGACAAGATGCAGTTCTTCCGATGAGGGAAGTTACCAGGGAAGCAGTACAAAACTGGATGAAAAAATCAAACGAAAGGCTCTTATAATCGCATTTGCTTAAAAGAAAGATTCAGTGAATATTTTGTCTATACCCTTTAAGAATTGAACTAGGAATTAAGACATGATTCGAGTCTTGTTTGAAAAAAAAGTTGATCGTAACACCCTTTAAGTTTTTAAATGCTCACTTCTATCGTCTCATTATAAATTTCACAAAAATTGTGCTATTTCTATCATATTTGCAACTAATTTGTTTGATCCTGCACGGGATTTAGCAATGATTTCGTGGAAAATTTTCTACATGATTCTTAAACTTGTCATGAACACATTTGCTTTGACCCTTTCTCGGATAGATTTTTTTAATAGGAAAGCCCACTATTTGAAACTTACACGGATAAAAACCTATTACCGGTACCATGATTTTTAATCATGAAATCATGTACCATGCCCTCTCATGAAATTTCATAAGCAAAATTATTGATATCATGAAAATTTTCATGAAAGGTGTGTTATTGTGCATGACACCAATCATTTTGCTCATGAAATCATGACTTATTATTCATGATAGACATGATTCATGATTTCATGATTTGTAGTCATGGTGCCGGAAATGGATTTTTACCCGTGTATTGTCCACCTGTTGAACACTTAGAGTTTACTGCCCACTAAAAATAAGCTAGCGCCCACAGGTGGGCAGTAGGGACCAGTTTGGAAATCGTTGATCTACATCAACTGGTAAAAAATTGTCTTGACAAGTTTTGACGTCTTGATGAAAAGTATAGTTAGCAAATGTGCACGTTGTTCACTTTTTATCTTCAATACGGTATTATTGAAAGTAAACTGTCGTCAAAACTTCGTGAAACAATGAAGTTTGAATGTTTGGTTTCGACTATTATAGTTTAATTATAATATTTTAGTTGATTGTTTAGTTCTTTAGGAAGGCTTTCGATGAAATGATCCTCTTCCAAGGTAAACTCTTTGCTTCAGGAAATCCTCGTCCGAATCCACGTGACTCTCTTCATTTTAAAGTATCTTATTTGTTGTCTACGTGACAGCGGAAATCGCATAGCAGTTATTCCTCTGTAATTAGAATTTTCAAAGAAAAAAGGCCTCTTAAGTTCGCTATGGAATAAAAAGTTTCCATATCTACAGGGTCATCGGACGACCTTGAAGAACTTTTATCATGGTCTGTGTATATATGGATTTTATTGTTTTAGTTTAATCGCTTCTTTGTACATCATGAAACACACGACACTAGCTTCAACCCAAGCAAGTTGAAGGTTTGAGTGGATTCACGCCAACTAACAAACGTAAAAAAAACGTTGCTTACAATTTTTGTTTCAACGCATTCGCATGCTAGAGATTTCATTACTAATATTTATCAAATAATACGCTGACTTCACAGCAATGAGTCCGGTAAAAGCTATTGAGATGTGCAAAATCGCACCGCTTATAAATTTATGCCAATTTATCCTCTAATGCAACCCAGGCTACTAAATCATTCTGTTCCATTATATGTTAACTTGGTGTGTTTTTTTTTCGTTTCTCCCCTCATCTGTTATTTATGAATAATTCTTACATTGCATAAATCATCCCAATCCAGTCACTGGAATTAGTTGAACTAATTTCGTATTTCCGTTTTGACCTGTATAGTAGAAATTGTATTTCGACTTATTCACAACTTCTCCAAATTGCACTAGTCGTCCCAGATTTTTTCATATTCCTCATCTCTTCTAGTTGAGGGAAATTTCTTATGTACGCACTTTCTCGTTCTAGTATTGACTACCTAGTAGAGCAAATCTTTTCTCCACCAACAAAAAAAATCCTGCACCCACCACCCACACCAAGGCGCTATTGCATTCAACCAATAAACAACAACCAAATTTCCACTGTAATGTTTCACCCACGCGGCACAGTTTTCTCGTTCTATACAACATTACCCACTTTCCACCGTTCACTGGCAGAGTTTTCTTTTCCACTCACTATGTTTACCACCTTAAGAACACCGCCCCCACCCTCACCACTACCACCATCACACTTAAGTCTATATAGTAGACTCTGGTGCTAAATGACCGTACTTTGAATCCAGCAGTAGTGATATTGAACCCTACCCCAGCCACTCACAGCCCGCCCAGAAAGGACCTCGGACAAACCAAAATGAAACTAATCAAAATGTTTTCTCTTCTTTTTTTTCTTCTTCCGTTCCGTTTCACCACCTCCGTCAATCCCGGTCACCACCCTGTCACCAATAAACGCCCTCCTTCATTCCATCCCCGTTACCAATCCGTTCGCGTGCCTCATGTGCCATATCGAATGGGAATTGTGGTTTGGTATTTGATTCCACTTTTTTTCCTTCCCCCACTCTCGCACCTTGATCATGCCAAAAACAATCAAAACGCAAAAAATCAAAATCAAACGCACGCATACAAACGCACTATCAACACGTAAACAGGTCGTAAGTTCAACCAACGGAGAATTGAATGCCGACGATCCAACCGCCGGACATTCGAACACACCCATCACGCAGCAACCGGAAGTGGAACTGATCGATGAAACAAAGTGAGTATCCAAGTTTTCCTTATGTCTTATCTGGATATATTTCTTAAATTAAGATTCCACGGGCGCGATTTGTGTTAAGCCAAAAGAATAAGTCAAAAGAGTTGAACTGACAGCATCCGAAATATTACAGATCTTCCAGGATACTAATTTAGACAAACTTGATTTTAGATGGAACGTATTTGGTCACACATCAGGAATCGTGACTGAGTCATTTGAATTTAGTATCTGATAAATTTCCCAGCAAGCCCACTTGGTAGCCATCCAGGACCACTGATATTTCAACTATACTTTAATGTTGCGACCGCATAACTAAGAAAATTTATAACGTCAATTTCCTGCAGCACCAATAGTTGATGCAGCAGTGTGATGTGAAATTTCAGTGCATGTCTGAAACATTCTAGTTCGATTGAGTGTTCAGTTTGATCTGACTTACGTCGATCTAGTTTTGAAGCCCACGGTCCTCTTACAGTCGATGTCGAATGTGTTCAACCTTCAGTCACTAGGTTTTGATTATCGCATATCATTTGGTTATACGATCGAATTTGTTGAAACGAATTGGGCCTAGAAGAAGATCTCCTGTATTTTTCCTTTCGCACAAAGAAAGGCTACCACTTTCTTCGGAACCGTTGGAATCGCTCGGAACAAGATACTTCTAACGAAAGAACTAGTTCTTCTGACCCGTTCTTTCGATCATCTGGACTTTAAAAAACTTCTACGAAAAATGATGAAGGAAACTTTGTGTTTTGTGTTTTGTTGTGCATATTCTGTACAACTGTGACTGAATTGCAGGAATTCGTGCTTAAAACTAATTTCAATCCTTCACTCTTGTTCACAATAATCGTTCCTTTCTTTTGAAAAGAATAGGAAACTAACAAGAAAAAGAGCTCTTGTTCACTCATGCTTCCTGATAAACTACTTGTATGGAACTGTACGAAAACGTATTGCCTACCTCTAGTGAACACCGACTTTTGAATCGTCATACCATTAGAATCAGTTCGTCGAGATCGCACAATGATAATTATTTACGGAACGTACAAGGTAATCTAAAGTCGGATCCCAAGAAATTCTGGACCTATGCCAAAGAGCGAAGGAAAAAATCTGAGCTACCTTCGTCAATGCATTGCGTAGAACTCACAGGTTTGTGTTCGCAGAAGATTAGTAAATTATTTTCCCAGAAATTTTCCAGTGTTTTTCTGATGAAAAATTGTTGTTTCATCAAGCAAAATGTACCATTACTGAACCAGTCTTTAAATGCGCTCAATTTAGACGAAGACTCCGTTCTGTTGGCGATTGGTAAAATCAAGGCTAGCACCTCCAGATGGTAAACCGGCGATTGTTTCGCGAAAATGCTCTGCCAGTTTAGCAGCACATCTTAGGTTTTTGTTCCAGATATCGCTAACTACCGGAGTATTCACCGATCTGTGTCAGTCCTCTTTTTCAACTACCGTGGGATTGCATTTTTCAGTGCCACTCCAAAGCTTTTTGAAATGATCGTTATTGAACCAATTTTCTGTCGTTATAATTGTTTTGTATCTTTTGATGGATAATTTATCACCCGCCGCAATTGATACAATCACTGTCCTGCAGTGGATTTGTGGAAGCATCATGCCAAAACTTGATTCATTTAAAATCTTATTGCATAGTCAAAAATGTGATGTATTTGCTTTATGCGAAACATGGCATTATACGTCTCGATAGAGACTCTCCGTATGATGGAGTGCTTTTGGGAATTAAGAAACTCTATTCCTTTAATAGATTAAACATTCCTTCAACATGTGGTATAGAAGTTGTTGCTTGCCAAATAAACATTAAAGGAAAAAATATTTGTATAGCTTCGGTTTATATTCCTCCAAAATCACAAGTTGGACAGCGACAGCTTAATGAAATGGTTGAAGCCCTTCCTGCTCCCCGATTGATTCTGGGGGATTTAAATTCGCACGGTATTATGTGGGGTTCCGTTTACAATGATAGCAGATCATCTTTAATACAAAACATTTGTGACAATTTTAACATGACAGTTTTAAATATGGGTAGCATGACACGGATCCCAAGACCTCCTGCACGCCCAAGTGCATTAGATCTATCTCTTTGCTCAACATCATTTCGACTAGATTGCACCTGGAAAATGTTGCCTGATTTACACGGTAGCGATCATTTACCAATCATCATCGCAATTAGCAGTATCAATTGCATTGCTACTTCAGCTAGTATTCCATATGATTTGACAAAAAATATCGACTGGATTAAATACCAAAGTAGTATCTCTAGTATTTTGAATTCAATGGAAGAGCTCCCTCCACTTGAAGACTTCCTCGTTTGTTCGATTCTGGAGGCCGCAGAACAATCCCAAACTAAACGCTTTCCTGGGCCAACGTCTAACAGAAGGCCTCCAAACCCTTGGTGGGACAAAGAGTGCTGAGATGCTAAACACGCGAAACAAAATGTTTTCAAGACGTTTTTAAAACGAGGAGGAGGAACTCCTCAGAATTTTGAAAAATTCTTGACTTTAGAAACCAAGTACAAGAGCATACTTCGGACCAAGAAATGTAGCTATTGGAGACATTTTGTCGAAGGTTTGTCAAGACAAACCTCAATGAGCACTCTTTGGAATACGGCCAGACGAATGAAGAATCGTAACGTAGGAAATGAGAGTGAGGAATACTCGAACCGATGGATATTTGATTTTGCGAGGAAAGTTTGTCCAGATTCTGTTCCTACGCATAGCATTATTAGAAAATCTTTTCCAAATAATGGTTCTATTGATAGCCCCTTTTCAATGATGGAATTTTCCATAGCACTCATGTCTTGTAACAATAACGCTCCTGGGTTGGACAGAATTAAATTCAACTTGGTGAAGAATCTGCCCGACCTCGCAAAAAGACGTTTGTTGGAATTGTTCAACATGTTTCTTGAGCAAAATATTGTTCCACCTGACTGGAGGCAAGTGAAAGTTATCGCCATTCAAAAGCCGGGGAAACCAGCTTCCAATCACAACTCATATCGACCCATTGCGATGTTCTCCTGCATCAGAAAATTGTTCGAAAAAATTATTCTACGACGTCTCGACATTTGAGTCGAGACGAACGGTTTGTTGTCAGATACTCAGTTTGGCTTCCGTAGAAATAAAGGGACGAATGATTGCCTTGCATTACTTTCGTCTGAAATCCAAATTGCCTTCACTCAAAAGCAACAAATGGCATCTGTATTTTTAGACATTAAAGGAGCATTTGATTCAGTTTCCATTGATGTTCTTTCAGACAAGCTCCACCAACATGGACTTTCACCGGTTATGAATAATTATTTGCACAACCTTTTGTCAGAGAAACGCATGCATTTTTCACACGGCGATTTGGCAACATTCAGAATTAGTTACATGGGTCTACCGCAAGGCTCATGCCTCAGTCCGCTCCTTTATAATTTTTACGTGAGTGACATTGACAGCTGTCTAGTAACCCCATGTACACTAAGACAATTGGCAGATGATGGCGTAGTTTCAGTTACTGGACCCAAAGCTATTGATCTGCAAAAACCATTGCAAGATACCTTAGATAACTTGTCCGTTTGGGCTGTACATCTGGGTATCGAATTCTCTGCGGAGAAAACAAAGTTGGTCGTCTTTTCAAGAAAGCATGATCCCGCGCAGCTTCAGCTTCATATGATGGAAAGAATGATCCAACAGGTTTTGACTTTCAAATACCTTGGGGTGTGGTTTGATTCCAAATGCACGTGGGGAGGACACATGAGGTTTCTGATAACAAAATGCCAACAAAGAGTAAATTTTCTTCGAACAATAACAGGATCTTGGTGGGGTGCTCATCCGGAAAATCTAATAAAATTGTATCAGACAACGATACTTTCAGTGATGGAATATGGATGCGTTTGCTTTCGTTCCGCTGCAAACTCTCATATTATCAAATTAGAGCGAATTCAATATCGTTGTTTGCGAATTGCTTTAGGCTGCATGCATTCGACACATACAATGAGTCCCGCGGACCCTCACGGACCGAAGAATGCGGCCAACATAGAAAATTACCAACGCCATCTGGAATCATCTCATCCTAAATTCAATTCACCGGCCACTACCGATCGCCAGTTAGACGATAATTAAGTTTAGTAAATACCCTTGGCATCTTAGAGCTTAAGCAGTGTGCCTTAATTTTATATTATATTATTGAATAAAAAAACATACAATGAGTCTTGAAGTTCTGGCGGGAGTTCTTCCATTGAAAGATCGTTTTTGGGAGCTTTCATCGCGACTGCTAATAAGATGTGAGGTACTGAATCCAGTGGTTATTAATAACTTCGAAAGGCTAGTTGAGCTTCAATCTCAAACAAGATTCATGACAGTATATTTTAACCACATGTCACATGAAATCAACCCTTCAAGATATATTCCTATCCGTGTCAGCCTCCTAAATGTCCCTGACTCAACTTTATTTTTCGACACATCCATGCAGCGCAAAATGCGTGGAATCCCGAAACACCTACGCTCGTTGGAAATCCCAAAAATATTTACAAGTAAGTTCAGGCATATTGACTCTGAGAAAATATTTTACACGGACGGATCACGAATTGAAGAGGCTACTGGGTTTGGTATATTCAACAATAATGTTTCGGTCTCATTTAGGCTTCAAGAACCTGCATCTGTTTATATAGCAGAGTTAGCAGCAGTTCATTATAGTTTGAGTGTAATCGTCACATTATCTCCAAACCATTATTTTCTTTTCACAGATAGTCTGAGTGCAAATAAAGCCATTCGCTCAAACGCTGCTGGCAAAAATGAACCTTTATTTCTTGGGCAAAATAAAACAGTCCCTGAACGTCATATTGAATAATAATTATCAAATCACAATAGTTTGGATCCCGGCTCATTGCTCCATTCCAGGCAATGAAAGAGCCGATATTTTAGCCAAACGTGGTGCTGTTGAGGGTGAAATTTATGAGAGACCGATTGCTTTCAACGAATTCTATAGCGCGTCTCGCCAAAGAACACTTGCCAGCTGGCAAGCTTCTCGGGATAAAGATGATCTGGTTCGGTGGATGCACTCAATTATTCCTAAAATATCGACAAAGGCATGAATCAGGGGACTGGATGTGAGTAGAGATTTCATTGGTGTGATGTCCAGACTCATGTCCAATCACTACACGTTAGATGCACATCTCCTTCGAATTGGACTTTCCGAGACTAATCATTGTGCTTGTGGCGAAAGTTATCGCGATATTGACCATGTCGTTTGGACATGAGTGAAGTATCGTGATGTCAGATCTCAACTAATAAATTCCTTGCGTACCCAAGGTAGACTATCCAATGTCCCAGTTCGCGACATTCTTGCTTGTCGTGACGTTCCTTACATGAAACTTCTTCATTATTTCATTAAGTCCATTGGAGTTCCAATTTAAATTTTATTTTATGTTAGACTGTTTTCTCTTCCATGAGTTCAACCAATAGCCAGCTATCTTACATTGAATAAAAGTGATGAACTGATACACACAAACTTGAAATAGCTATAAGATCATGTACAAAATAAATGTATTTTATTGAATGTAATTTAAAATAGCAACTCGCTTGATAAAAACAGTGTTTAGATTAACTAATGAATACCAACATACTAATGTGATATTCGAAATGTATTAGGTTTAAAGTACTATGGATTGTGGATGCCACGGCGAAGAAAAACTTATGTATATTACCTATGAAATAGACGTATTTATGGAAAAAAAGGTCGTGGAAACTATAGTATCGTGATTCATTTGAATACTTGGCTTAACACAGATCAGCGTGTATATTAAACAACAAAAAAGTGATACATTTTTGTTACAGTTCTCTTGTCATGTTAACAATTACCATATTGTCCTGTATCACAAAAATATTCGATATTTAATCCAATTTTATTTGTTTTTTTTCCGTAGATGTTGTTGCTTCTTTAAACGAAAGAAGAAGAAATCATCCCGTCAGAAATGACTAGAAGCAGTGCAATGTAGTCCGGAACGTGAGGCTGTCAAGCTGCTACGAGCAACGTCACACTCCAATTCGCGCGATAGCGTGCTGAATCCTAGCCAGGATTACATCCAGGCGTCATCGCAGCACACGATCAGATATCCATCCACCTCTATAATGGCATCGACACCGACCGCCACCACGCCGACACTTCCATTGTAATTTATTGCTAACTATTATTATGCTAATCCAGATTAATAATAATTAATTATTAAATTATTTATTATAATTTACCGCGCGGTGTTGCATCCCAACATAAATGAATGAAACGCGAATGAACGACCTTCTGTTCACGACCACGATTCCAAAACAAAACAAAAATACGCCATTTTGTTGCGTACTCGGTTTCGGTTCGTACCACAAACCGTTATCGTGCCGTCGGGTTGAACATGATTCTGACGAAACCCGAAACCGCAAACGCGTTGTCCCGTCCGAAAACTCGGAACGTTCCCGTGTGCGTATGTGTGCCACAATCATCCCTGAAAATCCAACCAATTCGATATCAACCACAACCACAATCGCGACATGTCATCCCAATCGATAACGACGAACAGTGACTTTGATGATGACATTGATTTCGATCCCGATGACCTTACGATCCTGTTGCACTTTTTCCGCAAACTCTGAGATCGGCTTTCGATCTCTGTGAAGGGATCCGGCAGACGACTGCTACTATCGGACACTGTCTATCCGACTCTCAGTAGTTCTAGTACATCACCATCTCAACTTTACTGTCAATCTTTCTACTACTATCACTACCTTAACGAAACTAGAACAGAGTACAACTACAACAAAACAACTGATCACCAGCAACACCACCACACCTTCTACTATTACTTTTCCTTCTAGTACTATCACCCTAAATCAGCAAAAAAAAAAAACAAAACAAAATCCCCTCCTAGTTATCAGCATCTCCCTCTATTTTTCATGCAGAATAGGCTAGGTATACAAAAACTAAGACCAGCGTCAGATCTTTGTAAAAACAAAAACAACATTCCGGTCCCAAATAAAAAAAAAAGTTGCCTCCTCGCGCGAAAATAAGTATGTCGTGAATAATTGGCCTCTTTGAATATGTGTAGATAATCAGGACATTCTTGAGATCCCACGCGGTGGCACACATAACTAGCTAAGCAAGATGTAATTCGGACAGACACAGAATACAACGCCTACTTCTCTCTGTACTATTTACAACTATCCGATTTTCTTTTCCTCTCTCTGTTGGAAACTGTTCACGAAAACACAACCTACATTATCAGCTATGTAATGTTCCTATACCTCCGGTCGTAGCAGAAAACCTTCGAACCTAGAGACTTCATCACATGAAGAGATATAATCAGAGTCACTGGAGCGAGTTGCCATAAGCTGGCCTCGCTATCTTTTGTCTCTTAAAATTGTTGGCCTGCTGGGTGTGTTTTTTTTACTTCAGTAAACCTATGAAACCCCATGAACCTCAGGGTTATTCTTTCGAATGCATTTTGTGTGTTTTGTAGTACTAGTCGAACAAATCGGTGAATGGAATCCGCACTTTTCGCACTCTGTGTCATACGTGTTTTGGAAACAAAATTCCTAAACCACACGACCTCGTACATCTCTGACAGATAGCGCTAAATTGTGTAGTACTAGAATACACGGCATACTACAACAGTCGCTTTAATGTTTCCATCCAGTGCGAAAAGTTAGAAGTAGTCTAACGAAATTAACAAAAACACAGTGTTTTTTTGTGGACTACACAATTAATGTGTTCGCATTTCTCCGACCAATTTTGACCCCAAAAATCGGTAGTCTTTTTCCAAACTATTTGAAACGCCGTTCGCGGTACTGCACTACAGCACAGTACTAGCAAGAGTAAGAGCATTCCTATTCAGTTCGCCAGATAGGTGACGAACGGTTGCTTGTTACATTTCAACTTAACTTCAGTCAATTGTGCATTTATTATGCGTGCGTTGCGGTTTGGAAACCAACATGATAGTAATCTATTGCTATTATCAAGCCCCCTCCCCCTCTCCGTAAGAAGATAACAGTCTGTTCGATCCGTCTTATTATGATCGAACGTAGAATGCGACATATTGTTGAAAAGAAGAAGAAAAACTCCCGGTTGCTTCATCTCTACGTACAGCGATGTGTTAACCAGCTATCCAACTAATTCAGTCATTTGTATCTATTTAGGAAAGTTGTTAGAAACGGAACTCTCAAAAGGTGTTGAAGAAGCATAAGTAGGCAGCATAATGTTTTCATTCATTCGTTTAATTTTTTTTTGTTCTTTAGAGAGAAACTAATTGAATGAAAACAAAACTACTAATTAGTTAGTAAACGTTACTTTATTTCCTTTTATAAAGTGTACTGTTTTTTTTAATGGTTGAACAAAGCAAAACTTAAAAGATGAGCAAAGATGAGACAGAAGTAGAAAAAAAGAGAGTGTGGATCAGTGTGAAAAAATATTTGCTTTCTCTACTGCATAGGTTTTGAGTATCAACTAACACAACACTGTAGGAGAGCGAAATTATGTATTGTTTTACCGGTAGTAATGGATGACAATCCACACCGCAATAACACACACACACATGAGAAAAGCATTGCAAGAGTCTGTTGATTTTTTCTTTTCTTTTTCGTTTAATCTAATTGTGATATAAATAGTTTCTTTGTATAGTGTATATTTTTACAGCGTACCATGTAAGAGTATGTATTTAAGTCAGCAAGAAACTACTAGACTAGCTAATGAGAAATGAAAGAAAAATTTCGTTTGAGTGCAGAAACGTTGACGAGAGTGACATGAGGAAAAAAATTGTCTAAAAAGGAAAATAAAAAAAATGACTGTAGTAGTTAATTATTAAATTGTTTTTTTTTTTCTGTTGTGATATTTTTACTTCTATTGAATTCACATCCTTTCTTAGTTTTTTTTCTAATAAATCCATTGATTTACGTCAATTTTGTTATTACTTTTAAATTATATTTGTTTGCAGTTTTCACGCGATATAAAAAATGTGCATTGCTTAAAATTGTGCAATTTCCTGTAGGTGTTTTCGAGTTTATATCGAAAGAACAAATTAACAGTCAAATTAAACTTGCGTAAGTTAGTGTTGGAATATTATTTTGTAACCAAACTTTATAGAATTACGCAACTCCAATACGGTAGAATACGATTGCACAAAACGGTACCTACATGTGATCAGGGCATATCGTGCGATAGGCCCTTTCAAAAAGAACGAAAAATAATGCTGATTACTCGAATTTCAAGCATGGAATTCAAGCATATTTTGCATGATTTTGTAGATTAAGCTTCCATCTACGAGATTATATCGACTATTGTGTAAATGGAAATTGTAGAGCCGAGCAATGAGCATTATGTATTTCGCAAGGGCGTACCGTACGATATGCCCTTATCACATGTTAGTACCGAAATCTTGTACTTTTGTTTCGACGGACTATATGGCAATCACAGGGCTGTCAATTATTTCCGAAATACTGGGAATTATGTCCGAAATCGGCACGAAATGTTATGCTGTCTTGTCCAACCAACTTGAGAAGGAATGAGTCCCTATTTGAGGTCATTTTTAAAGAAAGAACTACAAGGATCAGCCCCATGAGGTTGTTCGAGTCATTGATGTGAAACAAGGCAACCAAAATTTCTAATGATCATCATTTTCAATCCAACCGTTTGATTAATCGTCACACTTTTGTATCCGCAATTGCACGAGAGTCTGATTAGATTGATATTTATTAGGAACCAACACTCCAGAGAGTCTATATTTGAATTTGTTTTGTAGCCGACGAAATTACATCAATATCCCAAATGTATGCAATTATATCTTTGTACATACTTTCGATACGGATTCCGATATTTAAGCTTCTCTTCGCCAAGCTTGTGTTAAAATTTTGTATGCACGCAGTTGTTTTTATAGCGTTAGAATTTTTCTACCATTACTACCATTCTGCGTTGAAAAGGTTGAAGCGATAAACTTTTTCTCATTATTAATCGAGTTCATCTTATATAAATTTACCCTAGTAGTTGCAAATTTCTCAGGCGAAAACGACATAACATAGAATTTCCTCCGAACTCGCATGACACAAGATCAGATTATATCAATTATAGTTTCAAATCATTTTATAGCGCTTTCTGTCTTGTTGTCTAGCAACAACCCACCTCTGGCATGCTACACGTAGGACTGAAACGTTAGCTATAATATCGCTTATATTTATAGATTCGCGTGCTTCCAACAGCCTCGCTTTTGCATCGATTGACCAATCAGAGCGATGCTTTCCCATTGATATATCGCTTACTGTTTCAAAACCGTCGTCTACGTTAGGGAAATGAGGTATGACGGACAGCAGACAAAACAGGACACTGCTAGCTATTAATCATTATTTCAATGATATATGATTGAAAACACATGGAACACTATGAACATTCAAATCAATGAATTTCATTATTCCTTGCAGGAACACAGGTTAGAAAAACAATATATTCAAGATTCGCATTCGCTTTCATTGAATTTTGCGTGTTGTTTTTCTTACAAAGAAAGGCTATGCAATCACTGTGAAAACCGACTTATGAACGGAAGGGAGAGAGTCGTACATCATTCTACGACGAGTAGGGGAGACCGGGTATGGTTGGCTGAGCTTTGCTTTAGGTTTGTTTTATGTATTATTTATTGCAACATGAGTTAAATTTAAAATGTTAAGATTTAAGTCACAAGTGGTGAAATTTCAGCCCTATTATATACATTTGTTTATGTAACAATACATTTAATAAGGCACTGCTTTAGCTCTAAGATGCCGAGGGCATATCTTAGCAGTACTTAAGACCCAGATAAATTTTTGAATTATAACATTGTGTATTCGGTTCACGTTGTTGTGTGCTGATCGCCGAAACTCTGGGGGATCCAGTTTCAAGTTGGTGGTCGGCAGCAGCTGATAATCGTTTGTTCCTGTGGGTCCGTGGGAAAAACCGCCAGGATACGAAGACCCGGCGGGTGGCCCGCATGTTGGTCAAAGGTCAGTAGCTCCGACCGGGTGTCGCGATACTCTACGCACGACCACACGACATGCTCGATGTCCAGCTAACCATCGCCACAGGTGCAGAGAGACCGCTCTCCACGAGCCAAAAACGCCGGATACGTGCGTTGAAAGTGTCGTGATTTGACATGAGCCGTGACATAACACAAATAAATCGCGACTCACGTTCACTCCCCTAAACAAAGGTTTCGTCGATGCTCTAGGGATAATGGAATGTAGCCATCGTCCCAGTTCGTCATTGCTTTCACCTTCTAATGCGCCCTCTTCAGCCAATGAGTCTACCTTTTCATAGCCTGGAATGGAACAATGCCAAGGGACCCAGACGAACGATATTGAATAAGACCGTCCAAATAAAGCTCTCAAGTGTATTTTGCCCCAGGAAATATGGGGGATACGTTCCTGGCTTCATCACCCGGAGAACTTCTATTGTACTTAGACTGTCCGTGACAATGAAGTAATGGTCTTTGGGCAAGGTTTCAATGATCTCGAGGGTGTACTGAATAGCAGCTAATTCTGCGACGTAAACTGAAGCCGGTTCACTGAGTTTGTACAAAGCGGTGATGTTCTGATTGAAGATGCCGAAGCCTGTGAACTCGTTGATGTTTGATCCGTCAGTGTTGAACACCTTTTCACAGTTGATTGTTCAAAATAAGTTATAAAAATAATATTTGGGGTCGCTTGAGGGCGTACGTGATACGGAATTCCACGAATCTCTTCTTTCGTGGATGTATCGAAAGAATACAGTAGAATTAGATGCATGTTGGAAACAAACCATGAAGGATTTGTATTCTGAGGAATACAAGGAAATAACACGCATCGATTTTTCAACGGTAGGACGCCCGCCAGCACTTCGAGACTCATCGTATGAGTTGACTGCATGCAAACCCTGTCAGCTTGGAGCGAAATCGATCTTCAGTTCAGCAACGCCATCGCACGGCATCACATTCAACTTATCATGTCAATTGTTTAGATGCGCAGTGCCGCTATTTTGGCGCGCACGAATTTGACATTTTTCTTCGATGTACGAGATTCGATGCGGACTCGCCTGAGGGCGCCATGCTCTCAGAAAAGAATGAATTGTTTCGAAATATGTGAGAGCTGGATATCTGGTTAATACCATGATGTCTTTGCTGCATGCAACTCAAGGCTTTACGCCAACAACGATACTGCATTCTTTTCAGTTCAATGAAATGAATATTCGCAGCGGAGCCCATATTCCATTAATGACAATGTCGTCGTTTTGTACAACCTGATTAGGTCTCCTGGGTGAGAGCCCCATCAAGTTCCGGTTATTGTACGAAGAAAATTGATTCTCTGTAGGCATTTTTGTTTCAGATACCCAATGTGACTCAAATGAAAGGGTTTTTGGATCTCATAGGGTGCTATTGACTTTTGTTTGTTTTTTTTCAACTCCCAGTTCCAATATAACAGGGTGAAGTTTGTTAACAATTTCAAACCATGCGATTTCTGCTGTATCATTTTAATAGGACCCCTCGATGAGCTCGGGTCACTGTCAGTTTCAGTCTTTGAAGCAAAACAACAAGCGTCTGATCGCTACACGGGCTACACGCGTCGTAACTATGACAATGTTAATGTTTGAATACATATCAAGTTAAGTATTGAGCAATTTTGCTGCATGAACAGTGATTCTTAAAATAAGAAAGTAAAAATTACTTATTACACGAAAGACACGAAGACAATTGAAGCAAGAAAGCATTATGTACTGAATGTTTTTTTGTTTCCATGGCATTTACCGGAGCTAGTCGACGCTTATTAACGAAGGGTCAATAAAATTACATTATTACTAAGCTTACTGGTTCACGACTACTGACCCAAAATTGGTCAATGGATCGTATAGGACATTGCAATCTTGAGTTTATCTTTGATGTTGTATGGGTGCGCAATGCTGCTACTTTGGCGCACACAAATTTGACATTTCTCTCCCCTAGAAGTAGGGATTCGAGATTCGATGCGAACACGCCTGAGGCCGCCATGCTCGCAAATAAGTATGTTGCTAGTGTCAAATGTGAGAGCTGGATATCTTTGCCGTCATTTAGAGCAGCAATGCAAAAAAAACTAGTTCCTCTCAACTTATCTCAATACTGTTTATAAATTTTAATGGTTATGATAATTTTTACCCAACCTAACTTTTTTGTTCTTATACGAAATTCAAAAAAAAGTTTTTTGAAAAAAATTCTCAGTAATATTTATGAAAACATGAGTTACATGCAGGGTGACAAGTCACCGGGAAAAAGTCGGGAATTTGATTTCAGCGGGAAAAACCAAAAAGTCGAGAATTTCAGTGAAAAACCGGGTAAAATATTACTAGCTCACCTATGAGTAACAGTTGTTAGCATAATGATTTTTTTTTCAACGATTAAAAAGTAAGAGTCAATACCCAATTTTGCTTTTAAGCGAAACGTTCAGTACAAGTTTGGAAACAACTTATTGTCTATTGGAAATTGGGCCAACACCGCATGGCTCGTCCAACGATTTTTAGAGGCTCGCAGGCAGGTTTAAATCAAACAGGAAGCATCAGAGTTTTTTTAGTTGTTATCAATAACAGCATAATGAATGCTCATTTTGAAAAATAAGGATAATTTGGATGCTTCTGTTGGATTTTTATTAAATTTTTGAATAAGTATTCAACGCACCTGCAAAATTTGAAGGTAACATTGGGAAAATTTTTAATAAAATTATTAAAACTGGTTTCTGAGGACCAGTATAGAATCTTAGAAAGATTTAGAAAATGGATTGATTTATTCAGTGATTCTATGTTTAATTTTTTTAAAGGTCCTCAACTATTCCATAGTAGGATCACAAGAACGTTGATATTGATGTAGATGAAGGTGAATTGAATTTAGTTTGAGCTTTTGGAACTTCAATAAAGTTATGATTTAAATTATATACTGCTATATCTATATTTCCCAAAACAATTTCAAGGTTTACATTCGATAGTATTCTAGTCGATTAGTTCTAAGCTGGTAGAGTATATAACTAATTGAACTAATCATTGCTTAATTTGAAACCCTGAATGTTATTGATTGATCTGCTAGAATCAGATCAATTGTAGAAAGATTTATCATAGAAGATAAATTAGTTAAGCCATTGGAAATAAAACTGGTTTAAAACAAGCGGAGAGTTCATCATGAAGAACTCGTACTTTCTGATTATTTTTCTGATTACTCTACGAGCATTTAGAATCCTATTAAAAAAACAGATCGATTTTGTATGCATTTTAACAGCTATCATTTGATTTATTTGCCCATCAACGCATTGAAATCATAAACATTGTTTATTGACTAACAAATATATTAGGAAAAAAATTGGTGTTTTTAAAGAGCAAGTCGTGGCAACAATTTATTGTACCATGGCCGAAGCCTTGGAAATGACGATATTATGTTAGATTCGCTGTGCTATCAGTGTTGTAGTGTTGGTGATTGCCGATAATTTGGCAGAAAGCGGCTCAATATTTCTCTACATTGTATACAACATTTTCAATCTGGTAGAAGATGCTACAAGAATTTGCTGTCTCTCAATGCATGAATTTTTCTACATTTCTTCGCTCCACTTCATACTCTGAGTATTTCACAGTCCTTAACAAAATATATACAGTCCGACAATGATCGGCGCTGTGACAAATTTACCAAGAGAGAATCGCAAGTTGATAATTATAGCAGATAATTCGACTTGATGATTCTCATCCTAGGTTACAATATACAATATTGCAAAACCCTGGTCTGGAGCATTCAGCTATTTTCATAGATACAACTTATACAAAGGTTATATGCACATAGTTAGAATAAGCGGCAATAGTAAAATGATTCTTTTGGAAATGGGATATCTGTTTAAAGTTTGAATTAAAAAATGTTAAAAAAAAACTAAACAGGAGCGATTTGAGCCTATTCCAAAAACCGGGATTTTTTTATCTAAAAAAAACCGGGAAATTGAAATCGGCAATTCACTTGCCACCCTGTACATGGCACCGTTACACCGCCCGCATAGCGTTTTGGCAACCTAGGCAGCCATGGCCACCAGACGTCTACCAAGATTGATTCAGTAACGGTTGTTAAATCCAATTTGAAAAAACAAAGTCGCCTGTATCTAAGTTAGCCGAGCGTTTTCATCTTCTCACCTTTTGCTGAAAATGTCAAAGATTTCAATGTGGAAAAATCCTGGTGGATACGGTTGTATCGTTTTAGTTGTATATCTGGCAGCGGTGAGGCAGCCGGTCACCAGAATGTCTGCCAGCCATATTTTACCAGCTGGCAGCGTTTAGTCAGCTATCTGGCAGCCATGTCCCGCATACGCATTTTTGTAAACATTTGCCACAACTGACTTTAATGCTTCATGGGATGAGCAAATAACAAACTAAATAAGTTCTAGGCAATGGTTCTAAGTAGTTTTTACTTCCTTATTGTAAGAATCACTGGATATAGGGCAAAATTTCTCAACATCGTTCATACTGTAAGTTAATATTTTTCCAAACATAAACAATCATTGTCATAGTTACGACGCATCAACTTTCGATAGACACTATATTCTATATATTCTATTGTTGGAAATTACTGGGATTTTACCGTAGTAATTGAAAGAGAAAGCAAACCAAGAGAAACTATCTGCACTTGGGACCATTTCTAATGTTCATCGAGATTTGTTAGTATAAATTTCAGTAGTAGTCTTCGTTAAGTTCTTCTTTTCCGTCGGATTCCACATGGCATATAGGCTTGTCCTGTCCGGAGAAAGACAAAATGTACTAAATGACAAATGTACTCCTAGTGGATCCCAACCCCTTGCTTAGATTCTTGAGTAAGTATATCGACTAGATGGTTCCAACGTCTCACAACAGCAAGCGACTTCTTGTCTATTGTATTCAAAGCATTAAAAATTGTTTAAATCATTTTTGACAAAAATATGCACTTGATTATCTCCGAGATGGCTAAACCGATCTTCACAATCTAAGATACATATGAAAGGCCATACTTTCGTATAGAACGCTTTTAAATTTTATCCGGATCTGACTTTCGGTTTCAGAGTTACAGGGTGACATGCGCAAAAATTGCAAAAAATAAGCACATCATGTTCTTGATGATGACTGAAACGAATTTTACAAACTTAGAATCTGAATGAAAGGTCTCACATACTGGTATGACAATACTAATTTTTATTTCGATACTACTTCTAGTTCCGAAATTATATGGTTATGAGTTGAAAAATACTCATTTTTAGAGCGTGTTTCTATACAAGATAAGGTAAACATGAGAAAAATTCTCTGTACTAACCATATGAAACTTATATTGTGCACGTCTTGTTAGTTATTGGTCAAAAAGATTGATTTAGGATGTATTGGCTATTAGCTTCCGGTTCCGGAAGTACCGGAAATAGTAGTCAGGACGGAGAAAATTCCTAATTCTCAAAACTGAAACGTCTCCTATTTGAAAGTATTGTCAGTTACTCGTCAAACAACCCCCCTTTCCCGGTTCAAAGTTCAAAAGCTTCAAAACGAAGCTCATTTCATTTTTACAGTGATGACCGAATGGAATTTCAAATTCTTGTTGATGAAGAAATCGAGAGAAATTCTTCTAAATCCGAAGTTATTCAAAACTGTTTCAATTTGTAGGATATGTAGTTTATACCCGAACAAATTTTTGTTGTTTTTATTCAAGATTCAATGGAAAGTTTATTTTTCTGAAAAATGCTATAGTAATAAATGCACCATCACACCATTAGGTAGCTTAAAATAGGGTTTCGTTTGTTCAACCGCCGCTACTTCTCACCAATTTCTCTATTTAATTTATTCTTTTACACTCAAAGAGCACATTTCGATGATCTCTCTATTTGGCTCAGCATGGATTGAATCCAACTACGAGTGGATTGAAAAAAAATTCTTATCCGGCACATAACGGTTAACGATTCGCCCACGGGAAAATGTTCAGTTTTGGTATTGGTTGAACAGAATACTCCTTTCTATTGCTCTTCCACCCGACGACCGCTAGTAAATAAGGTTAAAAATTCACAAATTGGCTTCATGACGGTGATAAAAAATCCAACATATCTTTCCAATATTCAATGTCAATAGCTTCTCAATTTAAGTTTTTGTTTTTTTCTTTAATTTTGAGTCGCTTCTTTCGAAACAGGTGTCGATTGTTACTGTTAATCAACTCACACTAGTTAGAAGAACAAATTCTCTCAAGCCAAAAAAGGAAAAAAAACATGAAAAAATAATTCAAAAAAACATGAGAGAGAGAGAGTGTGACTAGACAGAACACTCAATGCAGAGGAATGCACGATCAAAGTTGTGTAGCAGTGAAACAAAAAAAAAGAACACATTTGCGGGACGTGTAAGTCCGCGTTTTTGTCGAATAAAAAACAGAAAAAAACAACATTTAACTTTAACCACTAGGCGGTAAGAGAGAAAAATACAAAAAAAAGAAATACCAACCAAATAGGAGAAAAAAACAACAGAATAGACAACTAGGATAACACTAACGCATAAAGCAGAGAAAAATAGTCATTCGAGTAAAACTGTCGAGAAGACGAGTAGTAGGCAAAAAAAGAGAAAGAAGAAAATGATGAACTTGAATTATTTACTGAGCCGGAAGCTGTATAAATCTTGGAGGGAGATTTAAAATGTATATTTTGTACCATTATTGAATAATGCTTAATTGACACTACCATTAAAATGAAAATAAAACACTGGAATAAGAAAATAAAAGTATAGTAAATACATTTCCTCCATTGTTTTCTCGCTTCTGTTTGTGGATTCTTTTCTACGATTTTTCCACAAATGAATTCACAGCATACAGCAAATTCTCCATTACGAATTAGTTCCTCCGGTTCATGACTTAGGCGAGGTCGTAGAATCGATCATTTTTGCGTATCTGTTGTTGTAGTAGAATCAGAGTGTGTTTACTAGGCTATCTGGCCACTGAGGTAGCGTAAGTCTATGAGGAGCAAGATCGAAGCAAATTTAACTCCTGAGTCATCCATGATCAATACATGCCAACCGAATCCGCTAGAATCATCATCTAAACGCAACCCCGGTAACGATGGAAGATTTGCCACATTTGCCGTCGATAGATCTACTAGGTGTTAGAACAACTTCGCAAACGATTCAAAATGTATAAGATTTAAAATAAAAACAAGACTGAATGACAACAGACAGACAGGAGAAAAAAACAGTCGTAAAAAAAAGAAAACCAATTAAAACTGAAGCTACCTACAAATACAAAAACACACACACACTTGATGAAAAACGAGATTTGAAAACGTGAAATCATGATGGTCACTAGCAGTAACAGATAACCACGGGAAAGCGTGCAATCGAGACAGAATAGTAACTACGCAATCGAAACTGTAAATATAGTTAAACTTATTGCTTGAGAAAGCAGAAAATACCATCGCAGATCTCATCGGTTCTACTTGAGAAATATAACAACCGAATCAAATAGTGTTGATATTTGCATTTTAAAAAAACAACTGCGTGTGAAAATTCTACACCTTTCGGTTCACTAGAACAGGGGGGGACAGAAAGAGCGACCTTGGACAAAGATAGGTTTGAAACGTTATAATCGGTACGATGATTAGTTAGTGTCATTTCGAGTAAGTTTCTTTGCCTATTTTTAGACTACATAATTGAGGAATAAGAAAGAAAGCAAAGTAAAAACGAGAAAAAAATATATTGTTTCAAAATATGCATATCTTGATGAGTTTGATTGATTGTAAGGGAAAATATCACCTCATTCCGATTTGAAAAATCTGAAAACTTCCCCTGGATAACTTGGAAAGACTTAAGTCATCCTCGATAATTATCTTAACGCTATTCAATTGCACAAAATTGTGTTTTAACCAAAATTTGGTACACACTTCGATCTTAAAATTGCGAAGTCGCTGTGTTTGATTTTTTCGATAGTTGACTCAACTAATCTCCCTTCAACTATATACTATATATATTTAAAGTCTCAATTCGGTATTGTACCTAAAATAAGGTCCTGTCAACACCAACCTATGTGTGCCTTTTACCGTATTTAAATAAAATTTGTGAATGTGACCGAGATGCATTGCATTTCCTAACGTTTAACTTAACGTTTCTGTCACACATGTCTAAGACCTTCTAAACGTCCATTTCTAGAGCACAGCAATCCACAAGACTTGTAATGATGTGATAGATTTTAAGAAGTGGACCGAGATAGCTCCCATACTTCGGATCGTGGAGAACGGAAAACATCTTTTAAATTTGTTGGTCATATTAGTTGATGGCCATACAAACTTACTTTGGCTAATGCATGCTAATACTTGAATTGTGGTAGTCCAAAAGTATACTATGACAATCGCAGAAAATTGGCATCATGATCTTTCCGACCCATTGACTTCGAAGTACGACTTCAGTCCATTGTCGGATAATCGTCCTGTTTTCTGACATATTATAATGGATCCAACCAAGCAGAATCTTGCCAAACTACGGCAAGCTCGTGCACTTCCTTTTTCTGGTCATCCAGTACACTTTTGCGTATTATTATTTTTGCTGTTTATTTTGCCCCGGTTTAAAACTACATTTTGACACTGTTTGATTTGGATCAAACATTATTTTTTTGTTTCTGCTTTTTTGTTTTGTTTTCTAAGTACATTTTTCTTCACAGCTTACATAATATGGGACGAGGTTTCAATGGTCAATGAAGACGAACTGTTTTTATTGCCTCGATTCTGACGGACACTATCAGGTGTACAACTTGGCTTCCGCCGTTTTCCGATAGTTTACTGTACCGGCTGAGGCTGGTTAAAATACATAGATGATAATGCCTTTAAAGTGAGTGTGTACAGTGCCTAACGAATTGTCATCACCGTTTCAGTGACAGTTGTTCTTGTTTTCGTATTATTCACGCTCGAAAATGTCTGTTTATGTGCCCAATTCTCGCCATTTGCGGGAAGTTTTACTTTTCTATTACAATTCGAAAAAAATGCAGCCGAAGCGTATCGAATGCTCTCAGAAACTTACGATGATGCTCCTTTGAGTAAAAGAACGTGTCGGGAGTGGTTTTAACGCACGATGTAAAATACCCTGGTGATCACATTTTTCTAAGTGTTAGTGCGGTTGTCATTTTATTTTGGAATAACAGAGAGACGTGAAGAAGAAAAAACATAAACAAATGACGTTCCGGGAGTTGCTTTTATGAAAATATTTAGAGTTGGTTCTGTTTGCGAAAATATTGACAGTGAAATGCGGTGTTTGGTTCCGGGATGTTTCAATCGTTTTCATCACCTGCATTTGAAATGCCACCCACAGCACAATCACTCCATTATCCATAATAACTGTAATAGATACCACAGTGCGATTCGCCAAATACTTCCTCCAACGAAACGAACAGAATCGGATGTGTGTAAAATTTTCTATATTTCGACGTTACCTTGCAAGCCCTTGAAGAAAAAATGTCCAGATTTTCAATTAGTGCCAAAGATTCGCCAGGCTGCGCGACAACTGGAGTAACTTAGAAGTGAAATCCCGATCTGAAATGATCATTTGTTTATGTTTACATGCTTGAATCCCGGCGCGCCATACTTAATTTCGTGAGAAAATTACCAACACAACCAAACCTGTCTTACTACGCCACCAGTGTATTTCACGTCGTGGTTTTAACGTGGGTGATTAAAGAGAAACTGTCCCTTGCTTATACGCCCTAATGAAAAATCAACCAAGAACTGCCCTGGAGTTGGACAGTTGTTTTAACCCCTTCGCTGCCTGTTGTACTGAAGTTTACAGAATTTTTATATCAAGAATTAGAGCGAATAGAGAAATAAATCGTCTGGTGGATTAAAGGCAATTTCAGATTTGGTAATATTCTCTAGTAACAAGAATTATTTATTTGTATCAACAAGTAACATATGTATCTGTCAAAGACGACTGAATTTTTAGAGTAGACGATTTGCTGGTTGCTACTCCGTTACTGATCGGGATTAGCTGAAATTGTACAGAGAGTTTCTAGATGATCCATCCTGGGACTGGTAAATCATCCTTCAATGTACATCTTCTGGTAATCCCAGAATTCATTGATCAGTGCCAGTGCCGGCCAGGCCCGAACGTAGTTCGTCTAAGGAATGGGAAGGGATGTTAGTCCAACACATGTTGTTACTGGAGGCCGTATATACTACTGCGCACTCCACAAGTGTCACGGGAGAAGGATATTTGTTAGTAAAAATTTCAGTATTGGTATTATTCGCGCGCGACTCAGTATGCTCCAGTTTCAAATGCTCGGGTGCACCACTAAACTCACTGATTTCCCGAGTGAACGTTTCAACAATATCCTATATTGAAGTCCCGGAAAGTCTTGATTCACAGCTCTTATTCGAGTAAACTGAAGAAAGATTTGCAATACTATCGCGTAACGGATATCTCAATCAAATCAATCTCCTAGTGGACCCCAGCCCCTTTGTTAACCACCAGCGAAAATTACTATATAAAAAGTCGAAGCTTTTTCACCTGAAATTTATACACTCAAAAAATAAATCAAATTATTTCTACTTGAAAACATACATGAATCTCATCCATCAAACTTTTCACTGGATAGACGCATTGAATGTATCGGGTTGATCATATGTCATGAATCTTATTCAAAAGGTAAATAATATATTAGTTTTCCAGTAGAAAATATGTGATCTACGTATATTTGTCACGTAAGGATTACATGCCCTAGGCTTTGGATGATAAGCTACAGGGCGCGTACCCCCCTTTGGCGGATGGGGGTGGGAGTCAATTTATACTTCGTATTGACAAAGTCGGCCCATACCGAGATCGATCGTTCGCTTATAAATGTAAAAGATGAAAATTATTATGTTGTCTGGATCGATCTCGGAGTGGACAGGAGTAATACTGCTTGAAATTGACGATAGGTCATTAGGTGGGTTCGACCATTCTTATGCCTGAAATTGGTCACCAAATGGATTATCTTGATCTAGTTGGGATGAATATTAATATATCATATTCGTCCTGAGCTTGGTGAATTTAATGCAAAAAGGAGGACTAGTATTATCAGGAATAGGAGTAAATTGACAACGGGTAGATTTGGAAGATCAAAGAAAAAAAAGTATTATACAAGATTGGAGCCATATTCTAACTTAGAGGTACTGCAAGTGATCTATGGCTTGTGATAGTTATAGTTGAATATAGAACTAATTAGATAAATTATCGCTTCATTGGAAATTCTGAATGTTATATGAAGATGATCTGAGTCAAAGACTGCATGAGTAATTAGTTCACTACAAATGTGAATTTGATCTATCAAAACCAGATAAATCGTAGAGGGGTTTCTCACGGATGAGAAACAAGTTGAACAACTGGGAGAGATAACTGAAAAATAGCCAATAGAGAGTTGATTATGAAGTATTTTTCCATTCCGATTATTTTACCACTGAACATACTTTGAATTTAGGTCCCCTATTACGAAAAGTTTTGATCGATATCTTGTGAGTGTTTCCGAATCGCCCTAAAAGAAATTCATTTGTTTACAGTGCGTTGGAATGGCAAATATGCTCCATCTATTAAATAGATTCCATGAATGGTTTCAATTTCGATTCCCAAACTTTCAATAACTTTAGTATTGAAGAAGGTAAAATTCGATGTTAAATTTGCCGTTGGACTAAAATGGCAACTCACTACCCATTCCAGTAAACCTGTCAAATCGATGAACCACATAATGTGGATTTCTTTTAAATTTGACATTTGGTTTAAGAAATGTTTCTGTCACAATAGTAATATGAATTTTGTGAACTTTAACCTGAAATGCTTCGAAAAGGGAAGAAGTTGAATTTATTAGGATAATCATTTGAACCAGCTGATCTTTTAGGTAAATCATTTTATTTTCCGTTGTCTCACTTAAATACACTTCGTTAAAAGAAGCGAAATCCATTGAAGGATTAGGTAATTGACTGGCTGTGATACAAGCGTAGCTGACACCAGTGGAAGAATATAACGTAGGAAATTTAACTGTCAATATTTGTCAATTTTATAGACGACGAAATGGTAGGAGTACCGATTTTTTGCAGTCTCCTGCTAGGAAGCTATGTAAATGTGGTCAGCATCTTTCTTCAATGACCAAAACAATGAAGAAGAATGGCTAACAAAAAATTGGATATCACTAACTGCTTGTTTATTCAGTACGCTTTACCACACTCCCACAAATTAACGATCAGAATATTATCACTACGATAAGGAAATTAAAACTTTACTCAAATTGAAATGCTCGATTGTTTGTTTACCATACTCTGAACGCTCTGATTGCCCACCAAATGCCTCAGGTGTTGGCTAGCACTTGCTGAAGCGCCCTATCCTTACCAACGGGCTGTTTTTTTTTGTTTATTTACATTCTTCTTCTTTTCTGTTCGCAGCTGATATCCGTCACGCTGCTGCCACGAAAAGGGCTAGTAACCATTGAAAATATGGCCGGACTTCTGGTGAAACTCGTGTTAGTCCGAAGGAAAAAGGATTTTTATCCGTACTTTGACGACTCGATGCAGTCTCGCAGCGAGATTTTCGCTTGTAGTCCAGTGAAAAGAAAGTCCTTTGGACTATAAACGAAAATTAACTGGCACTATAGTCTAAGTTGCTGTGCCATCAAATCGGCGTCATCTCAAGTGAGGTGACGCCAACCAGAACCTGAAGAAGTAGTAGAAGAAGAAAATATGGCCTATTTTTTCTACATTAGACTTAGGCGTGACAGTTGAATCATTCTGTTCATATTCAGGTATTTTCTGTAAATATAAAATCGTTGAATTGACTCGTTGTTGTCAAAGCAAACGATCGTTTGAAATTTTTTCTCTGACAGTAAATTTCAAATAATTGGATTTATGATTTCCATAACAAGACCGATTTTGAGGTAGTCTTAAAAAGATTGATTAGTTCGCTTAATAATAATTCGCTTTATATCATTTGAAAACATCTTTGGCGTTGTGACAAGCTTTGGCAGCTTCGGCCAGAATAGCGAAAGAGCATCATGGCTGCGTAGGAATGGTAGTAGTAGCTTCTTTAAGCTTAAGCAAGGTATATTTCCTTGTTTACCATTCCGGTAATAATGAAGCTTTAAATTACTCGACCCCACGGCTGCATATAATCTGCGAAACTAAATATTTTTTGGGAAATTGGGTCTTCTTATTCGTACTGAAATACTCCTCTACGCAGTTCCGTTGCGTGGCAGTATGGAAAGACATTCCGGGAAGCCGCTTAAAGTCTTCCTGCACATAAGTTTCATCGCCCATTATCGCGCAGGAAAGCATCGTCAACTATTCGCGATACAGCTTGCGAGCCCGTATTTTGGTCGTCATATTATGGTTATAATTACTGTTCCAATACACGTTTGACAATAGCCAGGAAGGCTGGAATTGGAGCAAAAACGGGTATCTTCCGCAATATTTGCTTCATCTTCGCGTCCTTCTGGTGGTTCCTGAGACCCGTTTTTGCTCCAATTCCAGCCTTCCTGGCTATTGTCAAACGTGTATTGGAAGATTTAGTTTTCTTACTGGCAGATCCGGATTTCTATTGCGACCGCATACAATTGTTTTTCTCACTTGCTCTCTAAAAGCTTGTTGTATAAAAAAATTCATTTAACACTATGCACAGGCATACGTTCATCAGTCCGCGAAATATTTCACGCATTGATGAAGTATTTCCAAAGATATACGTATTTAGTGGCTTCCACATTTTGTCGCGAACAAGTCCTAATATACCCTAATATAGCCCTTTATGGTAAACATACGATATTTCTTGTATACTTTTAATCCAGTCTAGTCCTATAGGTGAATCGCGAAGCAGTTTGGTATCGCCAAATCGATCGCGTGGTAAATTGTTTAAGGAGACCCAGACGGGAAAAAGTAAACAAATGCCACCCCGTAGACGTAAGGAATGTGAGGAAATACTTGCAGTGCAATCTAAATCTTTCGACTCTGAATGTGGCGAAGAAGGTCGTTTTTTCCGCTTGGGTTCCAGAATACACCCAGAAGCGCTTTCTACCCTTCCGCCGGTTCCACGAAGGGACGACACTCTGACCCTTATTATCGGTATCACTTCACGGTGAAAATCGAGTGAAGTGAGTTTAGGTCCTCAGTATGGAAGTCGCTCCAAATGCAAAAGTAATTACTTGGATGAACTTGATGTCATAATAAACATCACGCCACCAACATTTTGTTGAAAAAATAGTTTTTTTCACCACAGTGATCACTTCACTATACGTGATACTGGTAATAGGTGGAAACAAGTGAAGTGAATGTGAAAGTGGAAGTGAGAACGGTAATAAGGGCCTCTGTTTTGACCGGATCTGGCATCATGCCATCACGCGTGGTTTGGAAAACAATGCAGTTGCCTAGCAAACGTTCGTAATGCTGTGATATTTATCAATTTACGAAACGAAGGTTTATTTTTTAACAAGTTTATTGAAATATTACTTAAAAACATTTCATCATCCTGACATCGGTTGAGTTTTACTCACTTTTCCACTTACCTCACTTCACGATTAGATTGAAATTAAAGTCCTTGTGATAATATTCTCTTTACAATCAATACAATGTACGAGTTAATAAAGTTTTCTTTTCTTTTTTTCTTTTGTATATAGTTTTTTGTTTGTTGGATTCTGTTTTCGACCAGCTTTACTGTTATCATCTGTTATTACATACTGTGGGTTTTTGTTTTCAATTTTGTTTATGTCGTAAGATTCCACCAACGCGCGATATATCTTAAATATGAACTAACCTTTGGTGAAAAGGAATACATTTACGAAAAATATCGAATAACATCTGCAATTTCTATTGTAACTAGTTACCACTTCAATATGTTTCGCTGGTATGGGTTGCTTTTGCTTATATTTTCTCATTGGAATGTTTCGTCGATACTCTGTTAACAACACAAAACGAACAAAGTAAAAGAGTAGCAACTGTTGCTGTTGCGACGCGTCAACCTAAAGAGGTCACGTCTACTGCATAACATTTGGTAATATTTCCACGAAAAAAGATAACCAAAATTGAACAGTAAACAAACAATCTATGATCAGTCCTGGATGCGTAGCTTCGCTAATTAACTTGAAAGGATTTTTTTGACCTATTCAACGGTTCAATTCAACATCAATAGCAAGGAATTAAGAGGTTAAAATATAGATTTAAACTTTCAGAGACCAAAAAATAAACGCTCCTTAAATGGTTCAGCTAACACTTATTTAATCAACATTGTGCACACGTTTGTTATGTTTAAATTCCTGACACTGAAAATGTGTTTCGTTTGATGTTAGTTATTTTTGTTTTTACAAGAGTATTGTTTTGATTGTTATCCATGTGTTTTGCTTTGTTAAGTTTGGCTTAATATGCATTGAATACACACAAATGATTTGTAAATATATTTTATTTTAGTTTTTTTTCCTTCCGCTTCTCCCACTATCGTTAACATTTTTGCACGGATCCATTTGTTTTGTTTTGTTTGTTTGTTTGCTTAAATGTACAGTTTTTTTTTTCACATGTAAATGTAATTTTTTGTTTAAATTTACAACTGTTTTAGGATGCTAGATCACGGTAAAGGGTACATTTAACATGCTATCAGTTAGACTTTTAGTAGTCCGCATTTGCAATTTACTTCATTCTTTTCTCTTTCGAGCCACCGCCACTGTTTTTGTGTGAGTGTCATCACAAAGGCAATATTGATTCAATCAGGGGAAAAACCTATACGTTAACTGGGTGCTACTGAAGACAGTATTAAATGATAATTTATAAACTAATTATGCATAGTATTATTTGTATTGGTACACTTAACGTGGCCCAGGTTTTCAATTTGATGTTTTGAAAATAAACTTTCATTCTTGCATTGAGACTCGGTACAAGGATTCCCTTCAACAACGCGTTTAACCAACAGTTAAATGGGATAGCGTTATCCTACGGCGAATACGAATGAAGCGGAATGAGCTTTTGCTCAAGAAGCATTAGATTTATTGCCTGAATCTAGGCGTTATATCACTTACGGTGAGTTTCAATTGGAGTGTTTATCATAGCATTTGTATTTGTCCAAAAAATGTATTTGTATTAATGTAAGTTTTGTGAATTACTGTGGTTAACTGTAATCGATCATTTTACCGAAACCAAGGAATAAAAGGTATCAATTCACCGGAATCTCGACAAACACCTTTTAGACGACCAAAGTCGATAAATCATCAAAGTGACTATTTAGCGCAGTTTTTTTTAAATGGAATGTGCTAAACACACGTGATTTTTTTTTATCGATAAGATCAAATATAATATAATATTTTTTTATTGAAGCTTATGTCGAACAGTGTTCCTATAATTTACGGATTACCTCGGGCAATTAAAAAAGAGTACTTTAACGCTGACGTCGCGCCCGAAACCAATATTAATGCATTTGAACTTGATCATTAATCGAATAGTAACTTTCAAACGAACTCAAGTTGAGTTATCTACGGTCAAATAGTTAGAAAGTGGCCGCCAATCCAAATTTGTTTAATTTAAAACACCAGATTGTGTGAGATTATCAGGGGTAGGCAAGTTTCGGAAGAATTGCGCGAGATCAAAAAAAGTTCAGGAGGGATTGTGCGGGTTTTGCAAATTTAGTAAAGTTTAACAGGGATTTAAAAAAATAGTTCAAAAAGGACCGTGCGCGATTAGGCGAGACTATTTCGAATTGGATGAGTACATATGTCTGAGTTAGTCCAGAGTTTAAAGTGATTTGCCCCTTGTCACCATATTAATTTTCATTTCAATACGAATTAATTACAAATATTACACTGAGATTTCTCAGTGTGTCGTTTCGAGAAACAGCTTGAACGTTAGCAAACGCATCAAAATTTAAGAAAATGAAAAAAAGAATTTCTTTTTAGTACAACAAGAAACCCCGGTCTTAATCCACCTAGAGGTGTAATGATGCCTTTCCTATATTAGAAAAAACCGGGGCTATACCAAACAGCTTGAATATCTCAAGGCACCCATACACGTTCAGGTTTGCTGCCTACACAAATCGTTCGAGGGTAATTCCTGGTGGACTCGACGGATTGTGCAGTGTTATGGAAGGCGCTCATAATTCCGTGAAAATAAAACCATAGCCACAACAGGTTGGAAAGGAAAACAAACAAACAAAAAATTACCGAACAATCAGTTAGATTCATTTGGTTTACAGTTTACGGTAATTGTTTGACAGTTCAATAATTACCGAACGATCGGTAATCAATTTAATTACCGAACTGATTACCGAACTTTCAGCTGTTGAAAATTCGGTAAAAAATTACGAAATTTCTGCGAAATTTTCTAAGTGTGATCACAATTGAAACGGTGGCCCTTATTGCCGGTATCACTTCACGGTGAAAATCAAGTGAAGCGAATGTAGGTCCTTATTACGAAAGTGGCTTCAGAGACAAAAGTAAATACTTGGATGAACTTGATGTCATTATGAACATCACGCCACCGAAATTTGGTTGAATAGGTAAAATAAAGTGAAGTGACATGTAAGTGAAGTGAATGTGAAAGTGGAAGTGAGAACGGTAATAAGGGCCGGTAAATATGAATAGTCGCCGAGTCCGTTGAAAAACATACCGTTCGCACTGTAAAATAATTTTCGATTACCGAACTTCGGTAAATAAAAAAAAACAACGAAAACTAACTGTCAAACAGTAACCATTTTGAAAATTTTAAACGCGTAAAATTGAAATCATTCTGAAAAATTGATTTATCGAGTGAAGATGGAACAGGTAATCCAGCGGTTACAGAAGGAAGACGGACGCCTCGTTGAAATGTTCAATTAGTATAATTAACCAATATTTAAAATTTTCAGGTAATAATATGTTTTTACTGCCGGGAGCATATCACCACCCTAGTAGCAAACATTGTTCTTGTATTGTATTTCTTAACAACAAGTTTCTTGTTTGATATGTGTCACAGCAGTAATATTTGTTAAGAGAGAACTGGATATGAAACTGTTCAAATGAACATACTGTACAGTCAGTTAATAAAACCGATCTGGAACATAATCCTTTCAGGATTTTGATTTGGTTTCACAAGCAGTAATATGAATGATTTTCACATTTGTTACAAAAACACATGAAATCACTTGTCTAACATAGCCAACAAAAATACCCGTTCTGTAACAATTGTGAAACATGCCAATTTTAACAAGTTCTTATTGCTACTTGGACGGGTATGTGTCTGAATTACGCAGACACGTAAATAACCACATGAAAAAAGGACACTTCTCAGCGTCTAACGCACTATTTGGAAATGCAATGCGCGCTATGCTATTTTTTATTCCTTGAAGCGACATATAATTGAAAAACATCCTACTGAAATGTCCACTTCTGTCATCATTCAGTAATAGCCGTTCAACCGAGAAGGTTGTGTATAGAAGCGTACAGTTTAATAACGCTGGTTGGTTTACACGCGTTAAATACGACAACGGTTGAACTACAGGTAGAGACCTGTTGGCAACAGCCGTTAAAACGTATAGTCGTGCTGCATAAGAGAGCCCTAGTGCTGGGCCAAGCTGGTGTAGGAAACAACAAAGGGCGTTTCCCCCAAGTGCTGAGTGCTGAGCAGGAGAGTGCAAAGGCACATCGAAGAGGAAGAGTGCAAAGGCACATAGAAGCAGGAGAGTGCAAAGGCACACCGGTGCGAAGGCACTTCGGTGCAGAAGCATATCGGTGCGGAGCACTAGGAAGAAGGAGACAAGACAACTCGGTCATTCCACTGCCATACAACACGCAGGTATACACCGGTGACCTGCGCTGGTTACAGCTGGCGAAGACGAAAGCAAATCGGAATTCGAGTGGTGCTGGATGTCAGGTAGCAGTAGCATCACATCATATTCTATCGCTACAGTGAGCTTCAGCATTGTATCAACGTCCAGATACATCCAACAAGAACATCTAGAGCAACGAGGATCTACACGGCAGTGCAACGGAGATAGACAACAATTTCAAGGTAGAAGTTTTTTCTTTTCCTTTTGATTGAGTACTGTGTAGTGTTGGTTTCAAATTTTATTTTAAAGTTTAGTTAAAAATTTTAATTTAATGGATGAATCCATGGACGTAAATCCTAGCATGAATCCGATACCCCCACGAACGAAAAAATATCAGGAGAGCTCTTTTGGGCCTTGGATAGTCTTTTTTAGACGTATATCAAAGCCATTAAACATTTTTCAAATTAATAAAGGTTTGACATCACGATACTCTTCAATCAAAGAGATCATAAAAGTAAATAACGATAAAATTCGTGTTGTGGTAAATAATTTGAAACACGCGAATGATATTGTCTCTTCGGAACATTTCAATAAAGAGTATAAAGTTTACATACCCTCCAAAGATGTCGAAATTGACGGTGTTGTTACCGAAGCGAGTCTTTCGGTCGATGATTTACTCAAGCATGGTGTTGGTCGTTTCAAGAACTCTATGCTTGAGGGTGTGAAAATACTGGAGTGCAAACAACTGTACTCAGTAGTTCATGAAGAGGAAAAAAAAGTTTATCGCCCATCAGACTCGTTTCGAGTGACATTTGCCGGGTCTGCGTTGCCGTCCCATGTCTATGTCGATAAAATTCGCCTCCCTGTTCGGCTTTTTGTTCCAAATGTAATGAATTGTACGAACTGCAAAAAATTCGGCCACACAGCTACTTACTGTAGTAATAAACCAAAATGTATTAAGTGTGAAGGGCCTCATAAAGATAATGATTGCAACAAGGAAATTGAAAAATGTATTTATTGTGGGAATAGTCCTCATGATGATATTTCAGTATGCACTGCATTTAAAGTGCACAAAGACAAAATTAAGCTTTCTTTAAAAGCACGGTCTAAGCGCACATATGCAGAAATGCTTAAAACGGTCATTGATGTCCCCCCTTTGGAAACCAAAAACGGGTTTTCAAATCTAGAGGAACCAGAGGACTCTGACTCTGACGAAAATAGTGAAGGTAATTCGTTTATCACTACCCAAGGGTCAGTTAAGAGAAAGAAGTCTTCCTCCAAATTACCAAAAAAGACACCTAAAATTTCATCTTCAAAAAAAGATCCCCGTGTTAAACAAAAAAAGTCAAAACCAAAGACTGTGCCTCCTGGTTTGTCAAATTCACAAACCAATCCAGGATCTAGTACAGAAAAAGATAATAATCCAGTGGGCTCCATTTCACAGCCACCAACAGGATTACTGAAGTTTTCGGAAATTGTTGAATGGATTTTCTCAGCATTCAATATATCTGAACCCTTAAAGACCCTCATAATGGCATTCCTTCCAATAGCTAGAACCTTTTTGAAGCAGTTATCAGCTCAATGGCCAATTGTCTCAGGTTTTGTATCTTTTGATGGATAATTTATCACCCGTCGCAAATGATACAATCACTGTCCTGCAGTGGAATTGTCGAAGCATCATGCCAAAACTTGATTCATTTAAAATATTATTGCATAGTCAAAAATGTGATGTATTTGCTTTATGCGAAACATGGCTTACTTCAAACATAGCTTTAAATTTTAATGATTTTAACATTATACGTCTCGATAGAGACTCTCCGTATGGTGGAGTGCTTTTGGGAATTAAGAAATGCTATTCCTTTTATAGAATAAACATCCCTTCAACTTCTAGTATAGAAGTTGTTGCTTGCCAAATAAACATTAAAGGCAAAGATATTTGCATAGCTTCGGTTTATATTCCTCCAAAAGCACAAGTTGGACAGCAACAGCTTAATGAAATGGTTGAAGCCCTTCCTGCACCACGGTTGATTCTGGGGGATTTAAATTCGCACGGTATTATGTGGGGTTCCGTTTACAATGATAGCAGATCATCTTTAATACAAAACATTTGTGACAATTTTAGCATGACGGTATTAAATATGGGTAGCATGACACGGATCCCAAGACCTCCGGCACGCCCAAGTGCATTAGATCTATCTCTTTGCTCAACATCAATTCAACTAGATTGCACCTGGAAAATACTGCCTGATTTACACGGTAGCGATCATTTACCAATCATCATCTCAATTAGCAGTAGCAATTGCATTGCTACTTCCGCTAGTATTCCATATGATTTGACAAAAAATATCGACTGGATTAAATACCAAAGTAGTATCTCTAGTATTTTGAATTCAATGGAAGAGCTCCCTCCACTTTAAGAATATGACTTCCTCATTTGTTCGATTCTGGAGGCAGCAGAACAATCCCAAACTAAACGCTTTCCTGGGCCAACGACTAACAGAAGGCCTCCCAACCCCTGGTGGGACAAAGAGTGCTCAGAGGCTAAACTCGCAAAACAAAATGCTTGCAAGACGTTTCTAAAACGGGGAGGAGGAACTCCTCAGAATTTTGAAAAACTTATGGTTTTAGAAACCAAGTACAAGAGCATACTTCGAGCCAAAAAATGTAGCTATTGGAGACATTTTGTCGAAGGTTTGTCAAGAGATACCTCAATGAGCACTCTTTGGAACACGGCCAGACGAATGAGGAATCGTACCGTGGGCAATGAGAGTGATGAATACTCGAACCGATGGATATTTGACTTTGCTAGGAAAGTTTGCCCAGATTCTGTTCCTACGCAGAGCATTATACGGGAATCTCCTCCAAATAATAGTTTTATTAATAACCCATTTTCAATGATGGAATTTTCTATAGCACTCTTGTCTTGTAACAATAACGCTCCAGGGTTGGACAGAATTAAATTCAACTTGGTGAAGAATCTGCCCAACCTCGCAAAAAGACGTTTGTTGGAATTGTTCAACAAGTTTCTTGAGCAAAATATTGTTCCACCTGACTGGAGACAAGTGAAAGTTATCGCCATTCAAAAACCGGGGAAACCAGCTTCCAATCACAACTCATATAGACCCATTGCGATGTTGTCCTGCATCAGAAAATTGTTCGAAAAAATTATTCTACGACGTCTCGACACTTGGGTCGAGACGAACGGTTTGTTGTCAGACACTCAGTTTGGCTTCCGTAGAAATAAAGGGACGAATGATTGCCTTGCATTACTTTCGTCTGACATCCAAATTGCCTTCGCTCAAAAGCAACAAATGGCATCTGTATTTTCAGACATTAAAGGAGCATTTGATTCAGTTTCCATTGATGTTCTTTCAGACAAGCTTCACCAAAATGGACTCCCAGCGGTTATAAATAATTATTTGCACAACCTTTTGTCAGAGAAACACATGCATTTTTCACATGGCGATTTGGCAACACTCAGAAATAGTTACATGGGTCTCCCGCAAGGCTCATGCCTCAGTCCGCTCCTCTATAATTTTTACGTAAATGACATTGACAGCTGTCTAGTAACCCCATGTACACTAAGACAATTGGCAGATGATGGCGTGGTTTCAGTTACTGGACCCAAAGCTATTGATCTGCATAAACCATTGCAAGATACCTTAGATAACTTGTCCGATTGGGCTGTTCATCTTGGTATCGAATTCTCTGCGGAGAAAACAGAGTTAGTCGTCTTTTCAAGAAAGCATGATCCCGCGCAGCTTCAGCTCCATATGATGGGAAGAATGATCCAACAGGTTTTAACTTTTAAATACCTCGGGGTGTGGTTCGATTCCAAATGCACGTGGGGAGGACACATTAGGTTTCTGATAACAAAATGCCAACAAAGAGTAAATTTTCTTCGAACAATAACAGGATCTTGGTGGGGTGCTCATCCGGAAGATCTAATAAAATTGTATCAGACAACGATACTTTCAGTGATGGAATATGGATGCGTTTGCTTTCGTTCCGCTGCAAACTCTCATATTATCAAACTGGAGCGAATTCAGTATCGTTGTTTGCGAATTGCTTTAGGGTGCATGCATTCGACACATACAATGAGTCTTGAAGTTCTGGCGGGAGTTCTTCCATTAAAAGATCGATTTTGGGAGCTTTCATCACGCCTGCTAATAAGATGTGAGGTGCTGAATCCCATGGTAATTAATAATTTCGAACGACTAGTCGAGCTTCGATCTCAAACAAAATTCATGACAGTATATTTTAACCATATGTCACAGGAAATCAACCCTTCAAGATATATTCCTATCCGTGTCAGCCTCCTAAATGTCCCTGACTCAACTTTATTTTTCGATACATCCATGCAGCGCGAAGTGCGTGGAATCCCGGATCATCTACGTTCGACGGAAATCCCAAAAATATTTTCAAGTAAGTTCAGGCATATTGACTCTGAGAAAATGTTTTACACGGACGGATCGCGAATTGAAGAAGCGACAGGGTTTGGTATGTTCAACAATAATGTTTCGGCCTCATTTAGGCTTCAAGAACCTGCATCTGTTTATATAGCAGAGGTAGCAGCAGTTCATTATAGTTTGAGTGTAATCGTCACATTAATTCCAAACCATTATTTCCTCTTCACAGATAGTCTGAGTGCAATTGAAGCCATTCGCTCAAACATGACTGGCAAGACTGAACCGTTTTTCCTGGGCAAAATAAAACAGTGCCTGAACGACATATTGAACAATAATTATCTAATCACTATAGTCTGGGTCCCGGCTCATTGCTCCATTCCTGGCAATGAAAGAGCCGATATTTTAGCCAAACGTGGTGCTATTGAGGGTGAAATTTATGAGCGACCGATTGCTTTCAACGAATTCTATAGCTCGTCTCGCCAAAGAACACTTGCCAGCTGGCAAGCTTCTTGGGATAAAGATGATCTGGGTCGGTGGATGCACTCAATTATTCCGAAAATATCGACAAAGGCATGGTTCAGGGGACTGGATGTGAGTAGAGATTTCATTCGTGTGATGTCTAGACTCATGTCCAATCACTACACGTTAGATGCACATCTCCTTCGAATTGGGCTCTCCGAGACTAATCATTGTGCTTGTGGCGAAGGTTATCGAGATATTGATCATGTCGTTTGGACATGCGTGGAGTATCGTGATGTCAGATCTCAACTAATAAATTCTTTGCGTACCCAAGGTAGACTATCCAATATCCCAGTTCGAGACATTCTTGCTTGTCGTGACCTTTCATACATGAAACTTATTTATCATTTCATAAAGAAAACTGGAGTTTCAATTTAATAAAGGCCCCTTTCAAGACTTAGTTCTGATCCCAGCTGCGTCCATGAGTTCAACCAATAGCTAAATTAGAATAAAAATAATGTAATGATACAAACAAACTCGAAACAGTTTATGAAATTATTAACAAAATGTCTGAAAATAACAGCTTATTTTATAATTTATAGAAGTTAATCGTTTGGTTCAAATAATATTTCCGAGTAGATTTCATAATTAATGACGAGTTACCTAAGATGATATTTAAGTAATAAGAGAATATGTTTTAATAAATGCAAAACGTTGTGACTATGTTAGAATTAAATTAGGATAAGAATATTATGTAAAAGTGATGCTACGGCGAAGAAAAACTTATGTAAACTGCCTTAAGAAATAAACGTATTTATGAAAAAAAAAATGTCCACTTCTGCGGAAACGTTTTCTCAAAGATAAACTCAAAATTACAATGTCCCATAGGATTCATTGAAAAATGTTGGGTCAGTAATCGTGAACCAGTTGGTTTAGTAATAATGTAATTTTATTGACCTTCCGTTAATAAGCGTCGACTAGTTCCGACAAACTGTCATGGAAACAATACAAGTTAGAAAGAAAGCAAACATATGTTTACATTCAGAACATAATGATTTCTTGCCACAACTGACTTTAATGCTTCATGGGATGAGGCAATAACAAAGTACATAAATTATACGCAATGGTTCTATTCTAAGTAGTTTCTACTTTCTTATGTTGTTTTCGCTTGATGCCAAACCTAACCCAGTTTCCACCCTAACTGCTGTCAAACCGTTTGTTTGAAGTCAGTTTCGAACCTAGTTTCAACGTTGTTGAACTGAAAATCGAGTCAGTTTCCAACCTGGTTTTTAAATCAGTTTTACTCAAACCCCCGTTGCTAAGTGCGAAATCAACACAGTTTCGTGAAAAGTGTTTGTTTGATGAAACTACCCTGGGTCAGTTTCAGTTTTCTCAAGCGAAAACGACATTATTGTAAGAATCACTGGACATAAACAATCATTGTCATAGTTACGACGCATCTAGCGATCAGACGCCTGTTGTTTTGCTTCAATAGACTGAAACTGACAGTGAACCGAGCTCATCGAGGGGTCCTACTCAAATGATACATAAGAAATCGCAGACTACTCTATCTTGAGTTTTTCTTTGGTTTTCTCACCTACAGATGAGCAATATGAAATTTCAAACTTCGACATTGCAATCAATGGGGAAGAAAATATTGCGATGGATGAACTCAAACACATTTTATGTATGGGTATTTGCCAAATGACGACTTAAGCTAATTTTTGTCACATTTTGCAGTGCAAAATCAAGGAATACACATTTCCAAGATAGAAAAGCGTAATCAATGAATGAAAAGTTGTATTTATTTGGAAAATCCAAGAATTTTTAAATTGATTTTTAATTTTAATTTCAACCAAAACAAAAACAAATTACCGAGCCGTCCGTTAGTTGACATCACTGAATTTACTGAATGTTCGGTAGTTGTTTGACAGGTCAACATTTTTTCCCAGCCCCTGCTATGACGTCATGAAACTGTGGCCAGCATCATTCTGCAAAAACCAAAACAATGAAGAAGAATGACTAACAAAAAATTGGATATTACAAACTACTTGTATATTCAAGAAATACAAGATATCAAAAATTTTTAAAATTTTTAGCAGTAGAAAAACATTTCGGTCAGCTTGGGACAGCGTCTATTCTTTTCTCCGAAATATTTGCAATGATAGCAAAAAATGAACCAGCTGCACTGTAAGGTTTTACACGAATATGACATAACCTCACAAAGTTAGCTGAATGAACATCATTTGACTGCTAACAGTGTTTTTTTTACTACACTCATGTCGTTTTCGCTTGAGAAAACTGAACCTGACCCAGGACAGATTCATCAAACAAACAATTTTCACGAAACTGTGTTTGTTTCGCACTTAGCAACGGGGGTTTGAGCAAACCTGATATAAAAACCAGGTTCGAAACTGAGTCGATTTTCAGTTCAACGACATTAAAACTAGGTTCGAAACTAGCTTCGAACAAACAGTTTGACAGCAGTTAGAGTGAAAACTGGGTTAGGTTTGACATCAAGCGAAAACGACATTATTGTGCACTTCGATCGAATGTAAACATTTGCATACTTCATAGAATGATGCCCTTGTATGGAAAATTCGAACTCGGTTGATATACTCCTGTTATTGGAAAGTCACTCGCGGGTTTGCTTGTTTAAAAAGTGAACCCGCTTCACCATATTTGAAAGCTTGCTGTCAATTTGCCAAAGCCGTGTACCAATATGAAGCAGAACAAAAAAAACGAAAAAGTGAAATGGAACGCAAATTCGGAATGAAAAGAAAACAAAAGCATTTATCTAAACTTTAAATTCGTTTTCAAATATTTTTCTTGCTTAATCATTCGTTCGAGTAGCGTGATTATCATATATATATATATATAGTTTTCCTTGAATTTTTGTTATAATGATTCCTTCTGCACTATCTAAATATGTGAATTTATATGCGCTTGTATGTTATCATTCTTGTTGTTTCATTTTATAAGAGTAATGAGTTTTTTTTAACATATATATATATTTGACCTACATTTTACATTGTCACATCCGTTCGTATACATACATACGCACACATACACAACAAACCAAGCGCGCACGCAAGTTAACGTTTGAACACCGCCGCAGTTACACCACCTCCACTCACGCTTAGCTTTGTTTTTGCTCTATATATGATCACTTTTTAAATGTTACAAGTTCTTTTTTTCTGCGATTTGCGTTATAAATAAGATTATTATTAGTAGTAAATCATTATAATTCTATTACACATAAAAACTGAATGCGACTTATTTCTCTCTCGTCTGGTTTGCCTTCAACAATTAGGTTGTTTTTTTTTGTTTTGCATTGAGAAAAAAGAGGGGTATTTTGTTCGTTTAACATTTTTCCTAACTATCAACAGAATCGCTTTCTTTCTGTTTGAAGAAAACACAATTTAATTCGAACGAAAAAAAAACAAAAGAAAATAAACAATATAACTGAACTAGTCTCACGCGAGATTTAAACCATTATTGGTTCATCATCGCCGCCACTGCCAGGCGCGGCTCCGCCCGCACCTGCTCCTGATGAAGGCGGTGGAGGAGGTCCGCCGCTGCTGTTCTGCCGTCGACTGCCGGATATTCGTCGACTCATTTTCGGATCCTTGCTGTCTTTCGTCGCACTACCACCAGTGCTGTTGACGTTACCCAACGATGACGAACAGGACGACGAAGAAATTGGAATCGAGGCAGACTGTTGAATCAGAATTTTCTGAGGATTGTTTCCTCCGGCGCCACTACTAATGGCGGACGCAGATTCGTAACCGCCGGATATGCTACGCATAATGATGGGCTTCTGCCGCTGAAGATCCGACGTAGATGACGAGGAGGTGTTTCCGATTGCACCACCACTAACACCGGTCGAAAGGGTGACCATCGAATGGCTGAGATTCAACTGTTGACTGTCGGAACGTTTGCTCGAAGTGCTGTTGTTGCTAACACTGCTGGTGCTGCCGTTCTGAGATTTGATCATCGACGGTGCCGAGGAGGACGATGGGGACGAAGATGAAGCGGTGATGGTAGCCGTAGGTGACTGAGGAGTCGTTGCGGAGCCACTCAGCGAGCCGCTTTTCAGGAATGCTTCCCGATCCAGCAGCGTCTGGTGGGACTGAGATTTCGTTTTGCCTACCTTATGGAAATAGTCGATGCTTTGATCTCGTAGATTATAGCTCACAGCCATTGGTACGTCATTGTTAAGACTAACATTACTGCTACCGTGATCTGACGGTGGCTGGTAGCGAATCGAAATACCGCTATCACTTATCACGTTGTTGTAGCTACTCTCCATATCTCGGTCTTTACTGCTACTCAAATCGTCCAAACTGCCACCCTCGCCATCAAGATCCGTCGATAGCAGATCATCGTCCGAGCTTGCTCGAGCAAGACTCGGTAAAGTAGAGGTAAGAAGAGCTTTCTCCTTCTTGATCTCCTGAATGTGACCCTCTAGCAGCATTTCTTCGGTCTCCGTTTCTAAACTCGCTACACCGCTTCTGGAATTAGCAGCCATTTCTTCCTGGGTGAACACCTTACTGCTTCGCAGTGTGCTTAATCTCGTTGTAGCCGTGTGTGCCGCCGTGTCCAGTGTATCAATGTCCGCTAAAGTACTTTTCACGTTCAGCATCTTCTGCGTTATTAGAGTCTCCATGCACTTGGTCTGTCGACCGATATCGTTCAAACTGTCCTGCGCGGGAACGTATCGATTCGTTCGTAGCACACAGGGTGCAAAAACGATTGCCAACGAACTGGCCGACATTCGGTTGTACTGTTCCAGCTTGGCCACCAGTGCCAGGTGGAAAATCAATCTCTCGAGCAGACAATGATGCGCCGGTGGAATCTTCTTTATCAGAGACATCAGCGTCTGTACACGATCATTCCCATCGGATAGATCGGCTGCCCTTAGGAAATCATCGTACCTATCGAACGTCAGCAGCGGTTCCGGCATCTCCCTCAGGAACGATTTCAAAACATTCGTCAACACATGCACATTATAGCTTTCGTAGTCCATTTCGTCGGAACTGCCCATCCCTCGGTCCATCTTGACCTTCAATTCCTTAATCTTGGAACTCACACCACTCTTCCGGTAGATACCCTCCGAGTACAGTCCGTGCATTTCAATCATCATGATCAGACTGTAAATCTGGGCCGGAATCTTAATACCATCACTGCCGGCACACAGTGCAGTCAGTGGCACACCGAACAGCTTCGTCGGTTGTCCGCTGGCATCACACATGGCTCCACTACCGACCACTCCGGCACCACCGACGCCGGTCATACCCTGAACCAGCGGACCGGAGTTCGCAATCTTGCTGCACCCGGCCGACTTCAGGTAGCATCGCTTGTGGCACGTCAGTCGACAGTTTTGGCAGACCTGGAAGAAAAAAAAACAGACAAAATGAATTTCCATTGAATTTAGATAAATGGTCATCGATAACTGAACAGAAGTACATTATTTTGTACCTAAGAGCGAGGTTAGGTCGTATGAACAACATGATCATCCAAAGAGATTTATTTATTTACTTCTGTATGATCAACAGACACAATATTGATTTGATGATAATTACTAATAATATGGTAGGTGCCCGTCATATTTGTTGTGTATCGAGAGCGATTACTAGCCCGCGATATCCATAGCTTGGTAGTTGCGGGGGATTGTTCCTTGGCAAACGTCATAGAACGAAGAGAATGAATCTACGTTTCATCGGCTCGATTTTGTTTCCAAACTACAGAACAGTTACGCTCAAGGGTTGAATAAACAAGTAAACAGTTAACTGGATTCAGTGTAAGTCCCAATCTGCGAGAAGTCCCAATCTGCGAGAAGCTTGAGAAACGTTGTCCTACCTATTATGGACAGGGCCACCGAGAGAAAATTCGGGTTCGGGGGACTGCAATATTACGGCCCCCTAAACATGATCATATGAAAAAAAACATTATGAGCATGGGAACGACGACACGACCAGACACTCCGAAGAAAAATCAGAATAAAAAGTGTTCGTGAGCGATTTACCACCAGTTACCATAAATATAGCGACCCCTTGAAAATGACAAAAACTAACTATTCGAGCAACACTGTTTAAGTTGCTATGAACTAGTTACCATGGAGCACCAGAATAAATAAACGAATAGTTTGAAACAGTTGTGGAATAATTCCACATTTCATGGTTATTAAAAATCTTTTACAAAAAACTGCAAAAAATAACAATAATTCATTCGAGAGCTGAATTGTATATAAAGTTTGTCAAACACCGATGCTTGGTGAGTGTAAATGATATTCTAATTCGTATAAATGAATTTCTAATCGCTTTGTGTTTTTCTCGAAAAAAGTTGTCTGGAACCAAACACTTAGGCTGTAAACCATTTCACGGTTAATTTTAACTTTTGGTTAAAATCTGACACTTGAGTGGTTATTTGGTGTCGAGTAGTTAAATTTGACTAAAACTGTGGCCCATTTCAAAATTTGACGGACGGAAAGTTATTTGGGTTTATTTTCCACTGGAAATAATTTCAACTAAAGAATTAGTATTAGAATTTTCATTGCGAGATTTTTTTCAGTGTTGGAAAATAACTATCGATCTGTCAAAAATAACCATGCTCTCGAGCAGGGTTATTTTTGACAACATCAAATTAACCACTCGAGTGTCAGATTTTAACCAAATGTTAAAATTAACCGCGAAATGGTTCACAGCCTTAGGAAGCGAAGCTAAAAACTTTAAATGAGTTGATTGAAAAGTCCCGATTGAGTACGCAAATGCAGGAAATTCTTGGGACATATTTACTTTTAGAGCGTTATTTCATGGAAGAAAGCGTCCTGAAAGCGATAATTTTGTACAGCATTTAAACGGGGCAGCAATGCTCCAGCATGTTGGATGATGTATTTTCATTATTCGGAAGTGCATTCGACGTTCAAATGGAACGCAATCGCTAGACGGAGTGTGTGCTGTTGTTAATAACGCTGCTAGTTGCTTGGAACAAGATTTCATATATGCTTTGAAATCACCTCTGAAATCTGGTAACCCTACCGGTTACATAGATCTAGCCCAATCGGCACTTCAAAGTTCAATCCAGCAAGGGCGATTAGAAACTAGTGACGTTGAACAGGCACGTGCAAAACTTTTTTAAACCTCGTTTGCATCCATGGGTTGGCCAATCACAATCACAACCTCGCTGAGGAAGAGTTGGCATCGTATGAAGCTGGGGAAACATTTATACAATTCCTGATAGTGCAAGTCGACACCTTATTAACGGCGTTCAAAACTGCCCTCACACCAAGAAATTATGATGGATTATGATTATTCGGTTAGTATCATTACTAGTGAAGTCGCCTGAAGCGAGTTATCAAAAAATCTACATTCAATCGGCTTGGTGGACTAGTTTCAGTTTTTTTGCTTAGTTAGATGAATATATTTCTCCTGAAGATAACACCCGAGAAGTTTTTTATTGCCTTAAACAACCGAAATTAAATTTTTGGTACTGAATAATTTGCGTTTCCGGTACGGTACGCCACTACGAATTACATATTCGTTATGAGACAAGTACTCCAAAAGTGTCGAGAATACAACGCGTCATTGACTTCAAAGCGGCATACGACACAATCCCTATGGCAGATTATGCAGTTATGGCAGATCTCTGAAAGAATAAATTTAATACCTGCCAGCGGGCCAACTTCACTCAGTGGTTTCGTTTTAAGTGAGAATCTCTTGTTTTTGTTTACATTCCTTTTGTGGTTACCAAGGCTACTGATAACTGTTTTTCAAAATCAATAATTCACCAACTTGTGTTGCCAGTTCCAACATTTTTTCAAGCGATTCCATTTTGACATTACCAGTTACTGAGGAGTAGTTAAATTTGCGATACAGTTTTGATAGTCGAGTGGCAGGTCGTGTCGTCGATGGGAATATCATCGAATCAAGAGATTTTTGAATCTATTATTTTAACAAAATAATTCGCAAGCCAAATTTGTTTCGATTGAAATCTTCGAATTTCCGGGCCCCTTGAAAAAGTCCGGACCCGGGGGAATGCCTTCCGTTCCCCCTCCCCTTTACTCTGTTCTCGTGAACATACGGTTCACTTTATATCGCTCTGCGAATATAAACAACTACACTGAGGATAACACTGAGGATACTGCAATTAAGAATATCATAAGTCAAATCATATGATTGTATCAATTTTCATATTTTTGACTATTTCATTGCTGGCGTATGTAATTCATGACGAAGCAATGAATTTCATTTAACAGCTTTATGACCTGTATACGATACACGTGTACATATCATACGTCAACGCAATAAAATTCAAAATCTCGGTTAATTTTTCAAAAGGGCGTATAAGCAAGTGACAGTTTCTCTTTAATCACTCTCTCTTTCGATTATTGTGATGTGATTAAAAAGATTTTCTTTGATATCACTATTCTGTTTGAAAGTCGAAAGTTTCGGGTATCATTTCATGCAAAGAGTTGAGTGATAAACGTGGAAACCGCTTGGTAATTAATAGAAGAGAAAGTAAACAAAGAGAAACTGTCACTTCCCTATACGCCCTTTTGAAAAATCAACCGAGAAATAACATCTTGTGTGAAAAATCATAGTTGGCGATCAAATATAGTGAAAACATAACTTCCGCTGATGATTTGCTTCAGGATCTTTCGATTCCGGCTAGAATGTGGTTAGTATTTGGAGGTAGTTTTACCCAGTCTATATAATGTGTGTTGCTGTGTACTTATTTTATCTTTTTATGTTCAGAGTGCGGAGTGGATATAACCGCCATAATTTGTAGGACGAAAACTAAAATTATCGATACTATTTCTTCTGCCCAAGTAATATGGAATTACAATTTGTTTTGAGAATGCATTTCTAACTAGCGGAATTCATAAAACTAGATTCCATTGATGCCAACCTTTCACAGTACACTGTTGATAATAAGCATTTATTTAGATATAAAAAGTTTAGTTAGTTTTCTTTAAATAAGAGCTAATATAGGAGAAGGTATTCATTTAAGAAAATTAAATAGTAACTTGAAAATGTTAATAAATTCATTAAAGAAAGGAATGAAATGCTTTTATTAAAAAAAATCATTTTTTCCTACATTATTTATGTCATATAAAACACTTATGAATTTTCTAAGAAAATTTCTATGGCTTTCATTGTAAAATAATGGGCCGTATGAATAAAATGTACCACAGTACCATTCATTTGAACCTAAGTTTGTGAAAATCGGTCGCGCCATCTATGAGAAAAGTTAGAACACATATTTTGATTTTTTGCACATTTTACCCCATAACTACCGAACCTGAGGTCGGATCCAAATAATATTCAGGAATTTTGTATGGGATCACAAGACCTTTCATTTGAATCTAAGTTTGTGAAAATCGTTTCAGCCATCTCCGAGAAAAGTAAGTGCAAAAAAACGTGACACACACACACACACACACACACACACACACACACACACACACACACACACACACACACACACACACACACACACACACAGAGAGAGAGAGAGAGAGAGAGAGAGAGAGAGAGAGAGAGAGAGAGAGAGAGAGAGAGAGAGAGAGAGAGAGAGAGAGAGAGAGAGAGAGAGAGAGAGAGAGAGAGAGAGAGAGAGAGAGAGAGAGAGAGAGAGAGAGAGAGAGAGAGAGAGAGAGAGAGAGAGAGAGAGAGAGAGAGACATTTTGCGTACTCGACGAACTGAGTTGAATGGTATATGACACTCGGTTCAAAAGTCGGTTTTCACAGTGATTGCATTACCTTTCTATATGAGAAAGGCAAAACATAAATATAAAATACATACATTATTCCGCTCTTGAGCGATAGAATCGATTTTCCATCACTGCTTGGGAGAATCAATTTCGCGACATCGCTTTCTTTCGTTAGCTTACATGTGCGGTGCACCAATTATGGGGATTTGAATTTTATTGGTCGCGCAATAGAATTAAATCTAGCTTTCAAAATTTTATTAGAAACTATCCTGAGAACCATACTGTGTCACATGATTTTTAAGTAACAAATAAATAAACAAACAACGAATCACTAAGAATAACTGATGAAACAATATAACTTACCAATCCACGTTCGATTGGCCAAAGGAGAAACTGTTGGCAGATTTCGCAAGCCGTCGCGATGTTGATGATTGTCAGTTGGAATGTGTGACCTGTGAAAGGTGGAACAAGGAAACAAACCGGTTTGGCGAAGGTTAATCATCATCATCATCGTCGTCGTTAAAGTTACCACCGTCATCGTGGCATGCGCACTTACCGTTGTACGTGGTGTGCTCGTCGTGTTTCCGTTTCTTGTCTTTTTTCCGCTTTGTCTTCGGTTTTTCGGTTTCACGGGAATTCATAAACTCGTTCATGAAACCACGGAACGCATTCACTCCCATCGTCAGCGGGAAATCGTTTTTCTTGCCCGACGTTGTTTCAATGACCTGCTCGAAGTTGGCGATCAGATCCCGATATTTGATGTTCAGCAGATCGGAGTTTTGCTTGTGCGCTACACTGTACTGGGCCACCAGATTGTCCTTGAATTCCCTCAGGGCTTGCTTGAAAACCCGATCCACCTCGGACGGTTTTCCGCAAACGCTTTCCATCTTGCAGATCTTCTGCGTGATGAAGTCCTGCATCAACTGCAGCTCTTTGGCATCACTTATAATCTTATCCGTCGAATCGGTGTATTCTCTCGTGGCGGAAAATTTCGAATTGGGAGTGCTGGTACTTCCCATACCGATCGGAGCATGCTTGTCGTGCTTACCCGTTCGTATCCGTTTGGACCGCTTGGCCGCACACTGCAACGATTTGATCCCACCATTCTGAATACATTTGGTGTGCACCAGCACCTTACAGTCGAGACATCGATAGCCCTCGTTCACGAACGAATCGCTTTCCTGACAGCTGGCACACTTCTCCGCCTTGTTGATTCGCTGCACCTTCCGGAACTGATGCCCGGCAATGTTTATCCGCGTACTGGACTGGTACATGTCATTTCCCCGGTTCACTTCCAGCAACGGAATCTTGTTGGTCGGATCGGAGTTCCGTCGTTTCAGTGTGTCCGCACCACTGATGGCACCCCGCCGGCTCAGTGCCGTCTGACCCGAATTCCCGTTTCCACTGGTTATTGCTCCGGAAAAGTCATCACTGAGATTCGTTTTAATGCGACGCGATTTACTGGGAGCGACCGGTCCGGAGGGGGTCACCGTCGCACTCGATAGCGTCAAATCGATATCCTTACTGGGGTATTTGGAGTCTTCCGACTTGGTACCGAGCAGGGCTGCCGCTTTGCCTGTGTTGAAAGACGGAATTTATACGTTTAGTCTAGATTTCGTTTTTATAGAAAGCCATTACGGAACTTACCCTTCGGTGTCGTAGTGTTGTAGTAGTTTTGGACGAAATCGTCCGGATAGTTGCTCAATCCTCGCTGTAACAGAGACTGGTTACTCTGCGAACCGGCAACGCTACTAGGTGGGATATATTGCTGTTGTTGTGGTTGCTGCTGAGTAACGTAGTTGTACAGACTATTGGAACTGCCACTCATGCTGTTGGAACTGGAAGTGCTGGTGTGTTTTAATGTGTTATTGTTGTTATTGTTATAGCTATGCGGTTGTTGCTGTTGCTGATGTTGTTGCTGTTGCTGATGTTGCTGCTGCTGCTGATGGTAGGCAGTCGTTGGGGTCGAAGTGTACTGGACGTTCTGGTAGTTAGCGGACGACATTGACGACGTCAGTGGCGATGACTGAAGATGTTGCAGGTGATAGTTGGAGTTGATTTCGTCCCCTTGACTGCGACATAGCAGCTCCCGGCGACTGAGAGTGGTGGTACTGGATTGTTGTTGCGTTTGCGTTTGGCTTATCGAGTTACGGTTGAGATTCCGCTGAAGAGGATGTTTCTGCGGTTGGTCAGATGCGATAGCAGGGTTGAGTGAGCTGCTAGCGCTACTGCTACCGAGACCGCTATTGGCAATTCCGGAATTGGCCACTGAAGAAGAGAGACTATCTAAACCGGTATGTACAAGAACGATTTCAACGTTACTGGAACTAAAACTATTATTGCTGTGGTTTTGATTTCGAATCATTCCACTACTGAGGCCGGCGTTGCCACTGTTGTATCCTTCATACCGCAAGCGATTGCCCGGCGACGGACCGGAATCGACGCGTCGCACCGGCAATTTCCCACTGGCGCTCCGCGAACTTAATCGGTATTTAGCCAATTCGGCATCGTCAAATGTGCTCTTGCTCGCTCTTTCGATTTCGTATTTCCGTATTGGTCGATCCAACACGTCGTCCTGCCGATTGAGTGGCATTTTCACATGCTGCTGAGTGCCACTGTATCCATCCAGCAGACCACTATCCGCACTACCGCTGCTGGTGTTCTTCTCGAGCAGCAGTTCGCGTCTTAACGCCGATGACGCCCCATAACTTGGTTCATCTACCAGACCCATATCCTCGTAACAGTCATCATCGTCTTCGTCGTCGTCATCATCGTCATCGTCAATGAAATCCGCACTGCTCAGACTGTTATCGCTGAACAGGGCTTGATTTTTGTTGACTATATCGATGGCTGACTCGAAACTGATGCCAGCCGTAGAGGTTGGTTGCTTTTTACTGACACCGACAACCCTCAGTTGGAGAATCTCCGGTGTATCGAAGGAGCTCTCGAGGGGCCGTTCAGATGCGGGAAGGCTTTGGGTAGAGCGCAATTTGGCACGTTGTAGTTTCTGAAAAGCAAAAATAAAAACGGATTTAATACGACGAACAACAACATTTAATAAGTTCTTCTCCTTACCTTACTCAAATTGTATCGCTCCCGGGCCTGATTGCCCCGAATTCGGGCCTGTATCACCAGAACGCCACTCTTCAGCTTGTTGTACCAGCTGCGCACCGTGTAGCCCCGCCAGGCGCTCTGTATGATGGTGGCCGCCTCCGTTCGAAGTTTTTTCAGAAATTTGGCCTTCAGGTACAACCGCCAGTACGACTGGATCGTGCAGGCCGCCGAACGATACTGGCAGTACTTTTTGCGCTGCAGGATCGACCGAAACCAGCGCTGAATCGTGATGATACTGTCGATGATACGCGTGTGCAAACAGATGTCGAGCCGCATCTTCTGCGACTCCCGCATGTAGATCTTGGTCAGCCCGAGCTGGTAGTGCTGCTTGTTCAGGTCCATCGTGTTCATGAAGTCGCGTACGTCCTTCTGCGAACTGACCAACCCCTTCGGCAGCAGGATCCGGTACAGCTGGATAAATTCTTCGTACGTGAGCCGCACATTGTATCCCGCCCGGCGAATTCGTACCGTTTCCAACATTCCCGTATAACGGAGCTGTGGGTGAGCAAAATAAAAAGAAATCGGTTAAAAACCGTTTACCTTGAACATTTTGCCTGACAGATCGGCGGGTGTTTCCCCAACAGTTTGTTGTTGTTGGAAGATGTCTCCTTCCATAAAAAAACGTAGACAGTTTCCAATGAAAGACAAGTGCGGACAGAAACAAATTTTCCCACAGTTTCCAAAGCGACAAACTCTTAGGAACGGAAAAAAATTAGCATTAACCAGCACCATAAACAGACTAGTTTTATTGCAATTTCGCCATAAACAGTTGCCTTTCCTTTTTTTTCTTTGGTTGCAATATTTTACTGGTGCGTGGGGTCTGCACTTTTATAACCTTCTAATTTACAACCCCGCTGATTGGACACTCCTGTCCTTCTTCCGGTATTTCCTGCCTAACTTTTTTTTTCATTTTTGCTTGCTTGCCATTTCGGTCTTGCCGTCAACGTCAGACGGTAAGTATGGGCAATAAAGCCAGGAAGAACCCCGGAGGAGGTAGGCCCGATAAGAGGATAAGAAAATCAACAAACATTTCAATCCGTGTCATCATTTCCTCTTCTTATTCGGCACTGATCTGCTAATGCATTTTGTCGGTACTCTGCGTTTTTAGAATGCGCACGATTCGTCAGGTTAATTTTTTTGTTGTTTTTGTTGTTGACCTAAGTGTTTTTTTTTTGTCGGAATTCGGTTTCAATGCTGGATAACAAATATCAGCAACCGAGTGGAAAAGAAAAAAAGGTAAAGGGATGATAATCTATGCCTAGGATCGGTACCCTTTTCCGCGTTGGTAAAGAGGTCAAATTACAAAACCTCGGCAAGATTGGATCACACCGGACGGATTATTATGCTGATGGTCTGGTCAGGTGCCGAACAGACACTGTGATGTATGCCAAAGTTTTAACCGAAAGTCGATAGGTTGGCAAGGTTGGCTAATCCCACAGGCGAAAAAAACTCGAGGTTCGACACACAACAATTTCTGATAGTGACCATGGATTTTTTTAATGTGGAACACATTTTTGTTTTCTATATAGGGGTGCAAATTGAAAAATTCAAGAAAAATACACGTAGAAATGTGGTCAGGTTTTGAACAATTACAGCTCAGTCAATTTTGTATCAATTATTAATATTATGTCACCATTTGATTGGAAATATTTCTACGTATTGATTTGAATGTTCATAGCCATGTATTTTTAATTGTATATCATTGAAATGTTGATTAATAGCTAGCAGTGTCCTATTTTGTCTGCAAAAAATCTCCGGCATACCGGATTTCCCTGCCATAGTCGACGGTTTTGAAGGAGTAAGCGATATATCTAGGGAAAACATCGCTCTGATTGGTCAATCGATGCAAAAGCGAAGCTGTTGGAAGCACGCGAATCTATAAATAGAAGCGAAATTATAGCTAACGTTTCAGTCCTACGCGTAGCATGCTAGAGGTAGGTTGTTGCTAGACAGCAAGACAAAAAGTGCCATAAAACGATTTGAAGCTTTCATTGGTATGCTCTGATCTTGAGTCATGCAAGATCGGATGAAATTCCATGTTATGTCGTTTCGCCTGAGAAATTGACAACTATCCCAGGGTAAATTTTGAGTGCATAAGATTAATTTCTAATTTATATAAGATGAACTCGATTGATAATGGGAAAAAGTTTATCGCTCTTCCGAAATCGCAGAATGGTAGTAATGGTAGAGAAACGCTATAAAAATAACTGCTTGCATATAAATTTTGAACACAAGCTTGGCGAAGAGAAGCTTAAATATCGATATCCGAATCGGAAGCATGTACAAACATATAATTGCATACATTTGTGCTATTGATGAAATTTCGTCGGCTACAAAACAAATACAAATCACGACAAATAGAGTCTATTTTCTGGGTTCGCGTATTCGGTGTTGGTTCCTAATAAAGATCAATCTAAGAAGACTCTCGTACATTTACCGATTCAAAAGTGTAACGATTAATTGAAAATGTCGATCATTAGAAATTTTTGGTTGCTTGTTCCACATTAATGGCTCGAACAACCTCATGGGGCTGATCCTTGTTGTTTTTCCGTGAAGTCGAAGCGAGCTAGAAAACACTACAATGTTACGGCTCTTACTCGAGACAACACCATTCGAAAGTTGGCAATGGTATAGTAATTTTTTTTGAGACATTTTTTTTTCGAAACTCGTCAAAGTACAACAGACGCTAGAAACATTGAGAAAAGATTTAAAGGCACACATCAAAAAATTTTCTCTCGGACGACAAAATGTTAGGGGATTGATGAGGGAATATGATTTTAAGCAAATATGTTCCGTTACATGACTAAAAGTATTTTCAATACTTCTCGTAGGGGCCACTCATACATTCAAATAAAAATAACCACGTTTGAATTACTTGAAATTTCACGTCAACTCGCTTGTAACATCGCATTGTAAAACATTGACTTACAACATTTGGTAAATGGGCTCTGGTAAAGTTGGATAAGGATACATTTTTTTATTGTGTATTTTTCATTTCTAGAATGGATACTTCAACAAGCAAAATTGCCGCATCTGGAGTGAAAACACCCAGAAGCATTGCAAGAAAGTCACTCGGGCCGTACTTCTTCAAAAGCGATGGGCGGAAAGTTACTGTAAATGGCGAGCGCTGCCGTGTGTTGATTGACGATTTTTTTTTTGCCGTGAATACGACTTACTTTACTATGGAGCGCCTATTCAAAATGTACCCTGTTCAAGAATTGGCAGAACTTTATCGCGAATATATCTTGATGTACTTAACCCTACAACATATTTTTTTTCTACAAGCTATGGGAAATATGATCAGGAATTTGTGAATAAATTTTCAAAGGTAGATAACCTTAATAATTTAAAAACAACAGCGGCTGTTGAACAGTCGTTCGCACCGCACGCGTATAGCTCTTGGCTCCTGGAATTTTTTCTGGCTACCTAGAGTTTCATTGGTTCAAGGCTTCAGTCTTTTTCAAGGCTACCTGAATAACTAACAGTCTTTTTAAAGACAAACAATTAGTCAGCCTTTCTCAAGGCTATGCAACGAGTGATATTCTAATATAATCAGTCTTTTTCAAGACTAAGAAATTATTCAGCCTTTTTTAAGGCTAACTATTCAAAGAACTATTCTTCGAACTAATCAGTCTTTATTAGGACTACCACAAAACCAGTCTTTATTAAGACTTTTCCAAACTAGGAGTCTAATCGAAGACTAATTTAGCCTAGTTAAACTAATTTCAAATTTCATTCATTTCAAAAATGCCTGCGTCCAACTGGAAAGGCAACAAGCCTAAGGCTAAAAATAATTCAATACGGAATAAATCACAATCCGTTATTCAACATTTTTCTAATAACATTCACGATCTTATAGAATCTGAATGTAAAAATAAAAGACAACGGACGGATTTCCCTTCCGTTGATCCTATGCCGTCTAACAATATTTACGAGATTCTTCCTGAATCCGATTGTAGCGACATAGAAGAAAATTCTTCAAAAATTCTCAAAATGGACGCTTGTCGTTCTGGGAGAAAAACAACAATCTATGCCACCAGTGACGGTGATGATTTCCGACTTCAAAGCATTCCGGATTGAGCTTTCTACTTTTCTCCCGGAAGTAAAAGTCTCATTTCAAATCGGACGAAGAGGAGAATGTCGAGTCTTGGTTGATGGATTGAAAGATTACGAACGTCTTATTCGATATTTGTCCGAGAAACTTCATAAATTTTTGTTCATATGATATAAAATCAGACAGACCTTTCAAGGCTGTCTTGAAAAGCTTATCAAATGATCAAAGTACTGATGAAATTAAAAAAGAACTAGAAGAATTGCTTGGTTTTGCCCCTTTCCAAGTGATACTTATAAAAAAAAGAGCGAATGGTATTTCTAAACCACGCTCTGGAATTTCCCATGAACTTTACCTAATACACTTCAATCGAAGTGATGTAAACAATTTGAAAACTTTAGAAAAAGTACGTTTCATTTTCCACATTAAAATACATTGGGAACATTATAAACGGCATAATCTTATTGCAAACTTAACGCAATGTCGTCGTTACCAAGGCTTCGGCCATGGAACCAAAAATTGTCATATGGATATACGGTGTTTGAATTGTGGTAAATCGCATTCGAAAGACGTTTGTCCAATGAATGAAACCACTGATAAATTTTCATGTTCAAATTGCAATGGAAATCATAAATCCAATTATTTGAAATGTCCTGTCAGTGGAAAAATTTTAAACGCTCGTTCGCTTCGACAACAAGTCAAATCAACGACCTTAAATTTACAGAACATACCTGAAAATCAGAAAACCGTTACAAATGCCACGCCTAATTCGGCACTGATTTCTTCGAAACAAAAAACAGGTACGCCTGCCAATTCGTCTTCTAACGAAAACAATTTATTGACAGGTAGATCGACATCGTCATCATCTTCTTCTAATGTCAGTTATGCTAGTATAACAGCTAGAAATCTACCACTTAATTCTTCTAATGTAAATAATCAAAACACAGGACCGCCTTGCAGTTCATCTTCTAACGAAAACAATGTATTAATAGGTCGATCGGCCATATCATCTTCTTCTAATGGCAGCTATATTTGCAGTCTACCTACAAATATTCCTTCAATGCCATTCGCTTCTTCAAATGAAGTTGATTTAGGCGATATAACTTAAAATAAAATGATCTACCTACAAGATCAACTTTTTCAAATGATCATCCGAATGAATTCGATGTCATAACTTTTTGAAGCATTTCAAATCGGATGGCAATTTGCAAATAATATTATAATGAATTTAAAATTTAACACTGATGTTAAATAATTATTTGAATATTTTAAATTGGAATGCTCGATCTTTGAAATCGAGTGAAGATGAATTTTATAATTTTCTCAAAGTTCACAAAATTCATATTGCCATTGTGACAGAAACTTTTCTTAAACCAAATGTCAAATTGAAAAGTAATCCACATTATGTGGTTCATCGATTTGACAGGTTTACTGGAATGGGTGGTGGAGTTGCCATTTTTGTCCAACGGCAAATTAAACATCGAATTTTACCTTCTTTCAATACTAAAGTTATTGAAAGCTTGGGAATCGAAGTAGAAACCATTCATAGAATTTATTTCATCGCTGGAGCATATTTGCCATTCCAATGTACCGGCGAACAATTAAATTTCTTTAAAGGCGATTTGCAAAAACTTACAAGATATCGATCGAAATTTTTCGTAATAGAGGACTTAAATGCTTAGCATGTCCAGGGGAATTGTAAACAAAATAACAGTAATGGTAAAATACTTCATAATCAACTCTCAGCTGGTTACTTCACAGTTCTTCATCCCAGTAATCCTACTTGTTTCTCTTCCGTGAAAACCCCTTCTACAATTGATCTGGTTCTAACAGATCAAAATCACATTTGTTGTGAACCGATTACACATGCTGACTTTGACTCGTATCATCTTCCTGTAACATTCAGACTTTCCAACGAAGCTATGATTAATCCAATTAGTTCTATATTCAACTATCATAGAGCTAATTGGTTGGATTACAGATCTCACATTGAAAATCATGTGGATATTCTAGAAAATTCTGCGGACATCGACACAGCAATTGATAATTTGAATTACTACATTATCGAAGCTAGAAATCTTTCAGTTTCCAAAGCTCAAACTAAATTAAATTCTCCTATCATCGATGGCAATCTTCAACTGCTCATTCGGTTGAAGAATGTTCGTCGACGAGAATATCAACGTTCTCGTGATCTTGCTATGAAAAACATAGTTAAGGATTTACAAAAAGAAATTAAACATAGATTTACTCTTTTGCGAAATGAAAATTTCGCTAAAGTAATTGAACAAATTAAACCATATTCTAAACCTTTCTGGAAATTTTCTAAGGTTCTCAAGAAAGCTCAGAAACCAATTCCTGCTCTCAAAGAAGGAAATCATATACTTCTTACAAATGGCAAAAAGCTCAAAAACTTGCTCAGCAGTTCGAGAGTGTTCACAATTTTTATTTGAACGTTGTGAGTCCTATTGAAAATAAAGTCTCACTGAAATATGACCATATTTCAACCCAAGTGTCACAAGATGACATTATTGAGACGAATTTTGATGAAATTAAGTCAATCATTAGGAAACTTAAAAACATGAAGGCTCCTGGTAATGATGGAATTTGTAATATTCTTATTAAAAATCTTCCCGATGTTGCTTTGAGACTCCTGGTTAAAATTTTCAACATGTGTTTTTGATTAGCTTACTTCCCAAAAAGATGGAAAAACGCTAAAGTAATTCCTATCCTGAAACCTGATAAAAATCCAGCAGAAACATCAAGTTGTCGACCAATTAGCTTACTTTCTTCTATCAGTAAACTTTTTGAAAAAATTATCTTGTTGAGAATGATGTCATATAAATGAGAATTCAATTTTTTTACAAGAGCAGTTTGGATTTCGTCATGAACATTCAACTACTCATCAACTTGTAAGAGTCACGAACATGATAAAATCAAATAAATCTTCTGGGTTATCCACTGGAGTTGCTCTTCTAGACATAGAAAAAGCATTCGACCGTGTTTGGTACAAAGGTTTAATAGCAAAAATGTCTGATTTCCAGTTTCCTGTTTATTTGATCAAAATGATTCAAAATTATTTAACTGATCGTACTCTTCAGGTTAGCTATCAGAATTGTAAATCTGAATTGCTACCCGTACGAGCCGATGTTCTGCAGGGTTCGAGCATAGCTCCAATCTTGTATGATATTTTCACTTCTAATCTTCCAAATCTACCCGTTGGTTGTCCGAAATCGCTATTCTGTGACTACACAAGTCTGTTAGTCACAGGTAGAAATCTAAGAGTGATCTGCAGTCGCCTACAAAGAAGTTTAAATATTTTCAGTGATTATCTGTCAAAATGGAAAATTAAACCAAATGCAGTAAAAACGCAATTAATTATCTTTCCTCATAAGCCAAGAGCTTCTTTTCTTAACCCAAACTATAATCACATTCTCAAATTGACTGGCTTGGAATTGACATGGTCTGATCAAGCAAAATACTTAGATTTGACGTATGACAAAAAACTCACTTTCAAGGATCACTTTAAAGGAATTCAGACAAAGTGTAATAAATATATTAAATGTTTATATCCTCTTATAAACAGAAATTCTAAGCTCTGTCTAAAAAACAAATTGTTAATTTATAAACAAATTTTCAGACCAGCCATGCTTTATGCAGTACCAATTTGGTCATGTTGTTGTTCCACCAGGAAGAAAACGCTTCAAAGGATTCAGAATAAAATCTAGCTATGGGTAATTCGAACTGAACGAGTAAACCTTTACAGATGTGTTGTCTAGCAGTCAGTAAAATTCGTGTTTTGTACAATATTCTCAACCGTTGATCGTTGTTGATTTGAGAACTCAATCCCTCCGAGACCTTCACCGGCAAAAGTACACACTTAAACCCAATTCTCGAGCTCGGTAAAGTAAAATGCCGAGACAGATCGGCAACACACAATTTTACTGATTGATCAGTAATCAATATTAAGTTTTCCGAGATTTAGAAAAATCTTGTGCTGAACGATGAGTTCAGGTGATTAACAATTTTCCCGAGATCAACAAATGCGTTTGCCAAAATTTCGAAATATGTGTTAGCTTTTGCCGAAATTCGGCTAGACATTCATGTTTACATTTTCAATTGTCAACCAACATATTCGGGGCTTAGTCCTCGTTCATAAGTAATGTAATGTATATGTTTTGTATGTTTCTACGGAAATAAAGTGAAATCTTGAACCCCAATCGAATGTTTACAATATAAAAACGAATTCGAATTGCTGAAGGCTCAGTAGTTAGTAAATCTCCCTCCTTTGCTTTTTCCAATGGTTATGCCGAACTGACAGTAAATTTTTTGCTTACAATTTCGGTAAGAACTGACGTTTGTCATATTTCAGATGGCCAAGGTGATTACCGCGTACTTGGCGGTGCAAATCTCGGCAATTATTTTGCCAAGATTCAGTAAAAATAAATTAGTGTGTAATATGAAGATTCGCAAGCAAATCATTCGAATAAATGAAAATGTAAGGAACTACATTCTATTACAAAGGAACACGACGCATCCATCGGGTAACGATGTTCGAGTCCAGTCTTCTTACAAAAAAAAGCTGTACTGGTATATTGTTTGTTGTTTATATGACCAATTGCTCGAATGAGTCTACAGCGTAAGGGGCAAATACTGGATGACTACGCTTCAAATTCGTCGAATGATCGAGTCTCAATTCTCATCGATTCAAACGTTTCAGTATCATTAGCGGCCCTTACACGAACATTATTTTTGTCATTTTGAATGATGACTAAGTAATGATGTATTTCAAATTTGATAGAAATCTCGTCATTACTGCACTATTACACGTTCATTAAAATTATATTATTTTTAGTAATGACTCGTGTAATGGCCGCTATTGGTTGTACTTCCAGTTGAAACAATTGATCTGTTAGGGCGTCTACTGTCATAGCTAGGTATGTAGCAGAAGGTCAAAATATGGTCTTCTATGAAGACTAATGATAATTGTAAACGACAATTGTAAACAAAACAATGAATAAATAAATAAAATTATTTCAATTTCAAGTACGTTTACAATTGCCGGAGCAAAAACGAATAGTATTATTGCAAGTGCTCGAACCGATGGCTGTTTAGAATAGTATTACTGTCTTTTTAAGTTGATCCTATATGCCACTCTTGGCAGCCGACTGCCTTGAGTTTAAAACATTCGTATATTAGATATCAAATGTCTAACACGAATAAGTTATTGTTTTCATTCTTGTGGATTATTCTTGAAAATGAGAATTTGAACTTTACATTGTGTTTTTCATCGAAGTGGATATAAGACTAAAAATATTGCGCTTCGTTGCGTTGTGAATTTCGTGCATTTTTTAATCGTCACCAGTTAGTAGTCTTCCTCTATAAGAAAGTTATACAAGTTACACAAAATTTTATGAGTAATACATAGATGAGAAAAAGGAATACATCGAATTTCAATTATGAAATAATTCATGTTCCAGCATTCGACTTTTAGTTAATAGATCAGAAACTACCGGAAGAAGCACCAAAAGGGGTAGATGTCATTTTTGCCGTATGCTAAATCTAACGCAGTTTCAACCCAACCGCTTTTCCATTTATTTGTTTTTTTTATTAACCCTCCACTCTCCCCCACACCAAAAGGCTCGCATTTGAGCCCCCTGGTAATGGGCACCATTTTCAGCCATTGGCAACAACAATTATAAAACAAATATTGAATTACTATTATACTATATCTAAAATGGCTGAAAATATTAAATTTCTTGAAGTAACATTAATGATTAGAGAGATATGATAAATATGACAAAAACTAAAAGTGTGCTTCTAGTGGATTATTTGTCCTTTTAAAGAAGCACATATATTAACAAGAATAGTTACAATTTAGGTGATTCTAACGCGTTGAATTAATAATTACATTTAGCTGTTTGTAGACGGTTTACATATAACACATAGGAATAAAAGACACAAATACATAATTAATAACTTAGATTAGTAATTGGCGTATACGAGTTCTTAAGTAGTTTTTGATGCTGGATTTGAACAAGTGACGATGTGTAATGTTCTGTATTTCTCTTGGCAGTTTATTATATATTGCTGGACCAATGAATGTAATTCGTTTCTGACCAAAATTTGAAAATGCACGAGATTGCGAAAGATGATTAACTTGCCTTGTGTTGTGAATTCGAGGTGTTGTATTTATTGTTATATTGTGAAAAGTGTCCGGATTATGTATTATGTTGTGGATTAAGATTAATGTTTGTTCATCGCAGATAGCTAGAATGGGTAAGATTTTATGAGGAAGATCTGTATAAAGCTGAACTGTAGGAAATAGAAAGGGTAGATCGAATATTATTCTGATACAACGATTTTGCAATATTTGCAATCTCTTCAATTTTGACTTGCAGGCTCTACCCCAGACAACGATGAGGTAACTCAAGCGAGGATGAATATGAGCGAAATAGAACAGAATAAGTGTCTTCCGTGGTAGAAAATGGCTTACACGTTTTAAAATTCCGCACAATGATGAGATTTTTTTTTCGATTTCCTTTATGTGATGTTCCCAAGACAACGTAGAGTCCAGATGGATTCCCAAATATTTAAAAACTTCCACTCTTTCTATAACATTTCCTTCCATAATTAAGTTGGGAAGAGTGGGAAGAACTTTCCTAGGTGATCGGAACATTACACATTTTGTTTTTTGTAGATTCAAAGAGAGCAGATTTTTAGAGAAGTATTCTTTTAAAATCAGCAAGTCGTTATTCATGTTTGTTATAATAGAACTTGTATTGGCATTCGGATAAAACAAGGCCGTATCATCCGCAAATAACCTTGGAGTACCAGAGAGATTAATCTTGCATATATCGTTAACATATAGCAAGAACAGTAAGGGCCCGATATTACTTCCCTGTGGTACGCCAATGCTTACTAGTTTTGAAGAACTTGTTTCTCCATCGATTGAAACATATTGGATTCTGTTTTCTAAATAGCTTCGGATTATGTTATTAGCAATTCCTCTAATTCCATACTTGTCCAGTTTACGGAGCAGTATTTCATGATTCAGAGTGTCGAAGGCCTTTTTTAAGTCTAAAAATAAAGCACCCACATATCTGTTGGAATCCGTTATTTCTAGAATATCCGCTTCGGAAACCATATTGCATGCTGTAGAGTATTCTGTGATCAGCAATTTTTCGAATATTTTGTTAAAGACTGAAAGTGTCGCTATAGATCGGTAATTATCGGGTATTGCAGAGTCACCTGATTTTAAAATTGGAACAACTTTAGCAACTTTAAGGCAGTCTGGATAGAATCCTCCTTGTATCATCAAGTTGAATGAGTCAGATAAGATCCGAGAAAAGGATTCGGCATTGTTTTTTATTATTTTTGCTGGAATAAGATCAGGGCCAGGACTTTTGTTCGTTTTCAGTTCACTGATGAGAAGTATAATCTCATTTACCGACGATGGTTGGATGAAAATTGAATTTGGAATTGGATCGATGTGTTGCAGTGGACAAGAGCTATTTGGGGTTATATTCTCTGCTAACTTGGATCCAACTGTAACAAAGTTCTTGTTGAATGCTTCACAAATTAGTTTCTTGTCAGTAATACAATTTCCGTTGACGATCAAAGATGGAGTTGATTTGGTTTGCTTTTTACCTAGTAATAGGTTTATGTTTTTCCACATTCTTGAGTGCGGTGTGTTGTTCAATAGCCTCTCAAAATAACTCCTTTTTGCTCGCTTTTTAGCTAAGTCCAGTTTTCTAGAAATATGCTTCAGCAAGCCCGCTAAGCGAACATCGTTGGGATCTCGACGACATCGTTTTAGGTAGTTGTTTTTAATTTTTATTAATGTCCACACATCAAAGTTTATCCATGGACATTGTGTGTCTTTGATGTTAGCATGCTTCGTGACTACCCTGGTGCAATCTTTTAATATATTGTTATATTTTGCTATAATGTTTTGTAGGCAGGTGTTCACATCCTGCACATGTTCGATAGCATCAACGTAACTTTTGAAATCATTGTTAAGTTTATCGTGATCAATAACTCTTTTGGATATCTCAACCAGATTTTTGCCGAGCTGTAACTTAGAAAATGTCAGAACCATGCTATGATCGCTTAGATCACTAAAAATAGTATGATTTTTTAAACGATGAGCATCGGACATGGTACATACAACATGATCCAAAATGTTTCACTGCAAAAGATATTTATATTTCAAGACAACATTGTTATTAGATAAGTTGATTGGGACATTCATGTCTCCGAAAATCAAACAGGGACGATTACTACAACTGTTGTTTAGCCACCTTTCGATATTGTCGTGAAACATGTAAAAATCATAAGACGGTGGACGATAGACACCATGAACATCAATCACTTCCCCGGACAGTTTTAGTTCTGTATTTATATGATGGAAACCATCACTGCAGGTGTTTTCAACGACGTTGTATTCAATTGTATTTCTAATATACATCACTAAACCACCGGAGGAGTTTTCTCGACAGGAAAAAATACAATTATAGCCATTCATATTGTATAATGCAGTATTTTTACTTTTTAGCCTTTTTGCAACCAGTTTCAGCACAATTGAACTGTAAGTCGAGTCAGTTTAGAACCTAAATCTTTTATCGGTTAGAAGATACTCGGAAAATTTCAGCAGCATCTCCTAAAGTAGATGGAAATGCTGCTTAGTAAAATGAAAATAGACAAATAAGATACCATTTTCAAATATGCAAACAGTATCTTTGAAGAAAATTCAATCAGGATTATTGAATGTCAATATGATTGCTACTGATATTTTCATTCATAATATATTCGAACGTTTCAATTTCCTTGAAAGGAAATTGTACCAATGGCCATCTCATCAGTGAAGCTACCCTATCATTTTGCTGACTAATCAGCCTAAAAACATTACCATTACATTACCGAAAAAAATGATGTCTTTAATGCCTTTAATAGTGACGTGAAAACTCGAAGCGAATGTTCCAATTTACATCTTATCCTTTGAGCCAATGTCTTAAACAGAGAAATCAGATCTCATTCTAACTGGTGGTTTCAATAAATAATTGTAATGGTTGAACTGAGATGAAAATTACTCCAATAGTGTAAGACTTGATGCTGAAATATATAACCAATGCGTTGTACACCGATCGCGAAATGTATCACAGATAGATCGATGTGTTTCTTGTGCCTGAAAGAATTCTGTATCCTGGAAATTCCTGAATTTGATTAATTGAATCGTCCTTTCCATTGGACCAAATGCCTACCACTCCGATGGTGACGATCACTTTCAGCTTCAGCATCATTCCGGTAACGAGCAGCAGAGCAATCATCAAACTGTTAACCGCAAACAGTATCAACACAAATGCCACTCTAACACTAACGGGCGTGAACATTATAAACCGGAACTGAACACTCATGGCTCATGGTGCATTGAATTAAAACACGTTTGCCTTACTGACATCACTTACTGTTCCATTGATCGATCGATTCACAATCGCTACGAAAGCCGGAAAAGCCTGATTTTCAACTTTAACCGTCTCAGTCTTTGCAACATGTATTAGGAAATAGCGATAGTTTTGGAAAAGATTTGCAACCGAACCGAACCGTTCCGGGATAGAATAATAACTGAAGAGGGGTGTAGAAAATGTGCTAGGTAAAAGGTTGTCAGATCAGCGAAGAGGTCAAAATTTCTACGGCATTTGTTTTGCTGTTGTGCGAGGTAAGTAATTTAAGTGAACAAATGACAGCTGAATTCGTGCGTTTATGACTTCTTCCTGTGCTAGGGTATGTCATGATATTACGAGCTTCAGTCGTGGTTTCGAAACTGGGTGAAATTTACACTTTCAATAAAACAGAGCTTTTCAAACTAGCATTAATTGTTAAAAAACGATTGTCTTATTGTTTTCGTAAGAACATTTTAAGTCGTGTGGCAAGGCACCAATCATAATCGAAGGTCTCAACTCTCAAGACAAAACTATATACCCGTACCCTAGCGAAGCTGTCTTTTTGCCGTTTCTTCTTCGATCATATGTTTTGGATTACCTCAACTGCCAAAGCCAAGAGCGGTAGAAATATTTCCTACACATTTCTCTGTGTTTCCAAATCCAAAACTGCACAAATACCTTCGTGGTTAGGTAGACAAAAGTGCAATTGAAATTGTCGGTACTCCAGCTGCGACCGTACATCCAATAAATACAATACGTGAGAGAAATCATAACTCTTTTCTTATAGCATGGTAATGAGTAGCCCACTTGAGAACGATTTATGCAGGCAGTGCCTTAGCAAAGTCCAGCACAATCTAGACTTTTGGAAAAGGATTACCAATTTCCCATGGAGATTATGTCACGTGTCGAATCAGTGATGTTTAGAAGATTTGAGCTAAGCTTTTACCAACAACTTCAAAGATGCTATTAAACTTAAGTAACATTTTTTCATAACTTGGAATGCGTATGACAAAAAAAAACACCTCAATTGAAGCTTCCAGCTGCTTTCGAAGATAAAGGCAACCAATTCACAAGGAAATAATAAATTACGAACAATTCCCACAAAGCTGCAGCGTTGATTTCTTCATTCATATAAGAATTTCCCCTCAAAACGTTCGACCGTACCGCTGGAAAACGGTCAACGATGTCGCTTCGCTTACCTGCCTAGTGATGGTGGCATCATCGAATTGGTTCGGTACTTTATTCGGGTTTGACTTGATGCACCGAATGAAGAATGGATTCGCCTGCAACGGATAGATATATTAGTTTGTGTTGTCACTACAACGAAGAAAACAAAATCGAAACTTACCTGGTTCAGCGTTTCCATCAGCGCTATCAACGAGATCTGAAACTGGGCTGTCACCGTTAGTGGTTGTTTGCGAGTTTTCACTGCGGTCTGGTTGTTGCTGAGATTCTGTCCGGCGGAAAGGGTCTTCACCGATTGGAGGTTTTTCAGGCCCTTCTTCGGACGCTCACGAGGTCGAAAAGATTTGTTCTTCCTTCAAGGTGGGGAGGAAAAGGAGTACAACAATCGAAATGGTTAGTGTCAAATTTTTACAGCAATCAGATTTGTTGAATGTAGTTTTTTTTATGAAATATGTTAGAACTTTTTCATAAGCTATGATAGGATATGTTTCATTCAGTGAGCACAATATAATTTATATTCATTGAACAACTGGAACAATGATAGATATTGTTTGCACAGATACAAATTTCACTAATATTAAAGTCAAAACATATCACTTCATAAATAGAGCGATTCAAAACCGATAACGCTCGTATAAATAAAAATCGAAACAACAAATTATCAGTGGTGTCTGACCAAAGATTGAGTTTTATTCTTTGTAAAAGTTGATCGCACCAAGATCTGGTAGCACACTTTCAGATTTAAATGAAACTTTCTGGACATGTAGACTCTATCACAAAAAGCCACTTTTCATACTTCGTTTTACCAGAATTTGTCTAGACTGTCCTTTGGAAAGGGACAAACATTTTTAACCATTTTTTTTCAAATAATTCTAGTGGGAAAACGGTAAATACTACAAAAAACTATTGTGATTTACGCAAAATCATCCAAATATTCGTGCAAAAAAACTGAAAAAATTTCTTAATGAGTTCTACACTGAAAAAATTGACTTTCAAAATTTAAAAACGATTGCCAAAATAAAATGTTTGATTTTGATAAAATTTGGTCACAAGATAACCGATTATGTTCCCTACCATCCATTGCATGGTGGGCACTTTAAAGAAAAACAAATCTAACAAAAACTATTTCGTGTCAAAACTGAAGTTTTTATCTGGTAAAAAATAATAAATGATATTTTCAGAAAAACTGGAATATTAACAGGGAACATAATTATCTATGTTCGGACAAATTTTCATTCAAATAAAATAAATGTATTTTTTAAATTTGACTTCAAATTTTTAAGATTGAGTTTTTTACTGTAGGATTCGATAAGTATTTTTTTTCAGGACAATTTTTTGTAGGATATGTCATTTTTCGACTATTATTTTTTGTAAAAAATAAGTTAAAAAGGTTCGGCCCTATTCGAAAGACCTTCAAGATAAATTTTTGAAAAACCAAAGTAAGCCAAGTGGCTTTTTGTAATAGAGTCTACATGTCGAGAAAGTTTCATTCAAATCTGAGAGAAATCCGAATACGATTTGGCGCGAAATTCGTCTATTCGAATCCTATACGGGAAAAAACGATTTCCAAAATTTAAAGTCGATTTAAAAAATAACAACACCAGTTCGAATTCAATGAAATTTCGTTCCGAGGTAAGTCAATATGTTCCCTTTCAACCGTCCATGTGTTGTAAGACGGGAATTTTTGAAAAAAATGTGTTCGCAACTAAACTTTTTTCTTGTCCATTACTGATACTTTTTGCAACTAGAGATAGACTCCAAAAGTAGAGCTCACTTCGATTTCTCAGCGATGCTTGAACCGATTTTCACAAATCCTAATTTAAATTAAAGCTCATATATGTCTGAAAAGCTACTGTGAAATTTCATCCGAATCCGACTGCCGGTTCCGCTGAGTGTTTTAAACCACCATATAAAATGATGATACAAACCAGCACGCGTTGGCACGGAATAAGAAAACACAACACGCTATTACAAACTATGCACACAGTGTGCTTTGTTCAATTTCGTGCACGCTATGAAGAAAACGAAAATCAACACCGAAGCTGATTACTTACTCTCTTTACTCAGATATAACGTATCCGATTTTCAAAAACTTAGATTCAAAAAAAAAGTTCTTTTGGTCCCATACAACTTTCGGTTCCGGAATTACGGGGTGAAGAGTATTAAAAATGTATAGCGTCACTTCAAGCGGCAAAACCAAAATCGTGAAAAAATTCTAAACTGGGCTCGAAACTATTCCAACCGTTAGTCATAGCCTATCATATTGATTCCGGCTATCCTGGGTCCCGACATCCGATTCCGAAAATAGTGTTGAAACACTCCAAAATAAAACACAGACTATTTTCTCCGAGATGGTTTGGCCGATTTTCACGAACTTGGGTTCAAGTAGAAGGTCTTACAATCCCATCCCAAAATTGTTCCCGAATTTCATCTGGATAAGGAGTGTATCGAATATAAGCTATCCACATACATTTGTGTTGTACTCATGTATTTGTGATGGGTTTTTATGCTCAGATCACAGCATGCTGTGTGATTGGCGGTCAGTTTACGTTTGGTTACTTGTTTGTGCGGTTGAAATTCTGCGTTTTCAAAATGTCGCGTATTGAAAAGGAAGTGAAAATCAAGGTTCTGGACACATGGCTAAGTGAGAAGGGTATTACTATGCGAAAATTGGCGAAGCGGCTTGCCATTCATCATGCCAGTGTTAAAACAATTATTAATAAGTTTGGGGATTTACACAATACAAGTAGGTTTAGAATTTTCCCTACACAAAAATCTCAGAATTGCGGAAGCAAATGATGTCTTCATGGTAATAACCAAATCATATATATATATATAACAGGGCTGAAAAGTCACCACTTGTGGCTGAACACCCAATTTAAATCTTAATAATTTAATTTTAACTCATATTCCAATAAATAGTTATTAAAAAAAAAAAAAAAAAAAAAAAATAAGTTTGGGGAACACTATTCTTCGGATGAGCCACCAGGAAGAGGCAGAAAACCCGGTTCTTCCAATTCGAAACTGGACCAGAAACTGGACTCTCTAATCATGAAGAACAAATCAATGTCAATGCGTGATTTGGCCAACGTGTGGAACGTGTGTCGGAATGATCCAGCGTATCAACAGGCGAAATCACCTGATGATCTACAAGAAGCAGAAAATCTCGAAACAAAGTGTAGAACAGAAGAAGCGAGCAGCAACAGCCCGGAAATTGTATTCGCGTCCTTTGCAGTGTCCGGATGCATGCGTTTTGATGGACGATGAGACGATGACGATGAGGAGGACTCAAAAACCCATCCAGGTTCATAATACTTTAGGCTGTGAGTAACCCTATAGCCAACGTTTCGTGATAGATTAAAGTCAAATGAATTGGAACAGTGGTTGAATATTCGGCACATGCTGGCAAAAGGCTCGTTATACCCATAATTAGTTCTAGCATAGGGGGTCCTAAGAAATGAATAGTTTCTAAGATTACGGCGATGGATATCTATTTGTAAAAGCTGCAAGAGCTCGGAGCTGTGTATTCTTGATTGGAGGAGATCAGCCACAAAAGTTGTCGCGACGGACAGATAACGAATCGAGGTCAATCAGCATCTGGCATGGTAACTTGGGAGGTTCCAAGGGTTTCTCCAAGGAAGCCGACGCAGAGCAAATCAAACAAATTTTTGTTGAATTGCTTCAATGCGTTGAATATCGTTTTGGTAGTACGGTGACCAGACAACCGAGCGTATTCGAGCATAGAGCGAACTAAGACACAATATAATGCTTTCAAGCATTATTACGGCCGCAATGCCATGGGAATGATTCAGAAACAACCTGGCTCAACATGATGCATGAGATGTGGAACAACGTGTATTTACTTGCAAGCAACAATTTCGTGCTTCATTCTTAATGGAGAACTTGAGTCCGCAGACCTATTTTCAAGTTTACAGACTTTTACGACTCTGCTTGAAGATATTTGAAATTTTTACCTGTCATCTCTGCTTCAGTATGACAATGCCCTACCTTCACATTCAAAAAATGAATAAAAAAATTACGTCTGTGGACACTCCGCAAATATATCATTTTTATACATTCAAACTTAAATACTTTTATAAAAAACACATTGCTACTACATTGAAAATTAGAAAATTTTATATTCATTGCTCCGCAATACGATAACAGCAAAACCATGCATAGAACTAGAATGACACAAAGAATACAATTTTACGAACGGAAACAAATAGTTTTCGTACAAGAAATTCGATTAGAACAAAAGCTCTTGAAAAGCATACACACTACTGATTATACAATTAGAGCAAACGATTGATTCGGCGAGTGATCAATGAGCGGGTGAGTGAGTTTGTCCAATCGAAAAGAAGCGTGTGAGATTGTGGTGGAAAACCCTATAGATAATGATTTGAAAGAAAATAAAAAATAAATTAAAAAATCTTACATCACAATTTGCGAAGCGCGTGCCATCACGTCTTGCGTCGAGCGTTCGAATCGATTCCGCGCGGCCAGCGATGAGTTGTAGCCCATCTTGCCGCCCCCGGTCACGTTCCCCGTCTGTTGCTTACCACTATTACTATGTACAGAGGACAGGGAACCGGAACCTTGATGTTGGTGGTGCTGGTGCTGTTGCTGCTGTTGGCACTCGTAGCTGAGCTTACCGTCCGGGAAATTTTTATTACTAAAGGCGTAACTGGACCAGGATCGCCGGGGTGCACCGCCATTATTGCCACCACCGGTCACACCGAAATTGTTGTTGAGCGTTGAGGTTGAGGTCATCCCGGAGCCCAGCGACTGTCGGTAGCTGACCCCACTGGCACTTCCACTATGGCTGTTGTTCGTTACATTTGAGGTAATATCGTGCATGGCATTACTGATTCGCTTACTGTGCTCGCAGGACCGCAAAACATTCGTTAGGATAGTAAGTGCGGTGTTTTGTTGTTGTTGTTGTTCATGATGATGATGGTGCGAATTTTATAGGTGTTTGTGGTGGTGGTGTTGATAGGATCAGTTTTTTTACACAATGAAATCAGACAGTATGGAGCGTGATGAAAAGATGAAATAGAACCAAGAAAATAAAACAAAACACATAAAGTAAGGAAGTGAACATTCATATAAAAATATTTAGGCAAGAAACAGAATACACAAAAAACACACACATATTTATAAATATAATGATCCCAGTAAAACGCTATGGTTATATATGGTAGACATAAAGTTCAACTAGTAAAACATCACATGTTTGCAAAACTAAAATAATAAATCAAAAAATAAACTTAGAATGAGCTCACAATCGTAAATAATATTATCACTCAAGACCGTTTCAACTTTCGAATCGAGCTGGTCTTGGTATACTTTAATGAAAGAATTTGTTGTGTAAGTTTAATATATTTACATAATTTTGGATAAAGAAACGATAGCTTATGTATGAACAGCATGAGCAGAGCAATAAAGCCGGAAGCTTCTTTTTTTTGCTTTTTGATTTTTTTCATAGAAGAAAGTACTCGTTTGTTAGCACTAATCTCAAGTTTTTTAACATACGCATACGAACAAGCAACCCGCGAAAATTTTATTTTTCCTAACTTATCCTAGAAAAGGTGTATCAAACAATGCTTCTTGCATCACTGTTTACTACCACATTTTTTGTGATGTCTCTGACGAAACAAAATGACAACTTACTAGTGATGATACATGGGTTCCTGGCAGCAACTAATTGTATTGTACTAAATATATAAAATCATTTTTGTTTTTTATACGTTTCACCTAACAACTGCAACTGCAACTTGGCAAATCAATTTGCCAAGTACAAAACGATTAGTTGCTTACAAAAAACCCATATATCATCACAATCTGACTAGCAAAAGAAAGCTGTCATTTTGTTTCTTTCGAGATATCGGAAAACACAGCATATATTGGAAAAGTTTTCGAAATTTTGATACATAAAAAGAGTTAATTTATACGAGAGTTACTCGATAATGTTTGAAATATGACAACACCTATTCCTACACGCCGAATCTGACATCATCATCGTATAGTTGAGTGTTTTGAATGGTATGGGTGCTCAGAACACTTTGTCATTCAAGCCTATTCCAACGTAAATATTTTAAAAAGGGCACACAAGCAATTGACAGATTCTCTTTGTTTGCTTTGGAAATATTGGCTTTCATTCTACACGAATATTTAGTAAATAAACGTGAAAATTAGGGAGTTATCAGCAGAAAAAAAGTAAACAAAGAGAAACTCTCATTGTTTCACGTCAACCTGTGCTAATTACTAATTGCTAATTAATTCTGGCTGACCGTCAACGAAATTACAGTTTCCAATGGTTTATATCAACAGAAGTATGTCACGATGTTTCGTGATGTTGATGCTGTGCGTTATTTGATTTTGAAAGTTCGAAATATGATTTACCGTGAGATTCAGACATTCATTGACATCAACTTCACTTCCATACATTAAAAACCGCATTACCATTTGGCCTAGTTTTGCACTGACTGAGTGGAAACATATATTAAAGAAGCCAAATGAATGAGAACATTTGGCCGTTGAACAGATTTGTTTTGCGTTCAATACTACATAATTTGAATAACGGTCGTCAAAAGGTGAGATACCTAAGTGCTCACAGGTTCCTATCTCATGCCGCCCCGTGAGTCTATGATGACATTTGGTCAATAGAACGGCGTTGATTGGGTGCTATCGCTTTCTGCGTTAGTAGCAAAATGAGAGGGTGTGAATTGGTTTTTATGTAATAATTCATTCAGAAGACTGAAGGTTTGGAAGATTTAGATACGGTATGAAATGTAATATTGAATGCAAGAACTCGAGTATTGATAAGATCGAAAAATGTTAATTTTTCATACAAAACTGAAGAACATAAACTAAATATGCGTCGATTGCTTGCCAATTGCAAAGGATCAACAGTCTTTCTGCAATGTTTGAATCCATTTGATGCAAACACCTCATTAAGGCGGGGCTGGCACGATGGAACGGTGACCTCGGAACATGTTTTACACTGTATACGAAATGGGCCATCGGAATTCGATTGAGTCAACACCTCCCTGAGTCCTGAGCTAAAGTTATTTGCATGTATAAACAAAACACATGGAAACATCTTTTTTCTGTAAACCGCTGCCAGACAGTGGGGCTTAGGATAGGTTAACCACACACACGCACAGAGCCGAAATTTTTCAAAATATTTTTTTTAGAAATAACAGAAAATCTCGACGTTTCATGTAATTCTAAGTCATTTGGCATAAAAACATCGATTTCGGAAAGGTCAAATACCTGAGAGTCCCATTTAAAATTTCGAGATGACACTAGATATCGACGTTTCAGATAATTCTATTTCTTCGATTTCGAAAACCTCGAAAAAAAAATGTATGTCCCAGAGTCGAGTTTTCTCAAAAAAACTTTTTTCGAGATGATACTAAATCTCGACGTTTTATGCAATTCTAAGACATTACAAACAAATTTTTCAAGATCGAACATTTCCAAACTTTGACCGCCTGGCGGCGCCCCTTACTCATATCTGATTGAGCTTAAATAGTTCATAAGGACTTTTTTGAGGTGCATAACCGTTTGAGCACTACCGCTTAACGAAATTAGAGATGACCCTAGAATATGGGCACCCTACTGTGTAGTGTCGATATGCAACCGAAGATTCGAGAATCGATAATGACAGAGAACGTTTCATATTGATTCTTACCTGTTGGCGCTAGTATCTATAGTCGTTTTTGTTTCCAAAGAAGTTCTGAGATGTAATTACTTCGATCTATCATATTTTAGACACTCTTTAAAGCCAAATGCCACATATTTTCATTATATCGATGAAAGAATGAGAATTGAAATTCGACCAATTCTCCTTGCAGACGTTATTTTGATTTCGTCTTGTATTTATGGAAAAAAAAAAAAAAAATTTCGTCTTGTAGTGGAACGAGTAACGCAGGTAATGATACTCTCTTTTGGGAGCGGCCCGTTTGGCATAATACCGTTTGGCATAATGGTTATTTGGCATAATGGCCATTTGGCACAATGACATTTGTCATAATAATAATTGGATTCGTAATATTTTAATCTAATGTAAATTTTCGTTTATTTTTCGATCGAGTGATGTTTTGCAAGGAAAACTCGAACGAAATGTGTTTATCGATATATTCGGTCCGAATATTTCGATAATATTACGTGAAATAGCATTATTATTTTTTATTTCTATAATTCTGTAGTAAATAGCAGACTGTCATTTTATATAAGCAACTCACTTAGTGCTAGCACAATCTTCTGTTCGTCATAGGTGATTCAGGTCGAGACGGCTGAAGGCCGCGAGTGCACGGGCGACCCGCCGTCGGAAGCGCCGGCCCCTGCGGGGGGGCAACGCCCCCGCAGAAATCACCTCTGTCTAGTTGCGGGCGTTTGCCCGGGTTACCCAAAGCTAGGAGCTATCCCTCAGTTAGGTCCGAACGAGCGGCAGCGAGCAGGTCATTAAACACGATGAGGCGTAGCCGCATTAGACCTTACAAAATTTCAGTAAAGAAAAACAATTTCCATTAAGCAGCATGTTCATCTGTTATGCCAAATGACTGTTATGCCAAATGACCATTATGCCAAATAACCATTATGCCAAATGTCGTTAGGCCAAACATGGTAGCCCCTGTAAAACAACGTTTGAAATTTCCGTAGATGTGTTGGCGATCTTGAAAAAAGTAAAATTTTACAAAACTTCTGCCGAGCTCGAAATGAACCCTGGAAAATGTTCCGCAATCTAGAGTTGGGTTCTCTTTGCTTTGTGAGCCGGTGCCGAGTCCTGTTCGCGAAACCCAATAACTAGAACCTAAATGACGACGTGTCCACGGTTCAGCGACGTTTTGTAGAACTAATTCTCGAGTTTTCGTCCCCAGGTGGCCGTTAGATCGCCGGCATAGGTTCGTGTTTTTTTTCTAGTAATCAAACTCTGGCGAATTGTGTATTCATGACCTGCTGTACGGTGAAGAGCTTCTTGGTCGTTGAACACGATATTCTGAAACCTTTCTTCTGCAGGCCCTCTTCAACAGCACGCACCTTCGCTCTTTTATTCTGGATTTTAAACAACTGATGTTCATCTTCCAAGATCCAAAGGAGACTTCTTCTATCTGATAGGTTGGCATCCTCCCCAAATTAGTGACGCTACGTCAAGGTTTCCTCTTAAGGCGACTCTTGGCGATCCTCACCATGTCATGTTCCACCACAGACGCCCCAATATATTTTGATACTTTCAATTTCGGGATATCTTTTTACTGTACGGTGTACAAAACCTTTTCAAATATGCAAATGAGACAGCTCATGAACTATATTCTTCTATTGATTTCCTGTTTAAAACAAGGCAACCACAGTACTAAGTTTGTGTTTAAGATCTACACACTTAAATTTTATTGCTTAATCACGGCAAAAAATGCCGAGTGCTCGGTAGTCGTCTCGGTAAAATGTATAGTTACTGAGAACCTCAGCAGCACTATTGCCGAACTTGTCAGAGGAACTTTTTTTGTTACCTCGGCAAAAGCGATCAGCAATTGCCGAGTAATCAGTAATCGAATGACAAAAAGAATTTTTCTTTAATATTGTATGAAATAAGTATCACAAAATCTGAGGTTGGCGAAAGGGAGTATTGTATTAAGGTTTATTTTAAATCAGCATACAGGAAGAAAAGTAACACATTCATCCACTGACAGCCAATATACAATGTCGGGGTCGCCCAATACAGTTACGTGAGTAACGTAAAATGACTGCTGGAAATGATGTAACAGTTGAATTGCTGGAATTTGTATGTTTTATGAATACCTTCTGTATTAGTGAAGTTTGGGTAGCATTGCCCGTCTCTACTCAGTATTGGTTGGCAAATCATCATGAATAGGTTAACCTTAGAACAACGCTTCCAAATCATGAAATTTATTTTCAAAATCAGTGTTCAATTGAAACTGTTTATAGCCCAAAATACTCTTCAGTGATGAGGCGCATTTTTGGTTGAGTAGACTGGCCAAAACAATCGACTTATTGAAAGAACATTTCAACGACATTATTTCGAGAAATGAACCGGTGAATTGGCCTCCGCCTTGGTGTGAATTGAGGCCACTAGAAACATCCTTTTTATGGAACTTGTCAATAGAATATCATGGCTTGGGTCCGTCGAATCCCTTCATACCGTTTGATGAAACATTGACAAAAGAGAGCGCGATAGAAGACAAGATCTATGGAATTCCAGTCTGTTTCGATCATTTTTAAAAATAGATACCCAAAGACCATCGATGATTTAGCTTGACACTGAAATAATATTGATAATATTATGGCTTTGATATCATTCGATTAATATATTCATTTATGTTAGTTCAACTAGAATTACTGCATACTGTTTGTTCGTTTGGCACTCCTAATTAGATAATGCTAATTGCACGAATTGTGTATGGTTACGATACTTGTCACTGTGCTCCCAGGGATCATTTTCCTTAATTTCACTGGACACCGGTTCAGTAGCGTTTAGTGAAATTAAAGACTGAGTGCACTGTAAATACATTTAGTTTAAATAGCAAGTAAATGCTGTGACCGCAGACTGTTCATTTTACGTACGTTTCTTGACCGAAAAAAAACATTTTTGCATTATTGATAACACAACTAACATCCGAAGGAATCATTACTCCTTCAAACCGCTTCCACCTCGATAACGAAACAAATGGTTCCAAAACAAAGCACATTTCGAACAAGTCAATTAACAGTGGTAGAACAAGCAATAAATTATGTCATTTTTCAACCCTCTCCCTCCTAAACTTGACTTTGTTCAGGAACAACGTGACATTGTCAATCCATTTATTGTTTGCTATGAACAACTCGAAAACAAAACAATTTTAAATTCCAATAACCAAGCAGGATATCATTCAGGCAAAATCACAACTAAGCTCGATGCCATAGCGGCTGATTTTTGATAACTAAAACACGTGAAAGCATGTTTAACATATTTAAACAAATCAATATCCCCGGAACCAGACACAACAGAAACACTATTCATCACAAGACACGAGAACAAAACAACAACATGTAGAATCATGAAAAGCAATCGCAGAATCCAGAGACGAAAAGTGAAATACAAATAAAAAAACAAGAACATAAATAGCCTTTGACAATCAAGGTGTCTCCACTTACGCGATTCGGTTAATAGTTAAGTTCACCGATGAAACCGTCACTAGATGGCTATGGGAGGCAAATGAACGTATGCACGTTTACGGAGAGAAAAGAAACAATGGAAAACAATACATTGGTTGGAGACAAGACGTCACGCTGTGGAAATTCAGAAAGTTTCACCATAGCCCCCCTTCACAACAAAATGAGTATGTAGTAAATGACTGCGAGGGACTGCACATATCGAACTAAACGACGGCATGGATTGCACAATATTCTAGCAGGGATCGCCCACAAAGGACCAGAAACCACTCACCTTACGATGCTCTCGTTCGGAGCACGGTAGCGACTCTTGGTGGAGAGCTTGTTGTAGGACTGATCGGCCCGTTCCTTGCGGTGTTTGATGCCGGCCGACCTAAATGCAAAGTAGCCACGAAAAAATGCACGCAGAATGGCCCACCGGAACACGGCAACCGGATCGGCACCGACCAGCTCCCGTACGAACGCCATGCTCGAGTTTTTCAGCACACTGACAATATCCTGCCGCATCAAGTCGAGATTCTTCTCGCGCATTTCGGCCACCTAAAACGGAAAATCACAGTTTGAGTCTGTGTTTTTTTTAGTTTATCTAAATTTGTAACAGTTCACCTGATATTTGACTTTTCCCGCGTAATGTTTGATGATAAATGCATTTTCCTTTCGTTGGGGTTTCTCGTAGAACTGATTATCTTTATGGACACTGTTGAATTTTTGCAGTAACGTTTCGTTGGTAGCTCCGGGAAAGCTGATAGTCAACGGTTAATTAAAAATTTCTAACAATCAGTGAAAAAAATTCAGAACTTACTTGCATAAATCATCCAAAATGCAAAGCAAACCCGACGGTTTTGACTCGAACAGTTGAAGACATCCTGAGTTATCCAAAAATTCAATATCAGTCCACTTGATACCTTCCCGCTTATACTCCTTTTGCTCATATTTGAACACGTGCTAAAATGAAAAAAAAGGTTATGAATAGGGTTTTCTACAAATCCTGATCTTACTGCATACCAAATTGAAATAATACTGTAAATGCTCATTGGCGTAGTTGATGCACAACTGCTCGAAGCTATTCTGCAGTCCAAAATCTTCGAATCCAAAAATGTCGAGCACCCCGATTGAATGGCCGGTGTGCATCGTCTGGTCCTTGTTTAGCAGTGCGTGGTTCACCTGCAGAACAATCCAATCGAACAGTGCCCCGTACAGACACTTCGCCAGGGCATCCCGGGCGGCGATCGCCTCCGGGAGCTTGTACTGCATGATCAACGTTTCCCCGCTGGCCTTCACCCGTTTCGAGGTCAGTGCCGACAGTAGCGTTTCCTGCTTCACCCGCAACAATTCCGATATCAGTCCGACGACCTCCGGGTTTCGAACCTGAACACTTTCATCGTGGTGGTAAGTGGATTTCTTCGGGAAGAATTCCACGTTTCCCAGTAACAGAACAGCCGACAGAACAGCAAACAAACGTCTCTGTTTTTCTGCCGAAAAGCCCACCATTTCCATGCTTTGCTTTAAGCGAGAAAATTCATACTTTTCATCGCAGTTCTCCAGCGTAAGATTTTTTGCGTTCAGGTAGTGATACTTATCCGCCGGAAGCAGATGCAAAGCGATCCGTTCCTGTTCCGTCGCCCCCGATAGCAGATAGTAAAACACATGGTAGTTTCTTTCGTAGTAACCCTGGGACACTATTCGGCTCTTTTCCAGTAAATATTTTTGCACTACCGCACCCTGAACCATCCCATTCTCCCGGTAGTTCACCTGAATAAACTTTCCGAAGCGACTGCTGTTGTTGTTGTGTGCCGTTTTGGCATTGCCGAATGCTTCCAGCACGGGACCGGCACTCAGGATCGTTTGTTCCACACCCGAACCGTGGGCTCCCTTCTGGGACAGTGCCGTCAGATGGTGCAGCAGAAAGTTGGTGCTTTCGGTTTTACCGGAACCGCTCTCGCCGCTGATTACGATGCACTGTGTGGAAGGAAAAATAAAAAAAACGAAACGGAAACAGTTTTATGAGTTATGATTGTAATGGAAGTTTTACATATCGGAAATGATCTCGTATCTAGTGCTAGTAAACAATCCGATTTCAAACGTGTCATGAGAAACTTTTATAAATATATTGATGATTTTAAATGATGGATGAAATTAAATAGTTCATACATTGTCAAAACATTATTCATCTTCAAAATCCCGATCCTAACTCACTCCACGCAATATGAGAATCGATCCGTTCAACGCCAGAACTGTGAGTATCAGTAGTTCTCAGAATGGTCTACAGCCGGTAGACCACAGCAAGCAGACAGCGAATTACTCACTGTCAATTGTGAATGTTTTAATTCGAATTCCAGCTGCGGGGCGGTTTCACGTCACGACCAGAAGAAGCAGATGTATTTTCACGGATGGCCTGATGCCAATCTCGTCATCCGGAAAAGTCTGAGTGTGTACTGAGTCTGACGTGACGTCATCGTCATTGAATGAAAGTGAAACGAACATTTTCATTAGACGTTCTGGTTCTGGTTGAATTTTTGTCGATATAATCAACATTTTCAAGCATCCTTCTGCGTCATCATTTATTATGCTAAATTCCGATGCACGGTATGTGATACACACCCGAGTGCGGTTTCTCGACTTCCCGGCAGTCTTGGCACGAACGAACATGGGAACAAATTTATTGCCTAATAGGATTGTCGTCACTACTGTCGTCATATGCTCAGGGTATGCAAGTTGAACTAGAATCGATGTAATGAGTTCATCGGATGGTGAAGTTGAATATTTGACAAACTTAGAGCCTTTGTCTTTTCCTTTGCCGGTACCATGATTAAGAAATTATGAAAATCATGAAACGTGTCTTCTCTGGAGATCAAACCTATTATTAATGATATTATGAACAAAATGATTTAAATCATGTCAATTTTCATGGAATTTACTCACAAAATCATCAGTAATAGGCATGGTGTCATGAAAAGTAATGTTTCATGATTTTCTTGATTTCTTAATCATGGTAACGGCGATGGATTTGTATCCGTGGAGAGTTATTGATCCAGCGATACTATTTTCGAACGTTCCCATTGTTCTACTTCAATACTTGACTGAAATTATACTGGAAATAATTTTATTAAGCCGAAATGATGAATTTTCGCAGGTTAACTATAACAATTATAACGAACTATCGGTGATTGAATATAACACCGTTTCTCACCGAAAATATACACCTAGTGATGTTATAATACCTTTCACTTGCCATTCAAATAGTCACATAAAACATTTTTTCATCAAGCTAATTTTCGACACAACTTTACATGCACAGCAAAAAAAATCATGGAACTTAAAATTTACTCAGGAACTATAAAATAACTCAAACTGCAAGAATATTGTATTATTACAACTGTAAAAATGTGTCATTTTCGATACTCGAATATGTCGGTCTTTGGAGACGTAAGTTTACATGATTTTTTTCTAAATGTGTAGATATATTTGGGTCCATTTAGAATGATTCAAATAAACGTACTTCAACGCTTATTCGACAACATCCGCTAAACCGAAAGTATTAGCAATAATACACACTTCGAAAAAACCCTGTCATGTTACATCTTATTAGATGCACATAAATGGAGCGTCGCAGTTCACGCCAATTTACTTGGAAGAACATTCAATATTGTGTCTTGAATTCCATGACATGAAATTTAAACAATACGGGTGTGTAATGTCAGAGACATAACTGGATGTCGTGAATACGAATAAAAATGACACGATTTCTTTATACTTCCGAATTGTGTAACTTTCCCCCTTTTCACTACTAGAATTTTGAACGTTTTTTGACGTCGATTATCTCATTTTGGATTTGCATATTTCATTGAAAGAAACTATCAAGATGCTGTACAGGATTCATTTCTGCCTTTTAGAAGGTCCAAATTGTGAAATTTTCTACGATATTTTGCACAGTTCGGAATTTTTTCCTCGAACGATCTTCGCATAGCGAAAAGTGGACGAAGGAAATCAAATTATTTTGGATATTCGCTAAACTGATGATTTTTACCTTCGATTTGCAAAGAAGTTATCTTAATAGTTCTTTAGATAACATTTAGAGCCATTAGAACGGCTGATTTTATATAATGTTGCCCACTTTTCGTTTTCTTTCTCTCAAATGCAAACGACCAGCAGCTCTGTTGCATGATGCAATCGCTCTTGTTTTAGTTGAAACTAGCTTTGCGTACAAACCGCAACACATTCGCTCGCAGTGTCAAATGATGCGAAACTGGTTTAATGCGTCTTCTCACCTTGACGACCGGAAGGCAAAGGAGAACTACGCGCTCTCCGATGCCGCTGTTTGAATGCGTCTTCTCGCCCCAACGTCTGCTTCCATCCAGCGCATAAAAAGAAATGATCGATTTTCGACCACGGTTTCCCTTTTATAACGTTGAAGATATGTGCCTGACTACCTTAAAATCGTCGTCCTTGCGCGAAAAACCCAAGCAAAAGTAAGGTGTTTTCCGCGTTGTTTTCAAATTTTGAGAAAACTTAATATTTTAGTTGTTTGTGGTTATCTCACACTGTTCAAAATAGTATCCTAAATTCCTGATCATATTTTTGATGAAATAGTGAAAAAATTATGTTGCTGCAATTAATACAAGTTGAGATATTCACGATTAAGTTCTGCCCATTCTTCCATATGGCAAATTTTGAAAAGGCGCCCCATAGTAAAGTAAGTCGTATTCACGACAAAAAATAAATAAATAAATAAATAAAATGAATACTGACTGATAGCCCTCGCTAAGACTACCTCGACTTGAACCGAGAATCATTGGATCACGAAGTACGTCTGTTAATCGACTGAGTCACAAAAGCACACATATGCTTGACTGGTAAAAGGTACATTTAAATTAATACAGTCGCACTTGATAGCAGAATGCAAGTTACAGTCCAAACCAGTAAAATTCATGCTAATCTACACACCAAAAAAATTTTAATGTTACTTAATCCCTCATTAGATTTAAATCATGAAGACCTAATTGTCAAGTGATGGAAAATTTCATTTCTAATGCCTGTACCTTATGATCAAAAAAGAACCGGAATTTTCATTTTAAAATTCCCGCGCTTGTTCAATCGGTAAACTTGTATTCTCTCAACGTTGGCAACACTTTTATACACATTCTGTCAAATTTTGACGAGTTCAAGTTTGTTGAAATCGGATTAGCCATCTCTGAGAAAAATCAGCGGGAAAAAGTTCATTTTGTTAGTTAAGCCATTTATACCATTAGTTTCATTTTGGTCTACTTTGTTTATGAACGGTCCCTAAACTCTTTTCAAAAACAGAATCTTTTTTATGAGAAAGGCAAAAATGCCTTTTGAAATGGCTATATTTGATCGGTCTATTCTTCTATGCAATATATTATAAAATTAACGAAGTTTATATCAATCATATCGAGCTAAATAACCTCAAAAATAACTGCTTCCATAGAAAGTTTTCACACAAATACTTCTCAGATTTCTACCATTCGCCTCCATTGATATAAAACGGACTGCAACACGCAGTCCTAAATTGTATTGTAATATTTCAGAAATAACAAACAAGTTATCTGATTTCACATATTCCGATCTGGATGAAATTTTGCACACGTCTCATACAGCAAAGGATATGTTCTGCAGGTATGGAGAGACTAATTCAACTCAAGACTGATTTTCAAAACGGCGTTAGTATTTTTGCAAGCACTTTCTTCAAAACGTTGTAACTCGAAAACTGTTACTTGTATAAAAAATCATGTCCAAGACGAAAGTTCAGAAATTCAACCAAGCACTATGTACTGGAAAAAGATGAAAAATATATAAAATTTTCCAGTAAAGACTGAAAAATAAATCGCATTTTTTATTTATTTTGAAATATTTTTCATGAAATAAAAAGTTACAGATAAAGCAAATTGAAGGCATTTACAAAGCTTTATGTTTTTGATGAGAAAAAAGCATTTAAATACCATTTGTTTTGCACGGATGGAGAGACCAATTCGACTGAAGACTAATTTAAGGAAAGTGCGTAAATATTACAAAATACACTCTCTTCAAACCGTAACCAAAATGAAATTGCCGGTAATCAACTGGGTACTTTGAAAAAAATAAACACTGATAAAAAATTGAACGCATTCTCAAAAATAAGACAAAAAAAACGTAAAGTTGAAAAAACACATCTTCAATTTTCTGCAATATTTTCATTCTAAGGTATTGTAGGCTTCCGCCAAACTTCAAATTTTTAATTAAAAATATTTATATTTCATCAGTGTATTAATTTTTTTTATGTGTACATTTTTAGAGTGCCGGGTTGATTTTCTGAATTTTTTTCTTAGACACCATTGTTGTACAAACAACAGTTTCTTAGTTACCACGAAATATATTCGTCTTTTAAAACGTATATAGGCGATACGTTTGGGGACGGGTATAGGCGTGAAAGGTAAGTCGATGACTTCCATGCAGCCAGCCTGGGTTCGATTCCCAACCCCGCACATAAGATCAGAAAGTTTTTCTGGCCCGAAGAGGCGAAAGACCTTAAGGCTAAAACCTCTATAACGGAAACAAAAAAATAATGATACCTCCATTTGTTCAACACAAATTGTTTGCCATATTGCAGACATGTACAAAGTTTTATCCAAATCGAAGCAAGTCAATCCTGATTTTGTCATATTTTCTGGTTTTATTATTTCGAATTGCTCCTCATTCATCTATTCAACACGACTTATAATGCGTCAGCGGCATCTGGCTCAATTAATCCGCGTTGCTTATCGCATTTTTGCCTTTCTCATATAGAAAGGTTATGCAATCACTGTGAAAACCGACTTTTGAACCGAGCGTCATATACTATTCGACTCAGATCGTCGAGTACGCAAAATGTCTGTGTGTGTATGTGCGTATGTGTGTACGAGGTCTGTTCAAAAAGTTCCCGGAATTTTTTAATTGCGCGCGTCTGGAGAGTCCGGTGGTCAAATTTTTTTTTATTGTGTTGGTACATATGTCCCTAATGTATGGTGAAATTTTCAGCTGTATTCATTGTTTACATTCTGTCTTGTAGCGACTGGTGTAGACGTGTTTTTTTGAGCTCGGCGATTTTTGTTAGTTTAAACAATGGAAGAAGTGAAGAGTCAAAGAATTTGTATTAAATTTTGCGTGAAAAATGAAATAAAGTGTAACCAAGTGTGCAAAATGTTACAGAGAGCCTACGGTGAGTCTGCTATGAAAAAAAACAAGTGTTTACGAGTGGTATAAGCGTTTCCAAGATGGCCGCGAAGACGTTGAAGACGACGAACGCTCCGGTCGACCCAGCACGTCAATAATCGATGAAAATGTGGGAAAAGTGGAAAAAATGATTATGGATGATCGCCGAATCACTATTAGAGAAGTTGCTGATGAAGTTGGCATATCAGTTGGCTCATGCCATCATATTTTTTCAAATGTTTTGGGCATGAAACGAGTGGCAACAAAATTCGTTCCAAAACTGCTGAATTTTGATCAAAAAAACAAACGCATTACAAGACTTTAATCATGCCCCAACCTCCTTATTCACCAGATATCGCTCCGTGTGATTTTTTCCTGTTCCCAAAGTTGAAGAGACCCATGAAAGGACAGCGTTTTTCATCGATTGAAGAGATAAAGGCAGAATCGCTGAGAGTGCTACAGAGCATTACAAAAAGTGACTATCAGGGGTGTTTCTAAGACTGGAAAAAACGCTGGCATAAGTGTATTATATCTAGGGGGAATAACTTTGAAGGGACCATATAGATGTAGACGAATAAATAAATATTTTTTTAGAAAAATGAGAATTCCGGGTACTTTTTGAACAGACCTCGTATGTAACGTTTTTTTGCACTAACTTTACAAACTTAGATTCAAATGAAAGGTCTTGTGGTCCCATACGAAATTCCTGAATATTATTTGGATCCGACTTCCGGTTCGGGAGTTATGGGGCAAAATGTGAAAAAAAAAAGAAAATATGTGTTCTAACTTTTCTCATAGATGGCGCGGCTGCTGAGACATGTTTCCTAAGATGTTCCTTCGTTAATGCCCAAAATTCCTCAATCGGTCGAAGTTGTGGGCAATTTGGTGGATTCATGTTTTTTGGGACGAAAGTGACAGTTTTGGTAGTATAACATTCTACCGTTGATTTCGAGTAGTGGAAAGAAGCAAGATCTGGCCAGAAGACAATAGGATCCTTGTGGCTTCGAATCATGGGTAGAGATCGTTTTTGTAAACATTCCTTGATGTATATTTCGCTGTTCATTGAAGCAGTGGTGATGAAGGGTTTCGAAATCTTACCGCAGCTACAAATTGCTTGCCAGACCATAGCTTTCTTACCAAATTTTTCGGTTTTGGTTTAACACTTGCCCTTCTCGCACCGTTTAATATTGTGGTCCCGGCAAGGATTTGTTATCGAGTTTCACGTAGTTTTCGTCGTCCATGATTATGCAGTTCAAATTTCCAGCAAGAATCGTATTGTACAGCTTTCGAACCCTCGGCCTGATCGATGCTTCTTGTTTTGGACAACGTTTGGGTTGTTTCTGCTTCTTATAGATTCGAAGATTCAAACGTTCTTTAGCACGAAGAACATTTGACTTCGAAGTGCCCACTTTTTTGGCCACATCCCGACTTGAAACCTCCTTCTTTTGCTCGAACACCTTCAGTATACGTTTATCCAACTAAGGGTTAGCAGGACCTCTTTTTCGACCCGTTTTCGGTTAATCCTCAAAGGTGTTATCCTCACCGAACTTCCTGATTGCATTTCGCACGGCTTTTTCACTTACTCCTACCATTTTTGCTTGTAAAATTTGTACACAATTTTTCGACGTTGTTCTGCTGAAAGTCCACGCATTTCGAAACAAACTAATGAACACGAATAAACAACTGCACAAGTGGTTAGAGAAGAGTGTAAATAACAGGACGCAGCCACAAAAATTGATAGATTCTGAACCATTGCGAAATGGCAGCGGTTTTTGGTTGCGTCCATACTTTCTGGGACAGTCTTTATGAGAAAGGCATCATTACACAACTAGGTGGATTAAAACAGGGTTTTTTTTATAATATTGCGGCAATGGTAGCATACAAAATGTTCCGGAAAAATAATGAGCGTAATTTCCCAAATAACAAGTACTATAAAGTTCATAGCACATGCAATTTTTTTAACATATTCTTGAATAATCATGGAGATTTCTAACAATTTTCAATTCAATAATCAATTCTGTCTCTTTTAATGTATGTATGATTAATTGATTTTTTTTCAAGTGCACATTTTGAGCAATCTGTGAAAAGTATCTATAATGCCATTGTAGAGGAACTATAATCCATCGGATTAGTAAGAAATATAAATGTATGAAACGCAAAATCTCTAGACAGCCGGCTGTCTGTAGTTTTAAGGAATTCCAGAATCAGCCGTTTCGTGCACTATTATTTCCATTGACAGAAGCATATCACCCATTCATACTAAGACAATTCTTCTCTTGTGAATCCCATGAAGATGCAGTGGTACCCGTTGTGTCTAGAAAAAGGCAATTACGGGTTCTCTACCTCCGCTCAACTCTGGATGTGATACTAGAAGTTAAACAGCAATAGTTATTCAACTCAAAGGGTTTTTTTTACCCTTTTGGATATCCTGTCAGTATACCTCGTTTCTAAATAATCATGGTTTGATCATGAAAAAAATCAAACAGATCAAAAATAGAGTATTGAACTTTGGAAGCATGAAAAATTTGCATCAAATAGCATACGGGCGTCATTACCTACATCAACTTCAAAGGGTAACAACTACTGATGAGAGATGAGCTGGTTAGTTCCTTTTCAGTTTCATTATAGGGTGTCATATAGCCGTGTGGCGTTTGTTGGGAAATGATCGAAACATAAAAGTGAAAACAAACTATAAATTTTGCAATCAGACCTATTCACTAAATTCGAAGCATTTTTCCACATTAACCCGAGGAACATTGGAATATTTAGTAAATTAATTTGAATAAAAAGTTAATACCTGAGTTTTGGCACTGCACGGGTACCGCTTTGTGCTAAATGCATAAACTATTTATTTTATTTTTAACATTTTTTTCTTCATCTGAGCAGCGCATTAACAGTTTATGTTGAGCTGCTAACGCCACCAGATAGTAGTTACTTAGAGGTTTTGGTACTGCATGTGTCCCGGTTTGTGCTGATGTTCAGAAAGCCGTCACTAAGATTCGTTTTTTCGGCACTTCAGTGAAGACATGGCACTTTCAGTTTTCTTAGCGGTTTATGGTGAACCGTTAAGTGGTGTTCGCAGTTCACCAGAGACTGCTGATGCACTGATAATTCGAAGATGACACGTTCAATAAAACAGTTTCCATAACAATGATTTTAAAATGCGTGCACGGCTTAATGAAAATAATTGAAAATGAGCAATAAATAAATGGCTAAGCTCATCGACTCGACTGATTGCGAATGTATTGATGGAACCAAAACGATTTTATTCATCAGTGGAATTATCATTGAACGCATCTTCGCGGGAGCCGTTCCTCGAAATTATCTGAACCTTTCTCAAACAGAAACAATTCAACTATATACGAAACGCATTCAACGGCACTTCGCACAAATTGATGCATTCGGTAAGAAAGACGAACGGCCGGTCATACAGCACTTGTGTGACACTTTGCTACAAAACAAGCAAACAAACAAGGCTGTCCGCTTTGCGTCGTTTTGTAGTGCAACTATAGGCACAATTGTACCCGATGCATCATAAATTCAACCGAACAGAAATTTTAACAAGCGCAATTAGATTGAATCATACATGGTTAATTTGTCGTACACAGTGAAACCAATTGCCGTAGCAGTGAAGTATTCTGCGTCAATTAGCGTTCCACTGGATCCGCGCACACAGTCACCGATCATGCGAACTCAATTACGATAAAGTACTAGGGGCTTATTTTCGCACCAATAATTGAAGACTGCTAGTTGCTATTACTCCTTGGGACGGTGTTTGCAACATCAGTAATTACCTCATCACTCCAAACAGTTGTCAGTTTACCTACGAATGTTTAAGGACAACATTTTGACCAACCGTCAGTTACCACTGTGCAGTGCTAACTCAATTCATATACCGAATGGTTGGCTGATTTTTTTTATATATCATGTGACCCAAAAGGGTGAAGAGACTTTCAGCATGTCGTCATTGTCGTCGGCGTCGAAGCTGTTTAAGCAATGACTGCTGTTGCTGCTGTTGCTGCTGCTGTTACTACTATTCGGATGTAGACGTCAAAACAAATTAATTTTGCCATGTTTGTTGACAAACTCGCGCGAGACAGAGCAAACGAAAGCAAGAGTAGGAGAAACCGTAGAGGTGTGTAGTAGTCATAGTCACTGGGCTTGCTGTGGTTCGGAAGTAAACTTAAGCATCGTGTGTTCGTGAGATATTTATGTCGAATTGGACAGTTTACGATTGAAAATTCTTGTAGGGTGTTGAGTGTATTTTAGGTCATGGCCAGTTTTGAACCAACTAACAACAAATTGTACATGTTCTCACCCACCCGAACATGACTGGCAAAAGCGGGGTTTGCATTTAGTTTAAGCGAGCCCCCTTGATTGTTACCTCGTTAATGATCGGGGTTAGCTGAAATTGTAGAAAGATTTTCAAAATGATCAGACCGGTGGCAATTCCTTCTCCAATGTACATCTTCTAGCAACCCCAGAATAGCTCCGCGTACCGACGTCGGTCAGGCCCGAATTTGGACCGGCAAAGGAATTGTAAGCGATGTTAGTCCAACACTTGCAGCTTAAAAAAGTCAGATAATTAATTCAGATAAAAAACAGATAATTACACGAAGAGACACTTTAAATAAAAAGAACCAGTTGCGTACCCAGAAAACATTTTCGGAGGAGGTTTCAAAACATGATGATTAATTTTCATTCGCATGGAAATATGCATATAATTGAACATTTTTTTGATAAAGTCGTTTGTTAAAAATTTTTCATTTTATAAGTGACTTAAATATGACGAATTTCGCACTAAATTATATTCGCAGTTGGCAAAATTTTCTCGGCCGGGGGGCCGAATATCATGTGTGTATGTGTGTCTGTATGTAACAAAAATATGCACTACTTTGGTACACTGATGGCTTAAACGATTTTCACAAACTAAGATTCAAATAAAAGATACACAGATAAAAATATTTTGTGAATTTACATTTACTTTCAGGCACATATTTGGAGCAGGTAATTGAATGGAAAGTTACATTACAAAACTAAGCGATTTGTAAATATACAGCCTTGTTCAATGAAAAAGTAAATGCATTTCAATGTAATTTTACATCAATCATGGTTTTAAATCAGATTTTCGTTTCAACTGACGTCTGTTTAATAGTACTATTGGTTTACATGTCGTGTAAGTTTCATCTTTTCTTTCTGTGTAGTTCCATGGTCTGCTAATGAATTTCATTTGGATCCGACTTATGGTTCCGAAGTTACATGGTAGTATGTTACATGGTAATAATTAGAGAAAAAGTGTGCACTTAATTTTCTTTGACACGGCTCAACCGATTTTCACAAACTAAGATACAAATGAAATGTCTTATAGTTTCCTAAAAATTTCTAGAAAATTTTATCCGGATCCGACTTTCGGCTTCGAAACTGAAGCGTGAGAAGTGGAAAATTACCATTTTCATTAGTATTTTTTTCACAAATCATGGTCCAAAACAGGTACAAATCCCATAAAACTGTCTGATAAATTCTTCCAGTTGACAGAGCTTATTTGTTTGTGGGCATAAAAGCTTATTTCGGCACTACTAATCCCCCCTTTTCTTGCTCCGGAAGCACCGAAAGTGGTGCAGAAAAACTTCAAAATAGAACTCACTTCGATTTCTCTGCGATGCTTTAACTGATTTTCATATATCTTGATTTGAATTAAAGCTCATATTATCTTTAAAGCTACTGTGAAATTTTATCCGGATCCAACTTCCGGTTCCGCAGTTACGAAGAAATCGAAACGGTTACGGATGTCTGCTACCGGTGTGTAATATTGTTTAAAGACAGTTCTGCGGTTGATAAAAATTTAGCTATTCTATGATGAATGCTACCAAAAGAATAAACGAATGTCATTGAATTCAAATTTATTTGAAAAAATATGCAATTTGCACAGTCGGTAGTGCAGTAATACCGTTCCAGTTGTGTAGTGATGCAATAATAATAATAATAATCATAATAATAGTAATAATAATAATAATAATAATAATAATAATAATAATAATAATAATAATAATAATAATAATAATAATAATAATAATAATAATAATAATAATAATAATAATAATAATAATAATAATAATAATAATAATAATAATAATAATAATAATAATAATAATAATAATAATAATAATAATAATAATAATAATAATAATAATAATAATAATAATAATAATAATAATAATAATAATAATAATAATAATAATAATAATAATAATAATAATAATAATAATAATAATAATAATAATAATAATAATAATAATAATAATAATAATAATAATAATAATAATAATAATAATAATAATAATAATAATAATAATAATAATAATAATAATAATAATAATAATAATAATAATAATAATAATAATAATAATAATAATAATAATAATAATAATAATAATAATAATAATAATAATAATAATAATAATAATAATAATAATAATAATAATAATAATAATAATAATAATAATAATAATAATAATAATAATAATAATAATAATAATAATAATAATAATAATAATAATAATAATAATAATAATAATAATAATAATAATAATAATAATAATAATAATAATAATAATAATAATAATAATAATAATAATAATAATAATAATAATAATAATAATAATAATAATAATAATAATAATAATAATAATAATAATAATAATAATAATAATAATAATAATAATAATAATAATAATAATAATAATAATAATAATAATAATAATAATAATAATAATAATAATAATAATAATAATAATAATAATAATAATAATAATAATAATAATAATAATAATAATAATAATAATAATAATAATAATAATAATAATAATAATAATAATAATAATAATAATAATAATAATAATAATAATAATAATAATAATAATAATAATAATAATAATAATAATAATAATAATAATAATAATAATAATAATAATAATAATAATAATAATAATAATAATAATAATAATAATAATAATAATAATAATAATAATAATAATAATAATAGTAATAATCCTTCTATAGGTTTTATGCTGCTAATTCATGCTGTTTAGCTTGACTTACATATGCAGAAGTAAGAGAAACGCATGTTCGCTTCGTTGGTTAGATTTCGTTTAATTGATTTAATCGAAATAGAGCTCGAAGTTGTAATAGTAAAGTAAAGTTCGAAAAACGGAACTCACTTCGATTTCCTAAATTCACAAATCATGATTCAAATTAAAGCTCTCAGTGTCTCAAAAGATACTGTGTCATTTTATCCAGATCTGACTTCCGGTTCCGAAATTATAGGGATATGAGTATCAAAACTTTCAAACTGTCACACAAAATTATGCAAAACCGGTATGTGCTGGTATGGAAGAAGAAAACACCACCGCCTACTACACAGCATGCTTTGTTCAATTTTGTACAGCGTACAGGGTTGCCATATTAAAATCTATATTCACTTGACATAACTGTTTATAAATTGAAAAGGTGATGGTAGTTTGTACCAAAAAAAGTTTTTGATTTTATTCAAGTTTGAAAGAAAAAATCTTGACAGAATCTTCTAATAATGGTTTTGTTAATACACACCTAGAAAAAATCGTGTAAATTTACGTCTTATGAGACCGACATATACGCGCGTCAAAAATGACTCATTTTCACAGTAGATCTAATGCATATTTAATGCATTCTGACATATTGCTGAAGCATGTAAATTTACAAGTCTGCTTCGATAGTAGTGTATGTTCGACACATATGTAAATCATTATTGTAAAACTCAGTCATTTTACAAATCACGTTCTCATGATTTGAGTCGTATGCGGATTTAAGTCACAGGTAAATTTCACAACTTTTTACTGTGTAGGTTCAAAACTGTTCCAATTTTTAGGTCATATTTGTTGCTGGCAAAACAAAACAACTTCGGCTATACCGATCATCTGAACCCGGTTTCGGAAGAATTGGAAATGGTGATGAAAAACTGCACAAGAGTCTCACTCATTTTCCTTCAAGATGGCTAAATCGATGTTCACAAACTTATACGTTCAAAGGAAAAATCTTGCAGTTTCAAACGAAATTCCTAAATTTGCTGTGGATTATACTCCCGGTTCCGGAACTACAGGATAAACAGGATTTGTAGTTTGTTAGATTAAGTCCGAACAAACTTTCCTATTTCTATTCAATGAACAGTTGTTTTTACAAATTCCACATTAAAATTTGTGATGTAATGAGTGATATGAGAAAGGCATCATTACATCACTAGGTGGATTAAAACAGGGTTTTTTTAAAGAAATTTTACAGTGTCTTTTTATTTTATAAACTAAACTGAAAGTCTTTGTCATCCAAAAATTTTATGAAGCTCAATTTGAGAGGATATATCACAGAATACTGGTTGCACGATATTTGCAAAAAGTATCAGTAATGGAAAAGAAACAAAAACTGTCCGCCTTACAATACATGGACGGTTGGAAGGGAACATAATAACCTACCTTGGGACAAAGTTTTATTGAATTCGAAAGTGGTGTCCTTTTTTGTAAGTTGACTTTAAATTTTGAAAATCGATTGTTTTAGTGTAGGATTCGAATAGACGAGTTTCGCACAAAATCGTATTCGGAGTTGGCAGCATATAAACTTTATCACAAAAAGTCATGCTCACTTTAACTTTTCTAAATAGATCTAAACTATCTTTAGAAAAGTTTTAGGCGTTTATACCATTTTTATGCAATTAAAAAAATGGAAATTCTTCAAAAAAATTTTGTGCAGGTGATGTTCTCAAAATAAGTCTAATTTTCGAGTGAATACACTAAAATAAATACTTATCGAATTTTACACTGAAAGAAATCTTAAAAAATTGAAGTCAAATTACAGAAAGAAAACGCCAACGCCGAAATTTCGTTCAAACATAGATACTTACGTTCCCTGCCAATCTTCCATATATTGTAAGATGGGCGTTTTGAAAGGAAAAAAAAGTTTTTCTAACAAAGACTTTTCTAATCCAGTATTGATACTTTCTGCAAATATCGGGCAACTAGCGGTGAAATTTTCCAATTTTCTCAGAAATCTAAATTCATTGGAAACGTGAAACCAACAAACCAACAGAAAACTTCGCATATTTATGATTTGATTTATCTGCACCAGAACCACAGTTCTGAACAAGGATTCGGGAACTGAAACTGAATTCAAGAACTAAATTCGAAATATGAAACAGGTTCACAGAATTCGGCTGCTGTTCGGAATCCAGCTCAGGATTTCAGGTCATTTACAATTACGAAACTGGACTCAATTCTGAACTTGAATTTCGAACCTGAATTAAGGAACTGAATTCAGTTCCAAAATCTAGTTCCAGAATCCAAGTTGCGAATTTAGGTTCTGAATTCTGAAATTGAATTTAGGAATTAAATTATGAAACTGAAGTCAGGAATCAAATTCAATTCCAAAATTCAGGCTCAGTTCAAAGTTCAATTCCCGAATCGAGTATTCAGAAACTGAATGTGATTACTAATAATTGTTGCTGCTTTTTTTTTTGTTTTTGATTATAGAGGTTTTAACCTTAAGGTCATTCACCTCTTCGGGCCCGAAAAACTTTCTGACCCTATGTGCGGGGTTGGGAATCGAACCCAGGCGGGCTGCGTGAAAGGCATCGACTTACCCATCACGCTATATCCGTCCCCAATTGTTGCTGCTGTTGGTGGAAGGTCCTCGACACGACGTCTATTTCTAGGTAAAGCACAAGAAAAAATGATCGATTTTCGACCCATCGTCCAGTTGAACGTAAAAACAAGAAAATTAACTTCAAGTTCTCAGTCGGTGTTGAACAGTCGTTCGCACCGCACGCGTATAGCTCTTGGCTCCTGGAATTTTTTTTCTGGCTACCTAGAGTTTCATTGATTCAAGGCTTCAGTCTTTTTCAAGGCTACCTGAATCACTAACTAAGTGACTAAGTGATACAAAGAGTGATATTAGAGTGACTAAGTGATACAAAGAGTGATATTAGAGTGACTAAGAAATTAATCAGCCTTTTTTAAGGCTAGCTAGGAGTCTAATCGAAGACTAATTTAGCCTAGTTAATTTAATTTAAAATTTCATTAATTTCAAAAATGCCTGCGTCCAACCGGAAAGGCAACAAGCCTAAGGCTAAAAATAATTCAATACGGAATAAATCACAATCCGTTATTCAACATTTTTCTAATAACATTCATGATCTTATAGAATCTGAATGTAAAAATAAAAGACAACGGACGGATTTCCCTTCCGTTGATCCTATACCGTCTAACAATATTTACGAGATTCTTCCTGAATCCGATTGTAGCGACATAGAAGAAAATTCTTCAAAAATTCCCAAAATGGACGCTTGTCGTTCTGGGAAGAAACATCAATCTATGCCACCAGTGACGGTGATGATTTCCGACTTCAAAGCATTCCGTACTGAGCTTTCTACTTTTCTCCCGGAAGTAAAAGTCTCATTTCAAATCGGACGAAGAGGAGAATGTCGAGTCTTGGTGGATGGATTGGAAGATTACGAAAGTCTTATTCGATATTTGTCCGAAAAACTTCATAAATTTTATTCATATGATATAAAATCAGACAGACCTTTCAAGGCTGTCTTGAAAGGATTATCAAATGATCAAAGTATTGATGAAATTAAAAATGAACTAAAAGAATTGCTTGGTTTTGCCCCTTCCCAAGTAATACTTATGAAAAAAAGAGCGAATGGTACTTCTAAACCACGCTCTGGAATTTCCCATGAACTTTACCTAATACACTTCAATCGAAGTGATGTAAACAATTTGAAAACTTTAGAAAAAGTACGTTTCATTTCCCACATTAAAATTCATTGGGAACATTATAAACGGCATAATCGTATTGCAAACTTAACGCAATGTCGTCGTTGCCAAGGCTTCGGTCATGGAACCAAAAATTGTCATATGGATATACGGTGTTTGAATTGTGGTAAATCGCATTCGAAAGACGCTTGTCCAATGAATGAAACCACTGATAAATTTTCATGTTCAAATTGCAATGGAAATCATAAATCCAATTATTTGAAATGTCCTGTCAGGGAAAAAATTTTAAACGCTCGTTCGCTTAGACAACAAGTCAAATCAACGACCTTAAATTTACAGAACATACCTGAAAATTCTTCTAAGGCACCTGCCAATTCGTCTTCTAACGAAAACAATTTATTGACAGGTAGATCGACCTCGTCATCATCTTCTTCTAATGTCAGTTATGCTGGTATATTAGGTAGAAATCTATCTCCTATTTCTTCTAATGTAAATAATCAAAACACAGGACCGCCTTGCAGTTCTTCTTCTAACGAAAACAATTTATTAATAGGTAGACCGACCAAATCATCTTCTTCTAATGGCAGTCTACCTACAAATATTCCTTCAATGCCATTCGCTTCTTTAAATGAAGTCGATTTAGGCGATATAACTGAAAATAAAATGATCTACCTACAAGATCAACTTTTTCAAATGATCATCCAAATGAATTCGACTTCATCACTTTTTGAAGCATTTCAAATCGGATGGAAATTTGCAAATAATATTATAATGAATTTAAAATTTAACAGTGATGTTAAATAATTATTTGAATATTTTAAATTGGAATGCTCGATCTTTGAAATCGAGTGAAGATGAATTTTATAATTTTCTCAAAGTTCACAAAATTCATATTGCCATTGTGACAGAAACTTTTCTTAAACCAAATGTAAAATTGAAAAGTAATCCACATTATGTGGTTCATCGATTTGACAGGTTTACTGGAATTGGTGGTGGAGTTGCCATTTTTGTCCAACGGCAAATTAAACATCGAATTTTACCTTCTTTCAATACTAAAGTTATTGAAAGCTTGGGAATCGAAGTTGAAACCATTCATGGAATTTATTTCATCGCTGGAGCATATTTGCCATTCCAATGCACCGGCGAACAATTAAATTTCTTTAAAGGCGATTTGCAAAAACTTACAAGATATCGATCGAAATTTTTCGTAATAGGGGACTTAAATGCTAAGCATGTCCAGTGGAATTGTAGGCAAAATAACAGTAATGGTAAAATACTTCATAATCAACTCTCAGCTGGTTACTTTACAGTTCTTCATCCCAGTAATCCTACTTGTTTCTCTTCCGTGAAAAACCCGTCTACAATTGATCTGGTTCTAACAGATCAAAGTCACATTTGTAGTGAACCGATTACTCATGCTGATTTTGACTCAGATCATCTTCCTGTAACATTCAGACTTTCCAACGAAGCTATAATTAATCCAATTAGTTCTATTTTCAACTATCATAGAGCAAATTGGTTGGATTACAGATCTCACATTGAAAATCATGTGGATCATGAAACTATTTTAGAAAATTCTGCGGATATCGACACAGCAATTGATAATTTGAATCATTATATTATCGAAGCTAGAAATCTTTCAGTTCCCAAAGCTCAAACTAAATTAAATTCTCCTATCATCGATGACAATCTTCAACTGCTCATTCGGTTGAAGAATGTTCGTCGACGACAATATCAACGTTCTCGTGATCCTGCTATGAAAAACATAGTTAAGGATTTACAAAAAGAAATTAAACATAGATTTACTCTTTTGCGAAATGAAAATTTCGCTAAAGAAGTTGAACAAATTAAACCATATTCTAAACCTTTCTGGAAACTTTCTAAGGTTCTTAAGAAACCTCAGAAACCTATTCCTGCTCTCAAGGAAGGAAATCAAATACTTCTTACAAATGGCGAAAAAGCTCAAAAACTTGCTCAGCAGTTCGAGAGTGTCCACAATTTTAATTTGAACGTTGTGAGTCCTATTGAAAATGAAGTCTCACTGAAATATGATCATATTTCAACCCAAGTGTTATCACACGATGACATTATTGAGACGAATTTTGATGAAATTAAATCAATTATTAGAAAACTTAAAAACATGAAGGCTCCTGGTAATGATGGAATTTTTAATATTCTTATTAAAAATCTTCCCGATGTTGCCTTGAGACTCCTGGTTAAAATTTTCAACAAGTGTTTTTCATTAGCTTACTTCCCAAAAAGATGGAAAAACGCTAAAGTAATTCCTATCCTAAAACCTGATAAAAACCCAGCAGAAACATCAAGTTATCGCCCAATTAGCTTACTTTCTTCTATCAGTAAACTTTTTGAAAAAATTATCTTGTTAAGAATGATGACTCATATAAATGAGAATTCAATTTTTTTACCAGAGCAGTTTGGATTTCGTCATGAACATTCAACTACTCATCAACTTGTCAGAGTAACGAACATGATAAAATCAAATAAATCTTCTGGGTTATCCACTGGAGTTGCTCTTCTAGACATAGAAAAAGCATTCGACAGTGTTTGGCACAAAGGTTTAATAGCAAAAATGTCTGATTTCCAGTTTCCTATTTATTTGATCAAAATGATTCAAAATTATTTAACTGATCGTACTCTTCAGGTTAGCTATCAGAATTGTAAATCTGAATTGCTACCCGTACGAGCCGGTGTTCCGCAGGGTTCGAGTGTAGCTCCAATCTTGTATAATATTTTCACTTCTGATCTTCCAAATCTACCCGTTGGTTGTCAGAAATCGCTATTCTGTGACGACACAAGTCTGTTAGCCACAGGTAGAAATCTAAGAGTGATCTGCAGTCGCCTACAAAGAAGTTTAAATATTTTCAGTGATTATCTGTCAAAATGGAAAATTAAACCAAATGCAGCAAAAACGCAATTAATTATCTTTCCTCACAAGCCAAGAGCTTCTTTTCTTAAACCAAACAATAATCACATTCTCAAATTGAATGGCTTGGAATTGACATGGTCTGATCAAGCTAAATACTTAGGTTTAACGTATGACAAAAAACTCACTTTCAAGGATCACATTGAAGGAATCCAGGCAAAGTGTAATAAATATATTAAATGTTTATATCCTCTTATAAACAGAAATTCTAAGCTCTGTCTAAAAAACAAATTGTTAATTTATAAACAAATTTTCAGACCAGCCATGCTTTATGCGGTACCAATTTGGTCAAGCTGTTGTTCCACCAGGAAGAAAACGCTTCAAAGGATTCAGAATAAAATTCTGAAAATGATTCTGAAGCGTCCTCCCTGGTTTAGTACAAATGAGTTACACAGACTCACAAATATAGAACCATTAGATGTAATGTCACATAATATTATAAGCAAATTCCGACAAAAATCGATGCAATCTTCAATTGAATCGATTCGCTCTCTGTATTAGTTAGTAAGTTAGTATATAAGTTCCTTTTCCCCATTACACAATACAAGTAGGTTTAGAATTTTCCCTACACAAAAATCTCAGAATTGCGGAAGCAAATGATGTCTTCATGGTAATAACCAAATCATATATATATATAACAGGGCTGAAAAGTCACCACTTGTGGCTGAACACCCAATTTAAATCTTAATAATTTAATTTTAACTCATATTCCAATAAATAGTTATTTAAAAAAAAAAAAAAAAAAAAAAAAAAAAAAAAAAAAAAAAAAAAAAGTTCTATAAAAAAAGGAAATTAACTTCAAGTTCTTGATGAAAAATAGTTAATTGAACACCAGAATATGATTTTAAGGATTAAAAGCAAGCAATAATAGAAATCCTTCTCCTAAATGAATTCGTTCTCGAGATATTCAGACATGAAACTGAAAAAAACTTAAAATTGTGCCGTTTTTCATTAAATCTATGTAATTCAAACACTATCTACTGCTCAGAAAAACTACTGGTGTCCAAAAAGATGACACAAACCTCCATATAATTGATGTCACTTCCCGATCAACAAGAGAGAACAAAATTGTATCTGGGGTTGTTTCTATCTAAGCTAGTCATAATCTTGGCCTCGTTAATAGTTAAAATAACAAAAATTATTACTCAATTTACCTTGATATGTAAATATCAATATTATATCTAAATTTGTTACAAATTTAGTACGAATTATAAGCCTTTTTTGGGGGGGAAAGGCTTTACCGTGCAATTCTAAAATTAGATTTCACGAAGTGAGATGAAATTGCATACCTTTAGGCGATTTGATTTGCCATAAAAAAAAGTCATGCACGGTTAAGCGACTGGTTCCGAACCGGGAAGTTTTGAGTTGCCACCATACGCTACGATTGTATCGGGGCATGAAAACCAACTGATGTTGGAAGGATATATTGGCATCATATAATAACTAGTGTAAGTCCATATTGATACAAAAATAATCTATCGCTCTTCTCGCTCCCTCTTTCGTATTTCCATTCCAACCGGCATATGAATGACAAAGGGGCTATTTTAGAACAATGAGCAAGCTTTCTTTTGGTACTAAAGAAAAGTTGTGAATGAACGGAAATGACTAAATTCAGTGAAACAAAACTACCTTATAGAATCTGAGGAAATTAATTAATAAATGATAGTTTTCCAGCTTTTTCTTCTTTGTGCCAAGCGGGCCTACTTTCCAGTAACATTCGATTCAGTTCGCTCGTTCAGTTGAAGTAGTGAATTTTCTGTCGGTGAGTGTGTGTGTCGTATGTGTATGTGTATATTGGCGGGCATATTTGATTAAAATGTGCACATTTTTTTGCGGAGATGGCTGAATCGATTTTCGTAAATTTAGATTAGAATAAAAATTCGTTTGAAAGACAGTGAAAAATCAGAAGAAGTATATATAACATCGATTCGAACAGCAAGTTTTTATGATTGATCATCAACCAATTGCCTAGTCACATTAGTTTGCGATATCCGCAGCCAGAAGCCCAGCAAGTAATGTTCAAAAATCATCAAAATTTAACGTTCATTCTGGTTTGATTGTGAAATATCTACTTAGATGAATTCAAATGATTCAAATGGAAAATCTCATAATGCGGGCCGGTTGCTTTAAATTCTAATTGCAAATTTCGAATCCCAGCTCGTGGTTCCAAATTGGAAGTAATCAAATTACTATGAAATGATTCTATCATAAATTTATCAGATATGGATAGATTGAACGTTTCAAATCGAAGGTATTATGGTGCGATAAATCGTTTTTGTCTGATTCATGATTCAGGCCCGTACCCAGGATTTCTTTTCGGGAGGGGCCCAATAATTCAAAATAATTTTACCGAAGATTGCTTATGTACCTAATTCTCGGTGTGCCTTTTACGGGTGTTGAACTTTAAACTTTTCCATTTGAACTGATATTGCATTACATTTCATTGCGTTTACTGTCTTGTAATTTGTGTAACACATGTCTGAGACCTTCTAAATAATTATATATCTGTTTTTGATTTAGGGAGGGGCCAGGGGCTGAGTTTAGATTTTGGTTTTGAGCCCAGTTTAGATTTTGTTTTTCGTTTATTGCAGCGTCACTTTTGAAGACGTTTTGAAATTTTTGACACTTATCACTCTGTGTTTTCGGAAACAAAAATCGGTCACCGATAATCCACTTTTTCCAATATTTTTAGTCGAGTTTTAAAGTTTTTGCCTTACCTTTCTTTGTTCGTAAGAGAAAAAGGGAAAAATCACCTTGAAGAATATTTATTTTCAATTTTAAATTAATATTTGAATAAAAACTTTACACAATTTAAGTATTAATTACTTAGGAACGTTCTCACATTTAAAATTTAGGCCGTCATTTTGAAATCAAATATCAAATTATCTTCAGGGATGTGAAATTGGAAATGTTTGTTACTGCTGTTTATTGAAGTTGAAAGTCAAAAACATGTTCGACAAAAGTGTTTGAGCTCTCTTTTTCTCAATTCTCTAGTATAGTTTTATCTGAAATATAACGGCCCTTAATATAATATCTGGACTTGTTATAATCTTAATAAAATCTGAATGTTTGCTTCTGATTTGGAATCTTATTTATAACATAATGAGATATAAATATCAGGATCATATATAATTTTGATAGAATCCTGTTATGCTCTGTTGATCGGGTTGAGCTTATTTGTTTTGAACTTTTCATTTGATAATTTAATTGTAGCATTGTTCCGAAGCATGGGTTTCTAAAAGTAAAGATAATTTTAAAGCTGTGGAATAATGTATTTCGAAGGCGAGTCTAGAGTAATAATAAATAACTGTTACTTCACACAAGGTAATTATGGATCGTTCAATCGATTTCTTAATAAGTACCTAATTTTATAGTGTTTTCAAGTTGGTTTTCGGATAAAATGACATCAGCGTGATCTTATCAAATCGCAAAAGAGTAATAGCGTTGGGGGAAAAAAGGGAAGAAATTATAATAGATCAAAATCGTGCACGCTTACCCTCCCATTTTCACCGGTCCGAATCCCAATATATTTTGAAAAATTTTCCTTTTCCACATCGGAATTTCGGATCGGTCTCAATAGCAGAACGATCACCGCCTTTACCACGCTCGAACGGCGGCATGCTTTCTTTGTACTGTCAGGGACACTTATTTATTTCTATTAAACGCGATGAATTATGACTGTTTTTCCCTCGGTTCGCGGGCCCGTTTTACCCGGCGGCGACCGATGCAGAAACAAAGAATCGAAACGACCACAACCGTGCCGTGCCGTACCGTGCCGGAATGAGGATGGATCCCATGCCGGTTAATGGCGGATTGAGACAAATTTTATGGAAATAGTTTTCGTCAATCTACCGCAGCCACTAGGCGTGACCGCCGCCGTAGTGTGAAACGGATTACCACACTTCATTCGCTGCGATGCTGTGGCAACATGTGTCGCAACTTATCCGTATTGTTAGAAACAGTGCAAGAATGAGTCGCGCGAGATCGAACACGTTGCAAAGGGATCAGGAAAATATTTGGGATCCATATTGTGTGAAATCTTACCTGATTCCGTTTCTCCTTCAGCATATTGTAGTACGCATTATCGGCAATCGCAAAGATATGCGGCGGTAGAATCGGGCCGATTCGCTGATTCTGGTACAACCGCACATACTTGGGATTGTAGATCGGATGGAACTTGAACGGGTTGACAGCTATCAGGATACTCCCGACGTATGTGTAGATATGACCGGCATCGAAGCGCTGGCGCAGGTTCTCCAGTAGTGTCGATTCATTGAGGTCTGCATTAGAGACGTAGACGAAAAACAAAAAAAAACGGAATGTATATAACGAATCGTTTTTTTTTTTTTTGAAAAGGGATTTCGTATCAAACTTACCTGGCAATTGGCACAAATCAGGATATTCTCTATTGTCTTTCTGACATAAAAATGGTATAAAGTCTCTTAGTATCTGTGGATCCAGTCCGTAATTATCTAGCCAAGGAACATCGCTTTGTCTTTCGCGCAAATAAAACCTGAAAGCAGAAAGGATAAACGGACAGTTAATTTTGATGCAGGTTGTAATTAAACGTGAGCTTTGCTACCACAACACAAGTAATAAACTTCTGATCACGATCAAAGAATGTTGCATGCGAAGAAGCACTTCACACCACATGCGGTGCGAATCAAACCTTTCATCTGGGCGTCAAATTCGATTTGATAAACAAGCCAAATTTAGCCGGCTTCGCTATTTCCGGCGACTGTACGAAAAGCTAGGGTGGTTCCGGTTCATTTCATAAAAAATTCGCCTCTCTTGCGTAAATGTAGAACCTTGCAACCGGAATGCAGGGAGTCAATTTAAAAATTTAACAATATCAATCAGTTACCATTTGAAAAAGATAAATGGAAATAGAAATAATACATCACTCAATAAAAAGTGTGACTGCCGCACAGATGGCGTTACCTTTGCCAAATCCATATGACGTTTATAAAGTACCAACTTTCAAAAGACTATGTGTGAAATTTCATGACATTTCGATTAGTTAGAAAAAAGTGACAACTATTTAAATGAAGCTACATTTGTCACTTTCGAAACAATGGATTCCAAACAATTTCTTGTGTTAATTAATCATTGTTTCTGTACGAAAAAAAAAACATACCCTACAGGCTCTGGAATTACTTCAAAAGTGTTACACGTACTCTGCTCCATTGAAAAAAAAACTATTAGTTATTGGTTTGCTGAATTCAAACGTGGTCGTATTGACACCGAGGATGGCTAACGTTCTGATCGTCCAATGGAAGAGGTCACTCCAGAAAACATAAAAAAGTGGGAACCGTGTTTACTCAAAAACGTGTTCATGATATAGAACTGTGTTTGTCCATATTTACAAACAATACATCAGATTTTTTTGCGTCGATATGTGACAATGGATGAAACATGGATCTATCATTTCAATTCGGAATCATACGGACGGTGAACCGCGTACGAAAGATCCAAAGGAAACACAGTCAGCTGGGAAGGTTATGGCTTCAGTATTCTGGGATGCACGTGAACGGCTGGATTTGTGGGCAAACAATTCATGAATTTTACACCACGATAACGCGCCGTCGCATTCTAGCATGATTGTGACTGAATTTTTGGCCAAACGCGAATCGAAAGACATTGCTCAGCCACCGTATTCGCCAGATTTGGCCACCTGTGGCTTTTTCCTATTTCCAAAACTAAAATATTTACTCCGGGTGACTCGATCGCGGATAAAGAAATGTACTAAAATCTAAAAAATATTTTTTTCTGGTTTAGTCCGCGTCAATTTTGATCATAAGGTATAAATTAACACGACATGAGAATGCATCTAAATGAAAGTCAGCTTGACTAAATCCTTATGTTTTCAGTCTATATCTAAATCTTAAAGTTTACAAAAATTCGTCAACTGTTGTCCACATGAGTCAATGCCAAAAAAATAAAATTCTGAGGCGAAGTATAAATAAAAGTTAGATTCAAAGCTCAAACCCATCCAAATCGGAATGTTTATTTATTCGGTAATTCCGAAACTACAAGTCAGATTAGTAATTTTGCATGAAACCAAAAGACCAGCACTTTAAATACGTGTTTTTTTTCAATTTTAATACGTGTGTGGCAATCGATTAAGCATTCTATACATGTCGAAGTGAGTTCCGTTTTGGAATTTTTGATTATTATTTCCGCTAATTTCGGAACCTAGTATATCCGAAAATGATCATCAACTAACACGGACAACAAATTTGGATAGATTTGACCTCAATTTAAAAGATTTTTGAATCTTCATTTTTTATTACAGATTGAAAATTTGAAAACTTATCACTCTGTAATTCCAGAACCGGAAGGATTTGGAAAAAATTAGAATTTTTTTTATGGCACAATAATCTGAATCTGAATTTTAGTTTATAAAATTCGGATTTATCGTCTCTGAGAAAACGAAGAGTGCTTTATTTTGGAGTCTTTCTCCACTATTTCCGGTACTTCCGAAAACCGCTCTGCCCGAAGTCCGTAAAAATTTAACAGTTACAAGTAATCGGTCGTCGATTACTAAAATCTACAAACCAGAGAAATTTATCACCCAATTTGATGGAATTCGCTATTTGTCACATGATCATTTTGGAAAAGTCTGTTTCAATTCATATAACGGTGTGATGATCTGTCGTGTTACTCATATTTTCATAAATATTAATAAAGGGTTCTTAAAAAAACTTGAAAAATTAAGTTTTTGACCAAATTTTCAATACTTCCGGAACCGGAAACTGGAAATCGATAGGTACGTTTGGCCAGCTGTTAGCATAAACTACGATTTGAAACAGTTTGAAGCAAAATTTGGAAGTTTTCCGATTTTTGAATCGTCGCTCTAATTGACGGTATGAGATTTTAAGCGTGCATTTTACTTCACTCTTTAATTCCGGTACCGAAAGTCGAATCCGGATGAAATTTAATAGATATGAGACCTTGGAACCTTTCATTTTAGCCTAACCTTGTGAAGATCGGGTTTGCTATTTCTGAGAAAATGAAGTGAGTTCCGAAAACTGGGAATTGATATATCAGGAAACAATGTTTTTGATCATTAACTAAAAAAATATTCTATATGAGAAAGTCACAATTAGTTTTGAAATCGACATTTTTACACCAATTATCCTATATCTCCAGAACCGAAAGAAACTTTTCATGCGATCTTAAGACCTTTCATTTGATTCTAAGTTAGTAAAAATCAGTTATTTGCTAAACACATACAGACAGGGAGAGAGTTGTTTGCTGACGCTCCTGGCCTTCGCCCACAAGTCGGTTATCATAGTGATCACCTTTCAACATGAGAAAAACAAAAAGACTTTTGAGCACCTGAAATGTGAGAATTAAACAAAATATTTGAAAAAACTCTGATTTTTCAAGCGCTGTGTTCCTGTGGATTGCAATCTCAAGTATAACCCAGAAATTACTTGGCAAGTGCCTCGACAAAGGTTTATTATCATCGTTAGAAAAATATTCATTTTGATCAATGCTAACTACCAAACTGAGCCACGATGCTAATGTTTCCAAGGAATGCAAAATTCAACAATTTATTCAAATCTTTCTTACTGTACAATTATAATAAACAAAACCTGTGCCAAGTGCCAACAGTTCTAGATCAAAGAATAGAGGGAAAAATGTGCGCCAATGACATGAGTTTTAATAATTTATTATGAAATTGTGCTGATTCTTAAAACTCCTTTTATGGGAAAGAAATAGTTCGAGTTTAAAACATCAAAATGTTCTGTGTACGTCCAGATTTATGTGTGAACGATCTTCATTCTTTAACGAAAAAGACTACAGCAAGGATACTTTTTCTCTTCCACAAATATCACATCTGTCTACGTTTATTTGTTCTGCCGGATTGGCGGTGCAATGCATAAGGCACTGGTCTTACAAGACAGTTGTATGTTCGAACCCTGACCTGGAAGGAGTCTAACCGTCAGTAGCGTATCGTAGCACCACCCAGTTCGAAGTTTAATTAAACACAGGGTTAAAGAAATTTATGAATTTTTATGCAATTTTTATTTTGTATCAGGAGCAATTTTATCACAAAGATATCATTCCATACACTGGATTGTAATTATTCTATCTTTTGAAAACGTAATCCTTGCAAGTATTCTATACATTAAGAATCGTCTGCGGACTCCGCCGTAAAGAATGATCGAGTTTCGTACCGCAATGTACTCGACTGTGCTACCAGAAACATAATTTTGATGGAATTCTGTTACGATATTCTACCTAGTAGGTGTTCTCTTGAGCTATAAAGTAAATAAAAAATTTCTCAATAAGGAGATGCACAGGTTCGAGAAATTTATTTAACGACGGACAACTGGAACAGCCGATGACGAAATTTTATAGATGTGCTCAAGCAAAACAAATGATGAAAGGTTCGGTTTAACGGGGTTTTTTTCCGCTACTGAACGTTACCACAACAGGAAAAAAATAAACGAAAAGATTGAACCCATAGAAAAGCTTTCGATATAATTAGATGATTGCGAAACATTTGTCCGTGTGATGAGACAGTCGGTGAGCTAAATATACACTTTTAATGTTCCGACTTTGAGGTGTGGAAAATGTAAAAGGTGAAAAGGTCAGTTTTATGGTTTTTCGTTAAGACATACTGAATTACTACGCCGAAGAACGTTCGGTGGGTCTGAACGTTTGTTGACGTAAGTTTTAAATTTTTTAGGGAAATATTAGTCGCATATTATTGTTGAAAGTGGTCAATCATTGATTGGACGTTCAAATTTTATCCATATATCGATGTACTTATGGAAGTGCAAATATAAGCGGATTTATAGTTTTATTTGTGTTCATAGTGTTTAAAAATCCGTTGGGCAGAATCATTCAGATCTAATCTCTAGCCATCAGGGTTACAGTTTGGTCCATAAGGAAGGAGACGTGAATGACTCGAAAATAATGATTGTATTATTTACAGTGAAACATATATAAAACTCTATTGCCGGTATCATGTTAAAAATTCATGAAAATCATGAAACATGTCTTCTCATGGGATCAAGCCTATTATTCATAATGTGTTGAGCAAAATGATTTATATTATGAAAAATTTCATGGGAGAAGAGTTATTGTTTATGATATGAATAATTTTGCTCATGAACAAGAGGCATGATCTCGTGAGAAAAATTATATTATTATTTCAAGATTTTTTTTCATGGTTCCAACATCAGGAAATCTACAGATGGAGTTGATTTCTCTCATCCTGATATTGGATGAATCGAGTTTTAAATATAAGACTTGAGTCGGTAAAACTGGACAAAAAGTTCCCCGAAGAATCGAAAACGAAACGTAAAAAATATAAAAAATTGCACTTTATAGGATAAATAGCGATTATTCCGAAGTCTCTAACTTTTCTTCTGCTATCACTCATCATATGTTGGCCACTCTGCTCATTAATCTGAGTGTCTATTTTGTTCCACCATTCAGAGACAACATTTCTTAATTAGGTGAAATTAATACAGCTGGATGGATTGATGTCGTTTTCGAAGAAATCCATACCTTGTCTCCATACAACTGTAGCATTTCTCAGCTGTATTGCCAGCTTACCAAATCGGGCCAAAAATTTACAGATTTATTCTGAGGGAATACTGATTCTACCTTGTAACGAAAACGTGTTTTATTTGTCCGCAGCTGCCAATACCTTGCCAGATTATATGCTATATTATGAATTTGAGCTTGCAAGATACGTCACTTTGACCAATGGCTTTGTCCGGGAAGCTACACATTAACCATCATGTATGTTTCGTCGTCAATGAGAATGCATCCTTCGTATTTCGTAGGAGTCCCATCGTACATCTTCTGGGTGCGTCTTTAAGGCGCTCAATATTATTTCAGTGTCCTCGTTCCAATTTTAGTATATGTCCAGCCGAAGCTAGGACATTTCAGTGTCCTGTTTGACTACTGCTGGTCATTCTGACGGTGCCTTGACTGGCACTGATTTTCTTGGCGATATCATAATACGAAAGCCTTGGGTTTGCCCTAATTGTTCTCAATATCTTCAAATGGAGCTGCCGGTTCTCAGTAGCACTACGTCCGATTTTAACGAATTCATGAACGATTCTGCAGCCTAACCACATCAGATTTTTGAAGTGGGAGTCCAAAATTAAATGTCGACTTTGGAAAAACGTTATAAAACACACTGCTATCAAAATATTTCAGATCCTGAAATTAGGAAAGCTATAGTAAAAGGCGGGTGGGTAATGTCAGAGACATAACTGGATGTCGTGAAGCATTTTTAATACTAATAATAATAATAATAATAATAATAATAATAATAATAATAATAATAATAATAATAATAATAATAATAACAATAATAATAATAATAATAATGCAGATTAATTTGTATATATGGCAACCCTGTTTCGCATGGCATATTTTCACTAGACCCCATACTAGTAAAAAGATGTGCTCAACATCATCACTTTCGCTTTCGCATTGCCGTTCGTAATTGAATGTGTTAGTTACGGTACGAATTATTTTATTTCCTTCTTAATGAATCTTTTGGTAGGAAATATTGAGATCTGAGATGGTTCTCGTGTGTGTCTTGTTTCGGTAACAGTTGTTCAGAAAATGGTTGGAAAGCGACAAAATTCAACTAGTTCTTTAGGATGATCTGTGGCACTTAAAAGTGCTTTGAATGGGCCTTGCTGGACGTTTTGCTGCCTTTCTACAGGTTTTCGGTGTCATCGTGCTGACGGTGTCTCGTGCGTTCAGAGTAGCTGCTTTAACTTAAATGACGCTGTTTCTCACATCACATTTCATTTTATACCTGCTACTGGCAGCGGTGTACGGACAGCCCCTTTGCTAAAATTCCTTTCCTGTTCGCAGAACGGAAAACAGTGAGACGACAGGTCCTCGACTTGCTCTCGTGTGTCTTGTTTCGGGAACAGTTGCTCAGCAAATGGTAGGAAAAATAAACCACTCAACTTTTATATAGATGCTCTGGTATAGATGCAGACATCTCGCGTTCTGATTGGCTGGTGCTGTCATGAATTAAATCAAACAGGTTTTTCAATAGTGTACTATTGAAAAACTTCAATGTTCAACTTCAATACACGTTCAAGTTGAAAATTTTCGATTCTATTGGTGGTTAGATTATATAAATCCTTCTACGGATCACTGAGCTATGAGCTTTCAAAATACAAGAAAGGCAAACGCGCCTTATAAATTATCATCTTTGACACTCGTTTATACCAAACATTTCAGAAAAGTTTAATTTTGAACTATTTGAGATTATGTCACACAACTGAAAATTTTATCAATTGTGATCATATTTCCGATGGCATGTCGCAAGAATTATGTTGATTCGTTAGATACAACAGGAGATATTCAAGATCAAAAACTTATCACTCTCTCAGAGGCTAAATTTTGAAAAGGCGCCCCATAGTAAAGTAAGTCGTATTCACGACAAAATGAATAGTGTGTATAAATGATCAATGATTCAAATTTCACTTTAAGGCTAGTTCGCGACAAAATCTAGATACGTATATCTCTGGAGATACTCATCAACGCGTGAAATATTTCGCAGACTAGTGAACGAACTGTTTATTTTGTAAAAACATTTTTTGGTAATACTACAAGCTTTCAGATCGAAGATGGCGTCGAAAGAAGAGCATGTGCTAAAAGCTATTGAATGCGGTCGCAATGAAAATCCGGATATGTCTGTAAGAAAACATGCAAAAAAGCTGGTTGCTCTTAAATCTTCCGATACACGTTCGACAACAGCCAGAAAGGCTGGGAGCGAAACGAAAACGGATCTCAGAAACCACCAGAAGGACGCGATGGTGAAGCGAATATTGTACGTACTTTGACTAGAAAAATAAAAATGAACCGTAACGATAAACCGTACGACGCAAATTGTATCGCGAATATTTGACGAAATTTTTCTGCGAATGATGAACGATCAAACTTATGTGCTGGAAGACTTTAAGCAGGAACGGAACGTCACAGAGGACAAAGCGATTCCAAAAAAAAAATATTTGGTTTGACAGACATTATGTAGCTGTGGTCGAGCAAGTCAAAGCTTCATCACTACCGGAACGGGAAATAAGGAAATTTAGCGCGGAGAATGCCTAAAGAAGGCATTTTTTCGTAAGTAGTCACAGTGGCAGCAGTCCCTTGTTTCAGTTCTACACTGGAGCCCTGATAAGATCTGCTTCTATGAGCTTCTATTTTAAATCAACACACAGGCGTTCCTAGGCTATGATGCCCACTTGGTCACTGTTTTTTTTGTGCTGATTCAAACAGATTGTATGAAACTTTTTTTAAGTGTGTTCATGTTTGTGTCTTATGATTAGTATTTGTTGTTTTTTTTATATAATGTATATTGTACATACATACATACAGGGCTTTTTGCGGAGGATATACAAAAAATTGTGTATTAGCGTGTCCCTTAGAGAGAAGTGAAAAAAGCCCTGCATATATACATACATACAAACATTCATATATAAATAAATACATACATACACACATTGGATTACTTTTTCTATTTTAATAGATTCTAAATAGGGTTAATGTACTAATAGTCATTTCATTGGTAGAATCACCATGTTATTTTACAGAATACTCGATTTTTAATCAATGAATTGTCATAAAATCGAATTCGATTCTCATAAGTAATACTGCAAAAAAAGTAGTTCGAAAATTTGTCAATATTGTTGTTATAGCGACGCGAGAACTCGAATAAAATGCTCCAAAATTCATTGTACTTTTCAAGTCAATCTATCAAACATAGACAACAGATCTCATTCTAAATAATGGTTTTCGTATATGAGATGACTAATGGAGGTGAGAAAAAAGGGGTACCGTTATCCCACTTTAATCTCTATTACTGGTCGATCGTTAGTCCTGAGCTGAAACGGTGACCTTTATTACCGTTCTTGCATGCACTTCCTCTTACATTTCACTCACAGATCATCTCATCTATCAGGTCCCACACGAAAACGACACAACCTCACAAAACCAACTGGATGAACATCGTTTGACATCTATCAGTGGTTTGCTCATTTATTCAGTCATTATTATTTTAATTTATTCTACAATATTCTATCTCATTTCACCCAGTAAACGACCAAAATGGTTAAAGGGTTAAAGTCGGGGTAAAAAATATCTCATTCCACAGTATTCCATAGTACAAAAAACCACTAATAAACATCAAAGATGAACTTGATTTACCGTTCATCTGCTGCCATCGTGTGAAACCTAATTTGGATACGTTCATTCCACTTAATTTCCACTTCACACTTGCAATAAGGACCGGTAGTATGAAAATGAAACATAAAACAAAGCTTAGTTAAGCCCTACCGGCCTCTCAAATCCCGGATATTGGAGTATAATGCAATCAACATCTTGTTCAAGTTGTTCCATATCTCATTCATTTAATTCAATAATGAAGCGAAAAGTCTGTAACCCATATCTTTATCAAATTGTAACACTAATGGGTTGTATCTGATGATGTTTGCAATTCCGTCAAGCCCACCAACAATGGGAAGGCGAACGCCTAAAGAAGGTATTGCTATTAGTCCCTGCTGCAATGACGCTCCCTCGCAATTCTGGTATGATTTTGCATCTTGTCACTACGCCAAAGATGTTTTGGAATGGTATAAAGTGAATCGAGTCCATTTTGTAACGAAAGAGGTGAATCCATCTCTGAGTTGCGATCGAGCGATATTGGGGGTTCGTGAAAAGAGAACTCTCTGAATATAAACTACAAGCTAAAGACTGTCCCAGAAAGTATGGTCGCACTTTGATTTCGCTGTAAATAATTCACAAGTGTTAGATATTCAAATTTTATTCGATATACTGATAATATTAGACTACAACAACAGAATATTATTCTCAACATTTGCTACTTAGGCATTGTAGACTAGCTGGCGCAACTTATTGCGAACGTTCCTCATTAAATTCCGTACAGACTTCTTGGCGACAAGTTTTGGCACTTTTTTCCAATCTTTTCGAACTGTTGAATGGTTTCGGCTGCCGAGACGTGTTTCCTAAGATGTGCCTTCGTTAATGCCCAAAATTCCTCAATTGGTCGAAGTTGTGGGCAATTTGGTGGATTCATGTCTTTTGGGGCGAAAGTGGCATTTTTGGTAGTATACCATTCTACCGTTGATTTCGAGTAGGGGCAAGAAGCAAGATCTGACCAGAAGACAACAGGATCCTTGTGGCTTCGAATCATGGGTAGAAAACGTTTTCGTAAGCATTCCTTGATGTATATTTCGCTGTTCATTGAAGCAGTGGTGATGAAGGGTTTCGAAATGTTACCGCAGCTACAAATTGCTTGCCAGACCATAGCTTTCTTACCCAATTTTTCGGTTTTGGTTTAACACTTGCCCTTCTCGCACCGTATAACATTGTGGTCCCGGCAAGGATTTGTAATCGAATTTCACGTACGTTTCGTCGTCCATGATTATGCAGTTCAAATTTCCAGCAAGAATCGTGTTGTACATCTTTCGAACCCTCGGCCTGATCGATGCTTTTTGTTTCGGACTACGTTTTGGTTGTTTCTTCTTCTTACAGGTTCAAAGATTCAAACGTTCTTGAGCACGAAGAACATTTGACTTCGAAGTGCCCACTTTTTTTGCCACATCCCGAACTGAAACCTCCTTCTTTTGCTCGAATGCCTTCAGTATACGTTTATCCAGCTGAAGGTTAGCAGGACCTTTTTGTCGACCCGTTTTCGGTTTATCCTCAAAGGTGTTATCCTCACCGAACTTCCTGATTGCATTTCGCACGGCTTTTTCACTTACTCCTTCCATTTTTGCTATCTTTCTCAGTGACAGTCTGCGTTCTGTGCACCATTTGTACACAATTTTTCGACGTTGTTCTGCTGACAGTCCACGCATTTCGAAACGAACTAATGAAAACGAATAAACAACTGCACAAGTGGTTAGAGAAGAGTGTAAACAACAGGACGCAGCCATAAAAATTGACAGATTCTGAACCATTGCGAAATGGCAGCGGTTTTTGGTTGCGTCCATACTTTCTGGGACAGTCTTTAAAACTATAGGAAAATTTCGAAAATCTTGAACTGAAGCAGCTAAGTCGGTTGCAGAAAAGTCTGCACAGACCCTAATGACTGGAGTGAACTCGAAAGTTCGTAGTTTCTTCAGGCAACCTTATTGAGTAACTGGAATTAATATCAAGATGACTTGTAATGCGCAATTAAACGAATAAAACATGCATCTTGAATTGAACTAACAGCAAATTTGTTTTATTTCAAATTTAACCGGTCCAGATTTTATCGCAAACAAACCTTATTAGTATAAAGATAATTTTCATTAATTTTTTTAACTTATTACAGAATCAATCTGTTTAACATAGTGGTGAAGTATTTTAGCAATTATGAAGAACAGAGGATAAACTCTGACAGGAGCCTTGATCACACTGGTAACTAGCCAGTAGTCACGATTGACCCACTTTAAGCACTTTCACCGATGATGACGGTGAAACCACATGTTTCATCATCACTCTGCAACCAATCCGTATGACAGCTGTTCAGGATGTGATCTTCACTTTCCTGAAAGATCCTCGCCTTTCCTTTACTTTCCATCTTGCAATGGATTACCGAGCGTCGTAACTCCGGATGGGAACGAAAAATCCAACAACCAAATTGTTATGGACCGCGTGGTGAGAAATTTTTGCTAAATATTTTCTTTTTATGATCGTGTATAGATTACTACCCTGTGGGAGGTTCGCGAATCTGGCATGGCAGTCAATATACCGACCATATGGAAGTATTCAGGATGGAAAGTGTTTCGGTTATAAAACAGATGTCGAAGGAAAATTTTCAACTACCGTGAGAACGGAATTGTGGTTCGCAAAATTTGGAGCCGACGGCGAAATAAACGAAAATAAAAAACACTAGAGATGAACAATTTATTGCGGTTGAATGACATACAGATGACTGCTGCCTGACATCTGTCAAGCTCGATTAATGACCGCACCCACCATAGTAGATTGGTCTAGGTTGGTTGTGTGATCAATTGAAGTGATGTAAAATATTTTTCCGTTTGGAAATGTTCTTAAAAACTAACGACTAACGAATCGAGCGCTGTTTGTTTGCATTCGTACACCATTTGAATCAGTTGTTATTGTACGTACGTACGTACGTACACATACCGCAATTTGCAAGACGGTCCCGGACTGGTAGGAATGTGGAGGGGAAATGGAATTCCTCTCGGCAAGTGAGGCAGTACTGTTTACGCTTTTCGAAGATGCGTGAAATGATTGGTGAGTGGACGTTGGACGCGCAAAACAATAATAAATGTATTCATTACACAAACATGCCAAGTCCAATGTGAGACATGACATACCCGTTGAAATACATTTGCAGCGAAAGTAGGACCATGCAATCATAACCCATCAATGGTTAGGGTTGATGTTACAAAACAAAAGGACGAAATGTGCAATTCAAGAAATCTCCCCGTAAGCCAAAAAAAAGCTGATACCAGATACTTTGTAAAGTTGAGCTTAAAACAAATACCGATTTACCATAAAGCAGTGCAACGGATCTGTAACATACTCACCTATGAAAATCTTTCTCCGAATGCATCGGCCACAGCAGCATCACGGAGACGGGTTTCTCGTGGGACGAGAGTCGTCGTTCCTTACACTCACCGGCCACCTCGGCCAGTTCATAGTTGTTGCCCTAGAAAAGGAAAAGAAAAAAAAACAATAAATCAATTTAAAAACTCTAGGTAGATATCCAAGGCTAACAACAAGCAGCAGCGTCGAAACCACGGAAAAAAACGATGCCTGCGATTTGTTTACTCGGCCGCTAGCCGTCCGGTAATCTCACCAGCTCACCTGGCCGGAACGGCTCATGGCTGGACTACCGGGCGTGACTAGCTAGCCAGTATATCGTGGTCAGTACGGACGGGTAAACAACACGCCTGTTTTGTTTGTTTTCGCGAAATACTCGGAATCATAAGGCGGATGAAGAGATCAACTTTCTCTCGAACATCTGTTTTCAATTGCACCGAGCCGTGGCTGGGCTTCGAACAGACAGAAAGTTTGTAAAATATGTCAGTTTAAAGATGCTGTCATCCGAAAAATGCAAGAACGATGACGCGAGAACACAGATTGGCCGGGGCTGGAATATTATTCGCGTATTATATTTTTAGGCTACCAAATATAATTCAGAAGTTTGCCAATATATCTTTGAACACCGTTCGTATTTCTTTTAATTCCGGCTTGAAGCTTTGCTTTGCCTTTTTATGAATTGAACTAAGTTGAAAGCAATCGATAACGAAGCTGTGTTGAAGTTGCAATGAAGTCAAACACATCGCTGACTGAAGGTCGAACTAGAAATTGCATGTCCTCGATCTGCTAAGGATTCGAGCCTCAAACAGTCAACAACGATCTTCGAAACATGAACGGCTAGATTCTTATTGAGAAGAACATTTGGATCTTTGTTCACAAACAACAAAAAAGAAATGGTCCTAGTATATTCCTCTCAGAAACTCTCAAAGGATTCAAATAAGCTTAAATCGTTTTTATGCGGGGGATAGGTACCGCATGAAAAAAAGTCCACAACAAAAAACGCATAACTTCAAAAATTCGTATTAAAAAAACCTTTTCTAATCCACCTAGTGGTGTAAGAATGACTTTCTCATATTACTTATACACAGCAAAAAAAAATCAAATTTACCGGTGACGTAAATCCGCATATGACTCAAATCATAAGAACGTAATTCGTAAAATCACTGAATTTTACAAGATTGATTTACATATGTGTCGAACATACACTACTTTTACAGCAGACGAATAAATTTACATGCTTCAACACTTAAAAATGTATGCCAGATCTACTGTAAAAATGAGTCATTTTTGACGCTCGTATATGTCGGTTTGATAAGACGTAAATTTACACGATATTTTCTAGGTGTGTATCAGGTGGACAATTTTGCTTCCGCCGTTTTTTTCCAAAATTAAAAGCTTTATTGCGAAAAAGTGCTTACAGATGTATTATTCAAAATATTCTCCCATCTTTCCGGCAATTTTCTCCCATCTTTCCGGCAACTTTCTCCCATCTTTCCGGCAATTTTCGGATCCCGGTTCGAATAAAGGAGTCCTCTTTTGACGCTATCCATGAAGCAATCCATTTTTCCAACTCTTCGAAGGATTGAAAATGTTGATCTGCCAGGCCGTGTGCCATCGAACGGAATAGGTGGAAGTCAGAAGGGGCGACATCTGGGGAATACGACGGGTGGGGCAAGACTTCCCATTTCAGCGTTTCCAGGTACTTTTTGACCACTTTTGCGACGTGAGGCCGAGCATTGTCGTGTTGGAGGATGACTTTGTCATGTCGCTCTTGATACTGTGGCCGCTTTTCTTTTAGCGATCTCCTGTGATGGTTTCACCCGGTTTTAAGAGCTCGTAGTATATCACACCGAGCTTATCTCACCAAATACAAATCATAACCTTGGCGCCGCGAATATTCGGTTTTGCCTTCGACGAAGTAGCATGCCCGGGCTTTTCCCATGATTTCCTGCGTTTAGAATTATCGTATCAAACCCACTTTTCATCACCGGCTAAGATTCGATGTAAAAACCCCTTACGATTTTGTCTTTGAAGCAGTTGCTCTCATACAAATAGACCGCGCTCGATGTCCCTCGGTTTCAACTCGTACGGTACCCAGTTTCCTTCTTTCTGAATCATGCCCAGGGCCTTGAGACGTTTTGAAATGGCTTGCTGACTCACTCCCAACGATTCGGCAAGCTATTCTTGGGTTTGGCACGAATCTTCATCACGCAATGCTTCTAGTTGTTCATCTTTTCTCTTCCTCCACCATGTTTGTCTTCGACATCGAAATCACCACTTTTAATACGTTGAAACCTCTCCCGACATGTTCTTTTACTCAGAGCAGCATCACCGTAAGTTTTTGAGATCATTCGATGCGCTTCAGCTGCAATTTTTTTCGAATTGTAACAGAAAAGTAAACAGACATTTTCGAGCATGAATAACACGAAAACAAGAACAACTGTCACTGAAACGGCGATGACAATTCGTTAGGCACTGTACACACTCACTTTAAAGGCATTATCATCTATGTATTTTGACCAGCCTCAGCCGGTACAGCCAACTATCGGAAAACGGCGGAAGCAAAGTTTTTCATTCCATCGAATTATGTTTTCAAATAATTTTGAAAGATTACAAAAAAGCTCATTTTTTCAGTGCTATTTTTGATAAGACTCGGAAAATCCTCAGAATTTTCCAGCCATTTTCACCCTGTAAATAGATAAAAGTATTTCAAAGGTCTGTATGTTTTTGGTTTTGGCAAGTTTTTCAAAATTTCCATCGAAAACTTCCTAAAACCACCCGCGCGCATGATACTTGGACGATGGCCTTAAAAAAATTTTATTCAGGCCTATTTGCGTACAAGCTTTACGTGACCCATTTAGCTTAGTTTTTAGATAATTTTTTTTTGTATTGGATTTCGTTGTCACCCTTTTTCTAGGGGGAGATGAGCTTCCATTTTTCTCCTGCGAGGATTGATGGGCAGTTTGTTCGCGGTTCGTATCGTCATTCATTGCCGCATCGGTGGTATTGTTGTCGATTTCCGTCTTCTTTTCGTTGCTAGTTACTGTAGATGCGCCTTGTTGTACATTGTTTGCAGTTGCTGGTTGGTTGGATGGTAAGCTGTTAACTGCAGCTGGTGTACTTTGTTCTATAGGGGTTATGTTGGATGGTTTCGTTGAAGGGGATGCTTCACTGTTGTTGGTGACTGTCACAGGTGTACTGGGGTTGCTTGGGGTTGATGTGAAGGAAGCACCGTTGTTCTTTGGTATAGTTGTCTCCTTGTCCGGTTTATCACATGGCTTACCGTAGTGAACAGCTTTTTGGCAATATTGACATGTGGCCATCTGATTGTCATAGGTAACAAGTGATTTGCACGGGATTCTTGTATCCTGACCGAATGTCACATAAGAAGGTATAGGCCTCCTCAAGCGCATGTGTAACAAACGTACACCATTTAGAATACCGGGGAAAAAAATTTTTCACTTTTCTTTTTCGATAGAGAGAATCTCTCCGTATTGGGACATAGTTTTGCGAATATAAGGATCGATGACACTTGAGGTTGAATGTTGTACTTGATATTTTCATGCTCCACATAGTGCACATTATTATTGTCTTTAGCGAACTGAATTGCATCCAACTCTTTATAGAACTGGATATAAACAATATTATTGGTCTTGTTGCATTGAAGTAAATGCACACGTTTAATGTCAAGATGCATTTGCTCCTTAAGCAAACATTCAAATTCTCGTATCGAAGGTCGAATTTTGCACTGTCTGAAGTCAACAACAATTGTAATCTTTCGTGTCGGCGGTAGCTTTTGTTCGTTTGGTTCACTCATTTCGAGGTCGTTCTATTGTTCACTACACAATACTGTACTTGGTTTCTTCTGTCCCGAACGTAAGCGGTTTTGTTTTATCGGCTGACTTGGATGAGATGAGAAAGCGAACTGATAGATCATATTATTATTCTTAGTACAGCACAGTATTGTTGTTTCTGTCGTCCCGGCCGTAAGCGGAATATTTTGTCGACTGTCTTGAACGAGGTACGAAAGCAAACTGGCACCGGTACTATTCACCTAATTGATCAGTTTAGTTAATTCGATTCCCTACCCCGCACATAGGATCAGAAAATTTCTCTGGCCTGAAGAGGCGAATGGCCTTAAGGCTTAAACCTCTATAATTAAAACAAAAAACACAAATCATATTATTATTTACAGTACAGCACTGTATTGTTCGTTGTTTCTGTCGTTCCGGCCGTAAGCGGTATATTTTGTCGACTGTCTTGGACGAGGTACGAAAGCAAACTGGCACTGGCACCATTCACCTAATTGATCAGTTTATATTTCAAGCCAGTTTAGGTTTATTTTCTGGTATTTTAGAGAAACTCACGGCTAAATATCGACAAAAAAAACTTACCGTCAATCCTAACCGCTCGACAATGCAGGAAACGATTTCCTCTGCCGTGGTTTGCTTCGAGGCCTCCACGCTAAGCGCTTCATAGTGGAGAGAAAGTGCTCCTACGTACACCTGCAAAGAGACCGAAAGAAAATTTGGCTTTAGAACATGGGAAATGTTTTGTTCTATAGAAAAAAAATTCCTAAAATTATATAACTGAAAATAAAAATGTTTGGAAGGTTATTGGTGAAATATCGACACAACCGGAGGAACCCACACTGTAAAAACAAGTAATTGTTCTAAAATTAATAAATTATGATGCAGAGTAATAGGGAACTGGAAATGAGCTGGCGCTCATGTTCACTGATGGCTAGATGCCATGTGAGCAGTGCTGTTAACATATTTCACAGTTGGAATGACAGCCCAATTACGTCAACCGATCGCTCACTTCAAGCTTACGATCCTCCGTTTTCCAGTTTTTTACTGTCTGCTAATCCGCTTAGGATGGTTCCTTAAATGATATTGTATCACGCACCAAATGATATCATATAGCAGGTCATAAATCGTGCTCAACACTACTCGTTCAGGGGTTTTTAAGCACGATAAATAGTGAACGTTGTTTGAAAGATTTTATCTTCGGTTGAAATACCTCAACGTGTCAATTTATTAGTTGAAATCCGAATGTTCGGATGTTATTCGTTCGATTAGCATCCGCTCATCAGCGGAGCTACAAATTCCGATCCCTAGTACAAATGTAACGCACTTCATGGCCAGAGAGCTCATTAACGGATGTAAATGAACAAATAAATCGTCAGTGGGGTAGATAAATGTTTACTAAACCCGTCATAATAAACCACTTCAATTAATCGCTCAGATCAGCGGAAAATTGCGTCATCAGTCAGCACAGACAAGAAAGGGAGTAAAAATCCATAACTTTTCAACTGGTGCTAGTCGCGATGGTAGTACATACCATTAACTAACTAACTAACTAACTCTGCTGGCAAAGTTCTCGATTGAATCAACTTGGAAAATCACATAGATACGATCACAATCAGCTAGTGTACCAGTAGGTAGGTACATTAGAATTGATTGTAGATCACGCCAATCCAATAAAGTAAACTACCTATCGAACTGCAACTAGAAGTCAATTAATGATGAACCGATCAAAAGTGTACCGAGATAAAATGTTTTTTTTAAAGATCGGACAATACTTTTGTGAGGCAATAAAATGGAAATCTTCGATCATGAAAAAACGACTGAGAACGAACGGGCTTATTTGCAAGAACAGCCAACTGGTAAACTACTATTTTCTTGTTACCTTCAGTAGTACACAACCAGTCAACAAACGATAAATACTAACTGACTATAGTCTAGCTGCTGACACCGATATCCCGCGCGAAGTGTCAATCGCCCTGAGCGCGCTGAGCCGCCGCGGCGGTAATCAATAAATAGTTTGAATTTCCTGTCGCTATTTTGCAATTACTGGCTTCTTAAGTACTTCACCAGTACCTTCGTATGCTGCTGAAGTACGCCGCCTGCTAGAGAGGAATAAAAACAAAAATGAAAGTGCCGTAACGTGTTTCGACGCGTGCCTGTGTGCGTGCGTGCATACTCTGGTTTCTCCAACGGAGCCAACACCGCCCCCCGCTCCTAAAAAGGTACTGCGGTTCTGTGAAACTCTTCACTGGCTACCGTGGCCATCGGTTTATCTTGGAACGGGACGGGCAGTGTGGCGAGCAAGGGAAAAGAGGAAACTAACCGGCAGGCTGTACCTATGATACGGATAGAAATTTGATTTTATTTTTCTTTTCTTATGATTTCCGGACCACCGTAAGTAAACCGTCAGGATCAACTCCGAACCGGGTTGATTGGTGAACGCGAGCATGGTTTTGTAACATCCGTTCGATGCTAATACGAGGGTTGTTACGATAATTGCGAATTCACACCATTGGAAGTTTATAACTCTTGAGCTAGCATATGAAATCTAAAGACTTGCTGAAAATTTTCTGATCAAGACCTCTCTTCCGAGTTACTAAGAAATTTATTGTTAGTATCATGTTATTGAAAGGGAGCTAAAGGAGTAAATACAGTTTACTTTCATAGCTTGTTCGAAAAATGAATTGTTTTCGACCAAAACGGCAGAAACAAAGAAAAACACGAAAAAATACCGTTGTGGTTGGCTTCAAACGAGCTCTGTTTAAGAAGTAAATGAATTTGGTCCAGTGTAATAAAAGAAATAGTGCTATCTACATTCAATTCTATGCGGAGTGCGAAGCAATTGAATTTGCTAAAGACAACAATACCCACTATGTGGCACATGAAAACATCTTGTGCAACATAACATAGTATGTGGAGAGCTGTGCTGATGAAGTGTATGAGCATGATCTGCTCTCAGCCACTAACGGGTGGTGGTGAGCTCACTTCGTCCGCGTCCCATGTCGCTAGTTTTGCCTTTCTCATAAAGGTTATGCAATCACTGCGAAAACCGACTTTTGAACCGAGGCCCGGAGAGTCGAGTGTCATATACCACTCACTCAGTTCGTCGAGTACGCCAAATGTCTGTATGTGTGTATGTATGCATTTAACATTTTTTTGCACTAACTTTTCTCGGAGAGCATCAATCTTCACAAACTTAGATTCAAAATTTGATACGGTCACTTAAAACGGCGAAACAAAAAAACATAAATCTATTTCTAATCTAGTCTCGACACTATTTCAATTGGTAGCTATTCTCAGTAGACAATTAAACATATCGATTTCGGTTATCCTGGTTCCAGTTTTCCCATTTCAGAAGCACCGGAGTAGTGGTTATATATTCCAAAATGGATTTCACTCACTTTTCTCAGCGATGGCTTGACCGATTTGCACAAACTTAAAATCAGGTTCAGGTTAAAATGAAACGTCTTATAAGTCCCATATTTAATTTCTGAATTTCGTCCGGATCCGACTTCCGATTCCGGAATTACAGGGTGAAGATTGTTAAAATATGTATACCGTCACTAAAAGCGGCGAAGTAAAACACGTAAAATAATTACTAAACTCGCCTTGAAACTTTCCCAATCGGTAGTCAGTATCAGTAGACGGCCAAACAAATCAGTTTCGGTCTTCCTGGTTCCCGGTTTTCCATTAACGACCGAAGTACTTTTTCTCGAACCGACAACGATTATACCGGCTCCCGGATTCCTCCGGATCTAAAATGATGCGAGTATGTGATAAACTCCACAGAATAATAATCATATTAACTTGAACGGTGACTCCTACTTCTACGTTTGATTGCAGTCTTGGTGACTGTTCTTACGTTGATTTTGATTAAAAAAAATTTTTCAATAGTTTACAACATTTTCATCAAGTACATTCAAAACATTGCCCCAATGCTCTTTTCTCGCTTGACCATCGGAATCTCAATTTCGATACTAAATATCAAGAAAACAAGATCGGATTTGTATTCACCAAAAGTTTCACTTGGAACAACAGTCACCTGATATTATTTATCCTAATAAAAAATGGCTTAATTTGAGCAGACAAAGAACAATAACTGCTACTATGGATACTCGAGTTTTAACATATTTGTTTGGCGAAGCTGAAGGAGATCATAAGGGACCTCTTCCCTCACCACGACACGTCCTCGTGACCGCCAGCACCGCTACCAGCAAACGAGCCTGCGTGGTGGCCAGCACGATGCCTGTTGGACTGCTCATCAAGAAGGACACGGAATGCTATGACATGCGGAGGGACAGGAACGCCCGAAGGACTGCTAACGCAGCCGCAGTTCCTTACAGACCACGGTTGCTTCAGGTGGTACCTACCTGGTGGTACCTAATTTGGCCACCTCCTGCTTGCCATGGCCGCCCAAATGAGCTTGAGACAGCAGAACACGTCCTGTTTGCCTGCCCCCGCTTTGCGACACAAAGGAACGGTTTACTGGATGTATGTGACAGAGAAATTACAACAGAGAACCTATTCCAGAGGATGTGACACAGTGAGGAGAACTGGAACGCAGTGTCGACCGCGACCTCGCGGGCATCTTGCAGCGGAATTGGACTGCAGAACAACAGGCAGCGGCGACCGCTAAATCAAGATGGATCAGCGAACAAGCGTCGGTTCGGGAGTTTTTCCGTCGACGGGGAACTCTCCATCGGTGTAGTCTAAATCCTTCGTCGGGGATTAGACGAGTTGATTGGGTCGAGCCCCGGTATGGATCGTTGGAGCGTCAGTGAACCGGAAGCTATGCTTCAACCGGAATCACTGGAATTGTCCCTGGCATCCTGCCGATCGATCCGTTCACGAGTATCGGAAGCGACGGTTACGGGAGAACTTTCATCGTCGAGCGATTCTTCGCCGGTGTAGGCTAGATCCTTCGTCGAGGATTAGCCGAGTAGAAGCCACAGCACCGAAGTCGAGTCGTCGGGGCGCCAGTGAATCGGAAGCTATGCTCCAACCGAAATCACCGGATCAACCTCGGCACTCATTCGAGTGTCCTGTGTGGCATAACAAGAGATTCAGTGTCGAGAGAAATTCTTTCATCGGGGAGCTCACCGTCAGCGCAGTCTAGATCCTTCGACGGGGATTAGAAGAGTTGGAGATCCAAGGTGTTTTAGTGGGTAGCTCCAATTATACAGTGATAGTCCTGTGGAGAGTCCCACACTCTGTACTGTGCATTTCGCCTTGTAAAAATAAAAATAACAAAAAAACCTTCTTAATCCACCTAGTGGTGTGAAAATGCCTTTCTCTTTCGTCTCATGATTTTTGTATCTTTTTATGAAATAATTTCTAACACTAATTTTTGATTTTGATTTTTGACTATGAGAAGAGTGGTGCAAATCGCAAATCTAAAAAAACCCTTCTTAGCCCACTTAATGGAATTTTCATGGATCTTGAAAAATCACCCTTCTATTTTTCTAAGTCCCAGAAACTCGATTTTTCATTTTTTTTAGGTGACACTTAATCTCGACGTTTCATGCAATTCTAAGACGTTTGGCATAAAAAAATTCGATTTCGGATGGTTATTTTTCAAGATCGAAAATTCTCAAACCTTAACCGCCGGGTAGCACCCCTAAACCTATGCACCTATGTCCGATTTAGCTAAAATTTTGAACAATAGCACTTTACGTAATTAGAGGTAATCCCAACATATTGGCAACCTTATATACATTAGAGCGATAAAAAACAACGTGTTACGTCACTTATACCATTATATCTCCGGAACCAAAATCCACAGCCATTTGATATTCGAACTTGATCAATGGCCTAATAGTAGCGTTCAAACGAGCCTAAGCTTGTTAAAATACACACACAGACATTTTCCGATCTCGTCGAACTGAGTCGAATGTTATATAACACTGTGGGTCTCCGAGGCTCCGAGTCGGGGTTTCCAGCAATTCTAATACCTTTCTATAGAGAAAGGCAAAACATGATATTTTTTGTTGTAACCTACTATACAGATGACAACTAATTTGCTTCAATAATTCCAATGTAAAAAAATTAAACAAGAAACTCTTCTGTTATCGTCATTCCTGATATCATGAGAGCAGAAACCCAATGGATATTCTTCAGGCTTTGTTTTTCTAGTCGATTGCAAAGGAACCTCCAGGCTAACTTCACCCGGAAAAAGATAATATTTTTATAAATAAGTCACCACCAATATTCAAACGGTTGCTGACGTTCACTTCAAGATTTATATTTCCTTCGAATTCGATCAAATTACTCTACCAATCATAAAAGCATATGCGAAAATTGATGCAATTTTTCATAGTTCCTTATCCTAATTTTCAATCATCACCAATTCATCTATCTATCTATCTATCTAACGCACCTTTCCCATACCGGTTCACAGTTTGGCAATATGACAACAATAACCCCGGTCCGATTTCTTCTTCATTCTAACCAAATGTCAAATTTATTCAAATCCTCTCGCACCATGATGAAGTACCCGCCACAAAGTCCTACTCGGCAGTAACGATCCGGTCGAAAAGACATGGTCACACGCTGTTTGGGACTCTCCCCTTTACGGTCGGAGGGCACATGCATGCAAATACATATTCGGATCGGTGCGAAATTCCCGGCCTTGGAGGAAGATACTGTTTGGGGGCAAAGACGGATGTTTGTAGGTTATGTTTAAAAAAAATCTACCGATATCTTTCGGGTAGATTCACACGAATCGTGTTGAGTCAGTACCAATATGCCAAATCATATTTGAAAGTTTGTTTGGATTTTGTAGTAAATTATTCTGTGATGTTCATATTTCAGAAAGTTTGCACAAATCAAAACATATCCCGTTTATGTAACAAATCTCTGATCGATGCAACTTCAATATCTAAACTATACATCAATTTTTGTTTTCAACTCAAATTTAAGAGGTTGGCTTAATTTTGATTATTCAGAAACTTTTAACATCGACATTTGGTTTAGTATCAGAAAATTTATGGCATCATTAGAATTTTATTTCGTACTAAACTCCACTAATTGCGACGCCCTGGCCATATTTTTCTCGGCACCCGTCTGAACTGTCAATGACCTATGTCTTGGCGCGACCATTTTTGCATGTAAAACATGAGCAAAAAAAAAACAAAAGCAAACAAATAATCCAGCAGAAGATGTGCGCCTACCAGTTTTAGCAATTCATGTAAAGATTTAAATATTTTTATGAAGTTTAGTTACTATTGTCGCTCTACGTTTTTAGTCCTGCTAGGATAGCGACTGCTTTGAATTTAAATGATGAGCAAAAATAAGGGCACTCCAATATTTTTGCACATGTTTTATTAGTTTTTCAATTCAACAGTTATCATGACTAAAAACCATTTCACGAGAAAAAATATTATGTCTGAACAGACGAATCACCTTATTTTAGCCCAACTAGGTGGGATAAGCATCTGTGGCCGTTGAAGCTAACGGAAAGTCATCATTTATTCAGCTCGTGGTCGCCGGACGAAATTCCACCTAATAACCTGATGATGGTGCGCGATTCCTTTGGCGTGGTTATCGATGGATCGAAAGCGATTTTTTGTTTCGTTCAAATTATTCAAAATTATCTACCAGCACTATCCAGCCAGGCAGCGGAAGAAAATTGTTTTTAAATAGCCAGTCGCATGGGAATTCGGTTCGTCGTGATCAAGCGTGGCATGGCTTATGGGCGCTCACTGGAAGGCGCAACTAACTAACAACAACAAAAACCGGTCCGGCTCGTCAAGAACAGGCGACTTTTGCCGGGATGAGTTCAATCGGAATTTACATATGGGGATATTAATGTTGTCGTTTGGATCATTTCAGTTTTTTTCTTTTTCTCCGCAATTCTTTATTATTGGTTGAATTGAATTCCGGTTCGGTTTGGTGTGAAATCCGCGTGGTGTTGAAATCTTTTTTTCTCTCACTCCGATGGATATCGCTGAAGATCACAGCGACATTCTCCATAACCTAACCTAACTTAATGAGTTTAATGGAACATTAACAGCTAGTCGACGCAATACTGAAGTACATTTGAATTGCCATAATTCCCATTTATTTAATTGTAATTCACGCGATAGTTCAGAATCACCTCTCTTTTCATCTCCATCAGTGAAAATAAAATATTCACTAACTTAACCCCGTTTTGTAGATCCCAACGAAAACTACCATCAAATTTGCATTCCACAGTCTGCTGGCTCCATCTATTTTGAATAAATAGAATTCAGTTCCGACCGTGCGGTCATGGGAATGAGATTTAATCTGGTAAAAGACGCTGTCATAGAGCAAAGCTAATTATTAAATTATAGAGTTTTGGATTCAAAGCAAGTTAATATGAGAAATGATATTTTCAATAGCATCAAAAAGAGCAATAAACTTAACTGCACTGAACCACCCAAAGATGAATTTGATAACCAAGATTGAGATCTTTTATCATGAATGACTTTTCTACTAAAATATCAACAGCTATCTTTATTCATCAATCCAAACCAGGAGCTACTTGTATGATACAATACAATAACCCTACGGGTTCCATTTTACAATTGCAAACAGCAATGTCGAAGTTTTCCGAAATTGTAGAGTGGATTATCACAGCATTCAATACTATTTTTGAATCTTCTGACAGTACCATATAGCTAGAACATTTTTGAAGCTGTCAAAAATTAAATGGTCAATTCTCTCACGATTTGTATCATTCGATGGATAATTTATTATTCGTCGATTCAATCATTGTTCTTCAGTGGAACTATCGAAGTATCATACCTAGATTGATTCATTTGAAGTTTTATTACATAGTCGAAAATCTGATGTTTTTGCTTTGTGCGATGTATGTTTCATCTAGAAGTATTGTTATTGTATGCGTAGACTTGTTGAAACGATGTAATTCGTAAAAACATGTTTTAATCCACTTAGTGGTGTGATGATGCTTTTCACATATCAATCATATGCAATACTGTGGTAGTCTTCAAAATAATTTTCTTCGATTCTTGAAAGAATAACCGGAATCGGTTGGTTTGGCCGTCTACTGATAATGACTACCGATTGGAGTAGTTTTGAGGCCAGTTTAAAATTTGATGGTGATGGTATGAAATTTATATCATACTTTACCCTATAATTCCAGAACCGAAAGTCGGATCCTGATGAAATTCAGTAATTCCTTATGGAACCATAGGACCATCATTTGAACTTAATCGGTCAAACCATCGCTAAGGAAAGTTAGTGAGATCCATTTGGGAAAATATGACTACAATTTCTGGTGCATCCGGAATCGGAAACCGGGAACCAGGATAGCAGGAATCGGTTAGTTTGGCCGTCTACTGATAACAATTATCGAATGGAGTAGTTTTGAGGAGATTTTAGAAATTATTTTACGTGTTTTCTTTCGCTTCATTAAGGGGGGGGGGGGAGGTTAGGTTCTAACACTTTTGAAAAATCATTTATTATTTTCTTTTTATTTTCTTATGGTAAAACATTTGAAGAATTTCATTTTCTGTAAAATTTTCAAGCCTATTGGAACGAAACTCTGGAAGTTATGGACCTTCATCTATGGCTAGCTCATTCTACAAAGAAGCAAGAGCTCGGCGCACAGGCCCAAGATTTCTACTTCGATTGACTTGACTTGACTTGACAAAACATTCTTGAAATGTTTCATTATAATAAATTATAAAATAATAAATGTTAGACCCTACGAGATCCCTGGAGTAATTAATTGTTTCCATTGATTTTATAGACAAAAACCTTTAAACGCGTTTTCCTCGAAAGCAGGTTTTGAAAGTCCGTGTCCATCATCATTCCAAAACTACTGCACCAATTTTTTTCAAATTTTGTACATACTTTCTACATACAAAAAACCAGACCCCAACGTTTTTCTTTTCGTTCTTTGTTACTTTGTGGAGGTTTAACAGCTACAAAATGGCGGATTTTTTCGTGAAAAATCGTAGTTTTCACTTGGAACAACCACCAAAAATTAAAAACATTAAAAAAATCAAACAGAAACGTTGGGGTCTAGAAAAACTTCTACTCTAACTATGCTGCGTTCGTTTGTTCACTTCTGATTAGTCTGCGCTGAGATACAGTGGACACCGCAAATCATGATTTTCAAGAAACGTTCTCGAAAATACCTCTTCACCGACTTATTTCTCAATATTTTTTCACGAAAAATTTACAAAATGTTGTTCGAATGATGCTTTTTATCATGCAAAACATATGAATTTATTTTGTTGAACGATAATTTTGGAAAAAATTCGCAAAAAATGATGATTTTTTTCATCGTTTAGACCCCCCCTTAAGTGATGGTGTAGAATTTTTAACACACTTTACCCCATAATTCCGGAACCGGAAGTCAGATACACATGAAACTTAGAAGTTTTGTATAGGACCATAAGGCCATTCATTTGGATCTAAGTTTGTAAAAAACGGTCACGCCATTTCTGAGAAAAATTAGCATACATAGTTTAATTTTTTTGCACATTTTACCTCAAAACTCCGGAACCGGAAGTCAGATCCAAACAAAATTCAGGAATTTCGCATGGGCCCACAACACCTTTCATTTGAAACCAAGTTTGTGAAAATCGGTCCAGCCATCTCCGAATTAGTGTTAGTGCAAAAAACATTACATCCACACAAGCTCATGCGTACTCGACGAACTGAGTCGAATGGTATATGACGCTCGGCCCTCCGGGTTTCGGTTAAAAAGTCGGTTTCCACAGTGATTGCATAGCCTTTTGATAAGAAGAGGGCAAAACTTGAAAAAATAGACTTTCGGAACCGGAAAACTTTGAAAATTCACACAACAAAATCACGTAACTTCGGAAACCCGTATGAAAAACCGCGTAGAACAAGACCTGTGTACTTCTAGGAGGGAGGTCACTATGATAGAACTTATAACTTTTAATAGGTAAAATCGCATTATATTGTTGCGGTGGGAAGAAAGGGAGGGGGAGGGGGTGGGTTTTGTATGTGTGTTGTTAACAAAGAGTTCGAGATCTCAGAGATGACTTGGCCGATTTCGATCAAACTAGTCGCAAATGAAAGATCTTCTCGTCAGCCTGAACGCTATTGAATGTTTACTTTTTGAGTTATACGAAGTTTTAAGTCAATTTTTTTTAAATATCTGTCACAATTGTCCTTGTTAACAAAATATGGCTTAGATTTCACATGGTAATAGCTATCCAACAAACCAAAGATTGATCAAATCTGTCAATTTTTAACGGAGATATCGATATTTTGTGTGTCTTTTCTCCCTATTCCTGTAAAAGGATTTTTGTGCTCAGCGATGTTTGGGAACAAAGTGAAACACGATTTTTTATACTGTTGTATGCAATTAAGCACCTAATATAATGAAATGATAGCGAGACACCTCTCGCCGATACCGCAAATAAGTAAATAATTTGTTGCTAATTAGTTGCAAACTAGTCGCAGTAATTTTGAATTTATTGCTCAATTTTTAAAAGTTATTTGAGTACTTCGCTAAAATTATTAGAAGTTAATGAAGCACCCATCCCAAATAATCTTCAAAACAAATCAAAACCAAGCGGATATTTTTCGCAAATAAGTTGCTACTTAGTTACGGTAATTTTGAATTTATTGATCAATTTTGAAAAAGCTTTTGGAGTACTTCGCTAAGTTTTGTTTTCAAGCTTATTTGGGAGGGGTGCTTCGTTAAATTCATATGAACTTAGCGAAGTATTAAAAAAAATTAAAAACATTGAGCAGCAAATTCAAAATTGCCGTGATTAATTACCACCTAACATCCACTGGGTTTCGATTTGTTTTCAAGCTCATTTGAGAAAGGTACTTCGTCAACTTCAAAGTTGAACTTAGCGAAGCACTAAAAATAAGGAAAACAAATTCAAAATAACCGTAGTTAAAAAGCAACTAATTAGCAACAAATTATTCATCCTATAATACTGTGTATAGCATCCTCTTCCATGACGTTTCGATTTTAGCGCGGGTTGGCAACATAATCGTTCGAATTTGACATATGTATTAGAAAGATGGCAGTATTTTCGAAGTCAAAACATATCATATGTATATTGATTTCAACTGCTTACAGCAATAATCGAATCAGTGAGTCGAGATTAGAGATGAGCGAAACAGCTCATACCGGTGAGCAGCTCCGAACCGATCAGCTCACTAAAGTGAATCGATTCAATGTATCTGCTCATCAGGTCATTTAGATTGAACTGAAGGTTAGTTTTGACTGCCGTTTTTCTTGCGCCGTTTTTCTTACTCCATTTTTCTTTCATATGCATGATTGATACGCAAAGAACAATGCTATGCGAACTAACTTGTCTGCGAATCATTATTATGTCACATTTGTAGAATATTTGCAAAAGTGACATCCCTGAATGTACCTTAGCCTACTGAGTGTGAGGTAAGATTTCGTATTGACAATGGCTCATTCAATCTGTTAAAGAAGAATAGATGCACATTTGGATGAACGAACGAAAGCTCATGCACACATTTCTTCTCATTTATAACTCGCTCTTCTATAGCCGAAGATCCGTTCTGCTCGTAGCTTGTTTCCACCTCACCAGTGCGGGTTTTTTATTTTACTGGTATTCGGTTTTCGACCCCGAAAAGTACCCAAAATTTTTATTTGGAACGCACTACGATTTCTTAAAGATAGTGGCTACATGGATTTTCAAAAATTTTAAAGCCCAAAACGAATTTCATAAACAAAAATTCAAATTAAAAGACTTATTCCGCAAATTTATTTAAGATACCAAAAAAGTACGGGTGTGTAATGTCAGAGACATAACTGGATGTCGTGAATACGAATAAAACTGACACAATTTCTTTACACTTTCGAATTCGAATTGATAATTGATCGATTGTGTGAATTGCAAAACTTTCCCCCTTTTCACTACTAAAATTTTAAACGATTTTTGACGTCGTTTATCTCATTTCGGATTTGCATATTTCATTGAAAGGAACTATCAAGATGCTGTACAGGATTCATTTCTGCCTTTCAGAAGGACCAAAATGTGGAATTCTCTACGATATTCGGAACATTTATCTCGAACGATTTTCGTACAGCGAAAAGTGGACATCAAATTATTTTGGATTTTCACTAAACTGATGATTTCTACCTTCGATTTGCAAAGAAGTAATCTTAATAGTCCTCTAGATAACATTTAGAGCCATTAGAACGGCTGATTTTATATAATGTTGTTCACTTTTCGTTTCTTGTTTTCTTTCTCTCCAATGCAAACGACCAGCAGCTGATGCAATCGTTCTTGCTTGAATTGTAACTAGCTTTGCGTACAAACCGACACATCCGCTCGCAGTGCCTAATGATGCGAAACTGGTTTAATTCGTCTTCTCGCCTTGACGACCGGAAGGCAACTGAGAACTACGACCTGAGCGTTTGAGGTTTTTAACCACGCAGAAGGTGCGCTCTCCGATGCCGCTGTTTGAATGCGTCTTCTCACCTCGACGTCTGCTTTCATCCAACGCACAAGAAGAAATGATCGATTTTCAACCACGGTTCCCCTTTCATAACGTTCAGTTGAAGATATGTGCCTGACTACCTCAAAATCGCTGTCCTTGCGCGAAAAACCCAAGCAAAAGTAAAGAGTTTTCCGCGTTGTTTTAAAATTTTCAGAAAACTTAATTTTTGAGTTGTTTGTGGTTATCTCACACTGTTCAAAATATTATCCTAAATTCCTAATCATATTTTTGATGAAATAGTGAAAGAATTATGTTGCTGCCATTAATACAAGTCGAGATATTCACGATTAAGTTCTGCCCATTCTTCCATATGGTTAATTTCGAAAAAAACGCCCCATAGTAAAGTAAGTCGTATTCACGACAATATCTATAGAGTTGAGCTCAAAACGATTCCAATTTATTCGTTATGTTAATTCATGACCATACGAACCATTTTGTGTTATGCTGGTCCCTGAATGCCGATTTCAGAAGAACCGAAAATTATGATCAAAACCTCTAAAGTGAAACTTACTTCGACGTCTCATGGAATGCTTAATCGATTGTCACACGTTTAGATCCAAAAGAATAATTTTATAGTTTGAACCAATTTTTCTTCTTGAGTGATTAAAATTTTAAACTATCACTTAAAACAACTGTCATTGTAATAATTTCATGAAAACTAAAAACACCGAGGAATAGTCATGCAAAAAACATGCGGAATAATAAAAATGGGCACCGACTTCGAAGAATACTGTAAAATCTTTTGCAAGGATTGGCACCAGTACTAGTGGTGATTAAACCTTAACATGCTACTGATAAGAGTAATTAAGTTAGTCAGATAGCTGTTAAGTGATGCACTAACAGTTCGGCTGAGAAGTTCGTATCGTTTAATAGAAACACACATTTTTTTGCCAAAATTCGTTTTTATTATTCAACATAATCGCCATCAGAGGCGATACAGCGATTATAGCGATCTTACAACTTTTCGATACCATTTTTGTAGTTCGATTTGTGCTTTGCCTCAAAATAGGCCTCAGTTTCAGCGATTACCTCTTCATTGCTTCTAAATTTTTTACCAGCGAGCATTCTTTTGAGGTCTGAGAACAGGAAAAAGTCACTGGGGGTCAAATCTGGAGAATACGGTGGATGAGGGAGCAATTCGAAGCCCAATTCGTTCAATTTCAGTATGGTTTTTCGTTGTTGTTTTTGATCGATTGTGAGCTCACGCGGCACCCATTTTGCACAAAGCTTTCTCATATTCAAATATTCGTGAATAATATGTCCAACACGTTCCTTTGATATCTTTAGGGTGTCAGCTATCTCGATCAACTTCACTTTACGGTCATTGAAAATCATTTTGTGGATTTTTTTCACGTTTTCATCGGTAACAGCCTCTTTTGGACGTCCACTGCGTTCATCGTCTTCGGTGCTCATATGACCAATACGAAATTTTGCAAACCACTTACGAATTGTTGCTTCGCCCGGTGCAGAGTCTGGATAACACTCATCAAGCCATTTTTTGGTATCGGCGGCACTTTTTTTCATCAAAAAGTAGTGTTTCATCAACACACGAAATTCCTTTTTTTTCCATTTTTTTCACAATAACAAAAGTAGCTTCACTCAAAATGCAATATCTCACAAACTAATAATCAGACAGCTGTCAAATTTATACACGTATTTTTTGAAGGTTGGTACTAATTGAAAATGGTATGGATTTAATTCTAGTGGCGCCCTCTCATAGAAACGTTACGAACTTTTCAGCCGATCTGTTATATCTAGCTTTATTTGGTATTGGAACATTCTTTTGTGACATAGATCTGCTAAAATCGCAGCAGCGCTAGCGGATGCTTTCAAAGCGTCTATCACAAATAACTACGGAATGTTTCAAAATGACAAAGTAGAACATTCAATAAATAGTTAATTAAAGTTCAAAGATCCGTGATTTCATATTTTACAGCATGGCAGTAACCGAATCAGAATGATCAAAAGCACCCAATAAGAGCTGCAATAATAAATTTACAATTCGAACCAGTCGCTGCTTGGTAGGCACATCGTAAAGGCTTTCCGTGGAACCGATACCCAACTGTGCTCCTGAATTAGAAGCCTGAGGCGAATCGCGAAGAGAACATTAAAAAAAACGAAACCATTCTAACCACCTTCACATGTATTGGCAAACCAGACAGCCCTTTTAGCCGCTTGCTGTAAGACGAGTACAATCTGGGGCAGGGCATCATTCGCTTCGATTTTTTTTATTGTGTTGTGTCGCTTTCGACGCCAATTTCGTTACCTTTATCATAACCGTCGAGTCCAGCGTGACGAAATCGTCGTAGTAGAGTAACCTGCTTCGTCGAGCGCTCCCACGATTATCCCTGCTATTGGCACCGGTACCAACACAAGCGGTTGCCATATCTGCGTTTTTTCCCTTCTCTTATCTTTCCGGAAAGATGACGATTTCTACTCCGATTCCTTCTCACAGATCTGTTCCATTCGCTATGGCATCATCGCGGTTGACTATCAAACTGTGAAACCTTCACTCACACTCACACTCACTGCACTATCGCGGAAATGTCGGAATACTATCACACACAGCAAGTATTTTGCGAGACTTTCGGAATTTTGTTTTTTTTTGTTACAATCATTTCTTCGTTTTGCTTCTACACGACTAATTTTTGCCGTCTTTACTGAGAGCCGGCTGACGCCCCGCCATCGACATGGTCGTCGTTTTTTTTTCTTCGGTTTTGCTTCTTTGATCACTCTCACTTCCAGAGGTTTCGATTCGTCGGGCCTTGCCACTGATAGTGTATTTCAGTGTCACCAGCAGGAGGCGCCTATTCACGCAGTGAATCGGATGACGAGTTTGTCGGATTTGGCGGCTGGTGGATGAAGACGGTGGATGATAAATGCATTGTAATCCAATAACGTTTTTGAAGTGGTCTTCAAGATTTAAAAATAGTCATGATTATGCTTAAACTTGATACTGCGCGAAGCTGTGGTGAACGAAAATTGTTACAGTATGTTTCACGTGAAATTCTTCCTGCGTGCAATACTTAAATTACCGAACAAAATCAATTATTCTCGTTTCAATATTTCAAACGAAACCATAAAACACTAAATTCTACTGACATTTCTTCCAGCACTTTCCAAACGGCGTTGTACTGTTCGACTGCTTCGAACTGCCGAGCCGCGATGTCAACACATTCCGAAAAGCAACAAAAAAAAATACCCTCCGCCGGCACCAACACTAAATTTCACATTGGTCACACTAAACATAACGCTCATTCAATTGTGATGGTAGCAGCCGCAGCAGCTGTTCACAGCAAGCATGTTCGCGGCATCACCCGACACACTTTAGAACTTCGTGACTCAGTTCCCTTCACCGGAAAAGCAGCACGAGTACCATGGATTCAACCAAATCAACTGGAATCAATTAAATTGTAGCACAGCTACAGCTGCTGGCACCACAACAGCTAAGAATCGTACACCGATGGATTCACTGGCACTTGCTGTCACGCTTGTTTTGCCGCTAGTCAAAGGATTTCCTATGTACCTACTAACTATTCGTCATGTAAGTAACAACTGAATTCACACTTCACGTACGATCCGAAACTCGGTAGTTCAGAACTTCACACGGCATGGTTATGGTAATTGACGTTCTTGACCCGCACCGCCGCAGACAGAAACAGCAGCAGCAGCAGCATCAGCACCTTAAACAGTCACAGGTAGAATCAATACTGATCCCGCTCGCTGGTGAAGGATTTCACGATTCCGATGGTTTGATAGCCCCTCGCGCACACGATTCTCACGGCTAAATCTATAAAATTCAACACTCCACCGGTGAAGGTCGACGACGACGACGACGAAGGGGGATCCTGTTGGAGAGGGATTTGCACTGGTAGCCCCCTAACCGAAGCACCACTTGATCGGGGAGTAAAAGACGATTGTAGGGTAAAATAACCATGACCAAGAGCAACGGTTTCATCGAGACAACGATTGTCGCAACTACCCTACAGGCCTGGCTATTCGACGTATTTCACCGTTGTGTCTAAATCAGCAGGAAAGGGAAGCGTTCCTCTCCGCTGCTTTTTTGGGGGCTACGCGCAGAATTAATAATAAGTGGGTGAGAGGGATATAGTGCATGTTTGTACGTACTATACACTAATTGAATCAGATTTTGACGGCAGACGTAAACAACACCACTAAACAAAATTAAACCGCCAATGTTGGAAAGTTCAGTCTGGGCATACTTTATGGCTTCGCCGCAGTTGTTTATGAAAAATTTAGCAAATTTTTGCAAGATACGCATGATATATTTAGCTAGGCAATGGATGAGTCATACCCGGGATATACTCATGCGTAGAATAACTGGAAGGCAAGATTTTAAGTCATCTGTGATTTATTGCTTGATGTCGGTGCGATGAAAAAATAATTCAGAAAATACCAGATGACTTGAAATATTAGAATATGATCGAAACTTTGGAAGGTGATGTTGTGACACCACTTATCTAGCACGACGAGTGGAGCTCTTACGATCGTCACAAACAATATAATTAAAGGCTATACTCAAAAAAAAAAAAATTCAACACATTTGGAGTGTACTATAAACATATGTAACATTCCATCACAATCCGTCGAGTGGTCACCGAGCAACGCTCTGCTACAGACAGAGAAATGAAGCTTGTTTAAAATAACAGAACAATTTGAAGATTTTTAAATTTGACTTATGTTAATTTCAAGCTAGAACATGATTGCTTCTGTTTGATTGGAATCAAAACCTTACTCCAGTCAAACGAAAAAAAAGCGGGTGGGTAATGTCAGAGACCACTGGCGAATCTGGGGTGGGGGGAAGAGGGCACTCGCCTCGGGCGTAACGGTTTAAGGGGGGCGGAAAACCAATCCTTGGGACCTTTATTTTTGCTCGCCCAAGTCATCTTTCTGCAGATGGAGTTCAGTTTTCTTTTACTCACAAAACTAAACAATGGAGACGACAATCTTCTTTTGCCCCGGGCGCAAAAATTCTTTGGTACGCCACTGTCTGAGACATAACCGGATTGACGTGAATACGAATAACAATGGCTCGCTAAAACTAAAACTGCCCGGTAAACGAAAAATGCAGTTCAAAATTGGGGCTAATATCTCTTGTTGTATCTAACGTATGAACATAATTTTGCTACATGCCATTGGAAATAGAGCAATTCCAGAAATGAGTAGACGAAAAAATGTCAAAATCAGAATCGACCTTCTCTGATTTGGATGAAACTTTGCACATGGGTTCAGTATGGCAAACCATAAGTTTTTGAACCGATGGAGAGGTCTATCCGACTCACGACTGATTTTTAAAAAGGGCGTATGTATTTTTGCATTTCACAAAAATTGCCTTTTTCAAATCGTTGTAACTCGGAAACCGTTAATTGTACAAAAATGGCGTTCGAGAAGAAGTTGTAGGGAATCGATTGGGCACTCTAAAAAAATATATACAGAAAATTTTTTTTGATTTTTTTTTAATTAAATAGTTAAATATCCAAGTATCTCAAGAACAGCTACTTTTAGAAGAAAGGATATCATGAACAAATTTATTGCCTTTAACCTGTAGAATAATATTCTACTTTTTAAATGATTAACTTTCAACGAGAACTTGAAATTTCGAATATATCTGTAAATTGTTTTAGCTGTAACTTCTTCATTTTTCAAAAGGCACGGATGGGATAGCCATCAATCTGTAGGTTTTAATAAGAGCTTTAAAATAAAAATTATCAAAAAAAAATCGAACCCCTGACTTTTTTTCAATTTAATTTTTTTGGTTTATTTTGAAATTATTGAGAAAATAAATATTTTTTTCAGTGTATATTTTTTAATAGTGCCCTATTGATTCCCTACAACTTCTTCCTGGACGTCATTTTTGTACGATGAACGGTTTTCGAATTACAACGAGAATAACTTGATCATTTGCATGCACCCGTAAAATGTTTTAGCTGTAACTTCTTCATTTTTCTAAAGGCATGGATGGGATAGCCAACAATCTGTAGGTTTTAATAACAGCTTTAACATAAAAATTATCAACAAAAAATTAAAACCCTGATTTTTTTTATTTAACTTTTTCGGAATATTTTGTAAATATTGAGAAAAATAGTCTAAAATTTTGTTCAGTGTATTTTTTCTTCCTGAACGCCATTTTTGTACAATTAACGGTTTCCGAGTTACAACGATTTGAAAAAGGCAATTTTTGTGAAATGCAAAAATACATACGTCCTTTTCAAAAATCAGCATTTCTGGAATTGTTCAATATGATCATAATTTTATGATAAAATTTTCAGTTGTATGACATAATCTCAAATAATTCAAAATTAAACTTTTCTGAAATTGTTGGTTGGTTGCCTTTCTCGTATTTTGGAAGCTCATAGCTCAGTGATCTGTAGAAGGATGTATATAATCTAACTACCAATAGGCTCGGAATTTTTCAACTTGAACGTGTATTGCAACAACATTGAAGTGTTTCAATAGCACACTATTGAAAAACCGGTCTGATTTAATCCATGTCAGCACCGCCCAATCAGAACGCGCCCTGAGGAAGAGAACAAAATAGCTGCTGCTGTACAATTGCATCGATATAAAAGATGAATGTTCCACCTTTTCGCATCATATTCTGAGCAACATTTGTCGAAGACCTCACGCTTTTGGAATGAAGCGAGCACCGAACAACAGAATTGTGCAACAGCCGGGTACACACCAAAAGCCTGCCAGTGCCCAAGTCTTTTGAATTTTGATCGTTAAGTTGTCCGGAATTTGTATCAGAATTCATTGTGAGTTCCAAATGCACCTACTGATTCCGCCCAAAATGGATTGTTTCATCTTCTCTGGAATCCAATTGGAAATCGAAATGAATTTTTAGTCGAATTTCGGACGATTTTACCAAGTGCACACGCCAAGAGCTATCTCAAATCTAAATGCAGATCCTGTTGGTCTTGACAATTCAAGGCAGTCCCACAATTAATTGAACCAAAATAATCAGATTCATCAAAATGAAAGTTGAAAAAGTTTGCGCCGTCACTAAGGAGTGTATCGAAAAGTAGTTATCAACATTGATTATTGAATAAAAAAGCGAAAAAAAAACGTTTTGACATCAGTTTTCGATATATTGTAGAAAAATTACATTTTTATGCATTTCACTGATTATATTGAAGAAAATCCTAGTTTCTGTGAAACGCTCGCACTTTGAACTTGACATTCTTCATTAAATTCTGCACAGTTACTTTTGTGACATTCCTGGTGGCAGCTGTCCAGTTTTTTAACTCCTGCATGTTTTGGGACACTGTACCTTCCTTCCGAAAGTGCCGCTTGACAATTGCCCAATACCTTTCAATTGGCCGAAGATCCGGGCAGTTCGATGGGTTGATGTCCTTTTCCACGAATTGTACATTATTTTTTGACAACCACTATAGAACGGAGTTGGCGTAGTGGGCTGAAGCCAAATCCGGCCAGAAGAGAGGAGGAGCCTTATGCTTTCTGTACAGTGGCAGCATTCTCTTCTTCAAACATTCTTCCTTGTACACCTTGGCTTTAATTGTGCCATTCGTGAAGAAAATCGACGACCGCCAGACCAACACTTTCTGCTCAAACTTTTCCATCGCCACCGTGGTGTCAGCGTCGTCCAGGTCCTGGTACACCGATTTCGTATAATATTGCGGTCCGGGCAGCGCTCAAGAGTCTTCCTTGGCGTAGGTTTCGTTATCGATCAGGATGCATCCGTCTTTATTCTGTAGGTGTTGAACTGTTTGGCCAAATCCCGCGTCGACGCCGATGGGTGTTTCCTGATGTAAGTAACGGCCGGGCTGGCTGGGACCCGTTTTCCTACCGGATCGGGGCAAATCCTTCATGGAAAGGGTCTTACCGAACTTCTCGATAATATTTTGGACACTGGTGTGGTGCACTTTCACCCGTTTTTGCAATTTCGTTGTACGTGACACCACTTTCTGAGCACCAAGTGTGCAGAATTTTCTTTCGCGTTTCCGGATCAATTCGACTCATCATTGAAACGATAAACCGTACCGAAACCAATGGTTTGCGCAGCTGTTATTGACATGTAAACAAACATGTCACCGCAAAACACGCTGCAAAAAATTAAGCCATTTCAGAGTAATAACTGTTTGAATGTTGCTAACTACTTATCGATACACTCCTTAACACATCCAATTACTACAGCAACCCTCCACGCAATGCAAAAATGAAAGTATTGATGTAGAACACACCTACATACTAGTATGGATATCGTTTCGAAATATGCCGTGCGAAACAGGGTTGCCACATATACAGATTAATATGAATTTTATATATCCTGAAAAATACATATTTGAATGTTGCGAAAGGAAAGAATCTCTTAACACCGCTGAACATCCAATGTTAAAAATGTTTTTTTTAAATACATTTCACTCTCCTCCTTCACAAGCTACTACGCTTAGAGACACATGTATTGATCTCATATTTGCTAGAAATATCAATGTACAAAGCCAGAGATATGTTTCATATTTTTCATATCGTAGGCCTATTGTATCATTGATTAACCCAGCGAATCAATGTTTTCTTCATTGGAAGATTATAATCGGCTGTGAACGCTATACCTACGCCAAACATATCAATATCTTATCCATGGACAACAGGTCAGCTTAGAAAAAGATGACGGAAGTCAGCGGTATCCATCGGAATTCGAATTCAACTCGTCACTCTCTAACACGAACGCCTTCATTAAAGGTTTTTTTTTCAGAACCATCATTATTTTATTAAAGAACTATAAAAATTACTTCGTACTATTTAATTGTGCCTCAGAATGTTCGATGTAACTTATCCGTACTTTAGTGTAGGTGCATCGTTTCCAATTCTAGTACTGGAGAAGGAAAAGGCTTGCACAATTTACACAATCGATCAACTAACTGATATTCGCAAGTGTGAAGGAAGCGTGCCAATTTTATTTCAGTTATGTCTCTGATATTACCAACCCTCCCTTTTCTACAAACAGATTCTTTTAATATCTACATAAAATTGAACATGATAATTTGTTGAAATTTTGCCTAAGACATCCTCCCTGCCATGGCGGTTCCATTGCACAGTGGTCCGGATCCACAATTTAGGGGGACAAAAACATTTGTGGCTTAGCCTTATACTTTAGAGCTATGATGTCTTCGGAACAAATGATCAGTGAAAGATAAGCCATATTTTGAAGCATATGGTATTAGGGTGGTTCTAATTATTAGGGTGATCCAAAAATTATTTTCCGTATGTGTTGAGATAGAGGACTGCATCCTTCGGCAAAATTGTAGGAAAACTTATATCAAGCAACTTTGCCGAAAACACTATTGTAGTATCTCTAACGGTTTTAGTGTTACAGCTATTTTAATAGATCAACTTAGGGTGTTCCTAAAAAAATCAGATTTTTTGCTCTAGCTTTCTTAATATTCACTTCTCGATTTTGGTGTCTTTGAATATCTTTTAGAGTTTGTTGAAACCAATTTTTTCATGACTAGCGCATTCAGGTAGCGTTTTCTGAACCGAAGTTATGAGCAAAACTAGTTCAAAAACAGATCATTTTTAAACTGCTATATCTAACATTGGAGCAAACGAAAAAAAATCGGTTTGTTTCATTAGATAGAAAATACTTTCGAGCATGTTTATAGAAAAAATGGCGGAGGAGATATTTTTTAAAATTTTTTAAATTGTGTTCAAACATTGGGTTTTTTCATTGAAAAATGCCCTTTCATGTAAGACATTTATTAGCTATACATATTGAAATAAGGTATTGCTGTCTTCTAGCGTGTTAAAATTAAAAATGTTAATTCAGCTGCATAATCGGGAAGATGGTGTACACTCACGTTGGTTGTTACTCTGTTCGATAATGCTATTACAGGATCAGACGTTAAAAGAAATCGTTTGAATACATCCTCTAGATTCACTAAACGATTGAAGTTCTGTGGATGGAACTGCCTATACTTGCGAATTGATTTATTTCGACTCTCTTGCGCTTCCTTACTGTACATTATTTGCTATCTGTTTGGTTCCTTTGCGATTGATTGTTGAGCAAGAAGGCTGGATAATCTGGAACAACAATTATACTTCATCTGTTTCCCTTTGCTGCCCAGAATAATAATTTTTTTTTTGTTTTTGATTATAGAGGTTTTAACCTTAAGGTCATTCACCTCTTCGGGCCAGAAAAACTTTCTGACCCTATGTGTGGGGTTGGGAATCGAACCCAGGTGGGCTGCGTGAAAGGCATCGACTTGCCCAACACACTACACCCGTCCCCCTAGAGAATAATAATCTTTCAAAAGGAAAACACGGAACTAACAGCAGGAAGTGGACAAAGTAAATGCAGAAATTGCAGAGCTTTCTCCCACAGTACTGGGGAAAGTATTTGTATCAACGAAGCTAGTGTTCTGCCTGAACGATACGAAAGTGTTAAACGACATAACAGGCATACACTCCCAAGCTTGGTACATATGCAAGCGCTCAGGAAAAGCTCTGAATTTTTCAAGAAATGAAACAAATGAGAATAATCCAAACAAATATCAATTTGGAGTTTCGCTTCTGCACGCAATGATTCGATCTATGGAACTTTGGCTAAAAGTGAGTTATTGTTTGCACATTGAGAAACCGACATGGCGCGTGTCCCGACAAAATCAGCATGTCAAGGAGCAAGAGACAAACATTCTAACGGCATTAAAAGAGCGGCTAGGGTTACGTATTGGCAAAGACATCATTTTTTTTTTCAATTATATAATTTATTAAGGCACACTGCTTAAGCTCTAAGATGCCAAGGGCTTTTTCTAATTTTAATTAACAAATAACTTAAAACTAGGATAGTATATTAAGATAATGTAATGACTTTGGCTCAAAGACATCATATTAACAAGATATCCAGTTCGCACATTTCTAGAATAAATCTTTGGAAACATCCTTTTTTGCGAGCATGGTGCCCTCAGGTGAGTCCGCATCGAATCTCGTACATTGAAGTAGGGAAGATAAACGTCAAAATCTTGCGCGCCAAAATAGCAGCACTGCGCACCCACACAATTGACATGATATGTTGAATGTGATGCCGTGTGATGGCGTTCCTATACTGAAGATTGATTTCGCTCCAAGCTGACAGGTTCTGGCATTGGTGAACCATTACCTGGAGGCGGCAACTCGAATGATGGTATCTGGGCCCGTAGATTTTTCAAAGAATATAACACAGTAGCGCAAATCATCGAGTTAAATGGAAATATACTTGAACGGTTTTTTATAATCTTAACGTTGATAAACAGCAATGTGAAGATTTCGGTACCTGCTTTCCAGGAGAATTCGTTTTGTGGAGCTGTATGGATGGTATGCTCTGTCGCCAACCGTGCATAAACTTATGGTGCATGGGACTGCAATTATAAAACATGCTTTGCTTCATGTTGGTATGTACAGTAAGGAAGTGCAAGAGAGTCGAAATAAATCAATTCGTAAGTATAGGCAGTTCCATCCACAGAACTTCAATCGTTTAGTGAATCTAGAGGATGTATTCAAACGATTTCTTTTAACGTCTGATCCTGTAATAGCATTGTCGAACAGAGTAACAACCAACGTGAGTGTACACCATCTTCCCGATTATGCAGCTGAATTAACATTTTTAATTTTAACACGCTAGAAGACAGCAATACCTTATTTCAATATGTATAGCTAATAAATGTCTTACATGAAAGGGCATTTTTCAATGAAAAAACCCAATGTTTGAACACAATTTAAAAAATTTTAAAAAATATCTCCTCCGCCATTTTTTCTATAAACATGCTCGAAAGTATTTTCTATCAAATGAAACAAACCGATTTTTTTTTCGTTTGCTCCAATGTTAGATATAGCAGTTTAAAAATGATCTGTTTTTGAACTAGTTTTGCTTATAACTTCGGTTCAGAAAACGCTACCTGAATGCGCTAGTCATGAAAAAATTGGTTTCAACAAACTCTAAAAGATATTCAAAGACACCAAAATCGAGAAGTGAATATTAAGAGAGCTAGAGCAAAAAATCTGATTTTTTTAGGAACACCCTAAGTTGATCTATTAAAATAGCTGTAACACTAGAACCGTTAGAGATACTACAATAGTGTTTTCGGCAAAGTTGCTTGATATAAGTTTTCCTACAATTTTGCCGAAGGATGCAGTCCTCTATCTCAACACATACGGAAAATAATTTTTGGATCACCCTAATAATTAGAACCACCCTAATACCATATGCTTCAAAATATGGCTTATCTTTCACTGATCATTTGTTCCGAAGACATCATAGCTCTAAAGTATAAGGCTAAGCCACAAATGTTTTTGTCCCCCTAAATTGTGGATCCGGACCACTGTGCATTGGGTCACAAATATCATCATTGGATTTATAATTGTTTCAATAGATGAAACTTTGAATAGTACTGTTCCATGTAAAGAAAAATATGATTGGCAGTATTTGCTCAAATTTCATTTGTTTACTAGAAGCTCTATCGTATCAAATCATGTAAGTGAACACCGAAATATTTTTTGATTTCTACACTTGATTCAATACACACATTTAGCTTGTTTTTTTTATTGATTTTTTAGGTGTTGAGGCCTTCTAACGTTTTTTTCCTAAAGGGCACAATTCACAAATTTGAAATATATTTTGCAACACTCGAATTGTAATGATATCTGAAAAATTATATTCTCTGGTACGATATTCACTGCAAAACTGAAGGAAAAAACTCGCTGAGAAAAGTGAGATCGTTCCATTTTAGAATTTGTAACCCCTATTTCCGGTGCTTCTGGAATCGGAAGCCGGGAATTGGTATAGCCGGAATGTATACGTTTGGTCGGGAACTGACAAGGCCTATCGATTGAAACTGATTTGAGCCCCAGGTTCAGCCATTTCTGAGAGAACCTAGTATACATATTTTCATCTTTTACACATTCTATCCCATAACTCCGGAACCGAAAGTCAGATCTAAACAATATTCAGGAATTTTGTATGGGATCACAAGAAAAACGTTACCCACACTGACATTTTGCGTACTCGACTTTTTCTTGCCATTTAAGTAATCTCATTATAATATTTATAAAATTCTATCCTCGGTCATTCGTATTGTGAGATTATCAAATAACCTAATAGTAGCTGTCAAACGAACCCAAGTCTTTCGAATTCGATTCTTTCATCTCCGAGAAATTGTGGTGTCCAAAACCACTGGGACATGTCGGTTAAGTCACATATAGGATTACATCTATCGAACCGGAAATGTTTGCCATGATCCTCCCAAATATGATTGACATTGTTAACATTCAAATAAGCCTAAGTATATCGAAATTCGTTAAGGCCATCGTCCAAGTACCATACGTGCGGGTGGTTTTAGGAAATTTGCGATGGAAATTTTGAGCAATTTGCCTAAACCAAAAACATACAGACCTTTAAAAAACTTTTATCTATTTGCAGAACAAAAATGGTTAAAAAATTCTGAGGATTTTCCGAGTCTTATCAAAAATAGCTCTGAGAAATGAGTGTTTTTGTGATCTTCTACAATTATTACACACATTCAAACTGAAGCGGATTTTCTTCGTTCATTGAAAAATTAATTTTATCCTGTGGAAAACTTAGATAACTATACAAAACCAACATTATTCCGTTTATAAATTGAATGCATCGTTGCAAAATAATTTGTATATCATTTAGTACTTTCAAATCGTCAAAATACAACGACATTTGTTATATGGAATTCATTGATTTTCCATGAAAAGCGAGAAAAGCTTTGCCAAACATGTGCCGGAATGTAATCCTTGTAACAAGCATTATTTGAAAAAAAATTGATGTCATCGCATTATTTTTCCAAATAATTGTGAAAGATCGCAAAAACATTCATTTTTAAGAGCTATTTTTGTTAACACCCGGAAAATCTTCCGAATTTTACAGCCATTTTCACCCTGCAGATAAATAAAAGTTTTTCAAAGTTTTTGGTTTTGGCAAATTTGTCAAAATTTCCATCGCAAATTTCCTAAAACCACCCGCGCGCATGGTACTTCAACGATCGCCTTAAGCCATCTTCGAGAAAATTCAGCCGATGGAAAAATGTGCAGTTAGGCGGTTACGTCACTTATACACTTATATCACCGGAACTAGAAGTGACAGCCATTTGATCTTTAAACTTGATTCACAATTCTATAGTAGCTTCCACACAAAAAAGAGTCCAGTGCAACATCATCTTCGAGTTACCCTAGACACACAAACAGTTTTTTGTTACCAGGAGATACGCAACGCGGAATAACTGAAAAATTTCTAAAATTTGCATGACTCGGAACATCCGCCTGAAAAGTCGGGTGGGTAATGTCAGAGACACTACTGAAATGAAGAGAATACAAATAATATTCTCACGCTTCCTCATATGAATAATGCCACATCTCATTTCAATGGAAGAAAATATCGAATGCAAACTGTTCTTCAGAAACTGTTGAACTTTCTCTATATTTTACAACGTTTTACTGAACATTTTGCTTACAACATTTTGATATTTTCTTCCATAATTGCATCACGCTATCAAATCGGCGTTTACGAGCTGTACATGGTACATCACAGTTCAATACTAATGCTGCTGGCGCGGAAGGGTTCTATTTGAATATTAGCATCATTACACACGGTCACCAATAAGGGCGGGGCTAAGGAACAAAACGAAATGTTTCCTAAATAGTTATTTTTCTACAGATTTTCTTATTTCAATGGAAGAAATTATAGTAAACCGTTTTTTGAGAACGATTTATTGGTCGCAAATCCGTATTTAATCTACCTAACGGTGAGATGATACCTTATAATATCAATCCATCGCTCTTTTCAAATCAGTTTTAAAGTTAATTAAGATAAACAATTCAAGTCAATCGCAACAGAAGAGTCGGCAAAATTCCGATTTGGGTAAAAGTTTGCACGCGTCTGCATCATCAGTACGTTGGTAGTTTATGTTGAACTACTGCCACCTCCCGGTTCAACAAAAGTTTGCTTAGCAAACGAGAAGTTAATGCTATTATATACCGAATTGTTTTAAAATCCTTTTTAATTTAATTATATTTGTGCGATTTTTTCCTGTCAGTAATCCAGAACAACTTTAAATGATAAATCAAATATCTTTCTTGTGGAATCCAAATTCCAAAAATAGTCTAATAACTCTAATTAGGAAGAATATCAGATAATTAACAAAGCAAACATCATCCAGGGCGTCGGCTCAAATAGTCACCATTCGTAGAAGTAACTGTGGGGTGTTTCAACCGTCATCTATGGGAATGAAATCAAACAAATTGAGTAAAGAATTAGATTATATAAACGTTGCCAATAATTTCAACAAAACAAAATCTGTTCCACACACGACGTTTGTCACGATTTAGAATCAACCATGAATCCATATGAAAACATTCAACTAAAGCTTATCAGTTGAAACGGTCATGAAACGGATATCAAAGCTAATCATTTTTTTTCTCAAACCAACACAATGTCGAAAGGACTAGGGTAACCACACCAATGTTTAACACTGCTCATCGAACAAATCTTTTTTTGCATCATTTAATAGAGAGGTTACTCTGTTCAAAGTGTTGGATCAAAAGATAGGATGACTTCGACATTTCTTCATTCGTATACCAAGAGTAGTCACTAAAAATAGGATGATTATAGACACAGTTGCCCTATCTGAATGCTATCGACACCAACGGGCAGATTTTTCTTCGCATTTTGGAACGGTAAACACACATACACACACGACGAATGTCACACGAGGCAAGGCAAGACGACCCTCGCGAAATAGTCGAAACCCGTGCACACCTGATGGGTCGCAACTTGACCAACTGATCGCGTAGTTCATCGTTGAAACCGATATCCTATCGTGTTTCACCATTGATTTGTTATCTGCAGTTTCGTATTTGTGGGACGGAAATGAAACAGAAAGAAAGAGGGAGACAGGAACAGTTTCTCCGTTATCAGTGTCGTGGGTTTCGCTGAAGAAAACCGCTATCACTCACATGATCACTGATAATGATTCGATTCGGATTGCCCGGGGCAGCGGAGAGTGATTGTGCAAAATGTTTACTTGATTACTATGACTTCGTAGTAAGTTACGTACGGATTTTCTTTTTCAATAACACGTAGAGGATTGCAGCTTTTGAAGCGTGCCGGTTCCGTTATAGTGAATCATATTAATTGCCATCACACGACATGCCTCTGGTAGGTTGTTTTCCGTTTGCAACTAAATGCCAATAGATGACTAGTTTTATTCTACAATCGTAAGTTGAGGTTTATCTGATTCACTAATAGATAATAATCGAACAATTGCTCATTAGTCGACCTGCCATGTTGGGATTGGTAATTTGTCGCAGTGATGGCAGCAGGACAATGAATCTACCCGGTGAGTGACAAACGGGAGTAAATCATGTCATTTTCCGATAGTTGTTTTCTTTGGCAACTGGAATGAATGGGATTCAAGCAACGTAAAGCGTGAGAAAAAAAACAACAATCCTGGACTCATGAAAAGATATGCAATTTGTGCTTGGAACTAGAAACCTTTACTGGGATTATTTAGTAGTATTTTTTTCGGGATTGGCAACAAATATTTATTGCATTTTATTAATGTCATGGAAATTGTATTTTGCCTACATCTTCCATTCACAACTGTATACACCGTGCCAAATCATGATTTTCTTCGCAATTTCATTAGCAAGCACGAAAATGCATTTTGTCCTAAAGAAATGTCACGAATGGTTTCTTAACAGGTGACATACAAAGAAAAAAAATTTATTGCATATTCTGAAAGTACATACTTTCGAAAATATCTGTACAATTTCAAATGACAGTAGTTCGTAGCGCATCCATAGGCATATGGCAAGAAAAACTTTAATCGCGATTATCTCAAAAATTATCTTAAAAAAAAAAGCACGCTTCAGTGAACGTGAAATCTCAAAACTTTTCAATCCCCTTTTCAAAAACTTTGTTCTAAATTGTTTTTACTTACATGCTTGTGTATTTATTGGAAGAATTTCTTTTGGTTCGATTGTACTACCGACGAATTGCCTTTTTCTTGTTCCAATAAAATTTGCAATTCCTAAACTCTTAAAAATAACAGCAAACTTAGCTATTTTCTTCCTCTCAATATTTGTAATGTCGACTTTGAGTAAAAGCTGACTGGTAAAAAAAACCTCGAACGTTCTTCGAGCTGAACGGGTACTATCCAGTGCCACTTTGATTGTTAACTGACACGAAAAGACCTGCAGGTCAACGGTTGCCATTTGTGGTAATATGTCAGATGGCATTACCAGCATTATTTTAAAAATGTTGTAAAATCTCATGACTAACTAGTCATCCTAATAAGGGTTACCAGTTACACGGATTTTTTCAGCATTCTACTGATTTGGAAATGAAAACTGTCATATACCATTCGACTTAGCTCGACGAACTTAGAAAAAATCTCTCTCTCTCTCTCTCTCTCTCTCTCTCTCTCTGTGTGTGTGTGTATGTGTGTAACAAAAATATGCACTCACTTTTCTCGGAGACGGCAGAACCGATTTTCACAAACTAAGAATCAAATGAAAGGTCTCATGGTCCCATAGCCTGCTATTGAATTTTATTCCGAACCGACTTCCGGTTCCGGAGATACAGGATGATATGTAGCATATACCATACCATATGAATATGATATTTTAACACACTTAGATTCAAAAAAAGGACTAACAGTCCCATAGCCTGCTATTGAATTTTTTTTGGATCCGATATCCGGATCCGGAGTTACATGGTAATATGTGAAAATTAGAGAAAAAGTGTGCACTCCTTTTTCTCTGAAACGGCTCAACCGATTTCTCCAAACTAAGATTCAAATGAAAGGTATTACAGTTTTCTAAAAATTTCTAGAACATTTTATCTGGATCCGACTTCCGGTTCCCGAACTAAAACATGATAAGTGGAAATTACCAATTTCATGAGCATTTTTTCACAAACGATGGTCAAAAACAGGTACATATCTCATAAAACTGTTTGATAAATTATTCTAGTTTGCAGAGGTTGTTAGTTTGTGGGCATAAAAACTTAATTCGGCACTACTGGTCTCCCCTTTTCCTGTTCCGGTAGCACCGAAAGTGGAGAAGGAAAACTCCAAAAATAGAACTCACTTCGATTTCTCTGCGATGATTGAACCGATTTTCACAAATCATGATTTGAATTGAAGCTCATATTATCTTTAAAAATACTGTAAAATTTCATCCGAATCCGCCTTCCGGTTCCGCAGTTACAGGGCGATGAGTGTCAAAGTTTTCAAATCGCCATATAGATTGACAATATGTACAACACCGAAAGAAGAAAAAACACAAAACAAACAATGCTTTGTTCTATTTCGTACACGCTATGAAGGAATCGAAACGGTTACGGATGTCTGCTAATGGTGTGTGATATTGGAAAAGGCGGGGCTGTGGTTGATAAAAATTTTAGCTATTCTATGATAATTGCGTTTGAAAGAATAAACGAATGTCATTGAATTCAAATTTATTTGAAAAAATATGCAATTTTTACAGCCAATAGTGCAAAAATACCGTGCGGGTGGTGTAATGATGTCAAAAATAATAATAATAATAAAAGTAATAATCCTACTACATGTATTATGCTGCTGATTCATGCTGTTTAGCCTGTAAGTCTAGCAATGAAAAAGCAGAAGTAACAGAAACGCAGGTTCGCTTCGTTTGTTAGATTTCGTCTAATTGGTTTAATCGATCGATAATCTAAATCCGGTTTTGGAAGATTTGGAAATGGTGATTAAGAACTGCAAAAGGGTCTCACTCGCATTCCTTCAAGATGGCCACATAGGTTCAAAGGAACAGTCTTACAGTTTCATACAGAATTCCTAAATTTGTTGTAGATACTACTTCCGGTTCCGGAACTACAGGGTAAACAGGATTTGTAGAGTTTGTTAGATTGAGTCCGAACAAACTTACCTATTTCTATTCAATGAACAGTTGTTTTAATTCCACAGTAATATTTATGATGTTATGAGTAATACGAGAAAGGCATCATTACACCACTAGGTGGATTAAAACAGGTTTTTTAGAGAGCAACCAATGATCGAATTCACATGTATTATTGCTGATACTTTTGGTTTCAAGAATGTTTTAAATATACGACGTAAGCGTTGAGTTATGCTTTTCTGTTCTAACCGAAACCATCTGGATGGATTTGTGTTCAAAATAGTCCAAATTCGTGTCTGAAATTAGCCTAACAGAAACAAATGTTTTATTGAGACTATTTGAATGACAAGAGAAAGGCATTATCACACCACTAGGTGGATTGTCCCGGGTTGGTGGTTCAATGCATAGGACGCTGGTCTTACAAGCCAGTTGTCGTATGTTCGAGCCCCGACCTGGAAGGATTCATAGCGTCAGTAGGATCCATAGTACTAGCCATGCAATGATTCTGTACACTGAGAATCGGCTGCGAAGTCTGTTGAAACAGAAAGGCCAAATTCCACAAAAGGAATGTAATGCCAAGACTTTGCTTTAGTTGGATTGAGAAAAGGTTTTTCATTTAAATTGTGCATGTTAAAAGGAATAGCATATACAACAGATGAAATCATCATCTGCAATCACTCAAAAGTCCGTAATATGATAAACAATACAACAACAATCTGATGTTATATTTTGAATTCATCTCCTTAGCACAAGATTGTTTATTTACCAAAACTTCAGCGATACTGTCTTGGCGAAGTATTATTATTAAGCCTATTTTTATGGGTACTGATAAGATACACAGTGCCAGGAGATTGTTCTGGCCCGAGAGGCGAATGACCACGATTTTAGAGCCTCTACAATCAAAATAAAAAAATGTCCTTGGTTGTAGTAGAATTTGTATCGATAAAAATCTACACGATAAGATGAAGCCACATACCGTGTTCTTGTTACAGTACAACTTTGACTCGTTCGCAGTGTGTAAATTTGTGTAACCCATATTTATTTACTCTGCAGCAAGATACAACTTTGACAAACATAGCTATCAGGTAGTATTTTGATAACAGTTGAAAACAACGCACGATACAACTGTGAAGTAGGTACGATAAGATGAACAACATACGCGCGTTTAGAGTTACTCCACAGAGAACAGACATTCGAGTAGAGATTTCAATGTGTGTAACAAATCTAACGGTTTGTTTTGGTAAAGTGATCACCAAGTAGTAATTCGCCTACAGAGGCGCTTCGAGCAGTCCAGCAGTCACTTATGGTGATTTTGAACGGATTTTCACTTGTCTGCTTTACACAGTTTTTTTGTAAAAAGGTTGTACTTGCTTGGATGTCTGTTCTCTGTGGTTATACTCAACAGTCAGTGTATGAGCGAAGACCGAATAGCTACATGATAAAAATAAAAATACAGATCAAATCGACCCGAATCTTTTTGTATTTTGTAAAACGTTGTACAGAAGATTGCATCAACCTCTAATATGCCTAAAAAATAAGGTTAATACATTATTTTAAATTAAAAACAACAAGAAAACACCTTGTATGTTTGTTTATAGATAGCTACGTACATTACAGTGTATATGTGAATACTATTTATTGTTTCTATTGATAATATTACCACACACTGAACTTCATTCGATATTTTTTTCCATCTTTTAACGAGTTTTAGAACAGCCGAATTACCGAACATTTTCATTCAACTGATATATCAGCACAAATGAGCATTTGTTGACAGCAGTACCTTAAGGTTTATATATCCACAAACTAACAGGATAGGCAGTTTTATAAAAATTTGCACCTCTTTTCGTCATCACTTGTGAACATTTTTCACTTTTCCTGCTGCAATTCCGGAACCGAAAGTCGGATCCGGATCGAATGTAGGAGCTTTATGAAGAATTATAAGATCTTTAATTTGTATCTTAGTATGTGAAAATCGGTTAACAAATTTCCGAGTAAATTGAGTACTCAGTTTTTTCATAAATTTGCACATATTTCCTTGTAATTCCGGAATCGAATATCGGATCAAGATCGGACTATTCAATATCAAACACCTTTCATTTGAATTTAAATTTGTGAAAATCGGTTCGGACATCTCTGAGAAAAGTGCGTACATATTTTTTTGCATTTGTTTGTCGCATATTACCCTGTATTTCCAAAACCGGAAGTCGGATCGGAATAATATTCAATATCAGTTTAATATATGAGAAAATTGAGTGACATTATTTGTCACATACACACCGACAGTTGCTCAGTTCGCCGACCTGAATCGATTAATGTAAGACTTTCGACCCTCCGGTTGAGAAGTCGGTTTTCACTGCGATTGCAGAACTTTTCTACATGAGAACGACAAAAAGTTTTCCTAACAAAAAGTGCTTCTTTTCCGAACTGTTTTTTTCAGTATCTTTTTGTCGAAAACTACACTAAACTAAAAGTCATTATCATCCAAGATTCCAATGAAACTCAATTTGTGGTAAAAGTACAATAAAAATCCTGATAACGAATTTCGCGCTAACTCGAACAAATGATGGCAGCACCCTCTCTGATTTTAATAAAACTTGCTGTACATGAAGACAAAAAACACTTTGCATACTTTGTTTTTCCAAAAATGATCTAGACTGTCTTTTGAAAAGGGCCAAACAATTTTTACCTGTGTTTTTCAAATGGCTGTAATCTAAAACTGACAAATCCTACAAAAAGTGTTTTATGAGTGAATTTTACAAAATTAGTCAATTTTTCGAATAAAAACAAGAAAAAAATCCAAATTGACTCTAACACTGAAAAAAGTCGATTTTGAAAATTTAAAATTGTATGAACAACTCATACAACACTTTTTTGTAGGATTTGGCAGTTTCCGACTATAACCAGAGCCGACGAGAGGGGGGAATCCCGCCGGGCCCGGACTTTTTCAGAAGGCCCGAAAATACGAAGATTTAAAAAAGTTTCTTATTCTTCATAATCAAATCATACCTTGGGACCTATAGTTTTTGCTCGTTCAATTCGTGAAGGGACCCGTATTTGCTCTCAGCGGTTCTGATTATAACCATTTGAAAAAAAAATGGTAAAAAAAGTTTGGCCCTTTTCAAAAGCCTGTCTAGATCATTTTTGGAAAACAAAGTCTGCAATTTTTTTTTGTGACAAAGCCTTTATGTACAATAAGTTTTCCTAAAATCTGAGGCGCCAAATTAAAAAATGTTCAAGCGACGGAAACTACGAATTTACCGCCCAAAATTAAACGACGTCAACCGATTGAAGCGCCATCTGCTTGTCATTGTCGGTGTTGTCTGATTATCATATTTATATGGAGCCTGTGAAAATTTACAAGTCAATCGGGTGATTCAAGCTGAAAATCTAAAATTGGTTTGCAGCAAACTCATCCGCGAGGGTTTATTTTATTTTATTTTTTTCAGTAGTGCAATGTCATCTCGCGTTGTTTACAACAATTCGAATTAGAGAAACAGAATACTAGTGAGATCGTTCCATAGAGATATTTCACATTTTTCTCAGTGGCGTCTCGTCCTTATGTGCACCTCGTGCACTGCACAACCGGTCAAATGGAAGGAATGAACCGCATCCCATTCGTTTTCTATTATTTATTAGATTCTCTATCTCATATGTCATGACAATAGCCAATACGTGGCGCTCTGAACTCGAGCATTTTGTCTTTTGCACCGAAATTGCGTGTATTTACACGTATCTCATATACATTCAACATAAAAATTCAAGTAACTCTTGTCGCAGTATTAGTGTCTTTTCCGTGCATATGAGATCAAGACGAGAGGGAGCTCAGCACTGCGATTTGTTGTTCTCTCTGTAACATTTGGCTCAGTGAGAACTTGTATGCACACTTTCAGGAGATTTTTCAGTGGCTTATGCTTATGGCAGTTGAAAACAAATTGCTGTCTCCAGAGATGCAAGGTTCACAGATTAAAATTGGTGCTTTTTTTACAAAAAGCACAAATTTTAAAAATGACACAGACTCTCACAGATTTCTGAAATAGATGACATACTTACAATGAGTCCCTAAAAGCCTTCAAATTGCTAGGGTAAACAAAGTTTCTTACAGAGTGTTTGAAAGTAACGGGACCTTTTTTATCTGGCATCCTTGGTTGTCTCAGTTGCAACGTCGAAGCGGTTTTATTGACAACATTATTGACAGATTTGCTCAATGTGCTGCTCGCGGATTTCTTCTAATGTATCGATGATACGAAATGAGTCCAATAAAAAAAACCTCCATTTCATTGTATTGAAAAACAGAAGCGAATATCAACTCCTCTATCTTTAGTTTTCACTTACTACGAACTGTTACATCTGATATAATCGGTGCACAACCCGTAGATATTCCCACGAAACGCCACTGATTTTTCTTATTTACAATGTCTTATTATATTTCTCCTTACTAAAAACTGGGTTAGACTGAAATCCGTCGATTATTCGGGGAACGTTTGATCAATGGATCTATTTTTCTTCGGATTAAACGCTAAGTTTAAGGCGCACGCGTGACGTTTATGCAGATATTTCTTGCGATCGTGCTTAACTAGGACTTGTGTAAATATAATTTAGATTCATTGGGATCCATTTGGTATTTTATTATTTTGGGTAGGGAGTAGATATTGACATTACTTTGCATCGCGTAGGGCGTTCAGGTTCGATTGATGGTGATCAAGTGATATCTTGCATTACGGCAGTCTATTAAAAAACAGAACACAAGTAATTAAATGTATGAATTGATAGCGAACCTGCCGGCTGTCCAGAGTTTTACGAGTTTCGGAAAGAATTTCGTATTTTAGTAGGTAGCAAATATTAATACAATACACGACAGAATTGCGACGTATTATCGGTAGCCAGGTACCCAGAGAAATAAACAAATGACAATATATTATTCGAAAATTTACTAACAAACAACTCCTTCTAACAAAGCTATCTTTTCTCCCCATTCAGACGTGGTCGGCGTCAGGGAGCAGGGATCAATGCAGTTTACACAATGTGAAACTACGTGCCATTCCCAAGCAAATTGTATCAGAAAAAATTTGCAGGCTTAATTGGTTCTGATCAATAACGAAGTAGCAACACACGGGGGGTCTTTTATGCTAATTATGAAAAAAAAATTTAGCCAGTTTTTATGATAAAATTTATATGTGGAGCAAGTTTCATTTAAGGTTTGAGGCCAGTTTGTTTTAGGGTGTTTTAGAAGGCTATTTTCACGCTTCAAATCTGATTTTCTCAAAAACGGTGACGAATATCAGAAAACCCAACTGACAATCTCTTAGAAAATTAGTTTAGATTATTCTGTGAAAATTTCAGAATGATTCATGGACTTTAGCGGTCGGGAAAGTCTTTTTTCTGAAGGAAGAATTTCCTAGCTGAAAGCGGCAACTTTCAACTTGTTCATTGAATATCTCGTCTTCAAAAGCATGCATCAAAAATCTAGTCTGACAATGTCTAGATAATTTAATTTAGATGCGACTAGTGCATAACAACATAGGTGTTGACGCGATAAAAATGAAGTGAATGTTATTTTTGTGAAGGTAGGTCGATTTCTATGAACGCGCCATTTTTTCTGTAACGAAAAATGAGAGAGAAATAAAATCAGCTCAGAAAGGCTGCCAAATAAGCAGTAGCTTTATTGGATTTTATGTGATGTAAGTACAACTTGTAACCAAAAATATCAAAACTTTCTTGGCCACCCGGCCCATCGAGAGTCATTTTGCACATTTGCGAGAGAGCATCGAGAGAAATGTAATGCAAAGCGAGGCACGCGGTTATACGCGACCTACTGTCCTCAGCCCTTAAATCTGAAAGAGTGTCGAGTTCGAGTTTTGTCTGCTCGAATCCTATACTAAATAAAAAACGATTTTCAAATTTTAAAGTCGATTTACAAAAATTAAACACCACTTGCGATTTTTTCGATACACGTTTGATAACAGCTAAGAAGGCTGGAAGCGGAACAAAAATGGATTTGAGGGACCACCAAAAGGACGCGAAAATATTGCAGAAGAACCCAGATTCTTTGGTACATCCGTTTCGATGAACATGAAATTTGCGAGGCACCTCTCGCCGTTGATAACGCAAATAGGTGAATAATTTGTTGGTAATTAGTTACGGTGATTTTGAATTTGTTGATCAATTTTTTTTGAGTACTTCGCTAAGTTCATGTGAATTGAACAAAGCCCCCTTCCAAATCTTCTTCAAAACAAATTGAAGCACAGTGGATAATTAGTTACGATTTTTATGAATTTGATACTCAAGTTTTGTTTATTCTTTTGAGTACTTCGTTAACTTCATATGAAGTACTCAAAAACAAACAAAAATTAGCAACAAATTCAAAATTACTGTAACTAATTACCAACAAATTATTCACCTATTTGAGTTATCATCGACGACAGGTGCCTCGCAAAGTTTATATTCATTCCGTTTTGGACTTAACTTTCGTCCATAGTTTTCGGGTGAAAACTGTACCAAACCGTAATGATAAATTAGAATGTGACGGTTGAAGCCCAAGCTGGCCAGTTTAAGCAGCTGCCCGAAATGCATTCCAGGATGAAGAAAAAGGCTAAGTTTTTCAAAAAAAAAAAATGGTTTGGCAGGCAATATGCAGCTGTGGTCGAGCAAATCAAAGCTTGACTGTTTTGTTCCAAATTTAATCTGTCTAGATTTTGTCGCAAACAAGTCTAATATTTTAATTTCATTATGAAGTTCTTAATTCCCATCTAGACTAGAAATTTTCATTACTTCCAAAGTCTACCAACGTAAATCCTTTATCAGAGTTCCTGCGACGTAAAACCTAAAGTAGCTCTAAAGTCTACAGTCAAAGCAACTATTGACCGATGAATCAAATCAATTTAACGTATTACACTACGGAAAAGTAAGCACACATAAAGCACATTGAAGATGATTCGTACGACCCAGCTTTGCCAAGCCCCGTCGTCGCAAAGTCATTAGCAGAGGCTACTTAAAGGCTACCCTCGAGTCGACTGCAACCTTCGTTGTTTACATAAGGGTGGCATGGGTCCGGCCATGTGGCACTGGTGGCAACAAAACCACTTCGCGATTATGCGACGACGACGATAACAAACCGCAACAATCAATACAAGATTGCTGGATGACCAAGCCTTTGAGGTGCTTCCACTTCGCACCGATGACCGCTTCACAAACAACGGGCAAAGGGCGTCCCTGTTGTGGTGTGAATATCGATATCCTCGAATCGTACAGTACCTACACACATGTGAGGTTTGGATGTGCCGAGTCCAGTGATAAAGGTCAAGATCGTGGAACGCGTTTAGTACGGAAAGATAAGATTGAAGCTTTTTCAATTAGGGCTTTCAATGTTTGTTGATGCAATCGTGAAGCAGTGCCAACAGAGCCAACAGATGGCCCGAACCTGCTTGATTGACTGATTCGATTTACTACATATGTCCGAGTGCTGTGCGGATTAACTGCCAGTGACAAATTAGTACATGCTCCCTGTGGTAAAATTTGCAGGTGCAACATTGCCATAATTTGAACCCACGACAATCATCTAACCGTTTGCTGTTCAACAAAGGAAAACCAGCCGGACAAAATAAATCAACCCGCAGCTATGCAAATTCCATACCTAGCCGTAAATTGACATGTTAATAAAAATAAATCTAATCTGCAAACTCACCTGCAAGATGTAACGAGAGCAATCGCCTATCGCGTCCTGGGACTGCATTGTTGCTGTTGCTGTTGTTGTTGTTGCTGTGGTCGTTGTTGTTGTTTTCGTTTCTGTTGCCGGCAGCCGGACAGCGGCGGTTGCTCCAATATGTTATCGCTAACTTCTGGTGGACCAGACACGGTTGTCAGTGATGTGTCAGTTTCAGTTGTTACAAGCCGATTGACCGAAACGGTTCCAATCATTCTGGGCACTGATTCGACCTTCGACGGCCACGTGCAGCATCAGATCTCCTTCGGGTTACGACGGTCCCAACCACGTCGGCATCCCGCTTCGAAGCGATTTAGCATTCGGAATGTCTTTTTTTTCTTTTCTTGCACTCGGTCAACTTTTGCAGCAGATTTATTATTTGTGCATTCACGTTTGCTGCTACACGACGACAACAACCATTAACTATTTGGGTTAAATTGGCATTTTTCACATATTTCCCGCGATCGAGCCGAGATTAATGTGGGGTTCCCCGTTCCGTTTCCCCCCTGACGCGACGGATCACTCGACACCACGGGGCTCAGATCCTTTCGGCTTCTGTTATTGCTCTCTTTCCACTTTTCAGCCTCTACACATACATACACTAACCCTTACATTACATACCTGCTGGGTTGCGCTTTCTCTTGTTATACGATTGTGTTGTTGATTTTGATTTCGATTACAATAAATTTTTTTTTCACGCTATGTTCTTCCCAACCAAACCGTGCATGTATTTATATTTTCTACCCGGACACACTTCAGCACACTTCTATTCCAACAATAACTTCTTATCTGCGGATCAACTACTCGGTTAATTCTAGCTTCTGTTGTATCATATTCTTCTTTTCGTCAGCACTGGCACAAATCCAACATGAACAGAACAAAAAACTACAAAACATCACCCAGAAACAGTGATAATCAGCACTAGCCGGTTGCACACACTAACTGGTGCTGTTGTGAATGCTGCTTTCACATCATCATCAACATCATAATCATCATCATCACTAGCACCCAAGTGCCGAAAAAAAAGCCATCCGTTGCCGGGGGTTGCGTCGGAACTGGATACCGGAGCTCACTGTAGACTGCACACAAAACTTGATACGGATATCGTCGTCGCGTCGACGTCGGGTATCAGAACTGCTGCTCGCTCAAAACAACACACCCCGCGCGCGCACAAACACTCGCACACACTCCTACAAACACACTCACTTAAACGCCGAGACTCGCCTACGCGCTCGACCAACGATCGTGGAATACCCCGGGATTGCTTTTTCCTGAAACGAAACGGAGAAGAGAATGAAACAGAAAAGAAAACAAGAGGTAAAATTAGTATTGCCTTGTGTGCTTTTGAGAAGGAACTGGGGATGATCGAAATATTGTTTTGCTATTTTTGAATCAAAAAATTAAATTTTTACTTGATAACACATTTCGTAGATTAAAATATTGAACATTTAAGAATACATGCAAATAATTTTTTTTCCATAGCTTTTAAATAACGCATAAGAAGACCTGCAATACGGGATCCAATCAGTTTAAAAATTTCATTAATGGTTGCTTTATAGTACTCCAAAGTTACAGCATTAGCTGATTACATTACATCACAGTTCGACTAAATTTCGAATGAAGCCCATCAGTGTTCGAACAGGACGGGGAATCAGCGCATTACTTCCTTAACTGCTCCCCTGTTTACGTCGAAGTCGCTGATTCAAAATTGTCCAGGATTTTTCAATCGTTCAAAGTTCCGTGCAATTCAGAAGATTAATTAACTTGGGGACAGAATCGATCTTGATGGCAGCATACCACTGCAGAACCTTGGAATAGTGGCAGCTGGCTAAATTGTACCAAAATATGCCTTTTGGATGCCCCTATACTTTCGGATGAAGGACCATACACGCTCTCGCAGGATTTCTTCGATGTCAATTAAAAATGTAAAGATCTATACACTACTTTAGACGATCTTTTTTGTCGTGAATACGACTTACTTTACTATGGATCAGGAATTTAGGATAATATTTTGAACAGTGTGAGATAACCACAAACAACTCAAAAATTAAGTTTTCTTTAAATTTGAAAACAACTACGCTACTTTCGCTTGGGGTTTTCGCGCAAGGACGACGATTTTGAGATAGTCAGGTACATATCTTCAACTGAACGTTATAAAAGGTCCGTGGTCGAAAATCGATCATTTCTTCGGGTGCGTTGGATGGAAGCAGACGTCGGGGCGAGAAAACGCATTCAAACAGCAGCATCGGAGAGCGTACCTTCTGCGTGGTTAAAAACCTCAAACGCTCAGGTCATAGTTCTCATTTGCCTTCCGGTCGTCAAGGCGAGAAGACGCATCAAACCAGTTTCGCATTATTTGGCACTGCGAGCGGATGTGTTGCGGTTTGTACGCAAAGAAAGTTTCAATTCAAACAAGAGCAATTGCATCATACAACAGAGCTGTTGGTCGTTTGCATTGGAGAGAAAGAAAACGAAAAGTGGACAACATTATATAAAATCAGCCGTTCTAATGGCTCCAAATGTTATCTAAAGAACTATTAAGATTACTTCTCTGCAAATCGAAGGTAAAAATCATCAATTTAGTGAAAATCCAAAACAATTTGTTTGCTTCGTGCACTTTTCGCTGTGCGAAAATCTTTCGAGAAAAATGTTCCGAACTGTGTTAAATAACGTAGAGAATTCCACAATTTAGTCCTTCTAAAAGGCAGAAATGAATCCTGTACAGCATATTGATGGTTTCTTCCAATGAAATATGCAAATCCAAAATGAGATAATCGACGTCAAAAATCGTTTAAAATTCTTGTAGTGAAAAGAGGGTAAGTTTCACAATTCACTCAATCGATCAACTATCAATTCGAATTCGAAAGTATAAAGAATTCGTGTCAGTTTTATTTGTATTCACGACACCCAGTTATGTCTCTCACATTACACACCCGTACTTTTTACGTGGGTAAATGGAGAGCAACACAAATTTTGTTTATGTATGCTTTTATTCAACTTTCCTACTTAACATTATTCGATGTGGCTACCGTTATTCTCTATTACATTCTCGGGAGAATACCTTCGCAATGTATTAAACAGACATCGAGCTCCATACTTTGGAAAGGGGATTCCCAAAGCATCGACACTGGAGTAAGCTTTTTCACAAGCTTTTGACTGAGAGCAATTCCACCACAAATGACAGATTGTGATTTGAAATCTTATTTTTGTATTTTTTGGTTTGGCTCAAATTTTTGATAAGCAATGCAAAATTATCGTTACTAATTAGCAACAAATTATTCACTGCGTTTCGATTTGTTTAAGGCTTGTAAGAGCAGATCAGTTCGTCGAAAGTCGTTTAACCGAATGCCATTTCGCCACCGATTAGGTCAGTTCGCCGAAAGGGTATTTTCGAATACACCATATTATTATTATTTTTTGTGTTATTATCAGGTGTACAACTTTGTTTCCGCCGTTTTCCGATAGGTGGCCGGTACTGAGGCTGGTCATTATACATAGATGATAATCCCTTTAAAGTGAGTGTGTACAGTGCCTAACGATTTGTCATCGCCGTTTCAGTGATAGTTGTTCTTGTTTTCGTATTATTCACGCTCGAAAATGTCTGTTTATGTGCCCAATTCTCGCCATTTGCGGGAAGTTTTACTTTTCTGTTACAATTCGAAAAAAATGCAGCTGAAGTGCATCGAATGCTCTCAGAAACTTTCGGTGATGCTGCTCTGAGTAAAAGAACGTGTCGGGAGTGGTTTCAACGTTTTGAAAATAATGATTTCGATGTCGAAGACAAACATGATGGTGGAAGAGAAAAAACTTTCAAAGATGAATAACAATTTACTACGAGCTCTTAAAGCCGGGCGAAACCATCACAGGAGATCGCTACCGAACGCAACTGATGCGCCTTAGTCGCGCGCTAAAAGAAAAGCGGCCACAATCTCAAGAGCGACATGACAAAGTCAACACGACAATGCTCGGCCTCACGTCGCAAAAGTGGTCAAAAAGTACCTGGAAACGCTGAAATGGGAAGTCTTGCCCCACCCACCCTATTCCCCAGATGTCGCCCCTTCTGACTTCCACCTAATCCGTTCGATGGCACACGGCCTGGCAGATCAACATTTTCAATCCTTCGAAAAGTTGGAGAAATGGATTGATTCATGGATAGCGTCAAAAGAAGACTCCTTTTTTCGAGCCGGGGTCCGAAAATTGCCGGAAAGATGGGAGAAAGTTGTCGCTAGCGACGGACAATATTTTGAATAAGCACTTTTTCGCAATGAAGCTTTTAACTTTGGAAAAAAACGGCGGAAGCAAAGTTGTACACCTGATATGCCTCCTGTATAACTGATGTGGCACAGCCACATAACCAAAGCCAAAATGGCTCGGCGGTATAAAGCCGCCGAGGCGACACCGGCTGAGTTGGCCGCCGACCCGCCGTCGGAAGCGCGGGCTCTTGCATACAAACCTGTAACCGCCATGAATGCCCGGTCTACTAAAAGCAAGGTTAGGTAGCGAGGTCGGACAGCACACGAATCAAATCGATATGGCGAAGCCGCATTAGATATTTTTTCACTTAGTAAACGGAAAATACCACATACATTTGCTTGGTAGGTACACCTTTGCAATTGCTTTGTGTTTATTTTAAATCAATTCCAATTACAATATTAAAACAATTGCAGGAATCGGCGAAATGACTTTCGGCTTCCGGCGAAATGACCCTGGTCCTAAGCTTATTTAGTAGAAGTGCTTCGTTAACTTCATATGAACTTAGTGAAGTTCATGTTTTTTTTTAAATTGAACAACAAATTCAAAACCACCGTAACTAATTAGCAACAAATTATCCACTGCGTTTAGGTTTGTTTTTAAGCTTATTCAGAAGAGGTGTTTCGTTAACGCCATGGGAACTTAGTGAAGTACTTGAAAAAATTTATAAAAAAGTGAGCAACAAATTCAAAATTACCGTAACTTATTAGCTGCAAATTATTCACCTATTTGTGTTATCATCAGTGAAAAGTCCTTCGCAAAGTTCATGTTCCTAATTTAAGTCATCTCTGATCAACGGTTCCATTTAAGTTTTAAAGATATTGGCATCTTTTTCCAATTGTCGAATGAATCGTACTGGAATTCGTCTTAGTTTTTCTTTCACGGGTCTAATCACCCTTAAAATGCGAGCCTCCCACTTTCTGGCTTCCTGGCACCCCAGTATTCTCAATATGTTTTGCGGATTTTGTCGTGTGAAGCAAACTAAACACTACTTCCTTCGCGAACATCGTACACAATTTTGTCTTGAATAATCATTGTTTTGTTTACATCTCTTGGCAGCTTGAATCCTAAAGGTTACACACATATCCGAAATGAGTAAAAGTATCGTTTATATGTACCCAAAATCAAACTGAAAACTTTCACATTTTTTATGGGTTCATACTGTAGGCTTGAAATGGCATCGTCGATGTTCTGACGAATGGCTCCGTTTTCGGGCCACGAATGCAAATCGCTTTCCAAATTGCAAACACGAATTTGGATCTTCCCGGAGCTTTCCCATGTTTAGTCAAAACGTAAAACATTTTACCGGGAAAAGATCGAAGCTGAGATCGAATTTGACGTATGTTCCGTTATCGGTCAAATTGCAACTCTTGTGTTTCGTCAAAAAACGGTCGGGCGAGGGAATTCGATGATCGTTCACACGTTATGGGAAAGATTTAGAAGGTGGAAAAATGGGTTACTCATGAACTGAATGATAAACAGCAGAAGAAGCAAAAAAAAAACGATTAACGAAATATTGCTTTCTCGAGAGGTAAGGAATGATAATCCCAAGCGCAAGAAATCATAAGTCGACGTCGACATCAACAGCAAAACCCGATCGCTTCGGAAAGAAAGAGATACTATAATGTGGAAAAAATGGCTGGATTGCTTCAAAAGATGAACAGTTCTTTCGACGTGGTACTCGCGAGTTGGAGAAAAACTGAAAAAATGCACAGCGTTCGAAACTGCATAGTTTTGCAATTCAACAAATCCTGGTAAGTTTCCAGTTACTGATAATCCTAAACTTTGGAGTTTTTCATTATGAAAAAATTGTTTACAATATTTTCTATCGAAAGCTTCAACTTTTTATTATTTTTAAAAATTCATGAATTCTGGACAAACACAAATCCCGTGTGTTTAATCCAACAAGATATCCAGTCAATTTTTGATTCGATCGACTGAAGTGAAGAGTATTCCAGTAAGAGCATTTCGCAATAATTCCTTTCGCAGTTTTACTCATTTACCTTTCTCCTATCTTCCCTTCCTTGGCCAATGACTTGTTCACGTCATAACAAAAAATGAAAAACTTTTCGGCTGGCTAAATTTAAAAGTAAAACTTCTTGTGAAATTTTGAAAATAGTTATGAGACTTTGTAGACTTTTAACTCAAAGCTTGCTTCAGATAGAATTGGAACAAAGACAATTGCCTGTATTTCAGTTATTTATTATTGAATTCAAGATCTTTTTTATACAAATGTAGCGTTTTCTTCATACTTTTAAGAAAAAATACGGACAAAATTATTCGTCACGGTTTCGAAGGAATTCTCGAATTTTTCCCGTAACACGGCTCATTAGGCTGCGCAAACTTTCTTCGTTCATCATTTTAGCTATCTTATTCCACCAGGTCGTCATCTGATTGATGTCTTTGACAACCTGTTCCTTTGCCTTGAGTCTCCTCTTCATGATTGCCCAGTATTTCTCAATAGGGCGGAACTGGGGGCAGTTGGGTGGGTTAAGGTTTTTCGGAACAAACTGGACCCCTTTCTCTGCATACCATTCTTGAACGACTTTGCTGTAATGACAGCTTACCAAATCTGGCTAAAACATTACGGATGGTCGTGGGATCGAATGAAAGGCAAAATTCGTTTGCCTCACTCTTTTTGGTATAGTTCCGATGTCATTGTCTTATTTTTAACGAAAAGTTTCGTTTTTTTGCCACAGCTGCAAATGCCCTGCCAAATCATAAATTTTCTTTCCAAATTTGTCGGCAAAAACAAATTTAAATTTGGCTGGAACATCCCTCCGAGCCGTTGCCAAGTAAAATTTTTGACCTGGGATTTGCCCGAAGTCAGCCTTGACATAGGTTTCATCGTCTATCAGAAGACACCCGTCGAACTTGGTCAGCACCTGGTCATATAGTTTCCGAGCACGAATTTTGACCACACTATTCTGTTTTATGGTCCGATTTGGCTGTTTGCTAGCTCGATACGTCTTGATTCCTTCCCGGAGTCGAGTTCTCCTCACGGTACTATGGGCAGCACCGAATTTTCTGGCCAAATCACGGTCCGACAGATTAGGATTCCTCTTAATCGTCTTCAAAATCTTACCACGCAGTCTCCGGTCGACAGTTCCACTCCGACGATTGGCTTGAGGCTTTCGAATCGTCGTCAATGTTTCCTTATACCGTTTGATAACGCGCCATACGGTATTTCTGGGCAATTTCAGCTGTTCAGCTAGCCTAGATGCAGACCACAAAATGATTTTTCAAATAACTGTGCACAATTTTTTCCCTTCTTTCGGCTTCCATGTTTATTGTTTACAAAGTACAGTCGATTTGCGGAATGTCAAAAATTATACGTGAAGCTGACAAAATTCCCGACACGTGGGCACCAAGAACTTCCATATCCGTCCACCAGGAGCGCCACAATATGAGCAAAAGTTTTTTCCAACAAACTACAACATAAGAATAGACTTCCTTAATCATGTGCACAGTGCACATACGTCATGTTCGTTCTGTGCCATGTTTATTCGAACATAAAGCTTGATAGCTATCATTAGGATGCCGAATTGACCGTTTCCATAATCGACAAATATGCATATTATCATTTTCCACAGCGAATTTTAATGTATCACGGAACTGCAAAAACATCAAGCTTCTAGTTTTGTTGAATTGAATTTGTTTCACATTCAATTACTGTAAGTAAGTCGAACAAGGAAACGCTCGGAATCAATGATTGATTAATTCGATCACGGAAGTACATGTGCTGTATTCATTTAAGATTTCCTCATATCAATATTGTTTCTTGATTTACTATACTGTCTTGTTGAAGTATCTATTTATTGAAGTTGTCGTCCCGACTGAGGAAGGCTCCAGACTATATCAAACGAGAAACGAAAGCGAACGGATCGAAGGACAATTTTTTTTTCAATAGCCTCTAATTCAGAGTTGCAAAATAGCACAATAGTCTTAAGTGAGGGTGCAGGAACGTTTAGAAAACAACTTTTCGAATAATTCAAAAATACAAGCGGAACTGTATTCGTTTGTCACCCAAATAATTCGATTCAAGACATCCCTAGCTTTTACTAGTCAACGGAAGACATGCAGATCGCCACATTTCATTATAAACATAGCTATTGCGGTTTGACGAAGACAAATTTTTAATTTTTAATAACAAAAACGAAAACGGACGGTTTTTTTTTTTGTAACAAATCAGCAAATATTGTTCAACATTTGCTCTTCTTGGAACGAACAGTTTTGGGTTCTGACTCTTCGAAGAACACGAGTAATTATACAAACTTCAACAAAAATCAGATCAAGGTCGTTCGCTTCGTGGAATACCGAATTTTTGACGGCACCCTGCGTGCAGCTGATCTTCTCAAATGCAGTAACAACAAAAAAAACAGGGAATCAACTCAAGGACCACCGTCGATGAGTCATCGACGCTGCATCTTCACCGCAACAGACGACTGCATCTGCCGACATCTTGCATGGGCCTCATTTTCCGTCTATTATATTTCCTCTTGTACCGAAAGAGCTGCAGATTTTTTTCTCCCACTTCCCCAACAACTCCCCCGTAGCAACCCATTTTCCCCATTTCGCAGTTGCGCTTTTTCGCTTGTTTCTTCTTTTCTCCTTCCTTTCGTATAGGCTTCACAGTTCACAAACGGAGCTGTGTCTTACAGGCACAGACATTTCCGATGATCAGTTTGCCGGAGATACCGGGAACCTGCTTGTCAGCAAAACACCACGACTCGAAGAATGATGACGATGATGATGGCGTTGATGACTGTCATCACTCGGTTGTCTGATAAGGATGAAACTCGATTCGTGAAATCCACAATCCGGTAGGTGTTTCTGCGGAGTTGCAGTTTGTGTTGCACTCGCGTGGATGGTTCACAATTTTTTTTTATTCAAATGTGATAGGATCGTATAATTTCTACCAATATCTCGAGAGAGTTCCCAGTAAATGATCATCAGTAGTTAGTAGAGCAGAGATCTAATCAGTTTTAATTTTGAAGTTTTCCTTTGCTCCATTACGTGCTTCAAATAGCTCCTCCGGAGACTGCCGGTTGCGGGTGGGACTAGACAGTTCATTTGTTATTTCTTTTCCACTTTTTCATAGATTTGGATACGCTCATCGTCAAAAAGTGCACGTTCCGCAGCAGGCTGACAATGATTAATATGGATGTTGTTCCTTGTCTTGCTAGTCTTATTTATAGAAGTACAACACATGTGATCGTAGCTAGCTAATTGTCCGGCTTTATTGTTTTGGTTGCTGCGGTGCAGCTTGAAACAGTGAACCGTAATTGTAAAACAGCATTTTTGTTTTTGTGATAAGCGGGCGTTCTTATCAGCGGCGGATTCTTGCGGCTGTGCGGGTAGGAAACGTTTCCTATTCGACTTGTTCGATATTGCAAACGGGAGGCGGTTCTGTTGTACATCGAAAAATATGACAAGGTCGTTCTTTATACTACTCGAACCTTCCGATTCAAGTTAATGTGGTATCCCGTTACACAAAACAGAACAAAAAGCTGGTTATACTAATAGTGCAAAGATCGGAAATTGATCTGATTTAATTTGACGAAAAATAACATTTCTGAAATAATTATATATTTGTATTCACTTATTTTATTTCAATTTTAAGGGTTTGTATACAAAAAATTGAAAAAAAATATTGAAGAAAAGTTTTTTGTGGTGTATTTTGATTAGTTCGGTTTCTAAACAATCGTTCATTTACACAAGCATGTAAACATGAACAATTGGACAGAGTTTATAAAAGTCGAGTGAAAAGTTATACAGTAATACCTATCCAACAAGCCATAGATTGTTAAAATCCGTCCATTTTTAACGGAGATATCGAAATTTTTCTGTAAGCGACTTTTTTCCCTATTCCAGCAGAAGGAGTTTTGAGCGCTGTATGACAAAGAAATGCTTGGGAGCAACGGAAAACACGATTTTTTATACTGTTACATACAATTGTTTCTAAGTACCAAAAGGATTGTGAACAGCATCCTTTTTCATGACATTTAGCCTCGGACCGATTTTAGCACGGCTCGTTTTTGGCAACATAATCGTTCGAATATGACATATATAAACCAGATGATGGCATATTTTTTTTAAATTATTTTGTTTTAAACTACTTACAGCAATAAATGCTGGAACAACATAACATCCATATACCATTCGAATCAGTTCGTCGAGATCAGCAAATGCGTATGTGACAAATAATTTCACTTAATTTTCTCGGAAAATTTCTTTTCTACAAATTCAGATTCATACGAAAAGTCATATGCTCCCAAACAAAGTTCATGCATTATGTTTGGTTCCGACTTCTGGTTCTGGAACTACAGGATGATATGTGAAACGAAATCAAAATTGTGTAACTCATTTTTCTCGTAGATAGCTGAACCGATCTAAGATTCAAAGGAAATCTAAGAATCATCTAAGATTCAAATGAAAAGTTTCAAGATTCTATAAAACATTTTGCTTTTCAGTCAGATCCAACTTCCGGTTTCGGGGATAGTAAAAAAATGTCTATTTCACATAAATTAATCAGGTTTATCGGGTTAGCAGATTTGGATAGTCGATAAAAAAAATTAACTTTTTTCAGTTTTAGTGCTATTCAGTTGTCGATCAGAAGGCACCTAAAAATTTAATTCGTGCTATGATCTCTCAAAGATGTCTTAACTGATTTTCAAATATTTTGAAACGAATGTAAACTGTACAGCTACTCAGGTGAATTTATCTGACTTTGGCCATACCGCTTTTAGAATTCCGGTTCCAGTATAAAATCGTTTCTCAAAGCTCAATCGTTTTCTCAAAAAAAGCCTAATCAAATTTCAGAAACAAAAATTCAAATTAAAACAAACTTATATACAAAAATTAATTAATTTTATCCAATTATGACTTCCGGTTCTCGAATTACATGATGATGAATTTTTAAAATTCAAACCGATATAGAAGATGACAATCCCGAAAAGCTTCAAAGTTGGACTCAAAACTGTTGTAATTTATTCGTCATATGGCCATACGAATCGGTTTGGGTTATGCTGGTTCCTGAATACCGGCTCTGGAAGTACCTTAAATTACCGTAAACTCTAGAGTGGAACTTACATATCATGGCATGTTTAATCGATTATCACACGTCTAGATTCAAATTCGATCCGATTTGCAGTTTCGACATTACAGAGTAATGACTGATTAAAATCTCAAATTGTCGCTTAAAACGACGGTCATTAAAATAATGACATGAAAACTTAAACACCGAAGAATATTTATGCAAAAAACACATGCGGATTGATAAAAATAGGTATCATCTCACTGCTAGGTGGATTAAACACGTTTTTATCTTCAACTTCGTATGCATGCTGGGGAAAACGGGGCTAACCGGACCGGATGTTTTCATTAGCGAATTTAAATTGGTAAAAAAACCAAATTGCATTCAAACATATCAATGCACTTTGCAATGTTTTCTAGTTTGAAATGAAAACGTTCAAAGTGTACAATTGGAAATTTGAAAAATCACTGGATTAAGCTGACCATTACTACTATATACGTTAGATAACGCCTTAACCAGATAAAATACGATTTATTAATTTTAGTTGTTTGATGTAAAGCGGCCATAACTAAGTTCAGTTTCGCAATGACTGAGCGGAAACATATATTGGAGAAGCCAAATGAATGAAAAACTAACAGAAAAGATGAAAACGGAAAATCAAACCGCAATTTTTGCGCACGGAATGCATAAGAACGCAGGTTGGAGTCCTGTCTCTGAGCGTATCTTTTTCCAAAAATTCATCTTTTCTGTTAGTTTTTCATTCATTTGGCTTCTCCAATATATGTTTCCGCTCAGTCATTGCAAAACTGAACTTAGTTATGGCCGCTTTACATCAAACAACTAAAATTAATAAATCGTTAAAAACAATTGCGGTTTGATTTTCCGTAACAATCTGCTTCTGGTAGGAAAGGGCAGACAATCAATACTACCTTCATAGGGGTCTGTCTTTAACGTGTCCAGCCAGCGACTGGCACCATTAAAGAAGGTGACAAGCGATTATAAATACACTCTTCTACTCAATGTTTGATCAGAGAAATAGGTATAAAGCGAGAAGACTAGTGTTTGATGGACAGAGAAGATGTTTGGATATAAGGTATCGGTCGGGTGACGGCCACGATGTAGACCATGTTCGATGTACGCGCTATTGTGTCTGACTGGCGTTTTAGGGTGACTAAAACAAGATTCAGAGTGACGAAATGGTAGCGCGTATGCACGGAATGCATAAGAACGCAGGTTCAAGTCCTGTCTTCGAGCGTATCTTTTTCCAAAAATTCATCTTTTCTGATAGTTTTTCATTCATTTGGCTTCTCCAATATATGTTTCCGCTCAGTCATTGCAAAACTGAACTCAGATAAAATAGTCTTTTTTGGGTCAACTTGAACAAATGTTGGCAACAAATGCTGAACATGTAGACGTTGCCCTAAATAACACAACATACTTTGTTTTTCCAAAATTGATCTAGACTGTCTTTTGAAAAGGACTAACAGTACTTTTACCATTTTTTTTCAAATAGTTATTGACAAAAGACAAATCCTACAAATAAGTGTCGTACAGGTGATTCTCACAAATCCAATCATTATTCGTTTATTTACACCCGGCTTTAACCTTTTGGTCGCTCGCCGGCTAAAATACATTCAAACTTTAGAAAAAAAGATACTAGAAAATTCTTAATCGAATTGTACACTGAAAATAAATCGATTTTAAATGCTTAAACTCGATTTGCAAAAAAAAACACTATTCTTGGTTTTTAGGAAATTTCGTCCCAACATTATGTTCCCTACAAAATGATTTTGTTCCCTACCAACCTTCATACATTGCAAATAAGCACTGTTGAAGAAAAGTTCTTCTAACAAAAACTTTTTCTTGTTTGTCTTGTAGATCTGCTCAAAAATTGAATTTCATTGGAATGTTGGATGATTGTGACTTTTAGTTTAGTTTAGTTTTCGATTAATAAACACTGGGAGAAAAAGGATTAGTTTGGGCAAGAAAAAGTTTTTAATAAAATTATTTTTCTCAAGTGCCCATCTTGCAATGTATGAACGGTTGATAGGGAACATAATCACTTATCTTGGGACAAAATTTCATCAAAAACCAAAGTGTTTTGCCTATGGATTTTTTATTCAGTGTTAGGATTTTTGACGTAGGACTACGACTTTCTTTACAGGTTTAAATATATCGTACGGAACTGTTCAAAAACGTCTTGAATGGGCCATGGTGTCGTGACCTTGGAATGGCTCTCTCAGTCGCCCGATGCCAATTCAATTGAGACTGTACATTAATTTGATTTTATAAAATCGATTGTTAATCAGAATAAGTGTCGTCACTAATACATACGAAATCCAACTTCATGGGTGTCACGACTCGGTGCGGAACGTAGGCGCTATAGTGAAGGGCACACAAGCATGTGGCAGATTTACTTTGTGCGCCGTTCGCCAAACGGTGATTTAAACAAGTTTTTGGAATAACTTTTCATCAGAAAACATCATTCTGCATAAAAAGATCCGAGGTTCCCAATCTTAGCCCTAAGAAGCATCTAAAAAAATACACTTTTATCGCATTTCTGACAGTGTATTGAACGAAATCGGCACTGTTTCCTAATCAGGCACGTTTCGGGTGGAACGATCCTACATTGTTTCTCATTAGTAGAGTCGCCATATTATTTAGTAATGTTCCCCATCAACAAATTTTACACCTGTATTTCTTTATTGAGGTGACCAGTTCTATACTCAGGGTGGCAAGTGAATTGCCGATTTGAATTTGCCGGTTTTTCCCGGTTTGCGAGAACAAAATCCCACTTTTTGGAATAGGCTCAAATCGCCTCTGTTTAGTTTTTTTCTAAATATTCCTTTGATTCAAGCTTTAAGCAAATTAGTGGTCGTTTGTCTCGATTCTCTTCAAAAAGTACTTAAAGTTTATAAGTTTTGATCTACTTGACCGATTTCACGAATTATTAAATGTTATCAGAAAATGTCTATAGTTTTGAGGAAAAATATGTGAAAATTATAAAGTTGTGTTTGAAAATGTCATTTGAATATCTTTCCAATGGTATTCATGGATTGAAGGAAAGGAGCGCTGGGTTATATTATATATTTTTTTTATTTTGAATATTATATATTTTTTTATTTTGAATACATATTAAAAAATAAACGATGCGTTATTTTTCGTTTAAGAGTCGACCATGTTTAGTTAAGAATTCACTTTTGAACTACTGAACCACTATATTTTATCGAACGGAGTAGTTTTTTTTATACTTTTTTTGTTTAGCCCCTTTAAGTGATGGTATAAATTTTTTAACACACTTTACCCTATGATTCCAAAACCGGAAGTCGGATTCAAATGAAATTTTGTATGGGACCACAAGACCTTTCATTTGAATCTAAGTTCCAGCCATTAGCGAGAAAAGTTAGTGCAAAAAACGCGTACTCGACGAACTGAGTCGAATGGTATATGACACTCGGAAGGCCTCGGTTCAAAAGTCGGATTTCACAGTGATGCCATAACCTTTGTGGGATGATTGAAGATTTTTTGGGCTAAAATGGATGAATTGGACAAGCCTGACATGTGGTTTCAACAAGACGGTGCCACATACCACACGGCATGCGAAACAATGGCCAACTTGAGAGCCGCCTTCGGTGAACAGTTTATCTCACGTTTCGGGCCCGTCACTTGGCCCCCTAGATCGTGTGATTTAACGGCTTTGGAGTATTTCTTGTGGCGCCATGTTAAGGCTCATGTCTACAAGGGTAAATCAGCAATGATAGACGCACTGAAAGCCAATACTGAAGCATTCATTCGTGAAATACCGGCCGATATGTTGGAGAGGGTGGCCAAAATTTGACCTTATGTATGGGCCATCTAAAGCGGAGCAAGTCTTTTTTTAAAAACGTCGAGAATAAAACGATTTTTGGTCACCTTAATGACAAAATAAGCGGTTTAAATTTTTTCGATAGAGAACGATTTTACATTACGAAATTCTGAGAGAGCGATAAAACCAATAGTAATTTCATTAGTAGAATCACCATATTATTTTACCGATTACTCGACTTTCAATCGACCAATTGTGATAAAATTGGATGCAATATCTTTGCTTTGGTTCTAAAAAGCAATATCGCAGAAAAAATAGTTCGAAAATTGTTCAATACCGCTGTTATAGCGACGTGGAAACTCGAAGCTAATTCACTTATTTTCATCTTACTTATAAGGTCAAGCTATCGAATAGAAAGCAGATCTCACCATAACTAATGGTTTTCGTATATGAGATTAGTGATATGAGAAAGGTATCATGACACCACTAGGTGAATTTAAACAGATTTTTGGAATAACATTTCATCAGAAAACATTATTCTGCGTGCAAAGATCCGAGAAGCTCGGCTCTAAGAAGCACCTCAAAGCATACACTTTTATCGCATGTTTAACAGTGCATTGAACGAAATCGGTACTATTTCTCAACCAGGCACGCTTGGAGTGAAACGATGCTACATTGTTTCATCGAGACTGTCATGAAAATCATAAAACATGTCTTCTCATGAGTTCATACATATACATAGTTAATAATATAATGAGCAAAATTACTAAAATTATGAAAATTCTTACGACAGAAGAGTCTTGTCTCACAATATGAACCATTTTTCCCATAAACTCATCAGTAAAAAGCATGATTTCTTAAGAAGACATGTTTCATAATTTTCATGATTTCCTATTCTCGGTACCGGCGATGAATTTGTATCCGTGTAGCGACACGTCTGTTTTGATCAGATGACGAAAGCGAACTGTTCCAGAAATTTTATTTCTGTTTGCCTCTTACAGATACGTTATGTAATTGATGCACTTGTAAAATCGATTAGTGAAAATTGTACAGTTGTATAAATATCCGTTCGACTCAGTTCGTCGAGTTGAGCAATGTTGTGTGTATGAATGTGTTTGTTAGGGTGCTGATATTTTGGGGTCATCCATAGTTCCTTAAAGCGGTAGTGCTCAAAAGTTTCAGCACTTTAAAAAAACGTCCCTATATAAAATTTTAACTAAATTGGATATGGGTAAGTGGTGCCGTCCGGCGATAAAAGCTTGAAAATTTTCGATCTTGAAATCACCAAAGGAAGAGGGGTACATGACATTTCCGAAATCAAAAAAAAAAAATGTTTGATGCCATATATCTTAGAATTGTTTGAAACGTCGAGATATAGTGTCACCTCGAAAGGAAAAAAAAAATTTTATCGCGTTTTCTACAACTGGGAACAAAATATTGGCACCCTAATGTATGTGTTTGCGTGTATATATGTCACTCATTTTTCTCAGTGATGGTTGAACCGATTTTCACGAGCTTAGGCTTATCCAGGGGACAAGTATATCGTGAAGGATAAGCCGATACATTCCACGCAGCCCGCCTGGGTTCGATTCCCAACCCCCGGACATAGGATCAGAAAGTTTATCTGGTCCGAAGAGGCGAATGACCTTAAGGTTAAAACCTCTATAATCGAAACAACAAAAAAAAATTAAAACTTAGGCTTAAATTAAAGGTCTTATGACCCCGAAGGTTGCTATAGAACTTCATCCGAAACTGATTTCCGGTTCTGTAGCTACAGCTAGTGAAGTGTGCTTAAAATTACAAACCGTCTTTTGAAGAGACGAGGGAAAACAGGGATTTTTTTAAAAATTTTACTCATATTGAAACTGCAAATTACAAATTGAAAAGGTAATACGAGAACAATACTTATTTATATTGTTTTCTTATGGCAAATACCAACAATAACGAATACTACATAGTTCATGAAAATTTAAAATACAACATTTCGGTGTATGTTAAAGAAGGCGCAATAGAAGCGCGCGTGCATCCATTCTTCCGTTTATTCAAAAAGCTATGTCTCAATATTGAGAGATTATGTTCATCGAGAGGAAATGGCAGAAAATATTTTTTCCCGGTGTAATTAATGGTGTACGAGTGTCACGCATGCGCTTAACGAAACATATTCCTTCTTACGTGACTTGCGAACATGACGGAAGGCGGTCATGTAGATCGCTGGTCACCTACGGAAACTAGCAAACTACGTGTTTGTATTCTATCAGCAAACCACCCACTATGGCAAATTTTGCGAGAAACCGAACACTTCTACACTCAAAGCAAACTCCAGTAACAACACTAAAACACTTTTGTTAACGTTGATTATCTGCAACAAATTTATAACAAAGTATGCCTGTTTCTGCTAACAAACGAGCTCAACGTTTAGACAAATAACAGCTATAAGACAGAAAAAACCTATGTCGATGTTTCCAACAACAACAACATCAACAGCGACGCTGAACCTATAAATAAGGGCGTAAATGGTGGACCATTTCGCTTAAATAATTCGCTGGGTAACAAATAAAGTATGTAATAATAACAACCAGATCCAATGATAAAAAGACACGAACTTCAAACGAAAATGTGCATTCAATCACGTCAGGCTCACGCAATTTTCAAAATAAAAATGGGAACTTACGGCTCTCATCCTTGTCTTTTTCCACTAGACAATCGTAATTTCAGAAACAAACAACTCGTCTAATGGAGTGTAATGGTGACTGAAAAAGTCGTGGATATCACTCAATTTTGGACCGGGGTGAAATAAAGCCACATTAATAATAATTACTTCACACAATTAACAATTTCGATCGTTAATCCAAAATATACCTGCCGACAAAATTACACTAATAGACTACAATTACAACAATCTGCGAGATTGAATAAGTAGCTGAAGAGGGAATGAATTAAGTATCAAAGTGTGATTTCCGATTTATGTAGCCGATGGGTAGTCCTTGCAGTTGCTTTCCATCCGTTACACGGTTTAAATGCATCAGCTAAAGTTTTCAGTTGTCAGACCACCTGATAGGAAAATCTCAAAACTGATTAGACCGAGCAGATCCAATATGCACAGCGGGATCGTTTTCAATTTCCACGAGCAGTGACTTTTTTCCATGCAAAAATTTCATCAGACATGGTTTCAATTTGCTGATCTGAATTACTGAATCTAACGGAAGGGGCGACCAAAAAGGATTATTGATAATGAAATTTCAAAATTAAACAAACAAAAGTTTCAAGAGTCACTGATGTTAACACTAAGATGCAATCCGCTGGAATCAAAACTGGAAGAAGTGATCGTTGCCAACAGATTCAGCCAATTATTCTAACATAGGACTTCATTTTTCATAACGTTCTCCTCCACCCCAACCCCAGTACGAATCCACAACACAAAGCGACGCTGCTATTTACCAACGTCTCCGTATGTCATGCAACGTGGCGTAGTTCAGCATCCAATCATCCAGCAATGTAGCCAACCATTTTCGAACCATACACAGATGGATTAAGGGTAAACCAGATAAGAAGGTTTACGGACCGAGCGAGACGGATGGACGGACGGACGGACGGACGGATGGATTGGAGAAAGAGAAACTGCTCGCGATCGAGACTGGTACCTAGCTAGTAATAGTAATAAACTTCCACTCAATTACCAATTATAAACCCGCTTTTGAAACTATTACAAATTGTGAGCCGATTGCCGCCGCCACCGATGATGACCACTTCAATGGACCACTAGAGATATGGTGGCCGGCTAGTTGCTGCTCTTCTACTTAGGCCCGGCACTCGCAAGCCGTAAGATCGGATCAGGATGGGATCTCGGATGGACAAGGGTGTGTTTAAATTATCGCTTTCGAATGTGGGAGAAAATGTGAAACACTTTTCACCTCATCGTTTTTCGCGCAACGTCTTGCAAAATCTATGGACTGGTGAGGTGGTCGGCCGAACGGTGCAAAATTCATAATCAATCCTGGTCAGGTGGTGTCGGGGAGGGGTGTAAATCGGCAGAAAATCGCAAATTCCAGATAGTTATGGGATCACACCCTTGAAAGGCTAAATTTAGCAATCGATCGTTTGAACTGAAAAAGAACTCGTACCGGTCGTCGTAAAAGCCGTTAACAATTTACTATCATTGTTCGAATGTGTTTGCTTTTGAGTGAATCGGCCATTGTACCAATTCCCACGTGATTGTTACGCGATGCGATATATGAATGCAGGTGTAGGTGATTCGGAGGAAAACAAATTCGAGTCCTTGATTAACTGGAAGGTCCGAAACGATTGATATTACGAGTAGTGCGAAAGAGGCCAACGTTTAGCGTTGATCAAAGCAAGTGCGTAAAATACATAGTTTGTGATTGTTGCAATCTTGAACCTCTTTCAATCGAAACGACAATAACAGCCTTTACGTTTCGTCTTCTACTCATCAGTGCATTAGCCGTTTACTTACTTTACATCTGCTTAGCAGTGCATGTAAAACCGTTGGGTAGCGTTAGTAGTGCATCATAAACAGCTAATGCACTGATGAGTCAAAGACGAAACGTAAAAACAAGAAAAAATTAAGTTCATTTTGCTCAAACCGGTACCCAAGCGGTACCAGAACCTCTAAATGACAAGTCAATAACATTTGTCTCCAGCAAGATTATGTTATGGACATGAGGCAATCTAATGAACAACCCGCACCGGTGTTTCCTCATCGAAGGTCAGTCATGATCGATTTCAAACGTGTCGCTGGAATTTCGATATAAGGAAAGTGTAAAAATTTCAACTAAACAAATTTACGGATTCGGTGTTCATACATGTACTACCGCAACACGATGTAGAACGTTTAGCATCTAATTTCTTTTAATTTGTGTCAAGTCTTTTTCTATCCAGGGAATCTGCATAACTTTGAAGGTTCGCATGAAAATCCGCAAAACTGGAAACTTGCTTAAAAGAATCCACATAACTTTGAAATGCATAAAAAGCGCAAAAATAAGGAAAACATGTTTTTGTTGTCAAATGTCTTAAAAATGTATTATACATTGAGATCTAGTACTATCTAAAAAAATATCGGCTTGGGGATTTCCGGGATTACTTTCTTATGCCAAATGTTTCAGAAATACATGAAACGTCGAGATATGGTGTTTTCTAGAAAAAAAAACTCCCTGAGCCGGCCAGAATTTTTTTTCGAAATACTACCTTAATCAAAAAGTTCCCAGAATGTATTCAGAAAATTAAAATTACAAGATTATTCATCAAAATTTTCTCATATAGAAAGGTTATGCAATCACTGTGAAAACCGACTTTTGAACCGAGGCCCGGAGGGCCGAGTGTCATATACCATTCGACTCAGTTCGTCGAGTACGCAAAATGTCTGTGTGTGTATGTGCGTATGTGTGTATGAAACGTTTTTTTGCACTAACTTTTCTCGGATTGATATGAGAAAGGCATCATTACACCACTATGTGGATTAAAACAGGTTTTTATATTCAGTTTTCAGTATGGCCATCAGAGCCATCTGTGATTTTTCCATCATCTCATCTCGGACGCTGAAACGCGTTCCACGAAACGATTTCTTGAGTCGACCGAATAGAAAAAAGTCGCAGGGAGCCAAATCAGGTGAATTTGGTGGTTGCTGAATGGTATTCGTTTCGTTTTCAGCCAAATTTTCACAGAGAACGATGGCTTTGTGTACCGGAACGCGTTTCAGCACCCAAGATAAGATTATGGAAAAATCGCAGATGGCTCTGATGGCCAACCGAAAACTGAATATAAAAAATGTTTCGAGGATTGGCATAAGTGTGTCGCAGGCAATGGGGAAGGGGGCAATATCGATTTTGATGAAGAATCTTGTATTTTTATTTTTTAAATAAATTTCGGGAGCTTTTTAAAGGATATAGTAACTCTAGTTCTTGACGTTTTGTGTTTTTAAAAACGAAACAAGAAAACCGCATAACTTCAAAAAAGGCGGGTGTGTAATGCCACTGACATAATTGGAATTAGTTAGTTGATTGTGTGAATTTAGCAACTTTGACTGTTTCGCTTCCAGAATTGTAGCGATGCATTTATACTAAAGATTACACAATTAAATAATGTGGAAAAAATGAGAGTAAAAAATAACAACGTACAGAATTTTAATATCGATTATTTCATTTCGGATTTTCATATTCCAGTGGAAGAAACTATCAAAATGCTGTACGAGATTCATTTTTGTCATTCAGAAGGGCCACATTGCGGAATGAACACTGTTTGGAGCATTTTTCTCGAACAGTCAAATGCTGGATTTATTTGCACTCTTTTGGTGCGAAAATTGCACAAAGCTTATCAAATTATTCTGAATTTGCACTGAACTGATAAATTTTATCTCCGATTTGCAAAGAATCAATCTTTATAGTTCTTCGGATAACATTCGGAGCCATTAGAAGGGCTGATGTTCACCATCGTTGTCCACTTTTTGTTGTATTTTGCTCCAATGCAAACAACCAGCAGAAGGATGACGCAATCAATCTTTTTTGAAAAGAAACTGGTTCTGTGAACGTCAATTGCAAATATATATAAAGTGTTAACCTTTTATTCCTACCCAAAACGTGAAAGGCGTCACGAGTTTCGATACTTGTTGATAACGAACATTTTTTTGAATTTTTGAATTATTTGTAATTATGTCATACAACTGAAAATGTTATAATACATTGATGATCATATATCCCGATAGCATGTAGCAAAAATTATGTTGATACGTTAGATACCACAAGAGATATTCACGATCAAAAACTTATCACTCTCTTAGAGGGTAAATTTTGAAAAGGCGCCTCATAAAAAAGTAAATCGTATTCACGACAAAAAATCAACAAAACTCGAAAAATTTTCATTAAAAAACCACACAAGTTTGAAAATTCGCATAAAAAAGTTACATAAAGGTCGCATAAAAAGAGTCTTAAGTGTACTTGACATGTTCTCAAGTCAATGAGTTGTAGGATTATCAGAAGTTATCGATGATATACCAATTCCAGGTTTGAACCACAATGCAAAATTTCAACTGATTTCGAATAGTTACGGAATAGCAATCAGAGGTGGTTCCACCAACTCAAGCTCAAACATATTCTCACTCATTTCAGCTCAACCATTCATTCATCTAAATGAAAATTCAGTTCGTTTTCGTGTTTCGTTTGATAAAGCCATAAACCAGAATTGCTGTTGTGAGTAATCAGAAACAAAACTCACAGCAATAAGTAACAAATCAAGTTCAATCGTCATTGAATTAAATAAAATTGTAGTGTTGCTAAAGATGCAAATATGTGAAGAAAGTTCAAGAGCTGAGTGAATACAAAGAAAGGATCAAACTCGCCAACGTAAATTGTATTGTAGTACACATTGACCATTATGCCAAATAACCATTATGCCAAATGTCGTTATGCCAAACGGTATTATGCCAAACGGCTTTACGCCAAACGTGGTAGCCCCCATTTGACCAGCAACGACTATAAACTACAATTTGAAACAGTTTTGAGTCAAAATTTAGATGAAGTCTTTCATTTCTTACATCGTAGCTCTAAATGATGGTTTGAAATTTTAAATACACTTTACCCTGCAATTCCGGAATCGGAAATCGCATCCAAATGAAATTGAATATCATCTTATTGATTGATTTGAGCCTAAGTTAGCAAAAATCGACTTAAGCGTGTCTGAGAAAATGAAATGAGTTGCTGTTTTGGAGCTTGCGACCACTATTTACGGTACTTCCGGAACTGGGAACCAATCGGCTCATTTGGCCAGAAACTTAGACAAACTGAAAAAAGTACAAACCAAATTCAGAAGAATTTTCCCGCGTTTTGCATCATCGCTCTAAATAACGGAATGAAATTTTAAACACACTTCATCATGAAATTTCGAAGCCGGATGATATTTAACAGCAATTTATAAGACTGCAAGATCTTCCATTTTAAGTTTTTTTTAAATCGGTTCAGGCATTTGTGAAAAAATGAAGTAAGTTGCGTAGTTGGAGTTTTCGACCACGCGGTTTTTTTTATCAGATTTTCGAAGTTACACAGTTTTTATGTGGATTTCCAAAATTTCTCGGGTTTCCAAAGTTACGCAGATTTCTGAAGGAACGCGTTTTTTTCTACGATGATTTCCGAACTTGCGCAGATTTCCGAAGCTACGCGGTTTTTTAACGCGGATTTCCAAAGCTTGTGCGATGCGTATTCCCCGCGCAAAAAAAGATTTTAGTGTATAACTATCGACCCTCCGGATCTCGGCTCAAAAGACGGATTACCCAGTGATTTAATTTTTCTGTTTTGAACAATATTTTTTGTTTGTTTTTATTATAACGTAAACATTGCACAGTTTTTACACTTATTGAGGTACTAATAACAAAAACCTGCTACCTACACTTTTGAGAAAGAAATAACAATGATTTTGAAAATAGTTATTCAGTCCTATGTCAACAATTCGAGCAACCCAATAGTGCTTATAGTTTGATACAACTTGCCTTCCTCGTCTCCGTAAAGCGCGTTTTCTGTTCTGCTTCCTGATTTTTGGAAACTTCTCTGTAACAGTTAATGGAAATTTGATTGCAGATGTCAACTGTTATTAGACTTTGAACAATTAATTTCTTCCGAACCAGCGTTTTTTGTCGCAGGACTACGTCTTTAGATACAATACTAATTAGAGTGCCTTTCCAAAAATTTCATAAAACGGACTCTGAATGGCCCGGAACGAACAGTACGCTTGTTATGTTTGTTAAAAGGCATATCGTGACGTGTTGGAACGAAAGTTTCACGACTTGGCGACGAAATAAGTTTGAATCAGTGCCTGCATTCCAAATTTTTACTTTCACGCTAGTAGTAATTCTGTAATATATATATTTTGCATGGTATTCTCAGAAAACATTCCATTGATAATGGAATTGATTTTTTTAAGAGCTTGATGATTTGATATTAAAATAAAACACACACAGCGCCTGCTGTGTGTTCAAATCTTGCGCTCCTGTTACTACTTTAAATTAAAAGCATGTCAAAAAGTGTATTATTGTGTCTAATCATGCACTATATGAGCATCATTATCAGCGTCAACCAGCTGGAAGAGAAACAAAGTTTTTTGTCACTCTAATCATTATGTGGTGTGAAATATTTTCTTTTACTAATTTTGGATTGCGTATTGCTATTGCGTAGTGAATGCTGTCAAATTAACAATATCAATGTTATTACGATCCATACTTATTGTTTTCATGACACTAGCATTTATTTCGCTTAATCTATGATTTATTTTATTGCGAATCACACAACCGGTTACGAAATCGTACACGGTGTGCATCAAACGAAAATATATGTTGAAACAACGTAAACCATGCCGTAACGAAACCGGTATTTTTCCAACTCTGGTGATAAGGAGTGTTGAAGGAGCATTTCTCAACGATACAAAATAGACAATTTTCCATGAATTTGGAAGCTTCATTTGCACGCGTTATCCTTAGTTATAGATTCCTGTAGAATTATAGTTGATTTCAGACGTAGATCATGCTTGATCTTGATCATATGTAGTTTTCCTCCACCAAAATCAAAGCTGATCAAAGCATCCAATGGTTGATCTTATATGAATCAAGAATCATTTTGGCTCACAGAAGATAAGTACTGATTTTGATTGATAAGATTTAAAGATCGCTGTTGAACTAATCTTAAAAAGATCAGATCAGTGGTGATCTTTGCTGGGAAAGATCACTAGCGGCAGTGATCTCGATTTGACGAATTTTTTAACTTGATTTTCCCAACTCTGCCCACAACTAAAGTAACTGGATTAATTTAACACGGAATGGATCAAAGTCCTACGTCAAACTCGCCGTTATGTAACTGTTATCCTAGTTCTGAATTTACCACAACACGGTTAATGAGAACCAAAACCAACGATCTGGTAGTGACCGCCAGTATCGTTAATTTTGTATCGACAGTGTCAGTCCAAAGGACAGAAAATTCCTGTAACCAAATTCTTTTCTAGTCAGTTTTACAAATATCCGCAATATTTTTTTCGTTCCCAATATATTGAGTTAAACTTTCAAAGTTTCAGTCGTGCTTTGAACCACCGGCTCTGGACGTTATTAATTACCGGGTCCGGGTACGTTGAATATTTGCACGAAAAGGCTTAGTAAAACACATCCCAACGCGTGTATGCTACTTTAATCACTATCTTTCATGCACTCTTTCTTCGATGCAACAGATATCGTGTGTGTGTGTGTGTGTGTGTGTGTTTGTGTCAGTGAGACCACTAGCACACGAAGTTCATGTTTCGCGGTTTTCTTTTCGTTACTAAAAATGTAGGTTGATTCAATGGGTCAGCCAAGTAAACAAATCATTTTTATTAACCGAAAGCCTTGCAGACCGTGGTGATCGCGAATTCATTCCGTTGCTCTCTTTTTTTCTTTGTTTTTGCGAGTCAATCGATTGAACGCGGCGAAGTGTGCTCTCCGGGAAATTAGCGGTAACTTATTTACCGGGTTACTTCAACACAGAATACCATTTGCTGTGAGTCGCGTAATATTTTTTTCTATTCAAAGCAAAGTTCAAACAGTAAATGTGTGGCTATTTTAAGTGCTGACTGTTGACAAACAAAATGACACTCGTGGAAGGAGTTAAGATGTTCTTCAAAGCAATTATCAGCGAAAAATTTGGTAAATCTGCTCAGTGCTATTTTTGTCGTTTTGCCGAAACCGAACCGTTGTTTGTCGATTCGAACGGAGCAAGACTCCCGGAAACCGTCGGTGAAATTTCTCATGTACCTTCTCTTGGACAAATCAAAAGACAAAACCCCTTCAGAGAAAGTGTGCCGCGACGGCAAGTGGCAATGCACACCACTCGGCGATACTTTTGACATGTGACGCGAAGACGACAGCCCAGATTCGGACGTGAGGCGTTTTAAAACTGTTAACACGTCCGTCCTCCGGCCGATTTAATGTTCCCGGTCTCCGCCTTGTTGTGCCTGCTTCAGTTGGAAATTGTAATAAATTTTAGTGAAAAGTAGCATGCGAACGATCGCACTCACATGATTCAGCCCACTAAGCGCGCGCATACACGCACACACAATCCGCCCCCGAATGCTGACTGACTGGGGGAAAAAATAAACGAAATAGAATCGACACCATATTTTTAGAGAATTCCGCACCACTGTCTCATTAATGTCTGACAGCTGCCGTTGCTGGCGTGGATGTCGGCGGATTCCGACGGGCGGAGATTTACTCCATCAATAGACCACCTTTACGACCATCCACTTGTTCTTCTCAAAGTGATACCGAATGAAATAGCCGTTTAACAAATAACATGGAAAACATACGGTTCTCGCACCTTCTTTAACCAACATCAACAACAGCAGCAGCAGCGAAAATGTAATGCGTAAAATTACTGTGAAATGCGTGATTCAGAAGGCGTTAATGGAAAAATGGCAGCGGCTTTCGGTTGACGACGGCGACGGCGGCAGCGACGGAAATGATGACAACCGCAGCAGCACCGCGCGGTGGAAAATTTGAGATAATTGTTTTTCTGTTTGCCAAAGAAAATAGTACATTTAGAGCGCGAGAGAAATAAACAACTACGGGCTGACAGAACCCGATGACGGAATGACGGTATTTTTTGAAAGTGAAAAGCATCCCGAATGTGAACGAACGCGCACTCGCGCAACAAAGGGGGCAAATATCGCGGTGTCAGTGCGACGAGATAAACCAATCCTCCAAATGACGCGTCGCGCACCGGATTGATTGATAACATACCGGGCTTACTAATCACGCATCAGGACATTCGCATTGGTCTAGCAAAAGGTGAATCCCAAAATACTCGAACAGTCGCGGAAAATTTATCGTTTGTTTAGTCGCACCAAAAATATAAAAGCGCGACTGCGTTTGAGACTTATTTTTAAACAATTGAAAGCTTGATTTATTTTTCACGAAATGAAATTGCGTCAGACAGATGCTCTTGGATGGAGGTAATGTTCTGTGCAAAAACAACTAAATTTCACTAGTTTTGAAGTTCAGAGTTCTGTTTATGTGTTTTGTTGTAAAAATTACTAAAAAACTACAAGGATCAGCCCCATGGGGTTTTTCGAGCCGTTGATGTGGAACAGGGCAACCAAAATTTCCAATGATTGACATTTTCAATTAATCGTCACATTTTTGAATCCGCAAATGCACAAAAGTCTGCTTAGATTATCCTTATTAGTAATTAACACCGAACACGCGAACCCAGAATATAGACTCTATTTATCGTGATTTGTATTTGTTTCGTAGCCGACGAAATTACATCAATAGCCCAAATGTATGCAATTAAATGTTTGAACATGCTTGCGATACGGATATCGATATTTAAGCTTCTCTTCACCAAGCTTGTGTTTAAGTTTTGTATGCAAGCAGTTATTTTTATAGCGTTTCTCTACCATTACTACCATTCTGCGATTTCGGTTGAAGCGATGAAATATTTCTCATTATCAATCGAGTTTATCTTATATAAATTATAAATTAGTCTTATGCACTCAAATTTTACCCTGGGGTAGTTGTCAATTTCTCAGGCAAAACGGCATAACATGGGATTTCATCCAATCTTGCATGACACAAGATCAGAGCATGCCAATACAAGCTTCAAATCGTTTATGGCACTTTTTGTCTTGCTGTGTAGCAACAACCTACCTCTAGCAAGCTACGCATAAGACTGAAACGTTAGCTATAATTTCGCTTCTATTTGTAGATTCGCGTGCTTCCAACAGCTTCGCTTTTGCTTCGATTGACCAATCAGAGCGCAGCTTTCCCTTTGATATATCGCTTACTCCTTCAAAACCGTCGACTATGGCAGGGAAATCCGGTATGCCGGAGATTTTTTGCAGCCAAATTAGGACACTGCTAGCTATTAATCAACATTTCAATGATATAAAATTCAAAATACATGGCTATGAACATTCAAATCAATACGTAGAAATATTTCCAATCAAATGGTGACATAATATTAATAATTGATACAAAATTGACTGAGCTGTAATTGTTCAAAACCTGATCACATTTCTACGTGTATTTTTCTTGAATTTCTAGTTTGCACCCCTATATAAAAAACAAAAATGTGTTCCACATTAAAAAAAGCACTCGAGATTATTTTTATCAACCCACTTCGTCATAACTCGAGAAGTACTGGCCAGCCAGGGCATGCTTCATCGACCGGAGCAAATATTAATCGGAATTCCAACCCGAAATTGGACCAGAAAGTGGCATCTCTAATCATTAAGAACAAATCAATGTCAATTCGTGATTTGGCCAAAAAAGCAGGAACGAGTGTCGGAATGATCCAGCGTATCACCTGAAGACCTACAAGAAACAGAAAATCTCGAAACAAAGTGTAGAACAGAAGAAGCAAACAGCAACAAGGGCCCGGAAATTTTATTCGCGTCATTTGCAGTGTCCGGATGCATGCGTTTTGATGGAAGATGAGACTTATGTAAAGGAGAACTCATAAACCCTTCCAGGTCCACAAAACTTTACTGTCGTCGTTTGGGAGGACGTGAGCTATGCGGACAGGCCGATTCAAGTGAAAAAATTCGGTCGACATATGTTCCTGTGGTTTGAAGTCAACTATTTTTTACACTCCCGGGACTATAAATGCAGAAATCTATCGATCTGAGTGTCTCCAGAAGAGATTGCTGCCTTTGTTTAAGGAGTATAGTACACCACCAGTTTTGGCGGGATTTAGCGTCAGCTCACTATGCCAAAACCACTTTCAATTGGCTTGCGGAAAAGGGTATAAATTTTGTTGAGAAAAACATCAATCCATCAAATTGCCCTCAGCTTCGACCCATCGAACGTTACTAGGCAATTATGAAGAGGGTCTTCAAGAAGACTGGCAAGGCAGCTGGGATCATGCAGAAGTTCAAACAAATTTGGGCTCAAGCGTCCAAAAAATGCGATGCAACACTTGTCCGGAACTTGATGAAGAGCGTTCGATCAAAAGTTCGAAAATTCGTGAAGTAATAACATAAATTTCATCCGATTTTCATTATGCTCAAGTTTAAGCTCGTACAATAAAAGATCAATTTTTAGTTTGAATAAAATATTGTTTTTTGATCATAATTTCAAAGAAAAATTTGTGGAAAGCTTATTTCCGATACAATCCTTATATCAGTAGAATAAGTATGTTCGGTAGTTCGGCTGTTCTAAACTCGTCAAAAGATGTAAAAACTACCGAATGAAGTTTAGTGTGTGTATGAAATTCTAAGTGTAGACGATCGAAACCGTTGGCCGTTGACGAAAAATCAAGAAATGACATCATTTTGGTCCACTGTGATTGATTCGTGAAAACAGATCGATTCAAATTAAGTTTTCAATAGTATGCTATTGAAATACTGAAAAGACGTTGCCATACATGTTTAAGTTAAATGTTTCTAAATTGATTGGTTGTTAAATTATGTTATCAATCCATCAACAAATGACTGAGTTATTATCGTTTAAAATTATGACGGAAAAAGGTTACGCGGATATTTTTGGGGCGTTTAATTGACACCCGGCTTCGTAGAATGAAGAGTAAATTGAACAGCAACCTATGAGACTATAGGAACTTTCATTTGATCCTGTTTGTGGAAATCGATCCAAATATCTCTGAGAAAATTGAGTGAGTCTCGTTTCAAACTTTTTGACCACTGCATCTGGTACTTCTGGAACCGGGAATTTGGAATCAGTATAGCCAAAGTCGGTTAGTTAGTAACTAATATAGCCTACTAATTGAATCAGTTTTAAGAAAAATCTAGAAGAATTTTACCCTTTGTCGCTCTAAATGACGGTGTGATATTCAATAGCAACCTATGGGACTATGAGATTTTTTATTTTATGAGTGACATTATTTGACACACATACACACACGCAGACACATACATTGCTCAGCTTGATGAACTGTGTCGAATGATATAGAACACTTCGGGCCAATTTCCACTAGTCAATTTTTCAAGTGATTGTTTAAACTTTCGATATGAGAAAGGCAATAAATGTACTTTTTATAGAAAATCATCGTTATCATGATCTTGTTATAACACTAACAAGTAGGTACAAATTGAATAAAAGGATTAGAAATTTACATATTTTTAATCAAAAATATATAAATTTTAATGTGGCAACCCTGCACACTATACGAAATTGAACAAAGCACGCTGCGAACGGAGCAAAGCTGCACGTACCGTCGCGTACCAGTTTTGCATCGTCATTTTTTTCGATTATAGAGGTTTTACCATTGTTGTCATTCACCTCTTCGGGCCAGAAAACTTTTCTGACCCCATGTGCGGGGTTGAGAATCGAACCCAGGTGAGCAGCGTTAAAGGTATCGATTCACGCTATACACGTTCCCTTGAATGATCATTTTGAGTTTGAATGTTTCGACACTCAACGCCCTATAATTTCGGAACTGGAAGTCGGATGAAATTGCCCGGTATATTTAAAGACAATGAGAGCTTTATTTTGAATCATGAATCGTGTAAAAACAGCTTAACTGTTGCTGAGAAATCGAAGGGAGTTCCATTTTTGGAAATTTTCTTCACTACCTTCGGTGCTTTCGGAAGCGGAAACCGGGGACTAGCAGTCCCAAAGTAGTTTTATATATTCACTAACAAGATCTGTCAACTAGATCAATTTAGCAGTTTTATAAAAATGTGTACCCAGGGGTGCGAAAATTTGACATTTTTTTTAACTGTCGCTAAGCACAAGACAGCCACTACCAACGATCCGCTCAGCTGCTACGTTTAACAGTAGCCAACACGCAATGACACGATAGCTAGGTGCAGTCGTGAGAGCCACGACACACGACAGCAACATTGAGAACAGTTTATTTTGTCGCACTCTCTCACAGCAGTCAAAGCCACACCGTTCGCTCTGCGGTAGTGTACGTACATTCTGGATAGGTAGCTGCTGCATTTATTTTCGTTCAAGATTTTTTTAAATGTCGCGAGCTCGAAATGTCATGACATTTCTATAACTGGACAGTCATATCGGTTGTGACTGCTCTGGACTGCATTAGAGTGGGAGCGACGCTGTCTATATTGCTTGACACCGCAGCGGGCAACCTGGAATTCTGGAATAATTATAAGATCATGTACAAAATGAATGTTTTTTATTTAATGTAATTTATAATAGCAAATCGCTTGGTAAAAACAGTATTTAGATTAACTTATGAATTCCGACATACATATATGATATTCGAAATGTATTGCTACGGCAAAGAAAAACTTATGCAAAGCAAAGTCTTGGCATTACATTCCTTTTGTGGAATTTTTCCTTCCTGTTTCAACAGACTTCACAGCTGATTCTTGGTGTACAGAATCATTGCATGGCTAGTACTCCTTATGAAACAAACGTAGTTATGAAAAAAAACGCAGCGGCCAGCGGTTCAACGCGATTCGACAACCGGAGCAATATATATATATATATATATATATATATATATATATATATATATATATATATATATATATATATATATATATATATATATATATATATATATATATATATATATATATATATATATATATATATATATATATATATATATATATATATATATATATATATATATATATATATATATATATATATATATATATATATATATATATATATATATATATATATATATATATAAATATATATATATATCACCGGTGTAGTGCCACCGTTTAAAACTAAAATGCCTTTAAATCTGGCTTAGAAGTTTTCAACTAAAACATCTGGTTTTCGTCATTGTTAACGATTAAATTTTGTGATTTCACAGCGTTTATTTTCGAATGGAATTATTTCACAAAGTTTGGAAGTAGTTTTGAGAAAAATACACACGAATCGTTTCCAAAAAACACTTCGAAGGTATCAAGCCATTATTGATGCTGAATGTGGATGAATTTACTATTAATGCATTTGGCTGAAGGTAATCTATTCAATGAAACAATACTTGAAAGAAGTTTCGCTTTGTTGCAACAGCGTCAGTGATATTAAGTACCAGATTGTATTAGCATTTAACTCAAATCTTATTTTACACGTAAATAAAGTAGGCTCAATAAAATTTCCACACAAAACAGCTCGTTGCATGCCAAACGATTTTATTAGTAATCTATTATCCTGTAGCAAAAAAAAAGTTAAATCTCTAAATTTATCGTTGATTTCTTCGAAAATGTGAGTACACAGTTTAATTAATGTTGAGAAACATATTGATTCATGGTCTTGATAGATTTGCGAAATTGCAAAGCCGAAAGATCCTGCAGAAAGATAATGTTACTGCAAGAAGTATGTTTGAATGTTTGAAAAAAGAAGTTTCACTAAGATGGGATGCTTAATACTATTTTTCCCTAATACATAACTATATATATATATATATATATATATATATATATATATATATATATATATATATATATATATATATATATATATATATATATATATATATATATATATATATATATATATATATATATATATATATATATAATACATTATGCACCAAACACCTACAAATTCGTGCCACCATCCCGGCTGGAAATCAAAGCATTAGTTAACACTGCTTTTCAGCTTTGCTCACCGAACCGCTTCCTTCCAACGAGAGTGCGGTGCAACAAAAAAGAATGCAGAAAAACCGTCTGCATAGCGGACCAAAACTTACATGTGTATGTCTCCATACACCCCGTGAGAACAGGCATAAAACGAATTTCAACGTTGAGCCTTGTTGGTGGATGTCTCTCGAAATTTGTTGAATTTGAAAGGAGAAACTGTTCTCTGTGGTAAGCCATTCTCTGATTGAAGAGAGGAGAACAGCTACCGATGCGAGCATACGGGTACATCCACGAGAGAAAATGTCAAGAGAGCTATGACATTTTTATCCGCTGCAGTCACGGCAAAGTTCATTTGGCGACAGCTACCATTTGTGCGGTTTGACTGTCTGCTGTTTCGTGTCATTCTCCGGTACCGTTCGCAACCCTGTGTGTACCTAGTTTCGCCATCGCTTGTTTAAAAATACTCATGAAATTGAAAATTTTCACTAATCGCACTGTAATACCGGAACTGGGAGTCGGATCTGGATAAACTTTTCGGGGACTTTTTAAAGAATTTCAAAGCCTTTTATTTGCATTTTAGTTTGTGAAAATCGGTTGAGAAATTTCCAAGAAAATTGAGTGCGCATTTTTTCATAAATTTTCAAATATTTCCTTGTAATTCCGGAACCGGAAGTCGGATCCAAATAAAACTCAGAAAAACTGTATAAGGTCATAAGAATCTAAGTTTGTGTAAATCGGTTAAGCCATTTCTGAGAAAATTAAGTGACATTATTGTCACAACACGCGCGCGCGCGTTCGACGTTTTGTGATCTCGACGAACTGAGTCGAATGGTATATGACACTCGGTTGTAAAGTCGGTTTTCACAACGATAGCGATTTCATAGCCTTTTTATATAAGAAAGGCAAAATCCTTATAGAGCTCTTTATTGCAAAAAAATGAGTTTAAAAAATTAAAACCGATTCACAAAAAAAAAACATTTTTAATTCTGATAAGAAAATGTCTGAAAATAGGTGAATTATGTTCACTAAAAACCGTTCGTACATTGCGAGAAGGGCACTTTTAGTTCTTACAAAAAGTATTTCTTGTTCAAACTGTTTTTTTATTATGTCTCTTTTTATCGAATATCAAACAAAACTGAAAATCATTATCACCCAAGATTGATAACTGATGAAATACTCTACTCAATCTAGATAGGTTATACAAAGAGTGACCAAAATATGACGGGATTTATAATACGTTAAAAATTAAAAAACTAGAAAAAAGTCAATAAATACAAATACTGGTACCGATTCGTTAACGGCTTGCCGAAAGAATCATCACAATTACCGTTGTTTTAAAATCACACCTTTCGAATACCAAACCGTAACAAATGGGTAAAATTAGGGAAACGCAGCAATGAGTTCATTGCTTCATTACGTAGATAATAATGCACTGCGCTTGCTCTTTGTATAGTTCCCTGTTCAAGTAGACATATTCAGTAATGCATCATTTTCAACAGAATACATATGGATGGCGCTTGCTCGCATTGATATGTTGATAAGCGCTGTTTTCATGTAGTAATATGTTCATTTCAAATTAAGCTGGATTTGTTACGCAGTAAAGCGTTCGAATACCGAGTTTCGTGTCTATACATTATCAGTTTCATTTGATTGAAATTGTATTCAATGCTCTCATTGCGTGCAAGTTACTCATTTTGAGCTACTCATTTGAGTTTTGTGTCATTTGCCTTTTCGCGAACTCGTGTTAGGCACCATCAAAAATATATGTTGAATAATTCGACATTCAACTAATTGGTTTCCTTTAACTGCATTTGGACCTTCAACCAATGAAGGATTATTGCAGGAAAGTTCGATTCAAAACAATTCAGTAAACTTCAACGAAACTTTCTGATTGTTGAATATTTATTTTCTTTTTTCCATTCATGACGAAATACTGAGCCTTACAAAATATTACCTCGAACATGAAAGGAATGTTTTTCTAACAAATTCATTCATAGGGTCAAAAATTCTCCGAGTCATCGCCATCGATCCTGACCATAGGAGAAGAAACATCAACCTATAAGTGGATTCGTATTAGTATTTCCACAGCACATAACTGCACGAGTCTTGTAGAAAGCGAAACACATCAAATCTTCCGATTGGTATCGCCTATCGCCTAGTAAAATCGCCCATTCCACCGCATGACTCATAATAATCGATACCCCGATAACAAAAAAACCCTTTTACAATCGTAGAGAGAGATCGCGCGATGGTGTTCGACATGCAGTTTTCCTTAGCGTTTGCCCCCCCTCCGGAGGTAGTGGTGGTGCTGCAGCAGAGTGTTGTTATGCTAGTGGAATAATAGACCATCGCTCACTCATTCATTCATTCATTCATCCATCCATGCGTCCGTCCGTTTGTCCGTCCGCGTTCGGAGCCTTCCTTGCGTTGTGGTTTGGTCGGTTGGTTGGTTAGTTGGCTGCCAGGCTGGCTTAGCCGCTTTCCTATGTGTGACCCCGATCCAGACGTTTTGCTCCAAATGTTTTCACTCTCTTCTCACGTTTAAATCAGCCCCATTAGAGCTGGTGACGGACGGAGTGAGTGGTGATCGGGAGAAGGACCGGCGAAGAAAAGAAAACGCAGCAACATCTACTACATCATTTGGTAGTTGGTTTTTTTTTCGTAGTTTTTTTTTCTACTGCTACTAATACTACTCATCAAACTGATGCTGTTGTTGTGTAGTTTTTTTTCTTCTTCTTTTTTCTGTTTGTTAGTTTCGTTTCTATTTCTGCAACTCGGTTGAAGTTTTTTTTCTACGATTCGATTCATTTGGGTTTGCTCTCTTTGGAAGATGCATATCCGCCTCAGAATGCAGGAAAAATCAAAACCGAACCATGTCCCATTGACATTAGCAAGGAAATGATGTGTTTGTTGCTCCGTTGGCGTTCCGATCATTTCGGATGTGATCTACTTATTGACAAATATTCGGTTCAAAGCAAACTCTCCATGAATTACTGTGTTTTCTCGTGGAAATACTTAGGGATGTGATCGCATCCCTCGCCGTCTACATTTCATCTTATGATAAGTGAACTGTGTAAACTGTTTGCCAATATATTAGCTGACAATTCGATAGACGCCTTCGAATAGAATCGCACCCAAATTGGCACCGGTCCAACTGCATTACAATGTCGACTACTCGACTAACAGATTGTAGTCTCTTCTCGCGCCAAATCTACTCGGTTGTTGTCAACAGTTGCATAAAATGTGTTGAGATCATATGCGTAAAGGGAAAATTTATTGTTTGTTTGACGTGAATACATCTTACTTTTATTAAAGACTGTCCCAGAAAGTATGGACGCACTTTGATTTCGCTGTAAATAATTCACAAGTGTTAAATATTCAAATTTTTTTCGAAATACTGATAATATTAGACTACAACAACAGAATATTATTCTCAACATTTGCTACTTAGCCATTGTAGACTGGCGCACCTTCTTGCGATCGTTTCTCATTAAATCCCGTACAGACTTCTTGGCGACAAGTTTTGACACTTTTTTCCAATCTTTTCGAACTGTTGAATGGCTGCCGAGACATGTTTCCTAAGATGTGCCTTCGTCAATGCCCAAAATTCTTCAATTGGTCGAAGCTGTGGGCAATTTGGTGGATTCATGTCTTTTGGGACGAAAGTGACATTTTTGGTAGTATACCATTCTACCGTTGATTTAGAGTAGTGGCAAGAAGCAAGATCTAGCCAAAAGACCACAGGATCCTTGTGCCTTCGGATCATGGGTAGAAGTCGTTTTTGTAAACATTCCTTGATGTATATTTCGCTGTTCATTGAAGCAGTGGTGATGAAGGGTTTCGAAATCTTAATGCAGCTACAAATTGCTTGCTAGCCCATAGCTTTCTTACCAAATTTTTCGACTTCAATCGATGTCTCGGACTGGTTTAACACTTGCCCTTCTCGCACCGTATAATATTGTGGTCCCGGCAAAGATTTGTTATCGAGTTTCACGTAGGTTTCGTCGTCCATGATTATGCATTTCAAATTTCCAGCAAGAATCGTATTGTACAGCTTTCGAACCATCGGCCAGATCGATGCTTCTTGTTTCGGACTACGTTTTGGTTGTTTCTGCTTCTTATAGGTTCGAAGATTCAAACGTTCTTTAGCACGAAGAACGTTTGACTTCGAAGTGCCCAGTTTTTTGGCCACATCCCGAACTGAAAACTCCTTCTTTTGTTCGAACGCCTTCAGTATACGTTTATCCAACTAAGGGTTAGCAGGATTTTTTTTTCGACCCGTTTATTCTCAAAGGTGTTATCCTCATCGAACTTCCTGATTGTATTTCGCACGGCTTTTTTACTTACTCCTTCCATTTTTGCTATCTTTCTCAGTGACAGTCCGCGTTCTGTGCACCATTTGTACACAATTTTTCGACGTTGTTCTGCTGAAAGTCCACGCATTTCGAAACAAACTAATGGAAACGAATAAACAACTGCACAAGTGGTTAGAGAAGAGTGTAAAGAACAGGACGCAGCCATAAAAATTGACAGACTCTGAAACATTGCGAAATGGCAGCGGTTTTTGGTTGCGTCCATACTTTCTGGGACAGTCTTTATGGGGCGCTTTTTCAAAATTTACCCTCTGCGAGAGTGATAATTTTTTAACCATGTCACTATGTCATGTTATGTTTAAGGCATTAGCATAATGTTTTCTTCGGATCATAATGAAAACTATAGGTTATCAAAAAAAATTAAAATAATTTTTTCGTCTTCGACTTATGAACGTATAACAGTTCAGGTTGGGCTGTCACGCCACACGGCAGATAAACATAAACCGCGAAGAAGACGTATCGAAGTGCAGTGACTTTATTTATTTATTTATTGACGTTGGACTGCTTGTTTTATTTTTATTAATGACACTTTACCATCTTTGTGGCATTCGTTTCAGTTGGGTTTCCTGGCAAACCGATATTAAGTCAAACGATTAGTTGTGTTTGCTTAATGATGCTTCTTTCTCACTGTCGTTTGATAACACATCAGCGATCGATCCAGTGATGTTACGCTCCCTTCGCAGTTGGGCGTAGCCTTGGCAATACACGAGAATATGCTTTACAGTGGTTTGATCTCCGCAGAAACGGCAGATCGGCAGTGCGCTTCGTTCCATCAGATAGGAGTGGATGAAGTTTTTTTTACAAGGTGAAATGCATTTACGCACGAAGTGTGGAACTCTCCACAGGACGACCCAACTGTTAATTGGAACTACCCACTAAAACACCTTGGATCTCCAACCCTACCTCCCCGGCACCACCGCTAGGTACTACATCGGGGTGGAAGGCTATTGGTGCTCCTCCCCTCCCCATCATTCATCAGCATCCTGCTCTCGAGGGATCGACGAGGTCGGTCCAATGATGCCGGTTGGAGGGTAACTTCCGGTTCACTGGCGCCTCGACGACCCAAAACTGATGCTACGTCGCGAAACTACTCGACTAGTCTCCACCAAAAGATCTAGTCTACACCGACGGAGGGTTCCCCGACGAGGGAAGCCTAAGTCGATCCAATGATTCCGGTTGGAGCGTGACTTCCGGTTCACTGGCGCTCAGACGATCCTAGTGGTACCACGCCACGATTTACTCGTCTAGTCCCCGACGAATGATCTAGACTACTCCGACGGAGAGTTCCCCGGCGAAGGAAATTCTCCCGACACCGAGTTCTCTGTTACACCACACGGGACACCCGAAGGAGTGCCGAGGTTGGTCCAGCGATTTCGGTTGGAGCATGGCTTCCGGTTCGCTGACGCCTCGACGACTCGAATCGGTGTTGTGGCGACTACTCGACTAGCCCCCGCCGAAGGATCTAGCCTACACTGACGGAGAGTTCCCCGACGAAGGAGGCTCTCCCGAAACCGACGCTTTCGATACCCGTCAACGCCCGACCGAGAGGATGCCTGGGTCGATCCAGTGATTCCGGTTGGAGGATAGCTTTCGGTTCACCGGCGCCCCGACGATTCGGTTGCACGCGGAGTGGGTGAAATTAGTGTGCCCGATTCGCAGTCTTGTCAGGATTCGCTGATCAGAGGCTTCTTCTATCAACAGGTCTCCCTGTGTTGGGTTTGATTTCTCGAAGATGTGATGTGGTTCGACTCCAGTCTTTCTGCCAGACTCTCCATAATTTTGTCGTGAATACGACTTACTTTACTATGGGGTGCCTTTTCAAAATTTATCCCGTACCAGAATGGGTAGAACTTAATCGTGAATATCTCTTGTTATACTTACAGGGTTGTTACGAAAAATTTCAAAATCAAAACGCGCGAAGTCGAAAACTAAAACCCGCGATATTCGAGCGAAGCGTTAGACAACTATTTTTATGCAGGTGATACTTTCCGCATTACTTGAAAATTCACTTAAATATAAGTGAAAAATCTGCATAAGTTTGTCATATGAACACAATAAATAAGTCCGCATACAACACGTCTCTTCGATAAACCCCATCAAAACGATTTCATTTTTATTCTCCATCTTCTTCGATGTCCTTAGTTAATTAGTACTCTCTGATGTACGGAAAATGTTACAGGAAAAATAAAAATTCTTACAATTGTGATTACTTTTTTTTTTGCTTCAACATCTTCTTTCTCGGCTAAAATTTCCTTCTTGGTAAGAAGAATTTTAAGGTAGACCATATCAGAATGATCTGATTCACTCTTTTTAATTTCAGTTTCAATTATAATAGCGCCTTCTTATGTTGTCAAATTTTACTCTGAATGTCTTTTTTTTCCTGCTCATCTTTTATTCTTTTATTTGGATCAGGGAAAAGTCCACTGGAATTAGTTTCTGTCAAACTTGTTCTCCAGCAGGTATAAAACCTCCTCATCTTTTGCATCAATAGATCAAAATCATCCAAATGATGCATTTCCCTAAATCTAGTGCTTCTATAGTAACTAAATCTAATGAGACAGTAACATAAGAAACGATTTTTTGATAAATTAAAGTCGAAAGAATTGAACCATTTGTTAAATATGCGGCACATGCTAGCAATGGGCTAGTTATATCCATAATTAGTTCTAACATAGGGAATCCGAAGAAAAAAATAGGAAAACTACGACGTAACTATTGCAAGCTCTATGTGCTCTTAAAAAATTTATTTTTGTTTCCAGAACACCCAGGTCCTTAACAGACGATGCGCGTTCGAGAACAGTTTGTGGTATAGTCGAACTTGAATACACACATTTTGCTACTAAAGAGATGACGGAACCTTTAGTGGCATTTGAACCGTTTTGAAATATGAAACATGAAAGTCATCGGCAAACGATAGTTTCATACACTTGATCGAAAAGTTTAGATCGTTAAGATACAATAAAATAATGAACGGTCCAAGGTGACTTCCTTGAGGAACTCCAGAGGTAACAGCACATGGTGAGGTTTTACAGTCTCCTATTTTCACTATCATTTCATTACCAGCCAATTAAAAAATGGTCCGTTTAATCCCAGTCTACTTAACTTAGTGATCGTTATGTCAGGATTGATTTCGTTGAACGCAGCAGGGAAAGTTGAAAGCTTGGGATGGATCCACGCTGAGTCTCAGATATATAGTCAAAGCAACTATGTGCTATAAAATCCAGAACTATAATTTCTAACAGCTACGATACAACGCACAAAGCCGCAATTCCACGATAGTTTGATACTAAACCATTGTTCACATAGGATTTCTTCCATATTTCAGGAAAAAATCCAGAACGCAAAGAACAATTGAAAATGTTGGATAGTGAAACCAACAAACTAATAAAACAATTTTTTATCACCACAGATGGGACCCCAGAACTTCCTCGTTTCTTTTCTTGTCAGACTTCGCTTCGTAAGCATGTCGTGCAAACTTTGTTTAAGATTGCCATTTTTATCCTACACAAAATTTGTTACCATATCGCATTCCATTTATTACGTTCTTTGTAATATTGAATGTGTTTCTACTGAGACGATATCTTCCATCCTTCCTGGTAACAGCTCTGTTGAAATAGCAACTTGTATCACTCGAGATCGAAGAGCATAAAATCGAAATTTTGTCCACTGAAGAAAACATTTGCCAGAACCGCATTCTAGTAAATTTTAGTTTTATCAAGGTGAAAATTCACCAATTCGGCCAGCTCGACCAATTGCTGAAACGTTCGCCCATGTTTAATTTTTTCGGGTTTCATAAAACTCACAAGCTTCAAAAATCGGCAAAGAATTTTTTTTTATTCGAACAAATGATTCACGAATGTGGAATGATGTTTTTTGAAATTCGCGCGAAATCCGCGCCATAGCATCAAAATTTTAGCAGAAACCGCGCTAAATCCGCGCGACCGTAACAACCCTGTACTTGACTCATCAACATATTTTTTTCACTAGCTATCCGAAAAATGGTCAGGAATTTGTGATTAAATTTTCAACAGTCTAAGATAACCATAAATAACTCAAAAACAAACTTGACTAAAACTTTTGAAAACAATGAGGAAAATTCATTAGGCTCGCTTGCCTTTTTCGCCCCGGACGATGGTTTTGAGGTAGTCACTTTCAATCAGCAGTAGTTAAAACAGATCTTCTGTAATGCTCAAAAGCTCAGTTTGAGCTATCATTCGCTTGTAGAGCCTCATTTGGATTAGATTTTGGAACTGAATTTTGACCCGAATTACACCTGAATTTTGAACTTAATTTTTGAATTTAGTTCCAGAATACGGGTTTAAAAGTTAAAACTTAGACTTCGAAACATAATCCTAATTTTAGATTCTGGAGCTAGATTTTTGGAACTGACTTGACTAGAATTGATTGCCTTAATCAGAATTCAGAATCCGTATCAAAAATTCTCATTCTGAAACAAAAATTCCGAATTCCGAAACAAAATTCATGATATGAGTTCTAGATCTGGATTTTGAAACTGACTTCAGAACCTGAATTTAATTCCTGATCCCAGTTTCTGAGTTCATACCCTCATTAAGATTAAGCATGCTGGAATTGAATTCAGGAACTTGGGTTCTGGAACAAGATTTTGGAACTGGATTCAGTGCTTCAAGTCAGGTTCAGAATTTAATTTTCAGTATTCAGTTCTAGAATTAAATTTGGATCCTGAATTGTGAAAATGAATTCAGTTCCATACATCTAAAACTAAATGAACATTCGTATCCGAGCAGTCGTCCGCGATACACTTGTTTTTTTTCTGCTCCGTATCAGGACGGTATTAATTACAAAATCTCGAGTGCGAAGGTGTTTCCCTAGCAAGGGCTAGCGGAAACATTTCTGTTGTGAGATCTTTCTTAGATCTAATAAGTGATCGGCAGTGATACACACCGGCAGTGATACACACCGGCAGCAGACAGTTGTGTGCTTCAGCGTTTCTACCTGTCGCTTGAATAGCATCGGCACCAGCAGTGGTTGATTCATCAAGGTCACGCGAGGGAAACAATCGAAGCGAACTCATCTATCGGCTCAACAAACCATACCGGTGAAGTAGTTTTTTCCTTATTTTTATCTTTCTATTTCTTACTACCCTATCTATTTGCTCTATTTATCTTGTTGTTGTGGGAGATATGTCTTCCGATGGGGGGAACCCCGGGGAAGATGATGATGTACCTGAAGAGGTGGAACATTTAGATGAATACTCTTATGGTGACACATCTTACATGGATATCCCCGCAACCCCTTTGGAAAAACCACCCCTCCGTCGGAAGGCCTATCAGGATGACGGATCGGTTGGCCCGTGGGTGGTATACTTCCGACCCATAGCTAAATCTCTTAGAGTCCTTAATATAGCTCGAGATCTGTATAAGTACTACTCGGCAGTGAAACACATTGACAAGGTGTCACCAAATAGACTGCGCGTCGTCGTGACTGATCTGAAACAAGCAAACGATATTGCTAGCAATGAGATCTTCACGAGGGAGTATCGCGTCTACGTACCTTCTCGGATGGTGGAGATCGACGGTGTGGTTCGCGAGGAGAGTTTAACGGTTGAAGATCTTATGAAGGATGGGATTGGCCGCTTCAAGAATGTCGATCTTCAACCAGTGAAGATATTGGAGTGCAAGCAATTGCACTCTAAATCGGCACAAGATGGGAAGTACTACCCATCAGACTCTTTTCGTGTGACCTTCGCCGGTTCTGCACTTCCGAATTACGTTTTAGTGGGAGGGGTTCGTCTACCTGTCCGGTTGTATGTACCGAGGGTAATGCACTGTTCGAACTGCAAAAAGATGGGACATACGGCACCATACTGTTGTAACAAACCACGGTGTGGTAAATGTGGCGAGGGACACGGGGATGACTCATGCAGGAAAACGACCGAAAAGTGTATTTACTGTGGCGAGAATCCGCATGATCTTTTTGAATGCTCCAAGTACAAACAACGCGAGGAAAAGCTTAAGCGAACCGTAAGGGAGCATTCTAAACGATCTTACGCGGAAATCCTCAAACGAGCCACTCCCCCTACCCCTAACAATCCGTTTGCTCTTTTGTCGACTGACGCTGATGCTTCTTATGACCCCGGCGTAGGACCTTCTTCTCTTCAGCTAGGAACAAATAGGAAAAGACCAATTATGTCCTCTCCTAACCTTCCTCGCAAAGGTCTAAAAGTACTACATCAAAATGAAAATAAAACATTAAAGTTCAACCAGAAAAATTCCGTTGAACCCAAGCCAATACCGCCTGGATTTCTAAAATACAACCAGGAATTTCCTGCGCTTCCAGGGACACCGAAAAACCCAGGTGATCCCAAAACACAACCAGAAAATCCGACAAACTCTGGATTACTAAAATTCTCTGATATCGTGGACTGGATATTAACAGCCTTCAATATAACTGATCCTCTTAAAAGTATTCTAACGGCTTTATTACCAACAGTAAGAACATTTTTAAAACAGTTGACAGAACAATGGCCCCTCCTTGCAGCGATCGTATCTATCGATGGCTGAAATACCTACAGAAATCGAGAATATGATCACTATACTGCAGTGGAATTGCAGAAGTATCATCCCAAAATTAGATTCTTTCAAATTTTTGATAAATTCGCGTAACTGCGACGTATTTTCATTGTGTGAAACATGGCTCACTTCAAATATAAACTTTGACTTCCACAATTTCAACATTATACGCCTGGATCGAGGAGACTCCTATGGAGGGGTTCTTTTAGGGATCAAAAAGTGCTATTCGTTTTATAGAATTAACCTCCCCTCGATCCCGGGCATTGAAGTTGTTGCTTGCCAAATCAGAATTAGAGGCAAAGATCTTTGTATAGCTTCTATCTACATACCTCCCAGAGTCTCGATAGGGCATCGACGACTGGCAGACATCATTGAGCTTCTTCCCACCCCGCGGTTAGTTTTAGGAGACTTTAACTCGCATGGTACGGGGTGGGGCTGCCTATATGATGATAACCGTTCTTCGTTAATTTATGATCTGTGCGACAACTTCAATATGACAATTTTAAATACGGGTGAAATGACACGCAATCCAAGACCGCCAGGCCGCTCTAGTGCGCTGGACTTATCCCTTTGCTCGACATCACTACAGCTAGATTGCAAGTGGAAGGTAATCCCTGATCCCCACGGTAGTGATCACTTGCCGATTTTGGTTTCAATATCCACTGGTGCACAAACACCGACATCAGTCGATATGACATATGATCTCACGAAAAACATCGACTGGAGTTCCTACTCGACCGCGATATCCCAAGCTCTCGAAACGAAACAACCAGATTCGCTAGAAGAAGAATACAAATCCCTAGCTGACTTGATCCTCAACGCCGCGATTCAAGCCCAGACCAAACGAGTACCCAAAACTACAATCACTACGCGACCCTCAAACCCATGGTGGGATAAAGAGTGCTCGGAAATATATAAAACAAAATCATCCGCGTATAAAAAATTCGGGAACAGTGGCAAGCGCGAAGACTACGAGAAATATGCATCACTAGAAAAGACCCTGAAAAATCTGATTAAAGCAAAAAAAAAAGGTTACTGGCGTCGGTTCGTCAATGGCCTATCTAGGGAAACATCGATGACCACTCTGTGGAATACAGCCCGTCGTATGAGAAATGCAACCACTAATAACGAATCCGTAGAATATTCAAATCGCTGGATATTTGACTTCGCCAAGAAAGTTTGCCCGGATTTTGTTCGCGAATCGAATGTCTATCGCGTCGCGTCCTCTCGATACAGTGAAAACGATTCCCCCTTTACGATGACGGAGTTTTCTCTAGCCCTCTTATCGTGCAACAACAATGCCCCAGGGTGTGATAAAATTAAATTCAATTTGCTTAAAAATCTTCCCGATATCGCGAAAAAACGTCTGTTAAACTTGTTCAACAAGTTCGTCGAACAGAACTTTGTTCCTCAAGACTGGAGACAAGTGAGGGTTATCGCTATTCAGAAACCGGACAAACCAGCCTCCAACCACAACTCGTATCGGCCGATTTCAATGCTTTCCTGTATTCGGAAACTGCTGGAAAAAATGATTCTGTTTCGTCTCGATGAATGGATGGAAACAAGTGGCTTGCTTTCAGATACACAATTTGGCTTCCGTAAAGGCAAAGGAACGAACGATTGCCTTGCGCTGCTTTCTACAGAAATTCAAATGGCATTCGCTCACAAGAAGCAAATGGCATCAGTATTCTTGGACATAAAGGGGGCTTTTGATTCAGTTTCCATAAAAATTCTCTCGGAGAAGCTGCACAAGCATGGTCTTTCCCCACATTTGAACAATTTTTTGCACAACTTATTATCGGAAAAGCACATGTTTTTTACACATGAAGACTTGACGACCTCACGAATTAGTTACATGGGCCTTCCCCAGGGCTCATGCCTCAGCCCCCTTCTTTATAACTTTTACGTCAATGACATCGATGAATGTCTTGAAAATTCTTGCACGTTAAGGCAACTTGCAGATGATGGCGTGGTGTCTATTACAGGATCCAAGTCTACCGACCTGCAAGGACCATTACAAACTACCTTAGACGCTTTGTCTACATGGGCTCTACAGCTAGGTATCGAATTCTCCACGGAGAAAACTGAGTTGGTAGTATTTTCCAGGAAGCGTGAACCTGCACAACTACAGCTTCAACTAATGGGTCAAACCATAGCTCAGGCCTTCACATTCAAATACCTCGGAGTCTGGTTCGATTCCAAAGGTACCTGGGGATGTCACATTAGGTATCTGAAACGAAAATGCCAAAAAAGAATCAACTTTCTCCGTACAGTGACCGGGACTTGGTGGGGAGCTCACCCAACAGATCTTATAAGGCTGTACCAAACAACGATATTGTCAGTGATGGAGTATGGATGTTTCTGTTTCCGTTCAGCCGCGAAGATACACTTTATCAAGCTGGAGAGAGTCCAGTATCGTTGCTTGCGTATTGCCTTGGGTTGTATGCAGTCGACTCATACGGGGAGTCTCGAGGTACTAGCGGGAATTCTACCGCTGAAAAACCGTTTGTGGGATCTCTCATATCGACAACTCATTCGATGTAGCGTCTTAAACCCGTTGGTTATCGATAACTTTGAACGGCTAGTCGAGCTTAATTCTCAGACCCGATTTATGACATTGTACTTTGATTTCATGTCACGTAACAATTATTCTTCTTCATATAATCCTCACAGTGTTCGTTTCTATGATACTTCTAATTCTACGGTGTTTTTCGACACATCCATGAAAGAAGATATTTATGGAATCCCGGATCACGTATGCCCTCAAGTGATCCCAAATATTTTTAATGACAAATTTAGAGAAGTCGACTGTAATAAAATGTTTTACACTGACGGATCACATCTCGACGGGTCCACTGGCTTCGGTATTTTTAATGAAAATTTCACCGCCTCCTATAAACTCAGTGATCCGGCTTCAGTTTACGTCGCAGAACTAGCTGCAATTCAGTATACCCTTGAGATCATTGAAACTTTGCCCACAGACCACTACTTCATTGTATCGGACAGTCTCAGCTCTATCGAGGCTCTTCGCTCAGTGAAGCCTGGAAAGTACTCGCCGTATTTCCTGGGGAAAATACGGGAACAACTGAGTGCTTTATCTGAAAAATCATATCGGATTACCTTGGTTTGGGTCCCATCACATTGTTCCGTAAGGGGCAATGAGATGGCGGACTCACTGGCCAAGGTGGGCGCATTACAAGGTGAAACCTATGAAAGACCAATCTGCTTCAATGAATTTTTCAGTCGTTCTCGTCAAGAGGCACTCGTCAGCTGGCAAACCTCCTGGAATGATGGATATCTAGGACGGTGGTTACATTCCATTATACCGCAGGTATCGACGAAAGCTTGGTTCCGAGGGTTGGACGTGAACCGGGACTTTATTCGCACAATGTCAAGACTTATGTCCAACCACTCTTTGCTCAAAGCGCATCTTCATCGTGTTGGCCTTAGTGAGAGTAATCATTGCGTTTGCGGAGACGGTTATCATGACATCGAGCATGTTGTTTGGGTGTGCTCCGAGTATTGCGACGTCAGACTCCAGCTAATTGATTCCCTTCGGGCCCGAGGTAGACCACCTTATGTTCCAGTCCGTGACGTTTTGGCAACCCGAGATCTCCTTTACATGACCTACCTCTATAACTTCCTCAAAGCTATAAACGTGCAAATCTAGTGCCCTCTCTTTCTCTTTCTTTCTTCTACAGTGGTCCTACCCCAAATGAACTAAACACTGGTCAAGCTGAATTGCTGGAAACCATCCATAAATGACACACCGACATCAAAGTACACCAACAAAGCATCCGAGTCTAGTACAGTCTCTTCCTCGTTACAATCTGGAGAACGTCAAGAACTCGGAAATGAAAAGTGTGTTAAGAAGATGCAAGCTATTAATGAATGATTTGTAATACCAAAATATGTTCAAAATCAATACAGTATAGGTCCCACCCTCCTGACACTCCTTTACTAACTTTAGGGGAGCAGGTCGCCCCATAATACGGCTTCCACTCATATCCACCTAACAACAAGATAATCGGCCACGTTAAGCTAACGCAAATGAGCCCAATAAAAATTTTATTATAAAAAAAAAAAAAATAAAACTAAATAAACTGAATTCTTGATCTGGATACCGAACCTACATTTTGCAACGGAATTCGTAACTAGTCCCATGCTTCGAATTCAGTTCTAATTATACTTCAATATAGAAGCCGTAAAAGTGGCACAATTCACACAAACAATCAATCAATTAATATGAACGATTATTGATGTTCAAAAGGTTTCACACCATGTCACCAAGCATATTTGTATTGTTCATATTCACGTTCTCCAGTTATGTTTCTGACATTACCCACCCGCCTTTTTCTTTTGTGAAGCGGACAACATCTTACGACGGAATCGGGAGGGTCATTGGATTGCCGTTTTTGCTAGTTTATCAGCTTACGTATTGCCTTCGTTTGCTAGTTTATAAGCTTACGTATTGCCGGGTATACCGGCGTGTCCAGGGACCCAGCTTAAGGTTATATTTCGCACTTCTAATTCAGCTTCAATTGTTTGTATCCATGGATGTCTGGAATGGCCACCGGCAAGAGCGTCTAGACAGCTAGCTGAGTCAGTAAATATTATTGTCAGCATTGGAGACAAAGAATGCGAAAAGTGGACATCTTTACAAAATCAGCCATTCTAATCACACCAAATGTTATAGTACTAAAGTACTTCTACGCAAATTGAGAATAAAATCATCAATTTAGTGCATATCAAGAATAGTTTGTTTAAATTTGTGCACCAAATGAGCGCAAATAAAACTGGTATTTACTGCGTTCGAGAAAAATGCTCCGATCAGTTTAATATCGTAGAGAATTAAACAATTTGGCCCTTCTGAAAGCCAGAAATAGCATTTTGATAGTTTCTTTCACTGAAATATGCAAATTCGAAATTTAATAATCGACATCAAAATTCCGTATCAGTTCGCTTTCAGATCTCATTCAACTCAGTCGATAAAACAAAATCGCTTACGTCCGGGACGGAAGATTGTGTAGTGAACAATAGAACGACCTAAAATGAGTGAACCAAACGAACAAAAGCTACCGCCGATACGAAAGAATACAATTATTGTTGAGACGCAAAGCTTGCACTATTTATGCAATTCTTAAATGATATTGCACAGGTGAATTATTATTTCTGCGTCTATTTGGTGGTTTGAATTGAACTGCTAGGTGCGAAATGGAGTTCAATTTGAACTGCTTTAAGTACTGACGAGCCGAAGGCGAAACACGAAGAAATTGAAACAAAACATGTGCTTTTGACACAAAGCAACAAAACCCCTAAATGTTCACATTCTGCGATGGTCAGTAATAAGCCGTCACTCGTTTACGCCTGAGATGTCAAACAATATTGCACTTGTGCAATATTATTTGAGGGTTGCATAAATAGTGCAAACTTTGCGTCTGTTTGGCGGTTTAAATTGAACTACTTTAAGCATGCGATCTAAAATTTCTGACTTTTTTTTTTTTCTTCAAATAAAATTTTTATTAGGCTCATTTGCTTTAGCTTAACATGGCCGATTGTCTTGTTGTTAGGGAGAGAGAAAGGGATGCCGTATTACGGGGCGGCATACTCCCCAGTTAGTAAGGGGACATAGGGAGGGTGGGACCTACACAGTATTGAATTGAAATTTGAATACATCATTGGTTTGTGGCATACATCTTTTACACATTTTGCGTTCGATGAATCTTCATGTTTTTCAGCTTGTAGCAATGAAGAGATTATTCTGGATTGGGATGCTTCGTTGGTGTGTTCTGACGTTGATGTGACGTTTTTGGGTAGCTTCCAGCAACTCAGTCAGTTCAAGGCAGGTGCATGCTCCGAAGCATCGTTTACACAGGCCATACTTCCAGCAACGTAAAGAAGAGTGCGGTAGAGCTGTAGACGAGAAAGAGATAGGGAGAGCACTAAATTTGAGCATTGATAGTTTTCAAGAAGTTTTAGATGAGAGTCATATAAGGAAGATTTCGAGTTGCCAAGACGTCGCGGACTGGTACGAAGGGTGGTATACCTCGGGCCCGAAGGGAAAAAATTTCTGACTTGAGTTTGTTCCTAAATTCAGAAATTAAGTTCCTAAAACTCAAATTAAGAAACTAGTTCCGTAAATATAGTTTCAGAATTTTAGGATTCAGTTCCTGAGTCTAAACTAGTGAACCTATATTCTGAAACTAAATTCAGAAACTGACCCTTGAAACTGATTTCTAAATCGTTAAACTAAGTTTAGAATTCAAATGGACCAGAATCCAGGTTATGAACTCAGTTTTAGAATTCTGTCGAAAATTCAGTCCAGAATCCAATTCAAATTAGGCTTTACACCACCCAGATCTGTTTTAATACTACTGGTTTAATTCAACTTTATTTTTGAAACTAAATTCAGAAACTTCCCATATGATCTAGTGGCTAGGATATCCCTTATAAAAATATGTTATATTGCGTACATGGTAATAGTTGTGGTTAAGCGTATATCGATGATTGAATCGATTATCCAAGCTAACCGGAGTACCTTCACATGGAATACAGCCTATGACGAAAGATTTTAGCTTGTCAGAACAACGAAGAATGCGCCGTTTAGTTGGATAAGTAAAAGTTCACACCACTCTCAGCGTCTGGATTTCAACAATGTCATCCGGTTGAAATGTTCAAACTGGATCGATCAGTATGTTTCAGTCAATCTTCACTTTGCTTGCTAATAAATCAAACAATATTGTATGCTACAACAAAGCGACTTAGGATCGATTGGAAATAGGAAATTTGAAAATCTTTGAATGGATTAACAAGTGTTTCTTCAATTGCTGCTCGAGTAAAGATTTTTTAACCACCAACGTAATTCTGAACAGAACGTTGACGGCTCAATGCATATAGCGCTGTCCTTACAAACCTTTTGTCATATGTTCGAGCCCTGGAAGGATTCTAAGTGTCAGAATGATCGTAGCACCAGCCATGCAATGGTTCTGTACGCTATGAATTCGGACACGAAGTCTGTTGAAAAAGGTCAGATTTCACAAAAGGACTTATTTGCTTATTTTTGAGTAAAACAAATTTGTTAGTGATCGGTTCGCAACAAAAAATTCGAGTAAACTGTTTCAACTTGTTAGGAATGAGTTACCGCAACATAATGTGTTACTAGAGTAAACGCTAATTTAGCATAGCACAGCGGCACAATAGACGCCCTCCAAACAAATATTGTAACGTTAACGAAAGTCAAAAATAAAATAAAACTCTGCAGTCTGAAGACGATTCCGGAGATATTTCTCTTGCTGAAACAAGGGATCGTATTTGCATCGCCTCTGTTAGATACAAATGAGACCGTAAAAAGGCGATGGTGAGTCTGGTCCAGGAAACTCGAAAAAGTGTGAAGCTTTGGTGATCCATCAGATTGGACGCTCGGCACATCAGTAAGGACGATGCATTTCGGAGTGTTTTGAAAGTTGCAACTCAAGAAGCGTTCGAATTGCGGTTTATGTTGAACTGCTAGATGGCATAGCAGTTAAACTTGTGTACTGGCGAGCCGAAGACGAAACAAATAGAACTTCGTATTTCTTTCTTTATTGGCGTTTGTATTAACTTAAGCAATGGTTTAATTTGAAAACCCAACTACATAGCTTTATTTGTTAAAACATGGGTATAAGAACATTTAATGTATGTGTAGAAAACCACGTTTAAGTTGACGAAATATTCCCATGATATAACTTCGAAGCAAAGTTAGGGTACTACATTCCGATGCGGAGCTTGACCTTCTGTATTCACAAACTTCGTCGCCAACAGTAGTTGCGTGAACCATTTAAGGTACAATTTATAAACTTAAGGAAACAGACACAAAAATGGCACCGTCGTGCAGAGAATTAAGATTTAGTACATTGTTGTGAATACAATTAAGTTTGTTTACTAAGATACTTCCTTGAAGTGATCGTTTAAGAAAGATGTGATGTGATTAAAAAGTATTTCAGGAATATGTTAAATTCAAACACAATCGCAAACAGAAAGGTTTGTTTGTTTGATGCGAATGTGTCTGATTGATGAAAAAATGTTTGTTATAATTCAATTTTAAGCCTATTTCAGTTGGAAGACTTTCCATTTGAAAAAAAATCAGAATTGTAAATTTCAATATAATATGGAACTGAAACTTTCACAGAAAAGGTAATCTGCATTGCAACGATATTCAGTGTTTCTGGTAATCAGTAATACAGGCTTCACCCGAAGCAGTGCAGATTAGGAGCCACCACTGTTGGCTCGATTGGCCCAACAGCCCAACACACAGATTTCTGGAATCACTTTCACAGCTTCACACACACACGCACACACTCGCACCGTCTGTCCGCTCACTTTCCTCCTCTTTCTGCTTGTGCAATTCTATCGTGCAGCCCTATTTTCCCAATATGAAATTAGACAAATCCCGTCAGGAAAAAAAGAAAAACATTATTCACCTTTGCCCGAAGCTGACCGTGCTTCCTTCGATTACTGTTGTACTGGCCGCAACGGACAAATGCCTGCCATCTTCACTGGTGTCACTTTTTTTCCAGACATATTTACACAGCAGCAGGCCTCCACAAAGCGAGAATGTATGGATGTCAAAATGTCGACAGCGAAAATCACGGCCGCCTGCGTTCCATTACTGCCACCATTGGGTAACCCACGTAAATCGCACGGTTCAACCTGTTTATTCCACTCGAATTTCTTCACGGATTAATGTAAATTGGTTTGCTGGTTCACTGGGCACTCGATTTCCACCGCACGGAGGTACACAACCGTCCACGACGACAATACTTTCGGAATCGATTCCACCAAATCTTCCTCTGCACAAGATGTGGCTCACATATTTCGCAGAAAAATCCACCTTCTCGAAAAACAACGGCCACGATTCACTCGCCAATATTGCTTCCGTATTCCGACTAATGTTTCGTTTCTGTCACCCGCACTTGGTGTCCTCGCGGAAGGCCACTATCGTTATCCGAATATGTCCAGGAAGTTCCACTGTTTCTCGCGTGAAAGATTTTTTTTAACGCAACTACTTCTTCTCGTTGGCCTCCTGTTGGCTGACTATGGCAATGGCTTTCGCGAAGCTAAGCTGACACGACGACGTCGTCGAATCGAACAGAGACCAACCAAGACCAAGACCACGGAGGAATCTCACCCACCGCCGTATCATAAAATAGAGAGTTCACGCGAAAGAAACCATTCAGCTCACCATGTTCTGCCATCTCCACCATCGCAAACTGCTCACCGCTCATCGTTGTTGGGCTTCACGTGCGATGGTGTGTGTGCTTTATTGTGCTGTTTATAATACGCATCATGTGAGCTGAGCTGAGAGGGAGTAACAAGTCGGCACAGCAGTCAGCATCGGCCAGTGCCTTTTCCGCAATGGCAAAGGCACTAAACGAAAAACGATCGCTGGTGATCCCGAGAAAACGACAACCAGCTGAAATGAATCCAACAGGTGTGCTTCGTGTAATGCGTCTGGAAGCTGTGCCATTGTTTGAATTTTAAGGCGAATTGTTTGAATTTAGAAAGATTTTGCATTCCTCTGTTCATGTTGTGTTCTGATGTGGTATAGAACAACGATAAATAAAATTCACTCAGAATACAAAATTTATTCAGTTTTTTCTTAACCAATCTAGTGCTTTATTCACATTTTCTTGATTTTATTATACAATTGTATTTATTCTGGTGACTAAATCGACGATACAAAAATTCTGTGTAGAGTTACCATAGTATTGGGCATCCTCTTGTCAATAACAAATGTTATCATTTCAAGCAACACTGATCAGATTGCTACAATTTGGTTACCAAGAAATTTAGATAATAATGTAAATAAAGAATCATTTTATGGCAATCCGCTCAATTGCCGATTACCAGTGGGGCATAAAATGCGACGGAATCGCCACACAATAGCGAAATAATGAACGTCAGAATCACAGGTGCCAGGTTGCTCATTTGCCTGTAAATTTGTCGATTTCAATTGTAAGAGCAAATTCAGCAGCTGCAAGATTCATATGGGTGGTCTATAATGTAAATGAAACTGAAACAAACGTATCCCCAGCAATCCGTTTTAGTTTTATTTATTCGACCAGTTCTACTGTCAAATTTAAAACTGGTATACATTGCCGTTCTATTTTTTCTATATTTGAAACACAGGTAAAACGCTGCTGGGGCTGCCAGTTTATTTTGTTATAATTTCTAGATTTAAATTTTAAAACTTACATAAATTATGCATCTAGAACTAGAACACTCCTGAATATGCCCTAAGCAGACTCTGTAATTTTGCTGACTTTTTACAGGTTTTTGAAACTTTTATATACAATCCTCAAATTTGCAGACTTTTGAAATAGCGGGCTTCTTGTTTGTTTTTTTTCTCGTCACACTTAAGAAATTTTACACTCGCATTGGAGGATTACTAGTATGCAGGACCGCTGTGAGGAGAGGGGGAAAGGGAGAAATCCCCCCAGGCCCGAACTTTTTCAGGGGGCCCGGAAATTCGAAAAAGTTTTTTCATTTTTCATTACAAAACAAAATATCAAAAATCGAAACAAATTTAGCTTACGAATTATTATGTTAAAATAATGTACTTAAACATCTTTTGAGATGATGATATTCTTACGCTTAAAATGTTTTTTTTATTTGCATGTTTACGGGCCCGTAATAATGCAGTCCTCCCGGGTCCGAATTTTCTGTCGGCGGCCCTGCTAGTATGCACACTTGAAAATGTTACCTGCACACGTTACTAGTATGCACACTTGAAAATTTTATCTGCCAGGAGTTGGACAGTTGTTTTAACCCTTTCACTGTCTGTTGTACTGAAGTTTACAGCATTTTCATATCAAGAATTAGAGTGAATAGAGAAATAAATCGACTGGTTGATTAAATGTAATTACAGATCTAAAAGGTAACATTATCTAGCAACAAGAATTATTTGTTTGTTCACTAAATGCATCAACAAATATGTATTTGTCAAACGACAATTTACAATTTTTTAGTAGTTTATTTTTATAGTTCATATTGACAATGTTTCGAGTGAAGCACGAGGTTTTGAAGATAAAGACGCCGATTAATACAACAATGATATCAGTGTTGATTAAAGAAAAAAAAATCGGACACAGACTTTTTCGGAGATTGACAATAATACACAATACAAGATCGACAGCAGAGGAGAATTGCCTTAAAAAGTTCCAATCGAACAGAAAACCCAAAAAATATAAATCCGTATCTCTACTAGCCAGAAGTTACATTTCACAGACCGTACATACATCACATATACAAAGATTGTAATGGGCAATTTGATCATTTCATTCATTTCAACGGCATTTATTCATACACAAGGTGAAGAAGGGCTTAAACATATTGCGATATCTTCTATACGCTTCTTATAATTAATCAAGGAATGTACTCTGAAGCGGCGATCATAAGACGCTTGACAAAGACACGAGCTAATTTGAAGGTAAATGTTTCAGCAATCGTCGAACAAACCAAGTACATCTGAGTTTCTGAGTTATTTTTTTTGTACCACATAATAATGTATGTTTTTCTCGTCATGACATTTGAATTATCACAAAAACAACGTTGCGTTTACCAAATATGTTTTGACACTTCCCAAAAGGTACCCATAAACTTCAAAAATACGAATAGGTACATAATTCATTCAAACTATTCAAACAATTTCCAGTACGGAAAAATATGTTAGTTTCATTATTATTCTCGTCATCCAGTTATGTCTCTGACATTACCCACCCGCCTTTTTACCTATCTCATATATAAAGGGTTTTAGCCTTTCTCATATAGAAAGATCATTGTGTAAAGTGACTTCTGAGCCGAGATATCATGATGGGGTATCAGATCTCTAAAATCTAACTTTTCTCAGCAATGGCTTGACCTTTTTATACAAACTTTGGTTCAAATCAAAGGTTTTACGATTCCATAGGGAACTTCTGAATTTCATCCCGATCTATCTTCCGTTATTTCAAACCGTTTTAGAAATCGTACGTAAATGAGGTGCTACGGAAGGAGAAAACACAACACCGTCTCAACGAACGAAGAACACTGTGTGTGGTGTTCGATTTCGTAAACGCGGTATAGAAAACAAAACACACACTTCGGCACCGAGCACACATGAGCATGAATTTTCAACCGTTTTGAAGAAATAAGAATTACGGTGCAGACACGAATACGTTACTGAGGAAGAGACAAATCATAGACACCTTACGAAATGTACGCCCAAAAGAAAGAAAGAATTTCATGGATTTAAGTTTATTTGAAAAGATGTTTGCATCGGAACTGCATGCTTCGCAATGTATATGAAATTTTTACAGTCTATAGTACAGTTATATTCTACCGGAAGTGTAGTGATGTTAGTGAAAACTGTAAATATTGTTTTCATGTGTGCTGTGACTAAAATTGATAACAAAATTCAATCACAAAGCACGTTTTATTAAACTGATCATTGGTTTAATCGAAATTAGAGCATGTGACTATGTCTCTATAATCAATATTCAATAAAATATTGTTTTCCTTGAATTTATTGTTGGTGGAACAAATTCCATGAAACTTGCCAGTAAATTCTCTTAGCATACTAATCTTTTTAGCTTATGTCCAAACAAATTAACCGTGACTGAATCAGTTGATCATTGATTCAAATAAAAATCCTATTATCGCTATTGAATGAGGTTGAATTTTATCCGGGCTTTCCGACTTTCAGGATAATGAATGCTAAAAATATTTAATCTTCATATAGTTTACGACACAAAAAGTATGAAATTTTTGAAAACAGATCGTACGAACTATTTAAACTTGTAGACCTGGCTATTTACTGGCCTAAGCTTACTGCAACCGCGACAGTCTCCCGATTTCGTTTCCGGAAACAGTTATTCAAAATGTCTGAGATGAAGCTTGCATAGATTTCTCGTGAAACGTCAAAAATAATACACCATTACACCACTGGGTGGATTAACAGGTTTTTACCATAAAATCGCAGTTGTAAACTTTTCTAATCTCTTTAACGGTAATTACCCTTCTGCTTCATCAAAAAAACGCTATTCGCAAAGCTAGTACGACGAGTTTATTGATACTAGGAATCAATTCTGAGTAGTACTTGATAAGAACCTTATCTTGGTATTATCATATCAGCGACTGAATGATCCATTCTTTAAAATGTGCTCCTGAAATTTTATTGACACGAGTAGTTATCGCTGGTTACATTCGCAAAAGATAAAAAAGATTCGAGCAACTTGTTTCCCTGAGATGCTAAGTAAAACCTTAACCGATACGACAGATTTCTTTATCTTATCGAAAATGGTTTGCAAAGTTATCATATGGCAATGATGAAATGTTGACTTATTGATTATTCGGATTGGCAAGTTGCCTCAAAAAACCAACCAAATTTTAAATCAACTGAATTTTACTCGGCCAAGTTTATAACCAAATCAAAGCTTCTTTTTCTCGGGTCACCAAAACAGTATTATAATAGTATTTATCTTTCGTGTAGCGATTGATTCGCGCGAGAGATAAAGAGAGGGAAGATTAGCAGCAGCCATGGCGAGTATGAGACTGTGAAAGCAAAACATGAACGAGAAACATCGAGTCGCACTAGTGAGTGCTATACTTTTGCATGAAGCTCACTTATCACTACTCATTGTACTTGTCATGTTGCTTGTACACCATTCACTCACCACCACCTATCGTTGATCAGTTGCAACCGTGGCGACAAGTGTATGGGAATGTATGTGTAAATCCATTTGTCACCCCGTGAAGCAGATGAAAGAGATAGAATATGAATATACCATGCACATACACCATCGATTCGTGATTTGTCCTGCGCTGACCGTCGGTTACCCTTCACCATAAACTGCCAACCAAAATATAAGCAGGACTTGGGAGTGGAATACCGATGCTTTTCGATCATGCCGCGTGATAAATTCGTCGCTACCATAATAATATGCGAACGTGATTGTGTTTGTTCACTTGCTACCTGCCAACAAATTGAACAAAAATTGCCCAGGTGGTGAAGTTCAATATAAATATATACGTTAAAATCGGAATAGTAAAGGTTTATTATAAAGTAGAAATAATAGAAGCTTTTTATACATTTTTTTGAGATGAATTTGGTACTGCCGAGAGTTATTTATAATAAGTACTTCATATAGTGTCAAAGTTAATATTCTATTTGAAATAGTTTACCTGTAGTTCCTCTTCTAAGGGTATGTTGACAGATGGCTTATCGACCGTTATAAAACAAACTCGAAAATAGCTGAAAAATTCCAGGCGAGTTGACTGGGTGTTTTTGATTTGATTTTGAGGGGGGTGGTAAATCAATGGGAAAATTTTACGCACACGTAGAGAAATAGAACGCATTAGATTCTAATATATTGAGTTTTCAAGTCAACTTCAAGTATATTAAGATATGGATTCAATTTTTGAAATATTGAATCAAATGAAAAATTTATTTGATTCAAATGCTTGTTACAGTTCATTAAATGTATTTGAATCAAATATGTCGTATCAGAATCAAATTGGAATTTAAAAAAGTGTTCGACTCTAGAATTAAACTAATTCCAATATACTGAGTAACTTCAAATTCATGGATGTTGATTAAAAATTTTGTTCTTGAATCAAATGCCAGAGATTATTGATTCTAAAATTTTATCAAACATTTTTATTACTTGATTTTGTGATATTTAACACAACTTTTACTGAGATTTCATTTTGTTACATCGTTCAAACGGAAAACGTCGTTCGAGGAAGTAATAACATTCGAAGCAGTTGACGAATTTAAATCACAGACTAAAAGACAGGACACTCAAATTGGACTCTTTAATCATTGTAACGGTCATTTAGAATATTCCTTTAGTTGGGACAGTGCTCGCATATGTTATGATGGCACCACGTTACCCTATCAAAAACATCCAGTCTGTCATCTAGATTCTGTTTACTTTTTTATTTACCAACAGAGTTTTCATTCATACAGAATTCTCTGCAATGTACTGATTTGTATACGTCCATGCGAATTTCATGCAGGATATAGATTTAATACAGATTGCCAAAACTAAGCACATAATTGTGCCTACTTCCCATCCTCCAACGCAATACAAAATCAAACCCATGTTTTGCTACGATATTTACTTGCGTCTGGTCTGCCCCCACTTAATTTTGAGTGAAAATTATCAACACAATCAAAAATAGCCTAGATGACTACAGGTTCACTTTACATCGGGCCCGATAATGAACATTTTTAACATTCCGTGCGAAAAACTAACTAAACGGAATAAACATTACAGCAATGTATTTACCACAAACCAATAATCGGTTTTACCTAACTATGGAGTCATTTTTGTGAACAACGTTGAGAAAAAAGAATCGTTCCGTTCAAACATCGCTGAAAAAGTTAAATATATTATCAACGTAATCCCATCATTTAATGTGACGATTCTTTTTCAAATATTGTATCAAGCCTGATGAAATCAGACATCTCTGCAAGCAGCTGATCTATGTTGACAAACGGGGATTAGCCATCCAGTAAAAAAACGTATACATAACACCGACCGGGTGTACCGATAGTAAATAGTTCGCGCAGTTCAATATTGGTGGAACTAGTGTCCAACGAAAATTTATTTTCAGGAGAATTTACTCATAGCAAAGACACCATATTAACAAGATAGCCAGCTCTCATATTTCCCGAACAAATCCTTGGCAACATCCTTTTTTGAGAACATGGCACCCTTAGACGAGATCGCATCGAATCTAGTACATAAAAGAAAGGGAGAGAAATGTCAAATTCGTGCGCGCCAAAATAGCAGCACTGCGCTGCGCACAATTGACATGATATATTGAATGACAGGGTCTGCTCATAGTGTCGTATCTGTTAGTCTGTCTGTGTTTAAACTATCTGCACTATTGAAGAATCCAACCAACTCTTTTGCGATCGCTGCGCTGCCCGAGTGGCGAGCTTTGAACTAAGCGATGGTGGTAATTTTCAGATTTTGCTTGAAGATTCTAACAAAATGCAGAGTTTTTATTTTTTTTTCTTATGATTCGAGTACTAATATAATAAAACGTGTGAAATTTTGCTAAAACAATCTGTCATTAATGATTCAGTAATTTTCCGTGGTATGTTTGATTGATATTTATGGAGAAATCGTAACATGAAATACAAAATTCGAAGAAGTGAGGCTGGGTACTGTTTTCATATCTGAGATATTCTATGTTTTTTGTGTTGGATTTTGAGATTAAGGTCTGAGGACACAGGGCCACGTGTTAAGTTTTAAATCGACCACGTGGCTCGCTCAATTCCCTTTGCGCATCGTATTTCTCTTGTACTCTCTCGTATATGAGCAAACTGTACAGGGTTGCCGGCATACATTTTTTTATTTTGATGAGAAGTTTTATCACATAAATCTATCGTATGGGTTGGACATTACATGGATTCCAATGAACAACGAAAAAATATTCAACTTTCACAAAGATTGAATCTGTGTGTTTGGCAGCCTTGTCGAGCACATTTTATTTCTCTCTCCTTTTTCAGAATGCTATCAGGAAACCAAAGCGAAAAAAATGGTGGATGCATTGAAACTGAATTTGTTTCACAGAAAAATACAAGACTTTATTTTTATCGCGATAACATATATGTTTTTATGTACTAATCGCATCTAAACTAAATTATCTAGACTTTGTCACGGTAGATTTATGATACAAGCCTTCAAAGCCGAGATATTCGATGAACAAGTAAAGGTATGCATTTCCGAGCGTTCCAATTTTCAGCAGTTCTTCAGTCAGAAAAAAATACAACACGACCGCTAAACTCAATGAATCATTCTGAAAATTTCACAGAATATTCTCAATTAAATTTCGAAGACATTGTGAGGTGGGTTTTTCTATATTCTGCACCGTTTCCAAGAAAATTTAATTTGAAACGGGAAAATAGCAAAAAACCTACTACTTTACGGTACTGTCCTCAGCCCTTAATTGATAAATTATGATAAAAAGTTTTATGACTAGTCTATTTACTCTTGTTTTACCATCTAAATCAAATCTGTATGTGAATTTAGATCTCAAATTTTTATCCGAGATTGTCAAGAGTATTGAAGAATCCAACCAAATCTTTTGCGATCGCTGCGCTGCCCAAGTGGCGAGCTTTGAACTAAGCGATGGTGATAATTTTCATATTTTGCTTGAAAATTCGAACGAAATGCAGTTTTTTTTTGTGGAAATTTGGTAAAAAAATCGATCATTAATGATTCAGTAACTTTCCGTGGTATGTTTGATTGATTTTTATGGGTGAGGTTGGGTACTGTTTTCATATCTGGGATATTCTTTGTTTTTTGGGTTGGATTTTGAGATTAATTGATAAATTATGATCAAAAGTTTTATGACTAGTCTATTTACTCATGTTTTATCATCTAAATCAAATCTGTATGTGAACTGAAATTTTCAAATTTCATCCGAGATTGTCAAGAGTATAGGACAATTTGAAATCATATGTTTGATGACAACACGTGAATAATCGTTTTTCTTACCCATATTTGTAAGGTTTTGCCATCTGCATTCGTTCAAACTCAAGTAAATTGGAAAATTCGTCCAAAATTTGTCTAAATACATGGGATATGTCAAAACAATCACCATAACACCATCTCGTGGTGATTGGATTCTTCAATTGAACGAAAGGAAGCCGAGGAGTCAATACTGCAACCGTACTTAGCTGAGCGCACAAAACGCAATCAATAAAAAATTAAAATTTAATTTACAATAATTAGTCGAAAATAAATAACAATTTATTGAATTAAAAAAATCCATTAAATCTACACACAATCGAACGAAATCCTGATTGTAGAAACAAAACTAATTTATTTTGAATCAAATAACAATTTATTTAGTTCTGTGCGCGTAGGAATAAAAAAAATAATTGCTTTGAAGTCAATATCAAATGTATTTGATCCAAAAGGAAATGAAAATAAGCGCTGAGTCAAAATAAAATATTTTTGAATTCAAAGTGTTATATATTAAAATAAATTTTTCTGTGTGTATATGTCAGTAAAAATTTACATTTACAATTATTAGCTAATAGAGAATTTTGGTGTGCAAATCGTGGTTACGATACACAGAAGTAAAATACACCCAAAAATCTGGAAATTAAAAAACAGTAAAAAACGTACACGTTTTAACACGAACACGATTAACGCCGAACTGAATTGACTCAGCGTCATTTAGCTAACTGACGTCTGCCTGTCACATGAAACCGCGTTTACAAAGCCAATAATTGCTGGTTCATAAGCTGTCCGACCTAGGCCCGTTTTCCCTACGTAAATAGGGATGAGCATATTTGGTGATGGTGATGCACTGTTGGTGCACTGACGAGTCGGAGATGAAACAAAATAAGTAGTTATGGACGTTTAGCACAAACCCATATGGTACCAAAACCCCAAGATAACGAAAGTACACTGAGAAAAATACTATAGTAGCCGTAACCTGTTTGTTATGGTCATTTCAACTATATGCTTAAATAGTAACAACGACCATGATATGAGATTGTTCACTATCTGTAGGCAAAACAACTTATAGTAAAAACGAACTGGTATATTGTCAACATCAACTAATGTTATAGTCAGTTGAAAACTACTATACTCGCATGGTCAAATTAACCCCCTCAAATAGTAACTGTTACCATAATATTCTTCTGAGTGTAATAGTCTGGAGAAACATAGTGGTGCATTTTAAGCCAAAATCGGTCATTATTTATTTATTTATTTATTTACAATCAACAGACACAATTTGGTCCTAATGATAATTCCTAATAATATTCAGAAAATTTGTACGTATTCTGCTTCGTGACACATTAAAATCATACCCAGATGAAACGCGGTTGAACGATCTCTGTAAACCAATAATAGAACCGTTTGCGCCATAGTTGGTACGTCGTATAGGAAGTCGAAGAAAAGCACTGTTGCGGAGAGCTCTGGGTCGCACATTAATATTAATTTCGTTGAGCAAAACGGGACAGTCGATCCTACCGTTGAATATATCTGCTATTATCAAAGCGCGTGATAATTCTCGTCGCACTTGGAATGTGTCGAGACCCATTAATAACCCGCGACTTTCATAACTAGGTAGTTGATGAGGATCGGTCCACGGCAATCGACGAAGAGCGAAGCGAACGAATCTACGCTGTATTCCCTCAATTCTATGAGCACCGTTCAGGTAGCATGGGTTCCAAACTGCCGAGCAATATTCGAGAGTTGAACGAACAAGCGAGCAGTAAAGCGATTTTAGACAGTGTATGTCTGTGAAGTGCTTAGTTATTCTCATTAAGAATCCTAAGCTACGGGAAGCTTTAGCTACAATGTAACTGATGTGATGCTTGAATGTAAGTTGCTCATCGAGATGGACGCCAAGATCCTTAACGCTAGTAGATCTTCCAATCGAGGATCCATCCAGAAAGTATTCGACATGCAATGGCATTTTTCTCCTCGTGAACGTAATGGCCGAGCATTTGTCTGGATTTACAATCATACGGTTAACTTTACACCAATCTGCGAAGATTAACAATTGCCGCTGGAGAAAGGCTACGTCTTCTAAGTTGCGGATGATGTGATAGATCTTGACATCATCAGCAAACGATAAGCGAGGACCTTCCAAGGCAAAATTGACATCATTGAAGTACAGTAAAAATATTAACGGTCCTAGATGACTACCCTGTGGTATTCCGGATGATGCGAGGAACTCTCCGGAAGTATGATCGTCAATTTTAACTGCTAAACGACGATTCCTAAGATACGACTGCAACCAACGAAGAATGTTCGAACTGAATCCAAGTCTGTCCAACTTAGCAACCGTGATGTCGTGGTTGATTATATCGAAAGCGGAGGAAAGATCTGTGTAGATAACGTCCGTTTGTAAACCGTTAGACATTGCATCAAACACATAAGACAAAAACGATAGTAAGTTTGTGGTTGTTGAGCGGTTAGGCATGAAACCGTGTTGAGTATCGACGATATATTGCTTGCAGTGATTGAAAATTGGTGTCAGTATAACCTTTTCGAACAGCTTTGGTATAGCGCTAAGGGAAGTGATACCGCGGTAGTTGTTTATATCCTTTTTATCGCCTTTCTTGTGGACTGGGAACATAAAGGAAGCTTTCCATAAATTGGGGAAAACTTCTGGAGCGAGAGACATTCGAAACAATTTGCAGAGGGGAGCGATTACTCCACGCGAGCACTTTTTAAGAATAACTGCCGGTATTCCATCAGGGCCTGGAGAATTTGAGGCTTTCATTCCTACAATTGCCGTCCGTATTGAGTTTTCGTCAATATTGATGCAGTTCAATGAGTTATTAGACAGGGGAACGTTAAGTGCTGCGGCAGGAATTTGCTGCTGAGTCAGGATTTCATTTGAAAAAACCCTAGAAAACTTTTCCGCAAACATCTGGCAGATTTCCTGTGTGCACGAACCAGTACGATCTCCAAAGCTCATTGACGAGGGCAACCCAAATTCTTTCCTTTGCTCATTCACATGTTTCCAGAAATACCTTGGATTTGATTTCAGTTTTCGTTGTACGTTGTTCAAGTAGTTGGCATGGCAGCGCTTAACGGTTTTCTTGTACAACTGATTTATCTGCACGTAGTGATTACGGAGGGAAAATCCTCCATGTTTAGAATACCTCTTTAGAGCGGCTCTTTTGGTCGTTTTCAGATGTCTCGCTTCCGCAGTCAGCCATGGTGGATGCCGGGTCTGCCGTCTCGATCGTTTCGGTACATAGTAGTCGATTGCGTAGCTCATAACATTAGAAAACGTCTGCACAGCAGCATTGACATCATCGTTGTCGAGAACTTCATCCCAGTCGATTTGCGTCAAGAAGTCGGTCATATTGGTGTAGTCGGTTCTACTAAAATTATAGCAGATGATGTCCGTTGGAATGCAGGCGTTCTGTAAGCGATTTGAATCGAGCACAATATGTAGTGGAGGATGATGACGAGCGGAATTGACCAGAGGGAACGGTGAAGCACTAATCTTTGGTGCAACATCTTCTCTACTTGAAAAGCAAAGATCCAACATCCGGTTATTTTCATTAACGACAGGATTCGACTGTCGAAGAAGGTTGAGGTTGTAGCCGTCGAGCATGGTTGTAATGCCAATGTGGAAAGTGGAGAGCGCCGGATCAGGAAAGAAGAAACCACCGGAACTTGTTTGCCATTTTATGCTGGAAAAGTTGAAGTCTCCCACAATCAAGATTTCATCTACGGGTAGTACATGAGTGGAAGTAATTTCTTGCAACGATTGTATATGTGCATCGATTAGCGGTAGATCGCGGCATCGGTCCGGAGGAAGATATATCACACAAAGGTAAAGGGAAAAATTGACCAGTTTCAAACGCACCCAAACCTGCTCGACGCATTTACCAGATGCGGTTTCGATCAGTTGCGCCTTCATACGACGATGCACTGCGATAAGCACCCCGCCTCCAATAGTTTTTGAGTTATTTAAGGGGCTGTGATCGGTACGGAAGACTTCGTAGTTGGATCCAAAACCTTGAACGGAGAGCGTACAATCACTGAGCCACGTCTCCGAAAGAGCGATGATGTCGAAGCAATCATCCGAACAAGCCAGCAAAAAGTCGGTGATGTGCATGTTCATGCCTCCAACGTTCTGGTAGTACAAGTGCAGCGGTTGACTAGATTGATCGTGCGATGGATAACTGCAAACGACGGGAAGTGAATCAACGCCTGAATCGTTTGAGATTGAATTGTACTTGCCGTCTGAGATGGTTTGGAAGACCCCTTCCGCGTTCCCATTCACAGGGCCGGGACGACTGATGACCGCTGGCTGCAATAGCTCGACTGTGGGGAACGTATCAGGGGCTTCCATGGTGCGAACATCTGTGCATCCCGGTATCCGATTCAGAGCGAGAGGAGGACATCTATAAGTGCGAGAGAGATCAGCACTTGGAAAGGACGGAATATGCAAATACTTGCCGAGATGAGACATTTGGAAGACTCTTTCACCACACCCACGCACAGGACCAGGACGACTGGAGAACGCTGGCTGCTGTGGCACGACTGTGGCGGTGGGTTCTAGAGCTTCCAAAATATCAACTTCAGTGCGTCCCGGTGTGGTTCCATTGTACTCTCATAACGTTTGCCGGGGCGGTGTTCTCATCAAACGGTGCGGGCTGGGTGTTACTTCGTCTACATTCATAACGGTGCTGCATCCATTTTCGTCGGGAATCGGTGGAGAAATATCGATTGGAGGATACCAGATGTTTTGCTTTTTGTTGTCTTCGAACTCGCGAAACAAAACACCTTGTGGCCAGGTGTCGGGATTAAGAGCCGCTTCCCGAAATTTGGGCAGTATCCCAACTTTGAAGGAGACAAAGTTCAAAGTATTTACGTCGACATCTTTTTTCACCAGCGGGATGACCGTGACATCTTCGCTGCACTGTAAACCATCTTTTGTTAGCTGCGAAACCATCTCCTTACTAACGCTGGGGTGAAAACGTGACAAGTAAATCCATACGAGGGAGCAGGGCGTTGGAACTGTGGCGATATTACAGTTATCCGATGGTTTCCGGCAACCTTCCAAGGTTTTACTTGGCTCAGAACTATCTTCCCGACGACGCTTCGCATTGGGACCAAATCCGTCGGGCTTCGGCGGCAGCGGCGACGAAACAGGCACTTTGCGCGAGAGACGAGATATTTGCTGGCTATTCTTTTTAATTTCGGCCTTCAGCTCAGCAAAAATCGATTCTGTTCTCTCTGCGATAAATGCAAATGCGCTTCCAAACGAAGAAACCGAGTCGCGGAAACGAGCAAGTTTGATCAGTTTACAACACTCATCGCATATCCAAAACAGGTTGGGATTTTCTTTTTTTTTTTTTTTTTTTCAATAGTATAATATATATTTTCAGGCACACTGCTTAAGCTCTAAGATGCCAAGGGTATTTCCTAATCTTAATTAACGACTAACTTAAAACTAGAATAGTATCATTAGATTATGTCGTCTAGAATTTTTGAAAAAAGCTTTTAGCTGGTATTCGGCAGGTGTCGGTGAATTGAATATTGCATGAATTCCAAATGGTGCTATATATGGCCGCTTCCTTTCGGTTCGTGTGGGTCCGCGGGAAACACCCCCAGGCTACGAAGGCCCGGCGGGTGGCCCGCATACTGGTCATCGTCTGGAGCGTAGGACCGTAGGCGGTGATGGTGATGTTACGAAGAGATGAGAAAATAAAAAAAGTAAATATTGTGAAAACCGAGGTAAATAGGGGGTATGGAAACAAAATGTCTGAAAACTACAGAGATCTAATTAGTTGCCATCGAGATGGTGAAGAGACATGGAAGGGGGGAACGAAAAGTTAGTGACAAAAAAAGATCTTGTTAGTTCCAATGAAGATGGTGGACAGGGACGGTGATCGAGAGAATCGAGCGGATGTTAGTGTCGAACCTGTAGGTGGAGATTATACTTTCTGAGCGAGGTATAACAGATTACACTTGGATATTAATGTGTTTGAGGTACTGGTATATAAGAAGCATATAAGAGATATCCCGACTAGCCAACACATCTCGGACCGGAACTTCAGGTGGTCTACCTCGGGCCCTTAGGGAGTCCTTTAATAAAGACCTGGCGTCACGATACTCCGTACACGTCCATACGACATGCTCGATGTCCTGATAACCGTCACCACAAGCGCAGAGACCGCTCTCCACGATTCCAATACGCCGGAGGTGCGCGTTGAAGGTGTAATGGTTTGACATGAGCCGAGACATCACACGAATGAAGTCACGACTCACGTTCATCCCCCTGAACCAAGGTTTCGTCGATACCCTAGGGATAATGGAATGCAGCCATCGTCCCAGTTCGCCATTGCTCCATGAAGTTTGCCAACTTTCGAGAGTTTTCTGACGAGAGATACTGAAAAATTCATTGAAGCAGATTGGTCTTTCATAAATATCACCTTCTAATGCGCCCACCTTAGCCAATGAGTCTGCCTTTTCATTGCCCGGAATGGAACAATGCGAAGGGACCCAGACTAACGATATTAAATAAGACCGTTCAGATAAAGTTCTCAAATGTTCCCGTATTTTCCCCAGGAAATATGGGGGATACTTTCCTGACTTCATTGCCCGGAGAGCTTCTATTGAGCTTAGACTGTCCGTGACAATGAAGTAATGGTCTTTGGGCAAGGTTTCAATGATCTCGAGGGTGTACTGAATAGCAGCTAATTCTGCGACGTAGACTGAAGCCGGATCACTGAGTTTGTACGAAGCGGTGATGTTCTGATTGAAGATTCCGAAGCCTGTGGACCTGTTGATGTTTGATCCGTCAGTGTAAAACATCTTTTCACAGTTGACTGTTCTAAATTTATTATAAAAAATATTTGGGGCCACTTGAGGGCGCACGTGGTCCGGAATTCCACGAATTTCTTCTCTCATGGATGTGTCGAAAAACACAGTAGAATTAGTAGTATCCAAGAAATGAGCACGGTTGGAAACAAACGAAGAAGGATTAATATTCTGAGCCATGTAATCAAAATACAAGGACATAAAACGGGTCTGAGAATTGAGCTCGACAAGCCTTTCGAAGTTTTCAATCACCATCGGATTTAAGATATCGCATCGGATTAGCAATCGATATGAGAGATCCCAGAATCGGTTTTTCAACGGTAAGACGCCCGCGAGCACTTCGAGACTCATCGTATGAGTCGACTGCATGCAACCTAAGGCAATACGCAAACAACGATACTGAATTCTTTCCAGTTTAATGAAATGGGTGTTCGCGGCAGATCGGAAGCAGAAGCATCCATATTCCATTACGGACAATATCGTTGTTTGGTACAGCCTGATCAGGTCTCCTGGGTTTGCACCCCACCAAGTTCCGGTTATTGTGCGAAGAAAATTGATTCTCTGCTGGCATTTTTGTTTCAGATATCTAATGTGACATCCCCAGGTGCCTTTGGAGTCGAACCAGACCCCGAGATATTTAAATGTTTAAATGGTTCCACCCCCTAGTTGAAGCTGTAGTTGTGCTGGTTCTCGCTTTCTTGAAAATACGACCAGCTCAGTTTTCTCCGTAGAGAACTCGATACCCATTTGAAGAGCCCATGTCGACAAGTTGTCGAGGGTATCTTGTAATGGTCCTTGGAGATCGGCAGCTTTGGGTCCTATAATGGACACAACGCTGTCGTCGGCAAGTTGTCTTAGCGTGCAAGATGTGTTGATACATTCATCAATGTTGTTTACGTAAAAGTTGTATAAAAGGGGGCTTAAGCATGAGCCCTGAGGAAGACCCATGTAACTGAATCGTATTGTCGACAAATCACCATGTGCAAAATACATGTGTTTCTCGGACAATAGATTATGTAAAAAGGTATTCAAAACCGGCGAAAGACCATGCTGGTGCAGCTTCTTAGATAGGATATTTATAGAAACTGAATCAAAAGCCCCCTTGATATCTAGAAATACTGATGCCATTTGTTCTTTACGAGCAAATGCCATTTGAATTTCGGTTGAGAGCAACGCAAGACAATCGTTCGTTCCTTTACCCCTGCGGAAGCCGAATTGTGTATCTGAAAGTAAACCATTAGTCTCGACCCAATTGTCTAGACGGAAGAGAATCATTTTTTCGAACAACTTCCGGATACAGGAAAGCATAGCAATCGGCCGATACGAATTGTGATCGGAGGCTGGTTTCCCAGGTTTTTGAATGGCGATAACTCTCACTTGTCTCCAGTCGTGTGGAACAATATTACCCTCGAGGAACTTGTTAAACAAATTCAGCAAGCGCCTTTTGGCAGAGTCAGGAAGCTTTTTCAACAAGTTGAATTTAATTCTGTCTAACCCCGGGGCCTTATTGTTACACGACAAGAGCGCAAGTGAGAACTCTACCATCGAAAACGGTGTTTCGTTTGTATTCGAAGTCGCGGCGCGGGATATCTTCTGTTCCGGAACAGAATCAGGACATACTTTTTTAGCGAAATCGAATATCCAGCGGTTAGAATATTCCTCGCTTTCGTTCGTTGTGTTTTGGTTGCGCATTCGTCGGGCTGTGTTCCAAAGAGTGCTCATCGATGTTTCTTTTGTTAATCCGTCAACAAACCGTCGCCAGTAACCTAGTTTCTTTGCTTTAACTAAGTTCTTCATTTGCTTATCTAGCGCTGCGTAATTTCTATAATTATCAGGTGTTCCATATTTTCTGAACTTTTTGAATGCTAAAGATCTTTCCGCGTTCAGTGATGAGCACTCTTTGTCCCACCACGGGTTGGGAGGACGAATGTTAGTATTCGCGCCGGGTATACGTTTCGTCTGAGCTTGAATCGCAGTGTCGAGAATCAAGCCAGCCATAAACGTATACTCTTCCTCCGGAGGAAGTTCTTGTGTTGTTTCTAGTTTCTCAGATATCGATATTGCGTAGCATTTCCAATCAATATTTCGTGTGAGGTCATACAAAACATTGATTGTTTCCGATGGTCTTAATCCGCTGGCGATTGAAATTACGATAGGCAGATGATCGCTACCGTGGGGATCAGGGATTACCTTCCACGTGCAATCCAACCGTAGCGATGTCGAGCAGAGGGATAAGTCCAGCGCACTTGGTCTTGCTGGTGGTGCGGGAATTCGTGTCATTTCTCCCGTATTCAAGATTGTCATATTGAAGTTGTCGCAAATATCATGGATCATAGCTGATCTGTTATCATCATGCAGACAACCCCATCCCGCACCGTGAGAGTTAAAGTCTCCTAAAACTAACGTCGGTGCGGGAAGAAGTTGCATGATACTGCTGAGCCAGTGGTATCCAACTGAGGCTCTAGGGGGAATATAGATGGAAGCAATACAAAGGTCCTTGCCTTTAATTGTGACATGACATGCGACAACTTCAATACCTGATATCGAGGGGAGGTTAATTCGAAAGAAGGAATAGCACTTTTTGATCCCCAAAAGTACTCCTCCGTAGGGATTATCTCGATCCAGGCGAATAATGTTAAAATCGTGGAAGTTTAGTGATACATCAGAAGTTAACCAAGTTTCGCACAATGCAAATGCGTCACATTTCAGATTATTTACTAAGTATTTAAAAGGATCTATTTTCGGGATGATACTTCTACAGTTCCACTGTAAAACAGTGATCGAATCCTTGACCTCGTTCGAAAAATTAGCCATCGAAGGAAACGATTGCTGAGAGGAGGGGCCATTTTGCAGTCAGCTGCATCAAAAACATTTTAACTTTTGGCAGGAAAGTCATCAAAATACCTTTTAGGGGGTCAGAAATGTTGAAGACGGAAAATATAAAGTCCACAATGTCACTGAATTTTACAAGTCCAGCACTTGATGTGTTTTCTGGTTCCTTGGGGACTTTCGGGGTTTTGGGTGTCCCCGGAAGTGTTGGATATTCTTTCTCCGATTTCAAGTCTCCGGAACTAGGAGCTTTTGGCTTCTTCTTTTCGTTTTTTTTACCAACACTTCCTTCTGCTGTTACTTTTGGAGGGCCTTCAAGAGATATCTTCGAACCCTTTCTAGGGAGTTTAGGAGATGATATATTTTTCCTCTTCCTAAAACTACGAGGGACAGTTGAAGATGTACCTTCTTGAGGATCGTCAGAGTCGCAATCGTCCGCAGACAAACAGGTGTAGGGGTTCTGTTCAGGTGGTGTGGCGATTTTCAGCATTTCTGCGAACGAGCGGTTTGATCGTTGCTTGAGAGATCGTTTCAAATGATCTCCACGCAATTTATACGCAGAACATGCTGTGAGGTCATGCGGGGCCGCCCCACAGTAAAGACACTTTTCAATGTCTCTGTCGCAAACGCCATCCGCATGACTCTCTCCACACTTCGAGCAGCGGGGCCGATTTCCACAATGGGAAGCTGTGTGTCCTAGTTGTTGACAACTAGTGCAATTCATTACCCGTGGTACGAAAAGTCGTACAGGTAGACGAACCCTGGCCAGGAGAACGAATTTCGGCAAAGCCGAGCCGGAGAAGGTCACCCGATACGAGTCCGAGTGGGGATAAGACTTTGTCCCATCCGCGGCGATCGATACTGAATGCAAACGTTTGCAGTCCAGTATCTTGACATTCTTAAGCAAGGGATCTTTAAAACATCCGACCCCATGTTTGAGAATGTCCTCGCATGTCAGACTTGGATCCGTGATCACTCCGTCTATCTCGACTTCGCGAGCTGGTATATAAACGCGGTAGTCCCGCGTAAAGTGATCGTTTCGAGCGATCTCATTAGCATGTTTCAGACTGGTCAACGAGACCCTGAGCTTATCGGGACGAATTTTTGAAATAAATTTCAATGTTGTATATTTCGACTCCAAGTCTTTAGATATTTTCAAAATATTAAGCGGTTTATTCTTCTCTTTGGTCCGAAAATAAACCACATAAAGGCCGGCCGAGGGTGAAGGCTCTTCGGGATACTGTTTAACCCGGTGAGTCTTACTATTTGGGGCAGATTTAAAATCTGTTTCCATTTTATCTTCGGGGGGCAGGGGAGAATTTAATGGACTTGCCATAGCGCGGTTGAGGTTCCGCGCAAATTATAGGGGGAGTCAAAATATAAGACGATAAAGGGACACGAAGGGAAAAAATATTATACTTAGCTAATGATCCGTAGCAACTCGGCCGCTGAGGCCAAGCGTTAGTTACAACGACCTCCGAGAATAAATATGCACACAGCACCGGTTCACGGCACCACACTAAACGTCGGTTCACTGTTCTTATTGTTTTAACACAATAGCACCCGGCACTGTCTAACGGTATTTATTGTTTATACTGTATTGATCTACTGCACAAGCTCACGAACAAAAGATCTGATATTAAATGACCTTGAAACGGATTAGAATGGATTAACGCACAGCTGCTCTAATGCAAACTACCATCCGATCGATACGACGGTCACGAAAGGAATGGGGTTGGGATTTTCGTCCAAAACTTTCAGAAACGGCTTGTTGAGTTTTGCGCATTTCATATGTACCAAATGATGGCAAAAACCTGAACACTCAACGAAATCTTCCTCCGATTTTACAGTTTTGGCACAACGATCACAAGCATTAGCCATAGTGAACAAATCTCAGCCAACAGTGAAATTCAGATGGCGCTTCGGTCGGGTGAGAAAGAGCGTGAAACTGAGTATCTTGATAAAACGATATCTTCGATAGGCGTCACTTCGCGATACGATAGCAAAAGAGCGGCAACGAAACTGACCGAAAAACACCACAAATTATCTTCACTTCACCACGACACAAAAAACTGTCCAATTCTTATCGAGACTACGAGTAACGCAGGAAATAAATTAATATAATTATTAACTCTAAACATAAAAACAAAACGATTTTTTTTTGTATAAAACATGTATAGTTATATTCTCTTTAGTAAATGCTCTGTTGTTTGTGTGTGGCTCTTCGTACAATACGCTCTCAAAGCAAGATTTGGTTGTTGACATTTGTGTCTTTTTTACTGTCTCCTAGGACTGTGATATTGCAACTATCTATCTAGCTGTCTGTTCGGCCTAGAGTACGATTCTGTCTACTTTCCGACTACCAGATAACCTACGCTAACCATAACTATAATCAAACATTGTGGTGATAAACGTTCACAGAAGGAAAAAAAAGAAATCTTTACAACTACTCTCTGACTAAGTTCGCACTCTTGTTCGGTTCAATTCGAATGTTACTAAACACTAGAATTTAATTAGAGTTGTCGGAAATTGATACACTAGTTAAACAAACTTACTCAACAAAAATAAAGAGGGAACGCAATTGAAACTTAAACTTACTATTTTGCTCATTTTTTTTCATTAGATTTAACACCTATAATATTCGTTCCGTGTGAATTTATTCTTCCTTTCTTCAATGATACTCGCTCCGCAAGTTTCCTGCGCAAAATGTTCTGTTGGCATGCTGTTTTAATTTAAAACAATCACTCTCTATCAGACGTTTAACCGTATGAATTCACAGTTTAATCACAATCGCGCTCCTGGTTACTGATAGAAAGGCCGCTTTATCGGGAGGAAGATTGGCTTATTCTTATTAACTAGTGTAACGTGATTTACGTTCTGCATCGTTTCGTGTAAAATGCTCGAGAGATATTCAAACAAGTTACTACTCTGTTAAATGCGGTTCCGTTGGTCGGCGAAGGTACCCGAAAGGATAGCGGGGAAAAGTTTTCAACTTGCTAGGTTTTGCTTTCCGTGGAAATCCTTTCCGGTAGCTTCACTGGTTCAAATGACTTAAACACATAAATAGTCTTTAAAGTTACAATCGATCGGAGTTTAGTGCCAGGCCGCATTACATCATTCCGCCCATACCGCCCATACCACCCATTCCACCCATACCACCCATACCAGGCATGGCACCGGCACCTTCCGCTTTGGGTTCTTCCGTCACAACACATTCGGCAGTGGAAAGTAGCGAGGCCACTCCGGAGGCATCAGTAAGAGCTGTTCGTACGACTTTCGTCGGATCGATGATGCCCCGTTCGATCATGTTGACATACTCGCTGTTCAGTGCATCGTACCCGAAGTCACCCTGCAGATCCAACACCTTGGCAACGACCACCGCTCCATCCATTCCAGCGTTCTTGGCAATCTGTGTGCACGGTTGACGTAAAGCCCGTCGCACAATATCGATTCCGGCCTTCTGGTCATCGTTGGCAGCCGTCAAACCTTCGAGACTAGCGATGCAACGCAACAGAGCAGTACCACCTCCGGGAACGATACCTTCCTCGACGGCAGCCCGGGTAGCGCACAGAGCATCGTTTACCCGATCCTTTTTCTCGTTGACTTCGACTTCGCTTGATCCGCCAACTTTCAGCAACGCAACACCGGAAGACAGCCGTGCCAAACGTTCCTGCAGCTTTTCCTTCTCGTACTCGGACGTTGTCTCGGAGATTTGATCGCGGATTTGTTCGACGCGAGCTGCAACGTGATCGGCACTGCCTTTGCCTTTCAGCAACAAACAATCATCTTTGGTGATGGTAATTTCGCCGACCTAAAACGAAAGTTGCGATTAGTGCTAAATGTTTACTAAAACCCAAGCCTGATTCGTGCCAGTACCTGTCCCAGATCCGAAAGTTGTACGTCTTCCAACTTGACCAGATTGGCGTCATCACCGAAAACGATTCCACCTGTGCTGATGGCCATATCGGACAGAGTGCTCTTGCGGTTGTCTCCGAAACCGGGTGCTTTTACGGCTGCAACCTGCAGTCCAATTTTCAGTCGGTTCACAACCAACGTACTGAGCGCTTCCCCATCGATATCCTCGGCAATAATTACCAACGGTTTGCGCTGTCCGTTAGCCAATTCCAGGGCCGGAATAATCGACTGAACGGTAGAGATTTTTTTCTCCGAAAACAAAACAAGCGCATCCTGGAATTCGACTTTAGCTCCCTTGCTCGAATTGATAAAATATGGCGAAATGTAACCGCGGTCAAACTTCATTCCCTCGATGATTTCCAGCTCATCGTTTAGCGTCTTGCCGTCCTTCACGGTAATGACGCCATCCTTTCCGACACGCTTCATCGCTTCACTAATCAAATCTCCAATGGCTCGATCACCGTTAGCCGAAATGGTGGCTACCTGTGCTATCTCTTCCGGCGTCGTCACCGTGCGGGACATCGCCTTCAGCTGATCCTTAACGGCATCGACGGCCACCATCACACCGCGACGGATCTCCACTGGATTGGCACCTTTCGAGATCTTTTCGAAACCCTCCTTGGCAATGGCTCTGGCCAAAACCGTAGCCGTGGTCGTACCGTCGCCAGCTTCCTCGTTGGTGTTGTTGGCCACATCTTGAACTAAGCGAGCACCAATGTTCTGGAATTTACACTTCAATTCGATACCCTTGGCAACGGTGACACCGTCCTTGGTGATTTTCGGAGAACCCCAACTTTGCTCTAGAATTACATTGCGACCCTAGGGAAAGCGAAGCTTTAATGCCGATGACAAAAAAACAGCGACTAGAATCGAATTACCTTTGGACCCAGCGTCACAGCAACTGCATCGGCCAGTACATCAACACCCTGAAGCATCAAAGCCCGTACTTCCGGCCCAAAGCGAACATCTTTGGCATAACCTCGATAACCGGCTGCGACCTGGCGAGCGGCGGCACAACGTAGCACTGTCGGTAGGCGGAACATTCTGCGAATATTTTAGGCAAATTCGGATGAAAAATCAAGCAAAATTCAATGCAAATAAATCTCTTAAATTAGCTTTAATTCTTAAAAGTTGGATTGAATTGTTTGGCAGCTAAGTATTAGCTCTTAGGGCGGAGATCTCTTCACTACTCAGAGGTTTCAAATCGAAGCCCCTCAAGGGAGTGTCATGTTCCAGATCACGTTGTTTGCTGACCAGAACTTTTTGTTCGGCTCGTATCCGATTAATCTCTTTTTCAATTTGTTCTGCATCTTTCGCTAGAAGCTCCAGCGCTTTCGGCCGCTTCATCTTCATCAGCATGGATCCCACTGTGATCCAAACTTTGGCATCATCTTTGGGAAAGTTGGTTCTTATGACACGACTAGCCTCCCGGGTTTCCTGGCGACGCTTATCGAGTGCAATCAACTCTTGTTTGCGCATCAGTATTTGGTCACCGATCCGTTCCGATTCTTGTAGGATTTCAATCATTTTCTGCTTATCAGAGACGGACATTTTTCCCTGCAGTCGTCTACCGTAGTCAAAACCGAGAAAGACAGACGGTAGTTTTAGATTAGTCTTCACTCTTTAATGCTCCGAAACATAATATCCGAAATTGCATCATATGCCCGGGTGATTACACGATGCGTTACGTAACAACCGCAAGGCGGATGCCGTCAGTAAAGTATGTTCATAACGAGCAATAATATAAGTCCTTGCCCAGAGCAGCAAAAGATTGTATAGCACTTTTTCTATTTTCTGCAATTTCTTATCACCGATTGGTTCAATGCATTTCGATTAAACTATTAACTTATCGAACTAGTCCAGGGACAAGTGAAATTTCTGGAACATAACCTAGATTTTTCTTGCTCGTCACATACGGTTTTCCAATCTCAATCCAACTTTGTAGTGCACCACTCACCTGCTTTTTCGTCAAGAATATATTGTATGCCGGTTGATTCAACTATTCACTACTTTACAACAGTTCGCTTATTTTTCTTTAAATGATTGAACAAAAGCAGCGTGACACGTTTTTTCACTTCTTGAAGGAGACTCCTGCTTGAAGCTGCAAACTCTTCGCCACGAGAATGATGAATGAAGAAGCAAAGCAACCGTCGTGTCGTCGACGAGTAGTTTGCTTTGTTGACATTCGCCGGTGAACTTTCTGGAAAACGAAGCGGTGCTGTGTCTGCGGTGTTGGCCTGTTACGCCAATTTCACGACACCGCTGTGAGAACGTTTTTACGCCTAGTTTTAGGCTGTGATCCTTTCGCAAATGTTTTTAACTTTTGGTTAAATTTTTACGTTTCGTTTGTTTCCGATCCAGTAGTTAAAATAGGATTATTTTGGAATTTGACAGATGGATAGTTAAGCGGATTCATTTTGTTGTTCTACTGAAACGAGAAGAAAGTAGAAAAGCAACAGAAGTATCTTCGAAAATTGTCTTAAGCGAACAGAGAGTGAATTAGGATGAAGCCAAACAAAAAGCAACACACAACGCGAAGCTATGCGAAATTTGACAGATTGCATCGAGTCGCGCGACAGATCTAGTTCCAGCAAAAAAATGTCATGAATGTTATGTAGTTTTCGCTCGAGAAACCTGAAACTGACCCAGGGTAGTTTCATCAAACAAACACTTTTCACGGAACTGTGTTGGATTCGCACTTAGTAACGGAGGTTTGAGCGAACCTGATATAAAAACCGGCATCGAAACTGACTCGATTTTCAGTTGAACAACGGTTAAACTAGGTTCGAAACTAGCTTCAAACGAACGGTTTTACAGCAGTTAGGATAGAAACTGAGCTAGGTTTAGCATTAGGCGAAAACGGCATTGGAGAAAACTCGATGCGTTACGAAAGAAATATCTATTTCAAATTTTGCTTTTTATTCAATTTGTTCTTTTCTTTATCAAGTAATTCTTCGTAAAGTAGGGTATGGTACCTGTAAATGGTATCTGTGGATTGATATAGACTTTCGAAGTCTTTGTTTGAATCTTTTGGTCATAGAATCAAATTAAACAATACTACATTTTCAGGTGAAAAATATGTAAACTTTTAAAATCTTTTTTTTCAATTTGTACCTACATGTTAGTGTTATTACAAAATCATGATAACGATGCTGTCTCATAGGTTGCTATTTAGTTTTATTCTGATCTGACTTTCGGTTCCAGATCTATAGGGTAAAATGTGTTTAATCATTTAGTGCGACGATGCAAAATAAATAAAAATTCTTATTCACTTCACATAACTCTTTACAAATTGAAAAGGTTTTGTTAGTTCATACCCAAAGAAAGTTTCTTATATTATTCAAGATTAAAAAAAAAATGTTGATAGAATCTTCTAGTGATATTTTTGGAAATCTAATATGAGAAAGGCATCATTACACCACTAGGTGGATTTAAATGGTTTTATATTCAGTTTTCGGTCTGGCCATCAGAGCCATCTTCGATTTTTCCTTAATCTCATCTCGGGAGCTGAAACGCGTTTCACGGAGCGGTTTCTTGAGTTGAAGGAATAGGTAAAAATCGCAGGGAGCCAAATCAGGTGAATTCTTGTTGCTGAATGGTATTTGTTTCGTTTTTACTCAAACGTTCACGGTTTCCGCTTCCACGAGACTCACTCAATTTTCATGTTCCTACACGTCCGAAAAGGGAACGGTGTCGTTCAAGCTTGAAGCGTAGTGGGTAATTAAGTGTACTGATCCTAATTTTTTGGGTTGGAAACTCTGTAGTTTTAACTCTTCTAACCTTGAAAGATACGGTTACATTCCACAAATTCATCAACAGCACCAACTCGATCGTCAGCGGACTGTAAACACTACTTGACTACTGCTTAGGTGACGACACGACCTGCCACTCGTCTATCAAAACTGTATCGTAAATTTAACTACCCCTCAGTAACTGGAAATGTCAAATCGAAAACGCTAGTGAATTTTTTTAAACTGGCAGCACAAGTTGATATATTTATTGATTTTGAATAACAGTCACCATAACCTTGGTTACTGCAAAATAAAATAAATTTCAGATCGGTTATTATATTACGGAACATTTTAATGGATTTACCTGACTCGAGCGGAATGTAAAAATTGAGGAGTATGAGTTATGTCTTTTATAAAGCCAAGTTCAAAATTCAGGCCTTGACTTGAAACCGTTGTGTGAGAAAGAAGACATGGAAATGACCGACAACGAGCTGAGCGAGGCTAGTGCTCTGCGGTTTCTGCATAACGTACGGTAAAATGATTTCTTTGTGGAATTCCACTAGTAATCCTCGAATAGTGGCCAACAAGGTGAAATACTGTTTCCACTGCTGCGCAATCAACCAACAATTTTGACACCGGCATATTACACCGAATCCTATTGCCCAGAAAAGCTAGCAGTTGAAGTGTACGGATGAATCGCTGGAAGCAGATCATTGTCCTCGTTCGTTGGTTTCATCCATAGTTTCGATTAAATTCCGAAAATCGAGTTCATTTAAATGCATTTCTGCTTAATTTGGACAAAGTTTAACAATAATAGAACTATCCCACTGCTTTCAAAACATGTTTATTTGTTTTGGGGTTCCTTGGTAACTTGTCCATAGCAACTTAAACAGTGTTGCTCGAGAAGATTATTTTTATCATTTACAAGGAGTCGCTAGATTTGTGGTAACTGACGGTGAATCGTTAGCGAACAGTTTTATTGCTGATTTTTCTTCGGAGTGTCTGGTCGTGTCGTCGGCTTAGGTGAACTGCTTTTTCAGAATGTAAATATATTGAAACTTCTGATAAGAAATTTATTAACATTCATAAAGCAATTTGTGTTCATTATTTCCAGCTAAAAAAAGTACGGTCGTGTAATGTCAGGGACATAACTGGATGTCGTGAATACGAATAAAACTGACACGATTTCTTTACACTTTCGAATTCGAATTGATAGTTTATCGATTGTGTGAATTACGAAAATTTCCCCCTTTTCATAACTAAAATTTTCATCGATTTTTGACGTCGAATATCTCATTTCGGATTTGCATATTTCATTGAAAGAAACTATCAAGATGCTATACAGGATTCATTTCTGCCTTTTAGAAGGCTCGAACGACTTTCGCACAGCGAAGCAAATCGAATTATTTTGCATTTTCACTAAACTGATGATTTCTACCTTGGATTTGCAAAGAAGTAATCTTAATAGTTCTTTAGATAACATTTAGAGCCATCAGAACGGCTGAATTTATATAATGTTGTCCACTTTTCGTTTTTTGTTTTCTTTCTCTCCAATGCAAACCACCATGCTTGAATTGAAACTAGCTTTGCGTACAAACCGACACATCCGCTTGCTGTGCCAGATGATGCGAAACTGGTTTAATGCGTCTTCTCGCCTTGACGACCGGAAGGCAAATGAGAACTACGACCTGAGCGTTTGAGGTTTTTAACCACGCAAATGCCGCTGTTTGAATGCATCTTCTCGCCCGACGTCTGCTTTCATCCAACGCACAAGAAGAAATGATCGATTTTCGACCACGGTTCCTCTTTTATAACGTTCAGTTGAAGATATGTGCCTGACTACCTCAAAATCGTCGTCCTTGCGCGAAAAACCCAATCAAAAGTAAAGAGTTTTCCGCGTTGTTTTGAAATTTTCATAAAACTTAATTTTTGAGTTGTTTGTGATTATCTCACACTGTTCAAAACATTATCCTAAATTCCTGATCATATTTTTGATGAAATAGTGAAAAAATTGTGTTGCTGCAGTTAATACAAGTCGAGATATTCACGATTAAGTTCTGCCCATTCTTCCATGCGGCTAATTTTGAAAAGGCGCCCCATAGTAAAGTAAGTCGTATTCACGACAAAATTATTTACACAGTCCGTTTCCCGCAGTACACACATACCCCAACTAACCAAAAGTTCGGATAAAAGGGACTGATTTGACTTAAGCAGCTCTCAAAGTTAATCAATAGCATTCTAAGCAGCCCATTTTTAAGTAATTATCCACACTTGAAAGTTCTCGCGACGCAACGGAACGAACTTCTAAGCTGCTTCTAGAATACATTGTTCAGCTTTTATGCAGCGAAAAAGTTCACGCGGAACTTGTTCTGTACTTTCAAGTTGCTAAAAGTACCACGTGCACTCTTAAGCAGCGAGAAAGTTCACGCGGAACTTGTTCTGTACTTCGAACTGTCAAAAATTGCCACGTGTTTTCTTAAGCAGCTAGAAAGTTCACGCGGAACTTGATCTGTACTTTCAAATTCTCAAAAGTTCCGCGTGTACTTTTAAGCAGCAAGAAAGTGGACTTTTTAAGTAATTGTGGAACTTCTGGTTGCTTGGGACCTCTCTGAATTTACAGAATTCTGATTGATACAGATATTTGAGGATTTTACTTTTTATCAAATGTTAAAATAATATTTTTGAAATTTACATCTTTAGAGAAATTGAAAGTCAAATTTCAATTTAGCTCGCTACTGAAACAATTTTGTTGCATAAACTTTTTGAAATCTGCTTAAAAATTTAATGATGCATCCCTATTGTGAACATAATCAGACAGAGAAAAATATTGTAATAAGAAATGCAATTTTCATTGGCTGCTAGAAAAGATTGCGATGCGATAAGATAACGACAAAATGCCGCAAAGATAGCGAAACTGTCATTCGCATCGATTCAGCCCCTTCGAGACCACAAGCCAGAAAAAATATTTTTCAAATTGACCGTTATAATGACAAATTTCTATTAGTAGAATAATTATTAAGTAATCTTCAATCATAATGAATTCATTTTAATAATGCGTATGTGATCTGCCATCGGCTACAACTTGCATGGATTTCAAAAGCGTGTGCTATTTATTTGATATAATGGTTATTTTGTGCTTTGTATGTTTCCGTTTCATTCATATTTCGTATTAATCGATTTGATTTGTTGATGCTTTCAATGAACAATGAAATAACACTTGTCGCTAAGGAACTTTAGCAGTTGAAACTGCATTTAACCTCAATCCACCAGCCGATTAATTTTCCGTTTTGGCTCTAATGCTAGTTTATTTCAAAACAACAAACAGTGAAGGGGTTAAAACCACTGTCCAATATTCTGGCAGAGATGCCAGGCTAAATTTTGGGCGTCTGCGTACTCTAGAATATGCTCCTATTCGAACTCAATATTTAAAAGTATGACGAGAAAAACCAAACTAAAACCCTACAGTATTAGCGAAAGTAATTAAATTGAACGATTGTTTATAAAAACTTCGACAATCTGCAAAAAAGTCTGCTTAATTGCAAAGTCTGCTAAAAACGAAATTGTGAATTTTCATACCAATCTGCATCTGTGGTTCTGACGCTCATTATTTCGCTATTCTGCGACGATTCTGTCGCATTCTATGCCCAGCTGAAAACCACTATAACTATATTTTGGTTCCACGCAACGATTTATTTTATTGAAATAGTGACAAAAGAAAATCTGATTAGAAATTGCAAATATTGTTACTTGAAGCTACAAAACAAGATATTCGACTTTGCTCAGTGGATTAGTTTGTTTCAATAAATATTTTGTTAAAAATAACAAATATTTTACTTGCGTGTTCCTGTCAATTTCTTGACAAACAATTTCATGGTAAATTTACCTTTCAAAATAAGTTTAAAATGAACTAACTTTAGATAAAGGTAATATTATTAGTGCTTTGAATTTATTAACTTGGCAGTTGAAATGAGTGATAAGATTTTAACCTGAAATAATTAGTATTTCAACATACGATTTTGTTTGCTCAAATCATACATTTTTGTTTGTCATTATTATTAAAAAGAGATTTCTTTCAAACTAATTTTCAAGGTCATTTTTTGAACTAATTTCATTCCCGTTATTTATCTATTTTCAAATGGTTAATTGCTTTCAATAGCAGTTGCACATGCCTCAAACAAGCTCCTGGTGTATTAATTTTTATTGTAGCAAATGATTCGGTACTCCAGTCTGGTCACTGTAGAATTGCAGCATCAGACATTTTCTATAAAAAACGTATTATGTAATGTAATCCAAGTTTAATAATATTTTGAATTATCCATACATACACATGAACCGTTAAAAGTTCCCAAGGAAACGAAAGAAGCACATAAATTTTCCTTCTTAAACACGTGCAAAGTTTTTTGATTATCTACGGAAGAGAAAAATTCTCTGGTTTATAAGAAACAAAACTGATACGGTTAATTCAAATAATAAATTTAGTTGTATCATTACACAAATAAGATCATAGATTAAATGAACCAAAACATGATTGAATCAACAAATACGTTGCCAATAGCATCAACTCAATTTTGTTGACAACAAATCAATGGCTAATTTATTTCAACAATAAAATCTGCCTAAACAAACCATTTTTTCGTTAGCCAGGATGAGAATTTTGCTACAAATCAAATTGATATAATTGTTGATGTAAAAGGTAGAAATTGGTTCAAAACAATCATATTCTAGCTTGAAAAACACAGAAATCAGATTTAAAAATCTGTTTTGTTATTTTAAACTGTTTTGTTAATTTAAACAAGCTCAATTTCTCTGCGTGATGTACGATTCAGATGGTCCACCTTCTTTCGTCACCGTCACCGGAACGTCAGCTTCCGTCAAAATTAGTTCAATGCTTTCTTTACCGGAACGTTCACACGTCACAGTAGCACCTGTAACTTGTTCATAAAAAATAAAATAAAACAGATGTTGCATAATGGTCGCATGTCGTACATGACGAAACAAGTCGTATTATGATGGTGACAATGAAGTCAAAATAATGTTACGAATTCACATCTCATCATATTAAGTTACAATAAGTTCCGACGTAACTTTTCGGTAATCTAACTCATGCAATGTGTTCGCATTGACTCTTTTTGGTCGCCAACTGGTCACCGTAACAAAATGTGACAATGAAAAAGTGACACACTACAAGACAAAGTTAAGTAATGATCTCATATCGATTACCGTATTCGTTGTGATGCAACAAAGAAATACGAATACAGTGTCGGCTGAATGCTTCCGTACATTTTTCGGGCAATAATCTTAAATTAATCAGTAGAATAGGTAATCAATTGCTTTAGTTTCAAGAAATTTGGTATAGTTAATTCTGCGCTTTTGGGAAGTAAATTCTCTCTACCTGAGTAAATATTTGTATGCTTTGTCATGGTAGTGTATGCTTGGAAAAACTTATGCAAATGGCTACCATTATAGCCAGTGAAAGAAATATGCATTAAATTTCAACTATTCATTGTCGATGTATGGGGACGGGTATAGCGTGATGGGATAGTCGATGCCTTTCACGCAGCCCGCCTGGGTTCGATTCCCAACCCCGCACATAGGGTCAGAAAGATTTTCTGGTCCGAAGAGGCGAATGACCTAAGATGTTAAAGCCTCTATAATTAAAACAAAAAAAAAATTGTCGATGTTCTAAAACCCAAAATATTGGAGTCGCGCACGTTTTCAATAAGTACAATGAACAACTTTACCATAAATATAGAATAGTACGTAGATTTTGAGTAGATATAGGGTAACAGAGGTATTTTGGCCCACTTTGTAAAAATATCCACCAAATGTTGTAATATCTTTAAAAAAAACCCTTTCGCAATAGGTAATTTAATATGATTAGCTTCAAATTGATGCAACATGGGTTAACATCGATAAAATCTATAAAGTTTGTTAGGTGACGGAGGTTGACGGTTACGGAAGGTGACGGACAGTCTTAATCGTACTTAATAAGGCAAAACCGTTTTGAATTGGTACTGCATTTTTAGTGCTTTAGGCTTTTTTTTTATTAAGAGTATATATGAAGTGCAATAACATTGTTTTCTCACTATAAAACATGATATGTTTTTCTACATCTCTCAAAATATCCATATTTCATTTACTTCATCTCAAGATTCCTTTTTATGTTCGTATGTGCATGCAGTATTGACGAATATCAAACGAAGTCGAACAAAATATAAAGAAAGAAAAGCGAATAAGTGAGACACGTTGGGGAGACATTTCACCTGGTCAATTTTGACAGCAGCCGGAATGCAGCCCGGCTTCTGCCGATTGCCAGAGTTCCTCTCAAGCGGGTTGCCTCCAACATAGAAAATTAAAAATTTATACAGGTTTCTGAAAATTTTTGTTCGACCCTGTATATCTGTAATCTGTGGTCTTACTGAGATATACTAATGCTAAAAAGGATACTGGAACTGGTTTTCTTATAACGTTTTCAAAAATTTGTTCGAGAAAATTCTCGGTTAATTTTTCAAAAGGGCGTATAAGCAAGTGACAGTTTCTCTTTGTTTACTTTCTCTTCTATTAATTACCAAGCGGTTTCCACGTTTATCACTCAACTCTTTTCATGAAATGATACCCTAAAGTTTCGACTTTCAAAGAGAATAGAGATATCAAAGAATATCTTTACATCACAATAATCGAAAGAGTGAGTGATTAAAGAGAAACTGTCACTTGCTTATACGCCCCAATGAAAAATCAACCGAGAATTGCCATTCTGTACGGTAACGTAACTTAACAGCTTATTATTATTATTTATCGTTTATTTAGACCCGGCTTAAACCAGCTTATTCGGTATATTGTAAATTCGGATATGACCAAAAGGACAACAGCCAATAAGATCAACCGAAACGTTGAGTTATTGTTTTATAAACAATAAAAGAATGTGGCGTGGAACAATAATTCATCATATAACTACCATCTCTATGAACGTACAGACAATTATTCGGAACTATATCTACAAAAATATATGTTTAAATCATTCGTTTTTTAAATTGTGTTTCTGCGTGTACCACTGCCAAAAAGTATTAATGTTCCCACCTTTTTACTAATCATTTTGGCTTTGAATAAAAATTTTATTGTCACGCTCATTTCTAAATTCATTCTAGAAAATTTCCCCGATCAGTTTAAATTCCAGTGATGATCAAGGTTGATGAAAATTTAAAGGCCAACTCAGCTGATTGGAATAGTTTCTCCGCTCGTCTCGCTCTTGCGCTATCCAGTTACAAGCATTTCCAGGAATTTCTGAACTGCGTCAGCGCATTTGCGCGCGAATTTATGAATGAACAGTGGAATTCATTCATAACCGTTCCGCAACTAGTCTCATTCTTGTAACGTCCGCCTCGGAGTGAGAAGGGTTTCTTGATAGTGCACGATGTCCGTCAGTCAGGAAACGCTGGAAATGATCAGGGCCGCCGTTAAGAACGGGGCCAATCCTCAGGGAACTTTCGTTCGTTCGAAGTTAACAAATCGTCTAGTGTGGCAAGCAACAGAGCATGACGAGAACGATCCGTACAAGGAATATCTGCAGATGGTCGGAGTAGCATTCAAACCGGCGGAAACATCATCACCGGTCGACAGAGGACGCAGTGTCCTGGGCGAGATGCATGTTAATGGTCAATCGAATAAAGGAAATTTTGAAGACAAATGTTTCGAAAAGAAAGGTAACCGCAATCGTGACAAGGAAAACTGGCAGGATCACTGGGAGATTTTGAAGAAAGCTGGAAAATATTGTAGTTTCTGCAAAGCCAACCAGGAAATATGGTGAGTTTTAATTGTTACATTAAATGTGCGTTTAATTTTTTTTAATTTGGCATCTAATCACGATTTCGTTGCAGTGATATCTATTTGTCTCACAATTTGAAAGGACCGAACGGCGAAGTCACGTGCCCAATTCTGCGCAAATGCTTATGTCAATGTTGTGGACAGCGAGGACACACGATGTAAGTACACCGGTTTCTTGGGAAAAGGATCGTGGTCGATGGACTCTAGTTTAGAAGCGTAAGGATACTGGAAATTGAAATGGTGTTTTGACAGAAAGAAAGAATGACGATTCCAACAATGATAAATTTCAAATGATTTTGTTACAAATCAACCTTATTATGTTACTTAAATTACATGCCTTTGAATTGAAACTATTAAATGCAATGCTTGGATTTTACTTCATGCGAGCGCCTCTTTTTGTTATTGGTTTTGTGGTTCGTTACAGGTTTCAAACTAGCTTAGTAATTTCAAAAGGTTAGTCACAAATGTGGTAAATTTCCTTTAGTTTCTTTTATATAGGAACGGATATCGAGGTTCGAATAATTTAATATAATTGTTACTCTTAAGAATCTGTTCAAAGGATATTTCTGACAAACAGATAGTTAATCGCCGTTTTATTTTTATTCTTTGTTTATTTTTTAGTGCGTACTGTCCAGGTAATAGAACAGGAACCAGCATTCTCAAGATGATTAACCACCACAATCGAATTTAAACAGACAGATCGCAGATCACTGCCATGATTTCAGCTACAACCCCACATTCATCATAAAACGTATATCGCATTCGTGTTATTTATTCTATTTATTTATTTATTGCTTATTTTATTTAAAACATTTGCTACTAACCTTTACAACATTTGATAGAATTTTTATCGTCAATAACACTACCTAAGCTAAGTTTTTTGATACAAAAAAAAATGCTTGTAACGAACCATTAATAACTACGTTAAGTAAAAATTGAATTCAATATTCGCCTGTAAGGATTCACCGGTTAATGTTAAACCGTTTAATATAATTACTATTCAACCGAAACCGTTGTTCTTCACACCAGTAAACATATCCAAAAGTGACAGAGGACATTCTCTGAACATCTCCGAACACACTGAACGACCATACCGGGGACTGGTATGTTGAGCCACAAATTCCGCACTCCTGTAATCATTGTGCCCTGAGCTGTCGCCCGCAGGTTCGTTGGTTGTAGACGGTGTAAAAAGAATGTGCAACAGTTCGCCCAAAATTCCACTGGAGTGTGTAAATTTCGCCTCTGCAACTTCGCAAATTGTTCTGAGTAGACACGTACGACCGTTGAAGCCTTTGCTGTTGGTAAAAAATTGAAATTATTGATATACTTATTGTTTAAACATATAAGTTCTCTCAGCGACTTACTGTTCCACGATGCCCTCGAGGGCCTGATAGATCATCCATCGGGCACGATCAGCCCAGTTGTAGTTCTTCTGGGGGATTACATCGTCGGCATCGATTTCGTTGTTCACTTCCACAAAGTTCCTCCTTTGTTGTTGAATTTCTTCTCCTGTCGGTTCGAATAGCAAATCCTCGTCGCGTCGAAGAAATTGAGGAATCCAGTGAGATGCGTTCCAGGGAAGAAAGTAAACTGCTTTGAAGACGTACCCGATAGTGATGGATTCTAGAACAATGTCCACCGGGATACCAAATCCGGCTACCAATTGATGGCGGGTCGGATTGCCACGTGGAAAAATAAGTGCTCTTTTCTGGCGTGGAAGCAAATCATCCTTCGGGTTAGTATTGGATTGTTTTGCGTAGGTAAGAACGAATAAAGAACATACTAAAAGGTAAAAGTTGAGAAAATTCATGTTGTTCGAAATGAGTTTGTTCCGATACTGAAGAAAGACAATGCACATATTTTGCCAAGTGGTTGCCTATGCTCTAATTAGCACTTGTTTTTTACGGAAGCTTATGCAGTTCATACCAAAGAGTTACTGTTTTTAGACGAGTTCACGGAAAACTATTGTTCGGATTTGACCGCTCATAGAGAATAATGGATTACTGAACTGAAGCATGGTTCCTTGTTTGAGTTGTGGAGATAGTTCCAAACTGAAACCAGATAGAAACGGAACAGCAAACTGTTAGTAAGGTGTTCTACTATTAGTTAAATATTTCACACCTACGCAAACGGGACTTTTGCAGTTCCTCTGCCAGAGCTCGCTTGCATTATTCAGTCAACAGTTCTTACCATGATGTACAACAAGATGCAACTTGCTCTACGATTATGTGCAGTTATACTATTGCACGTATTTTCAACGGTCGCCGTTTTCAACAAGTTGGATTCCTCTCAAAGTTCAGAACGAGCGATCGTGTCGTTTCCGATGGGAGCATCTAATGGGGTAGAGTTATCGCCAATATCGGGTGCATTCTAACTGACTCAAATCGTAACAAATTGGTTCTAGTTTCTCATAGCAATAGCCATCCCGTTGGATATCCCCGGACGGAATATCTATTTGTCGCACAACTTTGAAATGAACTACGGGCTGCCAACGAATGCTTCTCAGTACCGACTGTGGTATACTCTGTTCAAAAAGTCCAAGTACAACATTCCGGAAGCGATTGCCAGAAAGCGACGGATGGCGGATGCAACGAAGTTAAGCCGGAAGTTTGTTTATGAACTCATAGCTGAACGTATGAATATGTAGGTTTTTGGAATCTGTCGGTAAAGAAGAGTTTTTAATGTTTTTCCAATATTTTAGGTACGGGTACAATGGTACGGCTTGTGTTCATAAGGCCATTTGTGAAACAATGGAATTACCTTTTCATACCAACAATGGCGTATATGGAGACGTAACCCATATTGTGTTCAGGTGATTTATAGTCTAAAAATCGAATGTGCGGTCAGGGCTTTTAATTTTGTATCTTATAGCCCTTCGAGCTCTCGCAATGAAGATATACCCTTCTCCTACTATGTTGCAGAAGCGGACGGCCTCGAGGCGAATTGTTCCAGATATCAAAAGTTTTGCCCAATCGGAATATTTGATTTGATTTCGACTGTTACGAGTGCTTGAAGAAAGTTAAATTTTCCTTCAAGGTAGTCTAATCAAATTCACAAAATATTTGAATAAATTTCGTTGGCCGAAAAGAAGAATTACAATTTTTTCATTTTCGAGAACTAACTTTTAGTAAACTTTATTAATCCTTGAAGAATCTTAGCGATGAGTGCGTGATCTTTCGTGAATCTGAGAATAGAAATAATAGTCGCTGGGGATTAAATCTGAGGAAGATGATGGATGTGGTAGTTATTAGAATTTGTATTTATGGAGCTAAGCCGCCGTCTCCTTCCGTCACCGTCACGTCAGCTTCCGTCAAAATAGGTGTGATACTTTCTTTATTGGAACGTTCATACGTTCCGTCCGTCAATACGTTCCGTAACGGTGACGTTATGTGTGAATGTTTTCATAAGAATGCAGCACCCTGCTATGACGTCATGAAACTGTGGCTAGCATCATTCTGCAAAAACCAAAACAATGAAGAAGAATGGCTAACAAAAAATTTGATATTACAAACTACTTGGTTATTCATTACCCTTTACCGCACTTCCCCACAAATTATTGATCAGAATATCATCATTACAATAAGAAAATTAAGATTTAACTCGATTTGAAATGCTCGAATGTTTGTTTACCATACTCTGAGCGCTCTGATTGCCCACCAAATGCCCCAGATGTTGGCTACGGTAGCACTTGCTGCAGCGTCCTATCCTTGCCACCGGGCTGTAAGAATGCATTTAACTAATTTTGACGGTGACAGAGGTTAACTGTGACGAACCGTCTGAATCGTACTTAAGTGATCAGCTCTGAGAAACCGCGTCTTCGTCTATTTTTACATATTCAAGTGCTCATGCAAAATTGTGAATACAGTAGTTTTGATATGTTCACGATGTCAGTAATCTTCTGGCCCATTTGGACCACCAGAGCGTGGATGAAATTTAAGTCATAAGACTTTTTATGCAAATCTCTACCACTTGAAGGAATTGTGTTCTCATTTGTTCATAAATCTCATTTTGATAAAACTTTTGATTGCCTCAAAATTCGATGCGGACTCGCCTGAGGTCGCCATGTTCGCAAAAAAGGATGTTGCCAAATATAAATATAAAATATAAAATCGATCCGGTAAATCGTGAAAGAAGAAGAAAACAAAGAGAAACTGTTATTTGCAGTTAGGCCCTTTTGTCGTGGTACCGTCGTCGAAATTTCAAATTTGTGCGCGCAAAAATAGCAGCACTGCGCACCCATACAATTGACATAATATGTTCAATGTGATGCCGTGTGATGGCGCTGCTGAACTGAAGATTGATTTCGCTCCAAGCTGACGAGGTTTGTTCAGGGTAAACATTCTCCTATATATTTTTGGCGTAGGACTTGATAACCTTTTTTGTTCGATTATTTGAAGTTGTTAAAGTTGTAAGATTGTTGTCAATATCACCCTTATCACGTAAACATTTTTAGTTAGACGAAAAAACCTTTTTTAATCCACCTAGTGGTGTAAACATGTCTTTCTCATATTACTTATATTTCCAAAAATATCACTAAAGACTGTCCCAGAAAGTATGGACGCAACCAAAAACCGCTGCCATTTCGCAATGGTTCAGAATCTGTCAAGTTTTATAGCTGCGTTCTGTTGTTCACACTCTTCTCTAACCACTTGTTCAGTTGTTTATTCGTTTTCATTAGTTTGTTTCGAAATGCGTGGACTTTCAGCAGAACAACGTCGAAAAATTGTGTACAAATGGTGCACAGAACGCGGACTGTCACTGAGAAAGATAGCAAAAATGGAAGGAGTTAGTGAAAAAGCCATGCGAAACGCAATCAGGAAGTTTGGTGAGGATAACACCTTTGAGGATAAACCGAAAACGGGTCGAAAAAAAGGTCCTGCTAACCCTCAGTTGGATAAACGTATACTGAAGGCGTTCGAGCAAAAGAAGGAGGTTTCAGTTCGGGATGTGGCCAAAAAAGTGGGCACTTCGAAGTCAAATGTTCTTCGTGCTAAAGCACGTTTGAATCTTCGAACCTATACGAAGCAGAAACAACCAAAACGTAGTCCGAAACAAGAAGCATCGACCAGGCCGAGGGTTCGAAAGCTGTACAATACGATTCTTGCTGGAAATTTGAACTGCATAATCATGGACGACGAAACCTACGTGAAACTCGATTACAAATCCTTGCCGGGACCACAATATTATACGGTGCGAGAAGGGCAAGTGTTGAATCAGTCCGAGACATCGATTGAAGTCGAAAAATTTGGTAAGAAGGCTATGGTCTGGCAAGCAATTTGTAGCTGCGGTAAGATTTCGAAACCTTTCATCACCACTGCTTCAATGAACAGCGAAATATTCATCAAGGAATGTTTACAAAAACGACTTCTACCCATGATTCGAAGCCACAAGGATCCTGTTGTCTTCTGGCCAGATCTTGCTTCTTGCCACTACTCGAAATCAACGGTGGAATGGTATACTACCAAAAATGTCACTTTCGTCCCAAAAGACATGAAATTGTCCACAACTTCGACCATTTGAGGAATTTTGGGCATTAACGAAGGCACATCTTAGGAAACATGTCTCGACAGCCAAAACCATTCAACAGTTCGAAAAAGATTGGAAAAAAGTGTCAAAACTTGTCGCCAAGAAGTCTGTACGGAATTTAATGAGGAACGTTCGCAAGAAGGTGCACCAGCTAGTCTACAATGGCTAAGTAGCAAATGTTGAGAATAATATTCTGTTGTTGTAGTCTAATATTATCAGTATATCGAATAAAATTTATAGATCTAACACTTGTGAATTATTTACAGCGAAATCAAAGTGCGTCCATACTTTCTGGTACAGTCTTTAGAAGATTCTGTCAAGATTTTTTTTTCAATCTTGAATAAAATGAGAAGCTTTCTTTGGGTATGAACTAACATAAACTTTTCAATTTGTAAGCAGTTATGTCAAGTTAATAAGGATTTTTCATTACTTTGCATCGTCGCTCTAAATGATTAAACACACTTTACCCTATAGATCTGGAATTGGAATTCGGACCAGGATGAAACTAAACAGTAGCCTATGAGACTATTGGAATTTTTTTTGAGCCTATTTGTGGGAATCGATCAAATCATTTCTGAAAAAATTGAGTGAGTCTCGTTTAAGAGTTTTTGACCTACTTCCGGTACTTCTGGAACCGGGAACTTGGAACCAGTATAGCCGAAGTCTGTTTGTTTAGTAAGTAACTAACATATCCTACAAATTGAATCAGTTTTGAGCCATATCTAGAATAAGTTTACCCTTTTGCATCGTTGTTTTATTAAAGAAAACAACCTGGTAGTGATCAAGTGATTGCGTAAACTTTCTATGTGAGAAAAGCAATAAGTGTACTTTTATAGAAGAGCATCGCTATCATGATTTTGTTATAACACTAACAAGTAGGTATAAATTTATTGAAAGATTTACAAATTTACATATTTTTCACCGGAAAATATAGATTTAAATGTGGCAACTCTACACGCTATACAAAATTGAACAAAGCACGCTGCGAACGGTGAAAATCGGTTAAGAAATTTCCTAGAAAATCAAGTGCACATTTTTTCATAAATTTGCACATATTTCCTTGTATTTTCGAAACCGGAAGTTGGATCCAGATGAAATTCAAAAAAATTGTATGGGGCCATAAGACTTTTCATTTGAATCTAAATTTGTGAAAATCGGTGCAGTGATCTCTGAGAAAAGTGTGTGACTATTTTTTTAAATTTTTTTTGGTGCATATGGGACCATAAGACCTTTCATTTGAATCTAATGTCGATTTCGTTTGAGAAAACTGAAACTGTCACGGGGTAGTTTCATCAAACAAACGCTTTTAATGAATCTATGTTGATTTCGCACTTAGCAAGGGAGGCTTGAGTAAACCTGATATAAAAACCGGGTTCGAAACAGACTCGATTTTCAGTTCAACAACGTCAAAATTAGGTTCGAACCGGACTTCAAATGAACGGTTTGACCGCAGTTAGAGTGGAAACTGGGATAGGTTTGGCATCAAGCGAAAACGACATAAGTTTGTGAAATCGGTTCTGAAATCTCTGAAAAAATTGTATTGCAACTGATTCCACATATGAACATGTGCACTTATTTACATCGTTTAGTTTTGCACTGAAGGAAAATGGCTACTTTGATGAATCGCCGAATTTCGTTTGTCTAAAAGCTGTTTACTAATGTCGTTTTCGCTTGAGAAAACTGAAACTGACCCTGAAACTGGGTAGTTTCATCAAACAAACACTTTTCATGAAACTGTGTTGATTTCGCACTTTGCAACAAGGGTTTGAGCAAACCTGATATAAAAACCAGGTTCGAAACTGACTCGATTTTCAGTTCAACAACGTTGAAACTAGGTTCAAAACTGGCTTCAAACAAACGGTTTGACAGCAGTTAGAGTGGACTGGGTTAGGTTTGGCATCAAGCGAAAATGACATAAGATTTCGACAAGTTTATATCATTAATTTGCTGATTTCGGTTAAACGGCCAATTGCTGATAAACACGGTAGTTTACATAACCGAATATCAGTATAACATTTTGAAATGCCGAGAAATCGGAAATAATAAACCGAATATTTTGGAAATGCGATCACTAGATTCGGTCATGAGTTCTTTGCTGAAGTGTCGATTCTCTGCTGAAGTGTCGTTTGTATCCCACATAGAATCGCGTAGATTTCTGCTTGGAACACAGTATAGTACTCACCAAGTGAATGAGACTGATCTAGTATCCTATCACGACAGTAGACACCAGCAGCAGCACGACCATCCAACAGAGAAACGTCATGAAAGATAATTGTTAAACTCTACATGGTTATAGTATAGTTGCACTTCAATGTAAATAAATGTTTGTGATTACGGTGTCATCTCATCGGTTTTATGTTACAGTACAATACTAATCTTAAACTTAATTTAATTTGAATTGTTTCTCACTGAAAAATTCGCAAGAAATTAATTTTTTGATGAAATAATCGTGAAACAAATTTTTTCCAATTCCATCATATTTTGTCGTCTTATGGATGTTAGCAACCGAGGGGATCACCTCACCCTCACTACGACACTGTTAATTAAGTATAAAATGTATAATTAAGACCATATAATTAAATTTCAAGCAACAATATTGGCAATATCAACCACTATTTGTCACTATTTCAATAAATTATTTAATTGTGTGAAACCCAAATTTGGTCATTTTAACATTTTTTTGTCGTATAGAATTCGTTAAAACTTTAGAAAATTTTTTCGATGTGGGGAAAGCATTTTTTATTTGCGTATATGATTCTAAAATCTTAACACTAAAAAACGTTTCTAACATTATCACTATTCTATAATAACCTATTGAGATCAGTCACGTACCCAGAGGGGGGGGCCCGAGGGGCCCTGGCCCCTCCCGAAATCAAAAATAGATATATAATTATCTAGAAAATCTCAGACATGTGTGAAATAACAAGAAAGTAAACGTAAAGAAATGTGATACAATAACAGTTCCAGTGGAAAAGTATCTGTTAAAAACACCCGTTAAAGGCACACAGAAAATAAGGTACATAAGCAACCTTCAGTAGCATTATTTTTTATCTTTAGGCCCCTCCCGAAACGAAATCCTGGGTACGGGCCTGATTGAGATCAATCTGAATTTTCCTATCAAAGCATCTTTTTTGACAAGTTGTACGACAATTTCATCTGCTCAAGGAAACCATTTCCAGAAGGTCGCGTGAAATAGTTCATTTTGTTGTCGCAAGACATTGATTTCTACCGGACAAGCTACTTCTTCATCGCTTGCCGGAACTTGTCATGTGCCACGTTTAAAACATTACTAACTGGATCATGAACCCCGGTGAAAACATCCAGAATTGTGTTTTTACACTCATGATACACCTGTTCGCAGGGGGCGCCTTCTCGTCCTAGTTGTTCAGCTCGATAATACTCGTTATCACCATGGTCCGACATTGGTTCCGCTGTTGTTGATGGTCTGTAGAATACAGGAATTAACAAAACGATCCTTTAATCCGGTACCCAGTATACTCACGTAAACACAATATGGAACAGTTCTGCAAACACTCCTCCGGTATGGGTGAATTCCGCTGCTGCAGCTTCGCATATACTGCGCAGCATACAGGCGCGCCCTCCGAATCCGTAATTTTCTCCTGCTTTCTCCATCATTTTATAAGTAGTCCAACGAGACAGCTCGGCATTATAACCGTTCTCCGGCGGTTTGGAATCAACAGGAAGAAACTTTTCGTTCACTTCCTGAATTCTTTTCTCTTCTTCCTCATCTAACCAGTAGTTTTCGTCACCGTCATCGAAGTCATCGTCGTATCCATCGCCTTCATCAGCTGTTTCCTTCAAGTCGGGTAACTGTTCCGTTTCTACTTTTACATCCGTTGCCGTATAGTTCTCGTAGTGCTGACCAGTCATCATGGTTGCCGTTTCGCGTTTCTCCAGCGACCGTCTGGTATCGTTCCATCCTTCCCATAGGACCGGTCTAAGGGCGTCGACCGTCGTTGGCAGAAAGTACTGTGCCTTGATAACCCAGCCGAATGTGACGGATTCCTGAGCCGACAACGGAACGCCAATTCCGGAAATGAGCTGGTGACGTGTTGGCGATGTCGGAGGAACAATCAGCACGGGTCTGCCCCAGAAAATAAATCGACCTTCCTCGGTTTCCGTTTCGTTCTCCGCTGTTGACGTCACGCGGATGTTGGTGAGAACGAAACTGACGAGAAAGATTTTCCATTTGGGAAACATGCTGTAAATCGCACTCGGATTACTGTGATCCGTCCCGGTTCTCTGTGTACTGATTTAGAGGTTGAATACAATGTACGACTGATCTACATCGGCCATACGTGAGCCTTTTTGATCCCGCTGGAATTGCTTGAGAATGGAAGAAATGATTATCGTTGATCGTCTGTAGCAATTAGCACCTTTTAGTCGGTCAGGTCACGCTGGTCTGAGACTTTTGTCCGATTGTCCTCTTCAGTGAGGTAGTGATGAGCGTGATCGAATTTCAATCCCGTAAATAAAACTTTCACTTGATAAACTGTCCCAGATAAATTTTTCTACGCTAGAAATAAACACTTTAGGACTTTCACTGAGAATTTGGTGATGGTCCGGTTCAACCTGACTTGGTTGGATGTATATAATACACCAATTCTATCATGTTTTATTATGGCCACATATATATTTCACGCGCCATATAAAGATTTCACGCGTTTTTTTAGAACGGCCAATAAGCCACCTGTAAACTTCCACTTTCGAAAGAAATTCCAAGCGATCTATGAAAGATAGAGTACTAAATTGAACACCAGACGAAAGAGAATACTTTTCTCTGTCGTTTACTATTATGACTTACTCTCAGCGAGTGCCGAGTCATTCGAAATTACTCTTCAAAGTGAATGTTGATGGATGGCTTATTGGTCGTTATAAAAAAAAACGCGTGATTTTATGAAAGGGAGCTTCAACATGAGCCCTGAGGAAATGTCGTCGAATCATCATGTCCAAGTGCATATGTTTATCAGACAATGAATTTAGAGAAAAAAAGTTGTTCAAAAATGGAGAAAGACCATGATGATGCAACTACTCAGATATAATATTGATGAAAACTGAATTTAAAGGTCCCTTTGATGTTTATAGGTCATTTGAATTTTCGTTGAAAGCAACGCAAGACAATTGTTCGTCCTATTGCCCCAGCGAAAAAAAATAGTGTATCTGAAAGGAATCCATGTTCAGTTCGTGCTCGCATCTCATCCGACACAGTCGACAATTGCTTACTGTCGAGACGATAGAAACAAAGACAATACAGTGTCGTGAACAATAGACTGTACGAAATGGGCAAATACGATTTAACAAAGCCTGAAACTTGGCCTACAAGGCTAAATTAAATTTGTATTGATTTCAAGCGCTGCAAAGTTAGACCAACAGAAACCGAAATTGAAATCTTGCTTAAGGAACGAATGCATCTAAACGTTAATGATGTAAGTGAGATTCAATTCAACAAGGCGTCTAACTGTGTGTACATTATGTTCAAACGTGAAAGAGATGCAATTGCATTCGCTTCGGTTAACAACGAGGTGCATAGTGTTGATCATGATAATGTTAAATATAAGATCCCTGTGTACATGGTGGACAATGCAATAGAAGTACGCGTGCATGACCTTCCCCCGCAGACCAGTGATGGGTTCGTTCGTGAAAGTATGTCGCAGTACGGTGAAGTTCTTTCCATCGAAAGGGAAGTATGGCGTAATTTTTTTCCGAGTGTCCGGAATGGCGTGCGAGTGGTGCGTATGCAACTATGTAAAGCAATACCATCTTACATCATTTGTGATCAAGACGGGATACATCCGTGTAAAACGCTGATTGCGCATGAAATCAACTGGTTACATGTCAGTTTTGTGAACAACCTGCTCACTACGACAAACCTTGCACTGAAACTGCGAAAAGGACATCTTCAAACAAAAGCAAGGACAACCGCCCAACAACGGAAACTAGTGAGCGCAGTACTCCTGTTGTACCATCAAACCAACCAGCAACTGCAATAAATGCACAACAAGGCGCGTCTAGAGCAACTAACAACCAACCCAAGAATGCAAATTACAAGGAAAACGAAGAAAATACGGAAACCAACAACGATACCACCGATGCGGCAATGGAGGACGACACGAGCCACGGACAAAGTGCCCCTTAATTCACCGCAAGATAAAAATGGAAGCTCCTTTCCCCTAGAAAAAGGGTGACAACGAGTTCCAACGGTAAAAAAATTATTTCATCTAATAAAAACATGGCTCATTCGGCCACGTAAAGCTTGTACGCAAATTGGCCTGAATAAAAAAAAATTAATATTTTTATGTTCGACCCAATTGTCTAACGAAAACGAAACATTCCGAACATTCTTCGGATGCAGAAGAGTAAGAAAGTATATGAACCGGCCGATACGAATTATGATCGTTTTTCTGGTTTTTAAAAAAACCTGTTTTCGCTAAATTTCGGGCACTTTTCTATCAGTGTAGATTTGGAATTGTATCACATTTCGGTTGATTTTTCAACATTGGAAGTGATTTTTTTCAGTCACTGAGTTTTCTAGAAAATATCTTGAACAGATTTTTTCATGAGTGATATTGAAATGAACTTTCTCTGATCATGATTTTCGCAACACTGGTCTATGCAAAAGCGACCTTCCCCTTTGCCAGAATTGGTAAAACAATTGTTGTATTGATCCAATTAGTATACTTAGGTTTGAGTTCCAATGTCTTTCCGAAAGTCCGTCTGCACTGCCCGAAAGCCATGTCAGCTCTCTTTATTCTAAAATCAATGTTACTAGACCAGTTTAACTTTGGGCCAAGAATTATTCCAACATACATCTCGGGTAATTTTTCAAAAGGGCGTATAAGCAAGTGACAGTTTCTCTTTGTTTACTTTCTCTTCTATTAATTACCAAGATGTTTCCACGTTTATCACTCAACTCTTTGCATGAAATGATACCCGAAACTTTCGACTTTCAAACAGAATAGTGATATCAAAGAAAATCTTTTTAATCACATCATAATAATCGAAAGAGAGAAGTCACGACTTTTCAGCTCTGTTTTCCATGATTTAGTCTCTCGATACTATGAAAAATCAGCCCTGGGGTAGTACAATATAAAAAAGGTCAAATACGTGACAAAAACAGCCAATTCACCACAGAGGTTCGCCCAATAGAGAAGTACTGGGCTCTGGTTAAGCTCAGAGAAACTCTTCGAAACTAAGGAGAAAGTAAATGATACCGATGATTTCAAGAGAAGTTGAAGAATCGTCCCGGGTTGGCGGTTCAATGCACAGGACGCTGGTCTTACAAACCATGCAATGATTCTGTACACTAAGAATCGGCTGCGAATGCGGCATCATTGGGTCATTTCTTGCCAATTTTATCACTTTCCTTCTATATCTACACACTAAGATTCCATTCCGTTGTTCGGTAATTTTTTTGACGAAAACTTTCGGTAATCAATAGAAAGTACCGACATTTTGGCACATGAACGTCATTTTACAAAAATTCTGCAAATTTTTACCGGACGGTCAGTGTTACCCAAGTTTTCATTAACGAATTCTGTAAATAGATATACAATTCATACGGTAAATCTGAATAGTCGCCGAGTACGGTAAAACTCTACAGTCCGTATGGTAAAATAATTTTCCAATAACCGAACTTCTGTAAATACTGATTGTCGTGAAAACTAACTGTCAAATAATTGATAAAATGTTCAGTAAGAGTCTTTTTATAAACTAAACGAAAAAAATCTTGAAGAGTTCATCGAATGGATTGAGGTACAGGTGCTAAAATTTGTGAAACTTTAGAATCCCTAAAAGCTTTTTGTTTAATTAAAGGCAGAAAATAATTTTGTATCACTTGTCCACTTGCTGCCTACACAAATCGTTCGAGGGTGATTTCTGGTGGACTCGACGGATTGTGCAGTGTTTTGGAAGGTGGAATAAAACCATAGCCACAACAGGTTGGAATCAATTTAAAAATTCAATTTTCTTCATTCATTTTTGTGAACATGTGTTGTTTTTTGAAATCATAAAATAAAAGAATGTTAACCAAAGGAAGACAAACAAACAACAAATTACCGAACAATCAGTTAGATCCATTTGGTTTACAGTTTACGGTAGTTGTTTGACAGTTCAGCAATTACCGAACGATCGGTAATCAATTGTACTACCGAACTGATTACCGAACGTTCAGCTGTTGAAAATTCGGTAAAAAATTACCGAATCCTGCGAAATTTTCTAAGTGTGTACTGAATAAAACAATATAAAAGGAGTTTTGTCCTTCTTCGATTTGTTTACTTTTATGCTTCCTGGGTGAATTGTGAAGTTATGCCCTTGCGTATTTTTCGTAAAATTGGTTGGTTTTCGCGACTAAGATAAATCTGCGAGTAATTTTATCGTCTCATTTACTATTTCCAGTAGTAAAAGGTTCGGAAACCATCTAAAATAAAGATAATAAATACTAGCGATTGGAGTATCGCCCTGTTTGTTGGCATGGAACACAGAGGGCGAAACTTACGTAAACAAATGGAATGACAGTTTTGGCCTTTATAGTTATTTGTATCACAAATATTGAGATTTTTGTAGAATCCGAATTTTTAGGCAAAATTGTTGGATTTTGAAGCATTTATTGGTAGGTGAGAGAAACTCGATTTGTTTACTTTTGTAAGATTCGCCCATCATTGAAAAACAGCTGATCTGTTAAAAAATGACCAGACTTTCGTGTAATTTAAAACTGCCAAAAAAACTCGAAACACGAACCCACATTATCGAAATGACGGAATGAGCAATGAATTCTTACTCGACTGCATGATTTTTTAGTGCTCGATCGGTTCAGTGCTAGAATTTTCGCCTGAGTTGGCTGCTCGATCAACCTGATTGACAGTGACATTATAAATGTCATTGAATATTCGCTCATTTTATGAATGTGTTAGTGTGAAATTTAAGCGACTTAAGCCATTTCACTACACTCCAGCTAGAGGAATGGATGATGTTGACTAAGGTAGGCCGTTTTGTTAATTTCCAGCGAATTTCAATAGTTTATGTTGGGATTCTAAGAAGAACTGGTTATTTACTACTTCTGTATATCCGAAAAACATGAAGATTTAAATTTGTATATTCAGTTATATAATGTTTTCGTTCAAAAATAAACTGAAAATCAGCTCGAAAACGTGCAAAATCAGGAAAGAAGAAGAAGAAGACGAATTGACAATTCAGTCCGCATCTTCTCACTCAATTCCGAATGATTTCCGAATCAACCGGTTTTAGGCGAGCCGGTTCATTCGGAATCGGTTGTTGCACTGGAGTTGGAATTGATTCGGAATCCATTATGATTTCCACATGAAATTCCGAATGAAAATTTCTCGCCGATTCGGAATTGATTCGGAATCCATTCGAAATCCATTCGGATCTGATAATGTGGGAAGGACCTAGAGTGCCTCTAAATGAAACTATATTATTCAGTGCAAAACATTTACTATTCATAATGACAATTTCAGAACTTTGACATTTCGTCTGTCAGATTTTGTTACACACTCTCACGCAAGAAAATCAAAACAGTGTTCTATTTGTGTTTCACATTTTTATTAATTTGAAACAAATTCGTTTCAAATTTGTATTTGAAAAATAGAACTAGATCTCAGCGTCGTAGCTTTAGTCGTAGCTTTAGTCGTAGATCTAGATCAACCCATATGAAATAAAACTACGTTACGAACAATCCAAAACTTCCAAACTAAATCGTATTTATGTCAAAATGTTCAAATTCTGCCAATGGAGCTACAACAAAGTTGTTTCTTTATGGTCTTTTTTCCAGATTCCTCGCACGTGGATTTACTTATCCATATATACTGCTGTTCTACGCTTAATTGTCCCATAGATATAGGACATCCCATGGAATATGGAACAATTATGCGTAGAACGGCAGTATAGGCCTACAAAATAACTCGTCACACCGTGTTGGCCATGCCTTTAGACTTGAACCGAAATGATCAGCTGTACTCGAAATGTTTATCTATGTAACAATAATTTTTGTTGACTTGGTTGAAACTCAGCAGAAATGTGTTAATTGATTAACAAGCATTAACCAGCATGATCTTTATATCGAGTACCGTTCAAGCCGTAGGCCTCAAGCGGAGCGATCGAGGTTGTAATTTACATGGACAAAGATTCATTCTCAGTTCAACATCGACCGTGTCGGATGTGTTTCAAATAGATCCGTAGTTTTTAAATTGAGCACTAGAATTCTAGATCAGCATGATTATCCAACATGTTCCGAACTTTGTTCGTTATACTGTTTTTGTTGTATGGAACAGCATCAGCTCACGGTGATGATCGAATCTCCAACTCGTCTGAAGGAAAAATTTTACATCGAGAAAAACGGATCGTCTTTACGTTTAACAGTGCCACTGGCGTAAGTTGCTTAACATAATAGAATTGGTGAAGTATGCCGTTGTTTTATATTCGTTTCGCAGATTTTAGTTGCCCTGTCAATTCCGTTGATCATACCGGGAAGAAATATTTTTATGTCGTACAACTTTGAAATGAACTATAACATGCCAACGGATTCGACGGATTACACGCAGGGTGTATTGAAACGAATCGAAACTCCTGAGATCAACACACGTGATCTGAAAGAAAATGAACATGTGCAGCAAGTACGGAGAAGTGCCACGTTCACTCGGAAAAAGGCCTATCGATCGCTCGAACTTCGACTGAATAAGTGAGTAATGATTGTTGAACACCTCAGTTTAGTGCATAATGTGTCTCACTTTTTGATTCGAACAGGATGGGTTTCAATGGAAAACGGTGTGTCCTAAGAGCGATTTGTGAGGCGTCCGATGTGCCAATGTATGAACATAACGGAATCTTAGGAGATCTTATTCAAATATTACTGACGTATGTTGAAATACTTTTGTACAGTGAAACCGTATATTGAAAGCAATTTCGTTTTAGCCCTTCTCATTCAGCGGATGAAAATTTGCCGCCGGAGTTCCATCGAGCAGAAGAATTGGGACATCGACATGACTGTAGCAAATATCGTAGGCATTGTTCCAAAAGTATATTAGATTTGATAAGCGTTCTGGTGTGAGTTTCAGCTCTGTAATTAATTGGGATTCATTGAACTAGTTAGTAAAATTGTACAGTAAAAGCATTCGTTTTCAAAGTGTCATTTATTCGTACCGTCATAAATAGATAGAATATTGTTTAAATATTTGGTATCTTAGAAAGGATCGACTCCGACAATGTCAAGAATGTACGAGTAATTATTATAAAATATTTATCACCATGTTTTTGTTAAGATTCTTCTGCTTTTGCGACCAAACGTGTCTAAATACTGTTTTAATATAAATACTACTATAGCAACTGTCTGTATAAATTCAGCATCGTGATTTGGTCATCTGTATTCATTTTGTATAAAATATACATTATTGTTCCCTTGATAGTTTTCGATAGCGGTGTAACATCTATCATCATACTAATAAAATTCAACTAATTTTCGTCCGGCACCGTTTCCGCTTCAAGGCATGTCGACGAAAATTCCGAGCCGATCGATTCCAGACTGGTTGGATTCAAATGAGCACATTTCGACAAAAACTGTTCCTCTTCATCTGCACCTTCGTTGCCGATCGACTCCGGTCTATTGTTCTCTTCGATATCCTCGGCGTCATAAATCTCCTCGGTAGTATAAATATCGTAGCCAAACTCATCCAAATAGTGCCCATCGTCGACGAATTCGACCAGTTCCATGTTGGCACCTAGATTGAGCCCCTGGCAGAAATCATCGTCAATGTACAGGTCCTCTGTTGATTTTGCATTCTACAAAGAAATGGAATAGGAATTAGTTGAACCAAATTTGATTGATTTAAGCCTTAAAAAGTTCTTACCGGCATTGCTGCGAGGGCTTGCCGTGACACTGGTGTACCAGGGACTGGCTGCTGGATGAAGCCAAGGTTGTCCTCGAACATAGATGCTAAACTTTCACGGGGAAAATTTAACTCGCTGAATGCGGCGGACATTCCGATGCGGCTTCCGGTGGGCACTTGTTTGACAAAAGAAGAAAATGATAATAATGAAATAGTCTGATAATGCTAATAATGATTAAAATAATAATGATTATGCTAGGTGGCATAACAGTTCAACGTAAGCTGTTATGCACCAACGAGTCGAAGACGAAATGTAGAAAAAGAATCCATTCTGTAGTATCCATTCTGCTTGAGAAAGAAATTGCAAAAGTAATGCCAGAAACATAATCAAGATGACGAGACTACAAGTGTTGATACATGCAATGGTTAGGGAATACGAGTGACACCCAGTTGAAATAAAGACGGGTGGGTAACGTCAGAGACATAACTGGAATGTGGAAACTCGAATTGTTAGGAAAAAGCATTTCATGAGATTGATAATAACTGATCGGATTAGTCAACTCATAAAGATGCAGTGCATTGTTATGAATGGCCAAAATTTTACTACTCGTATTGTCTGTGGGAACTACCATGTATCTGAGAATTGAAGAGTTTTTAAGGAATATAACATATATGTACAGCACTCGCATCATGCCAAAGATTTTGATCCGTTACAGAGTAAGAACAATTTCGCTATAGGCGAGAAAATCAATTATAAGAGCATTTTGGTTATAAATTGAATGACTGAATTGACCATCTTAAACAACATGCACAAATATGTCTCACTCATATTAGTCAATTAAAAATACTAAAATGTCTGTTTTTCTAGCAAACAAAACGTGTCGTAAGCCGACTGCGCTCAATTACTGAAAATATTCCGTATTTCTATGTGTCGGTTTTGCACGATACGCTTTGTGCGATGATTCATTCAATTTTGGAATTTGTAATTTTGCGCGCCTTATTTTGGCACTGAATTTCACCTTTATGCTCGTTCATACTAAACATTTTAGAAAACTTCAACTTTGAGTTCTTTTGGATATCCTATATTGCTAAAAATTTTATCATAAATTGATGAATATATTTCCGATGGTGTGGAGCGGAAATTATGTTGCTGCCTTGAATAAAACAAGAGATATTCACGATTAAGTTCTACCCATTCTTGTACAGGTTTGAATAGGAGCCCCATAGTAAGTAAGACTTACAGAATTCAGGAACTGAACCTGAGTTCAAGAACAAAACAGGCTCAAAATTCAGTTGCAATTCATTTCTAGAGCTGAATTTTGAATTTGGATTTCGGAATTAAATTAAGGAATTGAGCTTAGTTCTGAAATATAACTCCAGAATCGAATTCCAGAATTCTACTTCAACATGCAGGCTCTGAATTCTAAAGCTGAATTTTTTAGCTAAATTCTAAACCTGAAATTAAGTTACGAATTCAGTTCCAAAAATCAATGCAAAATTCAGTTCCTGAATCCAGATCCAGTATTCAGCAGCTGGATGCGATTTGCGTCCAAATGAGAGCACACGACTTGAGCGTTTGAGGTTTTGTACCACGCAAATGGTCTGCTTTTGCTGCTGCGGCGACTGCTCATCCCGGCGTCCGAAGTCCAAATAAAAGCACAACCTGAGCATTTGACACTTTATAGCAGGATTGTTGTTACTGATGTTGGTGGATAAAATAGTAGAAGAAACGAACGATTTTCGATCTCACATTACGTTTTATGCTCGTCCAGTAGTACATCGGGGACTGATATGTTCCTGATAACCTCAAAACCTTCGTCCGGGATGCGAAAAAGGTAAGTGTTTTTTTTACGTTTCGTCTTAGACTCGTCAGTGCTTCGCATTTTTGAAAGGAACTGTATGTGTATGGCGCCATCAGAATTGTTCAACTGCAGCTCTTGTACCAGGTTTCCATAAGGTCATTTTAAGGCAGAAGAGGTGTAGTAAGTAGTTACTAACAGAGGCAAGGGTTTCTAGGCAAAATGTTTCCAATTTTACCAAAATCGATTGTTTTCGAACACAAATGTTTTTTTTTGCAAGTAAGAGATGTTCGTTGAGATATTTTTTTGAGTCCAATTGTTTGTATGTTTCAACATAAATAACAATTCAGTAAATTATCATCAAACTTAGCACTGGTACTTTTTGCACTTCAGAGGTGGTCGGAAGGGATTTGTTTTTTGTCCGCGAATTTAAAGTTTTAGGAGATTATTTATCTGAACGCGAGATCCAGCATAACACCAGAGCTGCTAAACGGATCGCCACCATACCAGGCACATGTACATCTTGCACCTCTGAAGATGTCATAGTGATATTTTGTAGAAGGGTCAGAATGTGTAGCAAGTGTACTTTACCTAAGCGGTATATTAGAAAATTATCGAATTCGATGAGAATCGATACTTTTCTTACCACTAAGAAAATAATCATGGATGAAGGTTATAATAATTCTGAGGCATAATTGATCGGCTGCGACAAGAAACGTTATATTTTTATCAGCACAAATAACATTTCGGTCAATAAGTCCCCAGTCTGATATCCTTCAAATGTCATCTGTCAAAATTTCATAACATTGCACAGTGGGAAAAAATCTATGAAAACCCGCAAAGAATTATGTAACTCATGAACTAATTGAGATAGGTCAACAAACTAAAGCGTTTCTTATGTAAAAATGTCCAAGGAATTCAATGAAATGGTTTACAATGGCCGCACGTATCGCCAATCCTGCTTGTTATACCCCAAATGTACAGCAGTTTTGGGGTTTCCTATAACATTCGCTCTGTAACTTGAAAAGAAATCGAGTGCGGTATTCTGGAATAGCCTACTTTCATGTAAAAAAGTCTGGAGTATCGATTAGAAGAACCCACACTGGCCGCACGAAACGTTTTGGTGGCTATTTTATTCCAATTCCTCCATTTCATGAGATCCTTACTGTAAATCCTCGTTAAATCTTGGTAAAACTTCTTGCAAGTTCGAAAGATCGTTTCGTGCGGCCAGTATAAGTTCTGGCATTCGATTCTATAGACTTTATTACATAAGACAAGCTAGATTTAGTAAACTTCCAATAAGTTTTACCGAGATTTAAGGGCGATTTACAATAAGATATCATGAAATGGAGGAAATGGGGTAAAATAGCCACCAAAACGTTTCGTGCGGCCAGTGTACACTCTTCCATTCGATTCTCCAGACATTTTTACATAAATTCAAGCTATTTCTGTAGACCGCACTCGATTTCTTTTCAAGTTACAGAACAAATACTACAGAAAACCCTAAAACTGCTGGGCATTTGGGGTAAAACGAGCAGAATGGCGATTCGTGCGGCCATTAAAAAACATTCCATTGAATTTCTTGGATTTTTTTTACACAAGAAACACTGTTGTTTGTTGCCTTTTTCCATGCTTCCCGATTTCTTTTTGCGGGTTTCCTGGGTTTTTTCCACTGTGCATTGGGTTCATTAGTCATTGTGCTCTCAGGCCGTGGACCATCTCGCGAATTATTATCAGGGATGTCAGGTTATTTTTTCAAGAATCTGTGAAAATCTGTGACCGTTTTACTTACCCGGTTTTACCACCCATTTTAGCAGTGAGCAAAAAATCTGTGAAAATCTGTGATTTATTCAAGAATCTGTGAAAATCTGTGATCATTTTCAGAAATCTGTAAAAATCTGTGTCATTTTCAAAATCTGTGCAGAAAAATCTAAATCTGTGAAACACAGATTAATCTGTGAATTTAACCTTTTAATTAATTTTTTTAATGTACCTGACATCCCTGATTATTATAGCTTTTAGCTAGGACAGGACCAGACAACTGGCTTCTTTTTCCAGAAAAATATTTCTCTTCTTATTCCGGTTGCTCCCTGCTGTAAATAATAAATGCCTCGCGATCACTGTTGCCAGTAGAGATAATTGTTCATTCTGAAAACTTTCTCCCCTTATAACATGTAATTATTTATCATTTGAAAACACAGACAAATGTTATATCGGTCAAAAATATAGCTCTGGATTCATTTTGATCAGATGTTTTTTTTGAAGAAAACGTTTAGTTGAAACAGCTTAATAAAATTTTTCTAAAACACTCAATTTTGAGTAATAAATTTTTGCAGCTTTATTAACTGAAGTATTCAACATATTTTATTTGAGAAAAATAATAACATACAGAAGTATCCAAAGATTGGGTGCTATTCTCAACCAACATAATCAATATTCTAGTCCATATCACACTTCGTGATTTCAGGCTTTCTCTTTGTATCATCCAGTGATTGTTAAATGTACTCGTATACTTTCCGCATTGACAGAATTCAAAAACAAATTGAACTTAAATCCTATTGAAATCACTAATTTTGAAAAGATGACCCGAAAAATAAAGTATCCAATATCAAGCTACATTGTTACCGACGATACTGACAACACTTTTTCTACCACCCTGCAGTAATCTTGATTTCAACAACTTGTACTTGCTTATGTCAGTTTCAACCAATCACGAGCTGGTCCGAAATTGGTCCTAAAAGTGGATTAACAATTGTCAGGTCCTGTCCTAGGCTTTTAGTTAAAATTTGACAGTTGAGCAGTTATTTTGTCATTGTCTAAAATAACCCTGCTCGGAGGCGTGATTTTTTTTGACAGTTTGATAGTTATTTTGCGACACGGAAAAAAATCTTGTTGAAAAATTAAGCTCAGATCTTTAGTAAAAATTTCATTTATTTTCAGTGTAAAATAAATTCAAATAGTTTTCCATCCTTCAAACTTTAAAATGAGCCGCAGCTGCCCACATTATCGAAATGACGGAATGAGCAATGAATTCTTACTCGACTGCATGATTTTTTAGTGCTCGATCGGTTCAGTGCTAGAATTTTCGCCTGAGTTGGCTGCTCGATCAACCTGATTGACAGTGACATTATAAATGTCATTGAATATTCGCTCATTTTATGAATGTGTTAGTGTGAAATTTAAGCGACTTAAGCCATTTCACTACACTCCAGCTAGAGGAATGGATGATGTTGACTAAGGTAGGCCGTTTTGTTAATTTCCAGCGAATTTCAATAGTTTATGTTGGGATTCTAAGAAGAACTGGTTATTTACTAGTTCTGTATATCCGAAAAACATGAAGATTTAAATTTGTATATTCAGTTATATAATGTTTTCGTTCAAAAATAAACTGAAAATCAGCTCGAAAACGTGCAAAATCAGGAAAGAAGAAGAAGAAGACGAATTGACAATTCAGTCCGCATCTTCTCACTCAATTCCGAATGATTTCCGAATCAACCGGTTTTAGGCGAACCGGTTCATTCGGAATCGGTTGTTGCACTGGAGTTGGAATTGATTCGGAATCCATTATGATTTCCACATGAAATTCCGAATGAAAATTTCTCGCCGATTCGGAATTGATTCGGAATCCATTCGAAATCCATTCGGATCTGATAATGTGGGTGTAGTTAAAATTAACTACTCGACAAAAAATAACTGCTCGACTGTCAAATTTTAACTAAAAGTAAAAATATCTCGCGGCAAGAGTTGGAGTTGTCCTAGGCTTTTAGTTAAAATTTGACAATTGAGAATAACTGCTGTCATTGTCTAAAATAACCCTGCTCGGAGGCGTGATTTTTTTGACAGTTTGATAGTTATTTTGCGACACGGAAAAAAATCTTGTTGAAAAATTAAGCTCAGATCTTTAGTAAAAATTTCATTTATTTTCAGTGTAAAATAAATTCAAATAGTTTTCCATCCTTCAAACTTTAAAATGAGCCGCAGCTGTAGTTAAAATTAACTACTCGACAAAAAATAACTGCTCGACTGTCAAATTTTAACTAAAAGTAAAAATATCTCGCGGCAAGAGTTGGAGTTGGAATTGATTTGGAATTCCACATGATTTTCACATGGAATTCCGAATGAAAATTTCTCGCCGATTCGGAATTGATTCGGAATCCATTCGGATCTGATAATGTGGGTATTTGTTTGCAAGATTATTTCCAGTTTCCAGTGTTATTTTGATAACGACAAAATAACTGCACGACTGTCAAATTTAACTAAAAGTAAAATAATTCGCGGCCTCAGTTATGTTACTTCTTGCCCCAGCGACTGTTTTCTGTTCTTAGATGTTTAAAATCGAATGATGAGGTTATCGCTGAGATTGTTGCGATTTTTTGTCAATAAGGATAAATCGTGGTGTAGAAATCTTGGATCACTATTGGAACATGTAGGGAGGTATTTTGGTCCATTTAGGATTAATATAATTTTGCCCACTTTGTAAAAATTTCCACCAAATGTTGTAATATCTTCGAAAAACCCTTCCGCAATAGGTAATTTAATGTGATTAGCTTCAAATTGATGCAACATGGGTTACTTAACATCGGTTAAATCCATAAAGTTTGTTAGGTGGGCCAAAATATATGAGGTGGCCAAAATACCTCTGTTACCCTATATTCACCCTTAGGTTGCTGTCAGAGTGAATGCGATGCGATGCGAAAACAGTACATCGCATTGAATCGCTTCGGTCCGCGTTACGCGCTCACTCTGACATCAACCTTATTCTGAATAACGACGTATAGATTTTTCTATCGAATGTGGTTCAATCGAATCCTAGCTACCTTCGATTTTGCTAGCGTTATTACACTGATAAAAATTTGTACGATCGATTCATATGCAGACACTACTTCAATTTAATATGATTTTTCATATCAATACATAACCAAAGCGATTTGTTTCAAGATTTCATGTGAAAATTCACTTAGATGCGAGATTGGAATATTATTCACTTAGCTTTGATATGTTTTTCCTTTGGATGTGATGTGTTTTGCTATTGAATCGAACTACATGTGTTAAAACTTCATGAGTACAGCACAAGTGTTGGTCTTGAATCGGTCAACTCTATTTCAGTTGAAATCTGCATATAGAATCTAGAGGTAACGATATATCTGATCGTTTATGCATTTCATATAAGCGTAGCATGATTTCCACTAAATATCAACAGTTTTTACACTCATTTTATGAGTTAAGTGTATATTTTCATGAATTTCATGTGTTCTACAAGCAGTGATAGATCAAATCATCTGTTTTTCAAAGAACGGCGAATCTAACATTGACAGCAAATGGAGAAAATCATCGATGAATGTTTCGACTTCGGTTTCAAATCCACCACTTTCCTTCTATATCCACTGAATAAATCAACATAAAAAGAGTTTCGCCCTTTTTAGATTTGTTTACTTTATACTTCCTGTGTGAATTATAAAGATACGCCCTTGCGCATTTTTCATGAAATTGACTGGTTTTCGCTACTAAGACAAATCTGTGAGTAGTTTTATTGTCTCTTTTACTATTTCCAGTAATAGAAGGTAACCATCTAAAATAAAGAAAATAAATAGTTTCGCCCTTCCTTACCAGCAATTGAAGTATCGCCCTGTTTGTTGGCATGGAACACGGAGGGCGAAACTTGCGTAAACAAATGGAATGACAGTTTCGCCTTTTATAGTTCTTTGTATTACTAAGATTGAGATTTTTGTAGAATACGAATTTTTAGACAAAATTGTAGGATTTTGAAGCATTTATTGGTAGGAGAGAGAACCTCGATTTGTTAACTTTTGTAAGATACGTCCTTCTTTGAAAAACAGCTGAAATGCTTTGCACATGATGCTAGCGTGCAAATTATTTTCAGTGTAGGAATACAGATCGAAAAATCAATACGGCGTTATGCAAAATAAGGATGATTGTTTTTAAAGGAGAACGCATTGCGGAATAAAATCGAAATTTGTAGAAAAAAAGTGTACTTCTTGCATCTTAGAGGTTACTATGAAGGAATTTATAGCGAGAAAAATATTTCAAATGTTCCCAACAAAAGCAGTCAACGATAAAACTGACCCTATTTGACGAGAATAAGGTGTAAAATTTGACAAACACATATTGTAAACCTGAACGGGGGCACGATTTTCTGAAAGTCTGTACAGCTACTTGGTTCCACTGATGACATTGACATTATAGCACATACATTTGGGAAGATGGAGGAAACGTACATGGGACTTGAAACGGAATCCAGGCGGATTATATCAATGTGGCAGACAATGAATGGATGAGGCTTGAGAAAAGATATTGTCAGCCGCCGACTACTTGGGCTCACTGGTAACAGCCGATAACGACATCAGCAGAGAAATCCAGATATGCTGATAGTGAAGTTTCAGGGGAATTATTCTAATCGGACTAAAGTCTATTGTAAATAACTATCAGAAAACAATTATTCCCTACTGAACTTACCGTTCAAGCTATCAGCGGGCACCATGGAGTTACCACAGTTGCAGCATACAAACTTTTCCGTCCGATTGGCACCAATCGATTTCACCGGTGTGCACATACTCCTGCGTTCGACTGCCCGGTCATCCTGAATGCCCGCACTTTTCGGTCCATTCGATTCTTCATTACTCGGAACTAGGCGCAGCTTAGCAAAGGCTTTTAGCAAATCATTTCCACAGGAATGTCGTATCGGGGCCGATCCATTTGTTGGTGTCAAACAGCCGGACGAAGGTAGATCCTCTTCCAGATTAAGCGAATTGGGTCTCGAGTTTACCGGGCTAGTGCCGATATCCGAAGCTCGGCGCGAGATCTTGCGCATGTTGACGGTCACCCGCGTGGTAAGTTTCTTTTTGCGGGCACTTCCCGGAGGTAGTGCCGTGCTGGACGCTTGTGAAGTATTGGCCGTATCCAGCCCGGATAGGTCCGTACTGGAAACTATACTTTCGCGATATACTGTGCGTTGGATCACACTGGCTGCATTGTTGGCCTTTCGACGAATGAAAAGCTGGGAACTTGGATTGAATGCGACCGATTCTGGCAGTACCGTCGGTTGTTGATGTTGCAACAGTTCTTCCTTCTTGTTCATTGTATTGTTCGTAAGAACAATGTCCAATCTAGTAACCGCTCTTGGTGGTTCACTCTCGATTGGGAGTTGTTCGATTGTTTTCTCCAACTCGAGAACCTTCGTTGGAATCAGTAGATTCTCCTCTACAACCACCGATTCTTCGGAGATTAGTTTGGTTTCGGGAGGCTTTTTGAAGCAGTCTAGTTTTCTGTTGGGGCTGTAGTCGTAGCCAGTGTTCTCGAATGTGGTTTCGATCTTCCGTACCGTATCACGCACAGAAGTTAAATGCGCCGTTATCACACTGGCAGAGGTATCGACCTGCTCCTCGTCGATGCTGTCAGCCGAATGATGAAGTTTCGTTCGTTCGCAAATCTCCTTTTCCTTCTTCCACAGTGTACCTTCGAAAACATTGTGAACCGATTCCGCTTTGTTGGTATTGTGAACTTGCTGAGAAGTTGACTTGTCCAGATCTATGTCTACGATTGCGGGTGTGGTTTTGTTGAACTCCTGGCTGTGTGCTTTACGTTTTTCTCCCATGTCCGGAGTTCGGATAATATTTACACTGATGTTGATCCGTTTTGGTTTGATTTCTTGCATCGACGACGAAATGTTCAAACTGAGGGGAGTACTCAATCCTCCATGCGACCGGCTGTCTCGTCCTCCGGGCTGTCTCGAGTCTAGATCATTGAAAAACGAGCAAGTTCTGTGGTTTCTCGGTGTAGCCGGTGTGGAGGTATTTTCGTCGGAAATCACCAACTTCTGGTCGGAAAGCCAAGCGTGCTTTCGAATTTTGTTCTTCCTGGCGATCGGTGTATCGGGCAGCGTGATGTCACCGATAGTGAATCGCATTGAATTGGACAGTTTGGAACCGTGACTCTTTCGTTTTATCCCCGGAGAACTGTCACACGATTTGGTGGTGTCCGCCTGTTGGTTCTCGTTCGAGTAGTCGCATGCCGTTGGCTCATCCATAATGATTTGCTTCAGAAATTTGGATTTTTCACTGTTGATGTTGGCTTTTGCTGGACTTTCCTTCGAGTATGTCTCCAGTGGTCCAATGATTTCATGTTGTTTTATTCTAACGGGCTGTTGTTTTGCTGACGGGATTGGCTCCGAACTATCAGCCATTTCGGTAGCGCTCAGTCTGTGGAAGCTCTCACTGGGATTGTCACTGGTTGTGGGCTCAAAAAGTTCCTTTGCTGCCCGCTTGCCCGTCCTCATGGGTTTCTTGTGCTTCTTCACCGTACTGGTTCGCTCGTAGGCAACCTGTTTCGATGATCTCGGTGACAGAAACTTGCTGTTGAAATCGAATATTGTTTGATAGATTGCCGAATGCGACAAATTGAAGCTTGATCCGAACGGGGATTTTTTTGTTCTGGGCTCCTCTTTCAACACAATTTCGGTTTGTTTGGGTGTTTTGTTGATCTTCCGGGCAGGTTTCTTCGGTTGTTGTTTGATACATTTGGTATCAACTAAGTCATTCGTCGTTTTGTTAGTGTTTTCAGTATGTGCATTGGAAGGCTGGAAATATATTTTATCCGTTTTCTCCATCGCATTCTGTTTCCGAATGTCATTCAACTCATTCTTCTTTCTTATCTCGGAAGTGTTCAATTCTTCTTCGTAGTCTTCCGCAAATCCGTTCATTTGTCCGTGCTTATCCATACCGTTTTCAATCAGTAAACACTCCAGGGTATCCAAGATATCCGTAACGGTTAATTTTCGTCCATTCAGAGATGTAAGACCTTTTTCGAAAACTTGTCGGAATCTTTCGCAACGGTCTTTTTCGAACATGGGCAAATGTAAGCTAGCAGAGGCCTGCAACTTTTCCAATTCCTGTAGACTGTACACCACAAACGGAACGTAACCGTTTAATATTTCCCACAGAAGAAGCGTAAGCGAATAGACGTCCGTACCCTTCGTCGGAAAGACGAAATTACATTTTGGAATCAGTAGTTCGGGAGCGACGTAGTAGAACAGGGAAAACTTCTCTCGGTACTCCTTGCAGTACGGCAAGTAGCGACTGGTTCGGCAGTCATACGCCCCACTGTCACCGGGTGACCCGACTCGGGCTTTTCGATTCTCGGAAACCTCCTTGGACAGTTTGCGATATTTATCCCGCAGAAACTGTTCGTCATTTTTTATTAACCTCGAATAGGTGGTGATCTTTTTGAGTTCCTCATGCTGTGAAGATGTCATGGAGTTCCGCGACGATGAGGTACTACCGTAGCGTTCTTCAATTTCTTTTCGAATCGAGTCCGACGCTTCCGTGGTTAACTCAAACGACGTTAACTTCACCGTGTACGGGTACCTGCGCATCAGAATACAACCGCTGGATATGTTGGAGTGAATGTAACCACACTCCTGTAGGTAGGATACGGCCAGTGAAATCTGTTGAACGACGGTAATGGCGTGTAGCAGCGAAAGGCGCTTGTTCTGTGAAAGATACCGGAATTAATCACATGAGATCACTAAAAAAACCCCACTCCAATACTTACCATTTTATGAATGTAGTCAAACAGAGTAAAATCGAACGGTTCCAGCAGAAGGGTAGCCTGATTAAGGCCCGCATCGTAACAAACCGCCATTAGCGAAACGATGGCGTGATGTTTGATGTGGTTCAGTAGTTCGAAATCTTTTTTGCATGCCTCTTCGGCAAAGTACAAACAGCGCTCGACGTTCAGAGAGTATTTCCGCAGGGTTACCGGTGCGTTGCGGAATATTCCACACGAGAACTCCAACGGTGCCAGGAAACTGCTCCGCAGCGCTCCCACTCGGTAGTGAACCTCTTTGGGCCAACAGATCAGCAGTTGACTGGACACTCGCTGGAAGTATTCCAGTACATTCTTCTCGGCAAATTGTTTCTGCAGTAAGTCGTCCGACAGTTGGATGCTCTTACTCCACTTCTCCAGAGAATCCAGCTCCAGCAGGATATCGCGTGGTTCATGAATCGCTAGGTCAACTTCATCCAACAGTTCCGCTTCTCCCTTGACGGTGCTGTGATTCGATCGATCCAGATCGGTGATGATCTGTGGTGCCCGCTCCTTGAGGACACTGATCGGTTCGTTGATCATACTGGTACTGTCATCGATTATCAGTGTGGAAGGTTGAATGTCACTGTTCAGGAAGCGAAAGTTCTCGTTGATGACTTCCTCGCAGGCTCGGATGTCGTTCATCAGATCGTCGTGCCGGGTGGAGTTGAGCTCGGAGTGAGTATCGGTCGTGTCACTGAACGGCAGAGCGTAGTCGACAAGATCTCCGTGTTTGTTAACGACCGTTTGATAGGACGGTGACTTTCGTCGTTCCTTGCTGGCAGGACTTTTGGCGGTCGAATTGAGTGCTTTCATGTCACCCCGGTAGGCACGGGATGAGATCACGTGCTCGTCGTAGATGGAAGACGAGTTGATGTCGTACTTGCGGTAGGAACCGGCGAACGGAGACTCGGATCCGCTACCGAAGGTTCGGTTGTGCTTTTTCTCAACAACGACTACGGGTGACTCGGGCAACGGAAGTGATACTGATGGTGGTGGTGGTGGCGGCGGCGGTGCAGGTTTGTCCTTGTACCGCCGAGAGCGAGCTGCTTTTTGTAGTAAGTTCTTTTCTTTTCTCGGTGTCATGTCGAGAACCGATGGATTGGTACGACAAACCGAACTATTGTTGGCATACGGACTGGCATTTTCCTTATAGAATCTACTCGGAGGACTTTGAACGGTGTAGGTGTCTCCGAGTGTTTCGTTCATGTGCATCTGCTCAAACTCTTCGAGTTCGTTTTCGTAGATCGTATTGTTATTCGGCTTTGACAGATTGGAAATGATTCTTCTGGGTGTTCCCGAAGGCATAACCGACGGGAGCGAAAATCTCTCATGAACATTAATATTTTTACCGTTATTTAAGTTGAGTTCACCATTCTCCGGTATCCGGTTAATGTTTCTGTAGAATTCCACGGATCGTTTCGGTTTCTTCGGAACACCGGTGTCCTGGCGATGTCTGGTATAACGAGGACTTTTCGGAATGTCGATTCGACGGTTCAGAACTCTACGTTCTTCGCTGCTGATTTCAACGTCCGAACTAAAGTCACTAATTTCTCCACCTTCGGAATATTTTTCCTCCTCAATTACACTCGGAATCCGGCGGTCCGGTACCAGCGCACAACCCTCACTGATTCGTTCAAGCTTTTGCTTCGCTCGCCACTCATTGAATTTATGTAGTTTTTCCAAGTAAGCCGGGTCACGGTTCGCACTGGCAACACTGTCCGTAATGTTCTTGGAGACCGGCGGTGCACTCTCACGGCGCCGGTGCAGATTGGTGTCCCTGGAAAGATAGGCAAACGAAAGCTGTAAATATGACATTTTTTTGATAAGTAGCCATCTAATCTACGCCTACTAGATCTCGGTTATCTCCATACCCGCTAGGACGGAAAGACAGCAAGTGAAGAAAGCTAGAAAGCTATCCCACGACTAAAATGCCCAACCGATCTGGGGTTAGTTGGTCAGATTCCTCTTTGAAAACAATTGTTTTCCCATTTTAAATTCCACATGCGGGAGAAACGCTACCAACTACTAGCTGCAGCATGATAATTTTTCCGTTTTGCATTAACAAATTAAGGTGTACATGCGAAAAACAAAAGACATGTTTTTCCATTTGCTGCATTTGCAGAGGAAACATATTTCCATTTTGCGAGGTCAACTATTTCTATCCCATCGCGCCGGAAGAAGACTTCGGCTTCCACGTACATACAATGGTTCGCGTTACTGACAGCGATGGTAGAAAGTGGACGAAAATATGACGAAAGTTTTCACACTTTCATTTGGTTTTCCCGTCCACCCACGGCTGCACCCCCAACGGGGCAACGGGATTAATTGGATCGGGTTTTTTTTTCGCAGCGCATTTGGCTTGTTCTGTACGACGCTTCTGATTACTCCGTTTCTACTCGGTGCGCGTAGCTGCATTTCGAAGCACCGAATTGTTCGAATGCGTCACGCGGTTAGACTGTTTATGAAGCAATTGAAACGGAGTTTCTACGAGGGTGTCTCAGTTGTTCGAAAAACGAAAAAAAATAAACTCACATCGGAGCATTGCGAAGTTTGTTTAGATCTACCCTAACCGGATAGCATAATCGTATTAATCGATTTATTCGGCGTCTTTGAATCAAAGCATATCGCGAAGCCGATCCAATAATGCACAAGTTACTTCTGTGGAAACCGCGTAGTGCGCGCAGAGCAGAAATAAATGCGTCGCGGCAGGTGTAGCGATGCCGGCAGCATGTCCATCAGGGCGTGCGGCGGGATCACCGCTGCAGTGGCCACCAGACCGGTACAAATCTCTTGTTTGGTTTTGGTTTTGGTATCGCATTACGGCTGTGGGTAATCGAATTATCTGATTAATTTGCATTTGGTCTCGGATGAGAGTGGTGGGATCAGATGGCACGGGAAATTTGGTTTGCCATGATCTTCAAAATCACTGGCGATTGTGCGAAATTTTGCGAGTTTTTCGCTTCCTACTGTTTGTGAACTCTGTGCGTCTAACTAATTATAGACACAATTGGTCTAACAGGGGGTTACTCTTGGTTACAGCAACACTGGTAGATCGGTTAATTTTGATTGATAAGGTTGAATTCACGAAGAACTACTTGAAATACCACTGCTACGGAAACATGAAACCAGCCGTTGAGTAATCCGTTTGAAATTATATTGTACAAGAATTGATTGAGCGATTTAAAAGTTGTTGAGGTTGCTGTTTTACGTCATTCCGGTCGGTTAGTTATATCGTCTGGTTGTTACAAGTTTCTTTGTTATTTCAGTCGGTCATTTGTTTAGATATATTATTTGAACGGCATTGCAACAAACCCGTTTAGATAATCTGTACCTAAAAAGTTCGAATAAAAACTGTGAATTTATTTCACAGCTAAAGTTGACGACGCAGAAACCAGGGTTTGTTTTTACGTATGTTTTCCCGCTTTTCAAAATTTTTCTCTGAGGCAACAAAGAAGGCTCTATGTATTTTTTGACGTGAAAGTGTCTTACTTTAATATGAGGCGTTTTTTCAAAATTCGCTCTGTAGGAAAATGGGTAGAAATTAATCGTGATTATCTCGAGTTGTACTAAACGCAACAACATGATTCTTTCTCCACGCCATTAGAAATATGGTTAGCAATTTATGATTAAATTTTCAACATTAGGAAGACAGTTTGGAGGTAGTCTGGTACATATTAGTCCGGATAAATTTAATTTAAATAACCCTCCACTTGTAGTAACAAGTCTAAATGTATAAAAGTTCAGGGGCCCCTTAAGGATAATCTTAAAACAATTATTGATGTCTTCTCCAATTGAAACAGAAAAAGGTTTTTCAAATCTAGAGCCAGAGGAATTTGACTCTAATGAAAATAGTGAAGTCACTCCCAAATTACCAAAAAAGACACCTAAAATTACACCTTAAAAAAAAGAACCCCGTGTTAAATCTAAAAAGCCAAATTGAAAACCAAAAACTGTGCCTTCTGGTTCATCAAATTCACAAAACAATCCAGGAACTAGCTTAAGAAAAGACAATAATCCAGTGGGTAATCCGTTTCACATACACCAACAGGATTACTGAAGTTTTCGGAAATTGTAGAATGGATTTTCGCAGCATTCAATATTTCTGAACCTCTAAAGACCATCATAACGGCATTCCTTCCAATAGCTAGAACTTTTTTGAAACAGTTATAAGCTCAATGGCCAGCTCTCTCAGGGTTTGTATCATTTGATGGATAATTTATCATCCGCCGCAAATGATTCAATCACTGTCCTACAGTGGAATTGTCGAAGCATCATGCCAAAACTTAATTCATTTAAAGTTTTGTTGCATAGTCAAAAATGTGATGTATTTGCTTTGTGCGAAACATGGTTTACATCAAACATAGCCTTAAATATTAATGACTTTAACATTATACGTCTCGGTAGAGACTCTCCGTATGGCGGAGTACTTTTAGGAATTAAGAAATGTTATTCCTTTTTCTAGATTAAACATTCCTTCGACTTCTAGTATAGAAGTTGTTGCTTGTCAAATAAACATTAAAGGAAAGGACATTTGCATTGCTTCGGTATATATTCCTCCAAGAGCTCAAGCTGGTCAACGACAGCTTAAGGGGTTACACCACTGTAGAAAAAAAAGAGGACTTTTTTGGGATCCAAAAAATGGAGTAATCCGAATTTTGTATAAAGAACATTTTAATATGTATATTTAAGTACAAAAAAATGATCAGTTTGAAAAATTGAAAAAAAAATGGCGGCTTGGCGGCATTTCCGCGAAAGTGCTGCATTCTGACGGCCGGAAACATAAGTCAAATGAATCTTGACCAATCGATTCAAAAAAATTGGAGTTATCTCCACAGAGGTACGGGGGGAGGGGGGGATAGGAGCATAGCACTCATGTCTTGTAACAATAACGCTCCTGGGTTGGACACAATTGAATTATACTTGGTGAAGAATCTGCCCGACCTTGCAAAAAGACGTTTGTTGGAATTGTTCAACAAGTTTCTTGAGCAAAATATTGTCCCACTTGACTGGAGGCAAGTGAAAGTTATCGCTATTCAAAAGCCGGGGAAACCTGCTTCCAATCACAACTCATATAGGCCCATTGCAATGTTGTCCTGCATCAGAAAATTGTTCGAAAAAATTATACCCAAGTGTCGAGACGAACGGTTTGTTGTCAGATACTCAGTTTGGCTTCCGTAGAAATAAAGGGACGAATGATTGCCTTGCAATGGCAATTCGGATGTCAGACGAAAGTAATGTCTGACATCCAAATTGCCTTCGCTCAAAATCAACAAATGGCATCTGTATTTTCAGACATTAAAGGAGCATTTGATTCAGTTTCCATTGATGTTCTTTCAGACAAGCTCCAACAACATGGGCTTCCAGCTATTATAAATAATTATTAGCACAACCTTTTGTCAAAGAAGTACATGTATTTTTCACATGGCGATTTGGCAACATTCAGAATTAGCTACATGGGTCTCCCGCAAGGCTCATGCCTCATTCCGCTCCTCTATAATGTTTACGTGAATGACATTGACAGCTGTCTAGTATCCCCATCCACACTAAGACAATTGGCAGATGATGGCGTGATTTCAGTTACTGGACCCAAAGTTGTAAACCTGCAAAAACCATTGCAGGATACCTTAGATAACTTGTATGTTTGGGCTGTTCATTTCAAGACAGCATAATCCCGCGCAGCTTCAGCTTCATATGATGGGAAGAATGATCCAACAGGTTTTGACTTTCAAATACCTCGGGGTGTGGTTTGATTTCAAATGCACGTGGGGAGGACACATTAGGTATCTGATAACGAAATGCCAACAAAGAGTAAATTTTCTTCGAACAATAACAGGATCTTGGTGGGGTGCTCATCCGGAAGATAATAAAGTTGTATCAGACAAAGATACTTTCAGTGATGGAATATGGATGCACTTGCTTTCGTTCCGCTGCAAACTTTCATATTATTAAACTGGAGCATTTTATTTAATTTTATTTAATGTAATTTATAATAGCAAATCGCTGGATAAAAACAGTGTTTAGATTAACTAATATTGTGGATGCCACGACTAAGTAAAACTTATGTATGTATATTGCCTATGAAATAAACGTATTTATGGAAAAAAACCCTCCACTCTCACCCACACCAAAAAGATTGTATTTGAGCTCCCTGATAATGGGCACCATTTTCTAACCCTATATCAGTACTGTTGAAGGATCCAGTGGCAGAATATCTTTCTCATCTGCAGAATTTTACTCAACTAAGGCATGCTCGCGCATTTTCTCTTTCCTGTCGGCCAGCACAATTTTATATTTTATCATTATTGTCGTTTATTTCACCCCCGGTTTTATCCTCCATTTTATGTGGTTTTGAATCTGTACCACTGCGTGTTTTATCGGCAGTGTAGTTTTGACCATCACGCAACTCTCAAAACCTTTATATTACAGTGTAGTCTACAGAATCAACAGCCCCATAATATATCTCAAACTGATTTCAAATTTCGGGAGAGGCCAGGGCCCATTGCCAACGTTGAATCATGTGAAATAACATTTCAATTCACTGAGTACTCTCATATCAAGAAAAAAAATTATTGTATCCTTCATGGATAGAATAGAACAATTAATTCACTTAAATAATATTTCTGCTCATTTTCCTTCAAAATTAGATACAAGTTTTCGTTTCGATAAGATATGTCATTGTGCTAATTTTGATCAGTGTATTCCATGTCATGTCATTTCATAACTATGACATTTAGGGTAAAGTGTTATAATATGCCGCCCCCCCTTAAGAAAACATTGAGATGTTTCTAAATGTCTCCGCAACACGCCTGAGTAACATAAATTTCAATGATTCCGGTAGAAGTGATGAGAATTGATTGATACAAACACATTTTCCAAAACGACCACATTCTCAGTTTTTTCGCTTGCCGTAGGCATAATGGCCTAGCAACAGAGTTGCCATTTTAAAATCTGTGGTTCAACTCGAAAAATCTGTGTACCATCTTGTGTGGTTCTAGACCAGAACTTAGTTGCTACGTTTCACCTCATTCTGTGACCATTAGCTACCAGCACATCTTCATCACAGCAAAACAAAGTGCCCCTCAACCCTCGCAGGAGGGAAATGGAAGCTCTTCTCCTCCTAGAAAAAGAGTGACAACGAGATCCACTTCAAAACATTGTTTATTTAAAAAATCGGCTAATTCGGCCACGTAAAGCTTGTACGCAAATAGGCCTGAATAAAAAACATCTTTTAAATAAAAAAAAAAAATCACAGCAAACGTATGCGACGTTTGACATCTTCAACATTATCATTATTGGACACAGTAGAGAAAGAACGGTTTCGTGTTGCACTGGCCTTATTGGAGATTACAGGAACTCTGAAATCACAATGGCGATCCTGCCAGGAGACGAAAGTTAGTTTGATCATCATAGCAAGTTGACGAAAAATTTTCTTAAGAAAAACGCAGCATCTAGCACAAAAACAGAATAGGTATGAAAATGCATGTAACTTAATTATACATGGGAAAACAAAACGAGCATAGTTGGTCATTTTTAATGACGACCTCGATTTGGAAGACATTTTATAGCGGATCGGGACGACCGCTGAGAAAAATTTGGACGCGGACCGAGACGGCCGTGAAGAGTTTTAATGCGGATCGGGACGACCGCTGAGAAAAATTTTTACGCGGACCGGGACGGCCGTGAGGAGTTTTAGTGCGGATCGGGACGACCGCTGAGAAAAACCTTTACACGGACCGGGACGGCTGTGAGGAGTTTTAGTGCGGATCGGGACGACCGCTGAGAAAAACTTTACACGGACCGGGACGGCCGTGAGGAGTTTTAGTACGGATCGGGACGACCGCTGAGAAATTTTTTACGCGGACCGGGACGGCCGTGAGGAGTTTTAGTGCGGATCGGGACGACCGCTGAGAAAAACCTTTACACGGACCGGGACGGCTGTGAGGAGTTTTAGTGCGGATCGGGACGACCGCTGAGGAAAATTTTACGCGGACCGGGACGGCCGTGAGGAGTTTTAGTACGGATCGGGACGACCGCTGAGAAAATTTTACGCGGATCGGGACGGCCGTGAGGAGTTTTAGTACGGATCGGGACGACCGCTGAGAAATTTTTACGCGGACCGGGACGGCCGTGAGGAGTTTTAGTGCGGATCGGGACGACCGCTGAGAAAAACTTTACACGGACCGGGACGGCCGTGAGGAGTTTTAGTACGGATCGGGACGACCGCTGAGAAATTTTTTACGCGGACCGGGACGGCCGTGAGGAGTTTTAGTGCGGATCGGGACGACCGCTGAGAAAAACTTTACACGGACCGGGACGGCCGTGAGGAGTTTTAGTACGGATCGGGACGACCGCTGAGAAATTTTTTACGCGGACCGGGACGGCCGTGAGGAGTTTTAGTGCGGATCGGGACGACCGCTGAGAAAAAACTTTATACGGACCGGGACGGCTGTGAGGAGTTTTAGTGCGGATCGGGAGGACCGCTGAGAAAAATTTTTACGCGGAGCGGGACGGCCGTGAAGAGTTTTAGTGTGGACGACCGCAGAGAAAATTTTTTACGCGGACCGGGACGACCGTGAGGAGTTTTTGTGCGGATCGAGACGACCGCTGAGAAAAATTTGGACACGTATCGGGACGGCCGTAAGGAATTGCAGTGCGGGTGGAGACGTCCACTAAATAAGTATTAAATTGTTGGTTTTAAATAAAGTTAATAAAATCAAATTTATATCTTATTTTCTGAAAAAATATTATCCTGAGCATCTACTTTATTTGGAGATGGGGAAGGATGTGTGGTTCTAGACCAGAACTTAGTTGCTACGTTTCACCTCATTCTGTGACCATTAGCTACCAGCACATCTTCATCACAGCAAACGTATGCGACGTTTGACATCTTCAACATTATCATTATTGGACACAGTAGAGAAAGAACGGTTTCGTGTTGCACTGGCCTTATTGGAGATTACAGGAACTCTGAAATCACACACATCTGTGTTGCATATTTTCGTTCATAATCTGTGAAAATCTGTGAAAAACGTTTTGAAAATCTGCATTTTTATGAAATATTCATAAAAATCTGTGAATTTTGATAAAATCTGTGTTCTGTGACACAGAATATGCGTGGAAAAATAGGCAAAAAATCTGTGGTTTTACAGAAAAATCTGTGAACCATTCTGCCTAGCAACCATATAATATGCCTCACAACAAATCAGTGGTACGCCCCACAACAATGATGCAATATGCCCCTTGAAATGTCGATATAGAAGAGAAGCAGATAAAGAGGATATTATTCGCATCAGAAATCAATTGAATAATCAATTAATTACAATTGGAAAGCAACATATTTGATCCACCCAACGCTACATTTTGTTTTAAAAACCGTTATAAATCTTCAAAACAATGTTTTAATTCGAAGCATAATGTTGAATCGAAGGTGGGGCATAACGTCCGTTCAGTGACTGTTATGAGAAAATTCATATAGCAAAGAAATGGCTTTGTTTCTCTGGATTTTTATACTGTAAATAGAGACATTATCACTACTAAAAGTTAATTACTAAGTAGCAACCGACCATTAGACGTTCTATACGGTTAGAATGCTTGTTCAGTCGAAGCAAAACCTAAATGAATTTTCAGTTTTTTTTCATATTTTCCAGCAAACGACAACTGTCAAATTTGCGTAGCAGAAAGATCTTACGAAAAGATATTGTTAGTGATAAAACTTTTGTTTGAAAAAGACTTGAATATTAAGTATTTAAGACTTTGCCAAACAAAAGTTTTATCATTAACAATAGGAAGGGGGGGGGGGGGTATTTTGACCAGTAGGGGTGCTTTATAATACTTTTCCCTACGTTAGATTTTGCGAATAAGTTACTCTTCAATATGTTGAATTTTGGATGCCAATACTCTTGTAACGCTTTTTAACACCTATAAATTACAAAAAGTAACACATATAACGCTTCGTAACACACAAAAATTACAAAAAGAGTAACGGATGTAACGCTTGTACCTTTTAAAAATGTAACGCATGTAACGTTTTGTAAAATAAAAAAACTACAAATTACAAGTCACGAAAACCTAATGCATTCAACGCTTCAATACAGAGTAACACATGTCATGTTTCGTAACGCCTGTTACTTACAAAAAGTATCGCTTCATAACGCCTGTAACTTACAAAACGTAACACTTCGTAACTTACAAACGAGTTACGCTTTGTAACATCTTTAACTCATAAAAACGAATGCATGTAGCGCTTTGTAACACCCAAAACATATAAAAAGTATCACAAGTAACGCTTGTAACGCTTCGTACCGTAAGAACTCACAAAGAAGTAACGAATGTAACACTTCGTAACGTATATAACTTACAAAAAGTAATGCATGTAACGCTTCGTAACGCCTTTAACTTACAAAAAAGTAACGCTTCGTAACGCTTATAACTTACTAAAAAGTAACGCATGTAACGCTTTGTAACACCTATAACTCACAAAAAAGTAACGTATTTATAGCTTCGTAACACCAACAACTTATAAAAATTGAACGAACGTAACGAATTCAACATTTCGTAACACCTACAACTTCCTTATAAGTAACGCATCGTAACTCGTTTACCGCAAGAATCTAATTCTTATAACGGTTTTTAGCACTTATAATTTCCACAAAATAACTCATATGCTTTGTAACCTTCAATTTAAGAAAATTATCATATGCTACACTTTCTAGCTTTTTTAACTTAACGTAACGCTTCCCATCTCACGAGAATGACGAGTGAAACGCTTCTTGAAATGGAAGATTTTTCCATATTGAAAACGGGTACTGCGTGATGGTTAAGTCAACCATTCACGCAACCCGCCTGGGTTCGATTCCCAACCCCGAAAAGTTCAGGAAGTTTTTCTAGCCCGACGAGGCGAATGACCTTGAGGTTGACTCAGATAGGACTCAAAAAATTTCTCTACGTATATAGCTTCAAAAACGAAACTACTATTTTATGCATTATTATTATAATACTTGATTTCGACTGGGGTGATAATCGTGGAAAACTGTTGAACGTCAAGTTCTACGTCTAATAATACAAACGAATGTTGTTTACTGTCCGACGTTTCGGCCTTTGATGTAGGCCTTTTTCAAGGAAAATAAAGTCTATCGTTTATAGTCAAAATATGTCGATGTCTGTCGCTACGTTGTCTGGTCAATTTTAGAACATGCACCTCTATCTTACAGTGTAATCTACAGCATCAACAACCCCATAATATTTCTCAAACTGTTTTTTTTTCTGTTTCTGATTTTGGGAGGGCCCCTATTTTTAAAAAAAGGTGAAGACTGAAGACGTACAAGCGAAAATTTCCACGCAAAAAGTCGTGCTAAGGAGGATTACGTCATTTTTTGTACTTTTGTTTCTTGTGTCATAATGAACGATGAAACACACTTGTTCGAAGACTTTATACAGCTTCCGGTACAGGTGTTGCCGAGCAAAAGTATTTGATTTGGCAGGCCATAAGTAGTTGTGGTCAAATATCTGAAAGCTGCTGCACAACGGAAGCAAATGATTTTTCAATAATGATACACAGATTACGGGAATGGATGTTAACCCACTTGAATTCAACAGGTTCGGTTGGTTGCAAACAGATTGATGTCAAAAAACATAGCTGAATAGAAACGCTTTCTAGATTACGATAAAAAGTAATAGTAGGTATTTTTTCGATTAAGTAAGTTTGTGTATCATAAAAATACCTACTATTACGTTTTATCGTATTCTGATATACAATTTTGATCAATTTCTAGAGGAGTTTACCGAACAGACCAAGAATAGTTAGCACAGAAAATCAGTGGATAGCTGATTGGAACTTGATAATGTCAAAAACTAGTGTCTGGAACCGACAGTCTGAAGACAGTCACCCCTGTCTGTCAAAGATAGTTTTTATTGCCACCCTCAACGAAGACAAGTTTTGAATTCCTAGAATCGGACGCAAAGTTGATCAATCTTCGCGAGCTTCCGCCTGGAACGGCGAAATGAGGTAAAAATATGCAAACGTTAATTTAACGATCTGATATATGACCCAAGATATGGAACTTAACGAGTGGGCTGCGTAAATCCGGATTGGGAAATAGTGGTTCAATGGATTTTTAAGATGTTTGTTTTTTTCACTTTAAGAAATAATTATTTATCTACCCGATGTTTGCCAAGTTCAACTTATACTCGATTGTTTATGCCAAACCATCCAAAGGTATCGCAATTTCGCATACCTAACAGTACTAGGCAGAAGTAAAGTAATAAACATCCAGGTCCATAATTAAATTTTCTTCACCTAGTTCTTCATTGCAGCACCGTCGAGCGCGAAAATGCTTTTTATACACGAAACCAAACAGGCATTCTGTTTTTTTCTTCTTCTGCTTCGGTATGTTATGTGAGCCTTCCCCTAGGCCACCTCACCCTCACGGGGCGGGGAGTGGCAAATTTGCTCTCATTCTTCCTTCCGTGCCGCCACCGGCCATGGATAACCACATCGGAAATACCTGTCCGAACGAGTGGCCACGAAGAATCAAAACAAAAGAAATAAAGCTACCATCGCACTTAGGAAATTGTACTTAATCTACGCAACAGAAGTGTTTGCAACACAATTTAGATTAAAAAGGCTCATCTTTTGATTACCGTCGGCACGGTGGTTCCCATTCCGGTTTCGCAACGGTGCTGTTTGAATTGAGGATAGCTCGGTTGGGTCGGGGAGGCCAGCTGCAATCTTTGAGTATGATTAGGTTGTAGTTGTCATTCAAGTCTGGTTAAGAAATTGGCCCTTCCGGAGTACTAGCGCCGACGATTGAACGATGGCTCAACCAGGCGGCACGGAAATGTTGATGCTGTAACACGAGCAAAAAATTGCAACAGGTTAAACTTCTACTGGAGCCTCCAAATAATCGGCTAATCTTTTTCATTAATCGCCGCTATAGCGGTTTATGGGCTTGGCATTCCAACGCCGGCGAGGGAAGCGAAACAGAAGCGGAAAACGTGTTCACTCTAGCAGATGGAGAAGTCGGGAAGCATGCCAAATGATCCCTGCCGTTATCGTTGATGAAACGATTTCGTAACAATTATATTCTGTAGCACGCTCCGGTTTCTCCGTATATGTTCTACTTGATCATTGGTTGGAATAAACATCAGCTTTTTTTTTGTTGTTGGATGGAACTTTCTTCCCCAAGCCGTTCACTATTGAACGGGATTTCTTTCCCTTTCGTTTGTTGGTTATGTTTCTTTGTTTGTTGATTGGAGGTTACCGCGCAGACTTTGACGAAATTGTACTTTAAATATCGTGGTTCGATCGTTCTAATTCTACCGTAGCGGGTTCTAAGTTATGCAAATGCTTGAGCATTGTTTGTGTATGTTTCTTGGGTGGCATTAAAAAACAATTCAGCAAAAGTTCATCAAGTACATTTAGAATGTGATTTGCCTTGGAGTTAAGGTACACGTATTAGTTCCTTCGTACACTCAACAATGCTTCTGGCGGAAAAGGTCAATTTGCGAATCACGTCTTATAGGGATTGTGATAATTATTTGCGTCCGGTTGGTAAGTTTCAAAGAAAGAGATATTTGAACACCTTGCAACGTGGTGTACGTGGAATGCAATTAGTCTGGAATTGCTTGAGTCTATGCTCTGGTTTCGTATATAGGCTGTCAATCTTATCTAGCTTTTGATGAAAAATCAGTTATATAAATTCTCTTTCTGAATATATAATAATAATAATAATAATAATAATAATAATAATAATAATAATAATAATAATAATAATAATAATAATAATAATAATAATAATAATAATAATAATAATAATTATTATTATTATTATTATTATTATTATTATTATTATAAGAATTTCAATAGTAATAATAAATCCAATCACTTATTTATTTATTCATTCGTCTAACAAATGTTGTCTTCACTTAATGGGTAGTGACATAATGGCTCTTACTTCTAATGTTTAGCTGTAACGTATTGTTTTTTTTCTGTTTTTCAAGGTACTAAAAATTATAAGAGAAGAAAGAACATGAAACCTGTATGTAGAGTCGTAGTGCTCAAAAATAGCAAGAATGTCCAGATAAAGAGGTGTGATGACGGTCATGTAAGTAAGCAGAAAATTTCCTGTTGCTAACCTTCTACCAGAGGGTGTCAAACTTAATCATCCCATCAATGGAAAAGCGTTCGAGTAAAGCATTGATAATTCTTGTCGTTCCTTGAGCGTATTGATATTGACAAGTATGCAATGTGCTTCGTATGGCGGAAGTGAAAATGCGGTGGGTCTACGAAGCAGAGTTCGAAATAAGAAAATTCCTTGGTTTCCAGTAAATAAAAACGTCAGTATTTTCTCAACATGTTACCTATTTATTGTTGATATAATAATAACTTTTGAAACGAAACAATTGCTCAATGATTGTTGATTAGATGAATTAGTATGTGTTGTTCACAAAGAAGTCGAGATCTCGGAGATGACTGGACCGATTTTAATCAAACTAGTCGCAAATGAAAGGTCTTCTCGTCAGTCTAAATATTATTGAATGTTTTTGAGATCAGATGTTTACTTTTCGAATTGTACGAAGTTTTATGTCAAAATTTTCAGTAATTTGGAAATATCTGTCACGATTGATCTTGTAAACAAAATATGTATTGTGGCTTAGATTACACACGATCATAGCTATTCGACAAGCCATAGATTGAAATCCGTTCATTTTTCACGGATATATCGATATTTTTCTGTAAGCGATTTTTTAGACCTATTCCAGCAGCAGGAGTTTTTTTAAAATTGGGAGCAAAGTGAAACACGGTTTTAATACTGTTTTATGAAATTGTTGCTATGCACCAAATGGACTGTGTATGGCAGTATATTTGAATTTAACAAAATTTCATTATTATATTGATTTGAACTGCTTTCAGAAATAATTACTTAAATAATAATAACCTCTTACAACCACATACTATTCGAATCAGCTAGTCAATATCAGCAAGTGTGTGTCGAGTGTGACAAATGTAGTAATATGAAAAGTTTTCTACTCTCATATGAGATTTTTGAATTTCATTTGAATCCGGCTTCTGGTTCCGGAGCTACAGGATGATATGTGTAACGAAATTAAAATAATGTTACTCATTTACCTAGTAGATGGTTTCACCGATTTTTTCCATCTGAGACTTAAATGAAAGGTCTTAAGGTCCCATAAAAACTTATTTCTTAATAAGATACTACTTCCGGTTCAGGAGATACACACGGAAAAGTCAGCGATCACAAAACAACTGAAATATTAGTTGTTTTTCTGAATTTGATTGGTTAAAATTTGGTATAACTAATCGATTGTTGTTTTAACTAAACTGTCATTTTTTATTTACCGTGCTAGCAGTTTAGCAATGACACCCTGCAAAGACATGCACCACAAACGAGTAATGAAACGCTGACATACACACTAAGCTAAAAATGAAACGTTTCAATGAGGTGTCATTCATGCAACTGAGGAATGACACAATCCCAGTAAAGTTACCTGTATGCATGAAAGCAAGAAATGTCTCAGTTGTTTCAACCAACGTTTTAGTTATTAGAACTTATTGCAATAAATATTGTTTAGCGTTAGTCTTCTCGGGGGGCAGCTAATCGTTTACCGCTTGAACAATGAAATTCTGACCAAGTAGCTGCTTATAGCTTTACCACTAAACTTACAGATAATATAGAAATGCAACAAAAGATAAAAATTCCCAAGAGTGAATTCACCAGCAAAATGTTTCACAGGGCATTAAGAAATTTTTCCTTCACTCGCAGAATGGCTCAGAGCTTTTTTGATTCAGCTTTCAAGAATGTTGCTGATAACCCTAACGCTACAGATGCACTTTCAAGAAAATACAAATAGTACCACTTCACTTTAGCAGCAAATTTTTTAGCGTTAAACTTTTTAAATAGCATTGACAATACTTTAATCGCAGATGACATTAAAACATTTATACTGTAGGAAACCTTGTTTTACAGTTAACTCTTATGTTCTTCTGCATACTTTCACTAACATGCACTGGCCACTGCGTAACTGACATAAATGACGTTCATTTGCCATTGCAAATTTTCAATATGAAACGTTTCTGGTGAAATGAAGGAGACTTTTGTTCTGCGTATTGCTGTCTTCGTTCTCCGCCAAGTGATACACAGATAAAAATATTTTGTGATTTCACATTTATTTTCATGCACATATTTGGAGCAGGCAATTGAATGGAAATTTACATTACAAAACGAAGCGGTTTGTAAATATACAGTCTTGTCCAATGAAAAACTAAATGAATTTTAATGTAATTTTACATCAATCATGGTTTTAAATCAGATTTTCGTTTCAACTGATGTCTATTTCATAGTACATGTCGTGTAAGTTTCATTTTTTCTTTCTGTGTAGCATTTGAATACAGCAATTTCGTTTACCTGAATGATTATGACTAAATCAACAGATACATAGGTTAAATCAACAACAATTCAGTTGAAACAAGCAGGGCGTAAAACAACAATTGCAATATTGCAATTTTGTTATCTGCAGGTTTTCCGTGCAGGGTTAGTAGTGTAAAAATTTTACATATATTTATCGGGTTTATCGGGTTCAAAGATTTTGAGAGTCGACGACAAAATAAACTTATTTCAGTTTTACCGGCATTCGGTTTTCGATTCCGGAAGGAACCCAAAAATTTTATTTGGAACACACGACGATTTCTCTAAGATGACTTCGGCTACACCGATTTACGAAGTCCGTTCCCGAAAGTTTCGGGAATAGAGAAGCTAAAAGAAGGCCAAAACGAATTTTATGAAAAAAAAACCTGTTTTAATCCATCTAGTGGTGTAATGATGCCTTTCTCATATCAATCATATTATCATATATAATTTTGTGGTATTCTTCAAAATAATTTTCTTCGATTCTTAAAAGAATAACTGAAATCGGTTTGTTTGACCGTCTACTGATAAACTATCTATTGGAGAAGATTTGAGGTCGATTTAGAAAACTTTTTACGGCCCTTTTCAGTGATAGTATAAAATTTTTAACACACTTTACCCTATATTTCCGGATCCGGATAAAATTCAGGGATTACGCATGGAACCACCAGACCTTTCATTTGAACCTAAGTTTGTGCAAATCGGTCGCGCCATCTATGAGAAAAGTTAGAACACATATTTTCATTTTGTGATGATGATGGTTCCACCTCATACCCCTACAAAGGTGTGAGCAGAACGAGTTATCTAAATGATAATTAATATTTTTGCACATATCTTAACCAGTAAACAAAAGAAAACGATCTGATTAATCTAGCAGGTATTGATTCTTCTTCGAAAGAACGACTGTCCACAAAATAACATTCAAATATTTCGGATTTACTATCCAGGGTTAATCAAGAAAATTTCCAACCCGGAAAGATCCTTGATCACATCAGGAATCGAACCCGATATCGTTACCAGTATCAGACAGTAATTAACCTGGCCCCTCCCGCCGGAAAAGTTCATCGCTACACACATCAGCTACGATGGAGTAATGAGACTGCGAATGAGCAGAGCCAAGCCCAATTCCATCAACAACTGTCGATCCCAATTAGTTTCCCGAATCTATTCCTTAATTTATTAATCAAACCTTGCGATCAAGGTCAAGAGCAAACTTAACACACTGAATGCTAAGTCCTGTTCGCTTTCCAAATAGTCATTACCTGCTTCGCGCGCGAGGCTCAAACGTTTGTAGACTGCTGATTATTTTTAACTCTCGAACAAACTAAAAATCCATCATCATCATACCGAACACAGTAACTTAATACGTCTCACAATAATATATATTAACAAAAAGAAAAAGAAAATACAATCTTCGTAATACGTAAAAAAAAAATTAAAAAAAATCAAAAAAATTTTAACTAACTAACTAAATATTTACTTACAAAGCGGAACCTATGTGTGAAATACATAACTTTTTGAACTCCACCAATGTCGCCGCGCGCTTGATTTCTCTTGGCATCGAATTGAAAAAAAAAACAAAACAAAAAGCTTGGTGTTCTAGCATCAGATGCGTTTCTAGTATTGTACCTATGCAAATCAGTTCCTCTTTCAATTCGATCACACAAATATCGAGGCAGCATGCCATTTAATATCTTGAAAATAAATACCATGGTTAAGTAGTAAATTCTCTGTTTCACTGAAAGCCATTGTAATGCGTTCCAGTAGAAAATCTGAGGAGGTATATCTACTACATTTTAGAATTAATCGCATGATTTTATTTTGCAGTCGCTGTAATCTCAAGATGTGTGTGTTATTAGCAAGAAACAGAACGGATGGGCAAAAGTCAATGTGTGGTGAAATGACTGTTTTATACAAAAGAATCTTACTATGGGTCGTTAAGTAATTTTTCAAACGACATAATACACCATACTTGTTGGCAATCTTCTTGATGACGTTATTGATATGAGATTTGAATGTTAACTTTTCATCAATTATGACTCCAAGATACTTCATTTCTCTAACGCGATCAATAGTTTCACCATCAATTTCCACATTGGCGTCATAACCGGTGCTAACAGAAGAAATAATCATATATTTAGTTTTCGCGACGTTTATTTTCAGTTGCTTAAATTTTAACCATCGAACCAGCGAACTTAGATCCTCGTTTAAATGTGTAACAGCTTCATTGAAATCTTTAGCCGTAATGAACAGAACAGTATCATCAGCAAACAAATTTATATTACAGAAACGTACATTTTGTTGTATATTTTACGCCATAACTTCGGAACCAAAATAATATTCAGGAATTTTTTATGGGACCATTTGAATTTAAGTTTGTGAAAATCGGTTCAGCCATCTCCGAGAAAAGTTAGTGCAAAAAAAAAACGTTATATATATATACACACACACACACACACACACACACACACACAGATATTTTGCGTACTCGACGAACTGAGTCGAATAATGTATGAAACTCAGCCCTCCGGGCCTCGGTTTACACAGTGATTGCATAACTTTTCTATATGAGAAAGGCAAAAAAAACCTATTTTGTAAATCGATTTTAAATTTTTGAAGTAAATCGAAAAACAAGAAAGTGTTGTTGTAAAATGTAAATTTTATTTTTTGATTTAGATTTAGAGTTGTCTTGAGCTAGTTTTAAATATGATCAGTATTTAACGGGGAAACCAATGTTACTGTGTCATGACAGTTCGAATCTTTTTAAATCGTTGGTAGCGTACGAAACAGTTAAGTTCACTAAAGTGAATAGATTTGTCGCCATTGATCATAGAAACAGTTTATCAAAAACAGGAAGGTCACGTTTAAAAATTTGTCTACCAATTTACAGTTAGCTCGTTGGAGAGGCAGTTTATTTGACTGAAAATTCGCCTAACCATCGTCGTATGATTTCAAGACTTGATTACATTTTAATTAATGTCTAATGAGATAGATGCTAATTCCCTCATATTTCCTTAGATGACATCTTAAGTCACTCAAAATACGATTTTGGCTTCGGCATTTCCATATGTATTTCAGCTCAGACTTTTGGCTACCTCGACAAAGAATAACTGAATGTAATACGAAAGTCATTTGAAAGATCTTTTCTTCTACAAGCCATTAAATTCAATTGAAAGTTACGCAACAGAAACTGATGACTCATGTAGCGCCAACCTCCAACTAACCTGCTGAGCGGACACTCGACGCATGGTTATTATGAAGACGTAGTCGTCCGGCCGGTGCTCCACTAACTTACTGGTGCCGGGCAGTTTGGGTTGGGTTTCATTTCAGCAGCACAGGTAAAGTTTTAATAAGTGCGAAATGAGCTTTGTTCAATGGGTTGAACAGCGTCGTAAGTCAGAGCTTTCATTTTAATTCATAATTGTTTAGTCGGGCTGGTGTCGTGTGTGTGTGAGAGAGTGTCTTAGTTGGGCACGTTGTTGGGATGGTCAGAAGGATGTGGTGTCGGGTTTATGATGATAGATTTCAACTCTCTCTCGAGTTCCCATAACGCACGTGATGCTCCGGAAAACGTGATCAACGCCTCGAAATGGGCATATAATAAAAGCTCTCGTTATGGCATACGTAAGTACCGATTTTTTTTCTCCTCAATTTGATCATAAAATGAACAAGTAGGTAAAGGTAAAAGTAGAGTGCGTTCCAAACATGTTGTAATGAAATTTGTTCCTAATGAGCTAGCGCTCAAAAAAGGATTTCCCCTTTGAAATTTGCCGTTGAGTTAGAGTATTTAATGTTAATTGCTGGGCGAAATTTGTTTCTAAGTTGAACCCCGGCTGGAAGTTATGTAATGTCTTATTACCGCAAAACGATTCGTGTAAAAAAATCGGCTTTTGTTTAGTATATTCAAATGTCTGCAAAGTCACCTGAATAAATATGATTATTAATTTAAATTTATTTGCTTGGCGAAAAATACTTGTGTGTTTTAAAAGACTAAGCGAATCCCGCTGTCTTCAATTCTGAATAATAAAAATTAGGAGGGTGTCTCAAACTGAGAGATGTTCTAAAGTAGACTGGAGCTAAACTTAGGCAACCACTCCAATGTTGTTGATTGAGATCAAAAGAAATTACATAAGTTCATGAAGACTTTACGTTTTCACGAACAAACATGAAATTAGTGATGACGCTTATCTCAACAAGCCGTGTGACTGACACACAGATGACTAAAGACTATGTGTGAAATTTCATGAAATTTCAATTAGTCAGAAAAAAGTGATTATAACTTAAATGAAGCTATTTTTGTCATTTTCGAAACAATTGCGGGGGTTAATTTATCATTAAATATGATGGAAAAGTTGACATGCGAATACAATTATGCAATGAAAACTGCGAAAATGTTTCCGCATAGACGGGACTCGAACCCGTAGCTAACTTCTATCCGAGGAAATAGTTTTGCCAATTAAACTACCCTGCATATGAAAACACACTTGCAGTCCTATATTTACGTAAACAAATTCAACAGAACACACACACACTGATCACAAGTTTATTTTTTCTCCCTTCTACTTTGCCGCCGACACTGATTCGAGATTTTGGTTTTGTCTGTTTTGCTATCTACGGATACACATGTGTTACTTTTTAAGTTGTGAAGGTTGTGCGACCACTTTGTTGTAATTTATTAAAATATGGCTTTTTGGTAAAGTGTTGCTTAACAAAATATTCATTTTGCGTTAAAAGTCGACGTTTCGAAGGAATATCCCTTCATCTTCAAACGTCGTTTTGCCCTGAAGATGAAGGGATATTCCTTCGAAACGTCGGCTTTTAACGCAAAATATATATTTTGTAAAGCAACACTTAACCAAAAAGCAACATTTTAATAAATTACAACAAAGTGGTCGCACGCAAATATTTTGTAAAGCAACACTTGACCAAAAAGTCATCTTTCAATGAATTACTTTTTAAGGTAAAGATGTTATGAGGCATTTTATGCGTTACTGTTTTGTAAATTGTAGGCGTTATGAAGAGTTACATGCGTTACTATTTTAAGGTTAAAGTTTTTTGAGGTTATAAGCGTAACGAGGCGTTACATGCGAAACGTTACATCCTTTTTGAGGTATTTCATGCGTTACTTTTTTGTAAATTATAAGCGTTACGTTCTGCAAGGTATAGGTGTTACGAACCGTTACATGCTTTTTTTTGTAATCTATAAGCATTATCAAACGTTACATGCGTTACTTTTTCGTAAGTTACAGGCGTTACAAGCGTTACTTCTTATAAACAAGCGTTACTTTTTTGTAAGTTATAAATGATACGAATCGTTACAAGCGTTATAGACGTTAGAAGTGTTACGAAGCGTTACATGTGTTACTTTTTCAAGGTTAAAGTGTTATTAGGCGTTTTATGCATTACTTTTGTGAATTTTTTAAGTGTTACATGCATTACTTATTTTGTAAATTATAGGCGTTACAAGCGTTACTTTTTTGTAAGTTAAAGACGTTATCAAGCGTTAAATGTGTATTTTTTTTGTGAGTTACAATCCGTTCTTTTCACAAATAAGCGTCACTTTTTTGTATGTTATAAGTATCACGAATCGTTACAAGCTGTTTTTTCGCAAGTTACTTTTTCGTAAGTTATAGGTGTTACGAAGCGTTACATGCGTTACTTTTTTACTATTTTTCATCTGGAGCTGTTAGTGGAATGAATTCAACAGTTGCACTTTTTCTGTACCATTTAATTCCACTATTTCACTGTCACGTTAATACACTTTCACAAAGTCACTATACTTTAATGAAGCATAACAAACGTTACAATACAGATACGCGTATTTCGGAATGTTACTTACATCCTTCTTCAGTGTATAAAACCGATACACTGAAGAAGGATGTAAGTAACATTCCGAAATACGCGTATCTGTATTGTAACGTTTGTTATGCTTCATTAAAGTATAGTGACTTTGTGAAAGTGTAATAACGTGACAGTGAAATAGTGGAATTAAATGGTACAGAAAAAGTGCAACTGTTACTATATTAGGTTAAAGTATTATTGGGAGCATTAATTTTTGGAAGTTATAGGCGTTACTTTTTTAAGGTGAAGATGTTATGAGGTGTTTTATGTGTTACTTTTCTGTAAATTATTAGAGTAACATGCCTTTCACTTATTGTTTGTAAATTATAGGCGTAACATGCGTTTTTTTAAGGTGTTCCACATCAATACTTTTATTTCTGCATTGCGTGTGAGCGTTGCCTGGCTTTGAATTTGTTAGTTTCGATGCATACTTTTATTTGTGCTCGTTTGGTACAAAGTTTGCACTGCAAAAAGTTCAGTGAACTGATTATTTTCAATTGCGATGTGTATATTTCAACAGTTGAATAATTCTTATAACTCTTTTGCAAACTTTTAAATCCATTTAAAGGACCGTACTGTAAAATTTCCTCCGTCGCTGCTCACTTTTCGTTGTATTTTGCACCAAGGCAAACGACCAGCAGCTGAATGCTGATGAAATAGCGCTTGTTTGAAGCGAAACTCAAACTTCGAACGGTGCATAAAATAAATTTCGCCGTAATTTTATTCCACATCAGAGCAAGTACTGAATGAACGAAATATATCAAGTGTTAACCTTTTATACCAGTTTAACCCTGTAGGTAATTCTAAAATTAAATGTCACTTACTACATCAAAACCCTCGTCGCAGGATTGAGAAAAACAAACAGCTGTCATGAGTTTTCCTCTTTGATGCTCGTTGATACAAAACATTTCAGAAAACTTTATTCTAATTTATTTGGGTTATGTCATGTAACTGAAATTTTTATCATAAATTGATGATGATCATTTTTCCGACGGCATGTAGCAATAATTATGTTGATATGTTAGGTACAATAGTTAGTTATTCACAATCAAAAACTTATCACTCTCCCAGAGAGTAAATTTTGAAAAGGCGCCCCATAGTAAAGCAAGACGTATTTACGCCAAAAATTCAAATATCAGTAACCAGCGGAGATAGAAGGTAAAATTTGTGTTCTTTTGCAAAAGGTTATCACAAAGGGGAGATTTAAAAAATAAGAGTTTATGCTAAGTTGAAAATGTACAAAGTTCTGCACAGTTACAAAGCATTCTGAGTTGTGTTTCATCACATTCAGAATAGCCCGAGTCCGCTCTCTCAGCTTTTTTTTTTCACAAAATTAATATATTCTATTCTATAGTCTCTTTCAAACCAGCTTCTGGCTGTTCATGGCTGCTTTAATCATCATAACGAAACAAATAAAATTATGAGCCGTATCTTGATAACTTGATTTTCCAACAGAGTAGTGTTGAAAAACATAAATACTTTATTTTTCATCTTCGACTTGACAATGGAGAACAGTTTATGTAGAATTGTTATGGAACCCAGCAGCAAATATATTATATATCTATATGGATCACTTTAACGAATTCAATACAAACCGAAAAAGACATCACAGTTACACCATTTCGTGACGAAAAAGGCTATTACTTCAGTCATGTTGAGTATTTTGCGTTTAAGGAGTGTATCGAAAATAAGCTATCCACACATTTTTCTTTCAAATTATGATAAAAACGATATTTTATTCAAACTAAAAATTGATCCTCAATTGTACTAGATTAAACTTGAGCATAATGAAAACCGGATGAAATTTAAGTTATTCCTTCACGAATTTTCGAACTTTTGTTCGAACGCTCTTCATCAAGTTCCGGACAAGTGTTGCATCGCATTTTTTGGACGCTTGAGCCCAAATTTTTTTGAACTCCTGCATGATTGCCCAGTAACGTTCTATGGGTCGAAGCTGAGGCCATTGATATTTTTCTCAACGGATTGATATTTTTCTCAACGAAATGTAAATGATTGATATTTTTCTCAACGAAATGTATACCCTTTTCCGCAAGCCAATTGAGAGTGGTTTTGGCATAGTGAGCCGACGCCAAATCCACCCAAAACAGTGGAGGTGTACTATGCTTCTTATATAAAGGCAGCAATCTCTTCTGGAAACACTCAGATCGATAGATTTCTGCATTTATAGTTCCGGTAGTGTAAAAAATGGTTGACTTCAAACCTCAGGAACATATTGCTTGCCATACCAGTACCTTTCGACCGAGTTTCTCCACTTGAATCGACCTCTCCGCATCGCTCACATCCTCCCCAATGACGACAGTGAAGTATTGTGGACCCAGTCGGTGTTGAACAGTCGTTCGCACCGCACGCGTATAGCTCTTGGCTCCTGGAATTTTTTTTCTGGCTACCTAGAGTTTCATTGATTCAAGGCTTCAGTCTTTTTCAAGGCTACCTGAATCACTAACTAAGTGACTAAGTGATACAAAGAGTGATATTAGAGTGACTAAGTGATACAAAGAGTGATATTAGAGTGACTAAGAAATTAATCAGCCTTTTTTAAGGCTAGCTAGGAGTCTAATCGAAGACTAATTTAGCCTAGTTAATTTAATTTAAAATTTCATTAATTTCAAAAATGCCTGCGTCCAACCGGAAAGGCAACAAGCCTAAGGCTAAAAATAATTCAATACGGAATAAATCACAATCCGTTATTCAACATTTTTCTGATAACATTCACGATCTTATAGAATCTGAATGTAAAAATAAAAGACAACGGACGGATTTCCCTTCCGTTGATTCTATGCCGTCTAACAATATTTACGAGATTCTTCCTGAATCCGATTGTAGCGACATAGAAGAAAATTCTTCAAAAATTCCCAAAATGGACGCTTGTCGTTCTGGGAAGAAACATCAATCTATGCCACCAGTGACGGTGATGATTTCCGACTTCAAAGCATTCCGTACTGAGCTTTATACTTTTCTCCCGGAAGTAAAAGTCTCATTTTAAATCGGACGAAGAGGAGAATGTCGAGTCTTGGTGGATGGATTGGAAGATTACGAACGTCTTATTCGATATTTGTCCGAGAAACTTCATAAATTTTATTCATATGATATAAAATCAGACAGACCCTTCAAGGCTGTCTTGAAAGGATTATCAAATGATCAAAGTATTGATGAAATTAAAAATGAACTAAAAGAATTGCTTGGTTTTGCCCCTTCCCAAGTAATACTTATGAAAAAAAAGAGCGAATGGTACTTCTAAACCACGCTCTGGAATTTCCCATGAACTTTACCTAATACACTTCAATCGAAGTGATGTAAACAATTTGAAAACTTTAGAAAAAGTACGTTTCATTTCCCACATTAAAATTCATTGGGAACATTATAAACGGCATAATCGTATTGCAAACTTAACGCAATGTCGTCGTTGCCAAGGCTTCGGTCATGGAACCAAAAATTGTCATATGGATATACGGTGTTTGAATTGTGGTAAATCGCATTCGAAAGACGATTGTCCAACGAATGAAACCACTGATAAATTTTCATGTTCAAATTGCAATGGAAATCATAAATCCAATTATTTGAAATGTCCTGTCAGGGAAAAAATTTTAAACGCTCGTTCGCTTCGACAACAAGTCAAATCAACGACCTTAAATTTACAGAACATACCTGAAAATCAGAAAACCGTTACAAATGCCACGCCTAATTCGGCACTGATTTCTTCGAAACAAAAAACAGGTACGCCTGCCAATTCGTCTTCTAACGAAAACAATTTATTGACAGGTAGATCGACCTCGTCATCATCTTCTTCTAATGTCAGTTATGCTGGTATATTAGGTAGAAATCTATCACCTATTTCTTCTAATGTAAATAATCAAAACACAGGACCGCCTTGCAGTTCTTCTTCTAACGAAAACAATTTATTAATAGGTAGACCGGCCAAATCATCTTCTTCTAATGGCAGTCTACCTACAAATATTCCTTCAATGCCATTCGCTTCTTTAAATGAAGTCGATTTAGGCGATATAACTGAAAATAAAATGATCTACCTACAAGATCAACTTTTTCAAATGATCATCCAAATGAATTCAACTTCATCACTTTTTGAAGCATTTCAAATCGGATGGAAATTTGCAAATAATATTATAATGAATTTAAAATTTAACAGTGATGTTAAATAATTATTTGAATATTTTAAATTGGAATGCTCGATCTTTGAAATCGAGTGAAGATGAATTTTATAATTTTCTCAAAGTTCACAAAATTCATATTGCCATTGTGACAGAAACTTTTCTTAAACCAAATGTAAAATTGAAAAGTAATCCACATTATGTGGTTCATCGATTTGACAGGTTTACTGGAATGGGTGGTGGAGTTGCCATTTTTGTCCAACGGCAAATCAAACATCGAATTTTACCTTCTTTCAATACTAAAGTTATTGAAAGCTTGGGAATCGAAGTTGAAACCATTCATGGAATTTATTTCATCGCTGGAGCATATTTGCCATTCCAATGCACCGGCGAACAATTAAATTTCTTTAAAGGCGATTTGCAAAACCTTACAAGATATCGATCGAAATTTTTCGTAATAGGGGACTTAAATGCTAAGCATGTCCAGTGGAATTGTAGGCAAAATAACAGTAATGGTAAAATACTTCATAATCAACTCTCAGCTGGTTACTTCACAGTTCTTCATCCCAGTAATCCTACTTGTTTCTCTTCCGTGAAAAACCCGTCTACAATTGATCTGGTTCTAACAGATCAAAGTCACATTTGTAGTGAACCGATTACTCATGCTGACTTTGACTCAGATCATCTTCCAGTAACATTCAGACTTTCCAACGAAGCTATAATTAATCCAATTAGTTCTATTTTCAACTATCATAGAGCTAATTGGTTGGATTACAGATCTCACATTGAAAATCATGTGGATCATGAAACTATTTTAGAAAATTCTGCGGACATCGACACAGCAATTGAGAATTTGAATCATTATATTATCGAAGCTAGAAATCTTTCAGTTCCCAAAGCTCAAACTAAATTAAATTCTCCTATCATCGATGACAATCTTCAACTGCTCATTCGGTTGAAGAATGTTCGTCGACGACAATATCAACGTTCTCGTGATCCTGCTATGAAAAACATAGTTAAGGATTTACAAAAAGAAATTGAACATAGATTTACTCTTTTGCGAAATGAAAATTTCGCTAAAGAAGTTGAACAAATTAAACCATATTCTAAACCTTTCTGGAAACTTTCTAAGGTTCTTAAGAAACCTCAGAAACCAATTCCTGCTCTCAAGGAAGGAAATCAAATACTTCTTACAAATGGTGAAAAAGCTCAAAAACTTGCTCAGCAGTTCGAGAGTGTTCACAATTTTAATTTAAACGTTGTGAGTCCCATTGAAAATGAAGTCTCACTGAAATATGATCATATTTCAACCCAAGTGTTATCACACGATGACATTATTGAGACGAAATTTGATGAAATTAAATCAATTATTAGGAAACTCAAAAACATGAAGGCTCCTGGTAATGATGGAATTTTTAATATTCTTATTAAAAATCTTCCCGATGTTGCCTTGAGACTCCTGGTTAAAATTTTCAACAAGTGTTTTTCATTAGCTTACTTCCCAAAAAGATGGAAAAACGCTAAAGTAATTCCTATCCTAAAACCTGATAAAAACCCAGCAGAAATATCAAGTTATCGCCCAATTAGCTTACTTTCTTCTATCAGTAAACTTTTTGAAAAAATTATTTTGTTGAGAATGATGACTCATATAAATGAGAATTCAATTTTTTTACCAGAGCAGTTTGGATTTCGTCATGAACATTCAACTACTCATCAGCTTGTCAGAGTAACGAACATGCTAAAATCAAATAAATCTTCTGGGTTATCCACTGGAGTTGCTCTTCTAGACATAGAAAAAGCATTCGACAGTGTTTGGCACAAAGGTTTAATAGCAAAAATGTCCGATTTCCAGTTTCCTATTTATTTGATCAAAATGATTCAAAATTATTTAACTGATCGTACTCTTCAGGTTAGCTATCAGAACTGTAAATCTGAATTGCTACCCGTACGAGCCGGTGTTCCGCAGGGTTCGAGCGTAGCTCCAATCTTGTATAATATTTTCACTTCTGATCTTCCAAATCTACCCGTTGGTTGTCAGAAATCGCTATTCTGTGACGACACAAGTCTGTTAGCCACAGGTAGAAATCTAAGAGTGATCTGCAGTCGCCTACAAAGAAGTTTAAATATTTTCAGTGATTATCTGTCAAAATGGAAAATTAAACCAAATGCAGCAAAAACGCAATTAATTATCTTTCCTCACAAGCCAAGAGCTTCTTTTCTTAAACCAAACAATAATCACATTCTTAAATTGAATGGCTTGGAATTGACATGGTCTGATCAAGCTAAATACTTAGGTTTAACGTATGACAAAAAACTCACTTTCAAGGATCACATTGAAGGAATCCAGGCAAAGTGTAATAAATATATTAAATGTTTATATCCTCTTATAAACAGAAATTCTAAGCTCTGTCTAAAAAACAAACTGTTAATTTATAAACAAATTTTCAGACCAGCCATGCTTTATGCGGTACCAATTTGGTCAAGTTGTTGTTCCACCAGGAAGAAAACGCTTCAAAGGATTCAGAATAAAATTCTGAAAATGATTTTGAAGCGTCCTCCCTGGTTTAGCACAAATGAGTTACACAGACTCACAAATATAGAACCATTAGATGTAATGTCACATAATATTATAAGCAAATTCCGACAAAAATCGATGCAATCTTCAATTGAATCGATTCGCTCTCTGTATTAGTTAGTAAGTTAGTATATAAGTTCCTTTTCCCCATTACACAATACAAGTAGGTTTAGAATTTTCCCTACACAAAAATCTCAGAATTGCGGAAGCAAATAATGTCTTCATGGTAATAACCAAATCATATATATATATATATATATATATATATAAAAGGGCTGAAAAGTCACCACTTGTGGCTGAACACCCAATTTAAATCTTATTAATTTAATTTTAACTCATATTCCAATGAATAGTTATTTAAAAAAAAAAATAAAAAAAAAAGTATTGTGGACCTGGAAGGGTTTTTGAGTCCTCTTTTACATAAGTCTCATCGTCCATAAACACGCATGCATCCGGATCCTGCAAAAGACGTGAATACAATTTCCGGGCCCTTGTTGCTGCTTGCTTCTTCTGTTTTACACTTTGTTCTGAGATTTTCTGCTTCTTGTAGGTTTTTAGGTGATTTCGCCTCTTGACACGCTGGACCATTCCGACACTCGTTCCTGCTGTTTTGGCAAAACCACGTATTGACATTGATTTGTTCTTCATGATTAGAGATACAACTTTCTGGTTCAGTTTCGGGTTGGAAGAACCGGGCTTTCTGCCTCTTCCTGGTAGCTCATCCTAAGAATAATGTTCCCCAAACTTTTTTTTTAATAACTATCTATTGGAATATGAGTTAAAATTAAATTATTAAGATTTAAATTGGGTGTTCAGCCACAAGTGGTGACTTTATATGATTTGGTTATTACCATGAGGACATTATTTGCTTCCGCAATTCTGAGATTTTTGTGTAGGGAAAATTCTAAACCTACTTGTATTGTGTAATGATCCCCAAACTTATTAATTATGTTTTTAACACTGGTATGATGAATTCCAAACCGCTTCGCCAACTTTCGCTTAGTAATACCCTTCTCACTTAGCCATGTGTCCAGAACTTTAATTTACACTTCCTTTTCAATACGCGACATTTTGAAAACGCAGAATTTCAACCGCACAAACAAGTAAAGAATCGAAAGCTGACAGCCAATCGCACAGCATGCTGTGATCTGAGTATAAAAACCCATCACAAATACATGCGTAAAACACAAATGTATGTGGATAGCTTATTTTCGATACACTCCTTAGCTTGCACCTAGAAGTGAAATGTCAAAGTAATTGAGCAAGATGCCCACATAGAGGTGTGAACTTTTTTTTTGTATTTAAGTGTGTTTTTTTTCTGACGAAAGTAAATATCGCCTGTAGAATTACGCTTTTTCAGACCTATCGTCGTCACTTGAAGAGTTATAAAGTAGTATTATATATATATAGAATATATCAACAAAATTATAATGAAATGAACGGTTTACATATTACAAGTTACTTTGATTGCGATATTTTTTACATTGCGTTCATGACATTGAATTTAAATTAACTGCATCGTTTTCTCTCCGGGAAAGTTAGAATGTAAAAGAAAATTATCATTTTTATAAATCGTCTATGAATTAAAAGTTCATATACTAAGCGATCTGCCCCTTGCTGTGAGCTGTTTTGCGAATAGTTTAAACTTTCAGTCAAAATTTGAAATTTCGATACTTATTCTCGAAAAAGTAGTTGAATTTCACTCAACAGACGAACCATTCCAAAATTTGGCAAATAAAAAGTTTGTTTTAAACTATTTTGTTTTGAGACATTCATTTATTTATTAAACAACCTAATATTATATGCATAATCACTGGAACCGTAATCATTTTCACAGTAAACATAAATACAAATGGATTAATTTTTCAAATCAAGAAATTGTAATACTTAATTCGGAAGTGTTGGTAAAATTCTGGAATTAGCATTAAGATTAATTTGTTCAGTTCTGCGTGCAGATTTCACTCACATCTATATAAATAGGGATTTTTATAAAACAATCTCTTCTGAGTTAGTATCAGATTGCAATTGTGAACCGCATTTACAGCTTATTTTTTCGTGCAGTGTACATAGAGAAATATTCCATACATTTGGAGTTGTTTGGTTCAGTGTACTGATTGGGAAATCAGTCATATGTGCATTAAAAAATTTGTAGTGTATTAGTAACCTTTTTTTCCACGGCACTTTACTGTGATGTCCCTCGTGAAAAGCAAGAGTGATCCATATTGATATATAATGTATATTTGCCAGCAGTTCAACACCGCTAACCAGATATAAAGTTTCTGCTACTGTCTGCAAACGGCTGATTTACTGATGTGCCGAACGTAAACGATTTTCGTCATATGCTGGTAGTGAAATAGCATTAACTTTACGTATGCCTAGCGGTTAATGTTGACCCATTAGATGGCGTTAGAAATTCAACATAAACTACTAATGTACTCATGAGTCGAAGACGAAACGAATTTTTACTTGATAACCGACATTGTTTCGTTTTGCACTCAATCTGCAACATTACTTTCTGAAACCTATTTCCATTCACCTACCGATTACTTAACAAAACCGAACTTATTTCTGGGGATGTCTTTTGGAACATATTATACAACAATTGCAACCTTGAAATGAAAATTTTGATTTAACTGAATCCAATGTGTCTTGTTAACAATCAACTGGACTTTAGAAACAATGCCCTAGTATATAAGTCAGCATTGTGAATTATTATGTGTAGTCTACATTTCTTAGACGTAGGTATAAATAAACTGATTCGGTGTACACTGTCCCAAACAGAAATCGATTCCTACTCTGAATTTTATGTTCGGGGTTGCAACTAAAGCAAGCATAAACAAGCTGAACACTGTATGTTGGCTTCTGAAAGTTGAATTCCGCATCAAAATGAAATGCCCAGACGTTCCGTTGCTAGTTTTATTGCGGACGTACAAAACTAACTATTCGGCCATCTTTATCGTCATCGCCATCATTTCGCTAATCTACATCATCATTTGACCTCTAAAATCAACTCATTTGATCTATCTTTCCGGATCGATGATCCCGTTTTACCCGTTTTTTTTCTCTCGAAACAAAACACAATCCAAACAAAAATTGGTTACCAAATCCGGTCATTCATGGGGCATAGAAATTCCTCAAGTCAGTTCAATCGAACATATAATTGAATAAATCGAACGCGGTGGAAAGATAATTCATTCCAAATCACACATACACATACAAACACACCGTAGCAACCAAACATGGAAACATGGCACGGTCCGGTCTAATCAATGGGCGATTGAATTTCCGTTCCCCAAATTCCCAGATAATGTAAGTACATATGCACCGCACTGTCCGAAATGGGCCTGGCGCTGTGTTCTGTGCCCGACTGCGGGTTGAAAAATGTATCTCAAATTATAGCCTTGAGTGAAGAGATCCCCCGTTCATACTATCGGATTTCTGGCAGAGCTGGTAGGTTCGTGTGGTTTAAATGTGCCTCGTTCTATTTGGAATTCGGAATGAAAGTCATTGCCATGGGTGATTATGGAAAATTCGTAGAAGCTTCATGCAGAAAAATCTAGCCTACTTGATTATCCAGCGTTTGACGTTGGGTTATTTGATTGACACCATATTTTACCTCTGCCTGACACATTATACCTGTCAGCACCGAAAACGAAAAAAAAAACGTGAAACTGTGTAATGTAATTAACCAGTAGATCACCGCATAAAACCTCCAGGCGGAAAATGAAAATACACAAGGTAAAAAAGTGAAATTCGCTTCTCACAGGCCTTAAGGCACACACTGCCAACCAACCAACTGTTGTCCAACCATGGGTTTCAGGGCTTCTGCGTCCGCCTGCGCACTTTCGGTGCCTTTGGTTGCAATGTGTAGTAATGTGATGTATAAATGTACGAACATCATCCACTGGGCTAGGTATAAATATTAAACCATCCTCCTGCACGAATTGCCATCACTCGGGCTAAGGTTTTGTTTGGATATTTAGCACTCCGCTCAGTACCAACTTCGGTGTCCGGGGCGATACCGCGCTGCGAAATGGGTTTATTATGGAAAATTGAAACAGCTCGAGCGATGCGATTCGCTAATGGAGAAAAGTAAAGCGACTCGCCTCTTTCAAGTGGTTTCACCGATGGTCATTTTCGGATGAACATCCGTACATCATCTCTTAAGTGCATGGCATGACAGACAGACAGACAGACAGACTGACTGACTGAGCGATCAGCAACCATCACATTTAGACCATCGTATTTAGTAATTGGAATCCAGCCAGCAAGTTTCGTGGAAAGAAGGATTGTATTTGCCACTGACTGCATCTATTATCAGATTCATGAAATTTTAATATACGGCTTTTACGGTCCAAATCAACCGCTGTGAAGTGTTTCGAAAACTTTTAACAGAGGATTAAAATCGTCAGCCTCTTCAGAATCATTGGTTCAATTAGTTATGCTTATATTGTAGTAAAATGTTTTATCACTACCAACCTGAGAACACGATCTACAGAGGCAATAGTTAAAACCAACCATTTTCAGGCTATAGCAGTGCTCTGCATTTGAGCTACCCTAGAATGTGAATGAATCACATTCGCGAATTTAAACAGAACAAAATCCTTCTTAATCCACCTAATGCCTTTCGCATGCCATTTGAAAAGTCTTAATAAAACATTTGCAAGATTTTATCCTCGGCCATCAGTATTGTGAATTGAATTGAATTGTTAAGACAATAAAAAATGTATTTCCATAGTTTTGCAGAATTTTTATGCATTTTTATGTGTAAAAAAGATGAGTGTATAACAATTTGTGCACGTAATTAGCCTTTTTTTCACTAAAACAGCAAATAATTTACCATAGGTCGAACATGGCAATTTTTGAAAATTTAAACTGTTCATGGTGAAATTTGATTGCAGTATTGCAAATTTCAGCATATTTAAAGTTTATCTGGAAATCGTCTTATTTTTCTGAAAACTATTTTGTTTGAGAAGAGCGTTCTTCGTTATTGTCGTCCTGACTAAAAGAGGGCTGTATCGAACGTGACACGAAAGTAAACTGATCCAAGTAGAACGTATTCTGCGACGAGTTTCTGGTTTCTCAAAAGAAAAACTTATTGAACATCGTGCGAGCCTCAGCGAAAATCAATATAAAGAGCCGACATCGAGCACTTTTATTTAGGTCTTCAGATGAGTTTCACAAGCAGCACATGAACTTTTACAAATTTTTTTTTATTCCAACAACCTGAAGTGATTGTAAAATATGAGTTACACATTCACGTGTACCTGACATATTTATGAAAAAAAAAACAATATGTGACATAAAAACATTTTCACAAGCTGAATTGTAATAACTTACATTTTTATCAAATGTAGATTTGATGTAGATCGAAATTTGATATAATTTTGAAAAAAAAGTCGGATGAGTACCAGACGTATTAGCATATCATGACCTGAAAGAGTGATAGTGACAACTTCTCATAAAATTGCTTTTCACTGTTTCTTTGCTAGCGATTTCTTGTACATTAATATTTCATGAACAGCTTCAAGTGTATTGCAAGATGTGATATAATAAATATTGCAAACTGCACTGTCTTCGAGCTCTCTTGACACATGATGGTATTGGTGACAACGTGTTAGCAAAACTGAATAGCAATCGAGAAATACACAACATAAAAGGTGAGTTAGACAACAGAACATTTGTCTTACAGTATTTGACAATGAGTTCGAGAAATACGATCTCAAAATCTGAACAGAGACGATTCCTTGGACTAAAGAAAAGCATTTTGATTCAATCGGCACTAATTCCAAAAATCTTCATCCCATCTGGCCAATATGTGGCCAAGCATTGTCGTGTTGTAAAATTACGGCCTAATAAAACAGTAGTTATATGTTCGATACCCGAGTTGAATGGACTCCTAGTTGCACTAATGGTATTTTCGATTGAAGCTAAACCCAACCCAGCTTCGACCTCAACAGTTGTCAACTGTATAAATTTGACATCCATTCTAGATCAGTCGATCATAACTGAATGTTATGAATACTGTATCACGCTTTGTCATTTGTTAGAAATTTTTGATCGTACAAGACTAGTTCTAGTTTTCATCAAGCTATGGGAACAGCCGCACCAGCGCATTCATGCAAATCTGGACTATAATTCAAAAATACTGAAGCCATATCCTTCCCAGCTGGCTGTTGTGCCTTTGGACACTTCGGACGTGGTTCACTTTGATGATGATCGTTTTGATTCCGGAGTAAAAGGCTGGATCCATGTTTCATCCATTGTCACATATGGACGCAAAAAAAATCTAATTCATTACTTGTAAACATTGCTAAACACTGTTCTGAATCACCAACACGTTGTTGTTTTTGATCGTCTGTGAGTAAACGCGGCACCCACGTTGAAAATAGTTGTCTCATGGTCAAATGTTCAAGCATAGTTGTGAAAACAGTGCCTACTGATACCTTTACGGCCTTAGCTATCTCACGCAATTTAAATTTACGATTAGATATAACCATTTTGTGAAATTTTTTGATGTTTTTGAGAGTAATCACCTCAATTGGGCGACCAGAACGTTCACCATCATCGGTGTTTTTACGACCATTGCTGAGCTTGTACAGTATTTTTTTGCATGAAGAAGCCATGATAAATCAATACACGAAATTGTTTTGAAAATTATTTCTATAGTGGTAAGCTTCAACTAGCATTGATTTTTAATACCATAACTATAGAGTTTACAAATAGTTTGGTTAACTTTGCTTGAAACCATCGATATCGATATGAAATCAGTTTGACACATTTTATCCGAAGGATAATACCGATTGAAACATACCGTCATATCTTCTGTAACAAAAACACCTGCATGGCTAGTGAACAAAATGTGATCTTCACAGTAAATGGAATCTTAAAGTTCGTCGTATAAACACAAACCTTTCGTGGTGATTTCTGTAACGCTTAAATTCGGAACAGAGTCGTAAACACTTAGCTTCTGAGACCTGACCTGGAACTATACTTTTCCTCTTTCGAAAGCAATTTATGAATTACGTTCATATTTGAAGTGCAGACTGTTTTCTCAGCTAATTTACCGGAATGAAGTTTACAAAATTCTACCCATTCATCTCTTAAGTTTGCATTGTAAGGAAATTGAAAAACAAAGAACAGCGGTAAACGTTCTATCAAAACGATTTTTTTGCAAATTTTTCTAGAAAATCATACCAAATACCGGAACGAATCCAGGTTTTCTTTCAAATCATGAGTCATTTGAAGTTCACAAAATAAACTTGATTACCAAAGCAAGCAGTGGCCGGGGCAGTTTGACGAATTTTCTATCCGCGTGACTCTAATGTCGTTTTCACTTGAGAAAACAGAAACTGACCCGGGGTGGTTTCTTCAAAAAAACACTTTTAACGAAACTGTGTTGATTTTGCACTTAGCAACGAGGATCTTACCAAACCTGACATAAAAACCAGGTTCGAAACTGACTCGATTTTCAGTTCAACAAACTACGTAACAGACGTAACTTCAAACATTCCGTAATTTCATCGGTGATTATTACATCTATTACATCTATTAACATGAAAACATAAATTTTGCGTCAATATCGATGTAAGCTTCAGCTAAACTAACAGTGAAGTTAATGATATGACTTATCTTTACATGCTTTGAATTGTAAATGTAAGTCAAACCGTTTGTTTGAAGCTAGTTTCGAACCTAGTTTTAACGTTGTTGAACTAAAAATAGAGTCAGTTTCGAACCTGGCTTTTGTATCAGGTTTGCTCAAATACCCGTTGCTAAGTGCAAAATCAACACAGTTTCGTGAAAAGTGTTTGTTTGATGAAACTACCCTAGGTCAGTTTCAGTTATCTCAAGCGAAAACGACACAATAAACGTCATATGGGTTTGACAATGCTAGCACCAGAGATGCCAGATTCACATATTTACCTGTGTTTCACAGATTTTAAAAATGATCACATACCGTAATGAGCCTCAAAAAGTCTTCAATTTACTACACGGATCCGCAAAACAACCTAATTTTAAGTACATTCCACCCCATTTGGGGGTTCCGTTCAATAACCTATTTTTAGGTAAAGTGGCTCTAGGTAGTTTCCGTAAGGCACATGAAAAAAATTACTTAAATATGAGTCATATTTACTCTACAGTTTAATCGTATTGACTCTATTTCAGGTTGATACGGTTTACTCAGTTTTAGCTTATTGAACGAAACTTTCGTTGTTAGGTGGTTTTGCTCTTTGTATTTTTACAACAGAGGAAGGAGCGAATGAAAAAAAAAGGATTCAAAAGAACTTAAAATTAAGTAAAAAGAAGTTAAATAATAGGTAGTTTTTATTTTCCGTGTAGGGAAAACTGAGAGAAAATGAATATCTGACAGAGCGGTTGAAAGTATTAAGACCTTTTTTCTGTTTACCAAAATGATGATTCCGATCAGCTATTATAGAACGGGAAACGTGCACAGATTTTGTACAGAATGGTTTTTGGCTCGATCACAGATTTTTGAAAAAATAACCTGGCATCCCATGCGTATGTTAGTCACAAGACTTATTGAGTGGTGTGTTAAGTTAAAATAAATGATCTTACGGTCTAATAAGTTGTTATTGAATTGTATCCGGATCCGACTTCTGGTTCTGGAATTACAAAGTGAAGTGTTACAAACCATTAAAATTTCAAACGGAGATGTAAAAAACGGAACAATTCTTCTAAATTGGCCACGAAACTGAATAGAGGTACAGCGTGGGCATATTCGAAAAGGATTCATAGGAGAACTAGTGTCGAAAGGTGGTCTTTGAATTTATTTTAATTTCGACTTGCGACTGATAAGATAATGTTTAGATTATCTCGAATAACTTATTTGAGCTTCTATCAAATAAATATTTTGAGTCTTATAACGAACCTGTCCCGCTGAAAAAAGTCTCAAATCATGAACAAGGTACGTCTTAATTTATTTATTTATTTCTTTTGGAGCAGGGAAAAGCCCGATGGAGATGAAATTTGGCAATCTCTCTCTCTTGCAGGCATAAAACCTCCTCATCATTTGTATCAACATATTACAATGATCCAACAGATACATTAGGGCTTAACACTAACAATTAAAACTAAATCTATAACCCTATTTATAACTAGTTGATGACACCAAGCATTACAGGGCAGTAATAGCGCTCTTGCTTGAAAGGTGAAAGAGAAGAAAAAAGTGGGTAGGTAAATGTTATATAAGGATTGGTGAGGGGGTGGGGTGGTAAACGAGAGTGGGCTAACGACGGTGTTAGAATCGGCATGTAGATCTAATTAGTGACCAAAAAGATGGTGAAAGACAGAGAAAACGACGGGGTTAGAATCGGCATGAAGATCTGGTTAGTGATCGAAAAACGGATGGTGAATGACAAAGAAAAAGTAGAATGGACGAACGAGTTAATTTCGACGAGCGAATCTAGTTAGTTGCAAATGGAGGTTGTGAAGATACGGAGTGGGAAAGATAACAATAATCCAGCAGATACCATGTCATATACTTATTACTGATAATTAAAATTATCCCTATTACTAACCTCAATACCTAAGAAGTAGAGAAGTAATTCAGAAACAATTTTTTTCCGGTGTTGCGAGATAGGTGTAAATCGAACAAGTGAGAACATTGATTAAATAGACGACACATACTAGAAAACGGTTCGTTATAGCCGTAATTAGTGCGAACAGATTGAATTCTGAGAAATAGATGAGATCGTAGATTGTGAAAATTAATAGCTAGGTTCAGTTTATGTAACAATTCAAGGCAATCAGTTTGAGATTGTAACAAATCCGACACGAAAATAGCTCTACAGATGTCTCGGCGTACGGATAACAAGTCTAAATCGAAAAGTTTACGGCGCACTATAGCTGGGAAGGTTGTTGGATTCCCTTCAAGGGAAGACTGCGAAGGGCAAACCGAATAAATTTATGCTGAATAGCTTCTATGCGTTGGACGTCGAGTTGATAACAAGGAGCCCAGACAACTGCAGCATATTCGAGTATAGAGCGAACCAGTGCACAATATAGTGCCTTAAGACAATATATGTTATTAAAGCTCTTTGTAATGTGAAATATGAAGCCTAGCATCTTGGAAGCCTTAGAGAACTCCTAAATCCTTGACAGTCGATTCTCGATTGAGAATAGTCTGGGAAATGGTATAGTCGAATACACGGAACATTTTGAAGCGTTCAGGACCATTCTATTGAGGTCGCACCAACTGGAGAAGATATCTAACTGTTTCTGCAGGAATCTGACATCTTCCAGGTCTTTAATAGGATGATACAATTTAAAATTGTCGGCGAATGATAGTTTTTTACATTGCAGCGCATGGTTCAAACCATTCAGATACAGCAATAATAAAAAGGGTCCGAGGTGACTACCTTGAGGTAGTCCCCCGAGTTAGTTAGAAAGGGTGCGGCTGTGCAGTCACCGATTTTAACTATCAAATAAGACTGTTAATCAAATAAGACTGCAGCCAGTTCAAAAAAGGACCGCTAAATCCAAGTCTTTCTAGTTTAGCAATAGCTATTTGGTGATTTATTTTATCAAAAGCAACGGAGAAGTCAGTATATGTATATAGCGTCAACCTGCTGTCGCGCCTGTAACGACTGAATGACATAGGATGTATAACACACAAGATTCGTAGATGTAGATCGTTTTGGCATGAAACCGTGTTGAGTTGAAGATATATAATTAGAGCAATTGTTTATGATGAAATTCAAAACGACTAATTCAAAGAGCTTAGATACAGCACACAGAGCGGCAATTCCTCTGTAGTTCGATATTTCACATTTATTGCCTTTTTTAAATACGGGGAAGATGAATGATTTCTTCCATGGTTCGAGAAAAATTCCAGAGCATAAGGATATATGAAATAATAACACCAATGGAGCTAATAAATTTTTCGAACACTTTTTGAGAACTATAGACGGAATTCCATTAGGCCCAGGACTTGTTGTTTTTTTCAGTTTAGTGGGTGCAGCATATCCGATAGTGTATTCTTGACGCATTGAATTACGGTTATTTAATGAACGAAAATAATGCTAACTACAACTCTTTCAATCCTCCGTGCACTTAACCCAGATCAGCGATAGTTCACATCCATGAGCATATAGTTTAATTTGCGTACTATTTTCGTTATATCCATGGATCCAAATCTGATTACCGCGACTGGTTCCGTTTGACTGAGTGGTGGATCTCGACTGCATAAATCACATAAAATTAGCCCACAAGTGTAAGACAACGGTTGCAATGGAAAAACGGATATCCTACCGGTAGATGGTGTCATACGAGATGTCAACGAAACTTCAACTGCTATTTTGTTACGTCATTTTTCATTTGACTTTCAAACTAGGGCATCATATCGAGAATCGTTTATTAATTGGGTATGATGATATAAACTGTGCCGATCGTTAGCCGACATCAAAAATTTGTAATGACTTTCAATTGATACCCACTGTTATACTGTCATGCTGAAGATCAAATCACAGCGGCGTATTTCCCGTTAGGTGATGATCTGATCAGATTGTATTTCGCTATACGGGCCGCCATGTGAGGCCGGTGGATATCGGGTGGGTTTGGCTTTTCCGCCGAAGAGTTTCCGTTGATTCATCTACTGATGCTGTAACAAAGGTTACCATGTCGAGTTTCGAGTACCGATGCGTTAAAATTGAATGTTGAATAGCAGTGGAACACCATACGAAAGCATTGAAAAGTTTTTGCTCCGGGGTCGCGATCGCGTAGGTTGGTAATAAAAAATTGAAATTTATTTTTTCCGATCTATTGGGACTCTGAAAAAATGTTCACATTCTACACCAGACCTCGTCAATTTCGAACGTAATTACAAATCTCCATCTTAGGTCACAAGTTGCGCCAAAAACCGTTCCCTCATATACGGCTCAATCCGAACAATTATAACTGCCGTCTCAACTTGTTCTTGAAGGGCTACTCACACGGACAAGGTATTAATTACTTCTTCATGTAATGTCCGGCAATTTGTTGGGGTGCGTACATGTAATACGCATTCGAATCGAAACCAACGAATCCACAGACCAGCCTGTTGATGCTGATTCAAAACGCAAAACAGTAATCAAGCTCCAATCACCGGAGTACATCACCGATGTTCAGCAGTTAAATCCTTTATTGAGACATTCACAAGAAAGAGATAGGGAGCGCGCGAGAGAGAAAGAGAGACTGAGAAACAACTGCGCAGTAGCCAACCCGAATTGCACACGGAACAAAAGTAAAAGTTTCGTACCATTGCAAGGTCCAATAAATATGTAGATGAACAAACCTCGAAAAGACCCGAAAAATTGTGGCAATCAAAGGCACCAAAAATCCATTTCACTTCTGTTCCGCCTGGCGATTCCGTACCGTGCCTATGACCTAGAGCAGCCATCAATCGAGTCAAAATAGATTCCGGTGTGGTGTGAGGCGACGGCGGACGAGTCGGTTCAGCTCTCTTCCGCCGGCTGGCAATAAGACGACCGGCTTCTTCTGGCATTGCCGTAATTGAATAAATGTAATAACTCACCCAAAACTGACAGACTTTCGATTCCCCGATGACGGATGGAGCAGTCATCAAGCAGGGTGATTTTGCTCCGATTATCTGTTCATGCGTAAGTCACGCATCATGGTGAACTTTTTTGCACATCGTAAAGGGTTTTGCTTTCAGATTACAAATGAAAGGCCAAACAAAACGCAAGCTTGTCTCTGATTTTACACAATGCAATGTGATGGCAAAAACGGAGCTTTCGTCTTTATATCGTCGGTGCATAGCAGCTCAAATCGAACTGCTAATGCATCTTTGCAGGTCAGTTTGAAACGTCAGACAGAAACAAAGTTTAATCCTACTTGGGATATCCGAATCAGAATGACTTTACTGACATTCCCGAAAAATTATTAGTCGAACAGCCTTGGAGCAGGGATAGGAGAGACCGGAAAAAATACTCCTACGTTTCGTAAAAAAATATTTTTCAACAAGACATTAACGATGCTGGAATCAAATCTCATCATCCCATGGCACAGTGAGCTCTAATTTTATGATTGCATTGCATGGTTCTCATTAACGTTTCATGCGAGTTTTCAAGAGAAAAGTATGTATTTTTCATAGCTTTCAAAAGACGTGTTTATTTCACTTAACAGTGAGATAAGATTTTTTATTCACTTTGCATTAGATTTGACGCATTCACATAACAAAATATTGCAGTTGATTCTAGAAATATTACCTACCAGGAATTCAAGAAAGACCGTTTTGGGTTGCACATTCATTTAATGTTTCATATACAAAAACTATTTCAAATACAAATTCATGGCGTTCTTAATATTATATACTCCATATATTTTTGTGCCAGGTTTTGGCAACCATTTGTCAAGTAACAAATTTTTAAACTTTCCAACTTCTACGAGAATTCTTTTTTTTGTTCCGATAATAGAGGTTTTTCAATTTCTATTATACAACTTACTGACCCGATGCGCGGAGATAGAGAATCTAACCCAGGTGGGCGGTAAGAAAGGCACTCGTCCTCACGAGAATTCTTGAAATACGCATATATTGTAAAATTTTACGCTATTATCAAAAGATACAAACGATGACTTCGGAACTCCCGCAATCATACTCTACCCGACGAAGATTATTTTTGGGCATTCTATCCTGAAGATGATGGAATAAATTTTCGAAAAGTTGACCAGCAACGCAAAACTTTAGGTGAATCGAGCATTGTTTTATATAATATCAAGATGGAAATATATTAGGTGATCTAAATATATTGATGGGTAGCAATTAAACAGATAATTGTTGAATTTTTAGGGATTTTGCTGATAACTGGTATAACTGTGCATCGTAATTTAATTTCTGTACTTCACTTTATCAGCAAACACACGAGTAGCAACCTCTAGAGCTACCTACCGAAAACTTGTAGTAAATACTACAGTTTGTAGCATGTTTTGACAGGAACGTGATCCACACGTAGCATTTACTACCGAAATTCAAGCATGCTACGTTTTATTCATACGGCCCATTGTTTCGATAGTCTCGGATGAAGTGTGAATATGAACTGAAACAAAAACTTTATCCATCACAATTTTACTTGTTACGACTTCCTGTAAAGTTTATCTGTAATTCAATTAACAGTGGACTTCGTGACAACGAAAATTTCATTCTAATTGATGATCGGAATGTGACGGTTTTTATTAAGTTAAAGTTAAAACGTGCTAGTTTTCATTCTGTTTTGGCAGGGTTTGGCTCTTGTCATTACGAAAAAGTGTCATGGTGTGGTAATCCGCAAACAACGTCCAGGTGATGCCCAAGGACATGAACATGCCAGAAAAAGAATTAGATTATCGTCAAGCAGAACCTCATGAAGAAAGATAGTTGTCGGCGAGATGTGATTCAAGGCAAACTGGCATTCTGCGGTCAGGAAAAGTGAACAAACAGGCTGTGCACAACTTGATGAAAGCAGTCAAACCAAAAGACCGAAAATTCTCATTCACCTCAAAAGAAGATCCAGTTAACATTTTGCCATTGTTTTTTAATAATTAATTTATCGTAACACCCTTTAAAAGTTATAGATGCCGTTGTGAAAATGAATAATGTGGGCAAATGCGTTGAGTCACATTTTAACTAATATATCTTGTATGCTATTTATATATTATAAATTAATAGGAATCTCCAGATAAAAGGATAAACAGCCAAAGTTTCACATGAAACGGCGAGACATTGTTTGTTTAAGGGGCGGGTAGGTAGTCTAACACTTTTGAAATATCATTTATTATATTCTTTCTATTTTCTGATAGTAAAACATTTCAAGAATATTCTGTGAAATTTCAAAGCCCATCGGAACAAAACTGACAAAACATTCTCGAAAAGTTTCATTATAACAAAATACAAAAGAAAAAATATGGCTTTTTTAGAATGTTAGAGCCTACGTGCTCCCTTGAGTAATAAATTGTTTCCTTCGATTTTATAGACAATAAACATTAAAAGCGTTTTTCTCGAAAGCAAGTCCGTGTCCATCGTCATTAAAAAACACTGCACAATTTTTTTTTTATATTTTGCACACACTTTCTACATATAGAAAACCAGACCCCAACGTTTTCCTTTTCGTTGTTTGTTACTATGGAGAGGATTTACAGCTACAAAATGGTCGATTTTTTCGAGAAAAATCGTACTTTTGAATTTAAACAACCACCAAAAATTCAAAAAATTAAAAAAAAAAATCCAACAGAAACGTTGAGGTCTAGAAAAATTTCTGCTTAAACTATGCTACTTTGATTTGTCCACTTCTGATTAGTCTGCGCTGAGATACAGTGGACACCGCGAGTCAAGATTTTTAAGAAGCGTCCTTAAAATTGCCTCTTCACCGACTTATTTCTCAATATTTTTTGCACGAAAAAAATACAAAATGTTGTTGGAATGATGCTTTTTGTTATACAAAACATTTGAATTTATTTTGTTTTAGTTCTGAAAAATTTGGCAAAAATGATGATTTTTTTCATCATTTAGACACTTAACCCCAGCCATAAGGTTCTGCACGACCAAATCTGTCTTTATTTCTTCTATATTTTTCACGAATTTAGGTTGCTTAAGAAGGTACTGCTTCATAAGGGCCCAGTAATTCCCTGTTGGGTGCAGTCCCGGAGTTTTTAGGGGGCTCAGATCTTTCGGTACGAAATCGACAGGTGTAATTGGCATGATGCCAATTCAGGTCAGAAGATCGTCGGACCGTCGTGAGTTTTCCGGGGGAGGAAGAAGCCGTTTTGGAGATACTCTTTCGAATACACCTGTCCATTTTAGGGTCCTGCGATAAGGTGAGGGGTTCTCCGTCTCCCACAAGTACATATCGATTGCCAAATTAGGAACTTCTTGGTGAACTTTGACAGTTTTTGTGTCCGGAGGCTCTCGGGAACATCACACTTGTCCTAGGCAGTCGGTTTCCGTTTGAAAAAGTTTTATGACACCACAGCCAATTCCATGATGTACGACATCCAAGAAATTCGTAATATTTGGTACAATCCTTCTCCATCGAAAAATATTAAGCCCGTTTTTTTCATTTTTCCGTTAGGGTTACTATTTTCATGTTACACCCTTGATTTTTTTTGGAAAATCGGATTTAAAAAATTTTTTTGACTACGTAACTACTAAACCGATTTTTTAAAGTTTTGGATATGTTGTCCAGAAAGGCCAATAGCTTCTTGGACATGAATGCATAGACATGATAACGTCATGATAAGTTCTGTAGTTGAAAACGCTAATTGTATAAGTTTTCAGTGGCTTTTATAATTTATGGAAAGAAGGAGCTACATATTTTCTTTTTTAAGTTTTAAGTCAAAATTTAGTCGATGAATGCAAAGTTTTATAACTCAAAAACAAACAAAAAAAATAACAGCTTATTTTTTTATATGTTGTATAAAACTAATAAAACTAATTTCTTATCGAAAAAATTCCATGAAAAGCATTTAAAATTTATACAGGGTTGCGCAAAGCAACCTGATAAATTTTGTTTTCCGGTTACACTGGAACCAAAATTGTCATTATATCGTGGAGATTAATTTAAAATGTTTTTCAAACTCACGAATAGTTGTAACGTACGACTGATTCGTCAAAAACGAGTTATAAAAACAAACGCGGTGGGCGACACTCCAGTGCACTATGGTCCGAAACGGGAAATTAGCGTGACAAAAATATTTTCACTATTAAATATTGGTTTTTTGAAGTTGGTGTTTTCACAAAAGTTGTTACTAGGGTAGTCCTCATTTAGATTGAAATCTGAAATCTAACTTTCTTAATTGAACTCAAAAATGGTTTTGTAGTACAATAAAGTTGTAGGAAATTTTATTTTGAGCAACTTTGCTGAAAACAGTACCTCTCTAGCTTTTCATTTCATCGAATTACATCAATTTTCCCGAATAAAAGTAGGGTGGCTCCTGAAAAATCACTTTTTTTTGTCCTAATTGCGCACAATTTTGCTCAACCAAGTTTTTCATATGAGCAACCAGTAAAAAGTTATGATTATTTTTTCATCAAAAATTAGTCAAGCTTCAAATATCAATATTCATTAGATGTCAAATCGATAAAAATGTATCCTATGTGGTTCCTGAGAGGTCATAATATAAGCGAAAATTTAAGAGAAAACAGGGTGGGTGTTATTTTTTTAACTTATTTAAATTAGTTTTAAAAATACCTTCAAAAAACTCAAAAACATTGCCTAACTCTTAAACGCCTCAACGTATGAACATACTTCCTTCAGCAGAATAATAGTACCAAATTAGTTCTACAAGTGTTCCATACATTGTCTTTCCGAGAAATGAGACACACAAAAACTACAGCCGATAAATAGATTTGTTGTAAGTCAAAGCACTTCCTGAAACCCAAAAAAATCATTAGTTTGTTGAATTGAGTAGAATGTAGGGTAAGGGCTCCCTATTTCATCTCATTTGTAAGGACGTCGCCTTCAAACCTCGATTTAGCCACTAAAATCACTATAACTATTTCATATTACTGCTTCATTCGCCTTGCTCCACATTGAGATTTGATTCATATTCCTTGGAAATTAAAATAATGTTCATAAAACAGCAAAAAACACTTATGAAATGTTCACTACTCTGCTCCTAATTTCATCTCAATGGATTTTTATCCATCCTATCGTTGATCCTTTATTCATCCTATAAATTAGCAATGGCGAAAGCAATCAAAACGAAATATTCCACTATTACACCCTCCTAATTTTCTCCTAAATTTTAACGTATATTATGACCTTTCAGGAACCGCATAGGATACATTTTCATTGATCTGGCATCTAATGAATATTGATATTTGAAGCTTGACTAGTTTTTGATGAAAAATAATCATAACTTTTTACTAATAGCTCATATGAAAAAGCTTGGTTGAGCAAAATTGTGCGCAATGATTAGTACCACAACTCTTCTGAAGACAACTTTTCCGTAGAACGTTTCACAAAAAAAGTTAGAACAAAAAAAGTGAATTTTCAGGAGCCACCCTTCTTTTATTCGGGAAAATTGATGTAACTCGATCAAATGAAAAGCTAGAGAGGTACTTTTTCAGCAAAGTTGCTCAAAATAAAATTTCCTACAACCTCATTGTACAACAAAATCATTTTTGAGTTCAATTAAGAAAGTTAGATTTCAGATTTCAATCTAAATGAGGACCACCCTAGTAACATCTTTCATCAAAAGGAGCGCCATTCAATTACAAACAACTTTTGTGAAGACACCAACTACAAAAAACTAATATTGAATAGTGAAAATATTTTTGTCGCGCAAATTTCCCGTTTCGGACCACTTGCAGTGTTCTATGATGGAAAACTACTGGATGAAAATAAACCTTCATTCTTCTACTTTCCTATACCGCGTTCGAATTTTAGGTTACAGTGTAACCAGTGAATAAAATTCTGACAGGTTTCTTTGTGCAACCGTTTGAGCGATTTTCAACTAATAACATTTCTAGACAACATATCTAAAAATTAAAAAAATATTGGCTGTTCGATTTTTTGATCTGCTCAAACAAGGAAATGGTCACCCTAATGGTAAAATGAAAAAAAAAAAAAACGAATCTAACGTATTTCGATGGAGAACGATAGTACCAAAAATTACGAATTTCGGAGAGAACGTATATCTTTTTGCCTTTCTCATATAGAAAGGTTATGCAATCACTGTGAAACCCTACTTTTGAACCGAGGCCCGGTGGGCCGAGTGTCATATACCATTCGACTCAGTTCGTCGAGTACGCAAAATGTCTGTGTGTGTATGTGTGTATGTAACGTTTTTTCGCACTAACTTTTCTCGGAGATGGCTGAACCGATTTTCACAAACTTAGATTCAAATGAAAGGTCTTATGATCCCATACAAAATTCCTGAATATTATTTGAATCCGACTTCCGGTTCCGGAATTATGGGGTAAATGTGCAAAAAAATGTGAAAATAAGTGCACTAACTTTTCTCAGAGATGGCTGAACCGATTTTCACAAACTTAGATTCAAATGAAAGGTCTTGAGGTCCCATAAAAAATCCTTAATATTGTTTGGATTCGACTTCCGGTTCCGGAGTTATGGGGTAAAATGTGCAAAAAAAAAGAAAATATGTGATCTAACTTTTCTCATAGATGGCGCGACCGATTATCACAAACTTAGGTTCAAATGAAAGGTCCTGCGGTCCCATACGTAATTCCTGAATTTCATGCGGATCCGACCTCCGGATCCGGAAATATAGGGTGAAGTGACCTTAAAAAGTTTTCTAAATCGACCTTAAATCTTCTCCAATTGATAGTTTTTATCAGTAGAATAGAAGAATACCACAGTATTATATATGATTGATATGAGAAAGGCATCATTACACCACTAGGTGGATTAAAACAAGTTTTTTTTCATGAAATTGCTGACCAGACACCATGGAATTCACGATTCCATCTTTTTTCCGATGGCGTGATGCGACAGATTGCTATTCTCGAAGTACTCGTGTAAATCTTTTTTTTGCACTCCAAAAACCACCCAGTGAATGAAACTTTTATCGAACTGATTATCGAAAACTGATTGAAAGTTAGTAAAAAAGCATTACCTACTGCCATGAAAAAATTTGATGTGCTGGTGTCACGCTAGATTACGAGCACAAATAATGGGATTACGTTTAATTTCCAAGTTAGTCTTATTACTTGTGACAGCCGATAAAGCTAGCTTGAAAAATTGTTAAAAGAAATAAAAGTGATTAATGAAGTCACAAAAGCAATTCGATTTCAAATCATTTCGGTTAATTATTTTTCCTATTGAACAAATCATACCTTCGAATTACCCTACTGCTTCGAAGCTACCACATTTCAACCGGCAAGTGCCGCAAATGATTTTCTCTTCGAATCAGCTCCCAGCCACCCAGAGGGGCTTTTCGAAAGGCTGGCTGAAGATCGACCTTCGCGTACTCGTTGTTCGTTAGGCGATTTTCACCTGATCGAAACATTTGCAATTGTTTGCACGGAAATAGTGAAATCGCTGTAATGAGCCTTTCCGTCCCGTCCTGTCATCACACCACCAGGCAAGATAAATAATTGGATTCAATTGCTCGCAAAATTAATGCTTGCGAAATCATTCAGCGACCCACAAGGTCTTTTGGGCCAGTTTGAGGTGTCGATTGTAATTACAATAGTAAAATTCGGAAAAGACATACATCACTTGGTAGCATAGAATTCTAATTGTCTAAATTGACGAATTGCTTCAAAGATTCTGCACTGGCTATTCGATTATTCGAATGTGCATTAGTTCAATCTCGTTGAAGAAGAAAGACTCACGAAGCTTGATCGTGATGTTGCAGTTTGCCCTTGCAAAAAGTGCTGGGTCCAAGAGGAGAGTATAAAAGTTAGAACCAGTAGAAAGAAGATAATTGAGCTATAATTCGTGTACTGTTTACGAACTATTTTCTAAGAACACAACACCGATAGTGAGATTGCAGAAACTACAGTTTGTTGAACTTGCGGTGATTTTTTTTAGTTCAAAACTGCTTTATTTTATAATAGTCAAGAGCACAAAGACGATATCAAAGGGTAGCAAAGTAATTAAAAACTGTGCGCACCACGAGCGTACGAAATATGGCAAAACACGGTCATCGCGATGTTTTTTCAGTGTTCTCTGATATGTGTGTTCCAAGCTATGGCGAAAAAAAAACTTGATTCGCATTTTTTTATTATTTTTTGGGGAATGTACAGCTATGAGCCCCGCGCTGTTTGCTCTGTCAGTAGTTTAGCTACAGATTACCTTTGCTCTGTTTAACGGATATCCAGCATCTACCGGTCATTCTGGGTCTGGGAACCGTTATGGCAGTCGGTGATTGGGCACAATTTAACGGAGCCACATGTAGTATTAGGTCAGATAATACTGCTTTTCAGTTCTACTGGGAGAACGAATCTAGAATGAGCAATTATTATTATAGTGTTTTATATTGCAATTTGCGTAATTTTTGGCACCGTTATTCAGTATACTAATGCTTATGCTTTTTATTGAATGAGCGGTCTACAGCACAATCAACTGGATGGATAGTTGCGGTTGGTTGATTACGGCTATAGAACAAATGATGTATCAATTTCCACTTGAGTAAGCACTACCCGAAAGCTTTGGAATAATTTGAGATCACTCGAAATGATAAATGCCACAGTTTCGAATGGATCTGATTGTTGCAATAAATGTTCACGACCCGGAATGGTCGTTTTGTTGCATATTAAGCATACTTTTTTCTGTTGTTTTGAAATGAACACGTCTTACTTTGCTGAGGGGCACCTTTTCATAATTCGCGCTGTCGAAGAATGGGTAGAACTTAATCGTTAAATTCTCGAGTTGTACTAAACACCACAACATAATTCTTTCTTAATACTATCAGAAATATGATCAGCAATTTATGATAAAATTTTCAGCCGTATGAGATAATCATGAATAACTTAAAAATTAAGTTTTCTCAAGCTTTTGGAAGCAATGAGTAAAACCCATCATGCTTGCTTGCCTTTCTCGTACCCGCGACGACGGTTTTGAGGTAATCACTCCCGATGTTCAATTGTACTAGTGTAAAATCTATACCACGGCGGTTTAGTTTCAGAATTTAGTCCCAGATTACAGGTTTAGAATTAAAAACCTAATCCTAATTCTGGCCTCTGGAACTGGTTTCGTGACTAGATTTTAGAACTGAATTCAGTTCCTTTGTTTAAGTTCGGAATTCAGATTTAAACTAAATTCGAAACCCAGATTTAAATATTCCCAGTGGATTATGAGAAGCTTACCTCTACTGTCGAAATCTTCATTAGGTAATGCCACCGACTTGAAACATCAAAGCCATTTCGCCGAAAGTCGTTTCGCCGAATGCCATTTCGCCGAAAGTCGTTTCGCCGAATAGGTCATTTCGCCGAAAGTCGTTTCGCCGAATAGGTCATTCCGTCGAAAGTCGTTTCGCCGAAAGGGTCATTTCGCCGAAAGGGTAATTTCGCCGTAAGGGTCATATCTCCTGCATGTTATGTCTCCGGCACAAAGCCGCCGAGTCGACGCCAGCTGAGTCGGCCACCGACCCGCCGTCGGAAGCGGCGGCCTCTTGCATACAAACCTGTAACCGCCTCGTTTGCCCGGTCTACTCAAAGCTAGGTTTCTTTGCTTTAGTTAGGTCCGAACGAGCGGTAGCGAGGTCGGACAGCACATGAACTAAAACGATGTGGCCTAGCCGCATTAGTATTTTTTCATTTTCACTTAATAAACGGAAAATACCACCTACATTTGCCTGGTAGATACACCTATGCAATTGCTTTGATGCTTACTAGCTAATAGTCAACAAGTTTTCTAGGGAACTTCTTTTCTAAGGTTCATGAATCAATCTTTATTCAAGAGTACAACAATCAATCATTATTCAAGAAGTACAATGGTAAGTTAACAAAACGGGCGTTAACGCTATCATCTTTCGTTAGTCTTTAATTTAAATCAATTCTAATTACGATTTCAAGACGATTTCAGGATTCGGCGAAATGGCTTTCGGCGAAATGACCCTGATCCGATTGATCAGTTGAAGCATTATCACCATAAACATCCGCAAGCTTTTGATGCGCTTCAGTTGCTCTGTTCAGAAAACTAAAGGGTGATTTTTTAAGAGCTTGAGAACTTTTTTAAACAATAAAACGCATAAAATTTGCAAAATCTCATCGGTTCTTTATTTTAAACGTTAGATTGGTACATGACATTTACTTTTTGAAGATAATTTCATTTAAATGTTGACCGCGGCTGCGTCTTAGGTGGTCCATTCGGAAAGTCCAATTTTGGGCAACTTTTTCGAGCATTTCGGCCGGAATAGCCCGAATTTCTTCGGAAATGTTGTCTTCCAAAGCTGGAATAGTTACTGGCTTATTTCTGTAGACTTTAGACTTGACGTAGCCCCACAAAAAATAGTCTAAAGGCGTCAAATCGCATGATCTTGGTGGCCAACTTACCGGTCCATTTCTTGAGATGAATTGTTCTCCGAAGTTTTCCCTCAAAATGGCCATAGAATCGCGAGCTGTGTGGCATGTAGCGCCATCTTGTTGAAACCACATGTCAACCAAGTTCAGTTCTTCCATTTTTGGCAACAAAAAGTTTGTTAGCATCGAACGATAGCGATCGCCATTCACTGTAACGTTGCGTCCAACAGCATCTTTGAAAAAATACGGTCCAATGATTCCACCAGCGTACAAACCACACCAAACAGTGCATTTTTCGGGATGCATGGGCAGTTCTTGAACGGCTTCTGGTTGCTCTTCACTCCAAATGCGGCAATTTTGCTTATTTACGTAGCCATTCAACCAGAAATGAGCCTCATCGCTGAACAAAATTTGTCGATAAAAAAGCGGATTTTCCGAATGGACCACCTAAGACGCAGCCGCGGTCAACATTTAAATGAAATTATCTTCAAAAAGTAAATGTCATATACCAATCTAACGTTTAAAATAAAGAACCGATGAGATTTTGCAAATTTTATGCGTTTTATTGTTTAAAAAAGTTCTCAAGCTCTTAAAAAATCACCCTTTAAAACTTTCCGCAAATGCTGTGCAGTTAAAACAATACTGCTTTTTTAACACAGTAGAAAACAAAGTGTTCTTTAAAAAACTCGGAGCAATATGAACTGAATATTAATAACAGATGTATAATCTCTTGAAATTATCGATATTAGCTGTTACTGTTCAATATTCATAACACCCAGAGCCTTCTTCTGAAAACGGGCCGAACCAATGTGTACTCCTAATAAATGAAAACGCGGTGACTACTTTCCGATACCGTTTTCGGTTTCTTCCTCCCTTGTTTGGTTCACGTGTAACCAGAGAACCAAATGTGTCAGGTTCTTTTGCGCAAAGACAATAGAACGTACTTTATTATAGATGAACCGTTCAATTCTGCAAGCGAAGCAATAAAAGTTCCAATATACACACAATCTTCTAATAGTCGAAAGTGTAAAAGAAGCATGTCAGCTTCATTCGTATTCACGTCCTCCAGTTATGTCTGTGACATTACCCACCCGCCTTTTATAGTATGATAGAATGTACCGATGTAGAGTGTAAACATTCGATTAACTTCAATATGTGGTTGAGTATTCTTATTTTGGCTTTTCAAGTATAATACTTGACAACACTGCCAACGATAAACAGATCGCGAGGAAATATAGATGAATGAAATCGTGAAAAAAATTTCGTCTTCGACTAATGAGTGCATTTGCAATTTTGATGTTGACCTGCTAACGCCACCTAACGGATCAACTTAAATCGCTAAGCAGACGTAATGTTATTTAACGTAAATACTTTTTGCGTCGAAGTACCATCCCGCATACGCATGGCTGCCAGATGGCTGACTAAACGCTGCCAGCTGGAAAAATATGGCTGGCAGACATTCTGGTGACCGACTGCCTCACCGCTGCCAGATATACAACTCTAACGATACAACCGTATCCACCAGGATTTTTCCAGATTGAAATCTTTGACAGCGAAGATGAGAAGATGAAAACGCTCGGCTAACTTAGATACAGGCGACTTTTTTGTCAAATTGGATTTGACAACCGTCACTGAATCAATTTTGGTAGCCGTCTGGTGGCCATGGCTGCCCAGGTAGCCAAAACGCTCTGCGGGATGTCTTTACTGAAGTGCCGAGAGAACACGGCTGCGAAGTCTGTTGAAACAGAAAGGCCAAAGTCTACAGAAGAAATGTCCAGTCTGAATAGAAACAGACCTAATAAAATGGTGATTGTGTTTGTGTTTTTTAATTTTTTTTAACTCATAACAATACATTCAATCCATACTGTTCAAAAGTTCAATCCATGGATATTAAAGCGACACCATAACTTTCAGTTTCTTTTTCATTATCAAGTACGAATCGTTTCTCGTTTTTGATCGATCAAGCTACATCTACTAATTAGTGCGCAAAAAAAAATAAAACTAACTAGCAATAAAATGATATCGAAGTTAATCGAAGTCTGGTGATTGTAGGGAGAAAACAATTCGAAAACGAATTGTTTCCACTCCTCTGTTCGTGAATATTGAAGAAACCCTCCGACGCCGGTCACCGTCTGCTCGTGTTGCACTTCATTATCGCGTCGAATCGCGCGGCTACATTTGTCGGTGTAAAATAGTTAATCAATAATAAACATTTTTCTCCACTCGGATACGCGCGTTCACTATCTTCCGCCGTTGCGTTCACGACTTGTCGGGGTCCGTGTCTGGCCGATTCGGTTATCTTTCCGCTTTTCTAGCGTTTTCAAATCTTAACTACTCTAGCCTCGAATAAGCCTAGAGCATCCGTCGTGCTGTGGCTAGCAAGTGTTTCAAAGAAAAAAAAAACGCGCTCGCTTTTCCTTTTATTCGATTTTTTTTGCATTAGTAGCGAAGATAAAATTTAAAAAAAAGAACGGCCCTCGTTTGCTACCGTGAAATCTTCATCACTGCCGGGTGCTGCAGTCCGGTACTAGGCCGAAGAATTTGTAGTAATCGGAGGAAAAATAACAGCCGGCCGCCAACCAACCGATCGACCATCGTATTCAGACTGTGAACCAGGTTATGGAAATGATGCTGATAATAATGATGTTTAGTTAATGGATGTGTAACAATCTTAACGATTCGTTCCGAACCGCTTGTGTATGAGGATGGTAGAGAAATCTTAAGTGCGTGTAGAATTCGGCTGTGAACATTTTCCAATTGTTTTTTCTCTCTTGTCTAGACAAAAAAGATTTATTTTGGAAGTTTGCAAATAGAACGGGAATTTATCCGTTTTCAAATACTTTACCATATCATGATTTTGTTCAAGGTGGCATAACTGCTACATTGCGATCGGGTTTCAGTCATCTACTAAGTTTGATAGGCACTTTTCACATGCAAGTCTAGAACTTATATAAATGCATGGATTTTGATCCGATAAGTATTAGAGGACTTTTTATTGTTGAACCACCAACCAGGGACGATTTGCTTATCTATGCGTACAGTGAATAACGTTCACAACGATAGATAATTGTGAGATTATGATATAATTAAGTGCTCACAAGTTACTATTTCATGCCTCCCAGTGTGTCTGTGATGATATTTGGTCAATAGAATGGTGTTGACTGGGTGCTATCTGCTATCACCTTCTGCGTTAGTAGCAGAATGAGAGCGTGCGAGTTCATTGGTATACTACCTCAAGTGTGAAAATTATTCAAAATCTGTCAAATAAGTCGTCTTTCAACTTGTTCATTGAATATCTCGCCTTCAAAAGCATGGATCAAAAACCTATCCTAATGTCTAGATGATTTAATTTAGATGCGATTAGTGCATAAAAACATAGGAGTTGTCGTGATAAAAATGAAGTGAATGTTATTTTTGTGAAGGTAAGTCGATTTCTATGAACGCGCCATTTTTTCTGTTCCAGTTTCCTGGTAATGTAACGAAAAATGAGAGAGACATAAAATCGGCTCAGCAAGGCTGCCAAACAAGTAGTAGCTTCATTGGATTTTATGTGATGTAGTCCAACTTGTAACCGAAAATATCAAAACTTTCTTGGCCACCCGACTCATCGAGAGTCATTTTGCACATTTGCGAGAGAGCATTTAGGTAAATGTAATACCCAGAGCGAGCCACGTGGTTATACGCGACCTACTGGCCTCAGCCCTTAAGGTAAAATGTATTCCCAAAAAGTACGCGCAAAATTTAATTCGCTTGAGTTAAACGAATGGTCGCACTAAGCATAACAGTCAAAACAGAAACATAGAAACCAGGAATATTTTCAGCGATTAAGCGCAGCGGGCTTACCATACGTTTTGTTGGCACTTTTGAAAATGAAAAGACTCAACACGAAAATACTTACATGCAAATACATTAATAGCAAGTCCAATCCCCTTCAGTTTTAATAATTGCTTGACATCTTCGAGGTATTCTTTGAGCGAGATTTTGAGTGAATTCTTCTGAAAACGAGCTCCAAATTTTGTGAATTCGGCGAACAAGCTGCTTCAAATTGTGTGGTCGGTTCTTCCCAGTTTTCATCTTCATTTGAGCCTAAACGTTCTCAATTGGGCCAATCCAAGTTCACGATACTACGACGTTTTTGCACATGTTTTTCACTGAACATCGGTTTTGGCAAAGTACTTCGAAATTTCAAATTATTTACGATCAAATGTCAGCAAACAGTTCCGTACGATATATTTAAACCTTTTTTGGTCAATTTCGAAGCACCTTCGCGCAAAGTTAATGTCAGATTCTTCGACATTTTTCACGTCTTTAAATCGATTTACCCACTTACTCACAAACTGTTTCGACTTTTGCATGTATTTCACCAGCTTGGGTCATTTTGGGACCTTCCAGGTGCGAGCACAAATAAAACTGCTTCGATGCGTACACGGTACTCATTTTGGAAAAATGAAGGACACTACTGCCACTTACCATCTATAGAACGATTGAAAACAAGACAACATTCAAATATTTTCGGTATCTTTACCAGTACCAGTTTACCGCATGAGAGAGAGGGAGAGAGAGCAGTAGAATTTGATTATCGATTAAAAAACTGTTGCGAAACAAAATACTTTCAAGACGTTTTTAAAACGAGGAGGAGGAACTCCTCAGAATTTTGAAAAATTCTTGACTTTAGAAACCAAGTATAAGAGCATACTTCGGGCCAAGAATTGTAGCTATTGGAGAAGTCAGACGATGAGAAATCGTAACGTAGGAAATGAGAGTGAGGTATACTCGAACCGATGGATATTTGATTTTGCGAGGAAAGTTTGTCCAGATTCTGTTCCTACGCATAGCATTATTAGGGAGTCTTCTCCCTAATGGTTCCATTGATAGTCCCTTTTCAATAATGAAATTTTCCATAGCACTCATGTCTTGTAACAATAACGCTCCTTTGAACATAATTAAATTCAACTTGGTGAAGAATCTGCCCGACCTCGCAAAAATACGTTTGTTGGAATTATTCAACAAGTTTCTTGAGCAAAATATTGTTCCACCTGACTGAAGGCAAGTGAAAGTTATCGCCATTCAAAAGCCGGGTCAACCAGCTGTCAATCACAACTCATATAGACCCATTGCGATGTTGTCCTGCATCAAGAGACGAACGGTTTGTTGTCAGATACTCAGTTTGGCTTCCGTAGAAATAAAGGGACGAATGATTGCCTTGCATTACTTTCGTCTGACATTCAAATTGCCTTCGCTCAAAAGCAACAAATGTCATCTGTATTTTTAGACATTAAAGGAACATTTGATTCAGTTTCCATTGATGTTCTTTCAGACAAGCTCCACCAACATGGACTCCCAGCGGTTATAATTAATTATTTGCACAACCTTTTGTCAGAGAAACGCATGCATTTTTCACATGGCGATTTGGCAACATTCAGAATTAGCTACAAGGCAAGCAAGGCTCATGCCTCAGTCCGCTTCTTTATAATTTGAATGAATAACATTGACAGCTGTCGCGTAACCCCATGTACACTAAGACAATTGGCAGATGATGGCGTAATTTCAGTTACTGGACCCAAAGCTATTGATCTGCAAAAACCATTGCAAGATACCTTGGATAACTTGTCCGTTTGGGCTGTTCATCTGGGTATCGAATTCTCTGAGGAAAAAACAGAGCTGGTCGTCTTTTCAAGAAAGCATGATCCCGCGCAGTTTCAGCTTCATATGATGGGAAGAATGATCCAACAGGTTTTGACTTTCAAATACCTCGGGGTGTGGTTTGATTCCAAATGCACGTGGGGAGGACACATTAGGTTTCGGATAACAAAATGCCAACAAAGAGTAAATTTTCTTCGAACAATAACAGGATATTGGTGGGGTGCTCATCCGGAAGATCTAATAAAATTGTATCAGACAACGATACTTTCAGTGATGGAATATGGATGCGTTTGCTTTCGTTCCGCTGCAAACTCTCATATTATCAAATTAGAGCGAATTCAATATCGTTGTTTGCGAATTGCTTTAGCCTGCATGCATTCGACACATACAATGAGTCTTGAAGTTCTGGCGGGAGTTCTTCCATTGAAAGATCGTTTTTGGGAGCTTTCATCGCGACTGCTAATAAGATGTGAGGTACTGAATCCCCTAGTTATTAATCACTTCGAAAGGCTAGTTGAGCTTCAATCTCAAACAAAATTCATGACAGAATATTTTAACCATATGTCACAGGAAATCAACCCTTCAAGATATATTCCTATCCCTGTCAGCCTCCTAAATGTCCCTGACTCAACTTTATTTTTCAACACATCCATGCAGCGCGAAGTTCGTGGAATCCCGGAACACCTACGCTCGTTGGAAATCCCAAAAATATTTACAAGTAAGTTCAGGCATATTGACTCTGAGAAAATATTTTACACGGACGGATCACGAATTGAAGAGGCTACTGGGTTTGGTATATTCAACAATAATGTTTCGGTCTCATTCAGGCTCCAAGAACCTGAATCTGTTTATATAGCAGAGTTAGCAGCAGTTCATTATAGTTTGAGTGTAATCGTCACATTATCTCCAAACCATTATTTTCTTTTCACAGATAGTCTGAGTGCAATTGAAGCCATTCGTTCATACGCTGCTGGCAAAAAAGAGCCGTTTTTCTTGGGTAAAATAAAACAGTGCCTGAACATCATATTGAATAATAATGATCAAATCACAATAGTTTGGGTCCCGGCTCATTGCACCATTCCAGGCAATGAAAGAGCCGATATTTTAGCCAAAGGTGGTGCTATTGAGGGTTAAATTTATGAGAGACCGATTGCTTTCAACGAATTCTGTAGCGCGTCTCGCCAAAGAACACCAGCTGGCAAGCTTCTTGGGATAAAGATGATCTGGGTCGGTGGATGCACTCAATTATTCCTAAAATATCGACAAAGGCGTGGTTCAGGGGACTGGATGTGAGTAGGGATTTCATTCGTGTGATGTCCAGACTCATGTCCAATCACTACACGTTAGATGCACATCTCCTTCGAATTGGACTTTCCAAGACTAATCATTGTGCTTGTGGCAAAGGTTATCGCGATATTGATCATGTCGTTTGGACATGCGTGGAGTATCGTGATGTCAGATCTCAACTAATAAATTCCGTGCGTACCCAAGGTAGACTATCCAATGTCCCAGTTCGCGACATTCTTGCTTGTCGTGACGTTCCTTACATGAAACTTCTTTATTATTTCATTAAGTTTATTGGAGTTTCAATTTAAATTTCATTTTATGTTAGACTGTTTTCTCTTCCATGAGTTCAACCAATAGCCAGCTATCTTATATTAAATAAAAGTGATGAACTGATACAAACAAACCTGAAATAGTTATAAGATCATGTACAAAATAAATGTATTTCATTTAATGTAATTTATAATAGCAACTCGCTCGATAAAAACAGTGTTTAGATTAACTAATGAATACCAACATACTAATATGATATTCGAAATGTATTAGGTTTAAAGTACTATGTATTGTGGATGCCACGGCGAAGAAAAACTTATGTATATTGCCTATGAAATAAACGTATTTATGAAAAAAAAAACTGTTGAAATAAGAAATTATTGGACTGGATATTTACTAGACAATGAAAATGTACCAAACAAATACATATTCCATAAACGTTTCCCAGCTTCCTGCCGATGAAATGATGAGAGAGATCCGGATTTTCTTGATACGTAAAAAAAATTATTTTGCGCCGCTAATGTTTTTCCGACTCCATCTTCACAACGATTGTCAAACTACTACTGAATTTCTCTGTTTTACCTTGCGAATTCAAGCCTGGGAGTAAAGCGACTTGTTATTCAGAATTTCACACCAATGAAAAATAGTCAACTTCAACTTTTGCTCTAGAGTTGAACGTACTCATATGCATTATTATCAATTGTTTATTATACATAAAACTTCTGACACAGGGTCACGTTAGAATGTTGCTGTACGCTGGTAGCGTGTAAGCGACAACTTTATCAGAAGAATAATATAACCATAATCTAGTACCTGTCGACAACAATGATTCGTGCAAAGTGATAGAATTAAACTAAATTAGTGCCATTATTTATTATGTTGAATAAAAAGACAGAGAACAAGACAGGCACGTTCAGTTTGAGTGAGACTTTTCTTTGTATAAAAACAAGAACACGAGACCTCCAACGAGCATAGAACAAAGAACTGGGCGGAAAAAAAAGAACCTAGCATATTTTTCATTCACCTGGCGCAAACCGTCTGTACATATCTGACGACAGCGGTTCCGGTAGTCAGTTCAGTTCAGCCGCTTGTTTCGCCAAAAGTCAGCTTCCGTAGCGAAGTACGGAATGGTCGATGGATCATAATAAATCTTGCTTGCTGGACTAACTTGCGCAAAATCAGTCAGCTGGACCGCTTCTCAAAACCCGACCGAAGGAATCACGGTTCAGAGCGGTTAATCGACAATGTTTTATTGTGTTTCGGTACTCCCACACCCAACCGTTTCAGCCGTTCCGCGTTCATCTTGACAGTCTCATCATCATCATCGGACGTTCGGTGGAAAGCGCCATGAAACGAGCGAAAACCACGAGATTCGTCGGAAGCAGTTCGGGGAAATAGAAGTATGTCTTGCTTAAACCTTGACTATTGCTACCCGGAGAGTCTCACTAACCGTTTTGTGTATGCAGCAAAATCATCTTCGTTATTGTCATCAACTAATTTCAACAGCGATTTATTCATGGAACGGGCTGTTTAAGATGGCACTCCGGGGCGCTGCGGAGAGTGTATTGTTAAATTGTTATTGTAATAGGAAATGACAGCTTGTTTTTGAGGTGTCGAGGTCATTTCTTTCGAGACCGCGCACGTTTTTAGGAATATTATTTTCGCGATAATTTGTCAATTGTTTTATTGTGGAGATTTAAATCAGGTTTTATTCTGTTGACGGAACAAAGCAAAACCTTGAAAACGAAAGACGGGAAGACAATCTGTTTCATACTTAGTGGTTCAGTTCGGAAGCTAACTCGCCCATGCGAGCCGACGAGTGAGCATTCAGGCGTGTCAGTAATGCCACAGGAACGATCGGATCGGAACAGAACAGCAAATTTTGCCTGCAGATGGTAGAATTCCGAATCAAAAAACACCGGCTAAGCGGAAAATAATTTAGTCATCCGAGGGGTACGGCACACTCGCACATTCGGAGCTGCGCTTGAATGTTTTGCACTTGTTACCATCGCAATGGTTGACAGACAGATAATGCGCGGTGGTTTTGTCAAAAGGGGGAAATAACCCCTCCTAAAACCAACAAGAGCAAAGTAGGCTGGTCGCAAGTGGCCCAGCGCTGACATGACACTGACGCGGTCAGACCGATTGCTTCGGGAGATTATGGCGCCGCGGTGTGATTGCAGTGCAATGCAAATGAGTGAATTCGCACAGCATTTTAGAAATGTTTTTGTTGCAGGTACCATTCACGTTTTGTGTGTAGATTTTCTGTTCTTCTCGTAACAGTACAATCTCCCATGTAGAACACGGCGAGGCCGCACTACAACAACAGCTGGTCTGCAACCAAACACCGGCGAACGAATTTTGCACTGTGCAGATAGCCTTATTCTAATACATACCTAGATCAGAAGTGTGCGAAACAATGTGAAAACTCAACCGGGTCAGCAGGAGAGGAACCGTTGATGGGAAATGTAGTGGAAAATTTAATCAGCTTTGATGTATGAATGGACTGTGCATTCCATAGACTCAGGTGTGGATCACAATCGTTGTCTGACTGGACTTCATTAAATACGCATAGAAAGCATCGTATGCGTGTTGGAAGATCGACCATGGTTTTGTGATGTGACATGACGCTGTTTAATGCCAAACTACACTTGGTCGGTGTTCTCGTAAGTAAAGTAATTATCTTCGCTTTGCCAGCTAGGAATTCATCAGCTGATTCGATCTGTGCCGTTGTGAAGAAAGCAAACGCTTCACGTATTCATCGCAGAAGCCCTTCTTTGCCAGTAGTACTAGCAGATCTAGTCGGTTCTTGATCTGTAGCGTGTACACATAGCCTACTATTAGAAATGTAAAACCTTTGTTTAAATTCCACATGGGGAATTTAGCCCTTTGTGTTTCAACAGATTTTACAGCCGATTATCTGCGTACGGGACAATTGCTTGGTTACAGCGGTTCTACAGGTCTCAAGGTTGTTCACATAAAAAACCGGGTTCAGTATTTGGACGTGTTTAATTCAAGTCATTTATTTAAAAAAAATATAACTATAATAATCTAAATAATCGTACACGAATTAGGTAATTCCAGAACCTAACAGCTGAATAGATGGCAAAATAAGCATTGACCAGGGTGGCCAGTGAATTGCCGATTTCAATTTCCCGGTTTTTTCCCGGTGCGCGTGACGAAAAATTCCCGGTTTTTAGAACAGGCACAAATCGCATATATTCAGTATTATTTTGAATATTTCTAGAAATCCCATATCCAGATGTCCAAAATATCGAGAGTTGAGGAAATAATGTTTTTTTTTGTATCTCGATATTTGGTGCAAATTAGAAACTCAAGAAAAATACACGTAGAAATGTGGTCAGGTTTTGAACAATTACAGCTCAGTCAATTTTGTATCAATTATTAATATTATGTCACCATTTGATAGGAAATATTTCTACGTATTGATTAGAATGTTTATATCCATGTATTTGTATATCATTGAAATGTTAATTAATAGCTAGCAGTGTCCTATTTTATCTGCAAAAAATCTCCGGCATACCGGATTAAGCGATATATCAAAGGGAAAGCATCGCTCTGATTGTTCAATCGATGCAAAAGTGAAGCTGTTGGAAGCACGCGAATCTATAAATAGAAGCAAAATTATAGCTAACGTAACCTACTCGTAGCATGCTAGAGGTAGGTTGTTGCTAGACAGCAAGACAAAAAGTGCCATAAAACGATTTGAAGCTTCAATTGGTATGCTCTAATCTTGTGTCATGCAAGTTCGGGTGAAACTCCATGTTATGTCGTTTCGCCTGAGAAATTGACAACTACTCCAGGGTAAATTTGGAGTGAATAAGATTAATTTACAATTTTCATAAGATGAACTCGATCAATAATGAGATAAAGTTTATCGCATCAACCGAAATCGCAGAATGGTAGTAATGGTAGAGAAACGCTATAAAAATAACTGCTTGCATACAAAACTTGAACACAAGCTTGGCGAAGAGAAGCTTAAATATCGATATCCGTATCGCAAGCGTGTACAAACATATAATTGCATACATTTGGGCTATTGATAATATCCTAATAAAGATAAATCTAAGTAGACTCTTGTGGATTTGCGAATTCAAAAGTGTGACGATTGATTGAACTATTTGATTGTAGATCATTAGAAATTTTGGTTGCCTTGTTCCACATCAATGGTTCGAACAACCCCATGGGGCTGATCCTTGTAGTTTTTTACAAAAAAAAATCGGCTGGAGATCAACCTATAAACTCTGAAAATCAGTGCATGTGTTATTTTCTTAGAAAATTTAACGAGAAAGAAAAACTTCGAAAACCGCTAAATAATCCGATATTTGCTGAAAAAGTTTTTAAAGGAAAGCCACCAGGTCCGAACAATGGCTCATCTTTAATATATCTAGCATCACAGCTACTAGTGGTCGTAATATGATTTGACTTTCTTTTGACGTGCTATTAAGGTTGATGATCTAAGTTATTTGATGTCTTCCCGTCTTCACAACAGTTAGCTTAGTTTCAAAACTTACAGTAAAGACACAAAAATGTGATGTAAATTGTTTTTTTTTCGCACGAAATAAGATCATCCATATCTTCTAACCTATATACGACAGAGAGGTTATGTCCATGACAAAGTTATTGAATTTGAGTTTATCTGAAACGTTTTCTAAGAAACTAAAAACATATTTTTTCGAATTAAAATTAGTTGCATGGTAACATTTGAAATTTTCATGAGAAATATGCATTCATACTTGACTACTATATTTTAAGAATCTAACATGGATATTTCGATACCTACTTGTTTGGCAAAACAGAACATACGACTGCCAGGACTTCATCAACCAATGTCGATTATAATTGACTTCAAGCATTGCCGAATAAGGCCTACAGTAAATGAAATCAAAGTTTTGCTTGCAGTCGGTGTTGAACAGTCGTTCGCACCGCACGCGTATAGCTCTTGGCTCCTGGAATTTTTTTCTGGCTACCTAGAGTTTCATTGATTCAAGGCTTCAGTCTTTTTCAAGGCTACCTGAATCACTAACTAAGTGACTAAGTGATACAAAGAGTGATATTAGAGTGACTAAGTGATACAAAGAGTGATATTAGAGTGACTAAGAAATTAATCAGCCTTTTTTAAGGCTAGCTAGGAGTCTAATCGAAGACTAATTTAGCCTAGTTAATTTAATTTAAAATTTCATTAATTTCAAAAATGCCTGCGTCCAACCGGAAAGGCAACAAGCCTAAGGCTAAAAATAATTCAATACGGAATAAATCACAATCCGTTATTCAACATTTTTCTGATAACATTCACGATCTTATAGAATCTGAATGTAAAAATAAAAGACAACGGACGGATTTCCCTTCCGTTGATTCTATGCCGTCTAACAATATTTACGAGATTCTTCCTGAATCCGATTGTAGCGACATAGAAGAAAATTCTTCAAAAATTCCCAAAATGGACGCTTGTCGTTCTGGGAAGAAACAACAATCTATGCCACCAGTGACGGTGATGATTTCCGACTTCAAAGCATTCCGTACTGAGCTTTCTACTTTTCTCCCGGAAGTAAAAGTCTCATTTCAAATCGGACGAAGAGGAGAATGTCGAGTCTTGGTGGATGGATTGGAAGATTACGAACGTCTTATTCGATATTTGTCCGAGAAACTTCATAAATTTTATTCATATGATATAAAATCAGACAGACCCTTCAAGGCTGTCTTGAAAGGATTATCAAATGATCAAAGTATTGATGAAATTAAAAATGAATTAAAAGAATTGCTTGGTTTTGCCCCTTCCCAAGTAATACTTATGAAAAAAAGAGCGAATGGTACTTCTAAACCACGCTCTGGAATTTCCCATGAACTTTACCTAATACACTTCAATCGAAGTGATGTAAACAATTTGAAAACTTTAGAAAAAGTACGTTTCATTTCCCACATTAAAATTCATTGGGAACATTATAAACGGCATAATCGTATTGCAAACTTAACGCAATGTCGTCGTTGCCAAGGCTTCGGTCATGGAACCAAAAATTGTCATATGGATATACGGTGTTTGAATTGTGGTAAATCGCATTCGAAAGACGTTTGTCCAATGAATGAAACCACTGATAAATTTTCATGTTCAAATTGCAATGGAAATCATAAATCCAATTATTTGAAATGTCCTGTCAGGGAAAAAATTTTAAACGCTCGTTCGCTTCGACAACAAGTCAAATCAACGACCTTAAATTTACAGAACATACCTGAAAATCAAAAAACCGTTTCAAATGCCACGCCTAATTCTTTTAAGGCACTGATTTCTTCGAAACAAAAAACAGGTACGCCTGTCAATTCGTCTTCTAACGAAAACAATTTATTGACAGGTAGATCGACCTCGTCATCATCTTCTTCTAATGTCAGTTATGCTGGTATATTAGGTAGAAATATATCACCTATTTCTTCTAATGTAAATAATCAAAACACAGGACCTTGCAGTTCTTCTTTTAACGAAAACAATTTATTAATAGGTAGACCGGCCAAATCATCTTCTTCTAATGGCAGTCTACCTACAAATATTCCTTCAATGCCATTCGCTTCTTTAAATGAAGTCGATTTAGGCGATATAACTGAAAATAAAATGATCTACCTACAAGATCAACTTTTTCAAATGATCATCCAAATGAATTCGACTTCATCACTTTTTGAAGCATTTCAAATCGGATGGAAATTTGCAAATAATATTATAATGAATTTAAAATTTAACAGTGATGTTAAATAATTATTTGAATATTTTAAATTGGAACGCTCGATCTTTGAAATCGAGTGAAGATGAATTTTATAATTTCCTCAAAGTTCACAAAATTCATATTGCCATTGTGACAGAAACTTTTCTTAAACCAAATGTAAAATTGAAAAGTAATCCACATTATGTGGTTCATCGATTTGACAGGTTTACTGGAATGGGTGGTGGAGTTGCCATTTTTGTCCAACGGCAAATTAAACATCGAATTTTACCTTCTTTCAATACTAAAGTTATTGAAAGCTTGGGAATCGAAGTTGAAACCATTCATGGAACTTATTTCATCGCTGGAGCATATTTGCCATTCCAATGCACCGGCGAACAATTAAATTTCTTTAAAGGCGATTTGCAAAAACTTACAAGAAGTAATGGTAAAATACTTCATAATCAACTCTCAGCTGGTTACTTCACAGTTCTTCATCCCAGTAATCCTACTTGTTTCTCTTCCGTGAAAAACCCGTCTACAATTGATCTGGTTCTAACAGATCAAAGTCACATTTGTAGTGAACCGATTACACATGCTGACTTTGACTCAGATCATCTTCCTGTAACATTCAGACTTTCCAACGAAGCTATAATTAATCCAATTAGTTCTATTTTCAACTATCATAGAGCTAATTGGTTGGATTACAGATCTCACATTGAAAATCATGTGGATCATGAAACTATTTTAGAAAATTCTGCGGACATCGACACAGCAATTGATAATTTGAATCATTATATTATCGAAGCTAGAAATCTTTCAGTTCCCAAAGCTCAAACTAAATTAAATTCTCCTATCATCGATGACAATCTTCAACTGCTCATTCGGTTGAAGAATGTTCGTCGACGACAATATCAACGTTCTCGTGATCCTGCTATGAAAAACATAGTTAAGGATTTACAAAAAGAAATTAAACATAGATTTACTCTTTTGCGAAATGAAAATTTCGCTAAAGAAGTTGAACAAATTAAACCATATTCTAAACCTTTCTGGAAACTTTCTAAGGTTCTTAAGAAACCTCAGAAACCAATTCCTGCTCTCAAGGAAGGAAATCAAATACTTCTTACAAATGGTGAAAAAGCTCAAAAGCTAGCTCAGCAGTTCGAGAGTGTCCACAATTTTAATTTAAACGTTGTGAGTCCTATTGAAAATGAAGTCTCACTGAAGTATGATCATATTTCAACCCAAGTGTTATCACACGATGACATTATTGAGACGAATTTTGATGAAATTAAATCAATTATTAGGAAACTCAAAAACATGAAGGCTCCTGGTAATGATGGAATTTTTAATATTCTTATTAAAAATCTTCCCGATGTTGCCTTGAGACTCCTGGTTAAAATTTTCAACAAGTGTTTTTCATTAGCTTACTTCCCAAAAAGATGGAAAAACGCTAAAGTAATTCCTATCCTAAAACCTGATAAAAACCCAGCAGAAACATCAAGTTATCGCCCAATTAGCTTACTTTCTTCTATCAGTAAACTTTTTGAAAAAATTATCTTGTTGAGAATGATGTCTCATATAAATGAGAATTCAATTTTTTTACCAGAGCAGTTTGGATTTCGTCTTGAACATTCAACTACTCATCAACTTGTCAGAGTAACGAACATGATAAAAGCAAATAAATCTTCTGGGTTATCCACTGGAGTTGCTCTTCTAGACATAGAAAAAGCATTCGACAGTGTTTGACACAAAGGTTTAATAGCAAAAATGTCTGATTTCCAGTTTCCTATTTATTTGATCAAAATGATTCAAAATTATTTAACTGATCGTACTCTTCAGGTTAGCTATCAGAATTGTAAATCTGAATTGCTACCCGTACGAGCCGGTGTTCCGCAGGGTTCGAGTGTAGCTCCAATCTTGTATAATATTTTCACTTCTGATCTTCCAAATCTACCCGTTGGTTGTCAGAAATCGTTATTCTGTGACGACACAAGTCTGTTAGCCACAGGTAGAAATCTAAGAGTGATCTGCAGTCGCCTACAAAGAAGTTTAAATATTTTCAGTGATTATCTGTCAAAATGGAAAATTAAACCAAATGCAGCAAAAACGCAATTAATTATCTTTCCTCACAAGCCAAGAGCTTCGTTTCTTAAACCAAACAATAATCACATTCTCAAATTGAATGGCTTGGAATTGACATGGTCTGATCAAGCTAAATACTTAGGTTTAACGTATGACAAAAAACTCACTTTCAAGGATCACATTGAAGGAATCCAGGCAAAATGTAATAAATATATTAAATGTTTATATCCTCTTATAAACAGAAATTCTAAGCTCTGTCTAAAAAACAAATTGTTAATTTATAAACAAATTTTCAGACCAGCCATGCTTTATGCGGTACCAATTTGGTCAAGCTGTTGTTCCACCAGGAAGAAAACGCTTCAAAGGATTCAGAATAAAATTCTGAAAATGATTCTGAAGCGTCCTCCCTGGTTTAGTAAAGGGTGATTTTTTAAGAGCTTGAGAACTTTTTTAAACAATAAAACGCATAAAATTTGCAAAATCTCATCGGTTCTTTATTTTAAACGTTAGATTGGTACATGACATTTACTTTTTGAAGATAATTTCATTTAAATGTTGACCGCGGCTGCGTCTTAGGTGGTCCATTCGGAAAGTCCAATTTTGGGCAACTTTTTCGAGCATTTCGGCCGGAATAGCCCGAATTTCTTCGGAAATGTTGTCTTCCAAAGCTGGAATAGTTACTGGCTTATTTCTGTAGACTTTAGACTTGACGTAGCCCCACAAAAAATAGTCTAAAGGCGTCAAATCGCATGATCTTGGTGGCCAACTTACCGGTCCATTTCTTGAGATGAATTGTTCTCCGAAGTTTTCCCTCAAAATGGCCATAGAATCGCGAGCTGTGTGGCATGTAGCGCCATCTTGTTGAAACCACATGTCAACCAAGTTCAGTTCTTCCATTTTTGGCAACAAAAAGTTTGTTAGCATCGAACGATAGCGATCGCCATTCACTGTAACGTTGCGTCCAACAGCATCTTTGAAAAAATACGGTCCAATGATTCCACCAGCGTACAAACCACACCAAACAGTGCATTTTTCGGGATGCATGGGCAGTTCTTGAACGGCTTCTGGTTGCTCTTCACTCCAAATGCGGCAATTTTGCTTATTTACGTAGCCATTCAACCAGAAATGAGCCTCATCGCTGAACAAAATTTGTCGATAAAAAAGCGGATTTTCCGAATGGACCACCTAAGACGCAGCCGCGGTCAACATTTAAATGAAATTATCTTCAAAAAGTAAATGTCATGTACCAATCTAACGTTTAAAATAAAGAACCGATGAGATTTTGCAAATTTTATGCGTTTTATTGTTTAAAAAAGTTCTCAAGTTCTTAAAAAATCACCCTTTACAAATGAGTTACACAGACTCACAAATATAGAACCATTAGATGTAATGTTATAAGCATTATTATAATATTATAAGCAAATTCCGACAAAAATCGATGCAATCTTCAATTGAATCGATTCGCTCTCTGTATTAGTTAGTAAGTTAGTATATAAGTTCCTTTTCCCCATTACACAATACAAGTAGGTTTAGAATTTTCCCTACACAAAAATCTCAGAATTGCGGAAGCAAATGATGTCTTCATGGTAATAACCAAATCATATATATATATATATATATATATATATATATATATATATATATATATATATATATATATATATATATATATATATATATATATATATATATATATATATATATATATATATATATATATATATATATATATATATATATATATATATATAACAGGGCTGAAAAGTCACCACTTGTGGCTGAACACCCAATTTAAATCTTAATAATTTAATTTTAACTCATATTCCAATAAATAGTTATTAAAAAAAAAAAAGTTTTGCTTGCGCGGCCAATGTACCTCAATCTAAATTAGGTGCAAGTGATTCAACTAAACAGAGCCAGAAGTACACCATACATCCAATTCTTTGCTTAGTGCGATGCAGTAATTTTCGCTATGCTAATAATGCTAATGTGTCTTAAATATGAAAATGTTGAAAAAAATGTGGTGTCGAATGCACTATAAAAATTTAATTACCTTAAATTGTATTTATTTAACTTGTTAAAACTATAAATTGTGATGTACAACTTTTCATAATAATAATAATAAAATGATCCTAATGGGATAGAAATGCAATCGTCCAGGCAACTTTATACTCGTACGCATTCCTTTGCTCAAAATTCACGAATAATTTCTTTTTGCCTTTCTCATATAGAATGGTTATGCAATCGCTGTGAAACCCGACTTTTGAGTGCCATATACCATTCGACTCAGTTCGTCGAGTACGCAAAATGTCTGTGTGTGTATGTGCGTATGTAACGTTTTTTGCACTAACTTTTCTCAGAGATGGCTGAACCGATATTCACAAACTTAGATTCAAATGAAAAGTCTTGTGGTCCTATACAAAATTCCTGAATATTATTCGGATCCGACTTCCGGTTCCTGAATTGTGGGGTAAATTGGAAAAAAATTGTGAAAATAAGTGCACCAACTTTTTTCGGAAATGGCTGAAAATATTTTCACAAACTTAGATTAAAATGAAAGCTCTTCAGGGCCCATACTAAATTCCTGAATTTCATTTAGATCTGATTTCCGGTTCCGGAGTTATGGGGTAAAATGTGCAAAAAACGAAAATATGTTTTCTAACTTTTCTCATAAATGGCGCGACCGATTTTCACAAACTCAGGTTCAAATGCAAGGTCGTGCGGTCCCATACGGAATCCCTGAATTTAATCCGAATACGACTTCCGGATCCGAAAATATAGGGTAAAATGTGTTAAAAATTTTATACCATCAATGAAAAGGGCGAACAACCGTAAAAAAAATTTAAATCGACCTCAAATCTTCTCCAAGTGATAGTTTTTATCAGTAGACGGTCAAACAAACCGATTTCGGTTATTCTTTTAAGAATCGAAGAAAATTATTCTGAAGAATACTATATATGACCGTATGATTGATATGAGAAAGGTATCATTACACAACTAGGTGGATTGAAACAGGTTTCTGGTAAGCAATTTGTGAATATGAACGAGGAATGTGAAGATAGTAGAATATAGATGTCATGAACATTTATTATCTCTAGCGGTTTCTGTGATGTTGGAAAAATGTTTCTATACTGTAAACAATAAGCCTCAAGTAGAAATCACTTCAAACCTAAAATAAGAATTTACTTACTTCTTAATCCAACCGAAGAGCCCCATGGTTGTGATCCGCGTAACGTATTCCTTTTTAGCAAAACTGCCAAACAGATTCGAACAATAATAAACGACGTCGTCTACCGGTGTTTTGAATTTCGATTTCACTTTTCAACACTGCATCAGTTCCACACAATTTCAGTAGTATGTTCAGCCACCTGCTTTGAACAATCAGCTTATCACGAACAGAACCGACAAATGCAACAATTCATTTCCCGTTTTGTGCCACTTGTTCAGTTTCAATCAACGCGCCTTTCGGTACGAAATGAAATAATAAACTCAACTCATTTCCAAATGGATCAATATAGGGATGTATCACTTCACTTCACTCGAACAATAACCATAAATCAGTTCCCATCAACATATGTAACCGCTAATTGGAATATGATCACTCTCCTTTTTGCCTTGTTCGACCATTATTGGAAATTAATACTCCACTTTCATCTGCACTGATAATAAAACGATAAGTTCGATTAATTTTGAAAGAAAGAAGAAAACTTACACACCAATGAATGCTGTCATTTTTGCACATTTGACATAACCACAACCAGTCACACTGTTTTATTGTTTTTTTTCTGTTGTTGAACACAATGTCTTCCTGTAATAATCGCACTTTTCCTGTTCTTGTTACAGCGGTACGACGCGCTTGAAATCCCCAGCGGTTGCCGCTGGTGAAACACGTGCAGTTCGCTTGCTTCGATTGCGACGATGCTTTGACACAGCCATTCACGTGAGGAGGGCGTCCGTCTCCGCCAGCTGTCAGATCGCGAATGGTTCGCGTCTGCTTGTATTTTTTACATCGAGCCGGCGGGGCGGCTTTGGGTTTGTCCATGTCCGTTGTGTTTACCTGGCCTGTGTACCATCGCCGTGGTAGCGTGCACCTGATGCGCGTATGGGTTTTTTATGCTCTTCTGTTTTATGCTCTATATTCTACCTATAACGTGAGTGGATCTCATTGTTATGTTGGCTTACTGACTACCCAATCTAGTGAGGTAGGAACAGTATTATATTACATTATATACAGCTTTTGAATGTTTTCGTCTATTACAATAATGTTGAATAAATAGAACAAAATACATTCTTCCAATCAATGTTTACACCTGTATATTGCTATAGAAACAGATGCTGCGGTTGATGACATTTGAGAGCAAGTAGGGTGACTTCCCAACATGCTTAACGATTCAAAGTCTTACTACTGACAATATCAGTACTTATCAATAGGCACCAAAACCGGAATCTTTCATGATATGTTACAGCAATTGCTGCGCCGGTAAAACGTTTTTTCCCGTTGGGGCGGATCTTAGAATCGTTCCATCCGAACCTGCACATTGTTTATATAGGGTTTTACCAAAATATCGAGTTCAGATTTGGAAGGCTTCTTCATCGTAGATCGTTGCATTAGCAATGCTGGCAGGTATTGATAGTATTATTATATGAATATGATCGAAACCTTTGAAACCAAAAGTCGGTTCCACACAGGAGAGTACTATCATGGTTATGACATTTACTGTTTGAAGAGGGAAGTGATGATGTGCCTTGACCTCCACTGAATATGAAATGTCTTTGAAATAATTAATATAAACCAACTAGGTTTTGTGTTTAGGTGTTATATAAAGCGCTCGGAATGACAAGTTTTTTTGTTTTGTTATAAAGATTGCATTGTGTGAAAATTAAGATAATATAATCGGATCATTTACACATCTATTTTCTCTTCCGTATTATGAAAAATGTAAGTTTTTTGGGTTGGGACTTAAATTGTGAACCATCTGGCGAATTATTTAAACTTTCAGTTCAGGTTTGACAGACGAGTTGGCAAAAATAACCCTGCATGTTTATTAATGACAGCTCGATAGTTATTTTCCGACATTGAAAAACGGCGAGTGAGTAATGTCACAGACATAACTGGAGGACGTGCATACGAATATAATTGAGATGCTTCTTCCACACTTTCGAATATAGAAAATCGTTCGTATTAGTAGATTGTGTGGAATTTTACAACTTGTACGCTTTCGCTTTCAGGATTGTAAAGGTGCATCTATACTAAAGTACCTGTTGACTATTGACGATAAACATATTCTACCATACAATTAGATAACACGTAACAAGTACAGCTTTTTTTTGTAAATTTATATATTCAGTAGAGATAAGCTTCGCATAATCCTTTGTGAATATTTTAATGGTTCCAAAAAGAACCGATTTGCGGAATTTATCCAATGTTTATAGTTGTTGAGTTTTCTGTGCCATCATTTATTTATCTACCTAAGAATTGAAGTTCTGGGCCAGGATTGAATTCTGGATCTGGATTCAAGAACTAAATTCGAAATCTGGAACCGGCACAGAATTCAGTTGCAAAATTCAAGTGCGGAATTCAGATTAGGATATAAATTAAATCTAAATTAAGGCATTAATTTAGTTCATTTTCAGAATCCGTTTTCAGTTCTAACATTGAGTTCTAAGTTTAAATTCCGAATCCTAATGAAGAAACCGAATTCAGTTCCAAAATTCAGAAATTCCAGAATCCATGTTTCGAATTTAGATCTAGCATGCAGGTTCTGAAAAAGAATTCTGAAACTGAATTTTTGAATTTAATTCTGGTTCGAAAGTCAATTCTAAATTTCACGTTCGGAGCTTAGATCTAACTTTTAGTTACTACCAGAATTCATATCATGAATTTTGTTCATGAATTCTGAAGTTGAAATCCTAAATTAGATTTCTGGATTCGAGTCCCAAACATAAATTAAGGAACTAATTTCAGTTCCAGAGTTATAGATTTTAATTCTGAACCTGCAATCTGGATCTAAATTCAGGAACTGAAGCAAACGTAATGAGTTTTTCTCACTGTTTCCAAAGACTTGAGAAAACCTATTTACCTAGTTATTTATGGTTATCTGACAGTGTTGAAAACTTTGTCATAAATTGCTGACCATATTTTTAATAGCATGGAGAAAGAATTATGTTGATGCGTTTAGTACAACTCAAGATATTCATAATTAAGTTCTACCCACTCTTCAACAGAGTGAATTTGGAAAAGGCGAGAAATAGTACAGCAAGACGTATCCACATAAAAAAAAATCGTGCTAGAATAATTCTTATTCCAGATCTTTGGTAAAAAAATATTCTTTTCGTACTTTCAGTCAAAAAATACCCCAATGAAATATTTCTGCACGAAGTAAGTTAATCTCGAAGATCTTCTCACGTTCTCTGTGTTGCAATTACTATATCACTTGATATTATGGTATTTTTAGTGCGAAATAAACCCAAAAACTTTCCATCCATCAAACTTTTAAATGCGTCGCATTTTTAGTTGAGTTCCACTACTCGCTAAAAAAATAACTGTTCGACTGTCAAATTTTAACTAAAAGTTAAAATGATTTCCAAGACGGCCTCAAAATAGATTAGAACAACATTTTTCTGGGCTTTTAATTAAAATTTTATCTCTAGTCTCTAGTAAAATTTGGTTTCATACTTTCAGTCATAAAAAATATTTAGGGTTACCACCTCGGATGCATCCTTCGCCCGGCAGCGACTTTATTTGAGAAAAACCCTTCTTAATCCACCTAGTGGTGTGATTTCGGCAATTTCATATACTTTCAAGTTCAAAAATCAAATCCCCAACCATTTGATTTTTGAACTTGATCAATGGCCCGATAGTAACTTTCAAAGGAGCCCAAGATTGTAAAAATCGGTTCAGCCATCTCTGAGAAAATTGAGCGCCTAAAAATACAACGCTTTTTGTCGGTTACGTCACTTATACAATCATATCTCCGGAACCAAAAGTCACAGCCATTTGATCTTTGAACTTGATCAATGGCCCAAAAGAAGCTTTTAAACTATCTTAAGTTTGTTAAAATCGGTTCAGACATCTCTGAGAAAATTGAGCGTGTAAAAATACAACGCGTTTTGTCGTTTACGTCACTTATACAATCATATCTCCGGAACCAAAAGTCACAGCCCTTTGATCTTTGAACTTGATCAATGGTCCAACAGTAGCTTTCAAACGAGCATAAGTTTGTTAAAATCGGTTCAGCCATCTCTGAGAAAATTGAGCGCGTATAAATATCTTCTAAAAGTGCACACAGACACCTTTCCTTTCTATAGAGAAAGGCAAAAAGATTCATGATGCTAGAGAGATGGGAAATATTGAATAAAATCTGTTATCGATAATATCGATATATCGCAATTCAATATCGATATTATCGATAAATATCGATATTTGTCATTTATTAAAATTTATTAAAACAAGAAAGTATATTTGATAGCAAAAATTAATTTTAGGTTCACAGCCGAACAAATTACATTTTCAAAAATTTAAATATCCCTGGACTCAAACAAGCCGTGTTTTCCGCTGTGGAATTGACTCTTTCAGCGTCAACTGATGTTGCTAGAATTATTAAATGACACTGTGCAATAAATTTCTGTGTAATTTTCCAATAAAAGAAAATATCTGTTTTCTCTGGTGCTTGCCCAATACCATAAATCAAATAAACATAGATTTCTTACAGTACGGTGACACTAACAGCACCTCTAGTGACAAACGGGTGTACTTTTTTCCATTAGCTACTGTGGTTGTGTTAAATGCGCAGGTAACTTTTTGCATGCATTTTAGGAGCATTTACGCACCCATTCTCCACCAGACGGTGCTTTTGGTGTCACGGGTTGCTCAACTACATTACTATTACACTGGGAAATCTATGTTTATTTGATTTATGCCAATACTTAGCATACACGCTGCTAACAAAATACTTAACATTAAGTACTGTTCGCCCTTTAGAAAAGTTGCGTGCAGGAAATCAATTTTAGCAGACCCTGTCAGCTTGGAGCGAAATTAATCTTCAGTCAGCTTGGAGCGAAATTAATCTTCATCGCACGGCATCACATTCAACATATCATGTCAATTGTATGACGCCTAAGGGTGTCATGCTCGCTAAAAAGGATGTTGCCAATGATTTGTTCGTGAAATGTGAGAGTTGGATATCTAGTTAATATGATGTCTTTGATTTTAGGTAAGATTTGATTAACGTATTTTTGAACATAGCCTAAATATCTAATATCAGATAAAAACTACACGAGCGAAGTAATAATATGAAATTATAATTTTACTAACTTCATGGTTGCAATATCGAATATCGATATTTTTTGTCAATGCTCTGAATTATCGATATCGTCAATATCGTGATAATATCGATATTATCGATAAATATCGATAAGTTTCCCATCTCTACGGTAGAGACGTACCTGATCCGTGGGATATGCGCATTTTTTGTATAAGTGATCTGATTAACAGCAATGTTTCAGTCAAAGCAAAGCGTTACATTCCTTTTGTGGAATTTGGCCTTTCTATTTCAACAGACTTCGCAGCCGATTCTTAACGTACTATTGACACAAGGGATCCTTCCAGGTCGCGACTCGAACATATGCCAACTGGCTTGTAAGACCACCCAAGTAACATTCTTAATATTATTAAATACTTGTAGCTGTCTTCAATGCTATATAATAAATCTTGCAATAAAACTTTAAACTCCACGAAAACCTACTGAAAACCTCTATAAGAGCATGTTCCTGCAAAGTGGACCATTCTTCATAAGGTTTATAAATCAAAATTAAGAATCAGCATAAACCTGCTTTAAAACTCCAAATTCAAAAAAATTTTGAAACCAGCTTTACGATCAACATTAAATTTCTTTGGATGGAATGAATTCCGCTATGAATAAACTGTCGTTTTGATTATATTTTTCTTGACTATGTGTGTCATGTCTACTTTGAATGCAATCAGTAAGAATATATTATATTTTAATTACGGGTTTGAGACCTTTTCCGAATGTAAAAACTTTATGCGCTTTTATTTTTATCGTGAATGTAAGGATAAAAATAAGAATTATAACTAATCGCCTTGAAATAAATGCGGTTTTTGCGAAAGTCTCCATGATTCATGAAAATTATTTTTTGTGATTCATCGTCATTTTTGTATAAAACTATTCTGTGGCGATAAAACTTGTGCATACGATCTGAAAATGAATCATGAAAGTCCAACATATTTCCTCGTTTTTGCATTTCTAAGTTTATTTGATGTCAATAAATGCTACGATATAGAACATCATAATGGCGGCCATGAAATTCCTTTTAATGCAAATTGCACTTAACCTAAGAAGCAATAAATCAAATAGCCTACAACTAATGTGTCATAAATGTACTTTAGAACCCTCAAATTTACTCTGAGTGAAATTGTCATAGAATGAACACGCACACACACAAAACTAGATTTATGAAAGAATTTAACTGGCAATAATGTTTTAAAGAAAATGTTTGAAAGCAATATTAAGAGTGTTTGCATGGTTTTATTCTAGTGCAAATTGTTTTATTTTTATTTTATTTTTAGTGCAGGTAAAGGGTTTTATAGAAGCTTTGAAAACTATGATATTACTGGTTAAAAGAGACACTTATTATAAATGGCATAAAACAGGTAGTGATTGAAAAATCAATTACAAAACTCCTATAAATTATAATCAAAACCATATGGCATTCGAATTGTTACTTGGGTGCAGCGTCCTATGCTTTGAACCGCCAACCCTGGTTTAATGTTTTAGTCAATTAGTGGATTTATGGCTTTCGAAGTCAATTAGTGAGCTTTTGGCTCTCGAATGGTCCAACTTTTTATTGAAATGGGGGCAAAATTAAATTTGGTTTGAATCATGAATTCGCCTTTTATCACATTTATTTGCACTATAAATTTAAATTATGTTGGTTTTCGTTGTTGTTGTTACTGCAATATTTGAATATTTTGTAATATTTTTGACTTAACTGAAATAGCAAAAAAAAGGAGTTTATTTAACGCCACTCGGTAGAACTTTCATCTCAAACTCTTTCATTTTTATGCACGGCAAAAATATGGAAGCTCATGAACTAAAGCTAACAGAAATTCTTGCATGATTCATGTCCTAAAATTTACCAGTTGTTAGAGTTGTAGGCAAAATTCAGTAGTTCCATTCAGTAAATTCCAAATCCAGTGCAACAACCGATTCCGAATGAATCTCGCCTCCAACCGGTTGATTCGGAAACCTATCAAAGTTGAGTGAGAAGATGCGGACCGAATTGTCAGTTCGTATTCTTTTTATTCTTTCACGATGTGGCACGTTTTCGTATTGATTTTCAGTTTATTTTTAAATAAACAATTTATGTGTTACAGAATATTTAAAATAAAATCTTTAGTTTTCGGATATACAAAACTAGTGAATAACAAGTTTTTCTTAGAATTCCAGCATAAACTGTTGAAATTTGCTAGAAATTAACAAAAAAGGCCTATCTCTGTCAGCATCATCCATTCCTCTAGCTCGGGTTGATCGAGCACCCAGAAACGAACAGTCGATTAAGAATTCATTGCTCATTCCGTCATTTCGATAATGTGGGAAGCTTTGTTTTTTTGGAATAATCGTCTCTTTTTTGTGTTACAGCTTATAGATAAAGAAATTGGAGGTTTCTTACACAAACGATTTCATGAAATGTTTACAGAGAAAGTAGTAAAATGAACTGAACAAACGAATTATATTAGCCCTTATTAATCGAATCAATTATTAATGAATTACCCTATTTATCTGCTTTTGAATATTTTTAGCAATAAACTTTGCATATAGGGTAAGGGCTCCCTATTTCATCTCATTTGTAAGGACGTCGCCTTCAAACCCCGATTTAGCCACTAAAATCACTGTAACTATTTCATATTACTGCTTCATTCGCCTTGCTCCACGTTGAGAATTCATTCACATTTCTTGAAAATTCAAATAATATTTATAAAACAGCTAAAAACGCTAATGATGTTTTCACTACTCTGCTCCTAACTTCATCTCAAAGGATTTTTATCCATCCTATCGTTGATCTTTTATTCATCCTATAAATTAGCAATGGCGACAGCAATCAAAACAAAATATTCCACTATTACACTCTCACCCGCATACGCATGGCTGCCAGATGGCTGACTAAACGCTGCCAGATATACAACTCAAACGATACAACCGTACCCACCAGGATTTTTCCACATTATTATTATTGGTAAAAAATTTCGGCGTCTAATTAATGGGGCAATGACTTACGGAGATCTGAAGAACTATCTTTTAACATCATTTTATTAGGTAAAACAGATAGATATAGACTTTCTATGCAAAGTAATACATATTTTCTATTAAAATATCTGGCATCTCTGTGCACAGCCGATGAAACACACACACACTTCACAGCGTTATGTTGGCGTATAGCGGAATGAAACCAGTGCTACTAGATTTGCCACAATGGTTATTTCATTAGTATTTAACACGTTCTTTCTGGTAATATTCGAAGCTGAAACAGTTTTATTGAAATATTAATATCAATAATATAATTAAACTAATGTCACGGATACCAAAAACATACTTTTTGATGATAATTTGAAGAAGAAAAACAATTTTTGTTTTGTAACATTATGAGATAACTTGGCAACTTTGCGAAACCAAATGAGATGAAAACAAAGCGCAATCAAGTGAACGAAGTGAAAAACTTTCATCTCATATTTTTGAAGACTTTTATTGCTTGTCGGGTATTTTTTAAAGTTTTTAATCGTTAACTAAACAAGTGGCAAGTGAAAATAACTAATTATGAAGTCATCCAGCATTCGATGGTAGTGTAGTTGCAAGAAATAGTGATCATGTTTTGAGACGAATCGATTAGTAGATATTCAGAAACATGACGAACTGTAAATCTTGAGATGAAAATGTGTCCTAAATTGAAAAGTGAGTTTATTTCAAATGAAAAAAAACGATAACCGATGAACTTAAAACCATTTTTTTCAATAGGAAAGTGTGACAATAGCTTTTATAATCATTTTAAAACGTTTCACAGTTTGGTTCAGGTAGGTTGTAAAATATTATTCATGTTCAAAGTAATGAGGTGAAGGGATGAGATGGAAATAGGAGCTCAGATGAAATAGGGAGCCGTTGCCCTATTATTATGCCAGTATAAAATATTTTCACCAGCTAACACTTTTCAAGACTTAATAGAAGAACGGCCTAAACTAAATTGATCATTTGGTGAACCAAAACATTGCAATCCATCCAATCCATCTGTATCGGACTTAGGCGTTTCATTGTTTTTATTTGGTTTAGCCACAGATAATAGATATACAGGCTTGAACAAAATTTTTTAAAATCCTGTGTAAATTTAAAATTTGCTATACGTTGGAAACACTACTGTCACCTACTCGACTATTCGCCGTGATCTTTCAAAACGTTCCGGAACGATAACAAAATCATTTTGCCTGTTAGAGAAATATTCCAACTACAATTTTAGCACTTATCACACGATTTCCCTAAGTGTTAAAGACAGCTTTATTTCTATGTCGCATGAATTAAACGAGAATTCGATCGGAATAAAAGAAAAATAAACTTGTCATTTTAACCAACAGCATAGCAAAAATCTAGCGTGAAGTGAACGTTGCTCTCAAAATTGTGGCTCATGTGGAAGCGGTACCCAAATCGTGGTGACACCTCGTGTCGATCGTGGTGACGTCTGCAAGTATTCGCCATGTTGATTGAGCAAATTTTACACACAGTTCATATGTGAGCCTGTTTATCTGTTATCTGTGGTTTAGCCGTGTTGACAATGTTTTTTTTTGCTGAAAAACCCAATATTCGTGTTTGTCAACACATTTTGTTTGTTCACATTTGAACTTGTGTTTCACTATTCTTTACGTTTCGTTTTTGATTCGTTAGTGTAGAGCAGTTGAAATTGAACTGCTTGGTGCAAACTTTAACAGTTCAATTTAAACCGCTAAGCAGACATAAAGTTAACGCTATTTGCGAAACACTTTTTCCCAATTATATGCATTTATATTGGGATAAACGTGTAAGCAAAAGAAAAAAAACCCTCAAACGACACTTATTCAGCTCATTTTGTTATACCTCAGGTTCTGTCAATAATTGAAATGTGCAATAATTGGTCTATATCAGGGCCACCTTTATCAGCTGAACACAAATTAGAATAAGTTTACCTTTTGCGTATTTTTTTATTTTTTCACACATCAAGTTAAATTTGCTCATTACAAGAGAAACAACCTCGGATATAAGAGTGTGTCATTAAAATATTTCACTAAAAGTTCAAATGTTCCACAGTAATAGCTCACAGTCTGATTGGACGATGAGGCAACGCATCCGAAACGTCACTGCCTATAAAGCGCTGTGAACGTGCTCTTTTTTGTTTTGATTTTGGCGCTTCAGAATCTCAGGTAATCAGCTTCAGAATAGCCAAGTTCTATAGAAATAGATTTCGTTTTAATATTTCTCACATCACCGTAGTTGTTTGCAATTGTTGCATTTACACAATAATTCGTCCTCCGAACTAAACTCATACTGCCATTGAATGAACGCGGCTCGTAACAAACCGGTAAGAGACGCTTCGCAGGATTGAAAATATTTACCTCATGTAAATAAATTTTTTTTCATCGTAGAGCTCCAGTGGCTCCGAAAGTGAGCACTCGATCGACGAAATTTGGGACGATTCACTAATCATTCGTAAGTACGACGAATCTTTGGCCGTTGTGAAGGAAGAGGTTGCTAAGCGATTGGCAATGAAAACAAACAAAAAAATGGCCAAAATTCAAAATGGTCAACCGGAACCTGGTCCGAGCGAGGGAGCGAAATCTGAACAAGTCGAACAACCTGCTGGAGAGGAAAGTTCGGCAACCGAAAAGGGTTCCAGTGAAATGGGCAACAAACCAGTATTCAAGGTTGGCGATTACTGCCGAGCCACGTACGATGATGGGGTTGACTATGAAGCCAAAATTATGGAAATGTCGAAGGATGGCGAAACTTTGCTACGTTACGTTGGCTACAATAATGATCAAACCGTAGCGGTGGAGAATTTAGTGCCTTCATGGGGACGCAAGGCACGTCGTAAACAACGCGAGGATGCAGCTGAGCTAGCCGTTGAAGAAGATCACCAACGGATGGAGATTAGTGATGACGAGGACAAACTTACCAAAAAGGCTAGCAAGATTCGCATAAATTACAGTCCAAGCTTTCGAATGCCAGCGGCTGGAGCAGCTTCGGCAAAAGCTGCAGCCTATGGCGCTGAACTCGGAATGGGTGCCTCGTTTATGGTTCCACCGCCACCACCGATGCCACCGATGCTAGAGGATGACGACGACGAGCTGGAATCGGAGAATCTCTCCGCTATGCTCATGTCCTGGTACATGAGTGGCTACTATACCGGGTTGTACCACGGTCAGAAAATGTCACAGAAAAGGGCTAGACCCTCCTAGAGTAGAGTTGCTGATGATTTGTTTTAAGGTATTCTTTTTGACTTATATTGTTTACTCATAGAGGATAAGTTTCCTTTGGCTCGCGTCTGAAATAGTTTGAATTTGAAATGAGCTTTTTTTTTTGTTTAGAACCAGCTTCCGTTCCGAAAGGTAAATAAAGATAATTGACTTCGAAAAAGATTTATTGTTTGTTTAAACACTGGATTTTAGGAATGATTTCCATATTTGCGATTCCAATCCCGATGCTTCTGAATCGATCCGTGCGAGGCTGGTTTAATTTGTCCTAGAGCTGCTTTTAATTGGCTAAATTTTACTACGTCAGTTACGGACGATACGGATGGTGTTAAAGATCCTAAGATAGGAAGGGAAATTATTGGAAACCGATGATTATTATTGAAACGATGCTTACCGGGACCGTCTCGAATTTTATCTCTGATAAGCATCATCGAAGCTTCTTTGCAAGCGATTCTAATCTCATCTCCAGTAAAATTTTCGCTCATTCCCACAAGCTCATTCAGTTGTTCTGGATCCCACCGGTTCGTCACCGGTAACAAGTCGTTGATGATTGCCTGTCTCCCATCAGCACCGGGTACGTCAACAAGAATCTTTTTCTCGAATCTTCTCAGAAATGCAGGATCTATTTCCCACGGCATATTGGTGCTTGCCAATAGGAATACTCTTTCCTCATCCGTTCCACTGTCTAGTCCGTCAACCAGCGTCAAAAATTCATTCTTGAACCTCTTGGATGCCTCATGTTCTCCGACGGAGTCTCTCCTGGATGCTAGACCGTCAAATTCGTCGATGAAAATGATTGAGGGAGCATAGAACCGGGCCACGTCGTACAACACACGGATCAGTTTCTCGGATTCACCTCGCCATTTCGAAATTAGTGTGGCCGAGGTTACATTGAAAAAAGTGATTGAGTCACGTGTTTCCGAGCAGAGAGTTTTTGCCAGCAAGGTTTTGCCAGTTCCTGGTGGACCGTGTAGTAAAACACATCGCCACGGCTTGGCAAGTCCAACGAAAAGTTGTGGATATTGCAATGGAGTGATGACACTTTCCTTCAATAATTTGATAGCCGTGTCCAAACCCTTCACTTGGTTCCAACGGTGGTGGAGGTCCTTTTTGATAAGATCTCTGAGGAATGAAACATGAAATTTCAATGCTGGATTTAGTAAAAAAAGTCTGTTACCTGCAAACAATATCAGCAAAATCTTTCCATTCACTTGTAAAATTCTCATGTAACCTAATAAATGGTTTCACGTTTTGTTCTTTCACCGCAATGGTATGACTATTTTCGACCGGTTTTTCAGGTTTAATGACAGGTTCAGCACAATTATTTGATGTCGCGAGATGCGGACTAGTTGACAGTTGCGAAACAACAATCCGGGATCCTAAATCTTTGATTTCATTTTCAGCTTCCGGTTCGGGACGGCACGGAGTCAGAGGCATTGGTTTCATCGCTGGCTGTTGACGTTTTTTGTAACCCGACTGTTTCCGCTGGGGCTGTGCGAGTGGAGCCTGTAATGCGTAGAGTTCGTTTTTCTTCACTACATGTGGCTGTTTGCCGAACTTGAGCTGATAGTAGCTACAGTATTCCTGGTAGATTGTATCCAGATCAATATTGTCGCAAACCAGAAATTCCTCGGTTAGGTGCGTTTCATCCAACAATGTCCGACGAGTTTGCTCAAGGCCCACGATCGATAAATAATTCGCCATCAGGTAAAGAATATTCCGACGCCGTTCGTAGAGAGATCGCTTATCTTGCTGAAAACGGTTCAAAGTTGTAGTTTACAGTAATTTGAATATTACACAAGGAAAACCTCAAAAGACATTAGTTACGATGAAAAATGCAGCGTCTGAGTGCAGGTTTGATCGTATCGTTTATGTTGATGTTGACAATCCGGAACTCATGTTTCCACGTGTACGCATAGAAACCGAACCTGACAACGGTTTGTTTTATTTGAAAACTAATCAATGCACAAGAGAAAATATAAACCAAGGTAAACTACAGACAAAAAATCATTAACAATTATCAATGAATTAATTAAATTTCGAGCTTTTTTGTGGTATAAAGAATCGTTGTCAAACGCTCGGTTTCTATTTATTTCTCCGACTGCTGTTCGAATATTCATAATTCAAAAAATGCTACTGTTGAATAAAGACAAGTCCAAGCAACCAGAAGTTCCGCAATTACGGAAAAACATCCACTTTCTTGCTACTTAAAAGTACACGCAAAGCTTTTAACAACTTGAAAGTACAGAACAATTTTTGCGTGAAATTTCTCGCAGCTTAGGACACATCTTTTTGTCATATTGAAATAATTATAAATTATCAGCTATCGTTACTTAATCTAAACATATCATTAACAACAGCTATGCTTCTAGCTACACCCAGAGAAATTGAGCATGTTTAAAATAACAAAACCCTTAGTAGATTTTTAAATTTGATTTCTATTCATTTCAAGTTAGAATATGATTGTTACAAGCCAATTTCTCCCTTCAACAAAAACAATGATCTCTGTTTGATTTGAATAAAAATTTTGGTCTAACCAAACCAAAAATATATTGGTTCCGGCTAAGTTTATTGTTGAAATAAACTGACTATTTTACATGTCAACCAAAGTTGAGTTAATGTTATCGGCAATGTCCTCGTTGACTCAATCCTGCTATACCTTTATATCAAGAAAAAACTAGGTTCAATTCATCTATGATATTATTTGTGTAATGATAGAACTAAGTTTACTGTTTAAATGAACCATGTTAGTTTTATTTCATATAAACCAGAACAATTTTGTCTCGCGCGTATAAAAAAAAATGCTACAAAAATAAAAAATAAACCTGTTTACTCCACCTAGTGGTGTAATGATGCTTTTCTCATATCAATCATACTGTCATATATAATACTGTGGTATTCTTGAAAATAATTTTCTTAGATTCTTAAAAGAATAACCGAAATCGGTTTGTTTGACCGTCTACTGATAAAAACTATCAATTGGAAAAGATTTGAGGTCGATTTAGAAATTTTTTTAAAGGTTTTTCCCCATTTTCAGTGATGGTATACACTTTTTAACCCACTTTACCCTATGTTTCCGGATCCGGAAGTCGGATCCGCATGAGATACAGGAATTACGCATGGGACCACAAGACCTTTCATTTGAATCTAAGTTTGTGAAAATCGGTCGCGCCGTCTATGAGAAAAGTTAGAACACATATTTTCTTTTTTTTGCACATTTTACCCCATAACTCCCGAACCGGAAGTCGGATCCAAATAATATTCAGGAATTTTCTATGGGACCTCAAGACCTTTCATTTGAATCTAAGTTTGTGAAAATCGGTTCAGCCATCTCTGAGAAAAGTTAGTACACTTATTTTCACAATTATTTGCACATTTTACCCCATAATTCCGGAACCGGAAGTCGGATCCAAATAATATTCAGGGATTTTGTATGGGACCACAAGACCTTTCATTTGAATCTAAGTTTGTGAAAATCGGTTCAGCCATCTCCGAGAAAAGTTAGTGCAAAAAAACGTTACATACACACACACACATACACACAGACATTTTGCGTACTCGACGAACTGAGTCGAATGGTATATGACACTCGGCCCTCCGGGCCTCGGTTCAAAAGTCGGTTTTCACAGTCATTGCACAATTGTTTGTCAAGAAATTGACAGGAACTCACGACTGAAATATTTGTTGTTTTTATCAAAATGTCGTTTGACGCAAACTAACACACTGAGTAAGATTGATTATCATGTTTTGTAGTTTCAAGCAGCAATGTTTTCTATATCAAACCAGATTTTCGTTTGTCACTATTTCAACACCCAAATTTCGTTATATTCACATTTTTTCTCTGAGTGTACTAGTTGAAAACAAGTTTATTTAACTCCAATAGTAGCAACCCGTGCCTAGTTCTGATACCACTTAGCCAAACTATGTTGCAACAAGGGCACAAACATGTTTTTGCCTTTCTCATATAGAAAGGTTATGCAATCACTGTGAAAACTGACTTTTGAACCGAGGCCCGGAGGGCCGAGTGTCATTTACCATTCGACTCAGTTCGTCGAGTACGCAAAATCTCTCTGTGTGTGTGTGTGTGTGTGTGTGTGTGTGTGTGTGTGTGTGTGTGTGTGTGTGTGTGTGTGTGTGTGTGTGTGTTTGTTTGTGTGTGTGTGTGTTTGTGTGTGTGTGTTTGTGTGTGTGTGTGTGTGTGTGTGTGTGTGTGTGTGTGTGTTTGTGTGTGTGTGTGTGTGTGTGTGTGTGTGCGTATGTGTGTATGTAACGTTTGTTGCCCTAACTTTATGGGGTAAAATGCGCAAAAAAATGAAAATATGTGTTCTAACTTTTCTCATAGATGGCGCGACCGATTTTCACAAACTTAGGTTCAAATGAAAGGTCCTTTGGTCCCATACGTAATTCCTGAATTTCATCAGGATCCGACTTCCGGATCCGGAAATATAGGGTAAAGTGTATTAAAAATTTTATACCATCACTGAAAAGAGCGAAAACCCGTAAAAAGTTTTCTAAATGGACCTCAAATCTTTTCCAATTGATAGTTTTTATCAGTAGACGGTCAAACAAATCTATTTCGATTATTCTTTTAAGAATCGAAGAAAAATAATTTTGAAGAATACCACAGTATTATATATGATATTTTGATTGATATGAGAAAGGCATCGTTACACCACTAGGTGGATTAAAACAGGTTTTTATGCTATACTGCAGAGGTGGAAATAAGCCCATTTTGCGCACGAAAATGTGAATCAAGATTTCCGATTGTGAATTCAAAAACCGAACACCGTGAGTTAAAAAATTGGGTGACAAAACTAAAATTGTGACTATGTCTTAAACTGTGGGAAATGAAATTGAAGACCTTTCGAAATTATAAGTAAAACCAAAATTTATCTTATCAAAAGTTATTCCTTTCAAAATTTATTATAATATCTACAATAAATCGACGTGAACATTTCATAAGGGCACATAAACTAATGAGAGATTCTTTTTGTTTACTTTCTCTTCTGTTAATAACGCCTAAATCTTCACGTTCACTTACCAAATTTGCATATAGAATGAAAGAAAATATCTCCAGCTTTGTAATAGTATCATACATGTAACGAACAATTGTGTAATAACGCATATATAATCGAAAGAGAAAGTAAAGAAAGAGAATCTGTCAATTGTTTTAAGGCCCTTTTGAAATGTTCACGTCGAAATATGTGATATAAAAAGAAAATACTGACTGTTTTTATTTACTGGTAGTTCAAACACAATAGGTATGGGGTTGGCACTTCTAACTTAGTGCCTAAAAAGCATTGGACACAGCTGCGGTGTCAGTAGTAAAAGAATAATAATCGCGTGATCGGATCTAGGCGGGAAGATTTGAATTCTATTTTGCCGGTGTCAGTAGCATAGTGTGGTGAAGAACCACACTTGTTACACGACCATACTTGGGGACTCGAATTTAGTGTTCGACCCCCTCAAGTAGAAGGTAAAATAGAATTCATTTCTTTCTTCTGATCATGCCTATATGAGCCTGCCTAGGCTAAGTTTTCCGTTCTAAATTTATAACTGATTCAATCTAGAATACCTATCCGTCTTTTCATTTCATATCTTTCGTCTCTCTCAGTTAATGCTTGCCGAAAAGAACCAATCAAAATCGATATAGAAGTTATTTTCAAGTTATGAAAAGATAGGTTATTTCAGTATGGCATTACAATGTAACGACAACTTATTTTAGCCGACTTAGCAATTAGTAGAAACGGCGCATCTTGAGTCACACAAGTGATTAGATGTTAGTAACAATCACTCAAATTTCTGGTTGCAAACTAAGACAAGACCTGACAACTGGGGGGCTGCTTTTGTTCCAAAATGGACCATTTGGCTGATTCTGATGTTGCTATTCGCACATTGTGAAAAGAAAAAACTTTTGCTGGCTACGTGAGCAATGATGCCAAGTATAAAGAAAATGAGAAAACAAGTTTAATAGAATGTATAATTTTAGCTCACCAATGAAAATGTAAATTTTCAGAGAATGTTTCACTTATTTTTGCTCTCATTTGTAATAAATGTTTATAGTTACAGCCAGGCGAGTAGTGAAAATTTTCGGGGTGGGGGGGGGGGGGGTTTAGAACATGGTGATTAATCAACACATGTACAATTTATATCACAATGTTTCCCATGGGTTATAATTTTTTGTTTCGGGGGGGGGGGGGGGGTGGGTTTGAACCCCTAAAACCCCCCCCCTGTATACGCGCCTGGTTACAGCACGGTGTAATTAAAATCAGCATCAGCCGTTTTTCTTCTTAGTGAATTAAAGTGTAACCAAAAAAGATTTGTTAAATTAGTATAAACTCGAAAATGTGTTTAGTTTTACGAGAAAAATGAACTGTTGTGGTCGCACTAAGTATTTCTATCCAACCTTAATTTTTCCGATTTCCGAAAGATCCGGTAATACGTCAACAATGGATTCGATTTTGCGTTCAACATGAGATATTTCGTGTCTTGTCATCAAAGCTCAATGAATTGTTTTTAAGCATTAATATATAATAAAAATAAGCATTCCCAAAAACATGTTTCATGTTTATTTCAAATCGAAAACCGGTCTAAAAATTTAAAATTTTTCGTAGAATAAAATTATTAAAAAATCTGTAAATTAATACGTTGGTATTTATTCCACAGGGCGAAAATGACGAGAAGGATGATTCGGAAGGAAGAATAAGAAGCCTGTTGTCAGGTCTTGTATTAGGTTGCAAACTAGTCACAAATAAGCTAGCGTAACAAAAATTGTTACTTGGGCAACTATCGTATCCTACAAACTGGAATAGTGAACTTCTAATATCAACTGATACCTGTGTTGTCACAAATCCAGTTGCGTAGGGAATTTCCATCCCGCATGGTTAATAAAATCAAATGTCCATATACTTGGCTGGACCTAGTAAAACAGTTGATATGTTAAGTATCTGCGGTTTATTACAGTGACGGCTCTTTACAACAGGATGACCGCGCTATATAATTATTGAGCCCGAAAGCAATAAAGCATATTGGTGATGATAAGTTGGATGAGCTAGACTAGATAGGTGATATTCCATTACGGAAGAAATATAAATTAAGCCCAATTTATGCTTGCAGGTCTGAGTTAACCTCTAACTACCGCAAAAGTGACCGCTACAAAAGTGTTCGAGTTGTGATTATTGGCGAGTAGGAAGCAGTAAAGTTCTGGTATGCTGTGACAGTAGGGTATTGTGTTTATCATATTTCATAGTGGAATAATTTGAAACATAACTAGTATAGAAATCCGATTCTCGACAGAAAATAAGTTCTGGTATAAAAAAAACAGTTTTAACCCACCTAGTGATGGAATAATGCCTTTTTTGTTAAACGATTACTAGAGAAATCGATGCGAGGTTCCTTTTGTTCCTGCGATCGCCAAACAATTAAAATATTAGTTGTTCTTTTATATCGCATTGGTTAAAATTTGGTGAACTAATCGATTGCTGTTTTTTTCTAAACAGTCGTTTTTGTATTTCTACGTTTCGCCTTCGGTTCATCAGTGCGTCAGCAGTTTATGTTGACTGCTAATGCCACCTAATGCTGTTAATGCTGTTTGCATATACACTTGTTACACCGAAGTGCTATGTCTTTACTAACGTGCCGAAAGAAACGAAACTACGTGACGGAGTTCTGGACGTCAACAGATCGTAGTTATTTGTAGGGTTTTGATATCGCATTTTCTATTTCAACGTTCCTTCAATCTACAATCGTTTCTTTCGGCACGTTAGTAAAAGTTAATGCTGTTTCGGTGTAATAAGTGCATATGCAAACAGCATTAACTTTACGCCTGCTCAGCGGTTTATGTTGAGCCGTTAGGTGGCGTTAGAAGTTCAACATAAACTGCTGACGCACTGATGAGCCGAAGGCGAAATGTAGAAATAGAAAATAGTTATGTGCACTTAGCACAAAACCGGTTTCATGCGGTATCAAAACCTCTAAATAACTGTCGTTTTTGATTTATCATGCTGGCAGCTTACCAATTGATCTTTCTGACAGCTCAACTACAGATGCACATTTGCCATTTTGAAATTAGTTGGTTTCCATCACGAAAAATATTACTTATAACAGTTTTAAGCACGATTCAGACGATCATTCAATTTCCGTCAACGTTATCGGGACCTCGAGTGTAATTTAGATTAGTTAAAAGCTTTCATTATTGACACGAATACACTTTCCGGACGTAAAAACGTTTTCGTGAGGTTGACATATCGTTTTAATAAATGTTACAAACAGCTCCTTTCCATTGACATTCCCCGTCAGTAACGGTCATCTTATATAACGTGTTAATTGTACTTTAGCCGAATAACATATGATGTTTGTTTTTATCACGAAATATATCAGCGGTTTTTGATTTCTAGACAGAAACTCTTAGTCATTTGTCACAAGGGTATCAAAAGTATAGAAATCTCACTGGCATCCTCACTGAATTTAAAAATTACAAATCGCCTCGTACTAAACAGATTTATATAAATATCGTTCCTTGATGCTGGAAACGCATACAGGGCAATCTTTTTAGTTCTTTTCACTGTGGAACACGTTTTTAACAGGCCCCTCTTAAAAAATTTTCAACGGTGGTCCTTCATTGGTCCAATACGTTGGATCATTGGTCCAACGAAAGTCCAATCAAACATTCAACGGGAGGCCAACACGGGACCTTCGTTTGCCGATTTTGAAACAGACCGTTGAACCGAATGTCATTTTTTTCATTCAACAAACCCGGCAGACAGAGGTCCATTGTGGAGCCATTTTTAACATGAGGAGTTGGCGCCCCGTTTGACTAATTCTACTGCAGAATTTCTAAAGTTTTTTCCACTTATTTGTTTAAACTAACAATACATACCTTATGATAAAAAAAGAACCGGAATTTTCGTTTTAAAATTCCCGCGCTTGTCCAATCGGTAAACTTTAATTCTCTCAACGTTCGCAACACTTTTATACACATTCTGTCAAATTTTGACGCATATCGTACGATTAGTTTTTGTTTGGCGTCTATACAAAGAAGTTCTTCTTCTTCTTCTTCACTTCTGGTGGCGTCACCTCACTTGAGATGACGCCGATTGATGGCACAGCGATTTAGCTATATTGCCAGTTAGCTTTCGTTTATAGTCCAATGGACTTTCTTTTCACTGGACTACAAGTGAAACCCTCGCTATGTGACAACGTGGAGTCACCGAAGTACGGATGAAAATCCTTTCTTTCTCGCGAAATACTCGAATTTTCACCGCACTAACACGATACGACGTGTTCACTCGTTGAGGGTTTCACCGGAAGTGTACAAAGAAGTTGAAAAATTTTCGTGTGGCGATTTTTAAAATGGATGAAAATTTAGAACAACGGCTCGCCTTCGAAGCGCCATTCGGTCGATTGTTGTGAGGTTTCGACGTCATATTCATAGATCCACACCTCATCACCAGTTATGATGCATTCGATGAATGTGGGGTCACTATCTGCGTTGGAAATCATCTCTTTGGCCACATCAACACGACGCTGTTTTTGAATGAAATTCAGCTTTTTGGCACCAGCCGAGAAGCGACGCGTTTCAAACCCAAAACATCAGTTAAAATGTGTTCGGCTGATCCATAAGAGATGCCCAACAACACAGCAATCTCTCTAATCGGTACAGAACGATTTTGCAACACGATTTGCTTCGCCGATTCAATGTTTTCTTCAGTAACAGATGTTGTTGGGCGGCCAGGGATCTCATCATGATCCAAGCTTGTACGACCACCTTTGAAGCGTTTATACCACTCGTATGCCTGTGTTTTTCCTAGACACGATTCACCAAAGGCCTTTTCTAACATTTTCAACGTTTCGGAACACTTAAATCCATTTGCAACACAAAATTTGATGCACGCACGTTGTTCTAAATTTTCATCCATTATAAAAATCGCCACACGAAAATTTTTCAACTTCTTTGTATAGACGTCAAACAAAAACTAATCGTACGATATGCGTCAAAATTTGACAGAATGTGTATAAAAGTGTTGCGAACGTTGAGAGAATTGAAGTTTACCGATTGGACAAGCGCGGTCACAAAACAAAAAAATAACACCGGCAGCTGTTAAAGATGAATTTTATTCATCGGTAGTTCATTTGCGTCGTCATCGTGTAAAACCTAAAAGAAAACTAGCAGTTAAAAGTTCTATATGGAAGATCTATAGCGGCCCTTACACGAGCATTATTGTTGTCATTTTTAATGATGACTAAGTAATGATGTATTTCAAATTTGATAGAAATCTCGTCATTACAGTACCATTACACGTTCATTAAAATGATATTATTTTTTAGTAATGACATTTTTAATGACTCGTGTAAGGGCCGCTTATAATAGAACAGAAACTGGAACAAACGTGTCCCCAGCAACCCACTTGTACGCGGCGGGCAGATTTCTCCCCAGACGGCTGGCTATGTCTGCCAGCCATTTTTGCCGGAATTCTGCCAGAATTCCGGCAAAAGTCTGGCAACAATGCAACAACCGTTTCCGGCAGAGAATTTCGCCTAGCGGTTATTAACGGTTCTTTTCTGTCGGATTCTTGCCATCGAAGACCCGCATAGCGTTTTGGCTACCTGGTCAGCCATGGCCACCAGACGGCTACCAAAATTGATTCAGTGACGGTTGTTAAATCAAATTTGACAGAACAAATTCGCCTGTATCTACAGGGTCCGGCACTCGAAGTGTAACCAATTAAAAAGGCCATAAATTCAGTTTGGAAAATTACTTTTACTTAATTCAAAGTACAAAATGTATAAAAATAATACAAAATTCAGAATCAATTCACTTTTGCTCGATACGACCACCTTTTGCCTTGACTTGATGACTTGAGAGAGCGAAGAAGTTGCTTCGTTTGGCCGAATGTGACTTGCAGGTATTTTGGCCCACTCGCGGACAATAACTTTTTTCAGCGCCTCGAGACTGGTGTATCTTTTAGTTCGGACTTTGCTCTCCAAAATGGCCCAAAGAGAATAATCCATTGGATTCGCATCTGGTGAATTCGAGAGCCATTGTGTGGACGTGATGAAGTTCGGAACGTTGTTTTTCAGCCATTCTTGGTTCACTCGAGCTTTGTGAGACGGTGCCGAGTCCTGCTGAAACGTCCATGGTCTGCCACCGAAATGTTTGTCTGCCCACGGCTTCAAAGCAACCTCCAAAATACTTTCCCGATAATATGTCGCATTTACCTTGACGCCAGGCTCAATGAAAACGATTGGAGAGCGCCCATCTGCGGTTACAGCGGCCCAAACCATTATCTGTTGCGGGTGCTGCCTCCTGGTGGCCAATCGATGACTCAAATTCTCGTATGAACGGTCGGTCAAGTGAACCCTATCGTTTTGAGAGTTTACGAATTGCTCAATTGGAAAAATTTTCTCGTCAGAGAATACAATGTTCGGAAATTGACCGCTTTCGGCCAAACGAAGAAACTCCTTCGCCCTCTCAAGTCATCAAGTCAAGGCAAAAGGTGGTCATATCGAGCAAAAGTGAATTGATTCTGAATTTTGTATTATTTTTACACATTTTGTACTTTGAATTAAGTAAAAGTAATTTTCCAAACTGAATTTATGGCCTTTTTAATTGGTTACACTTCGAGTGCCGGACCCTGTAAGTTAGCCGAGCGTTTTCATCTTCTCACTTTCGCTGAAAATGTCAAAGATTTCAATGTGGAAAAATCCTGGTGGATACGGTTGTATCGTTTGAGTTGTATATCTGGCAGTGGTGAGGCAGTTGGTCACCAGAATGTCTGCCAGCCATATTTTTCCGGCTGACAGCGTTTATTCAGCCATCTGGCAGCCATGCGTATGCGGGGATTGGCAGAACTGTTTTGAATCGGTTCTACATTTTAAGCGTCTTGGTTTTATTTTTTCAATAAAAGATGCATATGAAAGGCAAAAAGTTATTGCCCACTAATCATGGAAAATGTTATTGCCAATAACATTACTTTCTCACTACCAAACATACCCATATTTCAATCTCATTTACCTCGTCTCAAGATTCGTTTTTTTTTGTACGTACATGCGGAATTGACGAATATCAAATGAAGTCGAATAAAAAAAAAAGAAAAAAGAAAAAGGATGGAAATAAACAAGACACGTACGGCGAGATAATGACGCAATTTCGCCTGGACAATTTTGACAGCAGCCGGAATGCAGCCAGCCTTCTGACGGTTGACAGAATTCCTCACAAGCGGGAAGCCGTTCTAGTTTTATTTATTCGACCAGCTCTGCCATTCTATTTTTTTTTGTATATCTGAAACACGAGTAAAACACTGCTGGGGCTGCCAGTTTCTCTTGTTATAAAGTCCCGATTTAAATTTTGTAACTGACATAAATTATGTATCTAGAACATGAACATGCCCTAAGAACAAATTCAGCCGCTGCAAGATTCATATGGATGGTCTTTAATATAACTGGAACTGAATGTAGGGTTTACACTATTGCTGGTTGCCAGCATGCTGGTGCCAATGTACTGCACTCTTAGGAAAAAAACGTTCAACGGTGGTCCTTCGTTGGTCTAATACGTTGGATCATTGGACCACAGTTGAACGTAATTTCCACTGGCACCAGCATGCTGGCAGCCAACAGAAGTGTAAATGGGGCAGAAACAAACGTATGCCCTGCAAGTCGTTTTAGTTTTATTTATTCGAACAGTTTTACTGTCAAATTTAAAACTGGTATACACTGATGCTCTATTTTTGTCTATATTTGAAACATAGATAAAACGCTGCAGCGGCTGCCAGTTTATTTTGTTATAATTTTTAGATTTAAATTTTAAAACTGACATAAATTATGCATCTAGAACTAGAACACTCCTAAACATGCCCTAAGAGCAAATTCAGCAGTTGAAAGATTTATATGGTAGATCTATAATAGAATTGAAACTGGAACAATCGTATCCCCAGCAAGCCGGTTTAGTTTTATTTATTCGAACAGTTCTACTGTCAAATTTAAAGCTGGTATACGTTACCGTTCTATTTTTTTTATATTTGACACACGAGTAAATTGCTGCTGGGACTGCCAGTTTTTTTTTGTTTTAATTACCAGATTGAAATTTAAAAATTGATATAAATTATGCATCTAGAACTGGTACAATACTGAACATGCGCTTAGAGTTTGAAACAACAGCAAACGACTTCTGGTGAAATCCTCAACGAGTGAATACGTTGTATCGTGTTTGTGCGGTGAAAATTTGAGTATTTTTCGAGAAAGAAAGGATTTTCATCCGTACTTTGGCGACTCCACGTTGTCACGCAGCGTGGTTTTCACTTGTAGTCCAGTGAAAAGAAAGTCCATTGGACTATAAATGAAAAATTAACTGGCAATATAGTCTAAGTTTCTGCCGTCAATCGGCGTCATCTCAAGTGAGATGACGCTATCCAGAAGTGAAGAAGAAGAACAACAACAGCAAACGAAAAATACTTGTTCTTATTTGCTCAGCTTGATACTTAATACCTTTTTTACTGTCAAATGTTGGGTATATTGATGGAGAAGTTCCAAAATTGAAGAAGTCGACTTTCAGTCTATCCAAAGTCTTTACCTTTTTATAATGGGTATTGCCGGACTTTTTCGAAACGTTGTGTGTCCACATCGACCCTGTCGGAATTAATTATTCTTTTAAAACCATTATATTATTGGTATAATAAGGAAGGACTTGATGAGTAGATACCGAAAAACGAGGTTTGAAACAACTTCCGTCAAATCTGTTTCTTGAATATATACTCGATGGTATGACGAACCAAACAAAAACGAAAGTGAATTTTGGAACATATTTCTAGACCTGAATTCTGAAGCTGAATCCTGAACTTAGTTTCTGAAATGCATTTTGAACTAAATCCTGGACATACAACTGAGTTTTGGATATGAATGCTGGTTCTGGATCTCGGTCTAAAATTCTAGAACTTTATGTTCAGAACTCAGTTTCAGAACTCTGAACCTGAATTCTAAGTCTGGACAGGAATTTGGAACTAAATTCTGGTCTGAACCTCAATTTCAGGTCCAGAATTCAGTTTTAAAATTCAGATCCAAGTTCAGAATTTATTTCCACAGTCCAAATCCTGATCTCAGCTCCAGATTTCGGTTCCAAAAAGCCAGACTAAGAATCAAGCTATAAAATTCGGTTCATGTTCTAGAATTCGGTTCTGGCCCTAGATTCTAGACAAAATCTGATCTTGGATTTTGAAACTGCATTTCAGAACTAAACTCTACAATTTAATTCTGGTCTAAACTGAACGAGACAACTACGCAGGCTAGAATGAATGAAGCTTCAATTTTCTACCTTCTTTACTTTCCAACATTTTCGAAAACTTTAATTCCGAGTTATTATTAGTTATTTCATACTACTCAAAATTCTACCACAAACTGGTGATCATATGTACAAACGATGACGTGGAAAAAAAATTATTTTGATACGTTGAAAAAAACAATAGATATTCACGATCAAAAACTGATCATTCTTCCAGAGGGAGGGTAATTTTGAAAAGACGCCCCGTAGTAAAGTAAAACGTATTCACGTAAAAAAAACGATATTCCACTATCCATCTGTTTCTATTGGAATCACTCAGCAAGTGAGTTAAACTCACTGATTATGAAGTACAAAAATGATGATTGCCCGTCTTGATCACGCCATGATAGGTTCGTAAATCTAATCTGATAATCTCCCGTTGCACGTTTCCGATACTAATGTTTCGAATCAATTAATTATAGTTCAAAACGATTGAAGCACTCTCCAGTACTGGTTGTAGGAGTGAGAAGTAAACATCTTACAAACAGCAAGGATCAGAGATTGTTTTTCATATCTTCTTGATATACCTTGATTGTCGATTTTGAAATGTCATCATCCATTGCTTAGTAAAAAGTCCAACAACAAAATTTTAAAATCACCGAACAATAAATCCTGCTGGTATCTTATCAAGCATTACCGCACCATCGCGCCATCGCTGCAACTTTTTGTCCTAAAATAACGTCATGCGATATGTCGATGGCGGTCCGGATGATTATCACGACACTGATTTGGTATTGTGAAACCGATAATTCTCGAATACGTAATATCCTTGTTGGCTTAGTTTTGTTGATTCATGCTCAAAATGAACATGGAATTTAGATAACTTGCAGTTTAATAAAAAAGCACGGGTGACTAAGGCCACTGGCATAACCGGAAGTCGTGAATACGAATAAAATTCACATGCTTGCATGCTTTCACATCTCCGACTACAGATGATTGTCCGTATTAGTTGATTTTTATGAATTTTGCTCCACTTCCAAAGTTATAACGCCGTATTATGTAACTAAAGTACGACTTGTTGACGACAAACGTTTAGTGGCAAAATTCTGGTTTGGAATCTAGATCATGAATTCAGCTCATGAATTTGGGTACATAATTATGAAACTGAACACATTTTCAGAATCCAGATGTTTTGGAACAGAGTTGTGAACTTTAAGTCCGAACTCCAAAAAAAGAACTAAATTTAGTTCCAAAATCTAGTTTCAGAATCAAAGTTCTGAATTCAGGGCCAGCATGCAGGTTCTGGACTCTGGAAATGAATTTTAAAACTGAAATTAGGAATTAAATCCGAAACGGAATCCAGGAATTTCAATTTCTGGCTTAGAGTCAGTTCTAAAATTTGGGTTCGGAGTTCGTATTTAACATCTAGTTCCAGAATGCAGATATAAAATTCATATCCAAAATTTTATTCCAAAGAAACCAGTTCCACAATCCAGGACTAAGATCCAGTTCCAATCATAGTTTTTATTTCTGACCCTGTAATCTGGAACTAAATTCTAAAACTGAGCTCTGAAACTGAATTACAAAACCTAAAGTTCAGAATTCAGGTGGACCAGAGTCCAGGTTCTGAATTCAGTTTCAGAATTCAATCCAAAACTCAGTTCCCGAATACAGATCCAGTATTCATAAGAGCTAAGTGCGATTACTGATAATCTGTTGTTGCTGCGGCGAAAAGCAAATAACGATAAGTTGTTTTTGATTAGCTGAGCGAAATGCAGCACACACTTTGCAAACATTTTTATCATATTGAAGAGCTCATGTAAAATTGTGAATGTACTTCCGTTTGATATCTTTTCCGATGTCTGCCATAATCTGTATGTTTTCTTTTCTATTGACGATTTCCGGAACAAGTTTCCACAAATCTTGATGGAATCCGGAACTCGAATGTCGTTTTCTCTTGATGCCAAACCTAACCCAGTTTCCACACTAACTGCTGTCAAACCGTTTGTTTGAAACCAGGTTCGAACCTAGTTTCAACGTTGTTAAACTGAAAATCGAGTCAGTTTCGAACCTGGTTTTCATATCAGGTTTGCTCAAACCCCGGTTTCTAAGTGCGAAATCAACACAGTTTCATGAAAAGTGTTTGTTTGAAGAAACTACCCTGGGTTAGTTTAAGTTTTCTCAAGCGAAAACGACATAAATCATCAGCAAAATTGATTTCATATCTGTTCGGGACATTGCTTCGAGCCATTATCTGGGAAGCTATCCAAAGTCCATTTGCACACACGGTTCGTCGTTTACCGGTATGCCTCCTGGGAATTTCGGTTGCGACGTCTACTGAAATTTTTTACGAGTGAATGTAAGAGCGTGTTCAGTAGCTCGAAATTGTACATGGAAAATGAATAAAAGTAGAGTGCCTAAACCAAAGTGATGATAGCTTTGGAAGACACATTTTTGACAGTATCGTTCCAAACGAGCAAACGACCTGTCAAATAACTTTGCGGATTAAATTTTTTGAGTTGTTACCAACATTACAGATGGGATGTCGTCACTCTGGTTTTAGACACTCTACATAAAAGAATATGAACGCAACCCAATCTATCCCCAGCAAGCCGTTTTAGTTTTATTCATTCAAACAGCTCTAATGTTAAATGTATACTACTTTAAAAACTGCCGGTCTATTTTTATCTAAATTTGAAACACGAGTAAAACGCTGCTTGTTTTCTTTTGTTATATTATTCAGTGGTTTGTGGCACAAATCTCCAATTATCAAGGGGAACGTGCCATTTGAGCCAATTTGTTCTGATTTCTGAAGTTTCATTCAAATCCGAGAGGGTGTTGCACACAAAGATAAACTCAAGATTACAATGTCCCATATGATTCATTGAATAATGTTTGGTCAGTAATCGTGAACCAGTTGGTTCAGTAATAATGTAATTTTATTGACCCTCCGTTAATAAGCGTCGACTAGTTCCGACAAAATGCCATGGAAACAGTACAAGTTATGTTTATATTCAGCACATAATGATTTCTTGCATCAACTGTCTTTAATGCTTCATGGGATGAGGAAATAACAAACTAAATAAATTCTAAGCAATGGTTCTAAGTAGTTTTTACTTTTTTTGTAAGAATCACAGGATATTAAGAAAAATTACTTAATATCGTTCTTCTTCTTCTTCCTTTCTGGTTGGCGTCACCTCACTTGAGATGACGCCGAATTGATGGCACAGCAACTAAGGCTATATTGCCAGTTAATTTTCGTTTATAGTCCAGTGGACTTTCTTTTCACTTGACTACAAGCGAAAATCTCGCTGTGTGGCTGCGTCGAATCGTCAAAGTACGGCTGAAAATCCTTTCTTTCTTGCGAAATACTCGAATTTTCCCCGGACTAACACGATGCAACGTGCTCACCCGTTGAGAGTTTCACCGGAAGTGCTTAATATCGTTCATACTGTAACTTGATACTTTTTCAAACATAAACAATCATCGTCATAGTTACGACGCATCTAGCGATCAGACGCTAGTTGTTTAGACTCAAAAGACTGAAACTGACAGTGAACCGAGTTTATCGAGGGGTCCTATTCGAATGATACAAAAGAAATCGCAGACTACTTCATCTTGAGTTTATCTTTGTTGCACATTCCGAATACGATTTGGTGCGAAATTCGTACAAAATATCTCGATTTCGACCAAAAACAGTATCGCATTACTCAGGAGCTGCTGGATTTTCTCCATGACAACCCAAAATTGCTTCAGAGAGTCATAACTAGTGACGAATGGGTTGGGTTGGGTTTTTGATGATGACGTTTTTGATGATGACGTAGAATCCAAGCTCAATCATCCCAATGGAAACTACCATCTCATCCATATTTTTTTGCGCCAGACGATAATCGAAGACAAACTAAAACACGTCCACGCACAAAAGCTTTCAAAAACTGACTAGAAATTCAAAATGGCCGGAATTGTCAACATAAGTGAGGGTCATCAGTACCAACATACGGCCACCAAAAATAGAAAAAATCGAATATACGTAGCCCTCAAAAATTGAAAAAATTGTTCGCGTGACATTTGGGTCTCTGAATTATGGGTGACCATTTTGTAGAATGTAGCTTATTGGGAATGTCGAAACACTTCGTATTTTGATGCTTTTTAATGTATTTCGTGTGCACCTAAATGATGCGAAATGACAATGAATCATCGACAAAATTAAGTCCGGTGGGTTTCAATTTTATTAAAGGCTTCGTTTGGTGATCGCCAATACACCCTCATTGAACATAGCTCAATATTGTGTGACACGTCACTCAAATTCATGAAAAAGAGCACGTACTCTAAGCTTGAGTTACCACCTATCTACTCATTTTTGAGTTGAGAGACGAAGATGTCAAAATTCGAGCATTTTTTACCGAAAAACAGAAAAAAATATTTTTTTCAAAATTTGAGTGAGTTTAACTCAAAACTTTAGTTCCTTGCCCTCAAAGAAATTCTTCTTCGTTAATGTTTAAATACATGGATTTCAAGTTAAAGTCATTCTTTTATTCTTTTAACTGGGAAGCGCAAAAAAAGTGATTCAAAACCATTTCCTTATAACCGGTTTGGAATCAAAATTGAATGATTTTGATATCCTTATGTTAGACATCTCACTTAAGGAGTGTATCGAAAAGTAGTTAGCAACATTGATTAATGATTATTGAATAAAAAAGCGAAAATAAACATATTTTGAAGAAGAGAGGAGGATCCTTATGCTTTCTGTACAGTGGTAGCATTCTCTTCTTCAAACACTGCCCTTCGTGAAGAAAATTGACGACCGCAAACCACAGGTACAAATTGCTTGCCAGACCAACACCATTTTGCCCAAACTTTTCCATCGCCACCGTGGTGTCAGCGTCGTCCAGGTCCTGGTACACCGATTTCGTATAATATTGTGGTCCGGGCAGCGCTCGAGAGTCTTCCTTGGCGTAGGTTTCGTCGTCGATCAGGATGCATCCGTCTTTATTCTGTAGAATCCGGTTATACAGTTTTCGCGCTCTTGTTTTGGTCTGAACTTGCTGTACCAGGGACTTTTTCGGCACCTTCTGTTTCTTGTACGTTTTCAGAGAGTTCCGAACTTCGCTCCGTTGGATCATCCCGATGCTGGTGTTGAACTGCTTGGCCAAATCCCGCGTCGACGCCGATGAGTTTTTCCTGATGTACTCAACCACTTTTAAGTCCCGGCCGGGCTGGCTGGGACCCGTTTTCCTACCGGATCGGGGCAAATCCTTCATGGAAAGGGTCTTACCGAACTTCTCGATAATATTTTTGACACTTTCACCCGTTTTGCAATTTCGTTGTACGTGACACCACTTTCTGAGCACCAAGTGTGCAGAATTTTCTGTCGCGTTTCCGGATCAATTCGACTCATCATTGAAATGATAAACCGTACCGAAACCAATCGATTGCGCAGCTGTTATTGACATGTAAACAAACATGTCACCGCAAAACACGCTGCAAAAAATTAAGCCATTTCAGAGTAATAACTGTTTGAATGTTGCTAACTACTTATCGATACACTCCTTTATCGTGATTGTAGATCGTATGCCCAAGGAAAAGGGGATTGAGTAACATTGGATGAAAAACAATATGCGCATATATTAGAACCTTTTAAGTTTTTCGCTGAATTTTACAAATATAGTACGATACACAGAATAAAGTAATTAACGATTAACTTCTATCCTGAACTCTAAACTTCTGAAATGCAATCCTACGGTTGTTGTTTTACGTGACTCTTCGGTTTAGAGTGCAGGATTAGTATTACGTGACTTGCTCGTTCGATGTGAGCTCAGTCTTTGACACAATTGCCAAGTAAACTTATATGAATTAGGTTGAAAAACGTTTATAATACTGCACAATGGCATGTGTTAGAATTAGAATCGTTAAAAATTACTCAAACTATTATTTTTAGTAGTTATTTGAATGAAACATGTAAAAAGCCGTAAGTACGATGGCGTTGCTGAACTGAAGATTGATTTCGCTCCAAGCTGACAGGGTCTGATTTAGCATAAGAAAATCAAAGCAAAGGGATATCAGAATAGAAGAAGTTTTCCAATATGTTTAGCTAGGCTTCTACTTAGACATGATTCTTTTGGATTTACCGATTCGGTATACACTCTTTCGCTCGAACTACAGTCCCCATTTGAATTTTTTTGTCATTTAGCAGAATTTTATAATTTTCTACATTAATGAATGTACATAAAAAAACCTGCTTCGTATCGTAGCAACTAAGATCCTTCGATGGAGCGTTGCTAAAATCCTTATTTGCCAACATTTCTGAGCTGTCTTAACCAAACATGGAAACAGGCTAGGTCTCATTCATTCTGTGAACCAAACATTGACGACCAATTTGTATGGGACCTGGAGGTATTATTAGTTGTATTCAGTGTTGGTGATTGCCGATAATTTGACAGAAGCTGCTCGATATTTATCTACATTGCATACAACGTTTTCAATCCGATAGAAGATGCTACAAGATCTCGTGTCTCTCAATTCATGAACCGTGAGAGAATTTTTCTACATTTCTTCGCTCCACTTCATACTCTGAGTATTTCAAGGCCCTTTAAAAATAATTATAGTCTGATAATGAACGGTGCTGTGTGGAATTTATCAAGAGAAAATCGCAAGTTGACAATTATCGCAGAAAATCGAATCGATGATTCGACTTGATGATTCTCATTCTAGGTTGCGATATTTCAAAACCTTTGTGTGGAGCATTCACATACATTTTCATAGACACAAATTATACAAAGTTTATATGCACATAGTTAGAATAAGCGGCTATAGAAAAATGATTCTATCGCAATTATTAACTGCCCGTATAGAATCGGGTCGCGAAACGAGAATAAGCGACCGTTTGTTGCTTCAGAGAGAATCCCCACAGCAGCCTGCTAACTCGTGATGCTCAGATAGGTCATCGAGAGAAATTCGCTCTTGCACTGGTGTCTATTCTATGTTAAATGAGCCATGTCATGGTTTTTTGTTGCTGCGATGATATCAGCCTCTCTTTGATGGCACTGATTCAATCGTGTGAAGAGCTGGTAGAGAGCGTTCTTTGATACGATAAAAGCCAACCTTGGTTGTATTTGCAGTTCGTTCAAATATCTCTTTATTTATTTGGTCCTCATCGTCGTTGATCGTTGATGTGACTCGAATGGACTAACGGCAAAACTTCAAAAGGTAAAAACTTATGTGTAATAAATTGTTTTCAAATTATCTGCTGGAGATATCCATTCGGATTCAATATGCATCTAATCTTAATTAAGCAATTGAAGCAATAAAGTGTTTCGAGGCTTTTCATCCCACGAAGCATTCAATCATCAGTTTAAAAAAGGTTGGTTTCTTATTTACTTATCTATTGGTAATACATCTCTTACGTAATCTTATCACACAGTAATTTAGATAACCGGAGCTTAACACACTCAGGAAATTGCCTATATCACCTTATCAGTGCTATGACCGTTGACCACGGTCGATCCTTTGGTCATTAACTGACTGTCGTTGTATTAATGTCGCCAATTGGTTTATCTTTTTCAGACACGAGGCCATGAAACCGATTGTCCTCATCACGCTGACGGTGATAGCCGCAGCTGCTACAGCCGTTCCACGAGCCCAGGAAAATGTTGGCAAGACCCATGTGCTGGTAGATGAGATAATAGCGAAACGTGCCGCCAACGCTGGAGCAACTGTTCCGGTGAACAGCCCTGACCCGAACCCACGGCTTGTGATTGAAAATTTCTTCACAACCAAAGTGGATCACTTTAATCCGCAGAACGCAGAAGAATGGACTTTGCGATACTTTTCGATGCCGGATTTCTATCGCCCCGGAGGTCCCATTCTTATTTTCTTGGGTGGCTGGACGGCCATTGTTCCTTGGATGATAGACAGCAGCTCGTTGATCTATGAAATAGCCGAAGAGTTGCACGGTGCCGTGTATGCTTTCGAGTCTCGTTTCTACGGGGAAAGTAAAATTACTGAGTAAGACCCGAACGATTCTGGAAAACATTCGAACAATTTCATTCGAAAATTTTTACTTACAGAAACATGAGTACGGACAATTTGCGTCTGCTGAGCACTGACCAAATTCTAGCGGATTTGGCAGAATTTGTCACCTACCTGAAAAGGACCGTACTGAAGAATGAGTTTGCACATGTGCTGGTGGCAGGTGCGGAATACGGTGGAGGACTGGCAACCTGGTTCCGGGTTCGTTATCCACATCTGGCCGACGCTGCGTGGGCCTCCAGTGGCTACCAGAACGCGATCATGGACTTCCAGGAGTTCTCGGAGTCCTGGGGCGATTCGTTGATCGAGTTCGGCAGTCAGGAGTGTTACAACGAGATTTTTGTGGCCTTCCATGTGATGCAAAATTTGATTGATGTTGGACTGGCCAATGTTCTGTTCGAAAAATTCAACATCTGTACGGAAATCGTTGTGGACGATCGCATCCAAGTGATGTACTTTTTCTATATGTTAATGACTTCGGTTGAAATCTATACTCTGCAGAATCGAAAGTACGTATAATGGGCCAAGAGCAGACGGAAGGATTCATTTTATTCAACTATTTTTTTTTGTAGCATTTCTGATTTTGCTGAAGTGTGCGATGATCTTACGGCTAAAGATGCGGAAACTGCCGTGGATGCATTCGCCAAATGGTTTAACACAAAATTCGTTGCCGATCTTGGCTGTGTCGTTGTCGACCTGGATGAGGTTGTGGAGCACTACAGTCAAATTGATTGGGAATCCGACTTCTACCGGGAAGGCGTTCGCCAGCAACTGTACCAGAAGTGTACCGAGTTTGGATGGTTCATTACAACGGATTCGGACTTCCAGCCGTTCGGAAATCGAGTTATGATAGAACTGCACTCGGAAATATGCCAGCGAGTGTTCGGTGACTGGCAGAGCTTCGAAACAATGTATTACGGCATAACCCGGGCCAATAATCGTTTCGGTGCGGACTCGCCGGCTACAACCCAGATTCATCTCACCAACGGTGCTGCCGATCCGTGGCGCAGGGCTAGTATTACCCATGATCTTAATCCGTATGCGCTAGCTGATGTTATTCCGAGAGAACTGAGCAGTTCGGATATTCGCGCTATTTCCGACACGGACTCCGAGGAACTGCTGGAGGTGAAACGCAGAATCAAGTCATTGGTGGCCTCTTATCTGTTTCCGGTGAATCCAAGGACGGTAGAGAATGTAGAGAACCAGTCAGCAGAAGAGAAATGAGCTGTTCGCTGCCTGGTGTGGAAAAAATCGAAGAAATGTAGTTTTCTAAATTATGGTGAAACAAATTATGATCAATAAAATGTTTAATGAAAATTGCAATGTCTTATCCTTATTTTTATAAAATAGTCAAGAACATATTAGTACACTCAGTGCAATGCAGATTCACCACGTTCGATAGCAACCATAAAAACTTACCAACCACTACGAACGACACGAGCAATTTTCCTATTCAGTAAATGACGCAGATTAGCTTTTGAATCAGTTGTTACCTGGCGTTGAAAAGATTTGGATTCCATATCTTTAGCCCAAGAGTAGATTTGGGCTCGCACATCTAATCACCCAATCAAAGGAAATTAACGTCATCAAGTGCAATAGGCCTTCGACATTCAACATTTTCGATTGATAAGTCGGTGGTATAAAATGCTACCGAATTACGCTCCCGGAGCTGAGTTGGTTTTCATCAATCATCCCGGGAGGAGCAGAGCATATTTATTCAAAGGAATACCCAAGAAACCCGGAAAAGGTGGGCAAAAAAGTGCAAAGTGTTTTGTGGAGTACGTTTTCAGCCGTGTTGCTAGTAACTGCTTCTAAGTAACAGTGTGAGAAGCTCGTTAATTCCGGCCCGTTTTGAGTGTTGTGATTCTAGTAAAACAAACTCTTGTTACTGCAGTCTGAAAAGACGATTCATATGATGCGTTAGCTTCTGTCAACTTCAACGGAACTTCAAACGTATTCACACGTGTCGTACGTGAAAACCATCGTTTTTTTTAACGTTGTGCATGAATAATTTCTTAGGAATGAAATTGAGCTAATGCTGGTGTTCGAAGATGAGTTGGTTTTAGTATAAGTTTCATTGTGTAGGGCCAGAGGCGTAGTGAACATTTCTGGCGCCCGAGGCGAACTCAAAAATAATCGCTCGCTCCAATTTTTTAACAAACACCATAAAGACGAACACACATTATTGAATTTTCCTGTAAGGTTATCTCAAGTAACATTTTCAATTTTTTTTCTGCATCCGGTTTCTGGACTTGAATTATGGACCTGAATTGGGAGTCTGGGTTCTGGACCAGAATTCTAGGACTGTATTCTGTATCTGAATTCTGAACATGAATTTTAGTTCTGTATTCTGGAGTAGGATTCTGCAAATGAATTCTGGATCAGAAACTGAATTTTAGACTTGGTTCTGGTTCTAGCGTCTGATAATAAATTCTGGACCTGGGTTCAGAGCTTTAATTCAGGACCTGGATTCTGCATCTGATTTCCGGACCTGTGATTGAGACCTGAGTTCTGGAAAGTAGGATTCTGGACATGAACTCAGGAGCTGAATTTTGGACACAAATCTTAGATTCTGCATCAGTACTTGGATTCTGGAAATGTATTTTGAACATGAATTCTGGAACTGGATTTCGGACATGAATTATGAAATTGGACTCTGCACTTGGATTTTGGAAATGAATTCTGGATCTCAATTCTGAACATTAACTCTGGATCTGAATTTTTGGGTGTGAATTCTACACGTACACTTTAGACATGCTTTCTGAGCTTATATTCTTAACTAATCTTCGGAGGATCAGAGATCTATCCTGGATCCTGATTTTGCAGACTTAAATTTGATTACTGAATCTCGGCAAAAAAATGCCGAAATTTGCTGAGCTGAGTGCTCGGTAATCGACTCAGCAAAATGTACCTTATGATAAAAAAAGAACCGGAATTTTATTAAAAAACCTGTTTTAATCCACCTAGTGGTGTAATGATGCCTTTTTCATGTATATAATATTGTGGTATTCTATTCAAAAATTTTCTCTTCGATTTTTGAAAGAAACCAAGAGATTGTTTGTGCATAACATACAGAATTAAACAGTGCTTTGATTGCGTAGAAAACGAAGTGGGTTCACTATTATATGCACTTCCGACACCGGAACCCGAGAACCGGTATAATCAAAGTCGGTTTGTACGGCCACCAACTAACATGACATACAAACTCTACTAGTAGGGTAACAGAGGTATTTTGGCCCACTTTAGGATTGATTTTATTTTGGCCCACTTTGTAAAAATATCCATCAAATGTTGAAATATCTTTGAAAACCCCTTCCGCAATGGATAATTCAATGTGATTAGCTTCAGATTGATGCAACATGGGTTACTCAATATCGATTAAATCCATAAAGTTTGTTAAGTGGGCCAAAATATATGAAGTAGCCAAAATACCTCTGTTACCCTACGCACTCTAAATGACGATTTAAATGTTTGTTGCATCCGTAAATATGCAGTAATTTTTGGTAGGACCATAAGATCTTTCAATTGATCCTAAGATTGGGAATAACGGTCTAGAGTCCAGTGTAGAAAATTTTTTACGTTTTTTGTTTCGCCGGTTTAAGTGACGGTGTACAATATTTAACACACTTTACCCTATAACTCCGGAACCGGAAGTCGAATCTGGATGAAATTCAGGAATTCCGTATTGGACTACGAGACCTTTCATTTGAATCTAAGTTTGTTAAAATCGGTTCAGCCATCTCCGAGAAAACCTAGTGAGATTATTTGACACACACACACATACATACATACATACACAGACATTGCTCAACTCGATGAACTGAGTCGAATGGTATATGACACTTGGCCCTCCGGGCCAATTTTCACGAGTTTTAGAAAATATTTTTTTTCGTTATTTACGATTCTCATACTACTGAAAATTTGATCGTAAATTGCTAAACATAATTCCGATGGTATAGAGTTAAAATGATTATGTTAAACAATTTTGGCTCATTTTGAGAAGGCGAACCAGAGAAAAATAACACTTCTTCCAAATAAAAATCGGTCCCGCTGTCGAGATATGGAAGTCATGCGATGTTGATAAGGACTTAAACATTGCAAGTTAGACGAAACCCTTCGATTGTTTTTTTTGTGTAAAATCAATTGATCTCAGTGAACATATACATTACCTTACCTAACAGCTATAGGCCTGGGGTGTCCTTTGCTGTATCAAGCATGCGTCTTCACATAACTCGTTCCATGGCTGCTCGTCGCCAGCCACTCAAGGCACGAATGCTTCTGAGATCACCCTCCACTTGATCGATCCACCTTGCTCGCTGCGCTCCTCTTCTTCTTGTACCAGTCAGATTAGATTCAAGAACCATTTTCGTCCGACATCCTTATGACATGCCCAGCCCATCGTAGACGTCCGATTTTAGCTGTCCGTACGATAGGTGGTTCTCCTAGCAGCTGTTGCAATTCGTGATTCATACGCCGTCTTCACGTTCCGTTTTCCATCTGCTCTCCGCCATAGATGGGCCTCAGTACCTTTCGAAAACACTGAGGGCGCGTTGGTCCTCAGCCAACATAGTCGAGGTCTCGTGACCATAGAGAAAAACCGGTCTAGTGCGCGTTTTGTAGATGGTCAATTTCGTGCGTTGGCGTACTTTTCTCGATCGAAGGTTTCTGAGTCCAAAGTACGTACGATTCCCTGCCAAAATACGTCTATGAATTTCTCTGCTGATGTCATTATCGGCGGTCACCAGTGAGCCCAAATACACGAACTCGTCAACCACCTCGATATCGTCACCGTCTATCAATACTCGTGGTGGGAGGCGTAGTGTTGCTTCTCTAGAGCCTCTTCCTCTCATGTATTTTGTTTTCGACGCATTTATGGCCAGTCCGATACACCTAGCTTCGGCCTTCAGTTCGATGTATGTTTCCATCATATTCTCAAGGTTACGTGTCACAGTATCAAATCGCCAGCGAAGCCAAAAAGTTGTACGGACTTTCGGAAGATCGTGCCACTCGTGTCGATCCTCGCTCTTCGAATCACACCTTCCAAGGCAATATTGAACAAGATACAAGAGAGTCCATCACCTTGCCGTAGCCCTCTCCGAGATTCGAAGGGACTCGAGAGCGTTCCAGATACTCGCACATCACTCTATCCATCGTTGCTTTGACCAATCGCGTCAGTTTATCCGGGAAACCGTATTCGCGCATTATCTGCCATAGCTGTTCTCGATCGATTGTGTCGTATGCCGCTCTTTGAAGTCAATCAATAGGTGATGCGTGGGTACGTTGTATTCACGACACTTCTGGAGTACTTGTCTTATCGCGCATATGTGATCCGTAGTGGCGCGAGCTCCAGTAAATCCCGCTTGGTACGGCCCTACGAATTTTTTAGCTATTGGTGACAGATGACGGCAAAGGATTTGGAAGAGTACCTTGTAGGCACGGTAATTGCAACAGTCTAGCTTATCGCTCTGTTTGTAGACGGGACATACCACTCCATCCATCCATTCCTTCGGTAGAATCTCCTCCTCCCAAATCTTAGAAATCATCCAGTGCATCGCTCTAGCCAGTGCCTCTTTTCCATGTTTGAGCAGCTCGCCTGGCAACTGGTCATTACCCGCGGCTTTGTTGTTCCTCAGCTTGCCGATCTCCTCACTTATCTCCGTCAGATCAGGTGCTGGGAATCTGTCGTCGGCTGAGCGTGCACCCAGATTAATTCCTGTGTCGTTCTCTGTATCCTGTGATTCGCCATTCAGATACTCGTCATAGTACTGCTTCCACCTGTCGATCACCTCACGTTCGTTCGTGAGAAGGTTACCACTGATATCTCTGCACATTTTGGCCTGTGGCGTGAAGCCTCTACGTGAGCGGTTCAACTTCTCATAGAATTTCCGTGTATCATTTGCGCGATACAGCAGTTCCATCGCTTCGCGATCTTGGTCTTCCTGGTGGCGCTTTTTCCTACGGAAAACCGTGTTCTGTCTGTTCCGTGCCTGTCAGTATCGTTCCTAGTTCGCTCTAGTGCGGTGTTTCAGCATCCTCGCCCTTGCTGCATTCTTCTCTTCGACCAACTGCTGACATTCGCCGTCAAACCAGTCATTTTCTCGATTCGATAACCTCGTACCTAGAACGGTTGCAGCTGTGCTACTTACGGCGAACCTTATATTCCTCCAGCCGTCTTCAAGAGTCGCCTCGCCAAGTTGCTCTTCCGTTGGTAGCACTAGCTCCAGTTGTTCCGCGTATTCCTCTGCAGTACAAATGCTTCCTCGGGAGGCTGTAAAGTTCACGTATCGTTGGCCGTTGTCGTTTGTTACCTCGTGCTGGCTCTCCAGCCCGATCACAGGCCTGTACATTGCCTCCCGGCCTGCTCATGTCGCCGATGACAAGTTTTACATCCCGCCGTGGACAGCTGTCGTAGGTTCGTTCCAGCTGCGCGTAAAATGCTTCCTTCTCGTCATCGGGTCTCGTCTCATGTGGGCAGTGCACGTTGATGATGCTGTAATTGAAGAAACGGCCCTTGATCTTCAGCTAGTTGATATCTTGTGACATATAAAAAGGAAATATTCATTATTACTAGTGCATACAATAAAAGTAAAAGCATTATTTAAGTCATCTATGGGTTTTGATTTTGAGTAACCGGAGTGTTCTTCCAAAATTCCTAAAATGGATGCTTCTCGCTCTCGAAAACCAACAACATTCTATACCCTTAATTTCAAAGCATTTCGTACTGAGCGTTTCTTCCGGAAGTGAAAGTGGAAATTTCAGTTCGATTGGAATAATGGCATTACATACTTAACACAATATCGTCACTTATCGTTGTTGAACTTGTGGTAATTCACTTGCAGACGCGTCTATTCAATGAACGAAACCCTCAGATGAGTTTTCATGCTTTGATTGGAAACCATAAATCATAAAACGGCTCTTAGCCAAACCTCAAAATAACACATGTTGCATAATGAATTTTCCATTCTTTTCTCGTCAGTTTTATTTCCGAATAGCCCAACTAGTTTATCTTCTAATAGAAACCCTTTTACAATTGGTTCTAGCGGTTGTAGTGAGCCCATTTCTAAAAAAGACTTTTATCTAGATCATCTACCAAAAACATCAAGAATTTCAAATAATGCAATGATTAATTGTATTAGTTATATGTTATATTCAACTACTCCTTCGTTGAAACCAAATTCTTGTGATCCTATTATGGAATTCATAATTGAGGACCTTTAAATGAAACATAGATTTTTTGAACAAATCAAAACATATTCTGAATCTGTACTAGTCCTCAGAAACCCGCTTCCCTGCAAACGGTGGATGAAGTAAAGGTCGATAATTTTATCATTTTGTGAGTCCTATTCAAATCTATATCTTACACAAATATGAACATAACACAAGTACTGTAGCAAGATGACATTACTATAATTACTATTACATAACAGACTATGATGGAATTAGGGCAATCATTACCAAACTTAAAAAACTACAAGGATCAGCCCCATGGGGTTGTTCGAGTCATTGATGTGGAACAAGGCAACCAAAATTTCTAATGATCTACAATCAAACAGTTCAATCAATCGTCACACTTTTGAATTCGCAAATGCATGAGAGTCTGCTTAGATTGAACTTTATTAGGAACCAAAACCGAACACGCGAACCCAGAATATAGACTTTATTTGTCGTGATTTGTATTTGTTTTGTAGCCGACAAAATTAAACCAATAGCCCAAATGTATGCAATTATATGTTTGTACACGATACGGATATCGATATTTAAGCTTGCGATACGGATATCGATATTTAAGCTTCTCTTCGCCAAACTTGTGTTCAAGTTTTGTATGCAAGCAGTTATTTTTATAGCGTTTCTCTACCATTACAACCATTCTGCGATTTCGGTTGAAGCGAGTTTCTTATTATTAATCGAGTTCATCTTATATAAATTGGAAATTAATCTAATGCACTCCAAATTTACCGTGGGGTAGTTGTCAATTTCTCAGGCGAAACGACATAACATGGAATTTCATCCGAACTTGCATGACACAAGATCAGAGCATACCAATTAAAGCTTCAAATCGTTTTATGACACTTTTTGCCTTGCTGTCTAGCAACAACCTACCTCTAGCATGCTACGCGTAGGACTGAAACGTTAGCTATAATTTCGCTTCTATTTATAGATTCGCGTGCTTCCAACAGCTTCGCTTTTGCAACGATTGACCAATCAGAGCAATGCTTTCCTATTGATATATTGTTTACTCCTTCAAAACCGTCGACTATGGCAGGGAAATCCAGTATGCCGGAGATTTTTAGCAGACAAAATACGACACTGCTAGCTATTAATAAACATTTCAATGATACACAATTAAAAATACATGCCTATGAACATTCAAATCAATACGTAGAAATATTTCCAATCAAATGGTGACATAATATTAATAATTTATATAAAATTAACTGAGCTGTAATTGTTCAAAACCTGACCACATTTCTACGTGTATTTTTCTTGAGTTTCTAGTTTGCACGCCTATATAGAAAACAAAAATGTGTTCCACATTAAAAATTATGGATATTGTTTTTTAAAGTAATTTTTGCAGTGGTAAACCCTTAAAAATCGTTGGATGAAACATGGAGTGTCGGCCCAATTTCCAAAAGGATAATGCAATATAGAACCATGTTTTGGTTCGATTATACCAAATTCCCGACTTTTTCCCGGTTTATCTGGTCACTTGCCACACTGATCATGAGAAATGTATCAGATTTAGAACAAAAAAAAATTACCGAAGAATAAAAAAAATGATTTATTTTCCAGGAATTTCATAATGCGGACACTTGTCCTCATCGCACTGGTCCTAGTGACTGTGGTTGCCGCAGGAGTGCACCGTCAAGTCAAGCCAAACAAAAAAAATCAACGGGACATTTTCCTACAACTGCTGACGAGAAGTGCTGCACCAGAGCAACCACGCAAACCGACAGCAAGTAACACCCCCGACAAAGCGGTGGTGGTTGAGAATTTCTTCACTACGCAAGTCGATCACTTCAATCTTCAAAACACAGAACAATGGACGTTGCGATACTTTTCCGTCACCGACTACTATAAGCCCGGAGGACCCATCCTTATTTTCCTGGCTGGATATCGTCCACTCTATCCGCAGATGATTGACGAACAGACACTTCTGTACGAGATGGGACGGGAAATGAACGGAGCGGTATATGGTTTCGAGACCCGGTTCTACGGAAATAGTCGGATTACCGAGTATGTTAATGATTTCGCATGTTTACTTAGGCTTCTTTAAATTTACCATTTCCTTATTATAGGGATGTGAGCACTGAAAATCTTAGACTGTTGAACGCCGATCAGGTACTGGCCGATTTGGCTGAATTCGTGACATATTTGAGAAATGAAGTCCTGGAGGATCCTACTGCTCGAGTTCTGGTTGCTGGAGCCGAGTATGGCGGTGGTTTAGCGGCGTGGTTCCGTATCCGGTATCCTCATTTAGGAAACGTAGCTTGGGCTTCAAGTGGATACATGAATGCTATCATGAATTTCGAAGCCTTTTCGGAGGCTTGGGGTGAAACGTTGATCAACCACGGTAGTCCGCAATGTTACAATGAAATATTTGTTGCTTTCCACGTGATGCAAAATCTGATCGATCTGGGAAGAGCTGATGTGCTGTTCGAGAAGCTCAATATTTGTCACGAAATTGATCCGGAAAACGAATTTCAGGTGCAATATCTGTTCTTTACTCTGATGGGTTCAATAGAACTTTTCACTATTGCCAGAAAAAAGTAAGTCCAACATTCGAAGCATATTATTTAACCGATAACATTTCTGATTCCTGCTTTCTATTGTAGTCTTGATGATTTTGCCAGTGTGTGTGAGGATATAACCAGTGCAGATGGAGATACCGCAGTTGATGCTTTCGCTAACTGGTTCAACAACAGATGGGGTGATGATGATGATGAATGTCTAGTGTCGGATCCGGAAGTGACTGTAGAAAAATTGCAAAACATAGAATGGGATTCGCTCTCCAATCTAATCGGTGGCCGTCAGGCGTTGTATCAGGAATGCAGTGAATTTGGTTGGTTCTTCACCACGGATTCACCCTTCCAGCCGTTTGGTGATCGTGTCAATATCGAATTCTTCATTGAAATGTGTCGCCGAGTCTTTGGTGAATGGATTACTGGTGAAACGATCGGCCGAGCTGTCGATCGTGCGAACAATCGCTTCGGTGGTGCCAACCCGGGGTCCAGTTTTACACATTTCGTCAACGGAGGAGCCGATCCCTGGAGGACGATCAGTATTACCCGTAACCTCACGTTGGATGCCACTTCAGTTGTAATTCCCAATCAACTGGGTAGTGCCGATGTATATGCCACTTCTGAGGACGATGCCCCTGAGCTTCTGGAGGCTAAGCGTAATTTGAAGGCAAAGCTCGCTGGTTATCTGTTTCCAATAGATCCTTTTGAAAACCCGTAAAAAACTACAATACTACCGATGTGTATTTGGCAGTGTATTATAAAGTAATAAATTTATAAACATTACCACTAATTCTTCGGATATTATTCTGATCTCAGCCAAACATTCCACACCGTTGTAGTTTTCGTTAGATGCTGAATCCACCCTAACTGCAGTTAAACCGTTTATTTGATGCCAGTTTCGAACCTAATTGTACTGAGAACAGATATCCAAGTAGAGATTTCAATGTGTTTAATCAATTTATAAAAGTGATCAGCAAGTAGCATTCAATCTATAGAGGTGCTTTGAGCAGCTTCGTAATCCCTTATGGTCTTCTCTTGGTAATTTATGCGGTTTTATTTAAAAAAAATCACTTATATGCTTTACACAGTGAGAATCCGATTGAGCTCCCTGAAAATTGGAAACCCAAGCTCATCAGTTTTTTTTCTTCATTTAATTGTGCTTTATTAGTCATCCTAAAACTAATTACAGTTACTCAATTAGGAAGAAACTACGAACTTTTGAATTAACTCCAGTCATTAGGGTATGTGCAGACTTCTCTGCAAGCTTATTGTTTTTATTGAGAGAAGTCTCTCTTCACGGGAGCCCAATACCACTCGATAGGTCGCAATTCTGGGAAGTTAGGTGGATTCGTCTCTTCCAGTACAACATAGACTCCATTCACTCTATACCATTCCAAAACATCATTGGCGCAGTGACAAGATGCCAGGCCAAAACAGAATAGCGAGGGAATATCACAGCTGTGTAGAAATGGTCACAACACTTCTTCAGGCATTCGTCGCGGTATATTTCCTTGGCCGTGGACGTGAAGGCGTATGGATGCGAGTGCTGAGTTCGAAACTGGCACCGATCCATTTGGAGGCGATGTCACCGAGACCTGCGAAATCGCTGTTTGGCGTATCAACTGATCCGGAGACACCAAACGTGCTATTCCAGTCGCTGGTGCTACTCCTCCAATCGAGGGTCGAGACGGCATCAACCCACCAAGCTTTGTTGGAAATTGCGGAGCAATGATTGGATGTCGAGTGCCCATCTGTTTACGCAGTAGTTCCAATTCGGCCTTCAGCTGCTGTATTTCTAAATCTTGTTCTTTGATCCTTTTCTCTTCCTAAGCTAAACTTTGATGTAATATTTTCCGCTCCATATCGAACTGATGAGCTTGGGTTTCCAGTTCTGCCTCCATCCGTAGTGAATTTTTGCTTTCCTCCTCTAGCCCTTCTGCAATAGTATCAACCCGCATTTTTTCCTCCGACAGAATCTGTGCCAGGTCCTCACTGGGCTTACGTTCTTCAATGTACTTGATTATAATCTTTTTACGCTCTACCAGCAACAGCAGCACAATTTGTTTTCGACGGTTTTTCTCCGCCTCGAACTGCTCCTCAATTTTTTTCACCTCTAATTCCATTACTTTCCGCTGTTCCTTCTCGAGGTCCAATTCCTGTTTCAGCCTTGATCGTTCAATTTCCAATCCGTACGTGATATCATCACCTTGAGCGGTGGTATGCTCGTGTTTTCGACGTTCTTCTTCCAGTTCCTGAACAGTCGCATTTCGTGTTCGGAATGAGCTGCTTGGATGGAAGACTGTCGACTGGCGATGTTTCCACTAGAAGCAAGATTACCCCGATAGAGGGCAGCATGGGGATCATTTAAATTGGTAGATTTGCTATATCGTGGTGTACTCAGTAATTGTTTAACCTTTTCCGTCTTCAACACAGCAATGACTACGTCTCGGGCTTGTAGCTCTCCCTCCAGATAGCTAAGAAGCTTTAGTAGATCGGTTTTACTGAAATACATCTTTGGATTGCGCTTCAGTGTGTCACTGGTTAGTTTGATAGCTTGCAGATCAGCTTCTGTGAATTTGGTTGGTGGTTGATCGACAATATGTCCTGAAGCATCTTCGTTTTTTTCTGAACCAGTCGCCTCTGCCATATCTTCCGTCGTGGTCGTCGTCGTTGTCATCGACGGCGGTGGAGATGACGGCTCTTCTTCCTTACTACTACTGCTACTTTTAACACGTTTAGATGGCGACAAAAGCTGTACCTTTCGGATAGAAGCAGTGTTCATTCCAAAATATACACTGAGACACCATTGAAAATGACAACACCTCTATACTTATCACACTTTTATTCAAACTAATATTACAATGTCCCTCTTTTATATGTTTGATCCACTGTTCTACGACCATTTCACCACCCTTCAAGTCGAAAACATGAAGGTCGATTGACTGGACCGGAGTATATATGTAAAATTGTTTGTTTGAAGATACTTAGTCCTTGTCGTATGGGATTAAGAAATAACCCAGAGAAGCTGCGTCAAAGTCATCGACACTCCTGATTTCAACTGTTCCTAATTGCTAGATTGTATAAAAAAATTGTGTTCTGTTTTAGGAAAAACTGATATATGAATAATGAGTTTTATGAGCTGCGCTGAGCTGAAGTAGATCGCCCGTAGTTGCACTTCGTGATTGACCGATTGAGTAGAAATGTACAATGAACCAAGAAAATGAAGCTTGGGAGAAGCAAATCATTTTCACTGTACATACCCACTCATTCCAACTTTTTATTAAATGATCTATAACGACGCTGATTACGACCAAAGGCTGTGCTACTGAGGGAAAGGAAAAAAGTTTGTCCGATACTCGTTGTTTCTAGAGACCGCGGGTACCACTGTATCTCCACGAGTATCACGGGATAGGAGATTTGTTAATATGGAGGGAAAGAGATCCAGATATTTTTTGGTAAACAATATGATCTCAACAAAACCTGAATTTCGATACTCAGGAGAAATATAATAAATAAGAAAAATATAAAAGGATCGATCTGAAAGAATAAAATAAAAACACTCGCTAATGGGTCCGCTGCAGACCAATCCTAGACCTTCAGTCTGAATGACACGATCGACTTGTAAACTTTCACACATTCCATAGAAATCCAACAACACCGACAATGACATGCAGACGGCGCTTCGACCGGTTAACAGGTTAACATCGTTGAATTTTGGGGCGGCAAATTCACAGTATCCGCCGCTTGAGCATCTTTAGTTTCGCGGATCAATATTATTCAATAAATAGCACTCTCACTACTAAACATACACTTGCTACACCTGCACTAATACTCAAAATAACTATTTCAACCTAATTTTTAACTATACGTATCAAACAACACATTGAAATTATACTTTTTTGAGAGCAGTACTAGGACACCGAATCGCGCTTCCAGTGATGCCAACTAGTGATGTATTTTTTTACTCGATTAATCAAAATAATCGATTTGAAGGCTAAAGTACTCGAGAATTTGTAATCGATTAACGACAGTGCCACTAATCGAGATGAAAATCGATGGAAAAAATCATCATTTTTGCGATTTTTCCCAGAAATGTTTTGCATGATAAAAAGCATCATTCGAACAACATTTTGTAATTTTTTCGTGGAAAAATATTGAGAAATAAGTCGGTGAGGAGGTGTTTTCTAGAACGCTTCTTAAAAATCATGATTTGCGGTGTCCACTGCAACTCAGCGCAGACTACTTAGAAGTGTACAAACCAACGCAGCATTGTTAGAGTAGAAGTTTTTCTAGACCCCAACGTTTCTTTTTGATTTTTGTTTATTTTTTTTTTTGTGGTTGTTCAAAGTGAAAACTACGATTTTTCACGAAAAATCCGCCATTTCGTAGCTGTTAAACTTCCTCAAAGTAACAAACAACGAAAAGGAAAACGTTGGGGTCTGTCACGGACTTTCAAAACCTGCTTTCGAGGAAAACGCGTTTAAAAGTTTTTGTCTATAAAATCAATGGAAACAATTAATTACTCCAGGGAGCCCGTAGGGTTTAACATTTTCAAAAAATCATATTTTTTCTTTTATAATTTATCATAACGAAACATTTCAAGAATGTTTTGTCAAGTTTTGGAGTGAATCGAAGTAGAAATCTTAGGCCTGTGCACCGAGCTCTTGTTTCTTCGTAGAATGGGATAGCCATAGATAAAGCACAGACTAACAGACAGGACACTCAAATTAAATTCTTCAATCATTTTAACGGTCATTTCGAATATTCCTTTATTTGGGACAGTACTAACATGTGTCATGATGGCGCCACGTTACCCTATCAAAAACATCCTGTCTGTCATCTAGACTGTGTTTATTTTTTTCATTTACCAACAGAGTTGCCATTCATACAGAATTACCTGTAATGTATTGATTTGTATACGTCCATGCGAATTTCATGCAGGCTACAGATTTAATACATATTGCCAAAACTATATACATAATTGTGCCTACTTCTCATCCTCCAACGCAATACAAAATCGAACCCGTTTTGTTACAATATTTACTTGCTTCTGGTCTGCCGCCACTTAATTTCGGGTGAAAACTAACAAAACAATAAAATATAGTCTAGATGAACAACGTTGAGTCAAATAAATGGTTACCTTCCAACATCGCGAAAAAGTTATTATCAACGTAATCCAATAATTTATTGAGACGATTCATTTTCAAATATTTTGATGAAATCAGGCATCCCTGCAAGCAGCTGATCGGTGTTGACAAACGAAGGGCAAAAAACTAGTAAAAAAATCTTTTACATAACACAAGGGGTGTACAGATAGTAAATAGTTTGCGCAGTACAATATAGGTGGAACTAGTGCATCACGAAGAATTATTTTTATAAGAATTTACTCATACTGTCATGTCTGTTAGTCTGTGGATAAAGGTCCATAACTTCCAGAGTTTCGTTCCAATAGGCTTGAAAATTTCACAGAAAATTCTTCAAATGTTTTACTATAAGAAAATATAAAGAAAATAATAAATGATTTTTCAAAAGTGATAGACTCTACCCGCCCTTAAGCCATTTCACTACACTCCAGCTAGAGGAATGGATGATGCTGACTAAGATAGGCCGTTTTGTTAATTTCCAGCGAATTTCAACGGTTTATGTTGAAGATTTAAATTTGTACATTCAGTTATATAATGTTTTCGTTTAAAAATAAACTGAAAATCAGCCGGAAAACGTGCAAAATCGGGAAAGAAGAAGACGAATTGACATTTCAGTCCGCATCTTCTCACTCAATTTCGAATCAACCGGTAATATGCGGAATCCATTCGAAACCGGAAGTTGTACTGGAATTGGAATTGATTCGGAATTTCCACTTGAAATTCCGAATGAACATTTCCCGCCGATTCGGAATCCATTCGGATCTGATAATGTGGGTCGATGGGTAAAAGCGAGGTTTTCGCAGTCAAAAGTAATAGCGTTTTTCATTGAAAAACACTAGTGGCGTGGATTGCTTTGGTTTTGAACTTTCGAGCAAACATGATAATGAAACACCATCAAAAAATTGCACTTCTGCCCGAAAGTGCAAAACCAGAGCAATCCACGCCACCAGTGTTTTTCAATGAAAAACGGCATAAGTCTTTTGGTTGTTGTGCCATCAACCAGGGTCATCGCAAGTGAGGTAACGCCAAACAATAGGACGAACAAAAAAAATGAATATTAAGTAGCCAGGGCTGTATTCATTTTCTGTTGGCCTCAAAAATAGCGAATTCTATCTACACAAGAATTTTACCTAAGGGGCTGTCCATAAAAGACGTCACGCTTTTTTGACTATTTTTAATTCCCCATCCTCCCTTTGTCACAAATTGTCACAGAAGCAAAGACCCCCCACCCCCCTATGTCACATGTCACGAATTCAAAATAATTAAAATTCAGCTCAATACATTCTCAATATGTATGACAAACCATACAAATATGAGGGAAAAATCGATCCATTACATGCTGTCATTAGATTAAAAAATATCCCTAAAATTACAAAATCTTCGGAAATATTGTATTAATATCAATTAAATAAATTAACAAAAGTATTTGGTTGGAATTGATGAAAAATTTAAATCATCTGTTTTGTTCCTCCTAGGGGTACACAGATATATTATTATTTTAGGTAAAGAATAATATTTCCTTAGTGTAGCATACAGGGCTGAGAAAATAAAGACCAAACCCTCATCAAAACGAGATCACTGTCAGAGAATCTTTTCATGATCAGTTGATCAGTGAATTTTAAATCACATCGATCAATATCGGTACTGATCTTCCGTCACACAATGGGTAGTGATTTTGAGCTAAATTGATTCTTGATTTATGTAAGTTCAATCATCGGATGATTCGATAAGCTTTGATGTTGGTGGAGGAAAATCACATATGATCAAAATGACATGATCTACGTCTGAAATCGTTGATCTCCCGCCCTTTTTCAAATGGAGTACAATTGAATAAACTGCATCAGAATCAGATAAGAGAAATTCTTATGATATACTATTATCAATGCTAGAAAATCAAATTATTGAAAAAATTGTCAGTGCATAACTTAAGTTAAACCGTTGGAAGGTATCTTTTTCTTTTTTACTCATATTAGGCAAAATTTATTAATTTCGCTAATTTACTCGCTACTCCGTGCACTTTTGCTGATCACAACAGAAATGATTTCCTGCATCATTCATTTCCGAATTTACAAGAAGAAACCTTTATATCAACAAATACACGTTTTCCTATAGAATGTAAACGTTTATTGTGGAGATTTTTTCAGGAAATAGGACAAAGCAGTAATATAATTAGGTATTTCAAAAATGCGCTCATTGAAAATATTGGACGTCACATTCCAAAAACCTCCCCCCCTTCCCCCTGTCACAAAAGGTCACGTTTTATGAAACACCTCCCTCCCCCTTGTGGCGTGACGTCTTTTATGGACAGCCCCTAACCCTTTTTTTTTTTATTCAATAATATAATATAATATTAAGGCACACTGCTTAAGCTCTAAGATGCCAAGGGTATTTACTAATCTTAATTATCGTCTAACTTAAAACTAGAGTAGTATCATTATGTAATATAGTATCTGGCGATCGGTAGTGGCCGGTGAATTGAATTTAGGATGAGATGATTCCAGATGGTGATGGTAATTTTCTATGTTGGCCGCATTCTTCGGTCCGTGAGGGTCCGCGGGAAACACCCCCAGGCTACGAAGGCCCGGCGGGTGGCCCGCATGCTGGTCATTGACTGGAGCGGTCTTCCGGTGATGGTGATGTTACGGAAGAGAATGAAAAAAAGAAGTAAATATTGTGGGAAACGGGGTAAAAAAGGGGTGTGGGAACAAAATGTTTGAAAACGACAGAGATCTAATTAGTTGCCATCGAGATGGTGAAAAAACAGGGAAAGGGGAACGAAAAAGTTAGTGACAAAAAAAAAGATCTTGTTAATTCCAATGAAGATGGTGAACAGGGACGGGGATCGAGAGAATCGGGCGGATGTTAGTGTCGAACCTGTAGGTGGAGATTATATTTTCTGAGCGAGGAATAACACATTACACTTGTATATCAATGTGTTTGAGGTACTGGTATATGAGAAGCATATATGAACTATCCCGACTCGCCAACACATCCCGAACCGGCACCTCAGGCGGTCTACCTCGGGCCCTGAGGGATTCCAGTAGCTTCGACCTGGCGTCACGATACTCTACGCACGACCACACGACATGCTCGATGTCCTGATAACCGTCGCCACAGGTGCAGAGCCCGTTCTCCACGATCCCGATACGCCGGAGATGTGCGTTGAATGTATAGTGATTTGACATGAGCCGTGACATAACGCGAATGAAATCACGACTCATGTTCATCCCCTTGAACCAAGGTTTCGTCGATACCTTAGGGATAATGGAGTGTAGCCATCGTCCCAGTTCGTCATTCGTCCATGAAGTTTGCCAACTTTCGAGAGTTTTCTGACGAGAAATACTGAAAAATTCATTGAAGCAGATTGGTCTTTCATAAATATCACCTTCCAATGCGCCCACTTTAGCCAATAAGTCTGCCTTTTCATTGCCCGGAATGGAACAATGCGAAGGGACCCAGACTAACGATATTAAATAAGACCGTTCAGATAAAGTTCTCAAATGTTCCCGTATTTTCCCCAGGAAATATGGGGGATACTTTCCTGGCTTCATTGCCCGGAGAGCTTCTATTGAACTTAGACTGTCCGTGACAATGAAGTAATGGTCTTTGGGCATGGTTTCAATGATCTCGAGGGTGTACTGAATAGCAGCTAATTCTGCGACGTAAACTGAAGCCGGATCACTGAGTTTGTAAGAAGCGGTGATGTTTTGATTGAAGATGCCGAAGCCTGTGGACTCGTTGATGTTTGATCCGTCAGTGTAAAACACCTTTTCACAGTTGACTGTTCTAAATTTATTATAAAAAATATTTGGGGCCACTTGAGGGCGCACGTGATCCGGAATTCCACGAATTTCTTCTCTCATGGATGTGTCGAAAAACACAGTAGAATCAGAAGTATCCAAGAAATGAGCACGGTTGGAAACAAACGAAGAAGGATTAATATTCTGAGCCATGTAATCAAAATACAAGGACATAAAACGGGTTTGAGAGTTAAGCTCAACTAACCTTTCGAAGTTTTCAATCACCAGAGGATTCAAAATGTCGCATCGAATGAGCAAACGATATGAGAGATCCCAGAACCGGTTTTTCAGTGGAAGAACGCCTGCCAGCACTTCGAGGCTCATCGTATGAGTCGATTGCATGCAACCCAAGGCAATACGCAAACAACGATACTGAATTCTTTCCAGCTTGATGAAATGAGTGTTCGCCACTGATCGGAAGCAGAAGCATCCGTATTCCATCACGGACAATATCGTTGTTTGATACAACCTGATCAGGTCTCCTGGGTGGGCACCCCACCATGATCCGGTTATTGTACGAAGAAAGTTGATTCTCTGCTGGCATTTTTGTTTCAGATACCTAATGTGACATCCCCAGGTGCCTTTGGAGTCGAACCAGACCCCGAGATATTTAAATGTGAAGGCCTGAGCTATGGTTTCACCCCCTAGTTGAAGCTGTAATTGTGCTGGTTCTCGCTTCCTCGAAAATACAACCAGCTCAGTTTTCTCCGTAGAGAACTCGATACCCATTTGAAGAGCCCATGATGATAAGTTGTCGAGAGTATCTTGTAATGGTCCTTGGAGATCGGCAGCTTTGGGTCCTATAATAGACACAACGCTGTCGTCGGCAAGTTGTCTTAGCGTGCAAGATGTGTTGATACATTCATCGATATTACTTACGTAAAAATTGTATAAAAGGGGGCTTAAGCATGAGCCCTGAGGAAGACCCATGTAGCTGAATCGTATTGTCGACAAATCACCATGCGCAAAGTACATGTGTTTCTCAGACAATAGATTATGTAAAAAGTTGTTCAAAACTGGCGAAAGACCATGCTGATGCAACTTCTCAGATAGGATATTTATAGAAACTGAGTCAAAAGCCCCCTTAATGTCTAGGAAAACTGACGCCATTTGTTCTTTACGAGCAAATGCCATTTGAATTTCTGTTGAGAGCAACGCAAGACAATCGTTCGTTCCTTTGCCCCTGCGGAAACCAAATTGTGTATCTGAAAGTAAACCATTAGTTTCGACCCAATTGTCTAGACGAAACAGAATCATTTTTTCGAACAATTTCCGGATACAGGAAAGCATAGCAATCGGCCGATACGAATTGTGATCGGAGGCTGGTTTCCCTGGTTTTTGGATGGCGATAACTCTGACTTGTCTCCAGTCGTGTGGGACAATATTACCCGTGAGGAACTTGTTGAATAAATTCAGCAAGCGCCTTTTGGCGGGGTCAGGCAGATTTTTCAACAAGTTGAATTTTATTCTGTCTAATCCCGGGGCTTTATTGTTACATGACAAAAGTGCAAGTGAAAGCTCTACCATCGAAAACGGTGATTCGTTTGTATTTGGTGTCGCGGCGCGGGTGATCTTCTGTTCCGGAACAGAGTCTGGGCATACTTTTTTAGCGAAATCGAATATCCAGCGGTTGGAGTATTCCTCGCTTTCATTCGTGGTGTTATGGTTGCGCATTCGTCGGGCTGTGTTCCAAAGAGTGCTCATAGATGTTTCTTTCGTTAAGCCGTCTATAAACCGACGCCAGTAACCGCGTTTCTTGGCTCTAATCAAGTTCTTAGTTTTAACGTCTAACGCCGCGTAATTCCGGTAATTATCAGGTGTTCCATTTTTTTCTGAATTTTTTATACGCGGAGGCTCTCTCCGCGTTTAAATTTGTGCACTCTTTGTCCCACCACGGGTTGGGAGGACGGATGTTAGTTTTTGCGCCGGGTACACGTTTCGTCTGAGCTTGAATCGCAGTATCGAGAATCAAGCCAGCCAAAAACGTGTACTCTTCCTCCGGAGGAAGTTGTAGAGTTCTTTCAAGTTTCTCAGATATCGAGGTCGCATAGCTATTCCAATCAATATTTCGTGTGAGGTCATACGAAACATTGATTATTTTCGATGGTTTTAAGCCGCTGGTGATTGATATTACGATCGGTAGATGATCACTACCGTGGGGATCTGGAATTACCTCCCACGTGCAATCCAACCGTAGCGATGTCGAGCAAAGGGATAAATCCAGCGCACTTGGTCTTGCTGGTGGTGCAGGAATCCGTGTCATTTCTCCCGTATTCAAGATTGTCATATTGAAGTTGTCGCAAATATCATGGATCATAGCTGATCTGTTATCGTCGTGAAGACAGCCCCATCCCGTACCGTGTGAGTTAAAGTCTCCTAAAACCAACGTCGGTGCGGGAAGGAGCTCTATGATATTACTGAGCCGCCGATGCCCAACCAAGGCTCTAGGGGGAATGTAGATGGAAGCAATACAAAGGTCCTTACCTTTGATTGTAACATGACATGCGACAACTTCAATACCTGGTATCGAGGGGAGGTTAATTCGATAAAAAGAATAGCACTTTTTGATCCCTAAAAGTACTCCTCCATAGGGAACATCTCGATCCAGGCGAATAATGTTAAAATCGTGGAAGTTTAAGGATATTTCAGAAGTTAGCCAAGTTTCGCACAATGCAAATGCGTCACATTTCAGATCATTTACTAGAAACTTAAAAGAATCTATTTTTGGGATGATTCTTCTGCAATTCCACTGTAAAACAGTGATTAGATCCGTGACCTCGGTGGATGATTTAGCCATCGAAGGATACAATCGCTGAGAGAAGGGGCCAATTTGCAGTCAACTGCTTCAAATATGTTTTTACTGTTGGCATGAAAGCAATTAAAATGCTTCTAAGAGGGTCTGAAATATTGAAAGTTGTAAAAATCCAGTCCACAACATCAGAGAACTTGATAAGTCCAGCACCTAGTTGGTTCTCTGGTAGATTTTCTGGGACGCTTGGGGATTTTGTAGTCCCGGGAAGTCGTGGGAATTCCATCTCGGAATTGAGTTTTCCGAGACCAGGAGCTTTTTGCTTCGGTGTTGTGTCCCGATTCCCGTTAGCTGTAACTTTTCGAAGCCCTTCGGAAGACACCTTCGAACCCTTACTAGGTAGCTTATGAGAGGATTTATTTATTCTTTTCCTACAGCTATGAGGGACCGCCGAAGATGGACCTTCCAAAGGGTCGTCAGAATCGCTCTCGTCAGTTGACAAGCAGGCATATGGGTTCGTTGTCTGTTTAGGAGGGGTGGCACTTTTAAGCATCTCTGCGAAAGAACGCTTGGAGTGCTCCTTTAGGGAACGCTTCATTCGATCACCTCGCAGTTTGTAAGCGGGACAATCAGAGAGGTCATGCGGACCCTCCTTACAGTAGAGACATTTTTCAGCATCCTTACCGCAAGAGCCGTCCGCATGAGCTTCCCCACAGTTAGCACAACGTGGCTTATTGCTGCAATGGGTAGCTGTATGCCCCAGTTGTTTGCAATTAGTACAGTTCATTACTCGGGGTACGAATAGGCGAACAGGCAAACGAACCCGGTCCAAGAGGATGTAGTTGGGCAAAGCAGAACCGGCGAAGGTCACACGATAAGAGTCTGATTGGGGATAGGACTTTGTTCCATCCCCGGCGATCGATACTGAATGCAATCGCTTGCAATCCAGTATCTTGACATTCTTAAGTGAGGGGTCTTTAAAACAACCCGCCCCGTACTTAAGAACGTCCTCGCAAGTCAAACTCGAATCGGTGACCACACCGTCGATTTCGACTTCACGAGCTGGCACGTAGACGCGGTACTCCCGCGTAAAATGATCATTTTGAACGAGCTCATTAGCCTGCTTTGAGCTGGTGAGCAGAACCCTGAGCTTATCTGGGCGTATTTTATCAATACTTTTTATAGTATTGTATCGCGAGGACAGATCCCGCGATATTTTTAAAATATTTAATTTTTTTTCTTTCGATTTGGTCCGGAAATAGACCGCATAAGGACCGGCCGGTAGTGCGAGCCCATCCGGATAGCTCTTTATGCGAGACTTTTTATAGTCAAGGGAAGTCTCCATTTGATCATCGGGAACGGGGGGGTCAGAATTTACACTAGACATGTTGCGGAGCTACCTCCGCACAGAAATAAGTGAATCGGGGAGAAATAGAACAGTCGAATGCAGGAAGGAAAAAAAAACTAAATAATGATACTTAACTTAAATCCAACGGGGGCCACCAAGGCCTAGCCCTCGTCGATCGGCGTATCGCCGCTGCGATGGTGTGCAAAAAACCTCCGAGAGGAAAAAGCACACTCTTTTTTAATCCGCACAGTGATATCACGTACACCGCTGGGACTGTTTTGATCGATCGAACAATCACCGGCTAACGGTACTGTTTCGATCGTCCGCTCACAACAATACACTGCTTCAGTATATAATGTGCATAAAACCTCTCACAGGAAAAAGCACTATTGTCTATTACACAATAGCAATCTAGTTTTGATCGTCCGGTCACTTTATCACACACGGCACTGGTTTTCAACGCTTTCGCAGTAAACACAAAGCACGTCCGTTCACTCGGAAGGTTGAAACGGCAATGAGCCCCTAACCCTTATCAATGATTTGATTAGTCGTCTTCTAACCTTTTCATAAGTTTAGTTCATAAGTCGTCTGAGCCAGAAGAGTTCACTAGGCTGGATAGAAAACTCAGTTTTGCGCTTTTCATGACTGCTCCCTTGAGCAGACATAGGTGTGACTAACGGCAAGATTAGAAAAAATCAAAGAATATGACGGGTCAATCTTGTACAGAAGTTGTTTCCTGCCGTATCTTTTACACAATAGTAGATGCAATGCTTATTTGTACTTACACATCTAATCACCATCCATTTCGATTGATAAGTCGGTGGTATAAAATGCTACCGAATTACGCTTCAAAAAACGAGTTTGTTTTCATTAACCTTTTCGGAAGCAGCTGGGCATTTTTTTTGTAGGAATACACAAGAAAAGCGGGAAAGGTAAGCGAAACAGTGTATTATGATTTGTTGAGTACATTTTTAACGAATATCCGTGTTGCTAGTAATTTCAGTAGCTCCATTAGGTCCCAAACGTGGTTCGATATGTTTAGTGAAGTTACATTACCTTATAAACTATGAATCTGAATTTCAATACAAGAACGTGTTAAGTTGGTAGGAAGCACTTGTTCTTACAGTCAAACAGGACAATTAAGATCTACCGTCTGACCCAAGGGGAGAGTCGCTTAACACAAACTATATTGTGCCTCTAAAAAAACACGTGATATTCTGTGAGTCTAATACCATGTTCACATTAGCGCTGATATCACTTGATATACCGAGATGATATGCATATCATGTCGGAGTGTTCACATATGATCGAAATGATATCGTTTGACAATCAAGTTGTCATATTGAATGTTCTCATTAGAAATAAGATCAATAATATTACTTTTCTCTATTAAAATTAAATCAAGAGTTGAAGTTTTGCATTTTATGGTCTCCGAACGCCAGTATTCGTTGAAAAATTCGAAATTATAATGATTGTTCATTGTCACTCTCGAAGTGACGTTCATAAATAAGTGCGTTCAATGCCATTATCCGTGTTGCTAGTTGCGATTTTTGACAACTCGACATAATATCGTACATGATATCCCGGATATCATGCCAAAATGATAATACGCGTTGACATCAAATTGTATGGGATATCAAGTGATATCGCACATGATATCATCGGATATCAAGTAAATCCGTATATCATTTGATTTCAGCGCTAATGTGAACATACTATAAGTGTGCCACGCTGTTCCCCATGAAACAGCTACTTGTCAAAACTGAGCCCTTTGTGTGCCGCAACTGTGCAACTGTATGAAAACGAAAGTGCCAATATTGATAAATGCGCCAACGCATTGTGTTAATGTGTGATTGGCACATTGTTCTAAGCGTCCTCCCCTTGGTCTGACCCCATTTTATAACGCCTTAGTTGTGCAAACTGAACACATTTTACATAAACCTAAAAATCTGGTAGGGTATAGAAAAATGTAAAAATATATTATATGAATATTCCGCGAAATCAAGTAAACGTTTTGACTAGTGCGTCTATTCCAATGTCTTTCGATCACATTATCACTTGATTTAGAAAGTTCCAAAGGTTATCAGAAAATTTAAAATACATTCCGCAAGTGACGAATTTTCTAACCATGATCGATTTCCAATGAGTAAGAGTTATTGATGGTGATTTGGATAATAATTGTCATGACTTTGTGTAAAGATAAAATGAAAGGTTTCATGATTTTCAAATCATGACAACGGTAATGAGTTTCTTTCCGTTTTCAAGAACTTAGGTTCAAATTGAAGGTCTTATGGTCCCATAGCTATTAAGTTTCATCAGGATGCGACTTACGGTTGAAGGTGAAGTGTGTATGATATGGAAATCAATCTTCTAAATTTGTCTTAAAACAGTTTCGTTGTGTAGCTTATATTAGTTGTTGGCCAAACGATCAAATTTCGGCTACTTCTGCTCAATGTTTCCTGTTCCGGTTTTTACCGAAAATAGTGGTAAAAATATACAAGGTTGTGTACAAAACACGTCTGATCACGATGACATGAAAAGTGTCCAAGTAACAATCTCTACGGGATTATCAAACCGCACCGAGTGTTTGGACGCGAATTCCTGGGCCCTTGTTGCTACCCGCTTCTTCTGTTCTACACTTTGTTTCGAGATTTTCTGCTTCTTGTAGGTCTTCAGGTGATTTCGTCTCTTGATACGCTAGATGATTCCGACACTCGTTCCCACTTTTTTGGCCAAATCACGGATTGACATTGATTTGTTCTTCATGATTAGAGATACCACTTTCTGGTGCAGTTTCGGGTTGGAAGAACCGGGTTTTCTGCCTCTTCCTGGTAGCTCATCCAAAGAATAGTGTTCCCCAAACTTATCAATGATACTTTTAACACTGGCATGAAGAATTCCAAACCGCTTCGCCAATTTTCGCATAGTAATACCCTTCCCACTTAGCCAGGTGTCCAGATCCTTAATTTTCACTTCTCTTTCAATACGCGACATTTTGAAAACGCAGGATTTCTACCGCACAAACAAGTAAATAAACGAAAGCTGATAGCCAAACGCACAGTATGCTGTGATCTGAGCACAAAAATCCATCACAAATACATGCGTACCATACATATTTATGTTGATAGTTTATTTTCGATGCACTCCTTAATGTCTACTGAAGGAACAAGACGGAAGAATTGACTTTTTTTTGGCCACGTCCTGAATCAAATGGTTCGGATTGGTTTGAAGATAATCCATCTCCTTTCTTGCGTTCACGAAGTTCCATTTATTCTCAACTGTTTCACGATCCACTAATGTAAGCAACTAGAATTTTCCACGAACGCGATATAAATGTATTGCTTGGAAGCCAACTCGATAACGAATGAAGTGATTGTGAAATTTTACATATGTAGACATTACTCTCTACACTAGTTTTAACTGAAATTTCGTCAAATTTTACACAGTCAATAAACACACAGCTTTCAGGATCAACACCGAATATTTCAGTCCATTCGAGGAGGTAGTAATGAACTAAATGGGAACCAATGTATATGCTCTGTAATTTTTTTTGACTTTTTTTTTAAAAGAGTTGAAAACAGTAAATTTCATTTAGAAGTTTTGGTACCGCATGGGTGTCGACTTGTGCTAAGTGCACATAACTATTTCATATTCTTACGTGTTGTCTTCGACTCATCAGCGCATTAGCAGTTTATGTTGTACCGCTAACGTCACCTAACGGTTCAACTTAAACCGCTACGCAGACATGAAGTTAATGCTATTTGCAAAACTGTTTTTACACCGAACTGTCCTGTTTTACTGAAATGCCGTATCACAATTTCCACTTGTTGAAATTTCAATACTGGAATTCCATTGTGTTTTTCATGTATTTCACTTGGAACCTAACTACAAGAGTAATAATAAATGCAGTCAGTTTTATGCCATTCAGAAGCATTTTCATCTTTCGCTTTTTCAGTTTTAAATTTGGTTGATGTTTGAAAACTAATGAAAGTTCTTTTATATCAGCAGTTAGAACCAGAGCTAATAGAAATCATTTTCATTGACTAAAAATAGACGAAAATGACAAGAAATTACTGTCACCCTCAGCTTCGCTTGCAAACTATGAGAACGAAATCCATGTCCAGTCAATGACATAAACTACTGTTCAAAATAGTGTTTTTTCTTTCATTTGCCCTTTCAGTCATTTGAAGTGAAAATCCCATAGTACGCAGTGTCGATATTCACCCGAAGCTGTGAGAATTGAAAATGACAGAAAAAGGTTTCACAATAACTTTTACCTGTTGGTGGTCGAATTTGTAGTAGTTTTGGTTTCCAAAGAGGTTCTGTCATTTTTTCGATGAGAAACGAAAATCCTTCGTCTCCTTCGTTTGTTCTGGTGTCGGTCATTTACGAATGAGACAGTAAAACATTGAAAATGAGACTGTTGGAATGGTTTCTTTCATTGAGAATGCGTGACAATTTTAAGCTCTGGTTAGAACTATCGGTTATTGAGAGCAGAGTTCATAACCTACATGAAACGCTGTGAGAATGGTTTCGGCATAACGACTATTTTAGGCAAAGTTGAGAGGCCCTCGGTTCATAGTATGCGAAATTCTATTGGTTTAATCTAATCTTGTCCTAACAATTCCTATGTGCTATTCCGCTAGATATTACTTTGGGGTGGAAGGCTATTGGTGCTAACAGCACCCTCCCCAGATTTATGCAGAATGGGGATCAAAGGATGCCTAAGTCGATCCAATGATTCCGGTTGGAGCGTGACTTGCGGTTCACTGGCGCTCAGATGATCCTAACGGTACCACGCGACGATCTACTCATCTAGTCCCAGACAAAGGATCTAGACTGCACCGACGGAGAGCTCCCCGGCGAAGTATGTTCTCCCGACACCGAGTTCTCTGTTACACCACACGGGACACCCGAAGGAGTCCCGAGGTCGGTCCGGCGATTCCGGTTGGAGCATGGCTTCCGGTTCGCTGGCGCCTGGACGACTCGAATCGGTGTTGTGGCGTCTACTCGACTAGCCCCCGCCGAAGGATCTAGCCTACACCGACGGAGAGTTCCCCGACGAAGGAGGCTCTCCCGAAACCGACGCTTTCGATACCCGTCAACGCCCGACCGAGAGGATGTCTGGGTCGATCCTGTGATTCCGGTTGGAAGATAGCTTCCGGTTCACTGGCGCCCTGATGATCCTAGCGGTATTACGCCACAATCTACTCGTCTAGTCTCCGACGAAGGATCTAGACTACTTCGACGGAGAGTTCCCCGGCGAAGGAGATTCTCCCGACCAGAGATGGCATTTCACCAGAGTGATACACGCTAGAGTCAGATTTTTGCCACACCGAGGATGCAAAAAACGAAGCACCGCACAAAGAGGAAAGCGCACTTCTTCTCAGTGTCGAATAGACAGCATTTGAGTGTGTGCTTGTGGTTAAAGCAGCTGGCGCGAGTGAAACACATTCTCTTCGCACGAATCGCTCACACGCGCTCTCGTCTAAATACACCTAAGTGACCACTGGCGCGTGATGGTGAGCGAACACTTCTGTGAACTTCAATTAATAGAGAGTAGATCTGGCCTTGCTATGAAAAATTTGCAAGGAAAACCGAAAATTTTACGATAAATTGTTTTATTTTGCTTATTTTGCGTGTCCACGCTTCATCTACGAAAACCATACAGCAGAGTGCTCACCGGCGTGTACACCTCTGTGAAAGTATCTGCATCCACCTCTGAGAATTTATTAGCTAATGCTCTAGAACTTTGGTGCGATTCAGTGGAAGAGGTAAAAGGAAATAAACAAACGCGTGTATAAATGTGAAAGAGAAGAGCTCTCGTTGAAGTTGTCAGTGCGAGGGGAGAAATTTTGCTTGCTCTTCGTCACACAGAGGAGATAGACATCTCTGCTCCCGACACCGAGTCCTCTCTTACACCACACGGGACACCCGATGGAGTGCCGAGGCCGGTCCCGCGATTCCGGTTGGAGCATGGCTTCCGGTTCGCTGGCGCCTCGACGACTCGAATCGGTGTTGTGGCGTCTACTCGACTAGTCCCCGCCGAAGGATCTAGCCTACACCGACCGAGAGTTCCCCGACGAAGGAGACTCCCCCGAGACCGACGCTTTCGATACCCGTCAACGCCCGACCGAGAGGATGCCTGAGTCGATCCAGTGATTCCGGTTGGAGGATAGCTTCCGGTTCACTGGCGCCCCGACGATCCTAACAGTTTTACGTACTACTCGTCTAGTCCCCGACGAAGGATCTAGACTACTCCGACGAAGAGCTCCCCGGCGATGGAGGTTCTCCCGAACCGACGTTTATTCGCTGATCCCTCTTGAGCCTACTACGGTTGCTCGCGACCAGTGGTCGCGGCTGCCTGTTGTTGCTCCGCACTCCATTTCCGCTGCAATATGCCCGCAATTTGGGATGCCGCGGTCGACACTGCGTTCCAGTTCTCTACGAGGTGTCACATTCTCTGTATCAGGTTCTCCGGTGTGGTGTCAATGCCGCATGCCTCCAGTAGCTCACTCCTTTGAGTAATTGGGAAGGTGTAAATAGACCCTAACGTAGACGTTTCTTATGTGAGATTGAAGCAGTAGTAAAAATCTCACTTATGCGATTATGACCATGAGAAATGAAATAAAATCTTGATTTACTTTCCAGGAATATCACTATGCGAACACTTGGCTTCATCGCACTGCTGCAAGTGACTGTTGTAGCTGCAGGAGTACACCGGTCAGATGAACCAAACAAGCAAGCTCAGCGTCAGCTCTTCCGACAACTTCATTCGAGAAATGCATCGAAGTATCCAAGCATACCGACGGCAACTAACAACCCTGACAAAGCGGCTGTATTGGAGAACTTCTTCACCACGCAAGTTGACCACTTCAATCTTCAAAACACAGAACGTTGGACGTTGCGATACTTTTCCGTGTCCGATTACTACAAGCCCGGAGGACCCATTCTTATTTTTCTAAGCGGGCATCGATCGCTTACTCCGGAGATGATCGACGAAACGACGCTTATCTACGAAATGGGACAGGAAATGAACGGGGCCGTGTTTGGTTTCGAAACTCGGTTCTACGGACATAGTCGGGTTACTGAGTATGATCAAGAATATTCACTTCCGATTCTTAAAACTCATCATTTCCTAATTATAGGGACCTGAGCACTGACAATCTTAGACTGTTGAACACCGATCAGGTACTGGCCGATTTGGCTGAATTCGTGACATATTTGAGAAATGAAGTCCTGGAGGATCCTACTGCTCGAGTTTTGGTTTCTGGTGCCGAGTATGGCGGTGGTTTAGCGGCGTGGTTCCGTATCCGGTATCCTCATCTAGGAAACGTAGCTTGGGCTTCAAGTGGATACATGAATGCTATCATGAATTTCGAGGCATTTTCGGAGGCTTGGGGAGAAACTTTGATTGAACATGGTAGTCAGAAGTGTTACAATGAAATATTTGTGGCATTCCATGTGATGCAAAATCTGATCGATTTGGGAAAAGCTGATGTGTTGTTCGAGAAGTTCAATATTTGTCACGATATCGATCCGGAAAATGAATTTCAGGTTCAATATTTTTTCTTCATTTTGATGGGATCAGTAGAACTGTTTACCATTGCTAACAAGGAGTAAGTCAGGCTTTTTATACTAGTTATTGAAACCGGTAAAAGAATTCTAACTAAAAGTACTTTTTTGCAGTCTTGCTGATTTCTCCAAAGTGTGTGATGAAATTACGGGTGCTGAGGCAGAAATCGCAGTGAATGCTTTTGCAAATTGGTTCAACAACAGATGGATCGCTGAAGAAGCCTGTATAGTTTCGGACCCGGATGTGGCTGTCGAAATTTTCCAAGACACAGACTGGGATTCTGAATACAACGCACTAGGCGCCCGTCAAGTGATGTACCAGGAATGCAGTGAATTTGGTTGGTTCTTCACCACGGATTCCCCCTTCCAGCCGTTTGGTGATCGTGTCAACATCGAATTCTTCATTGAAATGTGTCGCCGGATCTTCGGCGAATGGATTACTGCAGAAACGATCGCCAGTGGAGTAGATCGTGCGAACAATCGTTTCGGCGGTGTCACCCCTGGGTCTAGTCTGACTCTTTTCACCAACGGAGCAGCCGATCCTTGGCGAACGATCGGTATTACCCGTAACCTCACGGTGGATGCAACTGCAGTAGTGATTCCCAATCAACTGGGCAGTTCCGATCTTACGGCCACATCTGAAGACGATCCTCCAGAACTGCAGGAAGCCAAGCGTAATTTGAAGACCAAACTCGCCAGTTATCTGTTCCCGGTAGCACCTTGGGATAGCTCGTAGAGAACTGCGATACCATCGATGGGTATCCAGCTGAGTGTATTTTAACGCAAAAAATAAATGAATGATCTGTGTAATTATTGATATTAGTGTACTCTTCTAACAACTTCAAATCAACAAAATCATGATCAGAAATTTCATTATCACTCCGGAGAAAATCAGTTCAAAAGATTTTCTACAAAAACTCAGTGACTGAAAAAATCACTCCCGAGATTTTCATTCGTGAAACAAGCATGCACAGAACTCTGAAACCTCGAAAAGCACAAGTGATTTTTTGTGTCAGCGAAATTTCCCCCCATAACAATATTGCTAAAGAGATAATCGACAGGGAAAAGAGTCTCCGATGATATTTCAATGCTGAATTTCCACCACGCTCTGTTCGACACCGCAGATTTAATAATATTTTCATAAAAAATAAATTCGCAACTGGGAAAAGAATAACTCAATCGATTAATATGAACAAAGATATTTCCTACCACAATCTAAATTGCGATTGTAGCGAGGAAAAGCTATTTCAATTCCAGCTGGACTTTTCCACTGCATTATTTAGAGATTGTTTTTCACCCAATAAAATACTATTTAGCATAAATTTAATTTAAAGAAGTAACAGAAGTGCAGCATTTTGCATGTCTCGAACACACAGTAGCATTTCAGTGGCTCGTTTGAATTGGCGTAGCAATAACCTGCGCTCCTGTTACTCATGCGTATGATATTTAAGCTAAATTGGACACATTTTTGGAATCGGCTGCATAACATTCTTTGTGATTGATTTTTTCTCTTAATGATCTTATTATTACCATAACTATTATTAATCATAGCACTTTTCGTTTTAATTGATGATATTACTCCAGCACCACGATATTGTTTGATAAATTTCGAATACATCACCACTACTGATCCACTTATCAACCACCATACGCGAACTGAACAATTTCATAAAGGTTGAGTTTTTGTTCATCAGCTCTCTTATTCATCATGTATTCTGCAAAGAGTTGAGAGGTCAAGAGGCTAAGATAATTGATTTTACAAAAACCTTCTGTTCGAGAATCATATCAGATACTTTTTTCTTAAATATCATCGAGTAGAATGTTCGCCAGTTAACTTTTCACAAGTGATTTTTTTGACAGGCAAGATCAGTTGCAGTGAGAAGCGCGTTCACAAAAAAATCAGTAGTGAATTTTTCTTCAGTGAGTTTTTTGATCGATGTTTTTTTTTTGTCTGAAAATCACTTGCGAATAATTTCAATCGCGATTTCGAAATTTAGATTTTGTCCGCCAGGACTGGATAGGATACTTAACTACGAGTGCTAATAACAAATACAAATAATAATACCCCTACACGCTCTTTGAACATAACTCATGGTTTGAGTTGCGATTACTCAAATTCATAAACTGGAACAATATGTCAAAATTTGAGTATGGATTTGATTAAAATAAACTCGTTGCCATGAGTTCTCTCGCACTTATTCATACATTAGAGTAAGCGTTGAGTTTTTAAACATTTGAGTGAAAAAAAAACTTCTTGCAGTTCAGTGCGTTTTCATTCTCGGAATATTCTTATCGAAATAAAGAATGCAAGAATACGTCGTTTTCCATTGCCGTTTCTAAATCCGGTTTTGAAAACATGAATCAACGTCAATCATTGATGTTTTGTGGTTTCAATTATGCTTGATGAAAAGCGCAACATAACGATATCAAATAATTCAATTTTTACTCCTGAACGGTTTTGAATCACTATTTTGCGCATTCAAAAGCAACAAGAATAACTTTGTATATGAAAATTACCGAAGAAAAATTTTTCATTTTGAGAGCAGGGAACTCAAATTTTGAGTTGAACTTGCTCAAACTTTGAACAAAATATTTTTTTCTTATTTTGAGTAAAAATTACTCAAGTTTTGACAATTTCGTCCCTTAACGCAAAAATGAGTAGATAGGTGGTAACTCAAGTTTAGAGTCACCCCGGTGGTGCGATTGTCATCTGCATACTATTGGCTTGATGCCGAAATTTTTGGTTCTTTTAGTTCTAGTTCGCTGTCAAATGCTGTGTTTAAGCAGTGTTCACATCTTTCTTCATGCGGTTACACCGACGACACGACCAGGCACTCTGAAGGAAATTCGACTTGAAACATGTTCGTAAACGATTTGCTATCAGTTACCATAAATTGAGCGATCCCTCGCTATTGACAAAAACAATCTTTTCGAGCAACACTGTTTAGTTGCTACGAACAAGTTTCCAAGGAGTCCCAATATAAATAAACAAAGAATTTATCTCCAGAAGTTTGCTACAGGTGGGACAAAGGTCGGGTTCAGGTTTCCCGTATCTAGTGCAGTTCTAGTGCATCTAGTATATATGAAATAAAATGTGGAGTTGAATCGATTACGGACACTTTATTTAATATGAACGTATTATTGAATGAATGAGGTAAAATTACAAAATTTTTACAATTACAAATTACAATACAAAATTAGGTTACAAAAATCAAGTAGCTTCCAGGTATTCTGGGATAATATCAATAGTTTGTGGTTTTACACCCCAGGCTATTCTCCAGTCGCCAGGTTCTCTCCATTCAACGCAGAGAAGATCTGAGTTTTTTAAAGTTTCAGTTTGCAGCACAACTTGGTAGATTGTACTTGTTGTTCAGCTTTCGATTACTATTCTAAAAAGCTAAATTACTATTCTAAAAAGCTCTCAAACTATAACAAACCACTTTTTTTCTTATACAAAAAGAGGTAAAATTACTTGTTTTGCAGAGAATACTAGACAAGAGTTATATTTATATTGGGTTTGAAGAAATTAACTTTTGACACCAGTGTGGTTTGATTGTATGGAACGTGTGGTTTGATTGTATGAACGTAGCTTAAAATATTGTTGACAACAACGCCACCAAAATAAAATGCGTCGGTTTCAGGAACCAGCTTCCATAGCAGGCGGGTGTTTGGAGTACGTGCACTTTTTATGAATTTGAGTGATGTGTCACTCAATTTTGAGTTATGTTCAATGAGAGTGTAGGTCATACAAACGGATCTGTTTTTCTTGGTTCAGTAAATAAACTAGTTAGCCTAGCCCAATCGTCTAGAGTGACTATAATCAGAGTGGCGACAGCTGTTCGTTTGGAATGACAGCTCCCAGTTCCAAACGAGCAAACGACCTGTCAATTCAATGTAAAGCTAATGGAATGTTTTGAATTGTTGCCAAAATTACGGATGAGATGTCGTCACTCTGGTTATAGGCACTCTACAATCGTCTATTTCGTCGTGACTGTTTCAAAATGCCGAAAAAGAAATGATTTGGCAGCACAACATCGAAGTTGCTATGAAACGAGACTTGTTTGTTTGTTGTTTTGAAGTGTCGACACTGCTTTCCATTCAGTCACAGATTCAAACTAAACAAATTATGGAAATGGACTCTAAAATGTCGGCATGTCCAAAAATTTTTCCGAATGACTGGGGACTTAAAAGACAGGTTGATAATTTCACACAACCCATGATGATGATACTAATCCATGATTATCCATTTTCAGTAAAATGGAGCAGGCTAACCTGATTTTGCATTGAAGTTAGATAGTTGTGGTTGGTGAAGCGGAAAGGAAACTTCACCCATCATAAACACTAACTGATTCCTACGCGGCTTATGCAATATTATTTTAAGAAATCGTAAAGCTGACTTGAAAGATTTATAGGTGCAATCGGTATTCATGAGAACGATATTAGTATGCCTTTTCTCTGTTGTTTACCTACTGTTTCGCTAAGAGGCAATAAAATTTGTAGAAGCGGTCTCCTCCTACAAGAATATGTACAGGCCATCGATAACCTGAAGCAGAAGTTGACAAATAATAGTTTCGCCAAACTGTAATCGATGATACCATGCTTAATATTTTTTAATACAAAACAAAAAAGTTAAAAATGATTGAGTATGCATATGAGTCCCGCTCTCGTTACTTTCGAATGGCCATCAGGATTGAAGTGGTTTCTATGACCAAGTACAAGATCCAATTCAATCGTATTTATTAAATCTCTTGACTTGGTTTTAATAGCTATAAAACAATCAGGTTGGACCTGACCGAGTTTATGATCGTAGCCCTCATCATATGAAGCAGCTGTTTGACAAAGAACCTTTAAAAACAGACACGATCAGTAGCTCAATTGACCATTCGATTCTGAATATTTTGATTCGATCAGAAGCGAGAAAGCATTCTTGTTGAGCGGCATGAAATTCGGAAGAACGACGTCGATTTCATTCAGTTTTCGTTTATTTTGTAAAATGCTTAAATATGATTTCGCAGCATTTCGTCGCATACTCCGCAATGTTGTAGTTTAATTTCCTTCTGTGCTGCGACAAACTCAAGATTGTATTCGGCTCTATGTTTTCTTAAAATTGTTTTTCTTCGATACACTACTTTGATTGAGACAATTAAACGAAAACCTGTGCTCCTGTTCCTACTGTATAAGAAATCCAAGTTAAATGGGTAGTAATACTTTTCAAGTAGCAAAATAAAACACGCTTAGTGATTGAATTTCTTTTTTGTTATTATTATTAATTTGTAATCACTGCCGATTAATTCGGTTGTATTTTGAAAACGATGTAAGTTTACGTTCTCCCCTACACATTATACGAAATTGAACAATGCACGTACCGAATGAATACCGGTTTTGCATCGTCCTTTTGTATGACGGTTTGAAAGTTTTGACACTCATCGCCCTATAATTTCAGAACCGGAAGTTGGGTCTAGATGAAAATGCACAGTATCTTTTAAGACAAGGAGATCTTTAATTTGAATTAAAGCTTTTTTATATGAGAAAGGCAACTCTTTTTTACGTAAAAAATGGAAATAGCGCGATGTTTTATTAAATTTACTGTATGATCTGTATTTTACTGGAATATGATTAGGGCACGGACTTTTGTTATTTTTCAGTTTATTGATGAGAAGTGTGTTTCAGTGAACAAGCTAGTACAGCGAAATTCTTTATTATATGGCCGAATGTTCATGCTGGAAGGTGCCGGGTCCTCAAAATACATTTTGGCCTTCTTAACCGCAGTTATATGAAAGCTATCTGATAATCAAACTCGGATCTACTGTAAGTCTACCCACATACACTGGTAATGCCTTGAACTGATGGTGGGTTCACATACAAAACACATATAAAACAGGCATAAACATTTGTAATCTTGTGCTACCAGAAATAAATGGCGCCATCGTTTCGAAGTCTACTGGAATAGCAATGGGAAAGTGGGAAATGCAGAAACGATTTAGGAAAATCCAATTTTAATTTTAGGTTTGATAAAGGATATAAACTCATTATCATTGATAAGAGTTATTACGGCACACCAAAAGTTGACTACCAATCGCTGCAATTGAAATTTCCCGTAAAATACCGGCTGATATATTAGAGAGAGTGGGTCAAAATCGGACCTCTCGCATGGCCCATCCAAAGCGGAGCCGCAGCCAACATTTGCATGAAATCGTTTTCAAACATTAAATTATATTGATCGTTCTATCGAGTACAATAAGAGTTCCACCAATTTTCTCGAATCTTTGGTGTTTTTATTTTGAAAATCAGAAATAAATCACCCTTCATAAGTTGGCGGTCTTCGTCTTCGATTCGTCAGTACGTAATACATTATGTTGAACTGTTATGCCTTCTAGCAGTTCAACATGAACCGATACAAAAATGTACAGAACACATCATGTTTTATTGTTATTGAAAAAATCCAAAAACGCGAACATCTCACAAAGTAGGCTCCAAAAAAGTCACACCATATCAGTGGAAGTTGGATTTTTATACATCCTAATTATATTCCAAACAAAACAATTCCTCCCCGGTGAATAACAATTTCAATTCATTTCAACTTCAGAAGTTCAGCAATCGGATATCTTATCAAGTAACTGTAGATTGACCTTAAAATACTGCTTTATAGATTACTATTAATACCATTACATCATAACATGCGCCTGAGCACAATAAAAATAACATAGTACTTTTGATTTGATTATTTGATGAACAACACCTCATACCGGGATAAAGATTAGGGTGCACTTCTACATGTTAGATTTATCAAAAGTTGGAATGGTTTATATAATAGTGGATGCAGTACGCGTGTGTAAGGTAACCGTACCAATATTCATCTCAGTTCATCAAGATTTCAGAACCACTAGTTAGAATGAAATTGTGCATTAAGGAGTGTATCGAAAATAAGCTTTCCAAATACATTTGTGTTGTAGGCATGTATTTGTGATGGTTTTTTATGCTCAGATCATAGCATGCTGTGTGTTTGGATGTCATTCGTTTCTGCGTTTTCAAAATGTCGCGTATTGAAAAGGAAGTGAAAATTTTGATTCTGGACAGCTGGCTAAGTGAGAAGGGTATTACCGACGACACGACCTGCCACTCCTCTATCGAAACTGTATCGCAAATTTAACTACCCCTCAGTAACTGGTAATGTCAAAACGAAATCGCCTGAAAAACTATTGAAACTGGCAACACAAGTTGATAGATTATTGATTTTAAATAACAGTTACCATAACCTTGGTTACTGCATATTGGAGACTATCGCCCAATTAGCTTACTTTCTTCTATCAGTAAACTTTTTGAAAAAATTATTTTGTTGAGAATGATGACTCATATAAATGAGAATTCAATTTTTTTACCAGAGCAGTTTGGATTTCGTCATGAACATTCAACTACTCATCAACTTGTCAGAGTAACGAACATGATAAAATCAAATAAATCTTCTGGGTTATCCACTGGAGCTGCTCTTCTAGACATAGAAAAAGCATTCGACAGTGTTTGGCACAAAGGTTTAATAGCAAAAATGTCTGATTTCCAGTTTCCTATTTATTTGATCAAAATGATTCAAAATTATTTAACTGATCGTACTCTTCAGGTTAGCTATCAGAATTGTAAATCTGAATTGCTACCCGTACGAGCCGGTGTTCCGCAGGGTTCGAGTGTAGCTCCAATCTTGTATAATATTTTCACTTCTGATCTTCCAAATCTACCCGTTGGTTGTCAGAAATCGCTATTCTGTGACGACACAAGTCTGTTAGCCACAGGTAGAAATCTAAGAGTGATCTGCAGTCGCCTACAAAGAAGTTTAAATATTTTCAGTGATTATCTGTCAAAATGGAAAATTAAACCAAATGCAACAAAAACGCAATTAATTATCTTTCCTCACAAGCCAAGAGCTTCTTTTCTTAAACCAAACAATAATCACATTCTCAAATTGAATGGCTTGGAATTGACATGGTCTGATCAAGCTAAATACTTAGGTTTAACGTATGACAAAAAACTCACTTTCAAGGATCACATTGAAGGAATCCAGGCAAAGTGTAATAAATATATTAAATGTTTATATCCTCTTATAAACAGAAATTCTAAGCTCTGTCTAAAAAACAAATTGTTAATTTATAAACAAATTTTCAGACCAGCCATGCTTTATGCGGTACCAATTTGGTCAAGCTGTTGTTCCACCAGGAAGAAAACGCTTCAAAGGATTCAGAATAAAATTCTGAAAATGATTCTGAAGCGGCCTCCCTGGTTTAGTACAAATGAGTTACACAGACTCACAAATATAGAACCATTAGATGTAATGTCACATAATATTATAAGCAAATTCCGACAAAAATCGATGCAATCTTCAATTGAATCGATTCGCTCTCTGTATTAGTTAGTAAGTTAGTATATAAGTTCCTTTTCCCCATTACACAATACAAGTAGGTTTAGAATTTTCCCTACACAAAAATCTCAGAATTGCGGAAGCAAATGATGTCTTCATGGTAATAACCAAATCATATATATATATATATATATATATATATATATATATATATATATATATATATATATATATATATATATATATATATATATATATATATATATATATATATATATATATATATATATATATATATATATATATATATATATATATATATATATATAACAGGGCTGAAAAGTCACCACTTGTGGCTGAACACCCAATTTAAATCTTAATAATTTAATTTTAACTCATATTCCAATAAATTGTTATTTAAAAAAAAAAAAAAAAAAAAAAAAAATATTGGAGACTTGGGAAATGTAAACAAAACAAACTGCCTCGAGTGGTATTGTCATTTAGTTTAATCGGATAGAGGTCTTCGTTAAGGCTTGCTGGTGCTCGAACATATTAAAAATGACTTTCAGACAATTTAATATTGGTGGATGTTTGTTAAATAGTTCAACGTAACCATACTTAGATCTATAATGACTATCTGCTATGTAAATGAGTTTTTAAATGGTGTTAAGTTTTGCAGTCATTCAATCCGTCATTGCGAAACTTTTTATCAGTCCGATCATCAGAATGTAGTATTGAAAGCATATTTGTTATTTTCTAATGACTTTCTAAAGTAAAACCATTTCAATTTGCCCCTTGTTCCAAATCGTTCAACCCTCTCCGCTAATAAGCATATATGTTGTAAAACAATGCCCTGTTATATTTTGGAAACTACTCTACTTCTACTCTCAGTGATTTGAGGTCTCCGCAAAGTGCGTGTATACTTCGATGAATATGAAAGGCACTTGAACAGCACGGGAATCAAATTTCTCAGTATATTAGATCTGATCGAAATTATAGGTTTTGAGTGCACATCGAAAGCCTCCAGTGCAAACAGGTCTCCTTCAAATAATTTGATTATTTGTGTCTCTAACAGAAAACAGACTGTAACTACGGTCTACCGTAAGGCTGCTGGAACTTGTTGAAGTAGTCGAATGTAAAGAGTGTCGGATACAATTTAACAATGAAGTCTCATTTTCATTTCGTGAAGACTGGTACTAACTTCCGGGTTGGTTGACAGTATGTTAAGCAAAAGTGATTTGTTTCGGAAACTCGATTGGATATTTCTAAAAAGAAAGACCATCATCATGGATGAGTTAGATGACTACACTGCAGATAAAACTAATGGGTAGCTGTGAATGATATAGGATTACGCCTTTCTGTCGCAACACTACTTCTAGTACCAGATTTGGTTATTATACTATTGTGGTTGGCGCAAATCTAAAAAGAACGTTGAAACAAAATTTAAATTTATATAAAAGTTTGACAACTTTCTCAAATGATTTGTTTATTTATTTTGGCGCTCCTTGGTAACTAGTTCATAGCAACTTAAACAGTGTTGCTCAAGAAGATTATTTTCATGATTATCGAGGGGTCGCTATATTTATGGTAACTGGCGGTAAATCACTCACGAACACTTTTTGTTCAGATTTTTCTTCGGAGTGCCTGGTCGTGTCGTCGGTATTACTATGCGAAAATTGGCGAAGCGGTTTGGAATTCATCATGTCAGTGTTAAAACCATCATTAATAACCCCGAAACTGGACCAGAAAGTGGTATCTCTAATCATGAAGAACAAATCAATGTCAATACGTGATTTGAAAAAAAAGCAGAAACGAGTGTCGGAGTGATCCTGCGTATCAAGAGGCGAAATTACCTGAAGACCTACAAGAAGCAGAAAATCTCGAAACAAAGTGTAGAACAAAAGAAGCGAGCAGCAACAAGGGCCCAAAAATTGTATTCGCGTCTTTTGCAGTGTCCGGATGCATGCATTTAGATGGACGATGAGACTCATGTAAAGGAGGACTGAAAAACCCTTCCAGGTCCACAATACTTTACTGTCGTCGTTGGGGAGGATGTGAGCGATGCGGACAGGTCAATTCAAGTGAAGAAATTCGATCGAAAGATACTGGTATGGCAAGCAATATGTTTCTGTGGTTTGAAGTCTACCATTTCTTACGCTACCGGAACTATAAATGCAGAAATCTATCGATCTGAGTGTCTCCAGAGGAGAATGCTGAAATTGTTTGTTGACGTGATCCACAAAATCTTGACTACAAAGATGTTGTTGTAGTCGACACGAAATCGTTGAATTTATGTAAGCACAGTTACCATACTTGCGCATCTAATCAACTAATCAGAGGTAACTGACGTTAATAAGATTGGCTCAAATTTTGATTAAACAGAAGTAGATAAGTCGATCGTATAAAACGATACGACCTAAAAGCTAAGTTTTCCTATCGTGCTTCTGGAGCACAACTGAGTACCAAGTTGCAGTAATAACCCGAAGAAGTTTGACAGGTGGGTTCATTGGTGGTTAACGAAACTAGTGTGCTACTGTGCGGAGTGTGGAAGCTGTGGTTGTACCTAGGTTTCCTTACAATACGGATTAAATAGGACGATATCATAGTTACGGTGCTAGTGTTGATGTGTGCTAAAGGAGGTTTCGAAAGTAGTCAAAAATAATAACAAATAATAAAACTACATTAAATGAAGTGATCGAGTGATTGAAATATCAGTGGGTTTTGCGTGAAAAAATGATCAGTTGCATCTAACAAGTGTGGGAAATAATTCATAAGAAAAATAGATTAATATTTTTTGTATACTTAAAAACTGAACTTAACTTATCAAGTAAATATTGATTTTTTTTTTGTTTAAGGATGAGATTTGGAAGCAATACAGAATACATTGCATTTCTAACTTTAATTTTTATACCCCCGTTTACGAATGGGAAGCAAAAAATTCCCTAACCAACCAAAAGTCGGATAAAAGGGACTAATTAGGCTTAAACAGCATTCTAAACAGCCCGTTATTTAAGTAATTATCCGCACTTGAAAGTTCACGCGACGCAACCGAACGAACTTCTGATGAAAGCATCTGAAAAATATTGTTCAGTTTCTATACAGCGAGAAAGTTCACGCGGAACTTGAGCTGTACTTTCATGTTGCCAAAAGGTCCTCGTGCGTACTTTAAAGCAGCAAGAAAGTGGATGTATTGTAGTAATTGTGGAACTGTTGGTCAGTGTTGGTGATTGCCCAAAATTTGACAGAAGCTGCTATATTGTATACAACATTTTCAATCCGGTAGAAGATGCTACAAGAACTCGAGTCTCTCAATGCATGAACCGCGAGAGAATTTTTCTACATTTCTTCGCTCCACTTCATACTCTGAGTATTTCACGGCCCATGAAAAAATGTACAGTCTTACAGGGTCCGGCACTCGAAGTGTAACCAATTAAAAAGGCCATAAATTCAGTTTGGAAAATTACTTTTACTTAATTCAAAGTACAAAATGTGTAAAAATAATACAAAATTCAGAATCAATTCACTTTTGCTCGATATGACCACCTTTTGCCTTGACTTGATGACTTGAGAGAGCGAAGGAGTTGCTTCGATTGGCCGAATGTGACTTGCAGGTATTTTGGCCCACTCGCGGACAATAACTTTTTTCAGCGCCTCGAGACTGGTGTATCTTTTAGTTCGGACTTTGCTCTCCAAAATGGCCCAAAGAGAATAATCCATTGGATTCGCATCTGGTGAATTCGAGAGCCATTGTGTGGACGTAATGAAGTTCGGAACGTTGTTTTTCAGCCATTCTTGATTCACTCGAGCTTTGTGAGACGGTGCCGAGTCCTGCTGAAACGTCCATGGTCTGCCACCGAAATGTTTGTATGCCCACGGCTTCAAAGCAACCTCCAGAATACTTTCCCGATAATATGTCGCATTTACCTTGACGCCAGGCTCGATGAAAACGATTGGAGAGCGCCCATCTGCGGTTACAGCGGCCCAAACCATTATCTGTTGCGGGTGCTGCCTCCTGGTGGCCAATCGATGACTCAAATTCTCGTATGAACGGTCGGTCAAGTGAACCCTATCGTTTTGAGAGTTTACGAATTGCTCAATTGGAAAAATTTTCTCGTCAGAAAATACAATGTTCGGAAATTGACCGCTTTCAGCCAAACGAAGCAACTCCTTCGCTCTCTCAAGTCATCAAGTCAAGGCAAAAGGTGGTCATATCGAGCAAAAGTGAATTGATTCTGAATTTTGTATTATTTTTACACATTTTGTACTTTGAATTAAGTAAAAGTAATTTTCCAAACTGAATTTATGGCCTTTTTAATTGGTTACACTTCGAGTGCCGGACCCTGTATAATGATCGTTGCTGTGTGGAATTTCCCAAGAGAGGATCGCAAGTTAACAATTATCGCAGAAAATCGAATCGATGGTTCATCTTGATGTTTCTCATACTAGGTTGCAATATTTCAAAACCCTTGTGTGGAGCATTCACATACATTTTCATAGACACAACTTATACAAAGGTTATATGCACATAGTTAGAATAAGCGGCAATGGTAAAATGATTCTATCGCAATTATCCACTGCCCATACAGAATCGGATCGCGAAACGAGAATAAGAACAAATAGAATATCTAACTTCATAATGTAAAAAGATCAAAAATGCACATCAGAACATAATTAACATTAAATTAGGCGTAGCAAAGATGAAAAGCCAAAGGCTGGACCACTTACATTGTAAAATCAAATGTAAACACATACAATGCTGAATAAATACACATATTTACTGATAAACGAGAATAAGCGACCGTTTGTTGCTTCAGAGAGGATCTCCACAGCAGCGTGCTAACCTTTGATTCTCAGAAATGTCATCGAGAGAAATTCACTCTCGCACTGGTGTCTATTCTATGTTAAATGAGCCATACCGGGTGTTTGTTGTTGCGATGTTTTCCATTTCTCTTTGATGGCACTGATTCAATCGTGTGAAGAGTGAAGATTGAACGTTCTTTGATACGATAAAAGCCATCCTTGCTGTTGGTTGCTTGGGTGCTTTTATTATAAATTATCATAATTAATGCAAAAAAATCGTTATGCTGATTGCTTCCAAGAATTGATGAGTTGATGCAATTTCCGGAAAAAAGTGTGAGTAGTGTTTTTTCAGAAGTGCCTGTACCAATTTCCAGAAAATTAGATTCAAATACTTCTACATGTTTCTTATTAATTTTATTCCAATTTAAATTCTGGTTCTGCAGATACAGGGCAGTCTCCATCTAGAAGTACGGAGGCGGTTTCGAAACCTTGGGTCATTGTTCTCTTGAAGAAGTCAATTGCTTCCATCATATCCAAACATCTTCCATGTGTCCAACTTCCAATCATACTTCATTATTCATTATTGTATGTCTTATTTTTTCTTTATTGTTGCCCGGGTGACCAGTTAGACCTACACCAAGCCCTTGGAGTGCCCTTAGAGCGCCAGAGTGCCATTGCGGGGGTTCCTTTGCTGTCTGCCACCCCACATAACTGACACCTAAGACAGATATATAATTCTGTTTACGGTAGAGTTATCGCACCCTTGCTCACTCGCACCCTCTCATTCTGCTACTAACGCGGAAGTCGATAGCACTCAGTCAAAACCGGCCATCAATAAACACGCGTGGAGGTATGAGATAGGAACTTGTGACGGTCATTTAATTGTATGAAAACTTCTGTTTTAATCCACCTAGTTGTGTAATTATGCCTTTCTCATATCTCACATATTCTCATATAAAAATGTGTGGTATTCTTCAAAATAATTTTCTTTGTTTCTTAATTTGGTTGTACTAGGTTCGTCCATAAACTAGTACAACCTACAGAGTGAAACAGTACTCAGGTCGGTTAGGCCATCTCTGAGGAGACGAAAAGAATCGGAATCTGGGAACCGGTATAATCGAAGTTAGTTCAAGAATTGTTACTAGGATCCATTTTTGAGTCAGTGGCAACAATCTTTGGTTATGCATCAAAAACTCAAGAACAAGGAAAACCAATTTAATGTTTGAAGTTTATAAATTATTTTACTTTTTATTTCCGGTGCTTCCGGAATCAGAAAACGAGAATCAGCATAGCCGGAATCGGGTTGTTTGGTTGTCTATTGACAATGGCTAACGATTGGTATAGTTTCGAGGTAAGTTAAGAATTTTTTTACGTGTTTTGTTTCGTCGCTTCAAGTGACGGAATCCAATTTTTAACACACTCTATAATTTTGGAACCGGAAGTCGGACCCGGATAAAAGTCGGAAGTTTCGTATGAGATCATGAGACCTTTCATTTGAATCTAAGTTTGTTGAAATCGGTTACGCCATCTCTGAGAAAAGTGAGGAAGTAATTTTTTTCCACTGATCACACTGTAACTCCGGAACCGGAAGTCGGATCAAAATAAAACTCAGGAACTTTGTATAGGACAATTGTACCTTTCATTTGAATCTAAGTTCGTAAGAATTGGCTCAGCCGTCTCTGAAAAAAGTATGTGACTTATTTTCATTTTTTTGCTGTCACCTTGTAATTCCGGAACCCGAGGTCGAATGCGAATAGAATTCTCGATTAATTTTTCAAAAGGGCGTATAAGCAAGAGACAGTTTCTCTTTAATCACTCTCTCTTTCGATTATTGTGATATGACTAAAAAGATTTTCTTTGATATCACTATTCTGTTTGAAAATCGCAAGTTTCGGGTATCATTTCATGCAAAGAGTTGAGTGATAAACGTAGAAACCGCTTGGTAATTAATAGAAGAGAAAGTAAACAAAGAGAATCTGTCACTTGCTTATACGCCCTTTTGAAAAATTACCCGAGAATTCAGCAATGTTGTGTGGGGTTACAAGACCTTTCATTTAAATCTAAGTTCATTAAAATCGATTCAGCAATATCCGAGAAAAGTGAGTGCAAAAAATCTTACATTCATATATACATACATACATACATACAGACATTTTGCGTACTCGACGAGCTGAGTCGAATGGTATACGACACTTGGTCCTCCAGGCCTCAGTTTGAAAGTCGGTTTTCACAGTGATTGTATAAACTTTTATATAAGAAAGGCTAAACGGTTTCTAAGAAGTTGCGAAAAAAGAAATGCACTGCAAAAAACGTTGCGGGAACTGTCATCCGAGGAATAGAACTTAAGAAAACCTGTTTAATTCACTAAGTGTTGTAAAGATGCCTTCCTCTTGTAACTTCACATTGGAAACAACAAAAAGACACAGAAATCAAGAGAGAAATCTGTTCCGTTGTCGGAGCTTTTGACAGTTTTTTCCGCTGCTTCCGGAATCGGGAATCAATATATCCGAAATAGGATCGCTTTACCAGCAAGTGTTCCGTTGTATGCATCGTCGCTTTGCATGATGGTTTGACATTTTCAACGTACTTTCACACTGCAACTCCGGAACCGAATAAAATTTAATAACAACTTATTGGACTGTATAACCGTTCATTTCAGCCTAAGTTTGCGAAAATCGGCCCAAGCGTCTCTAAGAAAACTGAAGTAAGTTCTGTTTTTGGAGTTTTTGATCAGTATTTTCGGTCTTTTCGAGAACGGGAACTAGAAAAAGATATAACCGAAATCGGTTTGTTTGGCCAGCAACTGACACTGACTTCGATTTGAAAATACTTTGGGAGAAATTTAGAAGATAGTTTTTTTTTTTTTCATATTTTCCAATCACGATTTTATACACATTTCTTAAACCGAAAGTCGGATCCGGATCCGAAATTCAACAGCAATTTATGAGGTCGTTAGACCTTTCGTTTTAGTCTAAGTTTTAGAGTTTAAACTGGGAATAAATGTTTCAGAAATAAAATGTGGTGGTCATTAACTAACAAAACATGCACCAGAATATAAGAATTATAAGACTAATTCCAGACATGACAGTCATGATCTATTTTTGGCGCACATCTACGGTCCTCCGTGAAACTGGCACCAATGGTGATAGATTGGTTGCACTGCTGAGTTCTCATCATCACATTCATAATGCAAATGTCAAACCGTGAGAACCCTTTCGATTCGTTGGATTCGTTAGCTCATTTGTAAATATTGAGATTTTATGGCTTTTGATCGAAATGATAACAATGCAATAAATCTCGCACTCCACCAAGCGGTGAGTGCGGTCATTTTAGAAAGTACCGGGAACGAATCAGATTTTTTTTAAATATTTGTAAGCACATGTCTATTATTTATCTTTGATGACACCGTCGAAGCATGCTTTGGACGAGATTTGGCGTGTATTATTCCCAAATTTAGAGCAAATTCAGCAGCTGCAAGCTTCATATGGGTGGTCTATATTATAACTGAAACTGGAACAAACGTATCCCCAGCAAGCCGTTTTAGTTTTATTTATTCGAACAGTTCTACTGTCAAATTGAAAACTGGTATACGCTGCCGTTCTATTTTTTATCTATATTTGAAACAGATAAAACGCTGTTGGGGCTGCCAGTTTATTTTGTTATTAATTCTAGGTTAAAATTTTAAAACTGACATAAATTATGCATCTATAACTGAAACACTCCTGAACATGCTCTTGGTGAATTGCTTCAAATTGCAAGTTTATTTTAGCACAAACGTCTTCGATGGGCCCTAATCTGTTCGCAACGTTTGGGGGCATGTTTTTCTCTCAACATGGAATTTTGCTGAGTACACTGAAGTCTTTTTTTATGCGAGTTTACGTACCGCATAAAAAAACCGCATTTGGCGTGTATTCTTCTGAAAATGACATTCAAATTTAGTGAATTAGGTTTGGCACGAACATGACATAACCTCACAAAATGAACAGAATGAACTTTTTTTGACAGAGATTCATCGTTTGAATGTAAAAATTGCAAGTCGCCTCACACTCAACAGATTTATATTTACATATATCGCTCCTTGATGCTGGGAACACATACAGGGCAATCTTTTTAGTTCTTTTCACTGTGGAACACGTTTTAAACAGGCACTTTTTCGTCATGTTTCAGTACTTCGAAATTTCCAATTATTTGCGTTTAAGACGCATTGAACAGTTCCCCATTTTCATCACTTTAAAACGATTGCTCGTAAACTGCTTCGACTTTTGCATGTATTCTGTTTGTGGCAGGAAACTGCTTCGAAGTGTAAAGCGTACGTAGTACTTATTTAGGAAAGCTTGCTTAGATTGAATCAAAAGCAATTGTCACATGCTCATATATAGGATTTGATTTAAAAAACACATAAAAATTCATTATTTTTACGTTTCGTCTTTGACTCATCAGTGCAGAGCAGTTCAATTTGAACTGCTAAGCAGACGTAAAGTTTCTGCTACTTACAGAACACTTTTTGTTTTGCAACGAAGTGCAATGTCTTTTCTGACGTGCCGAACGAAAACGTGTTTTCGACTATTTCTGGCCGATGCAGGTTTGGTCATTTAGGGGTTAGCCAGATTTTGTGCTAGGGCACATAACCATTTTCATTATTTTTACGTTTCGTCTTTGACTCATCAGTAGCAGAAACTTTACGTCTGCTTAGCGGTTCAATTTGAACTGCCGAGTTTAGCACTAAGCAGTTCAATTTGAACTGCTCTGCACTGATGAGTCAAAGACGAAACGTAAAAATAATGAAAACGGTTATGTGCCCTAGCACAAAATTTGGCTAACCCCTAAATGACCATACCTGCATCGGCCAGAAATAGTCGAAAACACGTTTTCGTTCGGCACGTCAGAAAAGACATTGCACTTCGTTGCAAAACAAAAAGTGTTCTGTAAGTAGCAGAAACTTTACGTCTGCTTAGCGGTTCAAATTGAACTGCCGAGTTTAGCACTAAGCAGTTCAATTTAAACTGCTCTGCACTGATGAGTCAAAGACGAAACGTAAAAATAATGAAAACGGTTATGTGCCCTAGCACAAAATTTGGCTAACCCCTAAATGACATAAAAATTGATGAAATCTCTAATGGAACCGATAGATCGATCAATATAATTTGAAGACGATTCCACATCAAACAGTGACTTTTTTTGGAATGCATTGATTGCTCTTGCAATTCTTCAATTCAGATGGGGTAATTTCGCTCGTTGACGTATCCATTCAACCGGAAATGAGCTTCGTCGCTGAACACAATTTGTCGATGGAAAAGTGTATTCTCCTCCAACTTTGCCAGCGCCCATTCATGATTAAATTGTAAACCAAACGACGATTCATGATTAAATCATAGACCAAACTGAACAACTTTGACTATGACACAAGACACGATACACACGTGATCTGTCAAAAACAGTGTTGCCAAAATGATATAACCAAAATATCACCCTTTATTATTGCGCTACGAATATATATTCTGGATATATGCTCTACAGTTTATTTACTTCTTCAAATGCAGTCAATAGCAGAAATCTTTCTGTTAACATATGATAAACTTGAATAAAATGTTGTCAGCCTTAGAAATAACTTTTCTAATGATATGTAAGCAAGCGTAGCAGTGAAATCTCTATTCATTTTCTAGAAGCAGCACCATGCGGACATTAGTTTTCATCGCACTGGTTCTGTTTACCGTGGTAGCCGCCGGAGTAACCTCCCGGGCTACTAGGCAGGCAAAGCCACGCTTTAACCAAGAGTTATTTGCACGACACAGCAGTCACCCGAAGTCGACGGCTACAGGCGCCAATCCGCACGAATCGGTGGTCGTTGAGCACTTCTTCAGCACGCAAGTGGACCATTTCGACCTGCAGAACACAGAACAATGGACGTTGCGATACTTCTCTAATACCGAACTTTACCGGGATGGAGGACCCATTTTCATTTTTCTGGGAGGATTCCGGCCGATTGTCCCGAGCATGATCGGCGATACAACGCTTATCTATGAAATGGCACGGGAGGTTAACGGTGCGATTTTTGCGTTCGAGTCCCGGTTCTACGGTATCAGTCAGGTTACCGGGTATGCGCAATTTTTGTTCATTAACTTTTTAAAATAATTTTACCAAATCAATATTTTTTTCCAGAGATTTGAGTACTGAGAATCTCAGCCTGTTGAACGCGGATCAAATATTGGCAGATTTGGCTGAATTCGTGACGCACATCAGACGAGAGTTCATCGAAGATGAGAATGCCCGAGTTCTGGTCGCTGGCAGTGAATGGGGAGGCGGTCTTGCTGCTTGGTTCCGTATCCGTTATCCACATCTGGGAAATGCCGCTTGGTCGTCAAGTGGCTACATGAATGCCATGGTGAATTTCGCAGACTTTTCGGAGGCTTGGGGAGACACTATGATCAACCACGGTAGTCAGGAATGCTACAGTGAAATATTTGTGGCATTCCACGTGATGCAAAATCTGATCGACATGGGAAGAGCTGATGTGTTGTTCGACAAGTTCAACATTTGCCACGAAATCGACGCGGACAACGAGTTCCAGGTTCAATATTTCTTCTATACTCTGATGGGATCAATAGAGCTCTTCACCATTGCCAGAAAAAAGTAAGTAAAGTGGTTTAAACCCAGTTCCAACATGACTGATCGTATTTCCATTGCAGTCTTGCTGATTTCACCGAGGTGTGTGATGCAATCACCGGTGCTGATTCAGATACCGCCGTAGACTCTTTTGCCAATTGGTTCAATAACCGATGGCTTGATGATGACGAATGTCTCGTATCGGATCCAGACGTGTCCGTTGAAAGATTCCAAGATACCGACTGGGAGTCCGATTTCAATGCACTGGGTGCCCGCCAGGCGCTGTATCAGGAATGCACCGAGTTTGGTTGGTTCTTCACCACGGATTCACCCTTCCAGCCGTTCGGGGATCGCGTCGGAGTGGATTTCTTCATTGAATTGTGTAGCCGAATATTCGGCGAATGGATTACCCTTGAAACCATCACGCAAGGGGTCGATCGTTCGAATAATCGTTTCGGTGGTATCAACCCTGGAGCCAGCCTGACTCATTTCACTAACGGTGATGCCGATCCATGGAGGAAGATAGGAATTACACGTAACATAACACAGGATATTACTGCCGTCATAATTCCCGACCAGCTCGGTAGTTCGGATTTACCTGCGATTTCGGAAGATGATCCCATCGAATTACAAACCATTAAGCGCAAATTGAAGAACACGATTCTGGGTTACCTCTTCCCAGACGCACCCGTGGCTCCCGCTAATGTGTAACGTGACGTATTTGGAATAAAGCGATAACTGAATGTTGTACTGATTGGCGTTTTTCTCACAACGTTTTTAGAACTTTTTAGATATTGCTACCAGATGACCAAATAATCTCGATTTAGTTTTACCAGTTTTTATAGAAAAAAACTTTAAAATCGAACTTACTTCGATTTCTCATAGACAATTAGGACAACGTTTCACAACATTTTCACTTAAGATTTACAGTTCGTCATGTTTCTGAATATCTACTAAACTAGAGTGACTATAATCAGAGTGGTAGGGATGGGTATCAATACTGCGATACTTCAAGGTATCGATACTTAAGCCTAAAGTATCGATTTTTTAGGATCGATACTGTGCAAAGTGGTATCGCGTGGTATCGATATTTTCATGGTCGATACCTGTCGATACTAGCTTGGAGTAAACATTATCTAGATTCCACTCTAATAGTCAATCAAAGAGCAGCCAGCGACACCAAAAGCGAAGTTCTTTAAGAGCATATAATCTAAAATAATTTATCTAACTATTTAAACTTATTATTTTATTCCAGGAATTACAAAACAGTGACCTCTCATATGTACCTAGCACATCAGATGAGGAAACGATCAAAATAGCTGGCATAAGCTCGAATTTAAATGCGCAACTATTGTTGATTCAAGCAGAACTTGTAAAAATTTTGAAACAAGAAGCCAACAAGGCTGCAATTATGAAGACGTCGAGCTCGTTCCTTAACGGAGATGCGACCAATGAAAATCTATGAAGCCCGCATGGTACGGTTTTGAGTAATCGGCATCCGGACGACGACTTCTCAAGCGAGGCTCGTTCTGAAATGAAGGCTTTTTTTACTAGAAACCCGGTACCAAGAACTTGAAACCCTCTGCATTCATTGGAATCGATTTGCCATCTGTTCCCTCATTTGTTTCAATTAGCAAATAATTTCTTGCAGTATTGGGGACCTCAGTACCCGAACGCCATTAGCCGGGTGACGGAAGTTGTCTTCTGACGTCTGAACACTTTCAACGAGTGTTCTTACCTAGTTTGGATAACGAATTTTGATTTTTATTGAAGAAACAGACTGAATCCCATCCCTACAGAGTGGCGACAGCTGCTCGTTTGGAATGACATCTACCAGTTCCAAACGAGCAAACGACCTGTCAATTCAATGTAAAGCTAATGGAATGTTTTGAATTGTTGCCAACATTACGGATGAGATGTCGGCACTCTGATTATAGGTACTCTATACTAAACAATTCGTCCCAAAACATGATCACTGTTTCGCACAATTACACTACCATTGAATGCTGGATGACTTCATAATTAGTAATGTTCACTGCTGCTGAAGAAAATGGTGGCTTGTTTTTTCGGTATAAACGGACATATCGCTACCGTTGCTTAAGTGGATCGCAAAGATCTGCAAGACGCCACAACATTCTTCATTACGATAATGCAAGCTCTCACACATCGACTCAAACTACCGAAAATTAGAGCACCCAAAACGTCGAATTGGTGCGCCACCCGCCGTGTTGTCCTGACTTGACACCTAACGACTTCTATTTGTTCCCTTTTGTGAAGAATAAACTGTGTGAAGAGTGATCAATACTCTTGAAGGAGCTGTTGAAGCGTTCAAAAACCAAGTTTTCAAGAAAATTGGAAAAAATGTTATGAAAATGGGTTCAAGCTTATGCAAAAATGTATATTTTGAAAAAAAAATCCATTTCCGATCAAATATAATATTTCATTTTTAGGTTAAATAAATAAGTAACAATCCTCGTATGTGGTCACTGACATAATGCTGTATGATTGAAAATTGAAAATTGAGACGCTTTCATTGTTATCCAGCGAATGAAGGGAAGCAGTGGTTCGCCCCCTTTCATTGGTTCGGTATAACTGTTGTTGGCGGGAACATTGATATTACTTTTATTTGTCGAGGCGTTGAATGCGTTGTTAGCCGCAGATGAACTTTGTTCGATAGGATACAGATGATGGATTCGTTGAGACTGCAACGGAAGTACTGGGATTATTTGGTGCCAGTGTACAGAAAGATCCGTTTTCCTTTCGTGCAGGGTTTGCTATATTGACCAGCGTTTTGGCAATAATGACATGTAGTCATTTGATTGTCGTAACAAGTGAGTTACGCAGAATCCTTGTTTTCTGGCCGAACGTCACATAAGAAAGTACAGTCTTCCTTAAACGCATGTGTAACAATCGTAAGCCATTCAGAATACCGGGGGAAAAAGTTCTTCCACACTTTCTTTTCGATAGACGATATCTCTCCGTATTGGGACATAGTTTTTCAAACAAAATGGTCGCTATTGCTGAAGAAAGATCATGAATACGCACTTCTATCGCATTATTCTCCATATAAACTAGTGTGTTGTACTTGATGTTTTCATGCTCCACTTAGTGCACATTGTTACTATCCTTAGTGCATTGAATTGCTTTCACCTCTAATGAACTAAAGACTGTCCCAGAAAGTATGGACCCAACCAAAAACCGCTGCCATTTCGCAATGGCTCAGAATCTGTTAATTTTTATGGCTGCGTCCTGTTGTTCACACTCTTCTCTAACCACTTGTGCAGTTGTTTATTCGTTTTCATTAGTTTGTTTCGAAATGCATGGACTTTCAGCAGAACAACTTCGAAAAATTGTGTACAAATGGTGCACAGAACGCGGACTGTCACTGAGAAAGATAGCAAAAATGGAAGTGAAAAAGCCGTGCGAAATGCAATCAGGAAGTTCGGTGAGGATAACACCTTTGAGGATAAACCGAAAACGGGTCGAAAAACAGGTCCTGCTAACCCTCAGTTGGATAAACGTATACTGAAGGCGTTCCAGCAAAAGAAGGAGGTTTCAGTTCGGGTTGTGGCCAAAAAAGTGGGCACTTCGAAGTCAAATGTTTTTCGTGCTAAAGAACGTTTGAATCTTCGAACCTATAAGAAGCAGAAACAACCAAAACGTAGTCCGAAACAAGAAGCATCGATCAGGTCGAGGGTTCGAAAGCTGTACAATACTATTCTTGCTGGAAATTTGAACTGCATAATCATGGACGACGAAACCTACATGAAACTCGATTACAAATCCTTGCCGGGACCACAATATTATACGGTGCGAGAAGGGCAAGTGTTAAACCAGTCCGAGACATCGATTGAAGTCGAAAAATTTGGTAAGAAAGCTATAGTCTGGCAAGCAATTTGTAGCTGCGGTAAGATTTTGAAACCCTTCATCACCACTGCTTCAATGAACAGCGAAATATACATCAAGGAATGTTTACAAAAACGACTTCTACCCATGATTCGAAGCCACAAGGATAGTGTTGTCTTCTGGCCAGATCTTGCTTCTTGCCACTACTCGAAATCAACGGTAGAATGATATACTACCAAAAATGTGACTTTCGTCCCAAAAGACATGAATCCATCAAATTGCCCACAACTTCGACCAATTGAGGAATTTTGGGCATTAACGAAGGCACATCTTAGGAAAAATGTCTCGACAGCCGAAACCATTCAACAGTTCGAAAAAGATTGGAAAAAAGTGTCAAAACTTGTCGACAAGAAGTCTGTACGGAATTCAATGAGGAACGTTTGCAAGAAGGTGCGCCAGCTAGTCTACAATGGCTAAGTAGCAAATGTTGAGAATAGTATTCTGTTGTTGTAGTCTAATATTATCAGTATATCGAATAAAATTTTAATATCTAACACTTGTGAATTATTTACAGCGAAATCAAAGTGCGTCCATACATTCTGGGACAGTCTTTATATGTGGACAACATTATTTGTCTTGTTGCATTGAAGCAAATTCACTCACTTAAGATCCAAATGAATTTGTTTCTTATGCAAACATTCAAGTTTTCGTATCAAAGGGCGACTTTTTCACTGCCTAAAGTCAACTACAACTGTATTTTAGCTTTTGTTCATTTGGTTTGCTCATTTCGATATCGTCCTATTGTCCACTACACAATACTTGGTGCTTGGTTTCTGCCATCCCGAACTTAAGCGACAATGTTTTATCGACTGACTGACATAAATGAAAATAAATAAGGGGATTACGTTGATAATATTGTTAACTTGTTTAGCAATGTTTGAAAGTAACAATTTATTTTTCTCAGGTCTGTGAAACCGATTATTGATTGGTTTGTGGTACACCATAAATGTAAATGTTTTCTTCTTTGCAGTAAGTTTTTTTTTGCACGGAATGTTTAAAAAGTTCATTATCGGGCCCGATGTAAAATGAACTTGTAGTAATCTAGGCTATTCAATTGTGTTGGTAATTTTCATCCGAAATTAAATGGCGGCAGGCCAGAAGCTAATAAATATCGTAACAAAATATGGCTTCAATTTTGTATTGCGTTGGAAAATGAGAAGGCACAATTCTGTATTTAGTTTTGGCAATATGTAATAAATCTGTATTCTGCATGAAATCCGCACGGACGTATACAAATCAGTACACTATAGACAATTCTGTATGAATTGCAACTCTGTTGGTGAAAGAAAAAAATAAACACAGTCTAGATGACAGACTGGATGTCTTGGATAGGGTAACGTGGCACCATCATGACATATGCGAGTACTGTCTCAACTGAAGGAATATTTGAAATGACCGCTAAAATGAATTAAGAATCCAATTTGAGTGTCTTGTCTGTTAGTCTGTGATTTATACGTCCGGAACGTGTATATAAGTTTCGATAATGAAAGCCTTAAACTAATCTAAACTACCGGCAAAATCTTGTTAACGTCCACGAAACGTTCATTTCAAAATGGCGGCGTATGTAAGAAAGCAGCACTTTGAAAACTAAGGAATGATCTGAAATTCGATGAATTCATCCATCGAATGTAATGAAAAAACGAATCATTATCAGAGATATGGTAAAACGTAGTGGATAACGATGAACAATACTATTGTAATAAATCGCGAAACTTGCAAAAAAATGTTACGAATTAATTCCAACAAAAAATGCGATTCACGAAAAATCTCTAGATCCATTTCGTTCAGTGCATCTAAATACTGAAAACGAAAACTCATCTCACGCCGAAAACCGCACATGACAATGTTTACGTCAAAAGCCTCACATGACAACAGTAAATGATTCACTTCCGTGGTGGTTCGGATGTGATATCTTGAACGCAATAGTAGACGTAATAAATGTCTGGACTAATGGCAAATCTAATCACCCAATCCCAGCTGTTATGTTTGATTTTGCTACGGCATATACAAGCTGGCTTGAATTTTTAATTGATAAGTCGGTAGTATAAAATGCTCCCCAATTAGGATCCGAAATCTGAGTTTACTTTTTTTCATAACCGAGTGCAGCTGAGTACCAGTTCGACGACAAGGTAGGCAGTGTGGAAAGCTGTGTTCATGGTAACCGTTGGTCAATGGAAATTCGATCTGTATTTTTTTGTACGCGACATACAGACAGGTTCATTCTAACTAGTAACAAAGGGAAATTCTAATGCTGTAGGCTATTTTGGTGTCTGCAAAACTATTTTGCATAAGAGAGTTTACGATGTGAAAAGTTTTAAAATAATAAATATGCGCGTTTATGTGAATACAGCGAATATAGTGAGAAGACTACTAGTGACTGATTATTCCACATGTAATGTTGGAAGTAACTAAACACGCAAAACCCTCATTCCAGTTTCAAAAGAGTTACAGTGTAACATAAGGATAACATATGCAAAGTTTGTAAATGATTCACTCATATTTTCTTGATATTTTTCGACATTTTCGGCAGCCGGTTGCTCAGAGCTATCAACACGTGATAATATTATTCGGTAATTAACAAACAAACTTTCTTTTTTTTCTGTGTTGTTTGTGAAAATGCAGAGAATTCCTCTAGTTCTAACAAAAACTGTAGATCTTGGAAGAGTTTGGACAGTGTTAAACGACGAGTAATTTCCAAGTATGTCTTGTTTTTAAAAAAAGTAAATCTTCCCAACAGAGCAGCAGCTCACGGAAAGTCTCCGTCGTATTGATGTATTTAAAGTTATTAGGGTAGTCGAATCTAGTTTAGTATCTATTCATATTTTTGAGTCTCGAATGTACGAACTTATACTTCACATCTATTTCTAGCACCATGCAAACATTTATCCTGATCGCACTACTGCTAGTGACCGCAGTCACATCCGGTGTTGTACAGAACCGTTCCGAACCAAACCTGCGGGCTAACCGGAAGCTCATCCATCACTGGATGCAGAAACCTATCTTCAAACCGACGGCGAGCGCCAACCCGGACAAAGCCGTGGCGATCGAGAACTTCTTCACTACCCGAGTTGATCATTTCGACCTGCAAAACACCGACGAATGGACGTTACGATATTTTTCCGTGTCCGATTACTATAAACCCGGAGGACCCATACTGATTTTCTTGGGTGGGTTCTTTCCGATCGGGCCGGAAACTATTGGAGAATCAACGCTCATCTACGAGTTGGGACAGGAAATGAACGGGGCGGTATTTGCTTTCGAATCCCGTTTCTATGGTAACAGTCGGGTTACTGAGTATGTTGTTGTTTCTTTATTTTTTGGCAGTTCTTCAAGTAACACTTTGCTTCGTTTTAGGAACCTGAGCGTTGAGAACCTACGACTGTTGAACGCAGATCAAATACTGGCAGATTTGGCGGAATTCGTGATTTATTTGAAACGGGAAGTCGTGAAAGATGAAACGGCTCGAGTACTGGTTGCTGGCAACGAACTCGGGGGTGCTCTCGCAGCCTGGTTTCGCATCCGATATCCACATCTAGGACATGCGGCGTGGACTTCCAGTGGCTACATGCATGCCGTCATGAATTTTCAGGACTTTTCGGAGGCTTGGGGCGAATCTTTGATTGAGCATGGCAGTCAGCAATGCTACAGTGACATTTTCGTGGCATTCCACGTTATGCAAAACCTAATCGATCTGGGAAGAGCCGATCTGTTGTTCGAGAAATTCAACATTTGTTCACGAATCGACCCAGAAAATACCTTTCAGGTGCAATATTTCTTCTCTATTATGATGATGTCGGTAGAAGTGTTTACTCTTGGTAACCGAAAGTATGTCAATTGATTTATTGCTTGGATATTATTTACTAATTTCTATTTCCGCTACAGTCTTGCCGATTTCACTGAAGTATGCGATGATCTCACTAATTCTGACGCTGAAACCGCAATGGACGCATTTGCTGGTTGGTTCAATACTAAATGGGCTGCCGAAATTGGATGTGTAGTTTCGGACCCAGCTGAGGCAGTAGAAGTTCTGAAAGATCTCGAATGGGATACCGCATTCAATCAACTTGGTCTTCGCCAAGCAATGTATCAGGAATGCACAGAGTTTGGATGGTTTCCTACCACTGATTCGGCCTTTCAACCGTTTGGCGATCGTGTTGGGATAGAGTTCTATATAGAGCTATGTCGCCAAGTGTTTGGCGATTGGATCACCGAGGACTCGATTGCGAGAGCCGTTCGTCGTTCGAATAACCGATTCGGTGGAGAAACCCCCGGATCGAGCTTAACACATTTCACCAATGGAGGTGCCGACCCATCTACGATAATTAGCATTACACAAAACATAACGTTAGACGCAACGGCTGTTGTGATTCCCAATCAGTTGAGTAGCTCTGATCTTGGTGCCACTTCCGAGGACGATCCTCAAGAACTACAGGAAGCTAAGCGAAATCTGAAAGCAAAACTGGCCAAATACCTATTTCCTGCTTCTCCCTACGGAAATTCTTAAGCGACTGCGAGTACAAAAGTATTCGATATAATGTAATAAGCAAAAAGTACAATTTTTGGTGGGAAACTACCAATCTATGATGAAAGCCACATAAAAAAATAAACAAAGAAAAGAATTTAGTTTTGATGTGAATACGTCTAATTCATTGAAAATTTCCTTTTGTGAATGATATGTTTTAGATCACGAAAATCTCGAGTTATATTAAAGGCAACCACATCTATTACTCTCTGTGACATCGAAAATATTATCAAAAATCTATGGTAATATGTTATGAAATAAACTCAATATTTAGTTTTCTGATACGTTTGAAATCAATGAAAAAAACTGATCACTTTACTTCCCTTTTATGAACTCGACACGTGAGATTTCAGTGATCACTGGGCAACTGAAAATCACCACCCATGCCAAGTTAGTGAAAACTTTATCCAGCATCATTCACTCGATTGTATTATACATGGAAATTCATGCGAGTTTATTTAAACATTATGGAAATTCAACAATTCAATTTATTTAGGAAAGCACAATCGATCCCGAAGTACTATTTGATGTTGTTTTCCATTAAAATACTAGTGTGCTAGTTCCGGAACGTAGTGGAGGGTTTTGAAAGATCGCGGTGAATAGTCGAGTAGGTGGCGGTAGTGTTTCCAACGTATAGCAAATTTAAAATTCACACAGGATTTTGAAAAATTTTGTTCGAGCCTGTATATCTGTTATCTGTGCTGACATATATAAAAACCTGTTTTAATCCACCTAGTGGTGTAATGATGCCTTTCTCATATCAATCATACTATCATATATAATACTGTGGTATTCTTCCAAATTATTTTTCTTCTATTCTTAAAAGAATAGCCGAAATAGATTTGTTTGACCGTCTATTGATAAAAACTATCAATTGGAAAAGAGTTGAGGTCGATTTAGGAATTTTTTTAAGGTTTTTCCCATTTTCAGTGATGGTATACAATTTTTAACCCACTTTACCCTATATTTCCGGATCCGGAAGTCGGATCCGCATGAAATTCAGGAATAACGCATGGGACTACAGGACCTTTCATTTGAACCTAAGTTTGTGAAAATCGGTCGCGCCATCTACGAGAAAAGTTAGAACAGATATTATCATTTTTTTGCACATTTTATTCCATAACTCCCGAACCGGAAGCCGAATCCAAATAATATTCAGGATTTTTTTATGGGACCTCAAGACCTTTCATTTGAATCTAAGTTTGTGAAAATCGGTTCAGCCATCTCCGAGAAAAGTTAGTGCAAAAAAACGTTACATACACACATACGCACACACACACATACACACACAGACATTTTGCGTACTCGACGAACTGAGTCGAATGGTATATGACACTAGGCCCTCCGGGCCTCGGTTCAAAAGTTGGTTTTCACTGTGATTGTATAACCTTTCTATATGAGAAAGGTAAAAATAACAATACTAACAATAATATCAAAATAACAAATTTATAGAAACAACAGAAATAATAACAATAAAAATAACAATAATAACAAAAATAACAAGCATAACAACAAGAACAAAATTACGAAAACTAACAAAAATAACACAAATAATAATAATTACAACAATAACAATAAAATCATAATCAACAAAAATAATGAGTATAACAAAAAGAACTAAATTAACAAAATTAACTAAACTAACAATAATAACAAATATAACAAAACCTGTTTTAATCCACCTAGTGGTGTAATGATGCCTTTCTCATATCAATCATACCATCATATATAAAACTGTGGTATTCTTCGAAATAATTTTCTTCGATTCCTAAAATGAATAACCGAAATCGGTTTGTTTGACCGTCTACTGATAAAAACTATTAATTGGAGTAGATTTGTGGTCGATTTAGACAACTTTTTACGGTCTTCGCCCTTTTCAGTGATGGTACACAATTTTTAACACACCTTACCTTCTATTTCCGGATCCGGGAGTCGGATCCAGATGAAATTCAGGAATTACGTATGAGACCACAGGACCTTTCATTTGAACCTAAGTTTATGAAAATCGGTCGCGCCATCTATGAGAAAAGCTAGAAAACATATTTTCATTTTTTTGCACATTTTACCCCATAACTACGGAACCGGAAGTCGGATCCAAACAATATTCAGGAATTTTGTATGGGACTACAAGACCTTTCATTTGAACCCAAGTTTGTAAAAATCGGTTCAGCCATCTATGAGAAAAGTTAGTGCACTTATTATCACATTTTTTTCACATTTTACCCTATAATACCGGAATTGGAAGTTGGATTCAAATAATATTCAGGAATTTTGCATGGGAGCATAAGACCTTTCATTTGAATCTAAGTTTGTGAAAATCGGTTCTGCCATCTCCGAAAAAAGTTAGTGCAAAAAAACGTTACATACACACATACGCACACACACACAGACATTTTGCGTACCCTCCGGGCCTCGGTTCAAAAGTCGGTTTTCACAGTGATTGAATACCCTTTCTAAATGAGAAAGCGAAAAAATGGCAAAAATAACAAGTATAACAATAATAACAAATGCAACAAATAAAACAATAATAATAAAAATAACAAGTATAACAAGAAAAACAAAATTAACAAAAATAACACAAATAATAAGAATAACAAAAGTAACAATAAAAACATAAACATCAAAAATAACAAGCATAAATAGAAGAACAAAGTTAATAAATCTAACAATAGTAACAAATATAACAATAATGACAAAAATAACAAAAAAAGTACGGGTGTGTAATGTCAGAGACATAACTGGATGTCGTGAATACGAATAAAACTGACACGATTTCTTTACACTTTCGAATTCGAATTGATAGTTGATCGATTGTGTGAATTGCGAAACTTTCCCCTTTTTCACTACTAAAATTTTCAACGATTTTTGACGTCGATTATCTCATTTCGACTTTGCATATTTCATTGAAAGAAACTATTAAGATGCTGTACAGGATTCATTTCTGACTTTTAGAAGGACCAAATTGTGGAATTCTCTACGATATTTAGCACAGTTCGGAACATTTATCTCAAACGATTTTCGCACAGCGAAATGTGCACGAACCAAATCAAATTATTTTGAATTTTTGCTAAACAGATGATTTCTACCTTCGAATTTAAAAGAAGTAATCTTAATAGTTCTTTAGATAACATTTAGAGACATTAGACTGATTTTATGTAATGTTGCCCACTTTTCGTTTATTGTTTTCTTTCTCTCCAATGCAAAGCACCAGCAGCTGATGCAATCGTTCTTGCTTGAATTGAAACTAGCTTTGCGTACAAACCGACACATCCGCACGCAGTGCCAAATGATCCGAACCTGATTTATTGCGTCTTCTCGCCTTGACCACCGGAAAACAAATGAGAGGTTTGAGGTTTTTAACCACGCAGAAGGTGCACTCTCCGAAGCTGCTGGTTGATTAAATCATTCCCACGACGTCTGCTTCCATCCAACGCACAAGAAGAAATGATCGATTTTCGACCACGGTTCCCCTTTGATACGCAGTCAGTTGAAGACATGTGCCTGACTTCCTCAAAACTGTCGTCCTTGCTTGAAAAACCCAAGCGAAAGTAAAGAGTTTTCCGCGTTCTTTTAACATTTTGAGAAAACTTAATTTTTGAGTTGTTTGTGGTTATCTCGCACTGTTCAAAATTCTATCCTAAATTCCTGATCATATTTTTGATGAAATAGTGAAAAAATTATGTTGCTGCCATTAATACAAGTCGAGATATTCACGATTAAGTTCTGCCCATTCTTCCATATGGCTAATTTTGAAAAGGCACCCCATAGTAAAGTAAGTCGTATTCACGACAAAAAAAAACAAAATAACTATAAAAACGAAAATTACAAATATAACAAGAAGCACAAAAATACAATAAAAAAAATAACAAAAATAACAATAACACAAATCTTAATAAAATTAATAATAACAATAAAAACAATTAAAAAAAAACAAACATGACAAGAAGAACAAAATTAACAAAAAAAACCAAAAAGAAACAAAATAACAAGAATAACAATAATAACGAAAATTACAAATCTAATAATAATAACAAATATAACAAAAGTAACAAAGATAACCAGAAAGAACTAAAATAACGAAAATAATAGAGATAATACAAATAACAAGAAGAAATAAAATACATTAATAAAAAAATAACAATAATAGCAAATGTAACAAGAAGAACAAAATCAACAAAACTAACAAAACACAAATAATAATGATCACAAAAGTAACAGAAAAAACTAAAACTACAAAAATAATAAAGATAACACCAATAACAAAAATAGCGATAATAACAATAATTAAAAAAAATAACAAGAAAAACAAAAATAACATTAATAACAAAAAATAACGACAATAACAATAATAACAAGAGTAACAAAAATAACGAAAATCACAAATATAACAAAAATAACAAGTAAAACAATAATAAAGATAACACAAATAACAAGAACAACAAAAATAACATTAATAACAAGAATAACAAAAAAAAAAAACAAAATAATATAATGGAGACGGGTATTGCGTGATGGGTAGGTCGATATTTTTCACGCAGCCACCCTGGGTTCGATTCTCAACCCCGCATATAGGGTCAGAAAGCAGGTATGGCAAAAACACGGATCCGTTCTGCACGGTACTCACCTTCACTCGTGAGCACACCACCAGGAGTATTGAATGCTACGCTTCGTGCCCGTGTTGAAAAACACACACCGAACGCAGTAGAAAAAGCACCCGTAGCGGTGGTCGTGTAATTGTCCAACACCGGTGCTTGGATTTTCGGGCAGCACTGAAGTCGAGTGTTCCTGACTTCGGCAAACACCGAAGCCGAATGTTTCCGAATTTGCCATATACGTTGCTTGTACTATAAGCACCTATAGCGCCACGGTATGACGAAAAATTCGTTTGAATAATTAATTCTTTTTTCATCAATACGCGTCTGATTGAATTCAATTGATTGACAATATAACCAACGCATGGGTGCTCTTCGGTGCCTTCGCGAAATTGAAAACACTCGGCTCCGGTGTTTAACGAAACTGAAAATACGCGGTTTCGGTGTATGCCGAAGCTTGAAACACCAGTGTCGAAACCGTGGCTTCGGATATCGCGTTTCTCTTTGTGCACTGGCACGCAATGGCATTCTCAATACACGCGGTGGCGGTGGTTATATGAAGCACGCAGTGCAGTGCAGTGTTTGGACATGCCTGTCAGAAAGTTTTGCTGACCCGAATAGGCGAATGATCTTACGGTTAAAACCTCGATAATCGAATAAAAAAATAACAAAAATAACGAAAATTACAAAAATACTAATAATAACAATAATTACAATAATAACAAAAATAACTATAATAACAATAATAGCATTCGTAACCGAATGTTCGAAGTGAGCACACGCGTTTTTTTAACAATCGACATCGGTAAGACGAAGGTGCCTATCACAGCAGAGGCTGTAGTATAGGCATTAAATAAAAGTGATAAAAAGTAGCATCCCCGCAAGTGAGTTCTGTCTGTGCACCGGTTTTGTATCGGTATCAACAGTAGACGCTATTGTGCTATCCTCGGGCAGCAGTTATTTCTATTGTTTGCTACCCGCATCGCAGCAGCCAAATCCTGAGTCAAGGTCACGCTGAAGCACAACGAAGGAGTGAAGGAGCAACTCACCTAACAGCTTACCGTGACATACTGTTAAGTATTTTCTCAAACTTTTTCTTTCAACTTTTACTATTCATATATTTTCTTTTCATTTTATTTCTTTCTTTCTCATTTCAAGTGCGGGAGACTTCTTTACTCCCGCACTTTAAATATGAATATTGATGACAGTGGGGGTGTCTCGGAGGAGGGCGAAGCTGAACGAATGAACGAAGAACATTTAGAGGCTGAGTTTGCTTCCGAGATGCCATCTACCCCTCCTATACCATCTCCCCCTCCGATACCATCTCCCTCTCCGATGCCATCTCCCTCTCCGATGCCTCCATCTCCCTCTAAGATATTGCCTGCCCGCCAAAAAGTTTACCAAGACGATGGCTCGGGGGGTCCGTGGGTGGTATACTTCCGGCCCAAATTAAAGTCTCTCAGAGTTTTAAATATTGCTCGGGACCTGGAAAAACATTTCTCGGCAATAAAAACAATAGATAAGGTTTCGCCAAACAAGTTACGCGTTGTTGTGTCCGACCTGAAGCAAGCAAACGAGATTGCTACCAGCGAGTTGTTCACGAAGGAGTACCGCGTGTACGTCCCGTCTCATGTGGTGGAGATCGACGGTGTGGTCCGTGACGAAAGTCTGACAATCGAAGATCTGATGAAGGACGGGGTAGGCCGTTTCAAAAACCCCGACCTTCAACCAGTGAAAATTTTGGAGTGCAAGCAATTGCACTCCAAATCGATAGATGGTAAATTTTACCAATCGGACTCATTTCGCGTGACTTTTGCCGGATCTGCACTTCCAAATTATTTGGTAGTGAGTGGAGTTCGTCTACCTGTTCGGCTGTATGTACCGCGGGTAATGCATTGTACAAGCTGCAAACAGCTAGGTCATACGGCAACCTATTGTTGCAACAAACTGCGATGCGGCAAATGCGGAGAGGCCCATGAGGACGATCTCTGCAGAAGAGCAGTGGAAAAGTGTTGCTACTGCGGGGAGAATCCTCATGATCTTTCGGTGTGCCCTACGTACATACAGCGTGCGGAGAAATTGAAGCGATCCGTGAAAGAACGTTCCAAACGTTCTTATGCGGAAATCTTAAAAAGAACCACTCCATCGACCCCTGAGAACCCGTTTGCAATCTTGCCAGTTGAAGAGGATACCTCTGACGACCCAGGCGAAGGACCTTCCTACACACAGGTTGAAGGAAGCAGGAAAAGACAAAATCTGGCTTCTCCCAAGCTTCCTCGTAAAGGCCTCAGACTGTCCTCTTCGTCACAAAAGAACCAAACGGAAACAAAAAGTGCTGACTCAAAACCGAAGCAAACACCTCCTGGGTTCAAAAAACTTAGGGATGATAAGGAGTACCCAGCACTTCCTGGGGCATCAAAAAACCCGAATGACCCCAAAGCACAACCAGAAAATCCAACAAACGCTGGATTATTGAAATTTTCTGATATCGTGGACTGGATATTAACAGCCTTCAATATTACTGATCCTCTGAAAAGCTTCCTAACTGCTCTACTGCCAACAGTAAGGACATTTTTAAAACAGTTGACTGAACAATGGCCCCTCCTTGCAGCGATCGTATCTTTTGATGGATAATTTACCACTGAGAATCGAAGATATGATCATTGTGCTTCAGTGGAATTGCAGAAGTATCATCCCAAAACTTGATTCTTTCAAACACTTAATACATACTCATAATTGCGATGTATTCTCCTTGAGTGAAACTTGGCTTACTTCTAACATCAACCTCGACTTCCATAATTTTAACATAATCCGCCTGGACCGAGAAGACTCTTATGGAGGGGTACTTTTAGGGATTAAAAAGTGCTATTCATTTTATCGTATTAACCTCCCCTCGACACCGGGAATTGAAGTTGTTGCTTGCCAAATTAATATTAAAGGCAAAGATCTATGTATAGCTTCTATCTACATTCCTCCCAGAGTCTCGATAGGGCATCGTCGGCTTGCAGACATCATATAACTTCTTCCTTCACCGCGGCTGGTTTTAGGGGACTTTAACTCGCATGGTACAGGATGGGGCTGCTTATATGATGATAATCGTTCTTCGTTAATCCAAGATCTGTGTGACAACTTCAATTTGACAATTCTAAACACGGGAGAAATGACACGGAACCCTAGACCGCCAGCACAACCAAGTGCGCTGGATTTATCCCTTTGCTCGACTTCGCTACAGTTAGATTGCAAGTGGAAGGTAATCTGTGATCCTCACGGTAGCGATCACTTGCCGATCATAGTTTCTATCACCAACCGTGGAAGACCATCGGAAACAATCAATGTTTCGTACGATTTCACACGAAACATTGATTGGAAACGTTACGCGAGCTCGATATCTGAGAAACTAGAAACATCACAGGAGCTTCCTCCGGAGGAAGAGTATACATTTTTGGCTGGCTTGATTCTTGACACCGCAATTCAAGCTCAGACGAAACGAGTACCTAGCGCGCAAACTAGTATGCGTTCTCCCAACCCATGGTGGGACAAAGAGTGCTCAGAGCTGAAAACGAAAAAAGCTTCAGCCTTCATCTCGTTTAGAAAGAACGGAACTCCAGATAATTATCGGAAATACGCGGCGTTAGAATTTCAAATGAAAAGTCTTATTAAAGCTAAGAAACGCGGTTACTGGCGAAGGTTTGTTGACGGATTAACGAGAGAAACAGCAATGAGCACTCTTTGGAATACGGCCCGTCGCATGCGCAATCGAAATCACGCGAACGAAAGCGAGGAATATTCTAACCGCTGGATATTTGATTTCGCTAAGAAAGTATGTCCTGATTCTGTTCCGGAACAGAAGATATCCCGCGTCGCGACATTGAATACAAACGAAACACCGTTTTCGATGGTAGAGTTCTCACTTGCGCTCTTGTCGTGTAACAATAGAGCCCCGGGGTTAGACAGAATTAAATTCAACTTGTTGAAAAATCTGCCCGACTCTGCCAAAAGGCGCTTGCTGAATTTATTCAACAAGTTCCTCGAGGGTAATATTGTCCCACACGAATGGAGAGAAGTGAGAGTTATTACTATTCAAAAACCTGGAAAACCAGCCTCCGATCACAATTCGTATCGGCCGATTGCTATGCTTTCCTGTATCCGGAAATTGTTGGAGAAAATGATTCTCTTCCGTCTAGACAATTGGGTCGAAACAAATGGATTGCTTTCAGGTACACAATTTGGGTTCCGCAGGGGCAAAGGAACGAACGATTGTCTAGCGTTGCTCTCAACAGAAATTCAAATGGCATTTGCTCGTAAAGAACAAATGGCATCAGTTTTCCTCGACATCAAGGGGGCATTCGATTCAGTTTCCATTAACGTTCTATCTGAGAAGTTGCATCAGCATGGTCTTTCACCAGTTTTGAACAACTTTTTATATAATCTATTGTCCGAGAAACACATGCATTTTGAGCATGGTGATTTGACGACAAAGCGATTCAGTTACATGGGTCTTCCTCAGGGCTCATGCTTAAGCCCCCTTTTATACAACTTTTACGTAAATAACATTGATGAATGTATCAACACATCTTGCACGCTAAGACAACTTGCCGACGACAGTGTTGTGTCTATTATAGGACCCAAAGCTGCCGATCTCCAAGGACCATTGCAAGATACCCTCGACAACTTGTCGACATGGGCTTTTCAAATGGGTATCGAGTTCTCTACGGAGAAAACTGAGCTGGTTGTATTTTCAAGGAAGCGAGAACCTGCGCAATTACAGCTTCAACTAGGGGGTGAAACCATAGCTCAGGTTTTCACATTTAAATATCTCGGGGTCTGGTTCGATTCCAAAGGTACCTGGGGATGTCACATTAGATATTTGAAACGAAAATGCCTACAGAGAATCAATTTCCTTCGTACAATAACCGGAACTTGGTGGGGCTCTCACCCAGGAGACCTGATCAGGTTGTACAAAACGACGATATTGTCAGTAATGGAATATGGATGTTTCTGTTTCCGCTCCGCTACGAATATTCATTTCATTAAACTGGAAAGAATTCAGTATCGTTGTTTACGTATTGCCTTGGGTTGCATGCAATCAACCCATACGATGAGTCTTGAAGTGCTGGCGGGCGTCTTACCGTTGAAAAACAGGTTCTGGGATCTCTCATATCGACTGCTAATCCGATGCGACATTTTGAATCCGATGGTGATAGAAAACTTTGAAAAGCTCGTCGAGCTTAATTCACAAACCCGTTTTATGTCCTTGTATTTTGACTACATGGCTCAGAATATAAATCCTTCTTCGTTTGTTCCCAATCGTGTTCATTTTGTGGATACTTCTAATTCTACTGTGTTTTTCGACACATCCATGAAAGAGGAAATTCGTGGAATCCCGGATCCTGTACGCCCTCAAGAGATCCCAAAAATTTTTAATAATAAATTTAAAGAAGTCGACTGTAATAAAATGTTTTACACTGACGGATCATATCTAGACGGGTCCACTGGCTTCGGTATATTCAATGTAAATTTCACCGCTTCCTATAAACTCAGTGATCCAGCTTCAGTTTACGTCGCAGAACTAGCTGCAATTCAGTATACCCTTGAGATCATTGACACTCTGCCCACAGATCACTACTTCATTGTATCGGACAGTCTCAGTTCCATTGAGGCTCTCCGTTCAGTGAAGCCTGGAAAGCACTCACCGTATTTCCTGGGGAAAATACGGGAACAATTGAGTGCTTTATCTGCAAAATCATACCAGATTACCTTGGTTTGGGTCCCCTCACATTGTTCCATACGGGGCAATGAGAGGGCGGACTCGTTAGCCAAGGTGGGCGCACTAGAAGGTGATATCTATGAAAGACCAATCTGCTTCAATGAATTTTTCAGTTGCTGTCGTCAGAAAACTCTAGCCAGCTGGCAGAATACATGGAATAGTGGAACTCTGGGACGATGGTTACACTCAATAGTCCCACAGGTATCGACGAAAGCTTGGTTCCGGGGGTTAGACGTGAGCCGAGACTTTATTCGTGTAATGTCAAGGCTCATGTCTAATCATTATATGTTCAGCGCGCATCTCCGTCGTGTGGGGCTCGCTGAGAGTGGTGTCTGCGTTTGCGGTGAGGGTTATCATGACATCGAACATGTTGTTTGGACATGTGTCGAGTATTGTGATGCCAGGTCCCAACTCATAGGTTCCCTTCGGGCCCGAGGTATACCACCCTTCGTACCAGTCCGCGACGTCTTGGCAACTCGAAATCTTCCTTATATGACTCTCATCTATAACTTCTTGAAAACTATCAATGCTCAAATTTAGTGCTCTCCCTATCTCTTTCTCGTCTACAGCTCTACCGCACTCTTCTTTACGTTGCTGGAAGTATGGCCTGTGTAAACGATGCTTCGGAGCATGCACCTGCCTTGAACTGACTGAGTTGCTGGAAGCTACCCAAAAACGTCACATCAACGTCAGAACACACCAACGAAGCATCCCAATCCAGAATAATCTCTTCATTGCTACAAGCTGAAAAACATGAAGATTCATCGAACGCAAAATGTGTCTAAAAGATGTATGCCACAAACCAATGATGTATTCAAATTTCAATTCAATACTGTGTAGGTCCCACCCTCCCTATGTCCCCTTACTAACTGGGGAGTATGCCGCCCCGTAATACGGCATCCCTTTCTCTCCCCCTAACAACAAGACAATCGGCCACGTTAAGCTAAAGCAAATGAGCCTAATAAAAATTTTATTTGGAAAAAAAAAAAAAAACAATAATAGCAAAAATAACACAAACATGAACAATAACAAATTAACAATGATAACATAAATAACAAGCATAACAAAAAGAACAAAATTATTAAAACTCACAGTAATAACAAAAATAACAAAAACAACAGAAATAATAATAGTAACAATAATATCAAAAACGTGATTAATCCACCTAGCAGTGAGATGATACCTTTTTTTTATCAATATGCATGTGTTTTTGCATGGATATTCTTAGGTGTTTTAGTTCTCATGACATTATTTTAATTATCGTCGTTTTAAACGGCAAATTGAGATTTTAATCACTCATTACCCTGTAATTTCGAAACTGCAAATCGTATCAAATTTTAATCCTAACGTGTGACAATCGATTGAACATTCCATGTCGAAGTAAGTTAAAATTTAGAGTTTTTCGTCATTATTTATGGTACTTCCAGAGCCGGTATTCAGGAACTAGCATAACCCAAAATGATTCGATTGACCATAAATTAATACGCCAAACAATTTACATGAAATTTATAAACTCATCATCTGTAATTCCAGAATCGGATAAAATTCACCAATTTTGTATGGGACCTTAAGTCCTGTAATATTTGTTTTTGAAGTTCGATTTGGTCTTTTTTGAGAAAATGATTGAGCTTTGAGAATCGATTCGATACTGGAACCGGAATTCTAAAATCGGTGTAGCCGAAATCAGTTAAATTCACCTGAGCAGTGTGTAGACATCTTTGAGAAATTGTAGTGCGAATTAAAATTTGGGGGTACATTCCGAATCCAAAAACGAATACCGCTCAAACTGAAATAAATTTATTTGGTAATCGACTATCCAAATCTGCAAACCCGATAAATCTGATTAATTTATGTGAAATGGACATTTTTATACTAATCACCCTGCATTTTCTAAACCAGAAGTCGGATCTGACTAAAAAGTAAGAGGTTTTATAGGATTTTAAGACCTCTCATTTGAATCATAGATGATTCTTAAATTTCATTTGAATCTTAGATCGGTTCAGCCATCTACGAGAAAAATTAATTGCATTATTTTAATTTCGTTTCACATATCATCCTGTGGTTCCGCAATCAGAAGTCGGAACCAAACGTAATTCAGGAACCTTGTTTGGGAGTATACGACTTTTCATATGAATCTTAGTTTGTAGAAAACGGTTTAACCATCTTCGAGAATATTGAGTGAAATTATTTGTCACACACGCATTTGCTGATCTCGACGAACTGAGTCGTATGGTATATGGAAGTCATGTTCTTCCAGCATTTATTGCTGTAAATAGTTTAAATCAATATAATTATGGAATTACTTCCAACTCGATAATGCTGGTATCATCTGGTTTACATATGCCATATTCGAAAGATTATGTTGCCAAAAATGAACCGTGCTAAAATTGGTTCGAGGCAAATTGTCATAAAAAAGGATGCTGTACACAGTCTTTTTGGTACTTAAAAACAATTATATGTAACAGTGTAAAAAATCGTATTTCATGTTGCTCCCAAGCATTGCTTTTTCATACAGCGCTCAAAATTCCTTCTACTGGAATAAGGCTTACACAAAAATATCGATATCTCCGTTAAAAATGGACGGATTTTAACAATCTATGGCTTGTTGGATAGGTATTACCGAGCGAAATCTAAGTCTGGAAACATATTCTGTTTTCAAGGTCAAATGTGACAGATACTGTCAAAAAACTGAAAATTTTGACATAAAACTTCGTCAATCAAAATCGGTCCAGCCATCTCTGAGATCTCGACCTCTTAGTTGACAACACACATACAGACACACACACATACAGACACACACATACAGACACACACACATACACACACACAGAGACATTTGCTCAGTTCGTCGAGCTGAATCGATTGGTATATGACATTCGGCCCTCCGGGCCTCGGAAAATTTTTCGAAAGTTTGAGCGAATTCTATACCTATTTTTTATATATATAAAAAAAGGTAAAACAACAAAATAATTAAAAATAACAAAAAATGGCAAAAATAACGAAAAAAACAAAAATAACAAGAAAAACGAAAATGACGAAAATAACAGATTTAGAAAATTACAAAAATTACCAAAGAATTAAAAATGACAAGAATAACAAACGTAGATACATATATAAAATATAAAATAAAGCAAAAATAATAATCAAACTAACAAATATATCAATAATAACAAAAAATACCAAAATATTAAAAATGACAAAAGTTACAGAAAAAGATATATATGAAAAACAGCAAATATACCACATATAACAAATGTAACAAGTATAACAAAAATAACAATATCAACAAAACTAACAATAATAACGAAAATAATACAAATAAAAATAACAAAAATGACAAAAATAATAAAAATAACAAAAATAACAAGAAATGACAAAAATAACAAAATACCAGAAATATCGAAAATTCTAAAATGCCCCAGTAATATCAAAAACACAAAAAATACAACAAGTGCTATACCTTTTTTTCGGTTTTCAAAGATATCGAACTAACTAGAGATTATTAGAGGAGAAGGAATATGAAATTATGAAACTTTCTCGTTTCATAATCTCTAGTTAGTTAAAAACCGAAAAAAGTTAAAATTACTGACTGACCAGAAGTCATAAATAAAAAAAATAAAAACAAAAAAATACCAGTAATATCACAAATACCACAAAATCCAAAACTCCCGAATGTATCGATTTTTATTGCCGTTTTTAGATTAGTCGTCAATCATCAATCATCGATGATTTCAACATAAATGTTTGATTTCAATTATGCTAAGTGTGAAATCAAACATGAATGTGTCGAATTCCTTAAGTATTGACTTTAAACTTTTATTAATCGCGCTTTTGCGTTTCCCGTTTTAAGAAATGATGACTCGAATTAGGATTTTAATATACTTATATATGAAAAAACAATTTTCTATGTCGAGTGCAAATAACTCAAGTTTTGAGTTGAATTCACTTTTATTTAAAATAACATTTCTTTCACAATATGAGTGTAAATTACTCAAATTGTGACAGCCTCTTTCCTTATCTCAAAAATGAGTAGATGGACAAAAACTCAAATGTTGACTGCGTGTACTTTTTATGAGATTTAGTGACGTGTCACTCAGTTTTGAGTAATATTCAATGAGGGTGTATGTCATTGCTTGGTTGCCAGCATGACGAATCGAAACTGAAAGTTTTTGTTAGGTGTACCGCATTTAATTCAATCAATTTCGGAAATGAATTCAATATTTTAGCTGTTTCACTATTGTGGATTTTTCCTTGTATGAACTATCAATTATATACTACGAGAAATGTATTTAGATAACAAAAAAAAAAACAAAGACGTAAAAAACGTCACATTTCCCGAACAAAATAATGGCAGTTTCAATTTTGTGAGCATGGCGCTCTCAGGTAAGTCCGCATCCAATCTCGCACATAGAAGAAGGGGAGAGAAATGTTCGTTCGTTCGCGCCAAAATAGCAGCACTGCGCACCCATACAATTGACACGATATGTTGAATGTGATGCCGTGCGATGGCGTTGCTGAACTAAAAATTTTTTTTAACTCCAAGCTGGCAGGGTCTGATTCGGGCCAATATCCAAGGTTGCCTTCATGCCCCGCACTTTCATACCTAACAATCCTGGCGCAATTGATATATCAACGAAGTACACTTTTTGAGCTGTATTATCTTAGTGGTACATTCGGTGCAAATCATGATTAAAACCTCTGAATACCACTCCACTCTAGATTGTTTTTTTGTTTTGGTATTCGGTTTATATATGTTCTACTAAAATGTTGAATTGCTTTGAACTGTTCGATAAGATAAGAACACCGTTTTGAGTTGATGTTTAGATGTTTCTAAAATTATACCATCAGATTAGCCGGCTTAGATAATTCAATCCCAGGAGGTGATTGATGAAATATACAATTATATAATTGTGTATTTTTGGAAACAGTTTTGTTGATATTAGGATTCACCAGGATTTAAAAACTGCGTTAGAAATCCACAGAAGTTGTGTTAAAAATTTGCGTAGTCAGTAGTAGTGCTTATCGTTTCCGAAGGCGGAAAACTACTGAGGGATCCCAAGGTAATACTTGATTAGTAGAGACATCGAGGTGAATTCGATCGACAAGGACCGCAACACACCCAAGTACCCTCGATTTCAATCGATCGAGATGTACCAGAAATGGACTGCCTGATTCAGTTTTAGTTATCTAAACCTTAGGCAGAAAAAGATAAGATAAATGTGGTCCTTATCTTACCCCTATGGCGCCAGTTAAAAATAAATAGTCTTTCGTATTTTTTTGCTTTTCAGAAAATTGAAAAAATGGGTTACGACATTATTCAAAGTCAAGCGTAGTAGAACTTGCTTTTAATTTAGATTGCGAGCTCTATATAAACAATATAACACAAATATAACACAAATAAAAATATATCAATACAAATATGATGGCACAAGCAGTTCAATTTGAATTGCTAATACATTGATGATTTGAAGACTTAACGTTGAAAAAAAAATGAAACCCAAAAGTTAGAAGTAGCCGTAAGAAATGATCAAACATCACCAAACTTTTTCATTGAAGCGAAACAAAAGATGTTTTTCTGCCTTTCGACTATTTCAGACACTCACATCAACACTGATCAAAATCGACACGTTGGGCTAAAGTGCTTTACACCTAATTTTCTATGATACTTAAATTTGAAGTGTTAATCATTTCTAATCTCATTCAACGGAAATCACATTGAAACCTATAGATAATTCACTTAAATTCCATCAACCAAACAGCAGATGAATTCAGAATGTATTACATTGGCAAAACACTTACAGTCAAATTGTCTGAAAAGTAGACAAAAACTTATCAAATAGGTTATAATTCATCAGTTTATACATTTATTTCTCATGTTGATTCACTCTTCATATTAAATAAATGGAAATTTGTTCTTGAATTGTCATTATTTAGATATTAATTTCAAAATAATTTACTAAAAACAGTTTAATCAATAAAGGTTATCTAAGTACAGTAGCGTACCGAGCAATTTTGACGCCTGGGGCAAAATAAGATTTGCCACCCTCATCGTTCGTTTAGTGAGTTTAGTTCCAAGGATTGGTTTGCCGCCCCTTCAAAACGTTGCCCTCTCCCTAGATACGCCGTTGTTTAATTCAATACACAAATTCAATGTGAAATCTTTATTTTTTTCTGTTCACTGATACAATCCCTCTGAATGTAATCAATGATTTTGCATTACGATCCATAATACCATTACCTGAAAGTTTCAATCACTCATTACCCTGTAATTTTGGTACTGCAAGTTGGATCGAAAAGAAAAATTGTATGAAACCATAAAAGTAATTCTGTGAATCAAAACGTGTGGAAATCGAAAAGGAATTCCAGGGGATTGTAGAATTTTGAAGCTTTTATTGGTAGGTGAGAGAAACTCGATTTGTTTACTTTTGTAAGATTCGCCCATCTTTGAAAAACAGCTGAATTATTATTTGAAACAAACCAACAAGCGTCGAATCTCTACTTGCGTCATAACTATGACAATGTTTGTTTATATGGAATTAATCTTATGTCGTGTTCGCTTGATGCCAAACCTAACCCAGTTTCCACCACAACTTGAAGCTAGTTTCGAACCTAGCTTTAACGTTGTTGAACTGAAAATCGCGCCCCCTGTCACGACGCCATCTTGATGAGATCAAAATCGGAACTTCAAAATCAGCTGATTGCAACGTAAACAAACAAACAGTAACGCATTTGTTTAACGCGTTTACCTTGTTTAGTGCACGATTAGTGATTTTTTTGTTGACTCTCTCACAATAACTTGTCGGTTTACCTAAAATACAGCGGACAGTGTTTTGAGACATTAAGTGGAGATAATTTTCACAATTTGAGAGTCGCGATGAGTATCAAAACATCGCAGTGTTTGGGGCTCGAAACGCGAGGGGCTCAACGTAACCGGTATACTTTCAAATGGCTGGTGCTCACATACCGGTGTCAGATGGCTGGAAAATCGAGTCAGTTTCGAACATGGTTGTTATATCAGGTTTGCTAAGTGCGAAATCAACACAGTTTCGTGAAAAGTGTTTGTTTGAAGAAACTACCCTGGGTCAGTTTCAGTTTTCTCAAGCGAAAGCGGCATTAAGTTGCAATATAATATAGATCGCGGTATTTTGCTGCATATCGAGTTGATTTTGAAACAGGAAAACAAAAATCAATTAGAATTATTGCTAAGAATCTGTTCAATTTGCAATATTCTTTTCTTACGAAACATTGAAGTGAATGGAAGTTACAACATATATTGTGCGGTATGTTGACATATGCTTACTTCCTTCTAAACTTGTTGCTATCGAATTTTACCGTCATTTTCAAATGTTTATCGACGCTTATAAACGAAGGGTCAACAAAATTAGACTATTACTAAGTTCACTGGTTCATGATTACTGGTGCGATATATTTCGACGGATCGTATGGATCATTGTAATCTTGAGTTTATCTTAGGTACAACTCGAGCTAGTTCTGCCCATTCTTCCACAGGGCGAATTTTTAAAAACGTCCCATAGTAAAGCGACAGGAAACACTGCTTTTAACGATGCAACAAATCATTCATTCAGAAAAAAAGCGACATCATCATCTAATAATTCTAATCAGGTTCTCACTAACAATCGAATGCCTGTTATCCGTATCAAATCGTTGCTATTACCGCGAGGTACTAGGCTATAAAAGGTTGTTTTTGGCAGTACATTTTTATTTCGTACGTACCGGGAAAGCGTAGCGTAAAGACGCTGGTATATCCGCGAAGAGTATTCAAAGTTCAACATTTTAAACATGAACATCAAGGTACTGTTCCTGCTAGCTGGATTACTAGCAGTGGCTAGTGGAATGGTTCGTGAAGGTTGGTTCGAAACTCGCGTGGATCATTTCAACCCACGAAACCAGGATACCTTCTCGATGCGATACTACGCCAATGATGAGCACGCTTACCGAAACGGACCGATATTCGTCATTGTTGGTGGAGATTGGGCCATCGATTTACGGTATCTAACCGAAGGATTGTTTTACGATGTTGCCTACCTAGAAGGAGCGTTTTTGTTTGCCAATGAGCATCGTTATTTTGGACACAGTCTTCCATTTGAGTAAGTGTCTTACAGTTAGCGGTTGACAACATCACTGTTCCTTATTTTTACGTTTCGTCTTTGACTCATCAGTGCAGAGCAGTTCAATTTGAACTGCTAAGCAGACGTAAAGTTTCTGCTACTTACAGAACACTTTTTGTTTTGAACATCACTGTTACTCAATGATTACTTTACGTTCTCAGAGATGCAATGACGTATCATTTGGATTTTCTAACCGTCGACCAAGCGCTGGCAGATTTGGCAGAATGGATTAGTTATCTGAAAACGACCGTTGTCGAAAATCCAAATGCGAAAGTAGTTCTGTTAGGATACGGACATGGCGGAACCCTGGCCAACTATTTCCATCAGTCGTATCCTCATCTGAGCAACGGAGTTTGGGTGTCCAGTGGCCCTGCTGAAGCCGCTCTAACGCTTCCTTCCTTCTTTGAGGTTCTTGGAGAAAATATTGGAACTCACGGAAGTCGCGATTGCTACAACACAATTTTCAGTGGTTTCCTAGTTGCGCAAAATCTTATTGCCCTCGGTCAGAGCGATGTTTTGACGGAACTGTTCCATTTGTGTGAACCTCTTGATACCGAGAATCCTTTGGAAGCAACTGCTTTCCTGTTGGGACTTCAAACCGACATTCAGAGAGAAATTTTACATTTGCGTAACACCAATTCTACTTCAAACATGTGCGAACAAATCGAAGGTAGTGACACCGATAATAGCCTGCACGCTTTGAATGTATGGTTCGCCCGTGAACACCAATTTGAAGAATGTGTCGAACTTAGCTTCAGTGACTATTTGGCTCCGTTCGTTGAACTCGATTTTGAAACGGAACATCTACAGAATGGACATCGTCAGCGTTTGTACGTTCAGTGCACTGCCGGGGGACTATTCCCGACGTCGGATTCTCTATACCAACCTTTCGGGAGTCAAATCACGATTGATTTCTATGTGGAAGTATGTCGTGAGGCCTTCGGCGACTGGATAGATGAAGACTTCATTCGGAGGCAGATACAAAGTATAAATGTTCGCTACGGTGGTCGCCAGCCTCGCATCGAAAATGCTCACTTCACGCACGGAAGCTTAGATCCATTGATTGGATCGGGCATTCTTGAAGATGTTTCCGACAGTGCCTTCGCCACCATCACGCCAAATACGTTCTTCGCTCCGGATCTGGAATCAATCGACGAAGAACTGGACTCGCCTGAACTGATCGCCTCCAAGGAACTAACTAGGACACTCATTGACGTTTGGATATTCAAAGATTTCGAACCCATACACGGAGAAGCGTAAACGATAGAATAAAACTAGATAGTTAGTAGATGTTAGCTGTCGAGCGATACTGTATTTTGTTTGATGATTTATATTCATTGAATTGTACAGGGAAAATTGAATGCAAATTAAAAACTTAAACTAGATTGTGAAGCTTTTCCTTTTTTCTACGGCGCTACTTATAATACTGCTTTACGAAATATCTGAAAGTATCTTGGTAAGCTAAACGATCCCAAACAGTAAGGTCTGAGGCCAATGTGTTTTAGTGTTTTAGTGCTATTTTCACGCTTTAAATCTGATTTTCTCAGAAACGGTGACGAATATAAAAAAATCCAACTGACAATCTCTTAAAAAATTAGTTTAGAACCTTCTGTGGACATTTCAGAATCACTTTAGCGGTCGGGAAAGTCTTTTTTTTTTAATCAAGAATTGCATACTGAAAACGGCAACTTTCAACTTGTTCATTGAATATCTCGCCTTCAAAAGCATGGATCAAAAATCTATCCTGAAAATGTCTAAATAATTTAATTTAGATGCGATAAGTGCATAAATGTTTTTGTCGCGATAAAACATGAATGTCATTTTTGGGAAGGTAAGTCGATTTCTATGTCGGCGTCATTTTAGTTGCTTGGTAGCGTAACGAAACATGAGAGAGAAATAAAATCGGCTCAGAAAGGCTGCCAAACAAGCGGTAGCTTTATTGGATTTTATGTGATGTAGTCAAACTCAAGCCGAAAATATCAAAACTTTCACATATGTGAGAGAGCATGGGAGAGAAATATAATACGCAGTGCGAGTCACGTGGTTATACGCGACCAACCCGTGAAAAACTTGACAGCTCCCCCTACATCGAGAATATAAGTAAAAGTTTTGGTTCTCTGGTTCCACAATGGCGTCATAAATGGAATAACATTTGAAAATAACGTATCCGTTTTTCGACAAACTGCGGTTTAAATTTTTATATTTAAATAAGCAAAATAAATTTTGCTAGCATTTCTTGAGATTAATAAGACAATTATCATGATAAGTTACTATGGTTTAGTATTAGGTATAATTTTTCTCTTTTCGTTAATAGAAGGTTTAAAAGTAGTTCATCACATTTCAATGAACAATGAACTTGAAGTAATTTATCTGAATCTTGAAGACCAATACTACTAATTTGCAAACCAAGATTAAATATACGGTTCCCTTATCTTTATCCAAGTCGTTAGAAGACCATCCAATGATAACAAATACTCCCACAAATGGCTACTAATTCTTTTCGCGTTCATTGATACGACTAAATACGTTAGATACTCTTTAGTCACACACTCATTTCAAAAAACATTTCATTTCTAACTCCATCAATTACTATTATTAGTTATCTTTTCAGAACAAAGAGAAAACGTTGGGCAGAGTGAATGAAAAGATAGAAAAATTACAAAGTACGCATGTTTGTAGATTTATGACGAATGTTATGGATGAGTTTGTTACAATGCAGCGCTGTTAGAAAAATTCAAAATATTTTCATTTAATTCTGGAGTTCTTGCGTTAGTCACAATATGAAAATTCCGCTCCTTTTAAATATATTGCTTGAACCATACACAGTAACCGTAAATAACGTAATGAAGTACGGGTTTCTCTTGTAAACTTTTTGTTTCGTAATTCATCGCACCCGTACTGTTTGGGCACACTAGCGCCGTCCTGAATTCAGTGGAACACATATGAAACAGGCTCATTTCTGTCAGGTTGTGTATGGGTTGTACGCGACCTACTGGCCTCAGCCCGTAAAGTTTAAACACCTGACAGTTCGCTTGTGAGAAGCCGGTAGAAGCCTGGCAAAATTGCGTCCTTCTCTCGACACGTCACGTCTTGCAAGATCGCTCTTCTTTCTTTTTTCTGCTCGACTTCATTTGAAATTCGTCAATCCTACATGCACATCTAAACATGAAAACGAGCCTTGGGACCCGGTGCATGAAATGAAATTACTGGTATATTGAGAGAAGAATCTTTGCATATCATGTTTGGAGTGCAAAAGCTATATTATTACCCTTCATTTAAACTTCTAATGAAAAAAAATAGAACCAAAAGGCGCTTAAAATTGAGAACCGATTCAAAACGGTCCTACCGTGTTTTGTATGGTGAAATTCGGCAGAAACAGAACCATTAAGGATCAAGACATAGTTGCAAGTGTATAAGTAATGTCAATAATGTGTGCGTAAAAACAAATTCCTGCGCTTCTTTTCCTGAATTTTAATCAATAAATCTTCCATATGGTTGAAAAATAAACCAATAAGTTCATTCTGCTTAAAATTGCATTTTAAGAAAAACGAAAATCTTAGTCTAAAACTCTTCCGTTTTTCTGAAATCTGCTCGAGAAAAATTATTTCAGTTTCAGCTTACTTCCACTAACACATTTGATTAGCAACGAACACATTTGGATTTTCTCTTGGAGAAATTATTGCGAAATAAAGATTTACGTACCTTCTATTAGTAATTCCACAAAATAGTAACTTTTAACTTAATACGCGAAAGGCAATGGATATGGAATGTTGTCGTAAAACTATTTATTTTTCCGGAAAACTGCTTTAGTAACAGAAAATATTTAGTTTTGTTTATTCTGTGTAGAGCGATCTATTACAAATGCATTGAAGCAGTGTTGCTAACTTTTAATTGGGGAATTTAAATCTACATTCGTAGGAAATTTTCCATCAAACATTGTTGAAAAATTGATCACAACATTGCTAAAAAAAATTGTTTACAACTCAACTGTTCAAGCCACTTTAATAAACTGTTTGCACTGCATGTATAAATACATAGATATATGACACACGTGCCAAATAAAATGTACGTAATACACAAATTACAAACACAAGTAAACTTGGTTTACATTTGCTTCTTAATAACCGCTAGACGAAACTCTCTACCGGAAACGATTGTTACACTGTTGACTCTTGCCGGAAATCTGCCAGCATTCCGGCAAAACCTTCTGGCAGACACTGCATGGCGTCTGGGAGCACATACAAGCGGAAGTCAGTGTCGACTTTTCGTGCAGTCGGGAAGTAATAAAAATCGTTCAACGTTCAACGGTGATCCTTCATTGGTCCAATACGTTGGATCATTGGTCCAATGAAAGTCCAATCAATCGTTCAACGGGAGGTTAACACGGGACATTCGTTTGCCGATTTTGAAACAGACCGTTGAACCGAATGTCATTTTTTTCGTTCAACAAACCCGGCAGACAGAGGTCCATTGTTGAGCCATTTTTAACATGAGGAGTTGGAGCCCCGTTGGACTAATTTTACTGCAGAATTTCTAAAGTTTTTTCCACTTATTTGTTTAAACTAACAATACATACCTGCACAATACTTCTACTTCACGTAGAATAACAACAAATTTTCTTTCTTTGTAAAGGTAACACTTAATTTTCACACTATTTTTGCAAGAGAAAAAACAACAACAAACCGTCCCAGCAAATTGAATATTTCGTGAAATATGTCGTTCAACAAGCGCTCAAAGACCAACAAAATTGAACGGCCTGCTGAGAAGTATGGCACTAGTTCGTATAAGTAAAATCATAGTTAAGAAAGTTGTTTGTATTAGCAGTGTTGGTAAGGGAGACCGGAACTAGTCAGGACACGAGGTTGATCCGGACAGCTCAAATATCTTCTAAACCAGCAATTATTTCGAATCATCAGGAATCAATCAGGAATCAGAACCAATTGGCTCAAATGGCACGTTCCCCTTGATGTTTCAAGATTTGTGCCTTGCCATCAACTGGTTTTTAGCATCATTTTCCCGATATATAAGAGGGAAGGATTGAAGGAAAATGGTAAGGTTTGGACTAGGAGGATGGGGAAAATTGACGACACAAAAACACAAAAAAGCAGTAAAGTAAATTCTGCACCCCCAAAGGATGCTGAACAATGTGCTGGGGATCACATTTAGTGTAAGCAGAAGGAAATTCTGAACCTATACGAGGTCCCGAACAGTCTGCTGTAAAACCTATGTGCGTTCTTTCTGATGAACGATGCACAGTTGATAAAACCTCCAACCCCCGAGAGGATTTAGAGATTTTACAAAAGCGACACCATTCTGCACTCCCGGAACGATTCGCAGTATGTATGAGCAGGAGTAAATTCGGTACCCCATAAAGGATGCCAAACATCTGCTAAACCCTATTTAAGGTGAATACAGAAAGGATTCATTCACTCCAGGAAGAATAATGAACCCTCCTGACTATAGCTCCTTATCACATTGGGAAACGAGAGAATATCCTTTTGCTGGCCTGTTTGGATACAGCCCAAAAACGAATCTTGTGCTTTATCCAACTAGTTGAAAGTGGTAAAGCAGGTTTCGGACCAACGAAATCATTCGTTGCACCAGCTCTAGTTAACTCATCAGCAAATTCATTTCCAGTAATACCAGAATGGCCGGGTACCCATAAGAAGTAAACAGCATTTCAGATGCTAAGGTCTTCAATTTGAATTCGACATACGATCACCAGATTCGACCGTGAATCATTCGAACTGAGTGCTTTTAAAGCTACCTGACTGTCGGAACAGAAATAAATTCGTTTACCACAGGTTCTCTGCTGAAGTGCCGATTGTATTCCACACACAATCGCGTAGATTTCTGCTTCGAACACAGTACAGTATTTACCAAGTGAATGAGACTGCTCTAGCCTCATTTCACGACAGTGGACACCAGCACCAGCACGACCATTCAACAGAGAACCGTCCGTATAACAAACTATGTGTTCATCAAGTTATTGTTCCAAATAACCAGTCAACCTTTCCTCACGAAGAGAATATCTCACATTGAATGTTTTGAAAGGAAAACTACATGTGAGAGTTAGGTCACTAGGAGCGAGTAAATACTGATCCCAGGTAACCATTTGAGACCAGAAGCGAGTGTGGTTAGTAGCATACTCTATAGAGTTACTGTTCCAAAGCCCTGTAACCTTAAGACGGTATGCACAAGATAATGCTTCTTGTTTTAGGAACACATATAGTGGTTTAATGCACAGTAGCGCTTCTAGAGCAGCAGTAGGAGTTGTCGTGAATGCTCCTGTCATCGCCATTAGGACCATCCTTTGGAGATGATTTGACTGAACTGTCGCGACTTGTCCTTTCTGACACTATACAAGACATCCATTTGCTAAAATTAGTTTATAGTTGTGTAGATCCAATGAATGTATCTGGGTTTGAGTCCCCATGACTTTCCAAAAGCTCGTCTACATTGGCCGAAAGCCATGCAAACTCTTTTAATCCTGAAGTCAATGTGAGCAGACCAATTCAGTTTTGAATCAAAAATAACTCCGACGTATTTAACTCGATGAACCACAGTGACCTCTGAACCGAAGAACTGTAACAGACGAGCTCCTGTGATTATCCTACGATGATTGAAAAGCATCATTGATGTTTTGCCCGGATTTACAGATAATCCAACCTGACAACACCATTGCTGCATTAAATCAAAGAGAGTGTTAATGCTTATACCGGTCAGCAATATATGATAATCGTCGGCAAAACCATAAGTCGGAAATCCAAGGTTATTAAGTTTCCTTAACAAACCATCAGCGACTAGGTTCAATAAAAGTGGGGATAGTACACCACCTTGAGGACACCCACAGACACTCAGCTTTCTAATCTCTGCTTGCCGAAGCGATGAACAAAGAAGTCGATTACTAAGCATTGCGTGTATCCAATTTGTGATACTTGAAGGTATGCCATGACCACGGGCTGCTTCCAGAGTTGAATTGAAAGACACGTTCTCAAAGGCACCTCCAATATCTAGGAAAACTTCCAAGCAAGATTGCTTTTGTGAGAAAGCTTCTTCAATGTTGTACACAACATCAAGTAACAGGGTTGTAGTGGACTTTCCACGCTGGTAAGCATGTTGCATTCCATGTAGCGGATGCACGCCCAAACTTACATTCTATGCGTTCCACTGTTTTAAGAAGAAATGAGCTTAGACTGATAGGCCTGAAACTCTTCGCTTCCTCATAAGTGTCGCGACCGCCTTTGGGAATAAATTTGACAATTATTTCCTGCCAAGCTCTTGGAATATATCCTGTCGCAAGACTGAAAGTAAGTATTTTCTTCAAAACATGTTTGAAATGATCATACCCTTTCTGCAGTAACACTGGGAAAACTCCATCCTTTCCAGGAGACTTGCACGGAGCAAAACTCTCAACTGCCCATTTGACCGATTCAATCGTCACAACGCTTCGAGCAAGGGCCCAAGAATCGTAACTACCTGAAAAAGTCTCGGGAAGAGCTGTCGGTGATGGATCCATACATCCTGGAAAGTGAGTGTTAAAAAGATAGTGAAGTACATCACCTTCATCAGACAAGTGTTCACCATCTGAAGTTCTTAAGAAACTGACATTAAAGTCCTTGGACTTCGAAAGTAACTTATTTAATCTGCTAGCCTCGTTGAGACTAGAGACATTTGTGCAGAGGCTTTTCCAACCACTTCGCTCAGACGATCGAAGAGCATTTTTGTAAGCCCTTCGAGCCGACACGAATGCCTCCGACCCATCTCTGCGTCGGTGGTTCCAAGCTCTTCTGCATAGTTTCCTTAGTCTAGCAAGTTCAGCATTCCACCAAGGAGTTCCTCTAGTAGCTCGCACAATCCGAAGTGGACAAGTCTCTTGATATGCTGCAACTATGAGTGAGTTTGTCTCGTCGACAACATTTTCCAAAACAATTGGGGTTTCAATTGTCAAGCACTCTTCATAGAGGTCCCAGTTTGTAGATTTGGGATTACGATATGTGATAATGACAAATTTAACGTTTGAATGATCAAAGAAGATGTACTTATGATTAGAAAACGAAGGGTCGAGCTCATCGGAGACGAGCCAATTCACCAACTCATGCGCAATTCTATCAGAGCAGAGAGTTACGTCACTTTTGCAGCAGTATGATACAACCTTTTTGAAGTCATCGCTTGGCGAAGGTTGGTTATGCGGTAAATATGCCGAACAATAGACATATTTCCTGTCTATGCCATCAATTGTCATACCAACTGTGACAGCACAAATGTCCCGAGTTGTGAGCTCCGATATGAGAGAAACATCGAGAGCACTATTTGCAAGTATGCATGCTCGAGGCATTTCACGTGGACTAGTCATACCGGTCTTGTTGAAGGCAACAAAGACTGGGTTTAACTATTTTCCAACGTTCAAGAACCATATTTTCTTTTGGAAATATGGCTCTTGAACCAAAGCTATAGAAGCTTTACCTTCTTGCAGAAGTCTGGATAGATTCATAGTTGCTGTACGTTTATGCTGGAGATTGATTTGTGCTACTCTAACCATTATCAATTAGAGTAATGAACACTCCATCTCCAGCACTTATCGTACAACAACTTTAAGAAACTAAATATATTGGCTTATAATCGCCTATAGCGAACCATGTAAGGATTTTTTAAATGTTTTAATCGTTTAAATCCCACTAGTTGCGAAGAAAGAAGTCGTCTACTGTGCCAGAGCTTCGCTTAACACAGTAAGGGAAAACCCCAAGATATTCCGTTCACGACTGCATTGTTTAACCTCCTGGATCCATTCAGTCATCGGCACGGAAATACAGCTTGACTTAGGAGTTCCTATTTTTGTGGCCTTTTACGACATGGAACAGGAAACCAGTGGATCAATTCTTGGTAAAAAATAATTCCACCGGATGCCACACGGTTTACCTGTTTGGTGGACTTATACCACCGGTACAGGTGCGCCGTAGCTTTATTCTTAGCCGGTTGGGAAACCGCTACCGACACCACACGGCTATCTGGCTGCTCAGAGAGGAAAGTTGACATTGATGGTGGAGTGAGCTAACCTTATATAATATCGTTTTGACTTGGAAAAAGTGAAACTGACTCAAATTAGTCTCAACAATCAAACAATTGTCATCAGGCTCGGATCTGGTTCGAATTTCAGTTCATTAACGATGAAACTCAGTTCGAAACTAGCCTCAACTAAACAGTTCGACAGCAGTGAGGACGAGAATTGCGTTAGGGTCGGCATCAAGCGAAAATGACATAGAATTCTTTTTAAAAAAAAACCTTCTACCCGATGCACTGTGATCCAAAACTGAAGGCAAAACTGTGGATCTCACTTTTACACCCTGTGTGCGAGTGGTTAGTCACTGACTAACTGCTACTACATAAACAAGAAAAACAATAGTAAATTCAAAAGCTTATACAGGCAAGGTTGTTACAACCTGCAGAATATATGCAATCTGTAGTCGAAGATTTAAAAAAGGCGAAATTGGTCACTGATGGTGGAAGAACTGTTGGTATTGCTGCAGTTATCTGATGCAAGATAAGCCGAATAAAGTCCTTATCTTAACCGTATGGCGCCACCTGCTGAGGGACGTACTGCGGTGCCAGTGAGGAAGAGTGACAGAAACAATGGAAGCCATTTTTCGGAAACGATGGGTAGGCACGTGTATCGAAACAAATTGTTCATTCAACAAATTTACGATCATATCAGTTAGTAAATCTAATCAGAGCTTCACTAATAATCTAATGACTGGTATCCGTTTGGAATTACTAGTATCACTACGAGTTCCAGGTGTTTGGCTATAAAAGGTTATTGTGGGCAATCCATCTCTGTTTCGTACGTACCGAGAAAGTGTAGCGAAAAGTCGCCGGTATTTCCGTGTAGAGTTTCCAAATTTCAGAATTTTAAACATGAACTACAAGGTACTGTTCCTGCTAGCTGGGTTACTAGCCGTGTCTAGTGGAATGGTTCGTGAAGGTTGGTTCGAAACTCGTGTGGATCATTTCAACCCACGAAACCAGTATACCTTCTTGATGCGATACTACGCCAATGATGAGCACGCATACCGAAATGGACCGATATTCGTCATTGTTGGTGGAGACACGGCCATCGATTTACGGTATCTGACCGAAGGATTGTTCTACGATGTTGCCTACTTGGAAGGAGCATACTTGTTCGCCAACGAGCATCGTTATTTTGGACACAGTCTTCCAGTTTCGTAAGTGCCATTAATTCTAACGCCGCAATTACTTAATGACAACTTTACGCTCTCAGTGATGCAACAACGGAGAATATGGATTTCCTAACCGTCGATCAAGTGCTGGCAGATTTGGCAGAATGGATTAGTTATCTGAAAACGACCGTTGTCGGAAATCCAAGAGCAAAAGTAGTTCTGTTAGGATACGGACATGGCGGAACCGTGGCCAACTATTTCCACCAGTCGTATCCTAATCTGAGCAACGGAGTGTGGGTGTCCAGTGGACCTGCCGAAGCTAGTCTAACGTTTCCTTCCTTCTTCGAAGTACTTGGAGAAAATATTGGAACTCACGGAAGTCGCGATTGCTACAACACCATTTTCAGTGGTTTTCTCGTTGCGCAAAATCTTATTGCTCTTGGCCAAGGCGATGTTTTGACGGAGCTGTTCCATCTGTGTGAACCTCTTGATACCGCGAATCCCTTGGAAACAACTGCTTTCCTGTTGGGTCTTCAAATCGATATCCAGAGAGAAATTTTACATTTGCGAAATACCGCATCCACTACAAATATGTGCGAACAAATCGAAGGTAGTAATACCGATAATAGCCTGCACGCTTTGAATGTATGGTTCGCCCGTGAACACCAATTCGAAGAATGTGTCAAACTTAGCTTCAACGACTTCTTGGCGCCATTTTTGGATACTGACTTCAACACGGATCAGCTACAGAACGGAAATCGCCAACGGCTGTACATTCAGTGCACCACCGGTGGAATCTTCCCAACGTCCGATTCTCGGTACCAACCCTTCGGAAGTCAAATCACGATTGATTTCTATGTGGAAGTATGCCGTGAGGTTTTCGGTGACTGGATTAATGTAGGTGTCATTGAAAGTAATATCCGAAGTACAAACGTTCGGTTCGGTGGTCGCCGACCTCGCATCGAAAATGCTCACTTCACGCACGGAGGTTTAGATCCGTTGATTGGATCGGGTATTCTTGAAGATATTTCCGACAGTGCCGTCGCCACGATTATCCCGGATACGTTCTTCGCTCCGGATCTGGGTTCAATCGACGAAGAATTGGATTCGCCCAAATTGATCGCCGCCAAGGAATTGACTAGGACACTCATTGACACTTGGATATTTAAGGATTTCGAACCCATACACGGGGAAGCATAGACAATAAGATAGAGATAGTTAGTTGAGATTGTTTTTGAGGTAGACAATCGAAGTATGTTTGGATATGTCAAACCAATGAATTTTATTTTTATTAGAGTTTTGATTTACGGTGCAGCAAACAGTATCGCCATAACGAAAAGTTATTAGAAGAAAATACAACAAAATTAGTATGAATAGTTTTTCAATAAATTTCATGTACTCATGCAAAGAAATCCCTCAGCTAAAAAACCTAAGTGCCAACAGTTTTTAAATGAAGTTTTACAGTACGAATATCACGTTTATCAAACTCCACTGCCCGAGTAGAACATAAACCGCTAGGCAGTCGTAAATTTAATGCTTTTTCTGCTTATGCAGTTTATGTTGAACCGTTAGATGGCGTTAACAGTGAACTAAAGAAAATAGTGATGGCACAAATCGGTACCCATACCAGAGCCGTAGTGAGCGTTTCTGGCGCCCGAGACGAATTAAAAAATATTCGATCCCATAAACTTCTCAGCCAACACCATAAGGACGAACTGACATTAAACTATTTTTCTGTAAGGTTATCCCAAGTAAGATTTTTAATTTTATTAAATACTTAAACAGCAGTATTGAGTGCTACATCATAAATCTGGCATTGAAACTGAAAACTCCACAAAAGCCTACTGAAAACCTTTTTAATGTCATATTACCGCCAAGCGGACACTTCTTCTTCATTCAAAGTTCAAGAAAGTTTAAAAACCTACTTCACGAAAAACATTTTATTTATTCACAGTTCGCTTTCACATCTCACCCAAGTCAGTCGATGAAACAGAACCGCTTACGTTCGGAGCTGCAGAAACCAAGTAGCGGAAGATGGGGTAAAACGTACCCCCGAGGCATAATGCACCTTTTGCTTTTCTCAAAAGTTACCATTTTTTTTTTCATTGAAATTGTAATGAAACTGAAAGTCCGCCATAGGAACAGATTACTATTCAATTTTGGTAGCGATGGTTCAATCACATTTGGAAAACTTTTAAAAACCCATTTATGTCTCTGTTATAAGTAATTTTCGATGTTCGTTCCATAGTAATTTTCTAGGGTGAGGAAGACGATTTTAATTTTGTAACCAGTGAACTTCTTTGCCAATCATTCGGGTTTCTAAAATTAGTTCCAATACAGACGATGTATTTGCAATTTTCTAGAAAAATCGTCAAATTTATCGTCTCATATTTTTGGGGGCAAAACAACCCGAATTGTGTGAGGCAAAATGCTCACGAATTCGCTTACAAAGATTATCCGTAAGTTATCAATTTAATGAATAATAGTGAACAATCTTCCACCTGACAAATATTTCGTCAACGAAAAGTCTAAAGTTTTTTTTTAAATAATATTGCCCCGTGGTTGTCATGAACTTTATTCCGTTGTTTTTATGAATTTTTACCCGTTGTTCAAGATCATCCTGCCTCTATGTTCAGATAATCGTCACTTCGCGTAATTTAAAATGTATATTTTTCATGTTTTCCACGATCGGGCGTCATGCCCCGCATATATTTTAATAGACATTTTTTAAGGGTTTTAGAAAATAAGATATTTCATGTATTTTTCAATGTATTCAGCGAGTATTTGTACGTAATTTAGAGAAATAATGATTACGGAAGATAGTCAAGCATGAAACTCTTCCGTGTTATTCTCTATAGTTAAGATATAGCTACATTTCCTTAGGGGGTGCATTTTACCCTATCTACCCCTACAGTGTTGTGTAGTGAACAATAGAACGACCTCTAAATGAGTGAACCAAATGAACAAAAGCCACCGCAACCAAGTACGGAAGAATACAATTGTTGTTAACTTCAGACAGTGCAAAATTCGGCCTTCAATTCGAGAACTTGAGGGTTTGCTTAAGAAGCAAAAGAATCTTGATATTGAACGTGTACTAACAAATAATGATAGTGAAATAATGTTGTTTACATCCAGTATTATAGAGAATTGGATGCAATTCAATTCGCTAAAGACAATAACAATGTGCACCATGTGGAACATGAAAACATCAAGTACCACATATGGAAGTTACACAGAAAGAAATAATGAAATTTACACGATGTGTAAATCAATAGTCACATGGAACAGACATGGCTTGAGTCGAAACTTTGATTGAAAACCATCATCGATGCGAAATTAAATTGGATTGCATGACATTTTCAATAAATAGAATTGTATCTTTCAATTGACGCTTACTTTTGCGATTAAATTACTATATTGAAACCCACAGAATTTTAAAGTAACTCTATGTTTAATTGCCTGCTCCAAATATGTACATGAAAATGGATGTAAATTCACAAATATTTTTATCTGTGTAGTACTATAAAAATGCGTGTGCATGATCTACCGTCAAGCGTCTCCGATCCTTATATTCGCAAAACTATGTCCCAGTACGAAGATATCCATTCCATCGAAAAGGCAATGTAGACGGACTTTTTCCCTTGTATTCTAGGAGTGTATCGAAAATAAGCTATCCACATACATTTGTGCTGTACGCATGTATTTGTGATGGTTTTTTATGTTCAGATCACAGCATGCTGTGCGTTTGGCTGTCAGCTTTAATTTGTTTACTTGTTTGTGCTGTTGAAATTCTGCGTTTTCAAAATGTCGCGTATTGAAAAGGAAGTGAAATTAAGGTTCTGGACAAATGGCTAAGTAAGAAAGGTATTACTATGCGAAAATTGGCGAAGCGGTTTGGAATTCATCATTCCAGTGTTAAAACCATCATTAATAAGTTTGGGGAACACTATTCATTGGATGAGCTACCAGGACGAGGCAGAAAACCCGGTTCTTCCAACCCGACACTGGACCAGAAAGTGGTATCTCTAATCATGAAGAACAAATCAATGTCAATACGTGATTTGGTCAAAAAAGCAGGAACGAGTGTCGGAATGATCCAGCGTATCAAGAGGCGAAATCACCTGAAGACCTACAAGAAGCAGAAAATCTCGAAATAAAGTGTAGAACAGAAGAAGCGAGCAGCAACAAGGGCCCGGAAAATTTATTCGTGTCTTTTGCAATGTCCGGATGCACGCGTTTTGATGGTAGATGAGACTTATGTAAAGGAGGACTTAAAAACCCTTACAGCTCCACAATACTTTACTGTCCTCGTTGGGGAGGATGTGAGCGATACGGACAGGTTGATCAAGTGGAGAAATTCGGTCGAAAGGTACTGGTATGGCAAGCAATATGTTTCTGTGGTTTGAAGTCAACCATTTTCTACACTACCGGAACTATAAATGCAGAAATCAATCGATCTGACTGTCTCCAATAAAGATTGCTGCCTTTATGTAAGAAGCATAGTACACCTCCACTGTTTTGGCCGGATTAAGCGTCGGCTCACTGTGCCAAATCCATTGTCAATTGGCTTGCGGAAAAGGGTATAAATTTCACTGAGAAAAATATCAATCCACCAAATTGCCCTCAGCTTCGACCCATCGAAGGTTACTGAGCAATCGTGAAGAGGGTCTTCAAGAGGACTGGTAAGGCAGCTGGGAACATGCAGGAGTTCAAAAAAATTTGGGCTCAAGCGTCCATAAAATGCGATGCAACGCTTGTCCGGAACTTGATGAAGAGAGTTCGATCAAAAGTTCGAAAATTCGTGAAGGAATAACTTAAATTTCATCCGGTTTTCATTATGCTCAAGTTTACCCTCGTACAATACAAGATCAATTTTTAGTTTGAATAAAATATCGTTTTTTATCATCATTTGAAAGAAAATTTGTGGGTAGCTTATTTTCGATACACCCCTTAAATTACGTTTATCACGCATGTGCTGGAAGAAGGCCAAGGTACAAAGGTTTCGTGCAAACCACTTGTTACCTATGACAATCAGATGGCTTCATGTCAATGTTGACAAAATTCATAGCGATAAAAACGCCTCTCCTCCAAGGAAGAAGATGACAAGCTTTAAAGCTTAAGCGCATATGAGTCGGAACTTAAAAAATCTTTATAATTAAAAAAAAATGCTTGTCCCAAAATTGAAAATAAATCTTTTCAAATCAATCAACAATTAGTATTTGCTATGCAACTTTTTGAAGTTGGATCTGAAAGGCGTGAAACAGGTTTGAAATGCTCCTTTTTGTGTATTAAGTTTTTTTTTGTTTATTCAGTTTCTTCCGGAAAAGTTGGGAGACTTCGTAAAGTTGAATGAAATTCGTATGAAAATGAGTTTTTACACTGAAAAAAGTCATAAATGCTTGCTGGATCTACGAGATGCTCAGGCCGTTGAAGAAAAGAAAACTAGATCGTTTGGCGCGCAATGAGTTTTATGTGGAGATTGGAGAATTTATTTATTATATTTGAGTTTATCATTCACATTAATTAATTTATTGATATACATTTAAATGCTGATTAGATGCCAATAAAAAAGATGATTTCTAATATGGATTGAGACTGTATTTAGTATTTTTGTGGGAAATACAAATAAAAGATCAGGAAACATAACTGATTGCAGATATATACGCCTTCAACGGCTTCAAAAGGGTTATTCGGACTTGGCTCCATCGAAAAGAGCCAATGTTCTTGGTTTGCTGAGTTTAGACGTTGTCGTGCAGACACCGATTATGGTGCACAGAAAACATCGAAAAAATCCACAATTTGATTATATCTAATCGTAAATTTAAATTGCGTGAGATAGCTGAAGCTGTAAAAATATCAGAAGGCGGTGTGTTAACAATTATACATAAACATTTGACCACGAGAAAGCACTTTCCAAAGCGTTGACTCTTAGTTGATCAAAAACAACAACATTTTAATGATTCATAGCGGTGTTTGGCCATGATTACAAGTAATAAATCAGATTTTTGGCATTGATATGCGACAATGGAAGAAACATGGATCCATCAATTCACTCTGGAATCGGAATCCAATCCAACAGCCTCGTTTTCAACATTTTACTGTCTCATTCGCAACTGACCGACACCAGAACAACCGAAGAGAGACGAAGCATTTTTGTTTCTTATTGAAAAAAAGAGAGAGTATAATTGCCACCGTCACTCTTTCCTCTATGACGAACGCAAACTAACGTCTCCCGGAAGCATCAGCAGAATTTCAATCCTCATTGTTTCATTGATGTATTGAAGAGTAACTAAAATATGACAAATCGAAGTAATTACACCCCCGAACATCTTTGGAAACCAAAACTACTACAGATTCGAGCTCCAACAGGTAAAAGTCATTGTGAAACCTTTTTCTGTGATTTTCGATTCTCAAAGCTTCGGTTGAATATCGACACTGCAAAATATGGGGTTTTCACTGAAAACCACATATGTCTGAAAGGGCAAATGAAGGAAAGAACAAAATTTTGAAACTACTGTTCCGCTTATGTCATTAACTGGAATTCGTTCTCATAGTTTGCAAGCGAAGCTGAGTGTGACATTAGTTTCTCGTCATTTTCGTCTATTTTAAGTCAATGAAAATGATTTTTATTAGCTCTGATCTTGAGAAAGGAAAACAATCTACTACATAGCAGAGAGGCGTTGGAATGATTGTATTGTTCTTAAAGTAAATGAATAAAATTTGTTTTTTTGGCAATATAAGTGTTTTTTTTTTTTTTTTGCATTCAGTAATAGCCGTTCAACCGAGAAGGTTGTGTATAGAAGCGTACAGTTTAACAACGCTGGTTAGTTCAGTCGGTGTTGAACAGTCGTTCGCACCGCACGCGTATAGCTCTTGGCTCCTGGAATTTTTTCTGGCTACCTAGAGTTTCATTGATTCAAGGCTTCAGTCTTTTTCAAGGCTACCTGAATCACTAACTAAGTGACTAAGTGATACAAAGAGTGATATTAGAGTGACTAAGTGATACAAAGAGTGATATTAGAGTGACTAAGAAATTAATCAGCCTTTTTTAAGGCTAGCTAGGAGTCTAATCGAAGACTAATTTAGCCTAGTTAATTTAATTTAAAATTTCATTAATTTCAAAAATGCCTGCGTCCAACCGGAAAGGCAACAAGCCTAAGGCTAAAAATAATTCAATACGGAATAAATCACAATCCGTTATTCAACATTTTTCTAATAACATTCACGATCTTATAGAATCTGAATGTAAAAATAAAAGACAACGGACGGATTTCCCTTCCGTTGATCCTATGCCGTCTAACAATATTTACGAGATTCTTCCTGAATCCGATTGTAGCGACATAGAAGAAAATTCTTCAAAAATTCCCAAAATGGACGCTTGTCGTTCTGGGAAGAAACAACAATCTATGCCACCAGTGACGGTGATGATTTCCGACTTCAAAGCATTCCGTACTGAGCTTTCTACTTTTCTCCCGGAAGTAAAAGTCTCATTTCAAATCGGACGAAGAGGAGAATGTCGAGTCTTGGTGGATGGATTGGAAGATTACGAACGTCTTATTCGATATTTGTCCGAAAAACTTCATAAATTTTATTCATATGATATAAAATCAGACAGACCCTTCAAGGCTGTCTTGAAAGGATTATCAAATGATCAAAGTATTGATGAAATTAAAAATGAAATAAAAGAATTGCTTGGTTTTGCCCCTTCCCAAGTAATACTTATGAAAAAAGAGTGAATGGTACTTCTAAACCACGCTCTGGAATTTCCCATGAACTTTACCTAATACACTTCAATCGAAGTGATGTAAACAATTTGAAAACTTTAGAAAAAGTACGTTTCATTTTCCACATTAAAATTCATTGGGAACATTATAAACGGCATAATCGTATTGCAAACTTAACGCAATGTCGTCGTTGCCAAGGCTTCGGCCATGGAACCAAAAATTGTCATATGGATATACGGTGTTTGAATTGTGGTAAATCGCATTCGAAAGACGTTTGTCCAATGAATGAAACCACTGATAAATTTTCATGTTCAAATTGCAATGGAAATCATAAATCCAATTATTTGAAATGTCCTGTCAGGGAAAAAATTTTAAACGCTCGTTCGCTTAGACAACAAGTCAAATCAACGACCTTAAATTTACAGAACATACCTGAAAATTCTTCTAAGGCACCTGCCAATTCGTCTTCTAACGAAAACAATTTATTGACAGGTAGATCGACCTCGTCATCATCTTCTTCTAATGTCAGTTATGCTGGTATATTAGGTAGAAATCTATCTCCTATTTCTTCTAATGTAAATAATCAAAACACAGGACCGCCTTGCAGTTCTTCTTCTAACGAAAACAATTTATTAATAGGTAGACCGGCCAAATCATCTTCTTCTAATGGTAGTCTACCTACAAATATTCCTTCAATGCCATTCGCTTCTTTAAATGAAGTCGATTTAGGCGATATAACTGAAAATAAAATGATCTACCTACAAGATCAACTTTTTCAAATGATCATCCAAATGAATTCGACTTCATCACTTTTTGAAGCATTTCAAATCGGATGGAAATTTGCAAATAATATTATAATGAATTTAAAATTTAACAGTGATGTTAAATAATTATTTGAATATTTTAAATTGGAATGCTCGATCTTTGAAATCGAGTGAAGATGAATTTTATAATTTTCTCAAAGTTCACAAAATTCATATTGCCATTGTGACAGAAACTTTTCTTAAACCAAATGTAAAATTGAAAAGTAATCCACATTATGTGGTTCATCGATTTGACAGGTTTACTGGAATTGGTGGTGGAGTTGCCATTTTTGTCCAACGGCAAATTAAACATCGAATTTTACCTTCTTTCAATACTAAAGTTATTGAAAGCTTGGGAATCGAAGTTGAAACCATTCATGGAATTTATTTCATCGCTGGAGCATATTTGCCATTCCAATGCACCGGCGAACAATTAAAGTTCTTTAAAGGCGATTTGCAAAAACTTACAAGATATCGATCGAAATTTTTCGTAATAGGGGACTTAAATGCTAAGCATGTCCAGTGGAATTGTAGGCAAAATAACAGTAATGGTAAAATACTGCATAATCAACTCTCAGCTGGTTACTTCACAGTTCTTCATCCCAGTAATCCTACTTGTTTCTCTTCCGTGAAAAACCCGTCTACAATTGATCTGGTTCTAACAGATCAAAGTCACATTTGTAGTGAACCAATTACACATGCTGACTTTGACTCAGATCATCATCCAGTAACATTCAGACTTTCCAACGAAGCTATAATTAATCCAATTAGTTCTATTTTCAACTATCATAGAGCTAATTGGTTGGATTACAGATCTCACATTGAAAATCATGTGGATCATGAAACTATTTTAGAAAATTCTGCGGACATGGACACAGCAATTGATAATTTGAATCATTATATTATAGAAGCTAGAAATCTTTCAGTTCCCAAAGCTCAAACTAAATTAAATTCTCCTATCATCGATGACAATCTTCAACTGCTCATTCGGTTGAAGAATGTTCGTCGACGACAATATCAACGTTCTCGTGATCCTGCTATGAAAAACATAGTTAAGGATTTACAAAAAGAAATTAAACATAGATTTACTCTTTTGCGAAATGAAAATTTCGCTAAAGAAGTTGAACAAATTAAACCATATTCTAAACCTTTCTGGAAACTTTCTAAGGTTCTTAAGAAACCTCAGAAACCAATTCCTGCTCTCAAGGAAGGAAATCAAATACTTCTTACAAATGGTGAAAAAGCTCAAAAGCTAGCTCAGCAGTTCGAGAGTGTCCACAATTTTAATTTAAACGTTGTGAGTCCTATTGAAAATGAAGTCTCACTGAAGTATGATCATATTTCAACCCAAGTGTTATCACACGATGACATTATTGAGACGAATTTTGATGAAATTAAATCAATTATTAGGAAACTCAAAAACATGAAGGCTCCTGGTAATGATGGAATTTTTAATATTCTTATTAAAAATCTTCCCGATGTTGCCTTGAGACTCCTGGTTAAAATTTTCAACAAGTGTTTTTCATTAGCTTACTTCCCAAAAAGATGGAAAAACGCTAAAGTAATTCCTATCCTAAAACCTGATAAAAACCCAGCAGAAACATCAAGTTATCGCCCAATTAGCTTACTTTCTTCTATCAGTAAACTTTTTGAAAAAATTATCTTGTTAAGAATGATGACTCATATAAATGAGAATTCAATTTTTTTACCAGAGCAGTTTGGATTTCGTCATGAACATTCAACTACTCATCAACTTGTCAGAGTAACGAACATGATAAAATCAAATAAATCTTCTGGGTTATCCACTGGAGTTGCTCTTCTAGACATAGAAAAAGCATTCGACAGTGTTTGGCACAAAGGTTTAATAGCAAAAATGTCTGATTTCCAGTTTCCTATTTATTTGATCAAAATGATTCAAAATTATTTAACTGATCGTACTCTTCAGGTTAGCTATCAGAATTGTAAATCTGAATTGCTACCCGTACGAGCCGGTGTTCCGCAGGGTTCGAGTGTAGCTCCAATCTTGTATAATATTTTCACTTCTGATCTTCCAAATCTACCCGTTGGTTGTCAGAAATCGCTATTCTGTGACGACACAAGTCTGTTAGCCACAGGCAGAAATCTAAGAGTGATCTGCAGTCGCCTACAAAGAAGTTTAAATATTTTCAGTGATTATCTGTCAAAATGGAAAATTAAACCAAATGCAGCAAAAACGCAATTAATTATCTTTCCTCACAAGCCAAGAGCTTCTTTTCTTAAACCAAACAATAATCACATTCTCAAATTGAATGGCTTGGAATTGACATGGTCTGATCAAGCTAAATACTTAGGTTTAACGTATGACAAAAAACTCACTTTCAAGGATCACATTGAAGGAATCCAGGCAAAGTGTAATAAATATATTAAATGTTTATATCCTCTTATAAACAGAAATTCTAAGCTCTGTCTAAAAAACAAATTGTTAATTTATAAACAAATTTTCAGACCAGCCATGCTTTATGCGGTACCAATTTGGTCAAGCTGTTGTTCCACCAGGAAGAAAACGCTTCAAAGGATTCAGAATAAAATTCTGAAAATGATTCTGAAGCGTCCTCCCTGATTTAGTACAAATGAGTTACACAGACTCACAAATATAGAACCATTAGATGTAATGTCACATAATATTATAAGCAAATTCCGACAAAAATCGATGCAATCTTCAATTGAATCGATTCGCTCTCTGTATTAGTTAGTAAGTTAGTATATAAGTTCCTTTTCCCCATTACACAATACAAGTAGGTTTAGAATTTTCCCTACACAAAAATCTCAGAATTGCGGAAGCAAATGATGTCTTCATGGTAATAACCAAATCATATATATATATATATATAACAGGGCTGAAAAGTCACCACTTGTGGCTGAACACCCAATTTAAATCTTAATAATTTAATTTTAACTCATATTCCAATAAATAGTTATTTAAAAAAAAAAAAAAACGCTGGTTAGTTTACACGCGTTAAATACAACAACGGTTTAACTACAGGTAGAGACCTGTTGGCAGCAGCCGTTAAAACGTATAGTCGTGCTGCATAAGAGAGCCCTAGTGCTGGGCCAAGCTGGTGAAGGAAACAACAAAGGGCGTTTCCCAAGCTCTACCCAGGCCACAATACACAGCCACAAGTGCTGAGCAAGAGAGTGCAAAGGCACATCGAAGAAGAAGAGTGCAAAGGCACACAGAAGTAGGAGAGTGCAAAGGCACACCGGTGCGAAGGCACTTCGGTGCAGAAGCATATCGGTGCGGAGCACAAGGAAGAAGGAGACAAGACAACTCGGTCTTTCCACTGCCATACAACACGCAGGTATACACCGGTGACCTGCGCTGGTTGCAGCTGGCGAAGACAAAAGTAAATCGGAAATCGAGTGGTGCTGGATGTCAGGTAGCAGTAGCATCACATCCAACAATCAGCAACCAACAAGAACATCTAGAGCAACGAGAATCTACACGGCAGTGCAACGGAGATAGACAACAATTTCAAGGTAGAAGTTTTTTCTTTTCCTTTTGATTGAGTACTGTGTAGTGTTGGTTTCATTTTTTATTTAAAGTTTGATTAAAAATTTTAATGTGATGGATGAATCCATGGACGTAAATCCTAGCATGAATCCGATACCCCCACGAACGAAAAAATATCAGGAGAGCTCTTCTGGGCCTTGGATAGTCTTTTTTAGACGTATATCAAAGCCATTAAACATTTTACAAATTAATAAAGGTTTGACATCACGATACTCTTCAATCAAAGAGATCATAAAAGTAAATAACGATAAAATTCGTGTTGTGGTAAATAATTTGAAACACGCGAATGATATTGTCTCTTCGGAACATTTCATTAAAGAGTATAAAGTTTACATACCCTCCAAAGATGTCGAAATTGACGGTGTTGTTACCAAAGCGAGTCTTTCGGTAGATGATTTACTCAAGCATGGTGTTGGTCGTTTCAAGAACTCTATGCTTGAGGGTGTGAAAATACTGGAGTGCAAACAACTGTACTCAGTAGTTCATGAAGAGGAAAAAAAAGTTTATCGCCCATCAGACTCGTTTCGAGTGACATTTGCCGGGTCTGCGTTGCCGTCCCATGTCTATGTCGATAAAATTCGCCTCCCTGTTCGGCTTTTTGTTCCAAATGTAATGAATTGTACGAACTGCAAAAAATTCGGCCACACAGCTACTTACTGTAGTAATAAACCAAAATGTATTAAGTGTGAAGGGCCTCATAAAGATAATGATTGCAACAAGGAAATTGAAAAATGTATTTATTGTGGGAATAGTCCTCATGATGATATTTCAGTATGCACTGCATTTAAAGTGCACAAAGACAAAATTAAGCTTTCTTTAAAAGCACGGTCTAAGCGCACATATGCAGAAATGCTTAAAACGGTCATTGATGTCCCTCCTTTGGAAACCGAAAACGGGTTTCCAAATCTAGAGGAACCAGAGGACTCTGACTCTGACGAAAATAGTGAAGGTAATTCGTTTATCACTACCCAAGGGTCAGTTAAGAGAAAGAAGTCTTCTTCCAAATTACCAAAAAAGACACCTAAAATTTCATCTTCAAAAAAAGATCCCCGTGTTAAACAAAAAAAGTCAAAACCAAAGACTGTGCCTCCTGGTTTGTCAAATTCACAAACCAATCCAGGATCTAGCACAGAAAAAGGTAATAATCCTGCGGGCTCTATTTCACAGCCACCAACAGGATTACTGAAGTTTTCGGAAATTGTTGAATGGATTTTCTCAGCATTCAATATATCTGAACCCTTAAAGACCCTCATAATGGCATTCCTTCCAATAGCTAGAAATTTTTTGAAGCAGTTATCAGCTCAATGGCCAATTGTCTCAGGTTTTGTATCTTTTGATGGATAATTTATCACCCGCCGCAAATGATACAATCACTGTCCTGCAGTGGAATTGTCGAAGTATCATGCCAAAATTTGATTCATTTAAAATTTTATTGCATAGCCAAAAATGTGATGTATTTGCTTTATGCGAAACATGGCTTACTTCAAACATAGCTTTAAATTTTAATGATTTTAACATTATACGTCTTCTAGTATTGAAGTTATTGCTTGCCAAATAAACATTAAAGGCAAAGATATTTGCATAGCTTCGGTTTATATTCCTCCAAAAGCACAAGTTGGACAGCGACAGCTTAATGAAATGGTTGAAGCCCTTCCTGCTCCACGATTGATTCTGGGGGATTTAAATTCGCACGGAATGATGTGGGGTTCCGTTTACAATGATAGCAGATCATCTTTAATACAAAACATTTGTGACAATTTTAGCATGACGGTATTAAATATGGGTAGCATGACACGGATCCCAAGACCTCCTGCACGCCCAAGTGCATTAGATCTATCTCTTTGCTCAACATCAATTCGACTAGATTGCACCTGGAAAATATTGCCTGATTTACACGGTAGCGATCATTTACCAATCATCATCTCAATTAGCAATAGCAATTGCATTGCTACTTCAGCTAGTATTCCATATGATTTGACAAAAAATATCGACTGGATTAAATACCAAAGTAGTATCTCTAGTATTTTGAATTCAATGGAAGAGCTCCCTTCACTTGAAGATTATGACTTCCTCATTCGTTCGATTCTGGAGGCAGCAGAACAATCCCAAACTAAACGCTTTCCTGGGCCCAATGTTGCAAATATTCTTCGTGTAACTAATTCATTCACGCATCCTTGCTGTGATTATACTGCCTTCGAATATGCCAGTCTCGAACAACGTTGAACTATTCACTGCTCGAAAGAGAGAAGGGTGCAAAAGGAATAAGCAATAATCGTAGAGAACCCGAATATACTAATCCATTCTTCGCTGCTGGTATACATCGTGCATGTTCGTTTTATACATTCGTTTATCATTCGTTCATTTATTTTATTCTTCGAATTGATTCGAATAGCGTCACGGCGAAGATCGTTGGTTTCCATTCTTCGCGAAGCATTTTTCATCTAATAAATTCATCATATCTCGTTCGATAGCAGTAATGGGAGAATGCTGGAATATGGTTCATCACATACACATAAGACTATGGTAATAGTGCGGGGGGAAACATCTTAATTTGCATGTTTCAAAGACAGCACGAACGATCATCGCGAATAAGGTTTGGCGATGATCGCTGTATGAATATTCGTTCGATATTCGCGTTAAGTCATTCGGGGGTATGTTCAATGCGAATAACAACTGCAAGGAATAGATATTCGTGCAAGTAACGAAGCAGCGTCTGCTTCGTTCGCGCCCGAATATACGGACAAGTCCGAATACCAGAACGATTATCGAACAAAGGCGAAGGAAAGCGAGCGATGATCATAGACATTCGTTGTATTTTTAATATTCGAGCAACATTGCCTGGGCCAACGACTAACAGAAGGCTCCCAACCCCTGGTGGGACAAAGAGTGCTCAGAGGCTAAACTCGCAAAACAAAATGCTTGCAAGACGTTTCTAAAACGGGGAGGAGGAACTCCTCAGAATTTTGAAAAACTTATGGCTTTAGAAACCAAGTACAAGAGCATACTTCGAGCCAAAAAATGTAGCTATTGGAGACATTTTGTCGAAGGTTTGTCAAGAGAAACCTCAATGAGCACTCTTTGGAACACGGCCAGACGAATGAGGAATCGTAACGTGGGCAATGAGAGTGATGAATACTCGAACCGATGGATATTTGACTTTGCTAGGAAAGTTTGCCCAGATTCTGTTCCTACGCAGAGCATTATAAGGGAATCTCCTCCAAATAATGGTTTTATTAATAACCCATTTTCAATGATGGAATTTTCTATAGCACTCTTGTCTTGTAACAATAACGCTCCTGGGTTGGACAGAATTAAATTCAACTTGGTGAAGAATCTGCCCGACCTCGCAAAAAGACGTTTGTTGGAATTGTTCAACAAGTTTCTTGAGCAAAATATTGTTCCACCTGACTGGAGACAAGTGAAAGTTATCGCCATTCAAAAGCCGGGGAAACCAGCTTCCAATCACAACTCATATAGACCCATTGCGATGTTGTCCTGCATCAGAAAATTGTTCGAAAAAATTATTCTACGACGTCTCGACACTTGGGTCGAGACGAACGGTTTGTTGTCAGATACTCAGTTTGGCTTCCGTAGAAATAAAGGGACGAATGATTGCCTTGCATTACTTTCGTCTGACATCCAAATTGCCTTCGCTCAAAAGCAACAAATGGCATCTGTATTTTTAGACATTAAAGGAGCATTTGATTCAGTTTCCATTGATGTTCTTTCAGACAAGCTCCACCAACAAGGACTCCCAGCGGTTATAAATAATTATTTGCACAACCTTTTGTCAGAGAAACGCATGCATTTTTCATATGGCGATTTGACAACATTCAGAATTAGCTACATGGGTCTACCGCAAGGCTCATGCCTCAGTCCGCTCCTTTATAATTTTTACGTGAATGACATTGACAGCTGTCTTGTAACCCCATGTACACTAAGACAATTGGCAGATGATGGCGTGGTTTCAGTTACTGGACCCAAAGCTATTGATCTGCATAAACCATTGCAAGATACCTTAGATAACTTGTCCGTTTGGGCTGTTCATCTTGGTATCGAATTCTCTGCGGAGAAAACAGAGTTAGTAGTCTTTTCAAGAAAGCATGATCCCGCGCAGCTTCAGCTCCATATGATGGGAAGAATGATCCAACAGGTTTTAACTTTTAAATACCTCGGGGTGTGGTTCGATTTCAAATGCAAGTGGGGAGGACACATTAGGTATCTGATAACGAAATGCCAACAAAGAGTAAATTTTCTTCGAACAATAACAGGATCTTGGTGGGGTGCTCATCCGCAAGATCTAATAAAATTGTATCAAACAACGATACTTTCAGTGATGGAATATGGATGCGTTTGTTTTCGTTCCGCTGCAAACTCTCATATTATCAAACTTGAGCGAATTCAGTACCGTTGTTTGCGAATTGCCTTAGGCTGCATGCATTCAACACATACAATGAGTCTTGAAGTTCTGGCGGGAGTTCTTCCATTAAAAGATCGATTTTGGGAGCTTTCATCACGCCTGCTAATAAGATGTGAGGTGCTGAATCCCATGGTAATTAATAATTTCGAACGACTAGTCGAGCTTCGATCTCAAACAAAATTCATGACAGTATATTTTAACCATATGTCACAGGAAATCAACCCTTCAAGATATATTCCTATCCGTGTCAGCCTCCTAAATGTCCCTGACTCAACTTTATTTTTCGACACATCCATGCAGCGCGAAGTGCGTGGAATCCCGGATCACCTACGCTCGACGGAAATAACAAAAATATTTTCAAGTAAGTTCAGGCATATTGACTCTGAGAAAATGTTTTACACGGACGGATCGCGAATTGAAGAAGCGACAGGGTTTGGTATGTTCAACAATAATGTTTCGGCCTCATTTAGGCTTCAAGAACCTGCATCTGTTTATATAGCAGAGCTAGCAGCAGTTCATTATAGTTTGAGTGTAATCGTCACATTATCTCCAAACCATTATTTCCTCTTCACAGATAGTCTGAGTGCAATTGAAGCCATTCGCTCAAACATGACTGACAAGACTGAACCGTTTTTCCTGGGCAAAATAAAACAGTGCCTGAACGACATATTGAACAATAATTATCTAATTACTATAGTCTGGGTCCCGGCTCATTGCTCCATTCCTGGCAATGAAAGAGCCGATATTTTAGCCAAACGTGGTGCTATTGAGGGTGAAATTTATGAGCGACCGATTGCTTTCAACGAATTCTATAGCTCGTCTCGCCAAAGAACACTTGCCAGCTGGCAAGCTTCTTGGGATAGAGATGATCTGGGTCGGTGGATGCACTCAATTATTCCGAATATATCGACAAAGGCATGGTTCAGGGGACTGGATGTGAGTAGGGATTTCATTCGTGTGATGTCCAGACTCATGTCCAATCACTACACGTTAGATGCACATCTCCTTCGAATTGGGCTCTCCGAGACTAATCATTGTGCTTGCGGAGAAGGTTATCGGGATATTGATCATGTCGTTTGGACATGCGTGGAGTATCGTGATGTCAGATCTCAACTAATAAATTCTTTGCGTACCCAAGGTAGACTATCCAATATCCCAGTTCGAGACATTCTTGCTTGTCGTGACCTTTCATACATGAAACTTATTTATCATTTCATAAAGAAAATTGGAGTTTCAATTTAATAAAGGCCCCTTTTAAGACTTAGCTCTGATCCCAGCTGCGTCCATGAGTTCAACCAATAGCTAAATTAGAATAAAAATAATGTAATGATACAAACAAACTCGAAACAGTGTATGAAATTATCAACAAAAGTTCTGAAAATAACAGCTTATTTTATAATTTATAGAAGTTAATCATTTGGTTCAAATAATATTTCCGAGTAGATTTCATAATTAATGACGAGTTACCTAAGATGATATTTAAGCTATAAGAGAATATGTTTTAATAAATTCAAAACGTTGTGACTATGTTAGAATTAAATTAGGATAAGAATATTATGTAAAAGTGATGCTACGGCGAAGAAAAACCTATGTAAACTGCCTTAAGAAATAAACGTATTTATGAAAAAAAAAAGTGTTTTTTTTTAATTAGTCACCAAACATAATGAGCGATCTGTCATATTCGGTTTCTGCCCAAATGTAGTAAGTGGGCGACAGAAACACGCTACATATTCATCAATTTACAATTTTTTGTAATTAGAATCCAGAGAATACGTTCTAGACTGTAGGTATGAGTCAAACTCGAAACGAAATAATGATATCAATTTGTATTTTTTAATTCTTATAAAATCTGAACATATGTGACAGTCTTTTTCTAGTCACTTTGGACCGGAATAACCGATTCCCAGAGCCAACTTTCGATGTACATCTGAATGTCGTGCTTCGCTTGAATCAGTTGAGGTGAATTGTACCCACTGATCGAGTTCAGGTCCGGACTGTTGAAATATCCCGGAATGACGATAGCGTTTGCTTGCGACTGGTGGTAATCGGTTATGGAAATGTCCCGCATCGGATCCAATCCACCGTTGGTAAACAGAACCTTGGTAATGTGAGGATTCTGACCTCCGAAATGTAAATTGGTCAAGTGAACACCGTCTTCGACAACGTCGCCGGTCAACCAGTCTCCGTAAACGGATTGACAGAAACCCAGGAAGAAATTTATTGTGACTCGGTATCCAAATGGTTGATCAGGGAAGTCACCGGTAAGGAACCAACCAAACTCGGTACAGAACTGGAACATGCGTTGCCGTAGACCTACAATTCTATTCTGTGGCACGTTTTTGTCAATGTTCCGGAACACTTCGATGGATGTTGCGAAGTCGAATGGCAGACAATCCAAGTAGTAATAACGATTTACAGCCCATTCTGCCAGTACATGTAAGTCGGTTTGTCCCGTGCTGTTCCCCAATTCATGACACAATTTTTCCGTTGATTCCGTGGTTTGCGGTGACTGCAGGATAGCTGATTGGAAGGCTTCCTTCAAGTTATAGAAGAATGACTCGACATCTAATGTATCGTCTCCATTCACCGGCAAACAGGTATTGAATACGTTAGAAATGGTGCTTGAGAGTCCCGAATCGATTAGATTTTCGCCTGTGCGGAAACCTCGCCAGATGGTGCTGTAGCAATCATCCGATCCGTACTCTCGGATCACTTCACCGATTTCGAAGGCATATTCCATAAAGTTCAGACGGGCCTCTACTTGTCCACTGGAAACCCAAACTCCATCCACCAAGTGCGGATAGCGTTGACGCATCCACGTTCCGATTGCTCCCGCATAACCCGATCCGGCCAAGATAACCTTCGCATTGTCGTCACGAACCACGTTATGTCGTAGATGCCAGATCCATTCCGCTACATCGACCATAGCCTGCTCAACCGACAGGAAACGTAGATTTTCAGCTGAAAGATCTCTGAAAGAAAAGGAATATGAAAAATCATATTACGATTGTCTTCGGATGTTTCGTTTAGAAGTCAACCTACTCTGTCGGAACACTGCCGCCGTAATACCGATGCTCGTTGGTGAAAAGCCAGGCATTTTCGTATTTAGCGATATCGTGAAAATGACCATGCTCAATATAATACTGCGTTAGTGGCCAGTTTCCTCCGAGGAAAATGAAAATCGGTCCACCGGGTTGGTAGAACTCATCGTTGGATAGATATTCAAATTTGAACATGGCTCGGTTTAGTGGATCAAAATGATCAACTCGGGTTTCGAACTCATCTCCAACCGTGTTGGCGTTTGTAGACACGTATCCTTCTGGAACATTCGGGACCGGGAAAGCATCCAACATCCGCTGAACGATGGGAGCGATTTTGAATGGGTTCGCCTCGGTAAGAGCCAGCACCGAGGCCACGGCCAGCAGCGTTGCCAATATCAGTTTGTTCTCCATATTCTGGATGTCCTAATGCTAGAACAGCTAGTTGAAGACTGTCGAGGTAGTAAATCGCGTCGACAGTTTAAATTGATGGAAAGTCAATAATTTCCAAATAGCCATAAAATCTAGACAAGGTGTCATTTATAAATGACGTAAACATCATTTATAGAATAAAATGATATGAGTACTAGGGATCACAGTTTCGAATGTTACGTGGCTTATGAACGACTCCCAATCTTTTAGTGGCTTTGATATTCTGATGATTGTTATGATTATTATACTCATAGTCTGTGGTGTATCGCACGTTCCGATAACCTGCTAATAACTAGGAATATTGTTCTGATCAGTTAAAAAATTATCAGTCGCAACCCCGCAGGCACGCAATTATGTAATATTACAACTGGGCTCGTTTCAAATTCTTTCGAAATAAGCCAACCGCCATGGTTGGATCGCTCACAAATCGAGTTAGGCATTATTTAGGAAAAGAAGGCAAGAACGAGTAGTTCTGCTGAACTATCTAATAGAATTTCTTGTTTCTTAAAAGAGTATTAGCAATTCACACTGATGACCGTGGGACATTCCGGCGAAAAGGATAGTTTGGAGGTTAGTACTAGACTAGTGGTTCTCAGTAGACTAATTCTGATTTTTCATTGATTCGGAAAATTTACAAACTATCTCAGGGAAGTCAAGTGTTTTCTTCTGGTTAGAGAATTAAAATTCTAATATGTCAAACCAGTATAATACTAGTGAATTCATGGTGTCAGCACAGATAACAGATATACAGGTTCGAACAAAATTTTTCAAAATCCTGTGTAAATTTTTTATTTGCTATACGTTAGAAACACTACTGCCACCTACTCGACTGTTCGTTGCGAACTGTCAAAACGTTCCACAACGTTCCAGAACGAGAACAAAATTCTTCTACCTGTTAAAGAATTATTCCAACTGCAACCATTTGAACACTTCTCACGCGATTTTCCTAAGAGTCAAAGACAACTTTATATCGATGTCGTTTGAACAACACGTGAATCAATCGGAATAAAACAAAATAAACTAGACATTCTAAACAACAGCAAAACAAAACATTTGCGTGAAGTGAATGTAGCACCCAAAAAAAAAAAATGTGTCGTGATGCGAACACTGCACCTAAAATAGTCGTGTCGATCGTGGTGACATCTGCAAGTATTCGCCACGTGCTTGAGCAAATTTTACACACAGTTCAAATGCGAGCCTGTATATCTGTTTTCTGTGGTGTCAGTATTTTTATTTGTCAATTACAGCAGGAAAAAAAACCTGCTCCAAGTTCTCTAAAGTATGCTTAGGTATTAGTACGCACTGAAAGGGCCTTCGTTTTTCTTCACAACAGGTATAACACATGGGTTGAAAAATCATGGGCCTAACAAAGAGAACACGATTCTCTTGGTTCAAAATTAACATTATTCATCAACGTAATCTCCATCAAGAGCAACGCAATCATTCCACCTCCGCTCTAACATTTCAATACTACTTTCGCAGAACGATTTACCTTTTGCTCAAAACAGGCCTTAGTTTCAGCGATAGCCTCTTCATTCGTGCGAAATTTCTTACCGGCGTACAGTTTTTTCAGGTCTGCCAACAGCCAGTAGTCGCTGGGAGCCAAAACTGGCGAATACGGTGGATGTGGTCTTGATGAAACAAATTTTTGTTTTGCCATATGCGGTCGTTTCTTTGCAATTTCAGCCTTCAAATGCTTCAAAAACTCTATGTAACTCACGCAACTTCACTGTTCGATAAAAAAAAAACGATTTTGTGGATTTTTTAAATATTTTCTGATGCTACCGACTCACTTGGCTGTCCAATGCATCATCGGTGTCTCTACGGCCACGTTTGAAATCAGCAAACCAACGTTTTATTGTCGTTTCTGATGGAGCGATGTCTCCATAGCATATTGCTACTTAGCCATTGTAGACTAGCTGGCTCACCTTCTTGCGAACGCTCCACATTAAATTCCGTACAGACTTCTTGGTGACAAGTTTTGACACTTTTTGCCAATCTTTTTTGAACTGTTGAATGGTTCCGGCTGCCGAGACATGTTTCCTAAGGTGTGCCTTCGTTAATGCCCAAAATTCCTCAATTGGTCGAAGTTGTGGGAAATTTGGTGGATTCATTTCTTTTGGGACGAAAGTGACAATTTTGGTAGTATACCATTCAACCGTTGATTTCGAGTAGTGGCAAGAAGCAAGATCTGGACAGAAGACAACAGGATCCTTGTGGCTTCGAATCATGGGTATAAGTCGTTTTTGTAAACATTCCCTGATGCATATTTCGCTGTTCATTGAAGCAGTTTCAAAATCTTACCGCAGCTACAAATTGCTTGCCAGACCATAGCTTTCTTACCAAATTTTTCGACTTTCGAATCGATGTCTCGGACTGGTTTAGCACTTGCCCTTCTCGCACGAGTTTCACGTCGGTTTCGTCGTCCATGATTATGCAGTTCAAATTTCCAGCAAGAATCGTATTGTAAAGCTTTCGAACCCTCGCACAGTGGTCCAAAACTGGAAAAAGACGGTCAAAAGTCTGTACTGACTTTCACTGATTTTAAGAGCTAACGTGTCTTTGAAGAAGTTTTACAAGACTATATTACGCATCTTTTGAAAGTGGCACCTTAATTTTTGTTAAGGGGGTAGCACCAATTTCGAAAAAAAAAATTTATTTTCTCAAAAAAATTTTTTTTCTATCTCATTTTGAAGAAAAAAACATTTGAAGTATTTTTGCTGAAGATATAAATAGTGTAAAAAAAATATTTTTTGAGATTTATTCACTTTATTTTAAAAACAATTTTTTTGGATTTATCTACGTAGAATCTACCTCTATTACCTAAGTATCTACTCTAAAGTGCGCGTAAACACGCATAAACATGCTTATGCTTGCACGCGCAACTTAAGCAAATTGTTGGGATTTTTATTTTGTTTGCTTTTTGACAATTAACAATATTATAAAAAATCTAAGTGGAAAGCGATGCAATTTTTTAGGCCTTTTCAAAGTGGGTTTTAAATATTGAAAATCCGAAAAATTATCAAAAGTTCAGCACATATTAAAAAAACGGAAAAATGTTTTCCAATCAAAATATGAAAAAGTATTGCAAAAGTACAAACATTTACGAAGAGATTTCTTTTTCAAACGTGTAAATAAATTGAGTTATCGCGAAGCAACACGTTTTTTAAGATGATATATTGATCGTGCGACGCTCACTTAGAGATGTGCGAAGCAGCTCATACCGGTGAGCAGCTCCGAACCGATCAGCTCACTAAATGGAATCGATTCAATGTATCAACTCATCAGCTCATTTAGATTGAACTGAAGGTTTGTTTTGAGCGCCGTATTTCTTACTTCGTTTTTCTTTCATATGCATGATCGAAATCATTGATGCACAAAGAACAATGCTATGCGAACTAACTTGTTTGCGAATTATTATTATGTCATATTTGAGAATATCTGCAAAAGTGGCATCCCTGAATGTACCGTAGCCTACTGAGTGAGAGGTAAGATTTCTTATAGACGGCGGCTCATTCAATCTGTTAAAGAAGGATAAATACACATTTGGAAAAACGAACAAAAGCTCATGCACACATTTCTTCTCATTTATAACTCGCTCTTCAAGAGCCGAAAATCCGTTCAGCTTGTGGCTTGTTTCCACCTTACCGAGGGATGCGAGGTCATTTTTTAAAAAATCTGTGATCAAGCCAAAAACCTGTCTGTGCAAAATCTGTGCACGTTTCCCCGTTTCCATAATAGCTGATCGGAATCATTTTGGTAAGCAAAAATAAAGTCTCACTATTTCCTACCGCTCTGTAATTTTTGGTGCTAAACTGTGATCAATTTCAAAAATCTGTGATCGATTTCAGAATCTGTGTAAATCTGTAACCATTTTCAGAAATCTGTGCCATTGAAAAAAAAGCAATCTGCGGAACTCAGATTAATCTGTGAACCTGGCATCTCTGCTTAACAGTGCGGTGAACTGGTGAGCTGCGGTTCTTTTAAAAAGAGCTGTGAGCTATCAGTTCTTTTTAAAGATTCGATTCACTGGAATAGCTCAGGAACGAATTGCCCATCTCTACGCTCACTGCAAAAGTGAGTTACAGAAATAGCAGACGCGTGACGCCCTTCGTTTCTTAATCATGCATGGTTTCAGCACGTCCATAGTGAAAATGAGTCACACGAATAGTACTCAGGATATTCTTATTATAAAATAAATTGGATTCGGAATATAATTTCCTAAAAGTATAGTAAAAGTTTGCTGCATTAAGTTGCATATTTCGCTTCGGTGCAAGGTTTCCTAGGTAAAAATAGGTAAAATGATGTATAATTTTTCCAGAAAAGAATAAACCTATGCATTACCTTCTACAAAGTTATTGGATTTTATATTTTCTACAATTATTCCAAACAAAATATGTAAAAAAATATCTTGAAACAAGTTATGATTAGAAAACTAGTTTTAAGGGGGTTGTCATAATTCAATAACTAAAACTAATTTTATCATAGGTAAAAAAAAGGTAAATGTTGTATAACTTTGCCAGGAAACAACAAAGTTATACACTACCTTTAACAAAAATATGGGATTTTTTATTTTCTTCAATTATTCCAAACAAAGTATGCATAAAAAAATAACTTGAAACGAGTTATGAATAAAAAATTGATTTTAAGGGGGTTGCCACAAAAACGATTTGTATATCAGAAACGGTGCGACCTACACTTTTAGTGTATTTGACAAAATAAATTATGTTTAATAGTTCTAAAAGTTTGTCGTAGAAAACAATTTTTTATCTCTTCAGAAAAAAGTTATGTTTATATTTTTTGTCAAAGTAGGCCAAGAACAATTAGGGATAGGATCAAATTACGCGGTATATATTTGTAAATATATTCTTAAAAGCAACTATATGCATTAAAAGAACAGTTTGGAAGCTACTGATTTATGTCCACGTTTTTATTGATTCGAACTCTGCCTCGGCCTGATCGATGCTTCTTGTTTCGGACTACGTTTTGGTTTTAAACGATTTATTAATTTTAGTTTGACGTAAAGCCGCCATGACTAAGTTCAGTTTTTTGCAATGACTGAGCGGAAATATATATTGGAGAAGTCAAGTGAAAGAAAAACTAACAGAAAAGATTATTTTTGGAAAAAGATACGCTCAGAGACAGGACTCGAACTTGCGTTCTTATGCATTCCGTGCATACGAGCTATCATTTGGCCACTCTGATCTTGTTTTAGCCACTCTAAAACGCGAAACAGACATAGTAGCAACGTGGTCTACATCCTGGCCGTCATCCGACCTTACATCCAAACATCTTCTCTGTCCATCAAACACTAGTCCTCTCGCTTTATACCTACTTCTCCGATCAAGCATTGAGTCTTTTCTGTTAGTTTTTCTTTCACTTGACTTCTCCAATATATATTTCCACTCAGTCATTGCAAAAACTACGTTTTGGTTGTTTCTGCTACTTATAGGTTCGAAGATTCAAACGTCCTTTAGCACGAAGAACATTTGACTTCGAAGTGCCCACTTTTTTGGCCACATCCCGAACTGAAACCTCCTTCTTTTGCTCGAACGCCTTCAGTATGCGTTTATCCAACTAAGGGTTAGCAGGACCTTTATTTAAAAGACATTTTATTCAGGCCTATTTGCGTACAAGCTTTACGTGGCCGATTTAGCTGAGTTTTTAGATAATTTTTTTTTGTATTGGATCTCGTTGTCACCCTTTTTCTAGGGGGAGAGGAGCTTCCATTTTCCTCCTGCGAGGGTTGAGGGGCAGTTTGTTCGCGGTTCGTCTCGTCATTCATTGCCGCACCGGTGGTATTGTTGTTGATTTCGTTGCTTGTTGCTGTAGATGCGTCTTGTTGTACATTGTTGGTTGGTTGGTTGGATGGTAAGTTGTTAACTGCAGCTGGTGTACTTTGTTCTATAGGGGATGGTTTCGTTGAAGGGGATGCTTCACTGTTGTTGGTGACTGTCACAGGTGTACTGGGGTTGCTTGGGGTTGGTGTAAAGGAAGCACCGTTGACCTTTGGTATAGTTGTCTCCTTGTCCAGTTTATCACATGACTTACCGTAGTGAACAGCTTTTGGCAATATTGACATGTGGCCATCTGATTGTCATAGGTAACAAGTGATTTGCACGGTATTCTTGTATCCAGACCGAATGTCACATAAGAAGGTATAGGCCTTCTCAAGCGCATGCGTAACAAACGTACACCATTTAGAATGCCGGGGAAAAAATTCTTCCATTTTTCTTTTTCGATAGAGAGAATCTCTCCGTATTGGGACATAGTTGCGCGAATATAAGAATCGTTGACGCTTGAGGGAAGATCATGCACACGCACTTCTATAGCACTATCTTCCATATATACTGGAATGTTGTACTTGATATTTTCATGCTCCACATAGTGCACATTATTATTGTCTTTAGCGAATTGAATTGCATCCAACTCTTTATAGAACTGGATATAAACAACATTATTGGTCTTATTGCATTGAAGTAAATGCACACGTTTAATGTCAAGATGCATTTGCTTCTTAAGCAAACCTTCAAGTTCTCGTATCGAAGGTCGAATTTTGCACTGCCTGAAGTCAACAATAATTGTATTCTTTCGTACCGGCGGTAGCTTTTGTTCGTTTGGTTTACTCATTTCGAGATCGTTCTATTGCTCACTACACAATACTGTATTTGATTTCTTCTGTCCTGAACGTAAGCGGTTTTAGTTTATCAACTGACTTGGTTGAGATGTACGAGCGAACTGAGCAGGACCTTTTTTTCGACCCGTTTTCGGGTTATCCTTCAAGGTGTTATCCTCACCGAACTTCTTGATTGCATTTCGCACAGCTTTTTCACTTACTCCTTCCATCTTTGCTATATTTCTCAGTGACAGTCCGCGTTCTGTGCACCATTTGTACACAATTTTTCGGCGTTGTTCTGCTGAAAGTCCACGCATTTCGAAACAAACTAATGAAAACGAATAAACAACTGCACAAGTGATTAGAGAAGAGTGTAAACAACAGGACGCAGCCATAAAAATACTTTTTGGGACAGTCTTTAGTCCCATCTAATCAAATGGCTATCACATGTGGTAATCTCGTTGACGACACTGACTGCCACTTGTATTTGATACTACACATCCGATTTTATCACAATTCGTTGATTAAAAGTTGAGTAATCGGAAAAGTAACATGGCGACTCGACTAATGAGATTTACTATTGGTACAATAACCCTATAAAGTAACAATCTTCAATCTCGGTCACTGATGGTGGAAGAACTGTTGTTGTATTGCTTCAGTTATCTGAAGCAGGATAAGCCTAATAAAGTCCTTATCTTAACCCTATGTTTGTCGGTGACGTAATATCAGGAAGAAAAACAGAAACAATGGAGTCGTCTTTCGGAAACGCTTTTTAACGATTGGAAGTCAAGTGTATTGCAACATATTATTTAGTAAAAAAAATTACGTACTAAATCTAATCAGTTTTTCACTATCAATCGAATATCTATTATCCGTATCAAATTGTTGCTATTACTGCGAGTTGGTAGACTATAAAAGTTGTTGTTTCGTACGTACCGTGAAAGTGTAACGTGAGGACGCTGGTGTTTTCGCTAAAAGCTTTCAAAATTCAACATTTTAAACATGAACAGTCGGGTACTGTTCCTGCTAGCTGGGTTACTAGCCGTGGCTAGTGGAGTGGTTCGTGAAGATTGGTTCGAAACTCGTGTGGATCATTTCAACCCACGAAACCAGTATACCTTCTCGATGCGATACTACGCCAATGATGAGCACGCATACCGAAATGGACCGATATTCGTCATTGTTGGTGGAGACACGGCCATCGATCCATGGTATCTAACCGAAGGATTGTTTTACGATGTTGCCTACTTGGAAGGAGCATACTTGTTCGCCAACGAGCATCGTTATTTTGGGCACAGTCTTCCAGTTTCGTAAGTGCCATTAATTCTAACGTCTTAATTACTCAATGACAACTTTACGCTCTCAGTGATGCAACTACGGAGAATATGGATTTCCTAACCGTCGACCAAGCGCTGGCAGATTTGGCAGAATGGATCAGTTATCTGAAAACGACCGTTGTCGGAAATCCAAGAGCAAAAGTAGTTCTGCTAGGATACGGATATGGCGGAACCCTGGCCAACTATTTCCACCAGTCGTATCCTCATCTGAGCAACGGAGTTTGGGTTTCCAGTGGACCTGCGGAAGCCAGTCTGACGCTTCCTTCCTTCTTTGAGGTGCTTGGAGAAAATATTAGAACTCACGGAAGTAGCGATTGCTACAACACCATTTTCAGTGGTTTCCTGGTAGCGCAAAATCTTATTGCCCTGGGTCAGGGTGATGTTTTGACGGAGCTGTTCCATCTGTGTGAACCTCTTGATACCGAGAATCCCTTGGAAACAACTGCTTTCCTGTTGGGTCTTCAAATGGATATCCAGAGAGATATTTTGTTTTACCAAAATACCGCATCTACTTCGTATATGTGTGAACAAATCGACGCTAACAGCACCGATAATAGCTTGCACGCTTTGAAGCTCTGGTTCGCCCGCGGACACCAATTTGAAGAATGTGTGAAACTTAGCTTCAGCGACTTCTTGGCGCCATTTTTGGATACTGACTTCAACACGGATCAGCTACAGAGCGGAAATCGCCAACGGCTGTACATTCAGTGCACCTCCAGAGGCCTATTCCCGACGACTGATTCTCGATACCAACCGTTCGGAAGTCAAATCACAATTGACTTCTACGTGGAAATATGTCGTGAGGCTTTCGGTGACTGGATCGATGAAGACTTCATTCGAAGGCGCACTCAAAGCATGAATGTTCGCTTCGGTGGTCGCCGACCTCGCATCGAAAATGCTCACTTCACGCACGGAGGTTTAGATCCGAAGATTGGATCGGGCATTCTTGAAAATGTTTCCGACAGTGCCATCGCCACGATTATCCCGGATACGTTCTCCTCTCCGGATCTGGGTTCGATCGACGAAGAATTGGATTCACCCGAATTGATCGCCGCTAAGGAACTGACTAGGACACTCATTGACACTTGGATATTTAAGGATTTCGAACCCATACACGTGGAAGCATAGACAATAAGATGGATAGTTTGTTGATGATAGCTTTTGGGGCTGACAAACAAAAATATGTTTATATTTGTCGGTCCAATGTATTTAGTTCTTAAACAAGTTTTGATTTATGTCGCACCTAAAAATAACGCATTTATCCTAACTAGTTATCCGTTCTATATAAAGTTATCAAAAGAAAATATAGGAAAATGTATATGAATAATTTTTTATATGCCCCATGTACTCATGCAAAGAAATTACCCAACTAAACAACCTAAATAACACTTGCCCAATTAGACTGGCCCAATTAAACAAAATACCGAGTGTTGAAATTACAGGCTTGTTATAAAAAAATGGAATTATCAGGTGTACAACTTTGCTTCCCTCAGTTTTCCGATGAGGCTATCCAAAATACATAGATGATAATGCCTTTAAAGTGAGTGTGTACAGTGCCTAACGAACTGTCATCGCCGTTTCAGTGACAGTTGTTCTTGTATTATTCACGCTCGAAAATGTCTGTTTATGTGCCCAATTCTCGCCATTTGCGGGAAGTTTTACTTTTCTGTTACAATTCGAAAAAAAATGCAGCTGAAGAGCATCGAATGCTCTCAGAAACTTACGGTGATGCTGCTCTGGTGGTGGTGGAAGAGAAAAAACCTTCAAAGATGAACAACTAGAAACACTGCTTGATGAAGTCTCGTGCCAAACCCAAGAAGAGCTTTACGAATCGTTGAGAGTGAGTCAGCAACCCATTTCAAAACGTCTCAAGGCCCTGGGCATGATTCAGAAAGAAGGAAACTGGGTGCCGTACGAATTGAAACCGAGGGACATCGAGTGCAACTACTTCAAAGACAAAATCGTAAGGGGTTTTTACATCGAATCGTCACCGGTGATGAAAAGTGAGTTCGATACGATAATCCTAAACGCAGAAAATCTTGGGGAAAGCCGGGGCATGTTACTTCGTCGAAGGCAAAACCGAATATTCACGGTGCCAAGGTTATCGCCCTTATTCTGAATAACGACGTATTGATTCTTCGATCGAATGTGGTTCGATCGAATCATAGCTACCTTTGATTTTGTTAGCGTTATGGGGAATACAAATGTAATACGAGCGAAAAAACGATACGACGTTATTCAGAATAAGGGCGTATGATTTGGATTTGGTGGGATCAGCTCGGTGCCATTTAACAAACGCAACTGATGCGCCTTAGTCGCACGCTAAAAAAAAAGTGGCCACAATATCAAGAGCGACATATATTTGTTTATTTGTTAAAATAATCCATCGGACAATTAAAAGTCTTAATGAATAACATGAAGTACAACGAACAAATTTATAACAAGGATACACTTGATAATTTCTGTGACAACTTGTGCGTCGGTTCACCAAATTCAAAGAGATGCTCAGCTTTGGAAAATGCACGTATACATGCTGTCATTGGTTCATGTTGTCCGAAAGTAGTACGATGAAATCTTGGTTGAAGTAGACTCGTCGAGCGATCTCTCGCTGAGAAGCACGGAAGAGATAGCAATTTTGGTGAATCAATATCGCCATTGATTACTTTAGCTACAAGAAACGCTTGCTGCATCTTTCTTCGTCGCTCCAACGATTCCAGGCCAATCAGACGACAGCGGTCAGGGTACGGTGGTAAATCCAGAGGATTTTGCCATGGGAGGTGCCGCAAAGCCAACCGGACGAATCTCTTTTGTACACGTTCTATTCGTAAGTTCCTAACGAGTTGGAACGGGCTCCAAACCAAAAATGCATTTTCGAGTAATAGACGCACCAACGAACAGTATAGCGCTTTTAGACAGTACGGGTCGTTGAAGTCTCGGCTAATTTTCGCTATGAAGCCGAGTTGTCGTGTTGCTTTGGAAATCAAAGTTGATCGGTGTTGGTTAAAGGTAAGCTTAGCATCCAGCAAAACGCCGAGGTCATTGACAACGTCGACTCTTCCAAGAGTTTGTCCATCGATTTGATAGTCGAATATTAGGGGGTTGGTTTTGCGATGAAATGTTATAACTTGACATTTCACGGTACTAATAATTAAAAAATTTCTTCTACACCAGCCAACGAAAATATTTAAAAGTTCCTGGAGGCGAACACAATCCCCAACAGACCGAACTGCCAGATACAGCTTCAGGTCATCAGCGTAAACCAGTCTGCATCCAACGCCAAGTAGTGAAGTAGCGTCGTTAAAAAACAGCACAAACAATAGTGGACCTAGGTTACTACCCTGAGGAACACCAGATTTATTCGTGAAAGGAGAAGCACAGACTAACAGACATGACAGTATGAGTAAATTCTTATAAAATTTTTTTTTCGTTATGCACTAGCTCCACCTATATTGTACTGCGCGAACTATTTACTATTTGTACACCCCTTGTGTTATGTAAAAGTTTTTTTACTAGTTGGTTTCCCCTCGTTTGTCAACACCGATCAGCTGCTTGCAGGGATGCCTGATTTCATCAAAATATTTGAAAATGAATCATCACAATAAATTATTGGATTACGTTGATAATATATTTAACTTTTTCGCGATGTTGGAAGGTAACCATTTATTTGACTCAACGTTGTTCATCTAGACTATTTTTTATTGTGTTGGTAGTTATCACCCGAAATTAAGTGGCGGCAGACCAGAAGCAAGTAAATATTGTAACAAAACGGGTTCGATTTTGTCTTGCGTTGGAGGATGAGAAGTAGACACAATTATGTATATAGTTTTGGCAATATGTATTAAATCTGTATCCTGCATGAAATTCGCATGGACGTATACAAATCAATACATTATAGGTAATTCTGTATGAATGGCAACTCTGTTGGTAAATGAAAAAAATAAGCACAGACTAGATGACAGACAGGATGTTTTTGATAGGGTAACGTGGCGCCATCATGACACATGTGAGTACTGTCCCAAATAAAGGAATATTCGAAATGACCGTTAAAATGATTGAAGAATCTAATTTGAGTGTCCTGTCTGTTAGTCTGTGGGAGAAGAAATACACGAGCCTAGCTGCACACGTAGCACTCTGTCGCATAAATAAGAGCTCAGCCATTTAACAAACATTCCCGAAGCGCTTAGTCGGGATAATTTTGTTACAAGTATTTCATGATCTATTCGATCAAACGCTGCTTTCAGATCAGTATAAATGGCATCAATTTGAGATTTTTCTTCCATCCAAGTGATACAGGTAGATGTAAAATCCAACAGGTTCGTGTTCACCGATCGTCCAGGCATAAAACCATGCTGATCAGTAGAGATGTACGTTTTAGTTTTGGAAAGTACGACTAACGGTATTCAGTAAACGATATTCATCGCTAGACTTTTTGAAGTTTTTCTTAGTTTCAGTAGAACGCCAACGACGGTGTTTACGCTGCCATGAATTCCGTTCACGTTTCAGAGCTCGAAGACGAGAATTTGCCCACGGAGCAGAAATCGTACACTTTATCAAAGGCAAATTTAAGTTTAACCACTCCAACAACAGATCTCAAAACAAACATGACAAAGTCATCCTCCAACACGACAATGCTCGGTCTCACGGCTCAAAAGTGGTCAAAAAGTACCTGGAAACGCTGAAATAGGAAGTCTTGCCCCACCCACCGTATACCCCAGATGTCGCTTCTTCTGAATTCCACCTATTCCGTTCGATGGCACACGGCCTGGCAGATCAACATTTTCAATCCTTCGAAGAGTTGGAAAAATGGATTGCTTCATGGATAGTGTCAAAAGAGGAATCTTTTTTTCAAGCCGGGATCCGAAAATTGCCGGAAAGATGGGAGAAAGTTGTCGCTAGCAACGGGCAATACTTTGAATAATACATCTTAAGCACTTTTTCGCAATAAAGCTTTTAATTTTGAAAAAAAATCAACCTACAATCAACGGAACTCGATACACATTTGTTTCAGCTCAAAAAAATAAAAAGAAATATCACCAAAAAATAATGTGAAATACTTCTGTTAAGCGAAAATTGAGTAAATGCACAGATTGTCATCTCATCATTTGAGGCAATGCGCTGAAGAGAGATAGCTCTCTCTCTCTCTCTCTCTCTTTAATGGCTTCGACATAAAAGACATTAGGTGCTACGTTTTCTCTTCCAGATGTGATTCTTGCTTTCGTTATTCAATAAAGTAGCTCAATAACCAGATTTTTTGTATTGATAAACTTAACACAATGTTGAAGAGTTTCTCTTCTAGAGTTGTTCATTCGGCAGAGTAGGATATATTTACAATTTGTATTTAGCCCAAGTAACCAAAATTTCGTAAAAAAGACTTGGCTTAAATAGCATACAAAGCCTTCTAAACAGTTCGTTTTTAATAAATTACTCATACGTGAATGTTCACCCGACAGAACAAACTTTGAAGCAGTTTTTATATGAGAGCAATTCCAGAAATGTTTAGCAGATCATCAGACTCGACCTTCTCCGATTTGGATGAAACATGGCTTCAGTAATGCAAACCATAAGTTTTGAACCGATGGAGAGGTCAATCCGACTCACGACTGATTTTTAAAAAGGGCGTATGTATTTTTGCATTTCACCAAAATTGCCTTTTTCAAATCGTTGTAACTCGGAAACCGTTAATTGTGCAAATGTGGTATTCAGGAAGAAGCTGTAAGGGATCGATTGGACACTCTAAAAAAGTATACACTAAAAAAAAATTTGATTTTTTTCTCAATAATTTCAAAATGAACCAAAAAAATTAAATTTAAAAAAATCAGGGTTTCCATTTTTTTTGATAATTTTTATTTTAAAGCTCTTATTAAAACCTACAGATTGATGGCTATCCCATCCGCGTCTTTTGAAAGATGAAGAAGTTACAGCTAAAACAATTTACAGATATATTCGAAATTTCAAGTTCTCCTTGAAAGATAATCATTTAAACAGTAGAATATTATTCTACAGGTTAAAGGCAATACATTTGTTCATGATATCCTTTCTTCTAAAAGTAGCCGTTCTTGAGATACTTGGATATTTAATTATAACACCATTTTATATATTTCCATGAATTGTTCATTTGCTTGCTATATCTACAATTATTACATGTACATGAATAATTCTTATACATGAATAACCTTGAATAGGTTGGCAATAGCTATTTGGTGATTCATTTTATCAAAATCAGCGGAGAAGTCTGTATATATGGCGTCAACCTGCTGACGCGCCTGTAGCGACTGAATTACGTAGGATGTATATAACAGTTTTGTAGATGTGGATCATTTTGGTGTTGAGTCTAAGATATGTAACTAGAGCAGTTGTGGGTAATGAAGTCCAAAACAATTATTTTAAAAAGCTTAGATACAGCAATATAAAATATCATCAAAGGAACATGTAGACTTTTCGAACAATTCTTAAGAATAATTGAGGGTAGAAGAACTGTTCGAATGAATAAAACTTGAACGGCTTGCTGGGGATTCGTTTGTTCCAGTTTCAGTTCTATTTTAGATCTTCCATATAGAACTTCTAGCTGTTTAATTTGCTCTAAATCTACTAAAGTCGAATGGAGGCTATTAGCTCGAACTAAATGGTATTGGTCGCCCGGGTTGGCGGTTTAATGCACAGAACGCTGGTCTCACAAGCCACTTGTTGTATGCTCGTGCCCCGATCTGCAAGAATTCTTAGTGTCAGTAGTACTAATCGTACAATGATTCTGTACGTTATGAATTGGCTGCGAAGTCTGTTGAAACAGAAAGGCCGAATTCCACAAAAGGAATGTAATGCCAAGACTTTGCTTAAAATGGTATTGGTCAATAGTTATAAAAAGAAACCATTTAAATATATTTTTTATCTCATAATATCCATATAAAATAACATATGCTGTAACATGAAGTAATTTTGATGTGATTTGTTTCCACCTTTGTAGGATTTAGTGAGAATTGAATCCAACGCCTTGTTCACGTTGTTAACACGATACAGGAATCTCCCAACGAAACGGATCTCTAGTCACTCTGAATGGGGATGATGGATTCATGGAGCCAACTCTCGATGTACATCTGAATGTCGTGCTTCGCTTGAAGAAGTTGAGGGGAATTGTACCCACTGATCGAGTTCAGATCGGGACTGTTGAAGTATCCCGGAATGACGATCGCGTTCGCTTGTGACTGGTGGTAATCGGTGACTGAAATGTCTCGAATCGGATCCAGCCCACCGTTGGTAAACAGAGCCTTGGTGATTCGTGGATCCTTGCCACCGAAATGCAAATTGGTCAAGTGAACACCTTCCACGACTACCTCACTCGTCAGCCAGCTTCCATAAACGGCGCGGCAGAAGTTCAGGAAGAAATTCATCGTTACGCGGTATCCGAACGGTTGATCAGCGGAATCCGCTGTTAGGAACCATCCGAACTCGGTACAGAACTGGTAAACACGTTGACGTAGCCCCAGAACGTTGTTCTCTGGTGCGGTCTTCTCGATGTTCTGATGGGCCTCGACGGTGGTTTCAAAGTCGAACGGTAAGCAGTCTAAGTAGTAATAACGTTCCGCAATCCATTCAGCCAGTATATGCAAATCCGTTTGCGCCGTACTGTTCCCCAGTTCGTGACACAATGTTTCCGTTGATTCCGTGGTTTGCGGTGACTGAAGAATAATCGACTGAATGCCTTCCTTCAGGTTGTAGAAGAATGTCTCGACATCCAACATATTTTCTTCATTAACCGGTGAACAGGTATTGAATAAATCGGTCACGGTGCTTGAGAGTCCCGAGTCGAAAAGATTCTCGCCTGTGCGGAAACCACGCCAGATGGTGCTGTAGCAATCGTCCGATCCGAAGTCTCGGATCACTTCACCGATTTCGAAGGCATACTCCTTGAAGTTGAACCGTGCATCTACTTGTCCACTGGAAACCCAAACTCCATCCACCAAGTGCGGGTAGCGTTGACGCATCCAGGTGCCGAGTGCTCCCGCATAACCCGTTCCGGCCAAGATAACCTTTGCATTATCGTCCCGAACTACGTTGTGCCGTAGATGCCAGATCCATTCCGCTACATCCACCATAGCCTGCTCAACCGACAGGAAACGTAGATTTTCTACTGAAAGATCTCTGAAAGAAAAGGAATATGAAAAATCATATTACGATTGTCTTCGGATGTTTCGTTTTAAAGTCAACCTACTCTGTCGGAACACTGCCGCCGTAATACCGATGTTCGTTGGTGAAAAGCCAGGCATTTTCGTATTTGGCTATATCGTGAAAGTGGCCATGCTCGATGTAATACTGCATCAGGGGCCAGTTTCCTCCGAGGAAGATGAAAATCGGTCCACCGGGTTGATAGTACTCATCGTTGGAAAAGTATTCAAATTTGAACTTGGCTCGGTTTTGGGCATCGAAATGATCAATTCGGGTGAGGAACTCATACCCAATCGTGCGAGGGTTTGTAGACACGTATCCTTCCGGAACCTTCGGGACCGGGAATGCATCCAGCATCCGCTGAACGATGGGAGCGATCTTGAATGGTTTCGCCTCGGTAAGAGCCACCGCGGCCACGGCCAGCAGCGCTGTCAATATCACTTTATTCACCATACTTTCGGTGTCCTAGTGCTAGAACAGTTCGTCAAAGACTGTCGAAATAGCTAATCGTTGCCAACCATGAAATGTTTTAAATTGCTGAGAAGTTAACCAATTTCAATAGGTCATAAAATTGAGCTAATCTTCCCGTGGCATCAGTACCGTTATCGACTTGCGTAATTTACTAGTACACATCTCTGATAGGCGCCCTAGCACTGGAAATATTACTCCGATCGTTTTAGGGAGCTATCAACAGCAATGACGAAGGTAAGCGATTATCTTATGTTGCGACAGACCATCGTTCCGAGTCCTTTCGGAAACTCCTATAACGATGATAAGATATTGTCTCACTCATGTATGTATCAGGGAATTTGAACACTGATCAGTTCGCCATTACTATTGTTTACAAGTTTTGACATTGATTCTGATTTGATTTCAAATCAAATTCCGGAAACTTCATTGTTTCGACAATATAATCAAACTAGTTAAGTTTACCCAAGCATTTTTTGGAAAAAATATTCACTTCTTTCGGAGACATTCAAGAGCTTTAAAAATGACAGACAATCAATTTTACAATTGTTTTAATACATGTTTCATGAATAAGTTGGACCTATTCAATACATTTCCCTTTTTTGTTGTGTAACTTTCATCGATTGTTGATATACCCTAACCTCCAATTAATGTTGAAAAACTTCCTATTCGTATTTAATATTCATTCAATTGCTTTTTGCTTTTCTCATATAGAAAATTCAGAAAAAAATTACAATATAATGTCATTTATTTTTCTCAGAGAACGCTGGACAAATCTAGCCTATTTTCGGAAAGGCATCGGCTCTCTCATCGCGCTATATCCATCCCTATATCCTGGCACGTACCTAGAATAGGAGCCCAAGGGTCCCCTTCGGATACTGGTGATCGACATTCCAGTGCGAATGAAGCTCGCAGCTGTAGGCCCTACGATACGCCGCTTACAAACATTAGTACTGAGTGCACTCACCATAGTTTGAGTAAGATTCTGCAGATGGAAAAGATATCCTGTCGCTGGATGCCGCGCATGCTTATTCGGGACTAAAAAGACGAACACGAGCGCACTTCGGATGCATGTTTGTCTATGCAGATGCAGATTTGGTAAAACTTTTGGTTTCGGTTGGTAACTAAAGACTGTTCCAGAAAGTATGGACGCAACCAAAAACCGCTGCCATTTCGCAATGGTTCAGAATCTGTCAATATTTATGGCTGCGTCCTGTTGTTTACACTCTTCTCTAACCACTTGTGCAGTTGTTTATTCGTTTTCATTAGTTTGTTTCGAAATGCGTGGACTTTCAGCAGAACAACGTCGATAAATTGTGTACAAATGGATAAATTGTGTACAATCAGGAAGTTCGGTGAGGATAACACCTTTGAAGATAAACCGAAAACGGGACAGGAAGTCGGATCCAAATGAAATTCAAAAAAAATTGTATGAAGCCATAAGACCTTTCATTTGAATCTAAGTTTGCAAAAATCGGTTAAGCCATCTCTCTCTAATGAAAACTTAAATCTAAAAACCACTCTGGAGTTACGAAAAGGGTCTAGTCATCATTGATAAAACACATTGGATGACAAGTTGAAATTAGAACACTTAGGAGACGCGTTGTCTGGTTGGTAAATTAATCTAAATGACTCATGCCTTTTGTATAATGCATTACGAGATTTCGAAAGAACAATAATCCGTTGGTACAAATTAGAACATTCGACTAAAGAAGTGTTGGTAACACCACCCATAAACACTTTCATTACGAACAAAGCTTGAGAAAAAGTTATTTTTAATTCCGAAGGTGCGATGTGTTGTAAACACTAACGATCTTAAGGGGATAGACACCTTGCACATGTATAGGTAATGTCGATAATGTGTGCGTAAAAACAAGTTCCATCATCTTTTTTTTTGGATTTGATCAGATAAAACTATCATATAGTTGAAAATGAAACAAATTAAGACGTATTCACGTTAAACAGTGTTATATGTCGATTAGGTCACTTATACGATTATACGCTCGAAATCTAATGTATTCACCATGACAAATTCATCAAATACCTCAACAGTGTAAGATAACATTTTCGAACTCGGTTCACAAATCTCTGAGAAAATTTATCGAATAAAGAATAGTGCAATTTGTCTGTTACGTCACTTTTAAGATTATCACCCCGATTCTGCAATCCGATGGATTTTTGATACGAACGAATCTACACTTTCGTTCGAGTTCCAATGTTGCATTCTTTATTCCGTTCGACTGGTATGATTCGATCAACTCTCGTTCGGAAACACTTGAAATTTCGAACACTAACCATCAAAGCTGTCAACACTACTTACACGTTCTATATTATTTATATTATTCATTTCGTAGTAAACGAAACCGTCACACCTTGTATAAACAAATTAGAACGATTCTAAACCGAACAGAAATAATACGTACGCAAGTCGATGGAGTAATGTTCGAAAATGTAACAACTTGAACGAATGAAATTCGAGTTCATACCCAACTCGAACGGAATGCAGAATGGAAATTGCACAATCGATCGGAATATTTCGAATCGATCGACGTACAGAATAGGGGCGTATATCTCCCGTATCGAAAGATTTCGACCTGACCATTCCAAACCAGATCAATGAACTTGAAGTAACTTTTCAATAAGCCTAGGTTTGTCGAAATTCGTCGAGCCATCTCAGAGCCTGCGACCTTGATCAATCGTCCAATAGAAGCTTTCAAGCGAGCCCAAAGACTGTCCCAGAAAGTATGGACGCAACCAAAAACCGCTGCCATTTCGCAATGGTTCAGAATCTTTCAATTTTTATGGCTGCCTCTTGTTGTTTACACTCTTCTCTAACCACTTGTGCAGTTGTTTATTCGTTTTCATTAGTTTGTTTCGAAATGCGTGGACTTTCAGCAGAACAACGTCGAAAAATTGTGTACAAATGGTGCACAGAACGCGGGCTGTCACTGAGAAAAATAGCAAAAATGGAAGGAGTAAGTGAAAAAGCCGTGCGAAATGGAATCAGGAAGTTCAGTGATGATAACACCTTTGAGGATAAACCGAAAACGGGTCGAAAAAAAGGTCCTCCTCGGTTGGATAAACGTATACTGAAGGCGTTCCAGCAAAAGAAGGAGGTTTCAGTTCGGGATGTGGCCAAAAAAGTGGGCACTTCGAAGTCAAATGTTCTTCGTGCTAAAGAACGTTTGAATCTTCGAACCTTTAAGAAGCAGAAACAACTAAAACGTAGTCCGAAACAAGAAGCATCGATCAGGCCGAGGGTTCGAAAGCTGTACAATACGATTCTTGCTGGACATTTGAACTGCATAATAATGGACGACGAAACCTACGTGAAACTCGATTACAAATCCTTGCCGGGACCACAATATTATACGGTGTGAGAAGTGTTAAACCATTCCGAGACATCGATTGAAGTCGAAAAATTTGGTAAGAAAGCTATGGTCTGGAAAGCAATTTGTAGCTGCGGCAAGATTTCGAAACCCTTCATCATCACTGCTTCAATGAACAGCGAAATATACATCAAGGAATATTTATAAAAACGACTTCTACCCATGATTCGAAGCCACAAGGATCCTGTTGTCTTCTGACCAGATCTTGCCTCTTGCCACTACTCGAAATCAACGGTAGAATGGTATACTACCAAAAATTTCACTTTCGTCCCAAAAGACGTGAATCCACCAAATTGCCCACAACTTCGACCAATTGAGGAATTTTGGGCATTAACGAAGGCACATCTTAGGAAACATGTCTCGGCAGCCGAAACCATTCAAGAGTTCGAAAAAGATGGGGAAAAGTGTCAAAACTTGTCGCTAAGAAGTCTGTACGGAATTTAATGAGGAACGTTCGCAAGAAGGTGCGCCAGCTAGTCTACAATGGCTAAGTAGCAAATGCTGAGAATATTATTCTGTTGTTGTAGTCTAATATTATCAGTATATCGAATAAAATTTGTGAATTATTTACAGCGAAATCAAAGCGCGTCCATACTTTCTGGGACAGTCTTTAAGATTGTTAAAATCATTATTAATTATCACCAAGAAAATCGATTGGATAAATAAAACGTTTCCGATCTCGTCGAGCTGAATCCTTATGGTTTGCAACACAAGTGGTCTCCGATCAGATGTAGGATTTATCAGTAATTCCTTTTCACAGGTAAAGATAAAACGTATAAAACCTTGAAGTTAGATGGTGACCGAACGAACCGACTTCGGAGTCCGAGAGTTCCTGAAATAGTGGCATAAAACAACAAAATGTAACTTTTAAACAAACTTAGTTTCGAATGAAAGCTCTTGATTTATTAATTCCGATTTCCAGAAAACTCGATTTCATTAACCGGAATTACAGGATGAAGGGGGTCGATGTAAAAAAATCGTAATAAAGTTCTTCTAAATTGGATTCAAAACTTTTTAAATTGTTTTGTTTTCTTTCAAAATTTAAAAAACGTATCTTGACGAATACTGCAGTTACTACATAAAAGAATATGAGTGATTTGAAAAGGCATCATTACATTACTAATTGATTTTTTAACTAAAAATACTACATTCATTTTAGAGATGTATTTATTCAGTATACACTACTTCAGCTGTACACTACCTATTGTTTAATTTTGATATTTACTCGACAGTTGTGCTAAATGGCATCGTAACGACAGGACCTAAGTTTCAAAATTTTGCTCGCGTCTCGTGAAAAACCGACGTACTCGCCTGAATAGACTTCCTCGGGGCTCGCAGAAAGTTTGTCGACAGCCGTGAACAATGAATCGGAGGAAAATCGAAAAAGAGAGCGACCGAGAGTGTGGTGACTCCAAATCGAGACGATAAGCATAACACAATCGTGGAACAAGCTAACCATGTTTCAAGTTGTTCTCTATACGATTTCTACCGAATGGACTGTAGGAACACTATTATTAGTATAATATCAGTTTATTTACCAAATATGTTCAAATAAAACAATATACAATCTGGACATCCGGCTTTACCTTCACGGACATCCACTGTTGTAACTGAAGTTGAATGTTTTTTTTTGTTTTGTTTTCACAAATACGACCCTATTATAACTAAATATCAATAGTACATCTACTAATTAATGACTGATGATTTTTTTAGCATTCCAGTTCATGTGCTAAAATGGTGTTCGGTTCTCTAGAATGGTGCATACCAATGGCACCCGCCGGATGTTGTAAGCAATGAGGGGGTAAACATCAGCAATGGAATGTAACAAATTTAATGTTTAATACCCGAGTGTTACTTAAATTGTTTACTTGTATGTGTGTTAGTGTGTGTGTTCGAAATAGCAGTATCTATATTATCTAGTATTATCGATATTATTAGTCTTAAATCTGTTAAACAGATTGGTATGCTTGACTGTGGCCAATTCATACCACTACAAAATGTTCATTCTAATTTTCAGTTATAGTTGTGCATCCGAGCCCCTAGCTCGGAAGTTCACTGAAGTTTACTGCACTTCAGACCAGCGACTTAGTTCCGTTTAAAATGGCTTATAAAACACCTTTTACCTTTGGTCCCGTATTAATAACATGTGTGTATGGTGTAACCTGCACAAAGTGTGCTCGAACTAAACCTGTTGTTTGTTTTTCATTAGGCTTTATTAGGAAATAAGAAGGGAATAGATTTGTAATAGAGTATGCTTCGGTGAAGATTTGTAAGCGGGAAATAAGGAGGGAATAGATTTGTAATAGAGTATGCTTCGGTGAAGATTTGTAAGCGGCTGAAGAGGAAAATAACAAAGTAATAAATTAATAACGGCTAATTACAGCATCCTAGCTTTAACCTCACAGGCACAGTTGGCCTTGGGAAAAGTTCGGATAAGAATTGGGATCCCACAAACAGCAAGTATGCTTTACAACGATGAATGGTAAGTCAATGCTTACTGCGTCTGCTCGATTGTGGAATTATTCCTGCGTAGTTTGTCTTTGCTGAAGCTACGAATCGCATCCAGTAGGGCACCACGGGAGTCTACTTCCAGCGGGGCTGGAAGCTGTTTCTTAACAATGGCACCCCGTACAACGGGTGTGCTCACTTTCGGAGCTACGGGCGGAGGCGGTGGAGCAACAACTGCCTGCGGAGTTGCTTTCACTGCGGCTACCGTAGGTTCCTGTACCGGATTGGGTTTCGCTGGTACGGGGGCAGCTGGGGCTAGAATTTTATCTTTCAGGCCCGTTCGACGGAGCGTGTTCTGACCGAACGGAAGGGTTGGTGCTGGTTGAGGTAGTTTCTCAACTCGAGCTGGAGCACTTTTCAAGATGGCTGTGGAAATGTTCGTTGATTCGATCATTGATACGGGCCGTGTGTTTCTGGCATTCAGATCTTTCTCATCCATCGGTTTGAAACCACGCACTACCGGCTGGAATTTATTATGGCCGAGCGTTAATCGGTTTATGGTAGCCGTTCCGTTTGGAACGGCTTGTGCTCGCGAAAAGGTCTCGTAGAAATAAGGCTTATCAATGGGTTTCTGGGCGATCGGAGGTGGTACAACGTTTTTCTTGTACTCAACGGCTCGAACGATCGGGAGTCTATCGCAGTTGGGGGCGGACGCCGGTTCGGTCCTGCTGACATCCAGCGATGGGGGATTGCCTGAGACATCCGAAGCATTCAATGGCACTTGTTGTTGAGAATCCGAACAGTCGACTCCGTTAGATTTTTCTACCAGTGGTTCAGAGGGACCATTCAGATTGATTTTGGTGGTATTATTTACATTTTTATAGCCCCTCGGAAGCGTTGAACTACCTCCAAACCGATAATCCCGGTCGGATTTTATAGATACATCGATTTTTGGACGTTCGCTCCACGTGGTAAAGTTGACTGTTGGAGGGCCGCGATATTTCCATTCCTTTGTCGAGTTATTCTCGTGACTTGCCGCATTGACTGTCACGCTAGTACCAGTACTAGCAACGGTCGTACTCGTAGTGGTAATATTCACGACCGTGGTCTGCGGTTGCTTCACGATCGAAGCCGACAGTTGTTTGTTCTGTAATTTCTCATCGTCACTTTTGGACTCATTGGAAACATCCACAACTCGTTCATTTGTCACATGTTTCGAGTCGTTCGCTGTAATAATTTTTACATCCTCAATTTTGGAAACAATCGGGGCGTCCACGTTAGCCTTTGGCTTAGACTCTTCCTCGTATTCATCCAACTGCTTATCGTGCAGTTCATCAATTTTTTTCTCAACCAAACTTTCCCGCCGTGTCAAACCACTTCGATTTGTTTCACATTTATATTGAACCAATGTCGAGATGTCCGTAAAACTGTTACGCTTGATTGCCGCCATCGGCATTATCTCCTCCGTCTGCTGTTGCTCCAGCAGTTCCGACTGTTTTTCCATAGCGGATAAATTACTCCTCGAAGTATTTAGAATATTTTTGATTACCTCCAAACTTTGCAGGGAAGGTGAATCGCAGATGCTCATCTCGCTGGTCGACTTTCGACGGTTGGTCGCAGCGAAACGGTTTTCGAATTTTTGTGCGCCAATCAACGAAATGTACGATGTGCTGCGGGGCGTCAGCTTTAACCCATTGGCACTGTGCAACGATTGAATGTAGTCCGAACGGGTCGAGTGGAACGAATCGGACCGGTTGATGTTTCTGGGAGTGTTGTTCAGTACGGTTAAGCTCCGGCGCTTCACCGGACCGGGATCTTTTTTATTGTTGAAACCGATACTGCCGTTGCTGGTTCCACGGCTAGTGGAATCCTCCTCGTCACTACTCAGCTTGCGACGGTGGATTGAGTCGGTGGAAATTTTACGTCGCACGACGACGTTGCTATCCTCTTCGCTTTCGTCGGAAATTGTTGTCGATTCTGGTGTTGGTGTAGCCTGAAATTGAGAAAAAAAAAATTTGTTTGTACATTGTTGTTGAACTCAGTAACCGTTGATTCTATATCAGGTTATGGGACCTAACGTGATGTCATGGGAACGAGTCAGACAGTTGAAGAAGAATTTTTCACCGGAGAATACCTAAAAAGATTCTCAACCCCTTAAAGATAGGTTTTATTGAGGAGCACAAGTGTTTCAGAAGTAGCTCGACTAAAGACTGTCCCAGAAAGTATGGACGCAACCAAAAACCGCTGCCATTTCGCAATGGTTCAGAATCTGTCAATTTTTATGGCTGCGTCCAGTTGTTTACACTATTCTCTAACCACTTATGCAATTGTTTATTCGTTTTCATTAGTTTGTTTCGAAACGCATGGACTTTCAGCAGAACAACGTCAAAAAATTGTGTACAAATGGTGCACAGAACGCGGACTGTCACTGAGAAAGATAGCAAAAATGGAGGGAGTAAGTGAAAAAGCCGTGCGAAATGCAATCAGGAAGTTCGGTGAGGATAACACCTTTGAGGATAACGTATACTAAAGGCGTTCGAGCAAAAGAAGGAGGTTTCAGTTCGGGATGTAACCAAAAAAGTGGGCACCTCGAAGTCAATGTTCTTCGTGCTAAAGAACGTTTGAATCTTCGAACCTTTAAGAAGCAGAAACAACCAAAACGTAGTCCGAAAAAAGAAGCATCGATCAGGCCGAGGGTTCGAAAGCTGTACAATACGATTCTTGCTAGAAATTTGAACTGCGTAATCATGGACGACGAAACCTACGTGAAACTCGATTACAAATCCTTGCCGGAACCACAATATTATACGGTGCGAGAAGGGCAAGTGTTAAACCAGTCTAAGACATCGATTGCAGTCGAAAAATTCGGTAAGGAAACTATGGTCTGGCAAGCATTTTGTAGCTGCGGTAAGATTTCGAAACCCTTCATCACCACTGCTTCAATGAATAGCGAAATATACATCAAGGAATGTTTACAAAAACGATTTCTACCCATGATTCGAAGCCACAAGGATCCTGTTGTCGTCTGGCTAGATCTTGCTTCTTGCCACTACTCGAAATCAACGGTAGAATGATATACTACCAAAAATGTCACTTTCGTCCCAAAAGACATGAACCCACCAACTTGCCCACAACTTCGACCAATTGAGGAATTTTGGGCATTAACGAAGGCACATCTTAGGAAACATGTCTCGGCAGCCGAAACCATTCAACAGTTCGAAAAAGGTTGAAAAATTGTGTCAAAATTTGTCGCCAAGAAGTCTGTACGGAATTTAATGAGGAACGTTCGCAAGAAGGTGCGCCAGCTACATTGTTGTAGTCTAATATTATCAGTATATCGAATAAAATTTGAATATCTAACACTTGTGAATTATTTACAGCGAAATCAATTTTTTTTTCCGTGTATATTTTTTTAGAGTGTCCAATCGGTTCCCTACAACTTCTCTCGGGACGCCATTTTTGTACAATTAACGGTTTCCGAGTTACAACGATTTGAAAAAGGCAATTTTTGTGAAATGCAAAAATATATACGCCCTTTTTAAAAATCAGTCGTGAGTCGAATTGACCTCTCAATCGGTTCAAAAACTTATGGTTTGGCATACTGAAGCCGTGGGCAAAGTTTCATCTAAATCGGAGAAGGTCGATTCTGATTTTCTCACTTTTTCGTCTACTCATTCCTGGAATTGCTTTTATGTGAACCATAAAATTCACTCTAGTATAGTGCTCTATAAACAGTTTAAATTGAAATTTTGATTTGAAAATAAATTTCCACGATTTGACAGCGTTGTCCTGGAGTTAACCTATTCCTGATGATTTGCCAAACAATACTGAGTAGAGGCGTCACTTAACACTGTCAAAAACAACCTTCAGACCATAGAGTAATCCCTATTGAAACATTACAAGTAGGTCTACTATTTTCACCTACAAAAAATAACAGAGTTGTGGAAGCAAACGATGTCCTACTGGTAATAACCAAATCATGTATATAATAGGGCTGAAAAGTCACCACTTGTGATTGAACACCCAACAGAACTTTGAAAAATTTTAATTTAATATACATTGCAATAAAATAGACATATAACCATATATGTCATGTTAAGGGGAGACGTTGAACTCAATAACTCTCGATTTGACTATGCATTTGATTTCATGCATATAAAATTATGTATAATTGAATTTTATGCATCGTTCCACCCAGACGACTATTCCACTTTATCAATTATGTTATATTTATTATTCTCAATTCCAGCGTTTTGTTTTTTCTACTCATAATGACGGTAGCAAAATCAGAGGTAGCTATGATTCGAACGAAGCCCATTCAATCGAAAAATCCGTATAATAAATTATGTATACTGCCGTATACTTACCTCTTTCTCTTGGCCGTAATCCATTTTGACAGCTTGCTGGATGCCATTTTCCCTCACTTCCATCTTGTTGTAGGTCGAAATTTTGAAATTACTCAAACTGTTCATATTCGCCCCGGGAATTTCCTCCTCCTCAATACGATTCCCATTCAGCACTCCCTTCAAACCATGTTCGTCTTTAATGACCTGATTCAACTCACTAATAACCTCGATTTTCCTAATCTCCTCGCTCAAAGGCTTGCTTGTTTTTGTAGTACCGTTGCTACCTTTGCTACCATTGTCCCGACCGACCATCACAGTGTAATCATCGACCATCGTTTCCTCGTTCAATTTGGCACATTTCATAATATCACTCTCGTTGGTCTCTTCTGCCTCTTCTGACTGTGACTGAGGCTGCACAGCACGGCTGCTACCACCTTCGATCGATTCCTTCAAATCCTGCAACTCACTTTCCTTAAGTTGTTCTCTGCGTTTTTCCAATGTTTGAATCATTGATTCGCGTAGTTCACTTCCGCCTCGATATCCGTTCTCAAATTCGGACGAAATCAAAATTTCTCTACCGGCATTCTCACTGGCATTGCTGCTGTTACCCTCGCTTGCTGTCAGCGTTACCGTCGGAGACGGGCATTTTTCATGGTTCATCGATATCAAACTTTCATCTAGCAGGACCTTTTCGCGAATTATCGGCCGAATTTTCTCCGTTTCATCGGAAACGATCGTCATGCGATCGGTAACCAACGTGGTGTTTTCCACATACGTTGACTGCAGATCGAAAAACCGTTGCTTTTCGTCGTACTCACCGGATTTGATGGACGAATCGGCGAATTTTGGTGGAGCTGGCAGCGTATAGGTCCACTGTTCTTCCTCCTCGGCTGGTGGTGGGGTTGGCGATCGAGGAAAGTCCTTCTTTTCGGGAATCCGCATTTCTTGACCGGATTCAATATTGTAAATTTTGATATCATCATCGGAACTGTTATCGCCATTCGAAACCCGTCGATCGTTGGACTCTTCGGGCTCGTCCACCGAAACGCCCTGTTCCCGAGAGGGAACGATATGTACTTTTGAAATAATCGGAGTGGATGGCTTTGAATTGGTCGACGCCTCTGGATGGTGACCATTTGTGGTGGCGGCGGTTGAATCTTTAACAATTTTGATCGACACCGAAGATGCTCCGTTCGATGGTTTATGTACAATTTTTTCCGGGACAAAAGTAGACAATGTAGGTTTGGTAACGGTTGGTGGTTGTTCTACATTAAGCATCACTTTGGACACGTTGTGCTGCTGGGAAGTGGTTCCATTTGTAATCCCCTGTTGATGGGTGCTGTTGACCGCGTTCAGTTTTTCAACGTTTTCTGTAAAATATGAACAGAAAGCAGAATTTTATTGTAATTATCTTGATTGTATAATTTTATAACATTTTCGTAGGATTGTAACACTTTCAGCATAAATGTATTGAATTGTATAATCTAAAACATGTTCTCGCCAAATTTCGGACATTTTTGGGCTGAATTTGCCTCTCGCCACTATGCATAATCCGTCATGGGACGGTATAAGGTATAAGAGGACAAATACATGCCAAAAACAGTCAATCTACCAAACTGTTCAGAACATCGACCAATAGAGTAGGCTCTAGTTAAGCGAAAACTCTTCGAAACGAAGATGAAAGCAAATGCTACTGATGATTTCAAAAGATGATGACAAATCGTCACCATAGAAAGTTCGAGATTTTAACAGAAAAAAATAATTAACATCTTAATCAACTGTTTCTAATGTACATATAAGTTTATAATTCTGAAAGCTTAGCAGCTCAAATTGAACTGCCTTTGCCACCTACCAATTTAAATTGAAATATATAGGGGAAACCGGACACAGGGTTGAACCGGAGAATTCAAATATCTTATAAACGAGGAACTATCTCAATCCATCAGTTTGCTGGATGATGCTCAAATCAAATCAGTTCGGCGTCAATCGTGTTCGTGTCAAAACGTTTACGTTTTTTACTGAGATAATTTATTCGTGAATACGTCTTACTTTACTATAAGCCGTATTTTTAAAATCCGCTCTATGGAAGAATGGGTAGAACTTAATCGTGAATATCTCGTGTTGTACTAAACGCAACAACATAATTCTTTCTCCATGCCATCAAAAATCTGATCAGCAATTTATGATTAAATTTTCAACAGTGTGAGATAACAATCAATAACTCAAAAATTAAGTTTTCACAAAATTTAAGTTTTTCGAACATCGATCAAGAATCTTGTGTGCTAGACGGAACTGGAAATCGTGTTGGGGACCTTCCACCAACAGCAACAAAAAAACGACCTTCTGCCTGGTATGAACGTTCAGGTTCTTGATTTTGAAACTGAATTTAGTTCCTTAATTTATGTTCGGAATTTGAACACAGAATTCTGATTCTGGAACAAAATTCATAATATGACTTTTAGATCTGGACACTGGAACTGTATTTTAGATCCGTTCTCCGAACCAGAATTTGTTAACTGATATCTGAACCATAGTTGTTATCTGGACCCGAATTCAGTCGCATAGTTCAGGTTGGGAAGTTTAGAATTCAGTTCTAAAATTAAATTCAAAACTTGGATTCTAAAAATTAGTTCATTTCCAGAGTTCTAGAACAAAATTCATGAACTGAATTCTTGTATTGAATTTGCAACTGAATTCGGAGCCGAATTTAGTTCTTTAATTCAGTTTCAGTTCATTAATGTATAGAATTCGGAAGCGAAACAGTAAATGTTGCAAAAATTCACAAATTCAATGACCTAGAAAAAACAATCATGTCAGTTTTATTCGTATTCACATCCTCCAGTTATGTCTCTGACATTAGCCACCCGCTTTTTTTTGATTTTCTGATTTTTTGGACATATTTGATTTCTGTGCATTGTAATTGTCTGTTTAGAGTTTTTAAATGTTTATTTCGTGCTAAATCCAGATTCATGAGTGTCTTTGATTACGAGAAAAATAAAATAATATTGTGCCTCGAAAATGAATTATCTGTGCGGTGCTACACCAGACCAAAAAGCGGGGCTCAACCAGACCCACGGTTTTTGACTTTAATTTCTTAGCGGATTCTTGAAACATACCTAAATATTGATATAGAAATATTTTTGTATTCTACTCCTTATAACTTATTAAAACTAGATGTACTGTAAATTTAGGTAAAACTTTTATGATATGTAGCGAAACAATCAAATAGTCTTCAATAAAGTCAGTTTCAACATCAATTATTTGATATTGGAGGGTGTGAAGTTTCAAGACAATACCTATATTCCCGGCGAGCAGGATTACGTCTCCACGCAGAAAATTGATTTTTAATTTAAAAATATTATGCTTCGAATTCAAAAATAGTTTTTGTTGAATCAGCGTTTATTTTCATTTCCTTTCGATTCAAACACATTTGATATTTACTTCGAAGAAAAACTATTTGTCGAATTCAAAAATATATTTTATTTGAATCTGGAACTGGAAATTTTACTTGGAAGCAAATGCCAGTGTTGGAAAAAACATGATCAGAAAACCAAACCAATCCTTGGGATCGTTTTATTTTTTCGCTCGTCGAAGTCATCTTTCCGGAGATGGAGTTTAGCTTTTTTTTTTTGCTCGCTAAACCAACGATGGGGACGGCAAATTTTATTTTGCCCCGGGCGCCAAATTTGGTTGATACGCCACTGTATACGGTTTCAGAAAGTTTATAAAATAAGCAACGTTTGTAGAGAAATTGGAGAGGGTGTTATTTTTTTAGCTCACTTTAATTAGTGTTCAATTGCCTTACAAAAAATTGAAAATTCTTGAACACGGCCGACGGTTCCTTCACATCTCGCATTCAATTCAGTAACAGTTCTGCTTCTGTCGGTATAGGAAGGCTTCACGTCATGCATGAAACCTGCTCGATGAATAGTCAACTGCTCATTTGGCAGTGTTCAGTATTGAACCGATTTGCACTCGGCGCGGTTCGATAATACCGTAGAAAAGGTTGTTTGTGCAATTTTCATGTCATCGTGTCGAGTACACAACCTAGTAATTTTTATCAAGAGCTTCGAGTCTCATTTGCAGTCTCACTAATAAGTCATTTTCACTGACTCAAAATAGACGAAAGTGACATGAAATTAATGTCACTCTCAGCTTCGTAGTTTGCAATACGAGAACGCAAACTATGCAAACTAATCCATGCGTAGTCAACGACATAAGCGGAATAATAGTTTCAAAATTGTGTTCTTTCCTTCCTTGTCCCTTTCAGTCATTTTCGGTTTTCAGTGAATATTGCATACTGTGCAGTATCGATATTCAACTGGAGCTTTGAGAATCGATAATGACAGAAAACGATTGACAATGACTTTTACCTATTGGTACTCGAATCTGTAGTAGTTTTGGTTTCCAAAGAGGTTCTGGGATGTAATTACTTCTATTTACATTTATTATAGACACTCTTTACAGTCAAGCGTTGCAGATTTTCAACACATCGATGAAAAAATGAGCATTGAAATTCTGCTGATTCTCTCTGCGGACGTTGGTTTGGATTTATCTTGTCATAGAGGAAAGAGTGACGTTGGCAATGAGAAACTCTTCGTTTGTTCTGGTAAAATAACGAATATGAGGATGTTGGATTGGATTTTTTCATTCAGAATGCGTGACAATATTAAGCCCTGTACTTTGTGACGAAAACTTGAACTTTAGTCCAAGGATGGCTTTTATCGTATCAAAGAACGTTCACTGGCAACGATTGAATCAGTGCCATCAAAGAGAGACGGAAATCATCGAAACAACAAAAAACCCGGCATGGCTCATTTAACAAAGAATCGACACCAGTGCGAGAGCGAATTTCTCTTGATGACATTCCTGAGAATCAAAGGTTAGCACGCTGCTGTGGGGATCTTCTCTGAAGCAACAAACGGTCGCTTATTCTCGTTTCGCGATCCGATTCTATACAGGCAGTTGATAATTGCGATAGAATCATTTTACTATTGCCGCTTATTCTAACTATGTGCATATAACCTTTGTATAAGTTGTGTCTATGAAAATGTCTGTGAATGCTCCACACAAGGGTTTTGAAATATTGCAACCTAGCATGAGAATCATCAAGTTGAATCATCGATTCGATCTTCTGCGATAATTGTCAACTTGCGATTCTCTCTTGGGAAATTCCATACAGCAATGATCATTATCAGACTGTAAATTTTTTTTTAAGGGCGTGAAATACTCTGAGTATGAAATGGAGCGAAGAAATGTAGCAAAATTCTCTCACGGTTCATGCATTGAGAGACTCGAGTTCTTGTAGCATCTTCTACCGGATTGAAAACGTTGTATACAATATAGATAGCAATATAGCAGCTTCTGTCAAATTTTCGGCAATCACCAACACTGCTTTAGTCCAAAGCTGCAAATAGCTTGCCAAATAAGAAATTATCATTTCAATTGCGCACAAAATCCACACGTAAATAATTTATAATTACGTACTGGTAAGCACAGCCGATTTTAGTTTTTTTCGACAAACATTTGAATTTTTGACACCGACTGACTCGATTTCCCAACATGGCTCTCTGGCATGGTTTTAAAGATGTTATTTCATTCAGACTTATTCGTGTACAAGCTCAACGTTGAGTTTTGAGCCTGTGTTGATCTTTGTGAAAATTCGGTAAAATAAATTGCATCGAATCTTTCCATCCATGGTATTCCTACGCTACTGTCTTTGCCCCGGTCCCTTCGGAAGCCGCATCAACTTACCCTTGTTCCGTTGCAGTTCATCGGCTTCGCTAAAGTTCGAATCGGTCTCGGAGATAATCGTGTCACTATCCCGGGTTCCATCCGGACCCGTCGCTGTCCTGCTGGGTGCCCTCGGAGATGGAGTTGGAACGATTTTTGGTTCCGCGTATTTCGGTCCCAACGATACGCCTCGAGGTGGTGGGGCCGGAGCTTTTGTTTTCTTCGCTAAAAACCAATAGAAAGAAAAAAGGCAACGGTTAGCAATGCTCAAATCTGAGCTGACAGGAAAAAGCACAATCAATTCGAACCATTCGAATTGAGCCGCTTCCTGGTTTCGGGATGCTGTTGCGGACCTTCCTGAAAGTCACGTGGATCTTTGACGTCGGAAGAGTTGGACGAAGTGCGGGAGTGGTTGACAATGTCCACCAGACTGTTTCCGGTACCATTCAGGGACGATCGCTGAAGGTTTCCGTTCTGTTTGTGGAGTTCCGTCTCCGGTGGCTCACGGATAATGTACATCGATGTTGGTCGATTTTTGAGCGTACTGTAAGAGGTTTTCGTGTTGATGATGTTATTCATTTCCTCGACCGTTTCCGTATGAAGGCCGTTGCCGTTGGAACCGTTGTAATTATTGGTGTCATGATTGTTGTTGTTGTTGTTGTTATTGTTCAAAGAATCTGCGCTTTTCGAATCTTTGCCATACAGGTTGGGAGAAGAAACGTGAAAATGTTTCTTCGAATATGGCGGTAATTGTGGTTCCTTGAACAGGTGCTCATCTTTGACGGTGGTTTCCAGTGGAGCTTTTTCCGGGATCGAATTCTGACTAGGTGGTCGGGGCGCTAAACGTTTCTTCCGCATGGGCGCCACCGGCGCGTGGTGTTGATTTCCGTTGACACCACCCCGTGAACTTGAACTCAGTCCCGACGAATCCATCGAGTTGAGCGAGTTCGTTGAACTGTACGGACTAGTTGTTTTCAGCGGTACTTTGGACGTTCGACTCAAATCCGACGAAGAAATGGAAGTTTCGCGGAAATTTTTCTGATGCATCCGAAATATGTCGCTTGTGCTCAATCTGTACTCGTTATTTTGCAAGTGTTCCAATTCCTTCCGCGACATCAAACGAATTTCGTTCAGCCCGACCTCGCCGATGGTCAGATCCAGCTCGAACGCTTGATGGAAATCTGCTGGATGACGGAAAAGGTACTTCGTCGCGTCCAACTGCTTGTCGCTGCAGACCATCTCCATCAGGGAGGCGAGCCTCGTTTTGGCCCCGATTCGGGCCACATACAGCTGATCCCGCGGCAGCAGAACCGTTATCCGGAATGTTTGCTCGAACGGGGCATTGGTCATTGCGGCCAGCGGGACAATTTTATTGTACTGACTAGAAGTATCCAGGTTGGAGGTCGACCGGCTAAGGTTCGAGGTGGATTTGGAAACTGTAAGTGGACGAAGTAAAAAAAAACGGTTCGATTAAAAATTATTCAGTTTGACGGGGGCTTGACTGTCGCTTACCATCTTTGTTTCGTTTGCCAAGCAATCGATTCAGGGTGGATAGGCCGTTCATCTTTCCAGTGGGTGCTTCAAGGCGTTCTTTGGGAATGGTTTATTGGCGGGTGCCCTGGCACTCACATAGTTTGAAGCACGGGGAATTTCTGAAACAGGAAAAAATGAAATTTGTTATTAATCAGAACTAACTGATCATGTTTTGATTGATTCAATTGAGGGAAATTGGTTCTTCCGTTTGCGGTTATGTTGTTGTGTAGAATAACATCTTGGACTCTGGGGTTTTACTAACAGAAACGTGCATGTTCGTAATTAACATCAGACTCGTATCAAAAAAGTCTCGCCTGCGAAAAGTGTTCGAACTCATCTGTTTTGTTTTCGTACATTATTGCATCATGAAAGGTAACAACCAACTGCATTTGTTTATTGTGGTTACCTACTACATTTTTCATATGATTTGTTATCTTTGAATGAGTGAGTAATGCTGTACGTACTTGTAAAAAAAATAATAGATACCACTGATCTAGAGAACGAAAACATGAAGGCTATTTATCATGACTCAATTTCTCTTCGACATGATAGTGATGGAACGAGGTAGATAACAACTAGCGGAGACTTTGAATTTATTGTAGTTTTCTGCGTGTATTTACATGATAGAGATTAATCATCCAGCATGTTTCCGAAGTGATTTATGAATGCAAAATCAGAGGCAATGTTTATGTAAACTCATGAACACTTCAAATAAAACATATTTCGAAAAGTGGACGTCCGAGTGGAAAGGCTGATTTTCGTTTTTTGATTTGAGAGAAATAATGATTTAAAAGCTATCTTGAATTCGGTATTAGCGTCTATAGTTTTTCCTTGCGCTTCACGCAATTCCTAATCCCGCAAACAGTATCCGAAATCTTCCCTGAGTCGAGAAACGAATAAACGGTTAAAATATAAAGATTTGAAACCAAAAAGCACTAACTAATAAAACAGTATTGCTTGATAAGATGGAAGGGTCATTTCACCGAATCGTACAATTGTATCGTATTCGAATCGATTTAAAATAAAAACGCTAAGACCTACAACTGTACTTCTAAAATAGGTATTCAAACAACGAATAAATTCATTTCCCCGCATTTAATCCAATAAGACCAATCCACTTGATTAAATTTTTCATATTGATCCAAGATCTTCACAATGGAATTTGAAAGAAAACTTGTTGGCTTTATTTGCTACTAAGCATCAAAGCATTTGCATTGATTTATCTACCAGGCACATTTTGCGGTATTTTTCGTTTGCTGAGTGCAAATGGAAAAATATTATATGCGGCTTTTTTATATCGTTTTTTCATGTGCTGTCCTTTTTTCATGTGTAATGCATTCGAAATGGCCCTTTCGACGAAATGTATCTTTCAGTTGAATGTCCCTTTCGGCGAAAACTCTCTTTCGGTGGAATATAACTTTCGGTTAAAGGTCGCTTTCGGCGAACTGTCTCTCTCGGCGAAATATTCTTTTCGGCGAAATGTGCTTTTCGACTCCTTCTCATTTTTCGGTGAAAAATCTCTTTAAGCGAAATATCCCTTTCAAAGAAATTCCTCTTTCGATGAAATGTCCCTCTCGGCGAAATCTCTCATTCGGTGAACTGTACCATTCAGCGAAATGTCCCTTTTAGCGAAATGTCCCTTTCAGCGAAATGTCCCTTTCAGCGAAATGTCCCTTTCAGCGAAATGTCCCTTTCAGCGAAATACCCTTTTCGGAAAAATGTTCCTTTCAGCGAAATTTTCCTTTCGGCGAAATGTCCCTCTTTTGGCGAAAATTCTCTTTCGACGAAATGTCCCTTTTAGCGAAATTTCCATTTTGTTGAAATGTCTCTTTCGGTAAAATGTCCCTTGCGGCGTAATGTCCCTTTCAGCGAAATTTTCTTTCCGGCTTAATGTCCCTTTCGGTGAATTGTCCCTCTCGACGGAATGTCTCTTTTGGCGAAATGTCCCTTTCGGAGAAATTAATTTTTCGACGAAATGATCCATTCGGCAAAACGACTTTCGATAAAATGGCATTTGGCATAACGACTTTTGGCGAAATGACCTGCTCTCAATTACTTGGAATCGAAAGATTGTGCTCGTTTTATCGGAAGTAGACACCAGTCTAAGTCAGTTTATTGATCCTTGGTCTGACAGACGGGTCCAGCCAGACCTATTTCGATTTTACCCGTTAATTCAACGTGGGGTAGAGTGGGGAAAGATGCCGCACCTTTCTTCAAATTAACATAAACTGAACAGGAAGTAACGTAACAAATTAATTTTTCGATTTTTCATCTGTCATTCATTCAATTCATGTGCCATCCATTTCGCACACTTTTGGACTTCTCCCATAGCTTTTAACCGGCCAGAAATTGTGTGTTGTGTCACATTTAAAATTGCCGTCATTCGCTTATGAATAGAAGTATCATCTTCATCCAATATTGCTTGCGATTCGGCGTCTTCAAAATTGTTTCGCGTTTTTCATTTCTCATATCAAAATCATTATCTCTGAACCCTATAAATCATCTTGTGCATGTTGCTTCTTATAGAGCATATGCCTCAACAAGCATTCGGTGCGACTTTGCAGCACTTTTCATTAAATGAAAACAATACTTTCTGGTGCAAAATGCGACATTTTTGATCCGATGAAAATATATTCATTATTGACATAATCGTATGTTAAAACTCACTTAATATCGATATAGCTGATAATAACACTAAAAAAGAGAACATTTCAAAACAAACTGCTGTCAAAACATTCCAGATCCTACAACTTGGTGCGCCATAGTAAATAGACAGTGTATCCAGATATTAAATGGCTCAAACTGTACTTAGTCTGGAACGGTTTTCCTCACACGAATGCAGTGGCCCCAGAAGTAACGGTATCCTAATAAACTCTGAAACGAAACTCACGCCTATTTTCCTGAGATAGAAGAACTTTCAATATATGTTTCAAACCAGTGGATGCTATTAAAATTTATTAGATTCTGGAGTTCAGGTTCTGGAGTTACGGTTTGATAAATGCGACAAATTTTTCTACGCCAGGAAAAAGTATGGAAATGCATTCGGAATTGTTTCTTTCTAAACATGCCTAAATTGCAAATCTAAAAAAAGATAATGCTTTTGGCGTAGAACTACGTTTTTCTTTACTATACTCACTTGGGTGCATTTTCAAAATTGCACAACATGAAAATGTAACGAAACTACTCCAGATTTTATTTAATAATAACTTTTTTCCTGTTTGAGTATTTCCTCTAATTCGTTCAAGAAACGGATGGAAAAAGGGGTAAGGTTTTTGTTTATATCACGAAAAAATAGGTCCAAACACAAAACATAAAAATCAACCGAATCTATAGATAGACCCCCTTGTTGCACGTTTGCTAGCTGCTAGTCTATGAAAATCCATGAACGGAGACACATTGAGTGCACAGATCGCCATCTACATCAAGACAGTGGAACTACACCAGACATTATTCAACTGGTGCTTCAATCAATGGCGAATATGAGGTTACGTTCCTCAAGCCTAAACGCAGAAAAATATAACTGATGGTACTTCTGTGAGAAATTCTGCTGCGGGACGTTCGCAGTGAGTTTCATTTCAAAGAAGATTGCGTCATCCTGCTGCTGGTCGTGTGTATTGGAGATAAATACAACGAAAAGTTGACACCGATGCGGAACATAAGACCGCTCAACTTCGGAAATCCGCGTAAAAAAACCGCAAAACTTAAAGAAATTTTTTTAGGCCAAACATCTTAGAAATGCATGAAACATCTAGATCTGGTGTAGCACAAAAAATCGACTTAGACTTATGGGACTTAACAAACTTGAACCCGCGTAACTTCGAAAATCCACATAGAAAAAAAAACAAAAAGCTGAAGAATTTTTTTTTGTGCCGATTTATGTCTTAGAAACTGAAATGAGAGATATGGTGTAATCTTAATAAAAATTTTTTTGGAAAAAACGTCTTTGGGACGTAACTTCGGTAATCCCAATAGAAAAAAAAACGCAAAATTGAAGAAATTTTATTTTATGCCAACTTTATTTATCAATTCGAAAATTTTCAGTTTAATTTAAAAAAAATCGGGCTAACACCAGATCTCGACGTTTCATGTATTTCTAAGACAAAACAAGAAAACCAGATAACTTCGAAAACTCGCTAAAAACACGTAAAAAAATTACGCGATTTGAGGGAAATCCGCGTAAGAAATCGCATTAAAAAGGACCTTAGGGTGAAGCCAGAGTGGGCGCGACACGCGACCCAAAACGATGCGAAGCAACCATTAAAGTTCTGTATTTTGTGCAATTGTTTACAGCAAAAAATGAACATATATTTCAGAGTAAACACGAGGCGTTGCGTAGTGACAACCGATTTTCGGTGCGACAAACAACGAAGCAGCACGTGCACAGTTTTTCATGCGATTAACGAGCGACCAAAGGTTTTCTAAATTATTTTTCGTTATGGCGGAAGAAGATACTTTTATTGATATCAAAGCTCTAATCGGAGCAGTTTTAACGGAATGCGCAAGTGCTGGAAAGAGATTTCGAAAATATTAAAAAATACTAGCATGTGCAGTGAATGAAAGTGCAATGAGTTTTGAGAATATTTCGAGTTATCTCGATGAAAAAAGTTTTTTCTGTAAATTTTTAAGTTGAAAATGCTAAGAAGTTGGTTTTATTTCAACAGCCATCTTCGAGGAATATAAAGTCTTTTGTATATTACAACGACAACGACAAGTCGAAGAAGGGTAATTTGAAATGGCATTTAGCCAGAATGAGATATTCGAACTAGCCAAGTTTCTCTTCTATTTCGCTTTTCAGCAAGAAAGTGGAAGAGAACTCCGAATAGAATAACCAATCGTCACTACTTCTGGAAATAGAACTTTGAAAGTTGAAACTACTGGAGAAAAAAAAAACATTGTCGAGTGAGAAAGATTTGCATTCTGCAAAAAAAAAGCTACAACTTCGGATAGAGCTTCAGCGATTGACACTACAGCATTTGGCTTAAATGAGAGTGGATTCAGTCAAGATGATTTCTATTTATTTTGATCAGAATCTTTCTTTCAATTAAGAGGGATATAATTAAATTATATTATTTTGTTGCTACTGTCACTTTGACACTCGCGACTATCTCTCGCGCCCACTCTGGCTTCACCCTTAGTGTATACAAAATCAGCCATTCTAAGGACTTTAAATGTAATCTAAAGAATTATAAAGATTACTTCTTTGGATTTGGTTTAATGCAAACCTAGAATAATTTCACAGTGCAAAATTCGCATCAAACGAGTGCCAATAAAGCCAGCAGTGTTTTATATCGCAGAAAACTCCACAACTGGACTCTTATGAAAACCAGAAATGAATCCCGTACATCATTTTGATAATTTCTTTCACTGAAATATTGAGATATATGAAATATTAAAAAATATATGAGCGAAATGACTAGGACTGGCGCGTTCAAAACCACTAACGGTTTTTTCAGGAACCCAAAAGTAACGTAAAGAACTTATTTAGAAAACTGTCCTAAACTGCCGCCTTACTTCCTAGAATACAAACGCGATCTTCCGAAACCTAATGTTTTTTTTTATAAAATCTTTAACGGTCATACGGTACCAAATCCAATCCTACTTCAATCTTACGGTTATGCCTCTGACATTACCTACTCTAAGTTTTTTAATCCAATGATTTAATAAACAAATTATCATCCATCCCCACAGAGGGCATAAATAATTGACGCCAGAATGAGAATTATCAAACCATTCAAAACAGGATGTTTTCGTTCATGTAGTGCACGTAAAAAGCTTCCAGTAGAAGACAGGTTAAATCGAAACATGCGCCAGTTATCTTCACTTCACATGCAGACCAGACAAGCAGTCAGTTTTATTGCCGAACAGAAATCGAGGGAATTTCCTTAACATTCTTTCCGTAATTGGATGCGCGGTCAATAATCAATCAATCTTGAAATCTTGATGGCTGTTCACATTTCCACAATCGGTTGCCAGAAGACCGATCGGCATTGTTGTTACGTTTATCAGGGCACACTACGACGATATTTTGACTTATCTGTTACGTAGGCCAACAGTCATGCGGTGGTCAAGGTTGCCAAATTTATCTACACTGTCCGATGGAAAAATAGATTCTTTTTTTCTGGTAGCGTAGCTTACCAGAAAAAAAAATCCGGCGGTCAGCCAGCACTTGATCGATGGTTTCAAAGCCAAAGTGCGATAAGAGCGCCGGTGTAATTTTCCTGTCGCGCCGACACCAACGGCTTCAACTCATCCCGACACATGCGATAATAATTTAGATCAAATTCCAGTGCAATAAGAGTGGAATAGTATTATAATAGTACTTACTACGTCTTTCAACACAAATGACAAACTGAAATCTTTACGATCAGATTTTGATAAGGACTGATTTAAAACTCACGAGTTCAGCACATGCAATATTTCTATTCATAGTTAACTAATCGGCGCTTTTTGTTCAGGAGGAATAAATATAGTGTAGTATTTACAGTGATTAAATTCTCCACTTGCTTTCGGTCAAGCACGTAATTCGCTAGATAAACCCCGACACTTGTTTGTCTCATTGATTCTTCGCTTCTGATGACGTCATTCAAGTCAAACAAAAACAACGATCCAGGATCACGTGTTGGCAAAAAACTCACTTTTTTTCAACGCTCGATGACGGAGAAATGATCACAAATCCGGAACACCTGTAGTTAAATTAAATGAAATAAACGGAATGTCACTGCACAATGTCCACCCACACCTCCGACTTACACGTTTGTGTTCTCGCGAAACTCGCGAAAAACCTTTCTTCTGTTATCACTGGTGGAGTGATAAATACGAACTAAAACAAAAATCGTGTTTGCGTGCCTGCGGTCCGATAGCGGGAATGTTTTTAATGTATAGGTAGCTGGCAGTCAGGTAATACGCTGCCTCGGGGATTTGATGACAAACACTTAGGGTAATTAGGGTGAAGTCGTAAGATTTCGGAAAGAAAAAAAAAAGATATGTTTATATGGGACTATCGATTGGGTGACCAAATGATGCGTCGTAGGTCGTAAACTAAGTTTGATTCCTACCAAAACATGTCACATAAAATAATGTATTTTTGTCACTTTACTGTCAACACTTACAGTTGAATGCAGGTTCTAAATATAGAAAAAAAAAATTCTTCGAATTCCGATTGAAATCGACCAACGTGACCAAAGATTATTTTCATTGTCGCACCAATTGCACCAAGATAGGATATTCGGAGAAGTGTGCTATCTTAACTGATACGGTGGAAATCTTTGCCATATAATTGCAGTGGGTGAGATCACTCATCAATCCGTAACTCAGCAGCCAAAACTTCGACCAAGCGGTAAAATCGAAGCAGGCATTGGCATTGTAAACTTGTAGTATTTTCAGATTACTCTTTTGATTCAGTGTAGAAGTAAAATCAAAACACCTTCAATATCTGTCTAAGCAGTATGAAAATAGACATTACTGGCCAGAGTTGCCAGCTTTGCAGATCTGTCTGTCGTTATTTTTCGTCGGCAGATTATGGCAGACTTTCAAGAATTTACAATTTTTTTTGTTTGCCGACTATCTGAACCGGTCTCACAGATATTTGAAATTTTTACTTCTCAACTTGAACTCAACTTCTTCTTTAGCATCGTTGCATACAAACCTGAAACCATCTCATTGGCCCCGTTTACCTGATGCCAGGTTTGTTTGCTTCAGCCAAGCCCGAACAAACGTCAGCGAGGTCGGACAGTACACGAAACAAAAGCGATGCGCCGAAGCTCATTAGTCAAAATGTTTGCTTAACGCCAACATTTTGAATTTGCTTGGTTGATATACAAATGCTTTCAAGCAAATCAAGAGTATCTTTGTGGAAAAAATCATTAGAAAATTATTTTAACAGTGATTCAAAATAGACAATAACAGTTCGTCTGAAAAGTTTTCGTTCAATTTCAGCATGCTTTTCATCGACTTGTGACACGGTGCATTGTCTTGATGAAACAAAACTTTTTTCTTCTTCAAATGAGGCCTTGTTTTTTTTTTGAAATTTCGTCCTTCAAACGCTCTAATAACGTTATATAATAGTCACTTGATGGTTTTTCCCTTTTCAAGGTAGTCGATGAAAATTATACCATGCGAATCCCAAAATACAGACGCCATAACCTTACCGGCCGATTGTTGAGTCTTTCCACGCTTTGGGTTTGGTTCATCGCGTGCAGTCCACTCAGCTGACTGTCGATTGGACTCCGGAGTGAAGTGATGGAGCCATGTTTCGTCCATTGTTATATTTCGACGAAAAAAATCGGTTTTATTTCGATATAACAGCTCCAAACACTGCTCAGAATCATCAATTCGTTGTTGTTTTTGATCGATTGTGAGCTCACGCGGCACCCATTTTGCACAAAGCTTTCTCATATCCAAATATTCGTGAATAATATGTCCAACACGTTCCTTTGATATCTTTAGGGTGTCAGCTATCTCGATCAACTTCACTTTACGGTCATTGAAAATCATTTTGTGGATTTTTTTCACGTTTTCATCGGTAACAGCCTCTTTTGGACGTCCACTGCGTTCATCGTCTTCGGTGCTCATATGACCGGTACGAAATTTTGCAAACCACTTACGAATTGTTGCTTCGCCCGGTGCAGAGTCTGGATAACACTCATCATTTTTTGGTATCGGCGGTACTTTTTTTCATCAAAAAGTAGTGTTTCATCAACACACGAAATTCCTTTTTTTCCATTTTTTTCACAATAACAAAAGTAGCTTCACTCAAAATGCAATATCTCACAAACTAATAATCAGACAGCTGTCAAATTTATACACTTATCTTTTGAAGGTTGGTACTAACTGAAAATGGTATGGATTTAATTCTAGTGGCGCCCTCTCATAGAAACGATACGAACTTTTCAGCCGATCTGTTATTTCCGATGTAACAATCAGATGGAACAGATATTCTCGGATAAAGCCAAAACGTCGGTTCGAGGGAAACGTGTCTGGTTGGGAAACAGGCACCGATTCTTCTCAGAGCATTTGGTAGCAAGGAGCTTTTCGCGCAGGTTTTGAATGCTCGAAATGATCAAACGATGCCTTATGCACGGAACGACCGAAATTAGCTCTGCGCCTAATTCGTATTACTGTTTTAGAATTAGTTGATTTTAACAACAAAATTTCCAAAATAACTATAAAATTAGTTAAAATTGAGAATTTACTTTGCTGAAAAAACTCTTATTTTTAGAGAATGTGTTTAGTTGGCGAATATTCTGGACACAAACCAGCAATATTTCAATCCAACACGAAATTCTCATTGACAACTAATTTCGTTATTAAAATCAGAAAATTTGATTCTATTTATCTATCACCGTCATTACTGAAGGACAGCACAAAGAAAACAAAAATGAAATTGGTTTTATTAACAAGTTTATTAGTCAAAAACTCATGAGAAATGCAAAGCAAAACAATCCATTAAAAAGCTAAAAATGCTTGTTGAAACTGCTTGCAAATTGTTTAGATGTTTTTCGCATGTGTTACGATATATCCATATATAAATTTCTAAACCGATATGTGAAAATGACGTAAACTGTTAGTGGAAAGTGTATTTATTCATAATTTATGCGCATTTGAAGCGATTGTGCGTAATAATGTTTTTACGCGGAACAGTGAAGTGAGTTTCGAATGTTGCACTCTAATTGTACACGTCAAATGATGTTTTTTGTATCAAAGTTTTCAGTGAGAGAGTCGATTTCGCGAAGTCGAATGAAGAAAACAGCGATTTAGAAGTAAAATTTTCTAAAAGTTTCGCTTATGTCTTTTTCTCCAATACAGCATCGTATTTATACCTGCCAATATAGAAAAGATAACCGCGACCGAATTTTTTTTCGGTGGTAGTGTGCCATCTAGTGGCTAGTAGTCATTACGGTGTTAACGTTTTTTTGGTGGCAGAGCGCCATATAGCTGCAAATTGCAGAAACCAATTCAACCATTTATGTTGGTTGAAAACAACGTTTTATTTCTCTAATTCAACTAAAAAATTAGTTGAATGGATATGAATTGTGCCTTAGCTAAGAAATGACAGCACGTTTAATTGGCGAATTCAACTAAAAAAATAGCCATTTCATCAAATATTTTATTATTATTAAGGGAACTAGATTTAGAAAATCTAAATTAGCAAGAGTAAGATTTTTTTAGTTGTCTCAAAAAATAACTAACTAAAATCAGAAAATCAACTAATGTTTTCGCCAAAATGCTGATTTCGGTCTTTCCGTGTGAAGTCGGCAGAGTAGATATTTGGAGCTGATAGCAGAAATAGGACATACGGTGCGTTTTCAAAAGGAACATGGCTTCGCCATCTGAATCTAATGTTTAGAAATTTCATGAGGAACTGATATCTGATATCTGAAGATGGCTTACCAGCACAAGTTCATCAGTTGTTCAAGTTAGTCGAAAAACTGAACGACAAAGTCGATCGTTGCATGTCATTTTGACTCTCTCTTGGACAAATCTTCGACCCGCACCAAGAATGACTGGCCGAGGTTTGGTGTTAAACTTCGCCGTGGTAATGAAGGTCAACCTATTGGTGTTCCATCTGATCGCGGTATCAGTACCATAGACATAAATGATTTATCCGTACCATCCTTGACACCCTCCCCTTGGAAACCCTAGGGTTTCCACCAAAGGCAAGTATTCTACTATTCCTAATATTTCCGGATTTGATGCTACTTTGTCGCCGTTTCCAGCTGGTGATGATTGCCGGCTTTGAATATAAAAGGTGATTTTTTTGAGGTTAGGATTTTCATGCATTAGTATTTGCTCAGATTTTTTGAGGTTATGATTTTCATGCATTATTATTTGCTCAGTATGCTCTGACATTTCATCATGAATAGACTTACTAACGAGCAACGCTTGCAAATCAGTGAATGGGCCCTAGAAAAGTTGGCAGAAAATCCGCTTTTTTATCGACAAATTTTGTTCAGCGATGAGGCTCATTTCTGGTTGAATGGCTACGTAAATAAGCAAAATTGCTGCATTTGGAGTGAAGAGCAACCAGAAGCCGTTCAAGAACTGCCCATGCATCCCGAAAAATGCACTGTTTGGTGTGGTTTGTACGCTGGTGGAATCATTGGACCGTATTTTTTCAAAGATGCTGTTGGACGCAACGTTACAGTGAATGGCGATCGCTATCGTTCGATGCTAACAAACTTTTTGTTGCCAAAAATGGAAGAACTGAACTTGGTTGACATGTGGTTTCAACAAGATGGCGCTACATGCCACACAGCTCGCGATTCTATGGCCATTTTGAGGGAAAACTTCGGAGAACAATTCATCTCAAGAAATGGACCGGTAAGTTGGCCACCAAGATCATGCGATTTGACGCCTTTAGACTATTTTTTGTGGGGCTACGTCAAGTCTAAAGTCTACAGAAATAAGCCAGTAACTATTCCAGCTTTGGAAGACAACATTTCCGAAGAAATTCGGGCTATTCCGGCCGAAATGCTCGAAAAAGTTGCCCAAAATTGGACTTTCCGAATGGACCACCTAAGACGCAGCCGCGGTCAACATTTAAATGAAATTATCTTCAAAAAGTAAATGTCATGTACCAATCTAACGTTTAAAATAAAGAACCGATGAGATTTTGCAAATTTTATGCGTTTTATTGTTTAAAAAAGTTCTCAAGCTCTTAAAAAATCACCCTGTACTACCAGAATGTTCGAGGACTACGAACACAAATGTACCGATTCGTCGGCTAAGTATTTCTCCTGCTTGGAGTACATCACTATTGCGATCATTGAAACGAAAACGTAATGCCTCACAGCGACGGTTACGTAGACACCGTTCTGGTGAGAATAAACGTAGCTTTCTTTTACCATCCAATGAGTATCGCAATTTGAATTCATCGGAGATAAGGATAAACGGAATGTTGCGAATTATCGTGGTATTACAAGTCTCTCAGTTGCATCCAAAATTTTTGAAATTATTGTTAGCAATGCTCTCCTTGCTTAAGCTAAATGCTATATTTCGAACGATCAACATGGATTTATGCCCGGACGATCAGTTACCACAAATCTTCTCTAATTCGCAACAACTTGTTTTGAACACTTAGAACACGGAGTGGATGTAATTTATACGGATCTTGAAGCTGCTTTCGATACAATTGACCATGATATTCTTCTAGCAAAGTTATCAAAGCTAGGGATTTCAGAGCGTATAACTAATTGGCATAGATCATACTTGACTTGCAGAACTCTACGTGTTAAGCTTGGCTCAACTAAATCCTCCAGTTTCTCTAACTCGTCCGGAGTAACCCAAGGAAGCAATCTAGGTCGGTTGCTTTTCATTCTGTATATGAACGACATCAATTCTAAGGCCTGGATGTAAATTAGCGTATGCCGATGATTTAAAGATTTATTTCATCGTTCGATCTACCCAGGACTGCGTTTGCCTTCAAGCAATATTAGATCAATTCGTCGAATGGTGTCATCGAAACAGCCAATAAGATTCGACTATGTCATCGATAGTGTTATTATGCAAAGAACTCACAAATTTAGCGATTTGGGTGTGCTACTTGATCAAAAGCTTACGTTCAATTTGCATCGATCGGCAGTAATCGCTAAAGCTAATCGACAATTAGGATTTATCATGAAGATATAAAAAAAATGTCTGATGTCGTACTGTTTAAAAGCTCTCTGCTGCTCTCTCGTTCGGCCAATACTGGAGAATGCTTCAATTGTTTGGCATCCTAATCGATTGACTTGGAGTCAGAGGATCGAAAACGTGCAGCGCAAGTTCATCAGATTTGCATTGCGGTACCTTCCTTGGCGTGACTCGATAAATCTACCACCGTATGATGCTTGCTGCAAGCTGCTAAATATGGAAACTCTTCAACGACGTCGTTGTATCCAACAGACTGGATTTGTCGTAAAGATTTTGAATGGAGAAGTCGACAGCCCTAATCTATTGTTATCGTTATGCATCCGAGTGCCATCCAGATCTCTGCGTCAAGGTTCCTTACTCGTACCTCGCTTCCATCGTACTACTTTTGGACTTTACATCAATAATCCGCACTTTTACATCTGTCGAAGAGTTTTTTGAATTTGGAGAACCATCTTGACGATTCATAACACGGATTAAAAATAGTCCATCGATATAATATAAGGTAATATTTCATGTCGACTACAGTCAGATGGAATCAAATAAAAATAAAAAAATAAATAAATATACGAAATTTCGAAATATTTGGAAGAATCGTTCTCCATCGGAAATTATTCGACTCATATATTTTTATTTCGTCATGGTGGATAAAAAATTTTAGTTCGATTTTTTTTCAAAAAAGACCTTTTTTAGAAAATCATAATTTTTGAACCACTCAACCGATTCCGCTAGTTTTTTAGATGTAGTGTCAATAAATATTGTAAAGTTGAAGTTTTTTGTTTGAAAAAGTCAATTGTATAACTTTTTAACGGTTTTCATGGTTTGCGACCAATGAACACTATGTCATTTTATATTTTGTTTCTGAAAAATGAAACAGTTTTACATAACATATCCAAAAATTAGCGATGCGTTATTTTTTGTTTTCGAGTTATGAAATTTTTGGAAATTTCAAGTTTTCGTAGTAGATGTTGTTGATAAATTTACAACTTTTGAACCACTTGACCGATTCCGCTAATTTGTGGATTTTTGTCAAGAAATGCCTGTAGTTTTTGGGAAAAATATGTAAACATTAAAAAGTTGGAGTTTTGTGTTTTATAATGTCATTTGTATACCCTTTCAACGGTTTTCATGGTAGGTAGACTAATGGGCACTATGTAATTTTATATTTTTTTGAAAGCTTAAACATTTTTACACACTATATTAAAAAATTAGCGATTCGTTGTTTTTTGGTTTTGAGTATTTTTTATTTTCAAGTCTTTGTTGTTTGTGACCATGCACCTCCGTTTATTCATAGTAATTATAATATGAGCACATTTTACCTCTTACCTTTTTGTTATTTTAGAAAATGTCTTTTTTGAAGAAAATCGAAAAAAAACGATTTTTCGATCCACCCTAACATGGAAATGGTCACTCTAATTATAAAATAAAATAAAAATGCGGCTCTAATATTTTCTCATGGAATTGCTGTATTCTGACACAAACCCGCACGCAAATGTCCATCATGAAGAGCAAACTTGTAGGGAAGCCTAAACATATTGACAAGCACATGTTTCGGACCGATTATGTATCTCGCACTTAAACGTATTCAGAGCAGCCTACCAGGATTCAATGAAACTTTTTGGACATGTAGACTTTAGTCACAAAAGAGCAATTCCAGAAAGATTAGCAAGGCATCAGAACTCAAATCCTCCTATTCGGATGAAACTTAGCACACGTTTTAGTATGACAAAACATTTATTTTTCATGAATGCAGCAGAGACCGATTCGTGTCAAGACTGATTTTTTAAAAAGAGCGTGCGTATTTTTGCATGCACTTTCTTCAAATCGTGGTCACTCGGAAATTGTAAATTGCACAAAAATGGTGTTCAAGAAGAAGTTGTAAGAAATCGAGCAGGCACGCTTGAAAAAAAAGTAAACTGTTAAGCAGTTGACTACTTTTTCAAGAATTAGAAAATCAATTAAAAAAATAAAATTAAATAAAACCCTCTCTACCATTTTTTAAAATAATTTTATTTCGAACTTTAACTTAAAGCCCATATTTTGGTGCAAGTTAGGTTAGTGTGAATTGAAATATAAACATTTTTTTAAATAATAAAGCAATTTTTAATCTAAATTTTAGTTTTATGGTTGGTTTTCTGATTTTTGAAAGCAGAGATTCAAAATTTTTTTTCCAATTGATTTCCTACAACTTCTTCTTGGACATAATTTTTGTGCAATTAACAGTTTCCGAGTTATCACGATCTGAAGAAAGTGCTTGCAAAACTTCATACGCCTTTTTCAAAAATCAGTCTTGAATTGAATCGGTCTCTACATCCGTGCAAAACAGATGGCTAATAATTCTAAAACGTGTGCCAAATATTGATCAAATTGAGAAAAGTCGATTCTGATTTTGCTACTTTTGCTGCTGTTAATTGCTGAAACTGCTAAAAAATGCACATCACTCAAAAAGTCGTGTAACTTATTCACGCAAAAATAAAAAATTCAGTACATCGACATTGAAAAAAAAAGAAAATTTCGCAGTACGCATATATTTATTTATATAACAATAGTGAATAAAAAATAAGAGCCAATAGCTATCGGATGATTTATCACCTTTTGTAAGGTAATTTTAGTTCAATATAAACTAAAAAAATGTGCACGAATGAATCATCAAACATTTTTTTGCAAAAAAATATCAATTTTTTTTTGGGAATCGGATATTTTTGACGATAATTTTGATTTAGCGTATTCTTTCATTTTGATGGTGACAATTTTCTTTTGTTTTTAAATCAACAAAATCATGATGATTTATTTTCATAATCTCAGCAGTTTTTTTTTTCATTTTTCTTTTTTAAGGTAAAATAATAAAACAAAACGGTTCAATATAATATTTAAAAAATGCACTAATCAATCATCAAACATTTTTTGCACAAAAATCGAGTTATATTTTTTTGGAAATCGGATGTTTATGACGATGATTTTGATTCAGTGTATTCTTTCTTTTTGGTGGTGATCATTTACTTCATGTTACGCGCTCTGAACATGAATGAATAATGATAATGATGAAAAATGACGAAAAGAAGAGAATAAGGCCTGTTGTCACTGTTCTTTCTGACATTTTGTATTGTGGCAATACGTGGAAATCCGATACGTTAAAGACTTAGAATTCTGTATTCAATTTCTGACATGAAAAAAAACAGGAAAATATAGTACAAATCAAAATACAGTACATTTAAGGGTGAAAAACAGAGCGAAGTATTTGGGTCAAAAATACAGTACGATACTGTAAAATACAGGACGAAAACGAGCGTTAAGTATTCGTTATGGATTGTTTTTTTTTCTTTCTAAAGATAGTCGATAAAGATTATACCATGTGCATCCCAAAATACGGACGCCATAAGCTTCCCAACTGACTGTTGTGCCTTTGGACACTTTCCATTCAGATTATGATCGTTTTGATTCCGGAGAGAAGTGATAGATCCATGTTTCATCCATTGTCACCTATCGACGCAAAAAATTGATTTATTTGTAACACATGACAAAACATTGCTTTGAATCATCACGTTGTCGATTTTGATCGACTGCTAGTGAACGCAGCACACACTTTGAATAGAGCTTTCTCAGCTATCTCACACAATTTCAATTTACGATTGTCAATTTGTAGACTTTTCTGATGTTTTCTACAGTAGCCACCTCAATTAGACGACCAGAATGTTCAACATCGTCGGTGCCTGTACGACTGTGTTTAAATTCAGCAAATCAATAACAAACAGTTCTTTTCAATGGAGCAGAGTTCGGATAACACTGTTGAAGCAATTGCTAAGCGTGTACAGTATTTTTTCGCATCCAAAATTAATTATTTATCTATATGTGTCAGTCACTTTTAAAAAGACAGTCTAATTCTATTTAGGAAAAACGAAGCATGCAAAGAGAATTTTTGTAACAAAATTTACATTACCAGAAAGTTTTTTTGAACTGACTTTTTAACCGAGACCCGAAGGGCCGAATGTCATATACCATTTGACTCAGCTCGACGAACTGAGCAAATCTCTCTCTCTCTGTGTGAGTGTACAATATGACAATATATTCAACACCGGAACGTGCAACGTGGAAGAAGCAAACACACAACGAACGTTCATGCTATAAATGAAACGAAACGGTTACGGATGTGTGCTACTAGTGTGTGATATTGGTAAAAGACGGTGCTGCGGTTGATAAAAATTTTGGCTATTTTATGATGAGTGCGACCCAAAGAATAAAACAATGTCAATGAATGAAATTTATTTGAAAAAATATGCAATTTTCACAGCTGATAGTGCAGTAATACCGTGCCGGTGGTGTAGTGATGCCAATAATTATAATAATAATAATAATAATAATAATAATAATAATAATAATAATAATAATAATAATATTAATAATAATAATAATAATAATAATAATAATAATAATAATAATAATAATAATAATAATAATAATAATAATAATAATAATAGTAATAATAATAATAATAATAATAATAATAATAATAATAATAATCCTACTACATGTTTCATGCTGCTGATTCATGCTCTTTAGCTCGACTTACATATGCAGAAGTAACAGAAACGCAGGTTTGCATCGTTTGTTAGATTTCGTTTCATTGGTTTAATCGAAATAGAGCATGAGATAGTAGATCTAGGCTTAACTAAGTTCAAAACTATTCCAATTTGGAGGTCATATTTGTTACTGGCAAACGAACCAACTTCGGCTATTCCGGTCATTTGAATCCGGTTTCGGAAGAATTGGAAATGGTGATTGGAAACTGCAAAAATGGTTTCACTCACTTTTCTTCAAGATGGCCAAATCGATTTTTACAAACTTATAGGTTAAAAGAAAAAATTTAAAGTTTCATACGGAATTCCTAAATTTGTTGTGGATACTACTTCCGGTTCCGCAACTGCAGGGTAAACAAGATTAGTAAAGTTTGTTAGATTAAGTCCGAACAAACTTTCCTATTTCTATTCAATGAATAGTTGCTTTTGCGAATTCCACAGTAATATTTATGATTTTAGGAGTAATATGAGAAAGGTATCATTACACACCTAGGTGGATTGAATCAGGTTTTAAGATTATATGCCGATTCCGACTAAGAGATTGTAAAGGAAGATGGTTGAAACAAAATTTATTTTTGGTCTTCCCCTGTTCCAAAGGAACCATTGACTGGAACATTGTTGTTAGCCAAAGAACCAGCTCGCCTGGACAAAACAATGCGCATATCCCACACGCATTGTCGAGTTTCCGGTAATTACATCAAAAGTTAGTTATATACACTCCAAAGAATTATCGAAAAATGAGGTAAAAATTAGTACTCAGATACGTCTGTAGCATGAGTTATTACAGTACAATTTATGTATGATTTGAAATTCCCGAAAGCATCATTTTTTCCGAAATAAAAATTGGGATGCATCCGAGGTCGTAACCCTACTGCAGAAAAATGTGTAGCACTCAAACTAACGTAATTAACTCTTATCACATAAGAACATATTGAAATCGGAACTCGATTTCATCAACTGAGACTAATTTAGGCAACGCAATTTCTCTGGTTGAGAGCCATAGTTATCCAATCAAGTAATCAAATATGCATATTATTTGCAGCTGCAGGATTATCATGTATTGTTGTGTAACTGCTTTTCCCCCCCGAAAGAGCCACTGTGCATTGGTAATTTATTGGGAAAGTTTTCCTTGTATTGTTTCGCATCCGTTCATCGCAATCAACGGTTGAATTTTCCTTTCGTTGCAGCTGCTACCGGGCGCTAGCTGACTAGGTTAATGGTTTAGAGTAGACAGCACCAAAAAAAGTAACAAAACAAAAAAGCAAAACAACCAGAAAGTGCATCTTTCGACTTCCCGTACAACGAAGAGTGAAAGCGGTCTTCGATAATAGAGATATTAAATTGAAAACTAACAATCAAGCGATAAATCAAATCACTTCTACTTCGTAGAGGAGCCTTGATCCGCCTGGTGGTGATTTAAGGTTCCGTGTCGGTTCCGCGGTGGCACAAAGTGACTACGATCAGCAGTCATGATTTGGAGCGGGGACTGAGAAGCAGATTAGAAATGACCGTCTGTGGCCTCTGGTTGTGTTATTGTTACACACATTTACCACCACCACCACCACCACCACCAGAGTCGTCAGCCACCGCAAACACTTAGACTCCAATTGGTATGTAGTAGCCTAATTATACCAGACGGAGACTTCAACCCAGTAGTTTGAGCCGACGAAAAAAGGCGCGTCGATTTTCAATCATCGATGCACCGTGAAGCTGCCCGCGCTTGTAGGTGGAATTGAGTGGGTAGTTTTTTTTTTGCTCTCGCGACTACTTCAAAGTGAAATTCCAACTCCGTACCGGCGGATGCTTTGACGCTTTGCCGATGATAATTAGTGACCGGCCATAAAAATATTGCGCGTCTTCTTTTCTAGTTACTGCCCAAATTGATTGGATGATTTGATGATTCCACGCGGACACGGTAGCGGATAATGAAATTAGGGAAAATATGTGTTTAATTTTGTTTTCTTCCATCGTGAACTCACTCACTTCATAGAGGGTAATGATTCGATAAAGGCAATAATTCGATGGTGCAATGGAAGAAATTTTCAATCATGTAGCTAGGCATAGTTATTGAGCAATTCGAAGTCTGGTTCGTTGAACCCCTTCAAAGAGTTGTTTTTGACGAACGGAGTAGAGGATTAATAGAACCCAGAACTTTTTCTTCGCAAAAACGTTTCTTAACTTGAAAGCAAATCTGTGATCCAACCGTTTTAGCTAATTTTTCATGTGCACTCAACTAATCGACGAGTACCAAAAAATCTTACTTGCTTCAATCAGAACAAATTGAATCAAGCGGCAGTCCCCTACTGCTTCTGTCTAGGCTTATTCGTTTTGTTCGATTTATCTCAAAAATAGTTTCTTCGACTTAGCTGAATACGAACGAACGGCAAGGGGTTGTACCTATAACAAATTCATACCTAGTTTATGCACAAAAATCAGGATTTAATGTACGGTAATTTGATCAAATAAAAAACCTAGTGTTCATCATAGCATAAGTTTTTCATTAGAAAAATATATAACACTTATTTGGGCTGATAACCTCTGATAAAATTCGTCCAGATTGATTCGGTTAGTTCACAAAAGCGGGCTTCGACGCTTACGTCGCATATCTGACAAGATTTTCGAAACCAAAAGTATAAAACATATAATTATTTAAACATGTCTCAGACATGTGTTACAGAAATAACAAGACTGTAAACGTAACGAAATGTAATACAATATCAGTTCCAGTGGAAAAGTTTGAAGTGTATATTAAAAACAGCCGTACAAGGCACACCGAGAATTGGGTACATAACCCAAGTAGCAATTAAAGCTTGTTATAATTGGCATGTTTCACAATTGCTTCATATCGGTTATTTTTGTTAGATATGTTAGACAATTGATTCAACACGTTTTTGTAAGGGATGAAAAATTCATTTATATTACTGCTCGTGAAACCAACTCAAAAACCTGAATGGATTAAATTCCACATCCGATTTTTCAACTGACTGTATGACAAGTTGATTTAAGCAGTTTCAATTCCGGTTTTCACTTAGCATATATTACTGTTGTGAAACATATGAAACAAGAAACTTGTTGCACATCATTCAAGAAAAGTGCGCTTTTCCAATCGCATAATCGTTGCGAGAAGAGTTAATAAATTCAGTCCTAGAACAATGTTTGCTACTTGGAAAGCAATCTTCAGTAACATTATTTTTTAATCTTTGGGCCCCTCCCGAAATGAAATCCTGAGTACGGGCCTGGAGTGCTTCAATCAACTTAGTTCGACTTTTGGCAGTTTAGCACCATCCTATGCGACTGTAAAAAAAACTGGCATAGCGACGAATTCAGTCGCGGTCGTAGTTCGCTTACCGATGAATTCAAAGAAGTTCGTTCAAAATAAGTTGTTTCGCCAGAAAACATCGATGCTGTGAAAAATCTTACGATGGAAGATCGCCATGTGATTTACCGTGAAATGAAGGCAGCCTTGGGCGTTAGTGTGAAAAGCTTATATGTTATTTTCCATGAACATTTAGTCATAAAAAAAATTGTTCGCGTTGGATCCCACATAATTTGAAAATCGCTCATAAAAGACTCGTGTCGATTGGTGTAAAGAAATTCGATCGTGGTGCTTAAAATTTGGTGTATAATATCTACACAGGTGACGAAACATGGATTCACTCATATGAGCCCGAATCTAAACTGGGTGTTCCAAGACGAACCAAATTCAACAAAAGTTCAAACGTATGCAGAAGTATATTGATCATCCAGGGGCATATTTTGAAAAACGAGAAAACCATTTCTGATCAAATATAATACTGTTTGAATTTTTAGGCTAACTAACAACCCTCGTAACACTTGGCGTCTCCGGAGCTCCGATCAAAATCGGGGTTTTCAGCAATTCTATTACCTTTCTATAGAGAAAGATGTCCAATAGACAAACAAATTGTCTAAAAGTTTGTGGCCAAATGAGAAGATCGTCAGAAGGTCAGATAACTCAGTGGTAACAAATTCCTATATCATTCCTCCGCCTGTCCGTGTGACTAAGACACCATTTGTTCAGCATAACGGTGATGACTTTTGCTTCAGTAGCAGAGTGAGAGGATGGGAATGGGGTTGTATTTTATAGTCCATCATAAATTAATAGTTATTTTAAATTGTAATAGTAAACGGAGGAAAAACATTCGGAGCGTTTACCATTAACGCAAAAAAAAAATAATAATAAAGTAAGTAATGGTGACAAGAGTCTTCTTAATATAAACAACAAAAAAGAACGTATCCGTTTCGAGTAGAATTGTATATCGACTGAAGGTTCGGACATGATAGGTAAGAAGAGAGATATTGTATTCGAAAATCGAAAATTTAATTTTGATGTCAAATGTCTTAGAAATGCGTTAAACGATGAGATCTGATGTAATCTTCGAAAATATTGTTTCAGAGAGTTGACTTAAACAAAGCACAGCCTAGATAACTGCCTAGTGTCGGTAGCGGTTCTCGACTGGCTAAGAATAACACTACGGTCCACCTGTCCCGGTGGTATAAGTCCACCAAACTGGTAAGCCGTGTGGCATCCGGCGAAATTATTTCAACCAAGAATTGATCCACTGTTTTCCTGTTCCATGTCGTAAAAGGCCACTAAAACGGGAGCTCGCAAGTCAAGTTGTATTTTCGAGCCAATGACTGAATGGAGCCTGGAAAAGGCAGTCGTAAACGGAACATTTGTGGGCTTTGCCCTTGCGGAGCTCAAAACTCCGTGTCTCAGTTAGACTGACTAGTTGAAGACATGAACAGAAAATATGTCTATTTTTCGGCTTATTTGCTTATTACATTCTTCATATTATATGAATTCTTGTGGGGCTAAAGCCATTACAAGTAAATTCAAGTTGAGATGGCTATGTATTTCACTCAAGTATCCGAGTTTCAAATTGCGGATTGATGTAATTATTGCATCTTCATCCTACGAGACATAAGATGGATGATGCAGTTGGGATTTCACCCGCCGTTGAAAATTCGGATGCTGGAAATTGTCATTCATCAACTATCTCGAACGAGTTGGCTAAAGCTGGTACCACGAATAAAAGATCCAGTTTAATCATTGTCAACTAGTTGGATTCGTTCTTGGGCTGCATCCAAACATACCAGCTACCTTGCAAACTTGCGCTCAGACAACAGCTTTTTTACCAGATTTGAATCTGAAAATGTCAAAATGTCTATTGCATTTTTTAAAGCATCATTGAAGGATTCTTTTCCGACTGGACATTCCAAACCCAACTATCACATGGCTACTATTCAGCGTGCTGAGTATCAGCTGTTATGTAACTGTCCCGCATTGACACAACTAAGTATCCGGGTTTTTGGTTCTCCGTACATGGTTGAATCGGTGTATGGGGAGCTAAAATTGAAGGAAATTCTATCGTATCACACCCAATATGGTAAGAAGTAATAGTCAGAGGGGTTTATAATTTTTTCTGTTGTGAATGATTCTGTTTCCACCTTAAAAGGTTTTAGCAGATTATTTGGCAACCCTTGAGCGGTGCCGGATTTACTTCTGATCATATATATTGCGAATCGTTCTGCATTCTTCCGGGAATACAGAATGATGTCGCTTTTGTAAAATCTCTAAATCCACTCGAGGGTTGGAGGTTTTATTAAATGTGCATTTTGGCACTTGCAGATCGTCCAGCTTTCTTGCGGGAAATCAGAACGATTTGTTTCTTTATGTTTTGTGCAGTTTTCCCTCTTCACCCACTTCACAAATACCTTCCTTTAACCCTTCTCTTTCTTTCAGGAAAATGATGATAAGCCACGGTATGGCATAAATCTCTAAATAACTAGGGGAACGTGCCACTTGAACCAGTTAGTTCTGATTCTTGACATCTCGACTTCGACATTTGATTTAAAAAAAATCGATTTTTCAAAGTCGAAAATTTTGATTTGATGCCAAATGTCTTGAAAATGCGTGAAACGACGAGATCATTACACCAGATCTAGGAAAATATTTTTCTTAATTGGAAATATTCTAAGTGTAAGAGAGTTGACTTAAAAAAAATTGAGATAACACCACATTTCGACGCTTTGTGTATTTCTAGGAAAAAAACAAGAAAACCGCTTAGTTTTGAAAATTTGCAAACAACGAGTAAATTTAGAAATACGCGTAAAAACGCCGGGTAACTTTGGAATGCAAGAAAAATATAATGATAGTGTCATACACCATTGGAATCCTCTCCTCGAGATCGCAAAATGGAAGTGTGTACATGATACAAATATAAGTATTTGACTTGCCGCGCAGATGGCTGAGCCTATTTTCACAAACTTAGCTTCATCTGTAAGGTTATACTTTCCCATAAAACGCTTTTGAATTTTATCGGGATCCGACATGCGGTGAAGAGCAGAAAATTTTTGATTTTTATACATAATGATATAAAAATTAATGAAATCCTCTGAAGTAGTCATATACATCTTATATTATTTAACTAACCAAATTTAAGAAAAAAAAATTGAATTCGGATACATCGGGCACATCGGTTATCAGTTTCCGGTTTCGGGAATACTGGAAAGAGTGTACCGGAAATCACATTCAGTCAAATTCTTGGAAAAAAAAAAAACTGCTCATTGTATAGAAACAGGGAAGTTTATTCAATTGCAAACTGGCAAAGCTTAAAAAGGAAAATATTCTCAAGCCAAAATTAGAAGATTTTTTATGAATTTTTTTTGGCATTGGTTTAAGTGGCGGTTTGAAATTTTAAACACACTTCTTCCTGTAGTTCCGGATTACCTTCTATTTGGGCTTTTTGTTTGTGAAAAACAGTTGAGCCGTTGCGGAGTTTTTGACCAGACCAAAGTCCGGTATAGCCGAAATCAATTCATACGGTCCGTAACTTACATGACCTACAAATTAGAAGATTTTTACCTTCCTTTATGCATCTTTGCACTAGACGACGGATTGAAAATTGAAACACTCATCACCCTGTAACTCCGGAACCGAAAGTCAGATTCGAATCAAATTCAGCAATTCTATAAAGGACCGTGAGCCCTTTCATTTGATCTTAAGTTTGAGGAAATCCCTTCTATTTGATTCTAAGTTTGAGCGGTCACGAAGAAAAGTAAGTAGTTTCACTTTGAAGATTTTGACCACTATTTGCGATACTTCCGGCATCGGATTCCGGGGAGCGGGTCATTTCGTCGAAAGTCGTCTCGCCGAATGGATCATTTCGCCGAAAGTCGTTTCATTGAAAGGGTCATTTCGACGAAAGAGTCATTTCGACGGAAGAGTCATTTCGACTAAAGGGTCAGCGGCGGCCTCTTGCATATAAATCTTCAACCGTCTCGTTTGTCTGATCTACGCATAGCTAGGTTTCTTTACTTCAGTTAGGTCCGAGCGGTAGCGAGGTTGGATAGTATACGAACAAAACGATGTGGCAAAGCCGTATTAGATATTCTTTCATCTGCATTTGTTTTGGGAATTCCGTTCTGAGGATTATAAATAAACCTACAAAAATTATTCAAGTCTCTGGATCATTTCAGAAGTACGACTTTAGGTCAACCAAACGGGAGTAAACATTTTTTTTTATTTGTCTTGTTTATGTATTTCAATCACGATATTAAGACTAATGAAGAATTCGACAAAATGATCCTTTCGGCGAAATGACCCTTTCGGCGAAATGGCATTCGAAGAAATGACTACTACTATTTCTACGAAATGGCATTCGGTGAAACGGCTGTAAGCGAAATGACTTTCTTCGAAATGACCCTGATCCGGATTCCGGGAATAGGTATATCCGATGTGAGTTTGCGTCGTCTTCCATTTATAAACTAGGGGAATTCATTTACCATGTTATCTTTAGATCTTTTTCTATAAAGGTAATCGTTTTAATATGCAGTTTTTTCATTCATCACCTTGTAAATTCCGGAACCGGAAGTCAGACGTATATGAAATTTTTAAAAAATTATGGGACAATAGTACCTTTCATTTGAGCCTAAGTTTGTGAAAATTGGTTCAACCATCTCAGAGAAAAGTGAGTGCATATTTTTCTCACACACACAGACATTTACGACGTACTCGACGAACTGAGTCGGATGGTATAGTCGATTTTCACAGTGATTTCTATACGAGAAAGGCAACACAGAAATATTTCTCCTAAAAAAAACTTTTTCAATTTGTTGATCCTATAAGCAGCTGTTCGAACGAACCGACTTTGGCTACACCGGGTTCCAGTTCCCGGTTCCGGAAGTGCCGGAATTAGTGTTTAAAAACTCCTCAACGTCCTCCTCATATCATTTCCGCAGAAATGGCCAAACACGATTTCCACATACTTAGACTCAAATGAAAGGTCTTAGGGTCCTGGAGACAGCCGTAAAATTTCATTCGAATCCTACATCCGGTTCCGGGTTAAGCAGTATTTAAAACTTAAACTAAAAATTTTGTCTAAGAGCGATGATGAAAAAAAAAACACTTTTTAAATATGACTCAAAACTGTTTCAACTTGTAGATTATGATAGTTTATGATAAAGCCGGGGGTAAAATAAATGATATAAAAAAATGATAGGGGAGAGTGTTCGGTTACCGGCACCCTTTTATTTTAAGCTTATAACTTCTGACTAAGTGCACATTATGCGAACATATATATATATCAATGGAATCAACTTAGTTGCTTAATTCAGTTGTTAGTAGGGACATTTGATTGAGAAAATTTTATTATCAATTTAGTAAAGTAATAAATTTTGGCCATTTCAAAAAAAGCTGTTCAGTTACCGGCACCCCAAGAAAGAATTTATTCTTTTCGGAGGCGTTTTGAACAGCGTTTTGCCTGATGGTGACTTCGCCTTGGTCCTCTTGGCCGATGATTCGGATGATGGTGCCTTTGGTATTGATTTGGCCGACCTTCCACTGGCTTCGCGGCATTAAATACGTTACTGCAGCCGAATTTATTGGCTTCTTGTCCACTAATTAGTCACATTAATCAGTGCTTCAAAGTTCATTTTCCTTGACTTTGACGATTTGTTTGGAGTCGCCATGGCTAACAGAACCGAAGAACCAAAATTTTTACTTATATGACGGATGGTTTGAAGTTGTCAATTTGTCCAGAGATGCCAGTTAGTACAATAACTTTAGCAAAAATAAAAAGATCGCGCAAATTTAAAAAAAAAGTCTGTAAAAAGTATGTAAAAAGTCAGACGAAAAAAGGTTTGCAGGTTAACTACTAAATTTGATAATTCTAAGTTTACGGATAAATCTACAGATTTAGCATCTCTGCATATCACTGACAATTTTTCACGAATTGTCGAAAAATTGGGGGGCTCGTAACCGAAATCGGTAGACATTTTGAAAATTACTAAAAAAACTTTGGTTGAGAAAATTGTGATAGCATCCGGTATTAAATCACGAAATAGATCGATTTCACTTTATAAATATTCAATCCACTCATTTTTCCGATTGATGCTCTTCAATTTATGATACTATACAAAAAGTTAGAAAAAACTTTTGTGTGAATTTTCACGCAACTAAAATTTGTTTTGAGCGTAGCAAAAAGTACAAGCGTCTGGTTGCTTTGGTATTCGGCACAAAAAAGAACGTGCTGCTATTACACACACGCATGACATTTGTCGGAATGAAGCTATCTGCTTTCTGTCAAAAGTTACGGTGCGGTGCCGGTAACCGAACACCTTCCTCTACTTTATGCTCGATTTTATTTATGTTTCAATAAGTTTTTTGAAAAATATCACAGCAAAATTTATGAGAGTATGAGCGGTATGAGGAAGGTATCGTCTCATCGCTAGGTGGATGAAAACAGGTTTTTTTTGCCTTTCTCGTATAGAAAGGTTATGCAATCACTGTGAAAATCGACTTTTGATCCGAGGCCCGGAGGGCCGAGTGTCATATACCATTCGACTCAGTTCGTCTGTGTGTGTGTGTGTGTGAAGAATTTTCAATTTCATGAGTGTGCACATTCATATAAAACTTACTGCTAAATTCAACTAGCTTGCAGATCTAGTTAGTTAGTGAATTTAAAAAACTACTTTGGTACTACAAGTCCCCGGTTTTCGCTTTCGAAAGCACCGGTAATAGTGAAGAAAATCTCCAAAAACGGAACACCCGTTGATTTCTCAGCAACGGTTAAGCCGTTTTTCAAGATTCATGATTCAAATTAAAGCTCTCATTGTCTTCTTATATACTGTGCAATTTCATCCTGATCCGACTTCCGGTTCCGAAATTATAGGGCGATGAGTGTCAAAACATTCAAATTCAAAATGATGATTCAGGAGAACGTGTACAGCGTGATGGGTAAATCGATGCCTTTCACGCTGCCCACCTGGGTTCGATTCCGAACCCCGCACATAGGGTCAGAAAAGATTTCTGGCCCGAAGAGGTGAATGACAACAATGTTAAAACCTCTATAATCGAAAAAAAAAATGACGATGCAAAACTGGTACGCGACGATACGTGCGGCTTTGCTCCCCTCACAGCGTGCTTTGTTCAATTTCGTATAGCGTGCAGGGTTGCCACATTAAAATTTATATGTTTCAGGTGAAAAATATGTAAATTTCTAATCCTTTTATTCAATTTGTACTTACTTGTTAATGTTATTACAAGATCATGATGAAGATGCTTTTCAATAAAAGTGCACTTATTGCCTTTCTCATAAAGAAAGTTTATACAATCACTTGAAAAATTGACTAGTGGAAATTGTTCTATATAATTCGGCACAGCTCATCGAGCAGATCAATTTATGTGGGTGTGCGTCAAATATTGTCACTCATAAAAAAAATCTCGTAGTCCTGTAGGTTGCTATTGAATTTCACACCGTCATTTAGAGCGACGAAGGGTAAAATTCTTCTAGATTTGACTTAAAACTGATTCAATTTGTAGGCTATATTAGTTACTTACTAAACGAACCGACTTCGGCTATACTGGTTCCAAGATCCTGGTTCCAGAAGTACCAGAAGTAGTAGTCAAAAAGTTCAAAACGAGACTCACTCAATTTTCACAGAGATGATTTGATCGATTTCCACAAACAGGCTCAAATATAAGTTCCTACAGTCTTATAGGTTGCTGTTTAATTTCATCCGGGTCCGATTTCCGGTTCCAGAACTATAGGGTAAATTGTGTTTAATCATTTAGTGCGACGATGCAAAATAAAGAAAAATTCTTATCAACTTGACATAACTGTTTACAATTTGAAAAGGTTATGATAGTTTATACCCAAAGAAAGTTTCTTATTTTATTCAAGATTGAAAAAAAAATTCTTCACAAAATCTTCTGGTGATATTTCTGAAAATATTAGTCATATGAGAAAGGCATCATTACACCACTAGGTGGATTAAAACAGGTTTTGAAAAGTTCGTTAAAATTTCTTTGCTAGGGCACATAACCGTTTTCAATACGTTTACGTTTCGTCTTTGGCTCATCAGTGTATAGCAGTTCAAATTGAACTGCCTAATGCGAAACTCGGCAGTTTAATTTGAACCGCTAAGCCGACGTAAAGTTTCTGCTATTTGCAGAACACTTTTTTTATTTTGCTTCGAAATGCAATGTCTATACTGAGTTTTGCTTTAAGTTTTGCATTAAGCAGTTCAATTTGAACTGCTATGCACTGATGAGTCAAAGACGAAACGTAAACATATTCATACAGTCTTATTTATTGAAAAACCAATGCATTCCAATTTACTTTTACATCAATCATGGTTTTAAATCAGATCCGCGATTTAACTGATGCCTATTTCAAAGTACTATTGATTTATATTTCGTGTAAATTTCATTATTTTTTTCTATGTAGGCAATCACAGACGAAAAATGAAATAGGCAAGTAAAAGAATTCCATTTTCCATTTTCATTTAATCACGTAAAATACACAATTCGTTCATTTGAAAATATGAAATCTCTCATCTCATCAGCTACTACTCTTAATAGCAATGACTAGAGTAACAACAGAAACATGATTAAGCACTTTCGTGTCTGTCTGTGTAAGCTATTTTACTATCTGAAAGGTTTAATTTTCTTCCATTCAACGAAGTCTACAAAAACAAATGGCAATCTCTAAAACGCAACTTGAACAATTAGTCATAAGAGTCCGAGTGAGAGGTATCACCGCAAGTAAACCCTCTGCACTAGCACACAGTGTAAATATTCAAGTAACCTCCGAAAACACGCACACACACACATAACCCTGGTTCAAGTGCATCTCTCCATGGCGAACAATGCTTGTGTGCGGCGGTATGCTCCACTAAACAGCGTGGGTAAAAACTGCTAGTGCTGGCTAATGCTATTGTGCACGAATGCATCACCATCGGCGCAGGTGGCGGCGAGGTCTTTTCGTTCAACATCAAGCGCGATCATCGCACAACGTGCTCATCATGTAAAACAAAACACGATTTTCTCCAGGTCGCTGAGGTTTGCTGGAGTTTTTCAGCGATGATCACGCTATCACATTATGATTACGGAGTGGGAGGTTTTTCAAAGGCGATGGCGAGCTTTTGACAACGATCCAAACTGTTTAGCGTGTTTTTTTCCTGAATCCGTTTTGAATGGGTCTGGATCAAGAGCAAATTTTCATTCATTTGACTCTCACCTGTCTGTTCATCATTGGTGATACACCTGAAGAAAAAAGCGAGTGCTAGCGAGAAATAAATTCCAACATTAATAATTTCTCAATTACTGTACCGAGAAGCATGAAATTGGCTTCGAACCGAGATGAAGGCCATCTTACAGTCGAAGGGTAGTAGTCGGGAAAAAATCTTATTGACGAGTGTTCCTCTCGGAAACGGCAGCATTAGCAATTCCTATCGGTAGCCGGTTTGTACTCCATGATTATTGCATTATAAATTGAAATTGCATGCTATCACGATCTTCTGTGCACAATGCACACCAATTATTAAATCAAATCACATCGCTTCCATCGAGCAGTTGGCTTGCACTTCAGGCAAGCGACAGGCAGTGTGTGTGAGTGTGTGTTTGAGGGGGCAACTAGATTTGTTCAGCTGCACTATGATGGATTTGTTGTGTCGTTTACACTTGTTACTAGTAAAACGGATGCGAATTACAGCTTGGCACGTGTAACTATCTGTCAGTATTTTCCCATTTCACCGGAATAACAATTATCATAACACGTTTCCATTTGGTGTGTACACAACTCTGAATGCAAAACCATGTAATTTGAATTGAATCTAGTGAGTCTTGAAACTTAATTTGATCTCTTCGTCGATTTCAAAAAAAAAATCAAGCTCAGAGGAATTTTAGAACGACAGCAACGGTTTTCTGTTTGAGTAGTTCCAGAAATAAACAGAAGAAAATGTGATCGATTTGCTTCAATTTGGACTCGTTTTCAGTATACACCGATTCGACTCAGGAATACCTTTTAGAAAAGCGAATGTGTCCAAAAAGATGTTGTAAGAAATTGATTGGACACTCTAAAAAACCTCTTCCTAATTCACCTAGCGGTGTGTCACTACATTTCCCGTGCCGTTCAACTAGTCTTATTGAAACACATATAAAAGGTAATTTTTTTGCTGGTATCTTTTTGCCAGCACTGTTTTTGACAGATCACGCGTGGATCGTGTCCTGTGTCATCGTCAAACTTGTTCAGTTTGGTCTCGAATTTAATCATGAATCGACTCACGAACGAACAACGCTTGCAAATTATTGAACTTTACTATCAAAATTCATGCTCGGTCAGGAGAGTTCATCGCGCACTTCTTCCAATTTATGGACAGTTTGGTCGGCCTATTGGGGGAGCTATTCGGAAGCAAAATTGCCGCATCTGCTACTAATGCACCCCAAAAAAGTCACTGTTTGGTGTGGATTATAGGCCAGTGACATCATCGGGCCGTACTTTGAAGAAAGTCGACGATCGGCGGAACATTATTTATTTATTTGACTGGACTGTATTTTGCATGATTTGTTTTAGTATATTTTTAACTTTTTACCTTTTTTTATAAATATAAAAAATAGGTACAGAATTCGCTCAAACTTTCGAAAAATTTTCCGAGGCCCGGAGGGCCGAATGTTATATACCAATCGATTCAGCTCGACGAACTGAGCAAATGTCTGTGTGTGTGTGTATGTGTGTGTGTCTGTATGTGTGTTGTCAACTAAGAGGTCGAGATCTCAGAGATGGCTGGACCGATTTTGATCAAACTAGTCGCAAATGAAAGGTCTTCCCGTCACCCAGAACGCTATTGAATGGTTTTGAGATCGGATGTTTACTTTTTGAGTTATACAAAGTTTTATGTCAAAATTTTCAGTTTTTTGACAGTATCTGACACATTTGACCTTGAAAACAGAATATGTTTTCAGACTTAGATTCCGCACGGCAATACCTATCCAACAAGCCATAGATTGTTAAAATCCGTTCATTTTTAACGGAGATATCAATATTTTTGTGTAAACGACTTTTCCCCTTATTCCAGCAGTAGAAATTTTGAGCACTGTATGACAAATAAATGCTTGGGAGCAACGTAAAACACGATTTTCATACTGTTACATACAATAGTTTCTAAGTACCAAAAAAAATGTGTACAGCATCCTTTTTCATGACATTTTACCTCGGACCGATTTTAGCACGGTTCGTTTTTGGCAACATAATCGTTCGAATATGACATATATAAATCAGATGATATCAGCATTTTCGAGTTGAAAGCAATTCCATAATTATATTGTTTTAAACTACTTAGAGCAATAAATGCTGGAAGAACATAACACCAATATACCATTCGAATCAGTTCGTCGAAATCAGCTGCGCGTGTGATAATAATTTCAAAATAAATAATTTCACTCAATTTTTTTCGGAGATGATTCAACCGTTTTCTACAAACTCAGATCCATATGAAAAGTCGTATGCTTCTAAACAAGGTTCCTGAATTATGTTTGGTTCCAATCTCTGGTTCCGGAACTACAGGATGATATGTGAAACGAAATTACCGATCTAAGTTTCAAATGAAATCTAAGAATCATCCAAGATTTAAATGAAAAGTTTTAATATTCTATGAAACATCTTGCTTTTCAGTCAGATCCAACTTCCGATTTTGGAGATATAGGGTGATTAGTATAAAAATGTCTATTTCACATAAATTAATCCGGTTTATCGGATTAGCAGATTTGGATAGTCGATAATCAAATAAACTTATTTCAGTTTTAGTGATATTCAGTTTTCGATTCGGAAGACACCCAAAAATTTAATTCGTACTACGATTTCTCAAAGATATTTACACTGATTTTCAAACATTTTGAAACAAATGTAAACTATACAGCTACTTATGTGAATTTATCTGACTTCGGCTACATCGATTTTCGAATTCCGGTTTCAGTATCGAATCGTTGTTCAAAGTTCAATCGTTTTCTCAAAAAAGCCAAATCGAAACAAAAATAAATATTAAATAAACTTATAGTCTCATACAAAATTAATGAATTTTATCCAATTCTGACTTCCGATTCTGGAATTACAGGATGATGAATTTTTAAAATTCAAACCGATATGGAAGATGACATTCCCGAAAAGCTTCAAAGTTGGATTCAAAACTATTGCAATTTATTTGTCAAGTCAATTCATGGCCATACGAATCGGTTTGGGTAATGCTGCTTCCTGAATACCGGCTCTGGAAGTACCTTAAATTACCGTAAACTCTGAAGTGGAACTTACTTCGACATATCATGGATTGTTACACTTTTAGATTCAAATTCGATCCGATTTGCAGTTTCGACATTACTGAGTAAAGAGTGATTAAAATCTCAAATTGTCGCTTAAAACGACGGTCATTAAAATAATGTCATGAAAACTGAAAAACCGAAGAATATTCATGCCAAAAACACATGCGGATTGATAAAAAAAGGTATCATCTCACTGCTTGGTGGATTAATCACGTTTTTTATATATATAAAAAATAGGTATAGAATCCTTTAAGAATTCGTAGATTTAGAAAAAATTTCCGAGGCCCGGAGGGCCGAATGACATATACCAATCGATTCAGCTCGACGAACTGAGAAAATGTGTGTGTGTGTGTGTGTGTGTGTGTGTGTGTGTATGTGTGTTGTCAACTAAGAGGTCGAGATCTCAGAGATGGCTGGATTTTGATCAAACTAGTCGCAAATGAAAGGTCTCCTCGTCACCCAGAACGCTATTGAATGGTTTTGAGATCGGATGTTTACTTTTTGAGTTATACAAAGTTTTATGTCAAAATTTTCAGTTTTTTGACAGTATCTGTCACATTTGACCTTGAAAACAGAATATGTTTCTAGACCTAGATTCCGCACGGTAATACCTATCCAACAAGCTATAGATTGTTAAAATCCGTCCATTTTTAACGGAGATATCGATATTTTTGTGTAAGCGACTTTTCCCCCTATTCCAGCAGTAGGAATTTTGAGCGCTGTATGACAAAGAAATGCTTGGGAGCAACGTAAAACACGATTTTTTATACTGTTACATACAAATGTTTCTAAGTACCAAAAAGACTGTGTACAGTATTCTTTTTCATGACATTTTGCCTCGGACCGATTTTAGCACGGTTCGTTTTTGGCAACATAATTGTTCGAATATGGCATATGTAAACCAGATGATATCAGCATTTTCGAGTTGAAAGTAATTCCATAAATCTATCGATTTAAACTACTTACAGCAATAAATGCTGCAAGAACATAACTTCCATATACCATACCACTCAGTTTGTCGAGATCAGCAAATGCGTGTGTAACAAATAATTTCACTCAATTTTTTTCGGAGATGACTCAACCGTTTTCTACAAACTCAGATTCATACGAAAAGTCGTATGCTCCTAAACAAGGTTCCTGAATTATGTTTGGATCCGATTTCTGGTTCCGGAACTACAGGATGATATGTGAAACGAAATGAAAATTGTGGACCCATTCTTCTCGTAGATGGCTGAACCGATCTAAAATTCAAATGAAAAGTTTTTAAATCCTGTAAAACATCTTACTTTTCAGTCAGATCCAACTTCCGGTTTAGAGGATACAGGATGATTAGTATAAAAATGTCTATTTCACATAAATTAATCAAGTTTATCAAGATTTGGATAGTCGATAACCGAATAAATTTATTTCAGTTTTAGCGACATTCAGTTTTCAATTCGGAAGGTACCCAAAAATTTAATTCGCACTACGATTTCTCAAAGATGTCTACACTGATTTTCAAACATTTTGAAACAAATGTAAACTAAACAGCCACTCAGGTGAATTTATCTGACTTCAGCTAAACCGATTTTCGAATTCCGTTTCTAGTATCGAATCGTTTCTCAAAGCTTAATCGTTTTCTAAAAAATGCCAGATCTACGAAGACAAAATTAATTAATATTATCCAATATTAATTTCCTGGAACGGAACGTAGTTGACGGCTAGGTATATAAAAATTTAATTGCGATAATAATGATTGAATGCGTTGAGAAATAATGTCGCTGATAAAATAAAGCATTGCAAGGTCGCGGCGTTCTTTAAGTGTTTGTATATTGATGAGCATGCAGCGTGTTTCATATGATGGTAAAGGAAATGCTGTCCAGTTTAATTTACGAAGTGCATATAAAAGAAATTGTTTTTGTATCGATTCAATGCGTTCTTCGTGAATAATGTTATATAGATTCCATACTAGGCTGCAATATTCCAAAATGGGTCTGACATATGTACTATATAGCAATTTTATAGTGTATGGGTCTTGGAAATTATGACTGAAGCGTTTGATAAAGCCCAGCATGCTGTTTGCTTTATTGATTATTGTGTTGTAATGTTCCACAAATGTTAGTTTGGAGTCCAAGATTACACCTAAATCTCGTACAATTTTACTTTTTTTCTAATATTTGATTTCCTAAAAATATGTCTACAGAATGGGTTTCGTTCTTCCTACTGAAAGTTTTTGAGTTGCCTTTTTTTACATTGAGTTGGAGGAGACTTTGGCAGCACCAAATGTGGAATAGATTGATTCCGTTCTGGAATATTACAGCGTCGTTAGTATTTTTAATTTCCATAAAGAGTTTCATGTCGTTGCATATATAAGCACTTTTAGATTTTTAAGTATGAAGGAAATGTCGTTTATATTTAAAATGAAAAGAAGAGGCCCTAGGTGAGAGCCCTGAAGAACGCCAGATGTTACATTAATTGGTTTAGAGTTTATATTTTGGAAGCGAACTACTTGTACACGATTCGTTAAGTATGATTCAAGCCACTCCAGAAGGCTATATTCTATGCCATATTTTTGTAGTTTGTATAGAAGTAATGGTGTGTCAGTACGGTCGAAAGCTTTACTAAAGTCGGTGTAAAGAGTTTCTACGTGGCTGCCAGCGTACATTGCGTTCAGAGTGAATGTCACAAATTCAAGGAGATTTGTTGTAGTTGAGCGGCCTTTGAAAAAGCCTTGCTGCTCGTTAGTTATTACGTTCTTCAGTTGTTGAAAAAGTTTTTCGTTTACAATTTTTTCGAATAATTTTGGAATGCAAGAGATAATGGCTACTCCACGGTAGTTCCGAATGTTAGATTTTGAACCAGATTTAAATATTGGTACAAGAAAAGAAGATTTCCATGCTTTAGGAAAAGTACATTTATTAAGTGTTAAGTTAAAAAGTAGTTGTAGTGGTAGTGTGAGTTCTTCAGCTAGATTTTTTAAGAATATTGGTGGTATACTGTCAGGCCCCGGCCCTTTTGAGGCGTCTAAGTTGTTCAGTGCTGTCGAAATGTCTCGGGCGTAAACGAGTGATGACTTATTACAGTCCGTCACAGAATGTGAACAATTAGGGGTTTTTGTTGGTTTATGCAAAAAGCACATACACTGAAATCTTTTTTTACGCGGGGGATACTTACCGTAATAAAACCGCGTAACCTCGGTAATCCGCGTAACTTCGGTAATCCGCGTAAAAAATCGCAAAAAAAAATTTTTTTTAATGCTAAGTGTCTTTAAAAATGCATGAAACGTCCAGATCTAGTGTATTCAAAATTTTTTTTTCAAAGTTATCGACTTTGTGACTTTGGGACCGCGTAATTTCGAAAATCCGCATAACAAAAAACGGCAAAAGTGAAGACATTTTTAAGCCTTCTAAATTCTGAAATTTCCGAAATCGAAATTTTCTTTTTGGTGTCAAATGTCTTAAAAAAGGCCGAAATCTAGTCTAATCTAAAAAAATTGTGTCAGAGAGTTGACCAGATCTCGACGTTTCATGCATTCCTAAGACAAAACAAGAAAGCCGGATACGCGTAATCCCGGAAATGCCCAATTTCTATTTTGTTGATTCCGCAATTCTATTTTGTTGATTCCGATTAATCATGCAAAATTGCAAACATTTTATTTCGTCGTTGTAGAGTCAGATATGAATATTCATTTAATGAATTTCTCATTATAAAACAATAAAATTTTTGAATAACATTACAAAATATTTTCATTATAAAAATTTAGATTTTATCGAAAATACAGATAAATATGATTATGAAAATATCTGGCATCTCTGGTGTACTCTGAGCTAGTGATGGACGAACGCTCACGAGCCATTCAAAAAAACCGCGGCAATCAAAAAGAGTCAATTAAAATTTTAGCCTTCTAACGTTAATTCGACGTTGTTGTTCAAACGATGGTGTTTTCTAATGAAGCTGTCAAAATACATAGGAATATTTATTCTCCAGTGAATTTTTATTAATTTGTGGTTGAAATTCGAATAACAATATTCTGTTGGAATAGAGCAGAAAAAAACATTGATTTCTTCCGATTGGAATTTCAACAAATTTTTTTCAACATTCCGCTTGAAAATGAAACTATTTTCTTTACATTCGGAATGTTTGCTTATATTAAATTGGAATTTCTTCGGTTCTGTCACTTACTCTTCTCCACATTGACATTTATTGAGAATGAGCCAATGAGCCGTTCAATTGAACCAGTTCAGAGCCGCTCATTAAAATGAGCCGTATTGTCCATCACTAATTTCAACATTTCGTTTGATTGAGTTTAAATGGAATGCGATACTTCAGCCTCGCATTTTCGGTTTGAAAATCGATTCCATTCCCGACTGTTGCCAACCAGTGATGGCATTTCACTAGAGCAGAGCAGGGGTTCCCAAAGTGGTCGATATAGACCCCTTGGGGTTGATATCCTTTTTGCGGGAGTCGATGGAAACGAAAATTTATTGTGGGGTTCGAAGAGGTCTAGTAATCGACCCCCTATTGCGTGATATAAGTTGTTATTTGAAATATTCAAGCTAAAAAGTTGTGTTTATTTGACGATCCGCAGAAATTTGTAAGTATTTCACATCAATATTAAAAAAGCGAGAAATAGAATTCTCAAAGGAATTTACTAATGGGGGTCTGAAGGCCTAACTTAATTTTAGTAGAGGGGTCCATGACCCAAAATAGTTTGGAAACCCCTGCACTAGAGTGATACACGCTGGTGTAAGATTCTTGTCTACACAGGGGGTGCAAGAAGCGAACATCACACAAAAAGGAAAGCGCACTTCTTCTCAGTGTCGAATAGACAGAACTGAAGTGTGTGCTTGTGGTTAAAGCAGCTGGCGCGAGCGGAACACATTCTCTTCGCACGAATCGCTCTCACGCGCTCTCGCCTAAATACACCCAAGTGACCACTGGTGCGTGCTAGTGAGCGAACAGTTCTGTGATTTAATTTTTAAAACGATGGCCTTGCAATGACAATCTTGTTCGCAGCAAGGAAAAACTAAATTTTAACGATAAATTGCGCTTTTGCTGAATATGCGATCCCCACGCTTCTCTTATGCGAACCGTACACCAGATTCCTCACCAACGTGCACACTTCGGACAAAATATCTTCATCCATCTCAGAGAATTTCAGAGCTCTGCTCTAGCATTTTGGTATGATCCAGTGCAAGTGTTGAAAGAAAATAAACACCCGCTCTCATGATGCGTGCACACTTTATATTACAGTGGTGTATATGTGTGAAAGAGAAGAGCTCTCATTGATGTTGTCAGTGTGAGGGGAGAAATTATACTTGCTCTTCGTCACACAAAGGAGATGGACATCTCTGTTGAGAACAATCGAGAGACGCTCTTTCCATGTATCATAGGAAATTTTATATCCGTAGTGATCAAACTTCAATAAAAATTGAATGGTTCACTTCATGATCTTGTGCATCATTGAAATGGTATTCAAAGCCCAGCATAAGAATCGAGTGTGCGAGAAAAGACTAGACTTCCCGTCGGAAGTTAGCGAGACCGTTATATTTATTTATGGCTACCACCGTGTGGGTGTCGACAGCAAATCAACCATCGACTGCTGCTCACCACTCACTCCGTTTTGGACTGTTGTTGACTTTGGCTTTGACCGACCCCCGTTCGTATGTGTCGGAGGCACTTCATTTATATTTTTGCGATGCCAAGATACCGGACACGTTGCGAGGTCGAGACACCTCATCGGCCGATTTAGCGCCCGAAATGAAAATTGGCTACGAACCAAGTTCAACTTCAGGTCGGTACGATGCACTCTTCCGCCCAAGACCGATGTAGCCTTTGAGCTTGACATAGTCCGACGAAAAAAAAAACTAAACAAATGCCAAGAGCAAACTAATGAATTATTCATAAATTGCACACTTTAACTTGTGAATCTCTTGAAGCGGTTCGTGGGATTTCGGACTTCCAAATTCGATGTCAAAACAATCGTTCAGCTAGTTATCACTGAATTGCAGTTCGGTGCGAACCTTCTGTTAATGAACTAATAGACGAACAACATACAGGGCATAAACTGTCACATGATAAGCTGTTTTTTTCTCCGTAAACCTCAACAAAAAAAGACACACGGCATGCCATTGGCATTGATGCAATGGTTTGCTAATTTCTTTCTTTCCCAAGCTAAATCTACGCTGAAATAAATGGTTGCGGTGGGAAGATTAATTAGGATCGTGTACCGTCCAATTAGTGAGTTGACAGTTACTGGCAAATTATTATGTCAAGCAAATTATGCTGAATTACATGGAGTCTGCTTTGCTGTACGGAGCCGCTGAACCGTTTGGAAACGAATTCATCTGATCTGATCTGCGTGGAGGTCTTTATAAAGCTCGTTGGGAGAAACCACGCAAACTGAAGATCCGTATGTGAGAGCCGTGATTCGATAACGCAGAACTGTGAAGTAGGCTTACTAATCAATCATTATAAAATAATAGAGATATGGTTGGAATGTTGTTTGTTCTCTCTTCCAACGAATGATTGCTGCAGCGCTCGGGGTGACCGGTGTTGCGGAAAAAAACCGCCCACGGCTTTATCAGAGCTTGATATTTACCACGGTGGTGATTATGACAAAAATTTGGACATGCTATCGAACTGAGAAGTTGGCACTATCAGTGACCTGTTTCGGTCAAGAAGTTGGTTTCATTTAATTACGCTTCTGATGTGTTGTTCATTTTGTTCGATTGTGAGCGAACGCAGTTGGGACACATTTTCGCGTAAAATCGAAAAAGTGCAATCAGCAATCTCACGAACTTTGAACTTTGCATTCATCCATTACATTTTTCCAAACTACCACCGGCTAAACGTTATTTTTGATGTAGCAAAATTCGAGCCTCAGCTGGGGGTGTTTATCTTTTCGAAGATATTTTTACCGCTCAATTTTCTCGGAGATGACTGAACCGATTTTACCAAACCTAGGTCCGTTTAAAAGCTGTTGTTAGGCTATTGATCAAGTTCGAAGATCAAATGGTCGTGACTTTTGGTATCGGAGATATGGTGATATAAGTGACGTAACCGACAAAACGCGTTGTTTTTTTTTTTAATTTTGTTATCTTGAGTTTTTCGGAGATGGCTGAACTGATTTTAACAAGCTTAGTACTTACTTAACAGCTATAGTCCTGGGGTTACCTTTGCAGTATCAAACATACGTCTCCTCATAACTCGGTCCATGGCTGCTCGTCGCCAGCCACTCAAGGCACGGATGCTTCTGAGATCACCCTCCACTTGATCGATCCACCTTGCTCGCTGCGCCCCTCTTCTTCTTGTACCAGTCGGATTAGATTCAAGAACCATTTTCACTGAGTTGTCGTCCGACATCCTTATGACATGCCCAGCCCATCGTAGACGTCCGATTTTAGCTGTCCGTACGATAGGTGGTTCTCCTAGCAGCTGTTGCAATTCGTGATTCATACGCCGTCTCCACGTTCCGTCTTCCATCTGCACTCCGCCATAGATGGTCCTCAGTACCTTTCTTTCGCAAACACTGAGGGCGCGTTGGTCCTCTGCCAACATAGTCCAGGTCTCGTGGCCATAGAGATCAACCGGTCTAATGAGCGTTTTGTAGATGGTCAATTTCGTGCGGTGGCGAACTTTTCTCGATCGAAGGGTTTTTTTAAGTCAAAAGTACGCACGATTCCCTGCCAAAATACGTCTATGAATTCCTCTGCTGGTGTCTTTATCGGCGGTCACCAGTGAGCCCAAATACACGAACTCGTCAACCACCTCGATATCGTCACCGTCTATCAATATTCGTGGTGGGAGGCGCAGTGTTTCTTCTCAAGAGTCTCTTCCTTTCATGTATCTTGTTTTTGATGCATTTATGGCCAGTCCGATACACCTAGCTTCAGCTTTCAGTCCGATGTAGGTTTCCGTCATCTTCTCAAGGTCACAATATCAATATCGTCAACGAAGCCAAAAAGTTGTACGGACTTTCGGAAAATCGTGCGGTGTTGCAGCATCCTCGCTCTTGCTGCATTTTTCTTTCCGACCAACTGCTTACATTGGCCGTCAAACCAGTCATTTCCTCGATTCGATAACCTCGTACCTAGAACGGTTGCAGCAGTGCTACTCAAGGCGGACCTTATGTTCCTCCAGCCGTCTTCAAGAGTCGCTGCGCCAAGCTGCTCTCCTGTTGGTAGCACTAGCTCCAGTTGTTGCACGTATTCCTCTGCAGTACGAACGCTACCTAGCTGCCCGAGATTGAGTCCCGGCGTTCCTGTGCGACGAGTGTTGTGCACCGATCGATAGTTTTGAGCGCATACAAATCGCGACAAGGTAGTGGTCAGAGTCAATGTTGGCCCTGCGGTAAGTGCGGACATTGATGACGTCGGAGAAGAATCGCCCGTCGATGAGAACGTGGTCGATTTGATTTTCTGTATGTTGATCAGGTGATCTCCAGGTGGTTTTGTGGATATCTTTGCGGGGGAAGAAGGTGCTTCGAACTACCATTTCTCGGGGGCTGCAAAGTTTACGCATCGTTTGCCGTTGTCGTTTGTTACCGCGTACAGGCTCTCCAGCCCGATCACGGACCTGTACATTGCCAGTGGTGGTAAATTGCGAACAAAACGGCGATGCTTCTGCAAATTTACTCAAAAATGTTCACCGAGCGTAAGCATGCGATAGGTTCGAAAACTATTCCCTCGTTTAATGCGAAGGTGTTTTGTGCTCGGTGTTCGACGAAGCAATCTGTTTCGAACCGTTCGATTGGCGGACCATCGGCGAGGGTCGAGTAAACTGCGTTCGATACGATGCTTTGTTGATTTCAAGTCTCGTATCCTGGTTTTGAAATTATCAATGCACACGTGATCAGCACAAAAAAAAATCTTTTGCTCGATTGATAAAACGATCAAAAGCAATTGAAATGGCATTATTTTGAACATTATCAGTGTGCGTAGGGTGGCTCGATATGGAAAATAGTAAGTTTTTGATCTTTTGCAAATTTTTAATTCAATAACAATAAGAATTGAATAATTTGGAACATTTTCAGCGAGTGTATGGTGACTGAATATGCAAAATTTGTAAACTTTTTGACTATAATTTGGACATTTTCAGTAAACGTAGAGTGGCTCAATAGGAAAAAGGGATTTATTTTCACTTTTCCAAATTCGATGTTCAATAAATTGGTGAGTCAATAGCAAATAAAATTGAGTTATTTCAGGCATTTTCAACGAGCGTAAGGTACCTGTATATGGGAAATATTTTGAGTAATGTCAATTCGATGCTCTATTGATTGGTGAATCAACAGCAGTTCAAGTAAGATAATGTTGAACATTTTCAGCGATCGTAGGGGGGTTTAATATAAATATTTGAAAATAGTTTGATTTATGCTATTTTAATGTTCAATTGATGAGCGAATCATCATTGTTGATCAGGTAGAATAGGATAATTTGGACGTTTTTAGCGAGCGGTGGTTCAATATGAACATTTTGACTTTTGCATGATCGATGCTATATTCATTAGTGCATTAATTGCAATTAAAGTTAGTTGTGATGTGATGTGATGTGAAGTGAAGCCACCATCAGTTCAAGGACTTGCCAGTGGATGCGGGTAGACTTACAGTAGCCCCGATATGACTCATCCATTCACCTTCTTACTATAGCTGTTACCGAAAAGCGAACAAAAAGGGTTGGGCGGATACGTAAGTAGAGTCACTTACTCGTATTCCGCGGGAATAAAAGATGCTCTTCCAACCATAATATTCAGTGCATGGATGAAGCATATCGCTATACATGCTTGAACCCGCCTGATGGTTTGTTTGAGAAGGGCGCGTCAGACTCATTTCAAACCTTCAGAAGGAAACAAGTTTCCTTCAAGTGACTTGGGCTGGCTATCCACAATCCCTCGTCCAGTCATCAATTCGTCCGATGCCCTGATGCTCCCTCCCCTTTACGCCCCCGTGCAAAATGTTTTATATTGATAAATACAATGAAACATAGTGTAATGAAATTAATATAACATAAAATGATATAATAGATTACAAAATAATATAATACAATGTCATACAATATAATATAATATATTATAAAACATGATATAAAATAACAGTCAATGTAGAGAGTCAGTTATGATCTTCTATCTTCGCAATACTGTAGGAAGTAGAATATTTCTCTTCTAATAACAATAATAATATCCACATCTATAAAAATAATATATGTTATTATTATTGATGACAAATTAATAATAATAACAATAAATATTATAATGAAAATAATAATAAAAAACAATATAATATAGCACAATGAAATATATGAATGAATAAAATGATATGTTGCGTTATGCTATGATATTATATTACTTGAATTTATATGTCATTTCTCATCCTCTCATTCTGCCATCAACGCATTCCATCGACCTTTTGTCACCACAGACACACGGGTAAGCATGAAACAGGAACCAGTGAGGACCAAGCTCACCTTGTGACGACCTTGATATTTAGTTGAAAGTTACTTTAAAAATGATAACTTATAAGGAAAACAAATTTATATTTTGCGCAGAGGTACGTAGTACTACTCATAATAAACCCTACAATATAATATAATATAATACAACATAATGCGACACAATATAACATAACATAATAGAAATATAATATAACATAATATAATAAAATATAATATAATATAATACAATATAATATGATATAATGCAATGCAGTATAATACCATACAACATAGTATTTAATAACATAAAATAGTGTAAGACGATAATATATGAAATAATATGCTATGATACAATATAACAGGTAATGTCGCAATGTAAGTTACGCTCTTCTAATAATAATAATAATAATAATAATAATAATAATAATAATAATAATAATAATAATAATAATAATAATAAAAATAATAAAAATACATGATGTAATAAACAACACAATTATATGTTGTAATATACTATGATAAACACTGCACTTTAGGATGGGCTTCAACCTACAAGCCATTTCGCACCCTCTCATTCTGCTACTAACGCAGAAGGCGATAGCACCCAGTCGACGCCGTTCTATTGACCAAATGTCATCATAGACGCTCGGGGAGGCATGAGATAGGGACTTGTGAGGACTTAGTTATCTCACCATTTGACGACCATTAATTGCAATTAAAGTTAGTTTTGGATATTCTCAGCGAGTGCTGGATGGCTTAATATAAAAAATAGTAATTTTTATACTATTTCCAATTCCATACCAGTAGTGGTAAAAAACACCAAACACCAATGATTTGTACATATTTGTTCAAAAATATTTTCCTAGCAAAAATATGCAAAGGCTGTTCATTCGGTTTACGGCAGGGGTGGTCTATATAGACCCCTTGGGGTCGATATCCTTTTTGCGGGGGTCGACGTAAACGAAAACAGACTATGCGGGTCGACGAGGTCTAAAAATCGACCCCCTATTGTTTGATATAAGTTGTTATTTATTTGTTTATTTATTTATTTATTTATTTGTTTGCTTGTTCCATCTGACAATAAAAGTCTTAATGAATATAAAGTTAAGTTATAAAATCGAGGATTGCGACACTTTCTGAACAAACTTATGCGATGATTCACCAAAATCGAATAAATTTTCAACTAGGGAGAAAGTTCGAACACACGCTGCAATAGGTTCGTTGGCTCCAAACGATGTCCGATGGAATCTTCGTTGTAGCAAACCTGTTGATCGTAGAGTTCGTTGTGAAACCCGGAAGTCGATGAGAGACAGGATTTTTGGAGAGTCGATTTCGCCGTTGATAATCTTCGCCACAAACGCAGCTTGTTGAATCTTCCTTCGTCGTTCCAGAGTGTCAAGACCTAACAGGCGACATCGATCAGGGTACGGTGGCAGATCCAAGGGATTTCGCCAGGGAAGGTCTCTTAGCGCAAACCGAATAAATCTTTTCTGAACACGCTTTTGAAATATTTACGCTAACAAAGTTGTGTTTCTTTGACCATCCGCAGAAATTTGTCAGTATTTTACATCAATAATAAAAAGCAAATTTTTCGAATTTTCAATGGAATTCGTTGATGGGAGTCTGAGGCCTAAGTTAGTTTTAGTAAAGGGGTCTATGACCCAAAATAGTTTGGGAACCCCTGGTTTACGGTAATGTTAGCTTGCTGTTCAGCAAAGCAATATATTCCAAAAATTCTTAAAATTCTAATATTCCAATTGCTATCAATTAAACATTGAATTAGCAAAAGGTAAAATATTCCCATATTTTTATATAAAGCCACTATACGCCCACTGAAAATGTCCAAAATTATCATATTCGAATTTAATTCAATCACCAATCAATAAAGCATCGGATCTGCAAATTCAAATACTAAAATTTCTCAAATAGAACCACACTACGCTCTCTGGAAATGTCCTATTGGAACTGCTATTGATTAATCAATTAATAGAACATTGAATCAACATTGAATAAGTATATTAATTAATTAATTAATTAGTCAAAAATTTTAAAATTTTCCAAATAGCACCACCCTACGGTCGTCGAAAATGTCAAAACTATCACTATTAAATGGAATATAAAATAAGCAAAAGTCAAAATATTTACAAATTTTCATATTGCGCCACCCTACGCTCGTTAAAAATGCCAAAAATTATCCTAATCGAAATGCTATTGATTAACTAATCAATAGAGTATCAGGTTTGCAATAGTTTAAAAATTTGAAATTTTTCACATTGAGCCACTCTACCTACATTCACATAAAGTATGCAAAATTATTTAATTCGAACTTCTGTTGATTCATCAATCAATGGATCACCGACTTGGTAGTAGTCTAAAATTTTACAATTTTCCATATATAATCACCCTACGCCCACCAAAAATGTCAAAAAAAATAAATTTTGTTTACTATTGATTCACCAATTAGTTCAACATAGAATTTCGAAAAGTCAAAATATTTACAATTTTCTATACTCTACACCACACTGTTGCTGGAAATGTTCAAAATAACCATACTCTGCTAAACTATCCAAACACTCTAACGACCTGCCGTAGCTGACAAAGTTCGGTTCATCCGAAGCAACAGCCTATAGTACTCGAATCGGATGTTCATGACCATACTAGTAACGATAGGCTCACAAACTAAAGCATCGGTTCTTTCACCATCAGCATCGCTTCTTGGTTCGGCGATGCTGACTCAAACGATGGGATCGACAAATTTATACTCGCGATGGTGGATCGCTTTTTGGTTCGGAACGAACACGTTTTGCGTGTTCGGAATCGATGCTTTACCACCACTGTACATTGCCTCCTGGCCTACCTGAGCATTCATGTCGCCGATGACAAGTTTTACATCCCGCCGTGGACAGCTATCGTAGGTTCGTTTCAGCTGCGCGTAAAATGCTTCCTTCTCGTCATCGGGTCTCGTCTCATGTGGGCAGTGCACGTTGATGATGCTGTTATTAAAGAAACGACCCTTGATCTTCAATACGCACATCCTATCACTGATTGGCTGCCACCCAATCACGCGGCGGCGCATCTTGCCCAACACTACAAATCCCGTTCCTAGAACGTTGGTTGTGCCGCAGCTCTGGTAGAAGGTAGCCGCTCGATGCCCACTTTTCCACACCTTCTGCCACGTCCAACAAAGTTTCTGCAGTGCTACGACATCGAAGTCGTGGATTTGAATCTCATCATGCAGCATTCGGTCGTATCCTGGAAAGCCAAGCGATTTGCAGTTCCATGTACCAAGCTTCCAATCGTAGTCCTTTGTTCGTTGCGTAGGTCTTTGCCGATTATTCCGAGTCGTATTTATATCCTGATTGTGCGTAACATGTGTTTTCCGGGCGGCTTGTTAGGTCTGAAACCAACCTCCTGTCTCGCAGGAGGGCCATCGTGTCAGCACTGTTTAGAGTCCCACACTGACACAAGAACGGTAATCAGCCGCTCCTAACATGGAGAACAGACGCTGTTTCGAGCCGCCCCAACATGGGGAACAGACGCTCGGGAAGGCTTGCTCTCTGTAAAGAGAGGGCAAGTCTCCCCTTCCCTGTCAGCATACGATCAAGGTCCCACCGGGGTTGGTTACCCGATCTTTTCTGGTTACTCGCGCCCCAGCCGGCACCGCGGGGAACTAGGGATAGGAGTTACTGGACAAGAGGCTAAGAACCACATTGGAGCCTGAATTGCGCATTGTCCAGTCGTTTACTAACCGTTAACAAGCTTAGGCTCATTTGGAAGCTACTATTGGGCCATTGATCAAGTTCGAAGATCGAATGACTGCGACTTCTCGTTCCGGAGATATGGTATAAGTGACGTAACCGACAAAACACGTTGTTTTTTACCGCTCTTATATAAGGGTGCCAATATTTTGGGATCGTACAGCGCTAGTGCTCAAACGTTTAAGCACTTCGAAAAAAGTCCCCATGCAAAATTTGAGCTAAACCGGACATGGGTAAAGGGTGCTGCCCGGCGGCTAAGGTTTGAAAATTTTCGATCTTGAAATAGCACCATGAAATTTCCGAAATCGAAAATATTTTTTGATGCCAAAAATCTTACAATTGCATGAAACGTCGAAATTGTGTTATCTCGAAAAAAAAATTTTTCAAATGTCGACTTTCTGGGACTTCCACACACACGTTTCTCAGAGATGCCTGAACCGATTTTCTCAAACTTAAATTCAAACGAAAGGGCTTGTGACCTCATACAATTCCGGAAATAAAAGAAAATATGTACAAATTTATTAAAAAATGCGCTCTCAATTTTTTCAGAAATGTCTTAACCGATTTTCACAAACTAAGAAGCAAATAAAAGGTCTTAAAATTCTTTAAAAAGTTCCTGGAAAGTCCGACTTTCGGTTCCGGTATTAAAGTGGATAAGTGAAAATTTTCAATTTCATGAGTATTTTTGCCTTTCTCATATGGAAAGGCTATACAATCACTGTGAATGTCATATACCATTCGACTCAGCTCAACGAACTGAGCAAATGTCCGTGTGTGTATTTATGTGTGTATGTGACAAACAATGTTACTAATTCGGATTCAAATGAAAGGTCTTACGGTCCCATAGATCGCTATTGAATTTTATCCCGAACCGACTTCCGGTTCCGGAATTACAGGGTTATATGCAACAGAAAATGAAAAAAAATGTCACTTACTTTACTCAAAAATGGCGTGACCGATTTTCACAAACTTAGATTCAAACGAAAGGTCTTATGGTTGAATGGCTATTGAATTTTACCTGGATCTGATTCCGGTTCCGGAATTACAAGGCAATATGTGCAAATCTATGAGCAAATGCAAATTCAATTTTCGCGGAAATGTCTTAATCGATTTTTACAAACTAAGATGCAATTGAAAGGTATTGAAATTCTTTGAAAAGTCTCCGCAAAGTTAATTCAGATCCGACTTCCGGTTCCGGTATTACAGCGCGATTAGTAAAAATTTCGTGAGTATTTTTTCACAAGCGATGGCGATACGAGGTGCACATTTTCATAAAATTTACTGGCAAATTTATCCAGTTAGCAGACCTTGTTAGTTAGTCGATTTTTAAATCCACTTTGGGACAATCAGTCCCTGGTTTCCGCTTCCGAAAGCACCGGAAATAGTAAAAAAAGCTATAAAAACGAAACTCTCTTCGATTTCTCAGCAACGATTGAACCGATTTTCACAAATCATGATTCAAATTAAAGCTCTCAGTGTCTTTAAACTTTCGGTTACGAAATTATAGGGCAATGAGTATCAAAACTTTCAAACTGTCATACAAAATGATGCACAATCGGTGCGCATCGGTACGTGCTGGTTCGGAAGAGGAAGAAAACGCACCCACCTAGCATGCTTTGTTCAATTTTGTATAGTGTACAGTGTTGCTACATTTAAATCTATAAATAATAAATATGGAGTGTATAGAAAATAAGATATCCACGAATTTTTCTTTCAAATTGTGATAATAAACGATATTTTGTACAAACTAAAAATTGATCCTTTATTGTACGAGGTTAAACTTGACCATAATGAAAACCGGATGAAATTTAAAATATTCCTTCGCGAATTTTCGTAATTTTGATCGAACGCTCTTCATCAAATTCCGGACAAGTGTTGCATCGCATTTTTTGAACGCTTGAGCCCAAATTTTTTTGAACTCCTGCATGTTCCCAGCTGCCTTACCAGTCTTCTTGATTGCCTTACCAGTCTTCACGATTGCCCAGTAACGTTCGAAGGGTCGAAGCTGAGGGCAATTTGGTGGATTGATATTTTTCTCAACGAAATTTATACCCTTTTCCGTAAGCCAATTGAGTGTGGTTTTGGCATAGTCAGCCGACGCTAAACCCGGCCAAAACAGTGGAGGTGTACTATGCTTCTTATATAAAGGCTGCAATCTTTTCTGGGGACACTCAGATCGATAGATTTCTGCATTTATAGTTCCGGTAGTGTAAAAAATGGTTGACTTCAAACCACAGGAACATATTGCTTGCCATACCAGTACCTTTCGTCCGAATTTCTCCAATTGTTCCCCAAACTTATTAATGATGGTTTTAACACTGGCATGATGAATTTCAAACCGCTTCGCCAATGTTCGCATAGTAATATCCTTCTCACTTAGCCATGTTCCCAGAACCTTCATTTTCACTTCCTTTTCAACATTCGACATTTTGAAAATGCAGAATTTCAACCGCACAAACAAGTAAACAAACGAAAGCTGACAGCCAAACGCACAGCATGCTGTGCTCTGAGCATAAAGAACCATCACAAATACATGCGTACAACACAAATGTATGTGGATAGCTTATTTTCGATACACTCCTTATATATAAATTGTGCATTATTGTTCATCTTGAAACTAACTAAAAATGCCTTATTAAACTACATGAAGAAACTAAGAGCTTTTGAGTTTACCCCAGCCGTTCGAGTTTATGCAGACTTCTCAAGCAACCCGATTTAGCTGCTTTTATGCAGAATTTTTGGAAATTTGTCTATACTTATAACCTGTTGTTTATACTGAGAATTCCCTGTTAACGAGAACCCAATACCGCTCGCAACTCCGGGCAGTTAAGTGGATTCACCTCTTTCGATACCACATGGACTTCATTCGCTTTATACCATTCCAAAACATCTTTGGCGTAGTGACAAATGGCCAAATCAGGCCAGAATAGTGAGGTAGCGTCATGACAGTGTAAGAATCGGTAACAATCACTTATTTAGGCATTCTTCACGGTACATTTCCTTGTTAACCGTTCCGGCAGTGACAAAGCTTAGACTTGCTCGAACACAGCTTCATATTGCCTGCCAAACCAAATATGCTTAAGAGGCGGGTAGGGTCTAACACCTTTGAAAAAACATTTATTATTTTCTTTATATTTTCTTTTTGTAAAACATTTCAAGAATATTCTACGAAATTTTCAAGCCTATTGGAACGAAACTCTTGAAGTTATTGACCTTTATCTATGGATATCTCATTCTGAGAAGTAGCAAGAGCTTGACGCACAGGCACAAGATTTCAACTTCGATTGACTTCAAAACTTGACAAAACATTCTTGAAATGATTCATTATAATAAATTATAAAAGAAAAAAATATGACTTTTTGAAAATACGGGCTCCCTTGAGTAATAAATTGTTTCCATTGATTTTATACACAAAAAAAACTTTAAACGCATTTTTCTCGAAAGCAGGTTTTGAAAGTCCGTGTCCATCGTCATTCAAAAACTACTGCATCATTTTTTTTTCAAATTTTGCACACACTTTCTACATAGAAAAAACCAAACCCAAACGTTTTCTTTTTCGATGTTTGTTACTTTGGGGTTGTTTTACAGCTACAAAATGGCGGACTTTTTCGTCAAAAATCGTAGGTTTCACTTTGAACCACCACCAAAACTTTAAAAAATTCTAAAAAAATCAAACAGAAACGATGGAGGCCTAGAAAAATTTCTACTCTAACTATGCTGCGTTCATTTGTTATCTTCTGATTAGTCTGCGCTGATATACAGTGGACACCGCAAATCGTGATTTTTAAGAAGCGTTCTCAAAAATACCTCTTCACCGACTTATTTCTCAACATTTTTCCACGAAAACGAAATTACGAAATGTTGTTCGAATTATGTTTTTTATCATGCTAAACATTTGAATTTATTTTGTTGAACGGAAAAAATTTGCAAAAATGATGATTTTTTTTTTAATCGTTTAGACCCTACCCCCCTTAATGAAATTTGGCCTTTTTCGTCGTCCTTCTGTTTTCAAACGTGTATCGAAGATAAAAGAACGTTCTGGACAGTACTTGCAGTAAAAAACAAGCTTTTTTGCCAATTTTCTCACTGAAAGTGTTTAAGACATACAGCGAAAAAAAGGTTATGCATTTCTGATAATTTGCGTATGATGTACAGCAATTATTGGAAACAAGAGATCAGTCTGATAAGGAGTTAAAAAGTAACCGATATCAGAATGTCTAGCAGACGACGACCATTGTTAACCACCATTCGTTGGTTACGTATTGGTTCGTTTTTTTTTCATGGCCAATCGCTTATTTTCTCTACCTCAAAAAAAAAACAACATGCACTCACGCATGGATGTTATGAGATAATATCACACAAGGATGTTTTTTGTGTGCTCAAAACAAACTTTAAAAACAAGGAGCAATCAAAGCCTGCAAAGGTCAATGCAGTCGATATTTGCTCGTAGGCATGCATCCAAACCAGTGCCTGTATGAGTGTATACTTTATTTTTATCAAAACATCTTTGTTCGTTGTTTTGCTTGTCGGGTTGTACAGGTATTCAGTGTAAACATAGCTGGAAGCGAGCTGTTTTTTCTCTCTCTGTTGGTTTGCGTAAACGACCGTTATCGCACGGGAGACGCAAGGTTGCTTTGCGCGATATAAACAGTAGAAAATACATATTTGTTTAATAGAGTGCCGCAATCTGTCCCCGTTGTATACACTATATGTACTGTACTATTTGCGTCTAGTTAGTCTGCCACGAACAACACATTACGCGCCTTTAGCCCCATGTCTTGTGAGAACAAAACGGTAGAACCGATTTCAATGCGTGTCAAAAAGGGCAAGCAGAAGCTCGAGGCGTTTCAGCGATGATGCTCATCTAGATGGAAGTTTTAGCTGTAGCAATGCAAATTTTTTCCCATAGATGAACTTCAACCGAAGATTAAATGCTTGTTCTGAACATCGTAACAAGCGATTGCTCGTTATAACCGAGGAAGATGATGTACGCTAGTTAATACAGCCACCGGCTCACGGTTAACATTTGATGTAGACTTTTTTTTTCTTCTACTTACTGTTGTTTTAATTGCCATCCATTGCCGAAGCTACATAGTCTACATACAACCCAGCACAACTGCCTGCAAGCCAGTTGTTTACAGTCGAGGTTCCGAGGTTGCAGCCGTTTTATCTTACTCATAATGCGAGCTCTTATGAAGTGCTGATAGATGAAGACACGACAGGTATATGAGAAACGAAATGAACGACTTGAAGGAACTAAATTTGCACAATGATCGTGAACAAAACGAAACGCGTGATGTATTGCGTACTGTGAAATATCATTATCTTGTCAGGTAGAAAGAAGGGATTAAAGCCGAGATGAGACGATAATGGGTTTCACTCAGATTCAACTAGCATTGCTTTAAACACTTTACATCTACTTTGGGGCTGGACTTGATTGGCTTCATATTTCGCCGTGGGTCATGTGAATACAATGTATCGCTTATATTCGAAGAACAATGGGCAGCAATCAAAATCAGTTGTGATCGATTTTTAGCATTGCGCAGTTCGGCTTATCGAATATTTTAGGTTGATGCCTTGAAAATGCAACGAAAAATCAACTCAACTAAATTCGTACTCACGTCAGTCCGGTTCTATCACAGACATTAAAAACCCATCTATTTCCTCAATGAAACTTTGGAAGCGCTTTCAGACTACTTTTTGGAATAATAATTTATTCAATTGTTGGATTATGTAAGAAGACAGAAATCAGGAACTAACTATCAGGTAAACAATTTTGCTTTGATTGTTACTAGGAGTAAGTGCTAAACGATAGAAATCGATCAAAAAAACATCACGCTATGTACACTTAGGGATTTTTTATTACGGACTAATCAAAAATAAAACAATGTTCCATGCAAAAAGCATATGAATAAGTGAACTGATGAGTTGAAGGTTTCGTAACCCAAAACTCCTGTACGTTCGCTATCTGATGACTACCAATAAAGTCGTCACCCGTTTATGTCGGAGTTTACTCTGCGTCTGCTTAGCGGTTCGAATTGAACTGCTAAGTGGAAATAGTAATTTAATTTTACCTGTTAATGCATCTTTGAGTCGAGCACGAAACATAAAAAAATGAAAGTCAAACAACAATTTTGCGTTTTTTATTGGGTTGACAACTAGATGATTCAAAACACGCATCATAACTGCACGGATAAAAATCTATTGCCGGTACCATTATTTTTTGGATCAGAGACATTTCGCCGAAAGCCATTTCACCGAAAGCCGTCTCGCTGAAAGCCATTTTTTCCGAATGAAATTTCGCCGAATGGGCCACTTCGCCGAATGCCGTTTCGACAAAAGCCATTTCGGCGAAAGGGTCATTTCGCGGTATCCTGCAGTTGTCTTAATATCGTAATTGGAATCGATTTAAAATAAAGACAAATGAAAGATGGAAGCGTTGACACCCGCTTTGTTGACCTACAATTGTACTTCTTGAATAAAGATTGATTCATGAACCTCAAAACGGAGTTCCCAAGAAAACTTGTTTACTATTAGCTACTAAGCATCAAAGCAATTGCATAGGTGTATCTACCAAGCAAATGTATGTGGTATTTTTCGTTTACTAAGTGAAAATGAAAAAAATATCTAATGCGGCTTCACCACATCGGCTTTGTGCCACCGAGCCATTTTGGCGTCGGTTATGTGGCTGCGTCACATCAGTTATACAGGAGACACAATAACACCAAAAATAATAATATGATGTAATAGAAATTACCCTTTCGGCGAAATAAACTTTCGACGAAATGGCATTCGACGAAACGACTTTCGGCGAAATGACTCACACCTGATTTTTTAATCATGAACCATGTCTTCTCATGAAATTTCATAAGCAAATTGATTGATACTATGAAAATTTTCATGGAAGGTGTTGAAATCATAACTTATTATTCAGGATTTCATGATTTTTATTCATGGTACTGACAATGGATTTTTCTCCGTGTGATGACTAAAAATGGGCACAATTCGAGAATCCTAAGTGTAAAAAGTCATGAGGAAAATCCTAATATGGCAAGACTGCGCCAAAGTTATACCTCACATTTTGTGAGATCGAAATATGCAAAGTTTTGGTATTACATTTCTTTTGTGAAATTGGTCTCTGCTGTTTCACAAGACTTCGCAACCGATGCTTTGCTGTACCAGAAGCCATTGCATGACTAGTGATAAAATTCTATTGACACTAAGAATTGTTTCCGCGCTCGAATATACAATTGATGCGTTTGAGCCGAACACCGAAGGGAATTGGACACAATACAAAGAAATATACGATAAAGTCACACTCCAGGATGACAATTTTGATCCGATGTTGTAAGGGTTAAAAAACTTGAAAATTATGGACAAAAGGAAATATTTTACCCCACCCGCCGTATCCTACGAACTTAGCGTCATCTGGTTACCACTTACTTTGATCAACGACACACAGTCTATCTTAGAAGCAATGTTTTCGTCATGGTATCCGTATGTTGTCTGAAAAGATTGACGAAAGTACTAGATAGCAAAGATCAGTACTCTGAGGTATTTTTTACGCGGAGGATACGAATCGCACCAAAAAAAACGCGTAGCTTCAGAAATCCGCGTAACTTGGGAAATCCGTAAAAAACCCATAAAACTATAGGAATTTTTTGTTGTTGTAAAATGTTTTTAAAACTTCATGAAACATAGAGATCTGGTGTTATCAAGACAAAAATTTGTTTAAAACAATCGACTATAAGATTTCAGAAAACGAAAATTTGTTTTTTGATGTGTAATCTCGAAAAATATTTTTTTTAAATCGAAAATTTTCTGTCTTAAGGATTTATTTTAAAAAAACTTGGGGATAACACCAGATCTCGATGTTTCATGCATTTCAAAGACGAAATAAGAAAACCGCATAACCTTGAAAATTCGGATAAAAAACCGCGTAAAAACCCACATTTAAAAAACCGCGAGGTGAAGAGTATTCCGGTAAGACAGGCGTGTATACAGGGGTGTGTTTTAGGAGTTCAATTCTTCTCATTATATTATGAAAATTCTGCTCTTTAAATATTTAAGTCAATAATAAAATAAATATTTTTAAACGAACGACTTTAAAACCAAATATTTTCTAAGTAATTATATATATTTTCATTCGTATGAAATTGGTCAACATGTTCTGAAACACCATTCAAATATGCTGTCACGATGAAAATGAAGTGAAAGTTATTTTTTGTGAAGGTAAGTCGATTTCTATGCACGCGTCATTTTTTTCTGCTCTAGTTTCCAGGTAACATAACGAAAAATGAGAGAGAAATAAAATCGGCTCAGCCAGGCTACCAAAAAAGTGGTAGCTTTATTGGATCGAGACACATTTCATGCTTATATATGTCAATCCCATTCGACCGATCTATGTAGTCAAACTTGGAAACCGAAAATATCGAAACTTTTCTGGCCACACGGCCCATCGACAGTCATTTTGCACATATGCGAGAGAGCGTGGAGAGACATGTAATACGCAGAGCGAGACACGTGGTTGATTCAAAACTTATACGCGACCTACTGGCCTCAGCCCTTAAATGCCCGCTTTAAACGAATTAGATATAGTTTGATATAACAGGGACCCGGGTGGGCGGTTCAACGCATAAGGGTACTGGTCTTACAAACTTGTTGTCGTATGTTCGAGCCCTGACCTGGAAGAATTCTTAGTGTCAGTAGGATCATAGCAATATTAGCAATGCAATTATTCTGTATCCTAAGAATCGACTGCGGAGTCTGTTTAAACAGAAAGGTCAAATTCCACAAAAGGAATGTAATGCCAAGACTTTGCTTTGCTTTGATAAATCAGTTCTTTGATGGCTTGACACCTCTGATACTATTGATGCCACCATATTCACGTGGGAATTTCAACTTGTCGTAGATCCAGCTTGACGAATATCTCTTTTTGCAATTTAAAAATGATTACTTGCAATGGAAAAATGATTACTTTTTATGCTACTTCTGCTAAATTTCAGACTCGAATGTTGAAAGAAAAACTAGCTTCCAGTATTACACAAGAGATATGGCCAATTTGTTCGAAATCTCATAGATGATTCGGCAAATTCGTCATCTTACACAATATGATCCTCACTCATTTTTTAATTCGTCCTGTTGGGTTAAAGATAAAGTTGAAGTTACAGATTCTCTAACGTGAATATGAAATAAATATCAGATGAGGTCGATTCTATTCATAATTATACCTAGGTTAAACTTTTTTGATTGGTGAGTGTTGAGCATTTTAGTAATTGGAACCTAATATGTTTCCCGTTTTAAATCATATATGACGTGTGGGTCGATTGGTTTTTCGGATGCAAAATATTTTCTTTGTATCTAAGAATACCGCAGTAAAAATAGTTCAATACTATTGTTATGGCGATGCGATAACTCGAAGTCAATGCACCTATTTTCATATTACTCTTGAGGTCAACCTATCAAACAGAGACAGTAAATTTCACTCTAACTAATCGTTTTCTCAAAGAAAACCAAAACGAATTTCTTGAACGAAAATTCGAATTAAAATACTTATGATCTCATAAAAAATTGGTGAATTTTATCCGATTCCGACTTTCGACAAAGATCGTAAACAAGCTTCAAAGTTAGGCTCAAAGCAATTCTAATTTGTTCGGCATGTTATGCTGGTTTCTGAATAGCGGTTTGAGAAGTATCGTGAATAATGACCAAAAGCTATGAAGTGGAACTCACTTCAACATTTCATGGAATGATTAATCGATTGTCATACGTTTAGATTCAAAGGAATAATTTTACGGTTTCATACAATTTCTCTTTTCGATTCAACTGACTTACAGTTCCGAAATTACAGGGTAATGAGTGATTGAAATTTCAAACTGTCATTAAAAACGACGGTTATTCAAAAAAAATTCAGTGAAGTGTGCTCCGTTTTATCACATTTGATTACTATTATCGGTACTTCCGGAACCGAAAGCTGGATATCGGTATAGTGACATTCGCTTCTTTCAACCATAAACTAATATGATCTACACTTTTTTTTTTGCGATTTTCTATGACGATTTGAATTTTGGAAAAAAATGTACTGGTAGTCAGATTTAGATAAAATTCAGCAAATCATTTATGGGACAAAAGCTTGCTTGATTTAGAATTGGAACGAACTTTTGCTCATATTGTGGCGCTCCTGGTGGACGGATTTGGAAGTTCTTGGCGCCCTCGTGTCGGGAATTTTGTCAGCTTCACGTATGATTTTTGACATTCCGCAAATCGACTGTACTTTGTAAACAATCAACATGGAAGCCGAAAGAAGGGAAAAAATTGTGCACATCTAGGCTAGCTAAACAGCAGAAATTGCCCAGAAATACCGTATAGCGCGTTATCAAACGGCATAAGGAAACATTGACGACGATTCGGAAGCCTCAAGCCAATCGTCGGAGTGGAACTGTCGACCAGAAACTGCGTGGTAAGATTTTGAAGACGATTAAGAGGAATCCTAATCTGTCGGACCGTGATTTGGCCAGAAAATTCGGTGCTGCCCATAGTACCGTGAGGAGAACTCGACTCCGGGAAGGAATCAAGTCGTATCGAGCTAGCAAACAGCCAAATCGGACCATAAAACAGAATAGTGTGGTCAAAATTCGTGCTCGGAAACTATATGACCAGGTGCTGACCAAGTTCGACGGGTGTCTTCTGATAGCCGATGAAACCTATGTCAAGGCTGACTTCGGGCAAATCCCAGGTCAAAAATTTTACTTGACAACGGCTCGGAGGGATGTTCTAGCCAAATTTAAATTTGTTTTTGCGAAAAATTTGCAAGAAAACTTATGATTTGGCAGGGCATTTGCAGCTTTGGCAAAAAAACGAAAGTTTTCGTTACAAATAAGACAATGACATCGGAACTGTACCAAAAAGAGTGTCTCAAAAAACGAATTTTGCCGTTCATTCGATCCCACGACCATCTCGTAATGTTTTGGCCAGATTTGGCAAGCTGTCATTACAGCAAAGTCGTTCAAGAATGGTATGCAGAGACGACCTGGTGGAATAAGATAGCTAAAACGATGGACGAAAAAGGTGTGCTTCCTAATGAGCCGTGCTACAGGAAAATTTCGAGAATTCCTTCGAAACCGTGACGAATAATTTTATCCGTATTTTTTCTTAAAAGTATGAAGAAAACGCTATATTTATATAAAAAAAGATCTTGAATTCAATAATAAATTTGTTCCAATTCTATCTGAAGCTAGCTTTATCACTGGTTTATTTGGTTACAGACTATCAAGGTCGGCAAACTAGAGAAATTAAGTAGCAAATATAAAGAGGTAGCATATGAGAAAAGTGAGTGACATTATTTTCACATTTTTGTGCATAACACCCTGTAATTCCGGAACCGGAAGTTGGATCCAAACGAAATTCGGGAACTTTGTATGAAATCATAAGACCTTTTATTTGAATCTAAGTTTGTGAAAATCGGTTTAGTTTTTCACATTTTAAATGCATTATTTCCACATTTTTGGTGCATATCATCCTGTAATTCAGGAACCGGAAGTTGGATCCAAATGAAATTGTGGAACTTTTGTATGGGGCACTGAGACCTTTCATTTGAATCTAAGTCTACCTCTGGAACCAGGGATTTGATCCGAATGAAAATTTGAATATTCTTATGGCATCTTAAGGCCTTTCAGTAGAATCTAAGATCGGTTCAGTCATCTCCGAGAAAAATGAGTGACATTATTCTCACATTTTTGGTGTCTGGTTTTGGTGATAACCTAAGTTAGTAAAAATCAGTTCAATCATCTCCGAGCAAAGTGAGTGACAATATTTGTCACACACACACCCACACCCACACCTACACACCCACCCACAAACACACCCACCCGCATACACACACACGTACACAGAGAGAGAGAGAAAAAGAGAGAAAGATACAATTACAGTGTCGGTTGAAAGCTTCCGTACAATAATATTAAATCAATAAGTAGAATAAGTAGAAAACTCCTTTAGTTTAAACAATTGGCTAAAGTTAAATCTGCGCTTATACGCTAATTTTTTGCCGGTACATGTGCGAAGTAAACTTGTTTCGTTTTGGGAAATATATTCTTTTTACCAGAGAGAATATTTCTACACTTTGTCAACGGCAGTGTATGCATGGAAAAACTTATGCCAATGGCTACCATGAAGACCAGGGAATGAAATATTCATTAAATTTGAAAAAAGTGCAATTTTTAATTGTTGCGATTGGTCAACTGTTCTAACTTTGGTATATGCAAAACTAATATTAATCACAAAAAAGTTCTAACTGAACACATTTCGACTTTTTAGCTGTAAATTTCATATGAAGGGAATAAAAATATGAATATTATTTTGTGTGCCAATGTTCTGAAACCCAAAATATCGAAGGCGCGCACGTTTTCAATAAGTACAATGATCAACTTCACCATAAATATCGAATAGCACTTAGATTGAGTTTAAAGAATATTGAATTCTGTATTTTAGCTTTCATTATCGGATGCCAATTTTTGGTCGTAAATGTTTAATAAAACATCAACAAATTGTAACTTGACACAAACTTATATTTTCTGTTTCATTGTGACTGATGTGCGCGCTGAATCAAATCAAATATTCTTTACTGAGTACACTGAAGTCTTTTTTTATGCAAATTTACGTACCGCATAAAAAAACGCATAAAAAAACAGCATAACTCTGAAAATTCGCATAAAAAAACCGCATAACTCTGAAACTTCGCATAAAAAACCGCATAACTCTGAAACTTCGCATAAAAAAAAACCGCATAACTTTGAAAATTCGCTTAAAAAAGTCGCGTAAAAAAACCGCATATAAAAAGACAGCATAAAAAAAGACCTCAGTGTATTTGTTTGGCAACCCTTGGTAAGTCGCACAAGCTCTGCCTCTTGCACTTTTCAGGTTACATAGCAGTTATAATGCACGTTGCAAAGTCTTCAACATGTTCAATGAATCTGTGTCATCTAAGTTACTGCCATTGAAGTGTAATAACGTGTGCTACTTGGGTTTCTACATAAGAAAGGCAAAAATGGTCGAACCATTTCCGAAAAAAATTAAGTGCACATATTTACCACATATAAACACATTAACGAGTTGAGACCGTCTGGGTCTTAGTTCGGGTAGTTAGTTTGCACAGATATTTCATAGTCTTTCTTTGTGAAGTACAACATGCATTTTTAATGTGAGTTTACCTTCTTCAATGTTTCAGGTTCTCTCAATCCTTATTTCCCGATAGCATTTAAAATAAAGTAACATAACATGGTGAATGATAGAGGAGATCGATTGAAATAAAACCGCAGTAAATGTTCGTACCTCGTGGGTAATCAGGCTGAGCAGAGTTTCATAATTTTACATTCCGTCTCATCAGCCTATTAGCTAACGATTTATATTGAACCGCGAGATGGCATCGGCAGTTCAACGTAAACTGCTAATGCTCTGACAAGTCAAAGACGAAATGTAAAAATATTAACGATCTGGTTTTCGTTAGAATTAAAATGGAATCTACATAAATTTCTACGACGAAATTAAAATTTTAACAAATCAGTATACAAGTAAAATCATCCCCACTGATTATTTCCCGCTTACTGATCACCCCAGCCTACCCTTCGGAACTGCACAATTCCGAAGGTGATAAAATACGTGACATCTCAATTTATTCGCCCAATAAAACCCTTACATCTTTAATTGCATCACGGAAGAGACCCTTTGCATTTACTGCATCGTTACTTACCGGCCGCCGTCAGTCAGGCAGTCAGTCACTCGGTCGGCCAATCAGCGAAAGAACACCGGACGCCACTCGGAACGGTGGCTGATGAACAACACGGGGACCATTAAAATGTTACGACTCGGACTGCGGTTGCGCAGCGAGCGAAGCGACGGTGACACTGAATAAACGGAGCGTGTTCCGTCCAGCGGAATTGAGCTCACGCGATTGGTGGTGTGCGGCGTGTGTTGGCCGTCAACTAGAAGGTGTCCGGTAGCGACACCCAAACGACACGGCCCAGAATGGTACGGTCACTTGATTAACAGCGACAGATTATGCTCGGTGACCTGTGGCTGTTGCTATCATTCGGCGAAATCGGATCAATCTGTGGAAAAAGCGAAAGAAAAGTTGTGTTCAAATTATTATCTCCATTATGGTTTTGAGTAACATAATGATGTTGATGGTTGCATTAAAATTTTTCTTTGAAGTTTTTAAGCATCTCGTAAAATTTTGCGTTTCCGCCTATAAATCATCAGACACGTGCTTTAGAAACTCTAACCTCACTGAATATGGAGAAAACAACAATCAAATAAGTGACAATCATAGTTCCCAAGCGACGAACCTCTCTCTCTAATGGGGCAATGTTTCAAGTCCATTTCCCCTGTCGCTAGAAGCAACAACAACAAAAACTTCACTGCTATAGATGACGGCTTGCTTAGCAAAGCGCAAAAAAAAACCAAACTCATTGACGTCAAGACCTGGTGACCCTTTGCATCTTCGAATACGAGCGAAGTCCACGATTCTCCGGTTGCGGCCGATTTTGCTGCATCCCCATCAAAATGGACCGGAGAAAAATCGCACAAAAGTAAAAGGAGCCCAATTTGAACCGGTTTAGCGAGAGAGAAGTGGCGATTTTACACTCGCATACAGACAGACCAGCGACTGCGATGATTTACATTCCATCGAGGGTCGTTTCTTTCTGGCATTTCGAATGACCTCTTTCGCGTGCGGTCAAAATCACACTCGTTTATCATATGATCATGGATATACTAGGTTTTTGTTTGTGACCCACTGCGAAGCGCTTCCTTCGACGAGATGATAACTGGCTCTGACGGTAGTGGGATGCAAATATCAAGGTCAGTAAATTTCAGGTTCCTGGAAATCTATTTAACATTTCGGTAAATTCCTTCGCCATTCGCAACCCAAGTCCCGCTGAGTACCGTTAGCCCAATTCTGGTTTCCAATTCCCCCTTCTTCTTCATCAAGATACTACATTTCGGTGGCGGGGATAGCCCCGTGTTGATTTGAATTGAGGTCTCAAATTTTTCATCACACCTATTTGATCTGTGCGCGCCCGTTTGCCGGTGTTGGTTTCATGTCTTTCAGGTTCCAAAACAAAATTCCAACAATTTGGAGGCACTTAAGCAGCACTGAAACGGTTTGAAACAGGTGTTCCTTTTCTTTTTTTTTTGGTTGTTTGGTTTTCACTGCACCATATATTGATCTGGATTCGGCGACCTGGTTGGCCTCACCGTAGCGACTGTTCCGTCCATTCTCCGTCTCGACGACGAACGACATTACGGTAAGGGAAGCATACGACATATAATTATTACGATTGCTACCGTGTCGGGTTGTGTCGCATCGCAGACCACATCCATCCAGCTCTTGGTGACGATTGTACAGTCACAACCCGGTGGTACGATCTCTCGGGTTTCATTGGGGTCTCTGCGGGCGGGGCGATGAGTTTGGCACGCTTTATTGGCAATCTGGAGCGAAACGAGGTGACGGTTTCGTCGTTACGCCGTCATCGCAGTGGCAAGTGAGTAAGTGAAGAAATTGCGAATGTCTCGTTTGTTCCGTAATTTCACCGGCAAGGGAACGGTAAGGAAATGGCAAGGGGTAAGCAAATTAGGTTAGTGGAGAGTCAAGGGCGTGAAGCGAGATGCTGAACTCATGCCAGAGTTACATGATAACGTTAGAGAAAATTGATGAGTAATTCGGTTAGCAAAATGATGTTAAATAACATATTTTGTACTGGGATTTCAATTTACAATTTCAAATTTAGAATATCTGGGTCTTGGATTAATGGTTTCAAAGTTAAAGCATTTCTCTCATAATCCCGATGACGATGCTTCGACCTGAAAGAATTTTTAAGTGTTAATAAAATTGTACAGTCATCCAATTGTCTTGTACACTAATAGCATTCTGAAAATGTTCATTGTGCGTAGGGTGATTGATAAGTGAATAGTGGTGAAGTATTTGTTTATGGTTTTGTTCGGTACCACCGTGGTGGTGGAGTAATATCATTAGTAACAGTTAGAAAGATAATAAAAACATTAATAAAAAAAACCTGTTCCAATCCACCTAGTGGTGTAATGATGCCTTTCTCATGTATGATATTGTGGTATTCTATTCAAAAATTTTCTCTTCGATTTTTGAAAGAAACCAACAGATTGTTTGTGCATAACATACAGAATAGAACTGTGAACTTTGATTGCGTAGGTCATCCTTAAGAAAACGAAGTGGGTTCACTATTATATGCACTTCCGACACCGGAACCCGAGAACCGGTATAATCAAAGTCGGTTCGTACGGCCACCAACTAACATGACACACAAACTCTACTAGTACGCACCCTATAACTCCGAAATCGGACGTCGGATTTCAGGAATTTCGTAGAGGATCGGAAGACCTTTCATTTGAATCTAAGTTTGTGAAAATCGGCCAAACCATCGCTGAGAAAAGTGAGTGAGATCCATTTTGGTATATATGACCACTATTTCCGGTACTTCCGGAATCGGATACTGGGAACCAGGATAGCCGGAATAGGTTTGTTTAGATGACTATCGATTTGTGTAGTTTCGAGACCAGTTTAGGAAATTTTTTACGTTTTCTGTTTGGTCGGTTTAAGTGACGGTGTACAATATTGAACACACTTTACCCAATAACTCCGGAACCGGAAGTCGAATCCGGATGAAATTCAGGAATTCCGTATGGGACTGGAAGACCTTTCATTTAAATTTTAGTTTGTGGAAATCGGTCAAACCATCGCTGAGAAAAGTGAATGAGATCCATTTTGGTACATATGACCACTATTTCCGGTACTTCCGGAACCGGATAGCGGGAACCAGGATAACCGGAATCGGTTTGTTTAGTTGCCTACTAATAATGACTATCGATTTGTGTAGTTTTGAGACCAGTTTAGAATTTTTTTACGTTTTTTGTTTCGCCGGTTTAAGTGACGGTGTACAATATTGAACACACTTTACCCTATAACTCCGGAACCGGAAGTCGGATCCGGATAAAATTCAAGAATTCCGTATGGAACCAGAAGACCTTTCATTTGAATCTAAGTTTGTGGAAATCAGTCAAACCATCGCTGAGAAAAGTGAGTGAGATCCATTTTGGTATATATGACCACTATTTCCGGTACTTCCGGAACCGGATACCGGGAACCAGGATAGCCGGAATCGGTGTGTTTAGTTGCCTACTGATAATGACTATCGATTTGTGTAGTTTTGAGACCAGTTTAGAAAATTTTTTACGTGTTTTGCTTCACCGGTTTAAGTGACGGTGTACAATATTGAACACACTTTACCCTATAATTCCGGAACCGGAAGTCGGATCCAGATGAAAGTCAGGAAATCTGTATGGGACCGGAAGGCCTTTCATTTGAATCTAAGTTTGTCAAATCGGTCAAACCATCGCTGAGAAAAGTGAGTGAGATCCATTTTTCTATATATGACCACTATTTCCGGTACTTCCGGAACCGGATACCGGGAACCAGGATAGCCGGAATAGGTTTGTTTAGTTGCCTACTGATGATGACTATCGATTTGTGTAGTTTCGAGACTAGTTTAGGAAATTTATTACGTTTTTTGTTTGGTCGGTTTAAGTGACGGTGTACAATATTGAACACACTTTACCCTAGAACTCCGGAACCGGAAGTCGGACACGGATGAAATTCAGGAATTCCGTATGGGACCACGAGACCTTTCATTTGAATCTAAGTTTGTGGAAATCGGTCAAACCATCGCTGAGAAAAGTGAATGAGATCCATATTGGTATATATGACCACTATTTCCGGTACTTCCGGAACCGGATAGCGGGAACCAGGATAGCCGGAATCGGTTTGTTTAGTTGCCTACTGATAATGACTATCGATTTGTGTAGTTTTGAGACCAGTTTAGAAATTTTTTTTACGTATTTTGTTTCGCCGGTTTAAGCGACGGTGTACAATATTGAACACACTTTACCCTATAACTCCGGAACCGGAAGTCGGATCCGGATGAAATTCAGGAATTCCGTATGGGACCGGAAGACCTTTCATTTGAATCTAAGTTTGTGGGAATCGGTCAAACCATCGCTGGGAAAGAGGGTGAGATCTTTTTTGGTATATATGACCACTATTTCCGGTACTTCCGGAACCGGATACCGGGAACCAGGATAGCCGGAATAGGTTTGTTTAATTGGCTACTGATAATGACTATCAATTTGTGTAGTTTTGAAATCAGTTTAGAAATTTTTTTACGTTTTTTGTTTCGCCGGTTTAAGTGACGGTGTACAATATTGAACACACTTTACCCTATAACTCCGGAACCGGAAGTCGGATCCGGATGAAATTCAGGAATTCCGTATGGGACCGGAAGACCTTTCATTTGAATCTAAGTTTGTGGGAATCGGTCAAACCATCGCTGGGAAAGAGGGTGAGATCTTTTTTGGTATATATGACCACTATTTCCGGTACTTCCGGAACCGGATACCGGGAACCAGGATAGCCGGAATAGGTTTGTTTAGTTGGCTACTGATAATGACTATCAATTTGTGTAGTTTTGAAATCAGTTTAGAAATTTTTTTACGTTTTTTGTTTCGCCGGTTTAAGTGACGGTGTACAATATTGAACACACTTTACCCTATAACTCCGGAACCGGAAGTCGAATCCGGATGAAATTCAGGAATTCCGTATGGCACCACGAGACCTTTCATTTGAATCTAAGTTTGTCAAAATCGGTACAGCCATCTTCGAGAAAACCTTGTGAGATTATTTGACACATACACATACAGAGAGAGAGAGAGAGAGAGAGAGAGAGAGAGAGAGAGAGAGAGAGAGAGAGAGAGAGATTGCTCAGCTCGATGAACTGCGTCGAATGGAATATGACACTTAAGCTAGTCGGGTTTTCAAGTAATTGCATATCGTTTCTATATGAGAAAGGCAAAACAATCACAAATCATGTTATGGTACTGATAAAAAAAATATTTGCCATCTTCGAGTCCCGACCTGGAAGGATTCTAGCGTCAGTCCAATCCACAGTATTAGCCATGCAATGATTCTGTACGCTAAGAATCGGCTGCGAAGTCTGTTGAAACAGAAAGGCCAAAATTCCACAAAAGAAATGTAATGCCAAGATTTTGCTTCATACACAGAAGTAACAGGAGCGCTGACTACCGCTATGCCAATTCAAACGCCCCATTCAAACACTGCGCCTACTGTGTGTTCGAGACATGCTAACAATGCTGCGCTCCTGTTACTTTCATGCTAAGAAGCGTTCTATTGAGTTCAATCTAAATAGTGCAGTGTAATCATCTGCAGATGCTGGAATTAAAGCAGCCTTTCGTCACTACAATCACTGTTTGGAATGTGAACCACCGGATCCTTTTCCCTATTACACAATATCCTTTTCCCCATTACACAATACAAGTAGGTTTAGAATTTTCCCTACACATAAATCACAGAATTGCGGAAGCAAATGATGCCTTCATGGTAATAACCAAATCATGTATATAATAGGGCTGAAAAGTCACCACTTGTGACTGAACACCCAATTTAAATCTTAATAATTTAATTTTAACTCATATTCCAATAAATAGTTATTTAAAAATAAAATGTCACCAGTAAAATTCATAATTTTTTTCTGCGAGGCACAGGTACTTTTTGGAATTCAGAGGTGATCCAAAAGAGGTGTTTATTGTAAAATTTATCTTATTTTTCGACATAAAAGTGGGGGAGAGGAGAATTTAGACTAGAAGGAGTGGTTTTGGAAAATCAATTTTCATCTCCCCTTTTTTTTATCAAACAAGAGAGTGGCAAGCATTTCAAGGTCGTGCTGTTGTTAATTTGAATGCAACGAAATTTTCTTCAAATAATCTCAAAAGATCTGGTTCCATTTTGCCACTGGAAAATAATCTATATCTGCCTATGAACACGAGTCTCAGCATAACTACGAAACAACTAAACGAATCGCCACCAAGTTTGGCACTTGTACCAAAGGAGGGAATCGATATTTTTCGAAAAGCACAGATACATTCTACACTACTCAGGGTAATCATGAAAGAGATGTGTAGTAAGTTCACTAATAAAAGAGAAGTTCAATGTAAAATTTTTTCTATGAGAAACGAATCTTGACTAATACAGATATTACTTTCTCATCAAAATGGATTATAAGGTTATTATGAGAGAGCAGGAGAGAGAGAGTGTAGCAAGCGACTCGAACATGGAAAGTGTAAAGGGAAATTTGATCGGGTTTTACGAAAAGTTGGTACTTCTCTACGAGTACAGCATATTTTTAGCAACTAAGTGAGGTTTACAAAAATATTTACAAGAGGTATGGGAATAAGTATTCTCAACATTGATCTGAATTGACGAAAAAATCATACACTGGACTTTTTATAAAAATTAGGAAAACTGTCGACTCATAGTGATGGGAATAAGTTTACAACAACATTTGTATTAACAAAATTGTTATTCCATAGGTTTTCCTCCCCGGAGAATGACCAAAATGGTAAAAACCGGGGTAAAATGAATGGTATAAAAAAGTTATTCATTAGTACGAATGTGGTTATGATGATAAACAGCCTTTCATTTTAAAATAATCATTATCAGATAGAAAAGCTTGAGTGATTACGTGGAAATAATGATGTCATAAGAGTTTTTATAACGAGGAGGGAGTAGCAATTGTTTATAGCCACGGAAGCCTAAGGTATTTATTGTATATCGAATGTGACGAGGAACTTTAATTCAAGTACGTTACAAACACATATACAAATGGAACTCAGAAGTTACTAAGAAGGTATTTATAAAGAGAAAGGTGTTTTAAATGTTCCTAACAAAAGGGTTCAAATATAAAACTGACCCGGTTTGTCGAGAATACCGTGGAAATTATGATTATAGCGAGATCTGAGATGGGACACTGATCATTCGTAATCTGATCATGAAAGGAGTATTGTTCAATCGGGCTGTCGTCTAAGTTGTGCTTCATTACAATCAGAGTATCAATGGGGAGAACAATTTCTAAAAAAAATTTCGGCCTTGCCTCTACGAACCATTTCCAAGCAACGCCGGGTAAATCAGCTAGTAAATGAATAAATAAATAAATAAATAATCTCGTTTCGAAAGCATTGTTATTGAATTGATATTTTCAAGATATAACAAAACAGATTTTTTTCTCAGTGTTTACATTTTCCGCACAGCTTTATTTATTACCTGAAACATGATTGAAGATATCAAATCAATTGCGAAACACCAGCAGACGTTTATCAACACATTTAGGGGTTTTGAAATAATGAGATATAATTTTTTAGTTTTAAAATTTTTAACTGTGCCCTTTTTAATAGTTATATTAGAATCAATACAGTAAATACAGTGAATAATATAGAATGCGTATGCAAAATTTAAGCCGAATAAAATATGTAATTTATAAAAAAATTCCACTTCCGGTGGAATCGGTCTATTACGAGTAAGATTCAAGCGTTCATTTCTTAAAACTCAACAGGAACATCAACAGAGAGACGCTCTTGCGCGATAGGTAGGAAAAATTCTCCATAGACATATCGAAGTATCCTCCGCAGGTGAAATCCATCCTACGTTGGCATCGTAATATAATCAACAAATAGGACTGAACCTTTCCACGGTTTATCAAGCCATACAAGTCAAGTTTTGTTGTCCATGGTAAACAAAATACGATGCTTCCCATTCGATTGGTCTGATGAAATTGTGAAAGAAAACTCCATTAGAAATAGATTTTAAATTCTATGAAAATAATACTATATCATTACCGTGTTTCGAAGGTTTTCGATCTTGTCGCAGATCAACCAACTTTGTAGTAACAAAAATACTACTTCCAGCATGCTCGTCAAAAAGTAATCGATTTGTTGTTCGTAGAATATCATCAGGACTGCCGTAGCCATGATGATATAGATGGAGCAATAAAGAACTAGAAAAAAATGACTGGTAAATGACTGCAACTGTTTCAGACAATCAAAAAACTCCTGCTGCTTCTGGACGGCAATGCCCAGCGAAAACGTTGCATTGCAAGGCATTCATTTCACAACGAGATGGGAAAAGCTGTCAGTGGAAACAGCTGGCAGGATTGTGATGACCAAATGTACGTCTTTATTGTTACTCAAGCGAACATCTTGTGTTTATAGGAATTGTGTGCCAATATTGCACCAGAATAAATTGGTGGTGCACGACATTTTGTTTAGAATTTCTTCAGTTGATGACAGGAAAGACCCGCCCAAGCTATTACATACGTACATATGATAGGATAATGGCAATTACCTACTGTGTTTCTTGGATGTTGAGCTGGTTCGCCGACTCCATCTCCTCAAACTATCGCTTCGAGTAGTGGGCCAGAACACCGCATCTTCGCCCCTTATGGTATTTTTTGATGAACGACGTAACTTCTGCAAGCATTTCGTACTATTATTTTCCCCGTTCACGGCCAGCCCGGGGCGAAAGAAGACCCCTTGGCAACCACACCGGGACGCACTGAAGTTGATATTATGGAAGCTCTCGAACCCACCGCTACAGACTACAGTGGTTTGAATCGACAAAAACGTGAACCTAATTCTCTAGCTGCTAAAGCGTTGATCCGATATACATAGTTCCTTTGGAAAACTCATTCACAAAAATATACTTCGTGATTTTATCACAATAAAAAATGTGCAAAGCCAACTACGATAAAAGTTCATTTCAACAAATTTTTTCCCGTAAGAGATAGAAAAACGATGTCTTCTACAAAGTTTTAGAACTTCTAACGAGAAAAAACTTTGCCGAAGAAGCTATAGGTCTAACGCAAAAAGTTTCGGATATATGAAGTAATTTCGTTTGAAATCTCTTAAAATCAGTTTTTTGTACATAACTTTTTTCACAATTATTTTCAGTGTCTACTAGGTTCGAAACAATTACTAAAACTACAAGGATCAGCCCCATGGGGTTGTTCGAGCCATTGATGTGGAACAAGGCAACCAAACTATCTAATGATCGATATTTTCAATTATTTCATCAAACTTTTGAATCCGCAAATGCACGAGAGTCTGCTTAGATTGATCTTTTTTAGGAACCAACAACGAACACGCGAACCCAGAATATAGACTCCAATAGTCGTGATTTGTATTTGTTTTGTAGCCGACGAATTTACATCAATAGCCCAAATGTATGCAATTATATGCTTGCGATACGGATATCGATATTTAAGCTTCTCTTCGCCAAGCTTGTGTTCAAGTTTTGTATGCAAGCAGTTATTTTTATAGCGTTTCTCTACCATTACTATCCTTCTGCGATTTCGGTTGAAGCGATAAACTTTATCTCATCATCAATCGAGTTCAACTTATATAAATTAGAAATTAATGTTATGCACTCAAAATTTACTCTGGGGTAGTTGCTAGTTTCTCAAGGAAACGACATAACATGGAATTTCATCCGATCTTGCATAACACAAGATCAGAGCATACCAGTTAAAGCTTCAAATCGTTTTATGGCACTTTTTGTCTTGCTGTCTAGCAACAACCTACCTCTAGCATACTACTCATTGGACTAAAGCGTTAGCTATAATTTCGCTTATATTTATAGATTCGTGTGCTTCCAACAATTCGCTTTAGCATCGATTGACCAATCAGAGCGATGCTTTCCCTTCGATATATCGCTTACTCCTTCAAAACCGTCGACTATGGCAGGGAAATGCGGTATGCCGGAGATTTTTTCAGACAAAATAGGACACTGCTAGCTATTAATCAACATTTCAATGTTATATAATTGAAAATACATGGCTATGAACATTCAAATCAATACGTAGAAATATTTCCAATCAAATGGTGACATAATATTAATAATTGATACAAAATTGACTGAGCTGTAATTGTTCAAAACCTGACCACATTTCTACGTGTAGTTTTCTTGAGTTTCTAGTTTGCACCACTATATAAGAAAAAAAGATGTGTTCCACATTAAAAACGTAAATTTACACATTTTTGTTGAAGACTGTACACGGTTTGGTCTTTTCCTTAAAACGATATTTAACATTTAAACTTTTATATGCACTGGTAGTTAAAACCAATAGGAATGAGGTACAAGTGCACAAGTTTTTGAAACATTAGAACTAATCAAAGCTTTTTGTAAGGCTTTGTTTCAGCAAAGGCTAAAAATAAATTAATGTCACTATTTCCACTTGCTGCCACTACATTTCGTTCGAGTTATTTCTGGTGGACTTGACGTTTTGTGCAATGCTCCTAAAAGCGTTCATAATTCCTGTCAACCGGGAAGTGAAGTTACATTTTTCTAGACATTTTTTATATTTTTTACATGGATATATAGTGCACCGTAGTCACGACTGGTTCGAACTTTCTTCACTCGATTCTAAGAAAAATATCTTAATCCGAAAAGCCTTATCGTGAGCTTAAAATGTATGTTGTTTTGTGAAATCCGAAAATCTATTCAAATTTAGAATTTAACCAAAAGTAAACAAACACAAAAAATTACCGAGCCATTCGTTAGATCCATTTGGTTTACAGTTTACGGTAGTTGTTTGACAATTCAGCAATACTCGAACGATCGGTATTCAATTCAATTACCGAACTGATCACCGAACGTTCAGCTGTTGAAAATTCGGTAAAAAATTACCGAGATCTGCAAAATTGTCTAAGTGTGTATACTGTTTAGAAAGCTTAAATCAAGTAATATAAAGTAAAGAAAGTGTGTAGCGTGGCCTTTCTAAATTGTGTGAATGAGACAACAAAATATAGAGTGCTTTTTTGACCATTTTCTTAGGAAAAACGTACATTAATAAAATTGTTTATCTTCATATCACGCGTTTTTTGTGATATCGATCGATAAGTTACCTTTAGGCAACAACTTTTGCAAGAAATTGCAGTCGAGGTATAAAAAATAGAGCATTAGTTTTAACATAAGACGAAAGAGAAAACTTTTCACTGTAGCTTACTATTATGACTTACTCTCAGCGAGTACCGAGTCTTTCGGAATTCCTCTTCAAAGTGAATGTTGATAGGTGATCGTTATCACAAAAAAATCGCGAGACATAGAATAACATGTAATAGAATTGCAGTTAGGAAATAGATTAGCTACAAATTCCCTGAAACCAAACAAACTTGTTTTTGTTGGTTATTATTCTTTATTCTTAGTCTGTGCACGTTTTTATACTCAAGTTAAGGCATTTCTCTTTAAAAAAAAAGTCTAGACTCTTAATTTACATAATTTGATTCGATATTTTACCGAGTACGCCTGTATGTAACGTTAAACCACTCACGCATTTTATTTTATTTTATTTTATTTTTTCTCTTTATGGGCTACTCTGGCCGAGGGGGGTGGTTACAACGATCCGCACTTTCCATACCGGACGAACTAGGCTATGGTGCCCAAATGAACACTACTAACGAAGGAGGAAACCGGCCTGTCATTGATAGGTTCCCTCCCGCATGTAACCCAAGCGCCCCCCCGCTCCCGATGTTCAAATGGAGACTTCCCTTGTCAGTAAAAAGTCCCGCATAAAGAGCTATCCTGATGGGCTCGCACTACCGGCCGGGCCTTACGCGGTCTATTTCCGGACCAAATCAAAGGAAAAAAAAACTGAATATTTTAAAAATATCGCGGGACCTGAATTCGCGATATAATACCATAAAAAGTATAGATAGAATACGGCCAGACAAGCTCAGGGTCCTGTTTACCAGCTCAAAACAGGCTAATGAGCTTGTTCAAAAGGATCCTTTTACGCTGGAGTACCGCGTCTACGTGCCAGCTCGTGAAGTCGAAATCGACGGTGTGGTCACCGATTCGAGTTTGACTTGCGAGGATATTCTTAAGTACGGGGCGGGTTGTTTTAAAGACCCCTCACTTAAGAATGTCAAGATACTGGATTGCAAGCGATTGCATTCAGTATCGATCGCCGGGGATGGAACAAAGTCTTATCCCCAATCAGACTCTTATCGTGTGACCTTCGCCGGCTCGGCATTGCCCAACTACATCCTCTTGGACCGGGTTCGTTTGCCTGTTCGTTTATTTGTACCCCGGATAATGAATTGTACCAATTGCAAACAACTGGGGCATACAGCTACTCATTGCAGCAATAAGCCACGTTGTGCTAACTGTGGGGAAGCTCATGCGGACGGCTCTTGCGGTAAGGATGCTGAAAAGTGTCTCTACTGTAAGGAGGGTCCGCATGACCTCTCTGACTGTCCCGCTTACAAACTGCGAGGAGATCGGATGAAGCGTTCCCTGAAGGAACACTCCAAGCGTTCCTTTGCCGAGATGGTTAAGAGTGCCACCCCTCCTAAACAGGCAACGAATCCATATGCCTGCTTGTCAACTGACGAGAGCGATTCTGACGACCCTTTGGAAGGTCCATCTTCAGCGGTCCCTCATAGCTGTAGGAAAAGAATGAATAAATCTTCTCATAAGCTACCTAGTAAGGGTTCGAAGGTGTCTTCCGAAGGGCTTCGAAAAGTTACAGCTAACGGGAATCGGGAAAAATCACCGAAGCAAAAAGCTCCTGGTCTCGGAAAACTCAATTCCGAGATGGAATTCCCACCGCTTCCAGGGACTAAAAAATCCCCAAGCGTCCCTGAAAATTCACCAGAGAACCAACTAGGTGCTGGACTTATAAAGTTCTCTGATGTTGTGGACTGGATTTTTACAACTTTCAATATTTCAGACCCTCTTAGAAGCATTTTAATTGCTTTCATGCCAACAGTAAAAACATATTTGAAGCAGTTGACTGCAAATTGGCCCCTTCTTTCAGCGATTGTATCTTTCGATGGCTAAATCATCCACCGAGGTCACGGATCTAATCACTGTTTTACAGTGGAATTGCAGAAGTATTATCCCAAAAATAGATTCATTTAAATTTCTAGTAAACAATCTGAAATGTGACGCATTTGCATTGTGCGAAACTTGGCTAACTTCTGAAATACCCTTAAACTTTCACGATTTTAACATTATTCGTCTGGATCGAGATAATCCCTATGGAGGAGTACTTTTGGGGATCAAAAAGTGCTATTCTTTCTATCGCATTAACCTCCCCTCGATACCAGGTATTGAAGTTGTCGCATGTCATGTTACAATCAAAGGTAAGGACCTTTGCATTGCTTCCATCTACATTCCCCCAAGAGCCTCGGTTGGGCATCGGTGGCTCAGTGATATCGTAGAGCTCCTTCCTGCACCGACGTTGGTTTTAGGAGACTTTAACTCACACGGTACGGGATGGGGCTGTCTTCACGATGATAACAGATCAACTATGATCCATGATATCTGCGACAACTTCAATATGACAATCTTGAATACGGGAGAAATGACACGGATTCCTGCACCACCAGCAAGACCAAGTGCGCTGGATTTATCCCTTTGCTCGACATCGCTACGGTTGGATTGCACGTGGGAGGTAATTCCTGATCCCCACGGTAGCGATCATCTACCGATCGTAATATCAATCACCAGCGGCTCAAAACCATCGAAGACAATCAATGTTTCGTATGACCTCACACGAAATATTGATTGGAATAGCTATGCGACCTCGATATCTGAGAAACTTGAAAGAACTCAACAACTTCCTCCGGAGGAAGAGTACACGTTTTTGGCTGGCTTGATTCTCGACACCGCGACTCAAGCTCAGACGAAACGTGTACCCGGCGCGAAAACTAACATCCGTCCTCCCAACCCGTGGTGGGACAAAGAGTGCACAAATTTAAACGTGGAGAGAGCCTCCGCGTACAAAATATTCAGAAAAAATGGAACACCTGATAATTACCGGAATTACGCGGCGTTAGACGTTAAAATTAAAAACTTGATTAGAGCTAAGAAACGCGGTTACTGGCGTCGGTTTATAGACGGCTTAACGAAAGAAACATCTATGAGTACTCTTTGGAACACAGCCCGACGAATGCGCAATCATAACACCACGAATGAAAGCGAGGAATATTCCAACCGCTGGATATTCGATTTCGCTAAAAAAGTATGCCCAGACTCTGTTCCGGAACAGAAGATCACCCGCGCCGCGACACCAAATACAAACGAAACACCGTTTTCGATGGTAGAGCTCTCACTTGCACTCTTGTCATGTAACAATAAAGCCCCGGGATTAGACAGAATAAAATTCAACTTGTTGAAAAATCTGCCAGACCCCGCCAAAAGGCGCTTGTTGAGTTTATTCAATAAGTTCCTTGAGGACAACATTGTTCCACATGACTGGAGACAAGTGAAAGTGATCGCCATTCAAAAACCAGGAAAATCAGCCTCCGATCACAATTCGTATCGGCCGATTGCTATGCTTTCCTGTATCCGGAAATTGTTCGAAAAAATGATTCTCTTCCGTCTAGACAATTGGGTCGAAACTAATGGCTTACTTTCAGATACACAATTTGGTTTCCGCAGGGGTAAAGGAACGAACGATTGTCTTGCGTTGCTCTCAACAGAAATTCAAATGGCATTTGCTCGTAAAGAACAAATGGCGTCAGTTTTCCTTGACATTAAGGGGGCTTTTGACTCAGTTTCTATAAATATCCTATCTGAGAAGCTGCATCAGCATGGTCTTTCGCCAGTTTTGAACAACTTTTTACATAATCTATTGTCTGAGAAACACATGTATTTCGCGCATGGTGATTTGTCGACAATACGATTCAGTTACATGGGTCTTCCTCAGGGCTCATGCTTAAGCCCCCTTCTATACAATTTTTACGTAAACGACATCGATAAATGTATCAACACATCTTGCACGCTAAGACAACTTGCCGACGACAGCGTTGTGTCTATTATAGGACCCAAAGCTGGCGATCTGCAAGGGCCGTTACAAGATACTCTTGTCAACTTATCCACATGGGCTCTTCAAATGGGTATCGAATTCTCTACGGAGAAAACTGAGCTGGTTGTATTTTCGAGAAAGCGAGAACCAGCACAATTACAGCTTCAACTAGGGGGTGAAACCATAGCTCAGGTCTTCACATTTAAATATCTCGGGGTCTGGTTCGACTCCAAAGGCACCTGGGGATGTCACATTAGGTATCTGAAAAGAAAATGCCAACAAAGAATCAACTTTCTTCGTACAATAACCGGGTCGTGGTGGGGTGCCCATCCAGGAGACCTGATCAGGCTGTACCAAACAACGATATTGTCCGTGATGGAATACGGATGCTTTGGCTTCCGATCCGCGGCGAACACTCATTTCATCATGCTGGAAAGAATTCAGTATCGTTGTTTGCGTATTGCCTTGGGTTGCATGCAATCGACTCATACGATGAGCCTCGAAGTGCTGGCGGGTGTTCTCCCATTGAAAAACCGGTTCTGGGATCTCTCATATCGTTTGCTCATTCGATGCGACATTTTGAATCCTCTGGTGATTGAAAATTTCGAAAGGTTAGTTGAGCTTAATTCTCAAACCCGTTTTATGTCCTTGTATTTTGATTACATGGCTCAGAATATTAATCCTTCTTTGTTTGTTTCCAACCGTGCTCATTTCTTGGATACTTCTGATTCTACTGTGTTTTTCGACACATCCATGAGAGAAGAAATTCGTGGAATTCCGGCTCACGTGCGCCCTCAAGTGGCCCCAAATATTTTTTATAATAAATTTAGAACAGTCAACTGTGAAAAGGTGTTTTACACTGACGGATCAAACATCAACGAGTCCACAGGCTTCGGCATCTTCAATCAAAACATCACCGCTTCTTACAAACTCAGTGATCCGGCTTCAGTTTACGTCGCAGAATTAGCTGCTATTCAGTACACCCTCGAGATCATTGAAACGTTGCCCAAAGACCATTACTTCATTGTCACGGACAGTCTAAGCTCAATAGAAGCTCTCCGAGCAATGAAGCCAGGAAAGTATCCCCCTTATTTCATGGGGAAAATACGGGAACATTTGAGTACTTTATCTGAACGGTCTTATTTAATATCGTTAGTCTGGGTTCCTTCGCATTGTTCCATTCCGGGCAATGAAAAGGCAGACTCATTGGCTAAAGTGGGCGCATTAGAAGGTGATATTTATGAAAGACCAATCTGCTTCAATGAATTTTTCAGTATCTCTCGTCAGAAAACTCTCGAAAGTTGGCAAACTTCATGGAGCAATGACGAACTGGGACGATGGCTACACTCCATTATCCCTAAGGTATCGACGAAACCTTGGTTCAAGGGGATGAACGTGAGTCGTGATTTCATTCGCGTTATGTCACGACTCATGTCAAATCACTATACATTCAACGCACATCTCCGGCGTATCGGGATCGTGGAGAACGGGCTCTGCACCTGTGGCGACGGTTATCAGGACATCGAGCATGTCGTGTGGTCGTGCGTAGAGTATCGCGACGCCAGGTCGAAGCTACTGGAATCCCTCAGGGCCCGAGGTAGACCGCCTGAGGTTCCGGTTCGGGATGTGTTGGCGAGTCGGGATAGTTCATATATGCTTCTCATATACCAGTTTCTCAAACACATTAATATACAAGTGTAATCTGTTACATCTGGCTTAGAAAGTTCCTCCTATTTATCGACGTTGTTTCAACTGTGGCTAAGAATTGTTTCTCAACTGCAGGTTCGACACTAACTTCCGCCGATTATCCCGATTCCTCATCTGTCCACCATCTTCATCGGAACTAACAAGATCTTTTTGCTGTCACTAACCTTCGCTTCCCCCCTCCCCGTCTCTTCACCATCTCGATGTCAACTAATTAGATCTCTGTCGTTTTAGTCATTTCATTCCCATATCCCCTTTTTACTCCGTTTTCCGCAATATTTACTTCGCTATATTTTTTTTTTTCATTTTCTTCTGTAACAACACCATCATCGCCCACGGAAACTTATCAACAGCATGCGGGCCACCCGCCGGGTATTCGTAACCTGGGGGTGTTTCCCGCGGACCCACACGGACCGAAGAATGCGGCCAACATGAATATTCACCAACGCCATATGGAAGACTCTCATGAAATATTCAATTCACCGGCCGATCACCACATGAAGGCTGGATCTGCCAAAGTCAACCACTGCGACCCAAATATGACATTACTTAATGATACAACCCTAGTTTTAAGTTAGTCGTAAATTTTAAATTAGTAAAAGCCCTTGGCATCTTAGAGCTTAAGCAGTGTGCCTTAAACATTACATATATTCTTGAATAAAAAAAAAATGTAACCCAAGCGACAGATTCCTTTACGGTTATCAATTTGCAACGAAAGATACGAATATCTTCTATTGCAAGTTCACCAGAGAGTTGGTCACTTGGGCAGGACGTGTGTGCTTCATCCTGTAACCAGTCAATCATTGAGTCGTGCGTCTGTATCGTATTAGTATTTTGTCATCCTACCAACTGCTTCTGTGTCTTAAATGTCCTCGTCGATGAGACTTTGGAAAATTTCGCTTTGTATCCGCTTCGGTCTTGGCCCTGCTTTCCTATATAGTATTTTATGTCTGAAGCGGTACTTACGATTATTACTTTTAAGTTCCTAAATAAATGTAGATATGTTTGGTCTACCAACACTTTTCATTCTAATCTGCTCTGATTGTTTCTATCTTTGTCGAAGTTACGTTACATTTCCTTTTCCCCATTTCATCGCTTTTTTGACTATGCCGGAGAAACCTGTTAATATCTAAAGCTGATAATTTATCAAGAATAAAGAAATAATAATAATTACAATAACAATAATAATATCAAGAAAAAATAATAATAGTGAAAATCACAGCAATAATAATAACAATAATACTCATAATAATATAACAACAACAATAATAATGATAATAATAAAAGTAATGATAAAAATAGAAACATTGTGACTTACCAAAAGGTAATATGTCATCAAATGAGTTATTACATGAAAATACCTAGTTTTCGTCGTTTTACTGGGGCTCTGTTTTTTTTTTTCAATTTCATTTTGGTATTCCTGTTGCACCCTAGGATTTTTCCGCTCCATATCGTTTTTGTCTATAATCTTTTATTTCGATAGTTTCTCGTGATGAAAATAAAATAAAGTCATGTGTTAGTAAGTTTGTTAAGTTATATAATGTAAGGATGCGCATTTAACACTAGATTACCCATCAAAGATACTATATGTACACAATGGAAGGATTGCTTAAAATTATGTACTCTTTTTCTATTCTTTATTTAACGGTATATGCACTAAGGCACACTGCACTAGCTTTTAGTTATTTTGTCACAGTTTTGCCTTTCTCATATAGAAAGGTTATGCAATTACTTTGAAAATCGGCTTTTGAACCGAGGTCCGGAGGGCCGAGTGTCATATACCATTCGACTCAGTTCGTCGAGTACGCAATATGTCTGTGTGTGTGTGTGTATGTGCGTATGTGTGTATGTAACGTTTTTTGCACTAACTTTTATCGGAGATGGCTGAACCGATTTTCACAAACTTGGGTTCAAATGAAAGGTCTTGTAGTCCCATACAAAATTCCTGAATATTGTTTGGATCCGACTTCCGGTTCCGGAGTTATGGGGTAAAATGTGCAAAATAATGAAAATATGTTTTCTAGCTTTTCTCATAGATGGCGGGACCGATTTTCATAAACTTAGGTTCAAATGAAAGGTCCTGTGGTCCCATACGTAATTCCTGAATTTCATCTGGATCCAACTTCCGGATCCGGAAATATAAGGTAAAGTGTGTTAAAAATTGTATACCATCACTGAAAAGGGCAAAAACCGTAAAAAGTTTTCTAAATCGACCTCAAATCTTCTCCAATTAATAGTTTTTATCAGTAGACGGTCAAACAAACCGATTCCGGTTATTCTTTTTAGGAATCGAAGAAAATTATTTTGAAGAATACCACAGTTTTATATATGATGGTATGATTGATATGAGAAAGGCATCATTACACCACTATGTAGATGGATTAAAACAGGTTTTTTTTTTCATCCAATCATTTTGACTGCTTTTGAGCAATTTAGGTCTATACTAAGTTTTGGGCTTTCTAGTGTTGAGCACGCATCCAGGAAACTACATGTATTTCGTGTAGAAATACTAGGTGTGATTAGATGAAATGGTCCACGTGAACCGTTCTCTTCCAGAAACACACATCTCACACTCTTAGTTAGAAGGTGACATCTGTGTCCAATTTGGAGAAATCTAAGAACATTCAAACCTTTCCCGATTTGAGAATGTATTTACACCTGATCAATCAGTTTCGCCGTCCTTGCAACTTATAAACATTAGTACCGATACCGAACCGGATCGGAAAGGTTTGAGAGTTCCTTAACGGTTCATAAGATGTCAATTTACTCCTATTCCTGATAACAATAGTCCTCCATTTTGAATTAAATTCACCAGTTCAGGACGACTATTATATATTAATATTCATCCCAACTAGATCAAGATAATTCAAATTGGTGACCAATTCCAGGCATAAAAATGCTCGAAACCACCTAACGACCTATTGTCAATTTCAAGCATTATTAGTCCTGTCCGCTCCGTGATCGATCCAGACAACATAATAATTTTCACTTTTTTCGAAAACTCAATACGGACGGCAATTGTAGGAATGAAAGCCTCAAATTCTCCAGGCCCTGACGGAATACCGGCAGTTATTCTTAAAAAGTGCTCGCGTGGAGTAATCGCTTCCCTCTGCAAACTATTTCGAATGTCTCTCGCTACAGAAGTTTTCCCCAATTTATGGAAAGCTTCCTTTATGTTCCCAGTCCACAAGAAAAAGGATATAAACAACTACTGCGGTATCACTTCCCTCAGCGCTAAACCAAAGCTGTTCGAAAAGGTTATTTTGACAACAATTTTCAATCACTGCAAGCAATATATCGTCGATACTCAACACGGTTTCATGCCTAACCGCTCAACAACCACAAACTTACCACCGATTTTGTCTTATGTGATTGATGAAATGTCTAACGGTTTACAAACGGACGTTATCTATACAGATCTTTCCTCCGATTTCGATATAATCAATCACGACATCACGGTTGCTAAACTGGACAGACTTGGATTCAGTTCGAACATTCTTCGTTGGTTGCTGTCGTATTTTAGGAATCGTCGTTTAGCAGTTAAAATTGACGATCATAACTTCCGGAGAGTTCCTCGCATCATCCGGAATTTCCACAGGGATGTCATCTCGGACCGTTAATATTTTTACTGTACTTCAATGATGTCATTTTTTCCTTGGAAGGTCCTCGCTTATCGTTCGCTGATGATGTCAAGATCTATCACATCATCCGCAACTTAGAAGACGCAGCCTTTCTCCAGCGGCAATTGTTAATCTTCGCAGATTGGTATAAAGTTAACCGTATGATTGTAAATCTAGACAAGTGCTCGGCTATTACGTTCACGAGGCGAAAAATGCCATTGCATGTCGAATACTTCCTGGATGGATCCTTGATTGGAAGAACAACTCACATTCAAGCATCACATAAGTTACATTGTAGCTAAAGCTTCCCGCAGCTTAGGATTCTTAATGAGAATAACTAAGCACTTTACAGACATACACTGTCTAAAATCGCTTTACTGCTCGCTTGTTCGTTAAACTCTCGAATATTGCTCGGCAGTTTGGAACCCATGCTACCTGAACGGTGCTCATAGAATTGAGGGAATACAGCGCAGATTTGTTCGCTTCGCTCTTCGCCGATTGCCGTGGACCAATCCTCATCAACTACCTAGTTATGAAAGTCGCGGGTTATAAATGGGTCTCGACACATTACAAGTGCGACGAGAATTATCACGCGCTTTGATAATAGCAGATATATTCAACGGTAGGATCGACTGTCCCGTTTTGCTCAACAAAGTTAATATTAATGTGCGACCCAGAGCTCTCCGCAACAGTGCTTTTCTTCGACATCCTATACGACGTACCAACTATGGCGCAAACGGTTCTATTACTGGTACAGAACTACAGAAATCGTTCAACCGTGTTTCATCTGGGTATGATTTTAATGTGTCACGAAGCAGAATACGTACAAATTTTCTGAATAATATTAGGAATTATCATTAGGACCAAAATGTGTCTGTTGATTGTAAATAAATAAATAAACATATTTAAGGTTTTTAATATAATGAGATATAATTTTTTAGTTTTAAAATTTTTAACTGTGCCCTTTTTAATAGTTATATTAGAATCAATACAGTAAATACAGTGAATAATATAGAATGCGTATGCAAAATTTAAGCCGAATAAAATATGCAATTTATAAAAAAATTCCACTTCCGGTGGAATCGGTCTATTACGAGTAAGATTCAAGCGTTCATTTCTTAAAACTCAACAGGAACATCAACAGAGAGACGCTCTTGCGCGATAGGTAGGAAAAATTCTCCATAGACATATCGAAGTATCCTCCGCAGGTAAAATCCATCCTACGTTGGCATCGTAATATAATCAACAAATAGGACTGAACCTTTCCACGGTTTATCAAGCCATACAAGTCAAGTTTTGTTGTCCATGGTAAACAAAATACGATGCTTCCCATTCGATTGGTCTGATGAAATTGTGAAAGAAAACTCCATTAGAAATACATTTTAAATTCTATAAAAATATTACTATATCATTACCGTGTTTTGAAGGTTTTCGATCTTGTCGCAGATCAACCAACTTTGTAGTAACAAAAATACTACTTCCACCATGCTCGTCAAACAGGAATCGATTTGTTGTTCGTAGAATATCATCAGGACTGCCGTAGCCATGATGACATAGATGGAGCAATAAAGAACTAGAAAAAAATGACTGGTAAATGACTGCAACTGTTTCACACAATCAAAAAACTCCTGCTGCTTCTGGACAGAAATGCCCAGCTGAGTCGTCAACATGGTCTCGTACAAACGATTGCATTCGTGTGCGGTAACTTTTCGGTGTGTTGGTTGAAATTGCACAGTAACATTTTGTACCAAATTTTCAAAACCATCAACCAACACTTCAGCTTCGGTACAAGCCCCGTTCAGCAGAGAGTTTATTAGAACATAAATCGAACACGTTTGGATTCCACAAACGATAAAACCAAAAAAACCGATATATCTGGCTATCACAGAAATTAACTGAAAACTCTCACCAAAATCCAATTCTACGAGGTTTTCCGAATTTAAACAAACTCCACTGAAGAAGTAAAGCATAAGAAATATTCCCAAAAACATGAATGAAAACAACGTATACAAAGCATTCTTCCAAGAGGACCGTTTCCAAATTTGCAAGTGACGTGGATTTTCCGGTTGATCCTTCCAGGCGTTGATGTAAGCTCGAACCCGATCCTGTTCCAGTTGGAACCATCGAATCAGCTGGATCTGAGCACGCACCATCCCGTAGTAAACCCACACCTGAATCGTTCCACTCAAGTGCCGGAATCCTTTCCATTCGACTGTGGTTGCCTCATATAGTTTGAAGGACTGATTTACGAACAGCAGTACCATCAGGGCTTCTAAAGCATTCCTTCCGAAACGTTGGGTCCGAGTGCATGCTTGCAGATTAAGGCCTGTGATAGTAAATTTCTTCATCTGAGATGTACTGACTGGCAGAAAGTTTTTAAACAATTTAACCTATTAACTGCTCCATGGGCTTTAAAAAACGAAAATAATCACCGTCTCCATCGAAGTTGAAAACTCTGGAAATTAGCGTTCCACAATTGAACATTCTGAGTAACACGAGTGCTGATGGGTGACTGGAGGAGTATGTCATAGTTTTCTGCGAAAACGTTGCATTGCAAGGCATTCATTTCACAACGAGATGGGAAAAGCTGTCAGTGGAAACAGCTGGCAGGATTGTGATGACCAAATGTACGTCTTTATTGTTACTCAAGCGAACATCTTGTGTTTATAGGAATTGTATGCCAATATTGCACCAGAATAAATTGGTGGTGCACGACATTTTGTTTAGAATTTCTTCAGTTGATGACAGGAAAGACCCGCCCAAGCTATTACATACGTACATATGATAGGATAATGGCAATTACCTATTGTGTTTCTTGGATGTTGAGCTGGTTCGCCGACTCCATCTCCTCAAACTATCGCTTCGAGTAGTGGGCCAGAACACCGCATCTTCGCCCCTTATGGTATTTTTTTATGAACGACGCAACTTCTGCAAGCATTTCGTACTATAATTTTCCCCGTTCACGGCCAGCCCGGAGCGAAAGAAGAGCGGCTTTGACATCCCCTTCTCACTGATTGTCAGCCACAGTAGCCTACGAAATACGAAGTGCTCTGCCAATCGTTGCCATCCAGAGTGAGATAGGTCTCGTCGTCCTTCACCACCGCCACGTCACGATTCGCAAGGAAAATCAAGTTGACCGTCTCATTCAGTTACTACCGCTGCGTCATCGCGTGCAGCTCCGAAACCAGTGGACGCGACTTCCGCTTCCTGACATGTATGTTTAAATTCGCCAGATACTTTTTCACTCTTTGACCGGTTGCAGCGGTGTAACCACTTTTCCCTCGGTCTTCCGCTTCAGCTTTCTTTGAAGCTTCTTAACGCTTAGGGTCGTCGGCCGTCCGGAACTGGGCTTTCTTTCGATGTTCTGATTGTTGTCTAATAGTTTCAGATGTTATAGATTCCGGAACAAGCGTATCCGGTGACCACAAAGTGCCACACGATGTCTGTTTTCGACGCGTGCATCCAAAATATCGCAGTTATTATTTCGCAGTTGCGACTGTATTCAGTTGAGGTTTTTTGGTTGGTGAAAGTATAATAATAAAATCTTGCACGAATCACTTCGGTGTCAAACTGAAGCGTAGTGGAAATTCAGCATCGGAGACTCTTCTCCTTTTCGATGAGGGTAACAGAGGTATTTTGACCCACTTTAGGATTGATTTTATTTTGGTCCACTTTGTAAATATATCCACCAAATGTTGTAATATCTTTGAAAACATCTTCCGCAATAGCTAATTTAATGTGTTTAGCTTCATCTCTGTCACCCTATTTCTTTGGCGATATTTCTGTGGAAGAAAATTCGTCATCAAGTTTCGCTGACACTAAAAATCACTTGTGAAATTCGAGATTCAGAGCTTTGGGGATGTTTGTTTCATAAATGAAAATATCGGAAGTGATTTTTTCCGTCACTGAGTTTTTTAAGAAAATATCTTGAATCGATTTTTTCACGAGTGATAATGAAATAAACTTTTTCTGATCATGCTGTTCCCAACACTGCACAATGGTTCAGGAAGCAAAATTAGCGGGAAAAAATTGTTTACGCTTTTATCATTAGTCTTAGAAATTTTAGTGGTTTTAAGGTGGTCCTAAAACAAACCATGAATTAGGACATTATTTTAAAATCTAAATGAGATAGAACAATGCATCCTTCCGCAATAATTTAGAATAATCAATTTTAAGCAACTTTGTCGAAGATATTGGATGTGTTGAGTTAGTTAGGGTACTTCTTAAAACAACAGTTTTTTTCAATAACATTTTCATTTGAATATTCTCTAAAAAGTAATGTTCTAAGACACTCAGAAGCCTAAAAAGGCGCAACTTTCATTTCAAACATTTGCCAGGGTAAATGTTTATGGAAAATTTAGCAATAAAATACGCATTTTTCAAAAAAACGGTATCTAAAAATGGGACAATTCAGAAAAATTCTTTTGATTGCATTTGATAGCTTGTACGTTTTTTATATAATATAAGAAAAAAATGGAAATTGTTATTTTCCTATCTCATTTAAATCAAACTCATTTAAATTTGAATCAAATCGTACAAATATTTTTGTACATTATCTAAAAACATCTAGCTTAGTAAAATACTAAGGAATGTTAGAAAAAGGAATTAAGAGTGTGTTTGCATAACAAATATTTACAATCTTTTCTTTGGACATTTGTTGTGCGTGTAGTAAGATATAAAGACTGTCCCAGAAAGTATGGACGCAACCCAAAAACCGCTGCCACTTCGCAATGGTTTAGAATCTGTCATTTTTAATGGCTGCGTCCTATTGTTTACACTCTTCTCTAACCACTTGTGCAGTTGTTTATTCGTTTTCATTAGTTTGTTTAAAAATGAGTGGGCTTTCAGCAGAGCAACGTCGAAAAATTGTGTACAAATGGTGCACAGAACGCAAACTGTCACTGAGAAAGATAGCAAAAATGGAAGGAGTAAGTGAAAAAGCCGTGCGAAATGCAATCAGGAAGTTCGGTGAGGATAACACCTTTGAGGATAAACCGAAAACGGGTCGAAAAAAGGTCCTGCTAATCCTCGGTTGGATGAATGTATACTGAAGGCGTTCGAGCAAACGAAGGAGGTTTCAGTTCGGGATGTGGCCAAAAAAGTGGGCACTTCGAAGTCAAGTATAAGAAGATATAAGAAGCAGAAACAACCAAAACGTCGTCCGAAACAAGAAGCATCAATCAGGCCGAGGGTTCGAAAGCTGTACAATACGATTCTTGCTGGAAATTTGTACTGCATAATCATGGACGACGAAACTTACGTGAAACTCGATTACAAATTCTTGCCGGGACCACAATATTATACGGTGCGAGAAGGGTAAGTGTTAAACCAGTCCGAGACATCGATTGAAGTCGAATAATTTGGTAGGAAAGCTATGGTCTGGCAAGCAATTTGTAACTGCGGTAAGATTTCGATACCCTTCATCACCACTGATTCAATGAACATGAACAGCGAAATATACATCAAGGAATGTTTACAAAAACGACTTCTACCCATGATTCGAAGCCACAAGGATCCTGTTGTCTTCTGGCCAGATCTTGCTTCTTGCCACTACTCGAAATCAACGGTAGAATGGTATACTACCAAAAAAGTCACTTTTGTCCCAAAAGACATGAATCCACCAAATTTCCCACAACTTCGACCAATTGAGGAATTTTGGGCATTAACGAAGGCATATCTTAGGAAACATTCAACAGTTCGAAAAAGATTGGAAAAAAGTGTCAGAACTTGTCGCCAAGAAGTCTGTACGGAATTTAATGAGGAACATTCGCGAGAAGGTGCGCCAGCTAGTCTAGCCATTGTAGACTGGCGCAGTAGCAAATGTTGAGAATAATATTCTGTTGTTGTAGTCTAGTATTATCAGTATATCGAATAAAATTTGAATATCTAACACTTGTGAATTATTTGCAGCGAAAGTGCGTCCATACTTTCTGGGACAGTCTTGGCCTTTTTAATTTTTCATTTATCTCATAAAGAAAGTTTATACGAAAGTGTCTGTGCGTGTGTTTGTCACATTTTTGTGTACGTATTTTTTTCGGAGATGGTTTAACCGATGTTTTGAAACTCAGTTTCAAAGGGGATTCCAGAGAAAACTCCTAACTTTCATTTATACGTAATTACATGGTGAAAAGCGCCAACGATTATTATATGACAATATTAGATGCCACGTATTCTCTGGAAGGAAAACCTTGTTAGCCGAACGGATAGATGTTTCATGATGACTCACTGCATTATTTTTCTTTGAAACTTTCCATGTTGGTTTCTCCAAGCACAAACGATAAGAAATCTTGAGAAGCAACTCCATAGTGCGAATATACGCATGAAGCGGAGCGAGGTCGAATTGGTATTTGGGAGGATCATCATTCGAGTCTACTGCTTCTTTTGGAAGATTTAGTTTCATATCGGATCACCGACAAATGAAGCAAGCTTGTGAAGAAGTTCCGTTAATAACTTTCGTGTCTACCATTGTGAAACAAGTCATTTTTTGAGATAGAAACAGAACCAATTGTTGCACAAATTCATTGATCTTAGCGTTAATATCTGATACTATTCGATTTGTAAGTTGTACATTCTCCTTTGCGAAAACTAGTATAATTGGTCAACTCACAAACACTGACGAAGGACAGTCATTATTTCAAATAACGGTTTTGACACCATTTATTTCCTCTAATAAACGCAATGGCACCATCGATACAGTGAATATGTTCGAATCATTGTATTCGCATAATTCCCCTTCATAATCTCCATCGATGAATTACTGATGATACATATTGAAAACGGAAAATTTTGAACAATTTTTAATAAATACGAATTTTGTATGACAGTAGATAGTAGAATAGAAAAGAAAATAATACGTATAGTGCAATAAAAATACATAGAAGAAAATGAGTTTTCATCAGCGGAAATTTCCTTTATAATGTTATTCAATGTCTGCAAATTGATGAAACTGACATGAAGACAAAACGCAAAACTGACCTGACGCCACACACGCTCAATTCAGATAATCGTTCACTTTTTAATACAGTTCAAGGTTCATTTGAACTGTCCGGAAAACTGAAGATGTATGGGGCGCTATAGGTTCCACACGAACATGACATAATCACTGAATCAACATCGTTTGACGGTGTTATTGTAAATTTAAGCAAACCATCGGTAAATGTTAAACAAAAACTTGATTCATCACGAGTTCGTTTGTGATGTCATATTGTAAAACTAAATTCGTTTTTTCCACCGCAGTCAATCTCAAACGAATGAACACGTTTTAACAATTCAGTAGTACTTATTTAGCTTCAAGTTTTTAGTCATTATTCGTTCATTAAGACAAAATATGTCCGATGATACAAACAATAAACAAAATAAACAAATAAACAAATAAACAAATAAACAAATAAACAAATAAACAAATAAACAAATAAACAAATAAACAAATAAACAAATAAACAAATAAACAAATAAACAAATAAACAAATAAACAAATAAACAAATAAACAAATAAACAAATAAACAAATAAACAAATAAACAAATAAACAAATAAACAAATAAACAAATAAACAAATAAACAAATAAACAAATAAACAAATAAACAAATAAACAAATAAACAAATAAACAAATAAACAAATAAACAAATAAACAAATAAACAAATAAACAAATAAACAAATAAACAAATAAACAAATAAACAAATAAACAAATAAACAAATAAACAAATAAACAAATAAACAAATAAACAAATAAACAAATAAACAAATAAACAAATAAACAAATAAACAAATAAACAAATAAACAAATAAACAAATAAACAAATAAACAAATAAACAAATAAACAAATAAACAAATAAACAAATGAACAAATAAACAAATAAACAAATAAACAAATAAACAAATAAACAAATAAACAAATAAACAAATAAACAAATAAACAAATGAACAAATAAACAAATAAACAAATAAACAAATAAACAAATAAACAAATAAACAAATAAACAAATAAACAAATAAACAAATAAACAAATAAACAAATAAACAAATAAACAAATAAACAAATAAACAAATAAACAAATAAACAAATAAACAAATAAACAAATGAACAAATAAACAAATAAACAAATAAACAAATAAACAAATGAACAAATAAACAAATAAACAAATAAACAAATAAACAAATAAACAAATAAACAAATAAACAAATAAACAAATAAACAAATAAACAAATAAACAAATAAACAAATAAACAAATAAATCAAATAAATCAAATAAATCAAATAAACATATAAACAAATAAACAAATAGACAAACAAACAAATATACAAATAAAAAAATAAATAACAGTTTTCCAATAATTTGTCATATTATATAAAAAAATACAAGCTATCAAACACAATTCAGGGAATTTTTCAGATACCGTTATTAAAAAAGGTGTATTTTATTGTTAAAATATTTCATAACTATCAAACTTACTTAGGATATGTAAGCCGTTCTAATATAGAAACGGTTAGAGATACACATCAAATAAATAACGGCGAAGTTGCTTAAAATTGATTATTCTAAATTATTGTGGAAGGATGCATTGTTCTATCTCATCCAGATTTTGAAATAATTTTGTAATTCATGGTTTGTTTTAGGACCACCCTAAAACCACTATGGCCGACCATAGTCTTTAAGACCAATGATAAAAGCGTAAACAATTGTTTTCCGCTAATTTTGCTTCCTGAACCACTGTGCAATGGACGCGACTTTCGCTTCCTGACATGTGTGTCCATGTCCATCACAGTTAGAGTTCGACTGGTAGAGCTGTCAAATTTTGTCTGCTGACTCATGGGTTACTATGATTGCTGCTGCGTGAGAAGTTTCGTCAGTGTTACGGTTTTTATGTTATTTAATGAATATTCGATGTTTTCGAAAACAGCGCTTGTGCATTTTTTGACTGATAGAAAAGAGTGGACCTTTTCTTTTGCTTGACAAATAAAAACAAGACACTCGCACATAACAGTTCGGCTGAAAAGTTCGTATCGTTTAATAGAAACACACATTTTTTTGCCAAAATTCGTTTTTATTATTCAACATAATTGCCATCAGAGGCGATACAGCAATTATAGCGATCTTCCAACTTTTCGATACCATTTTTGTAGTACGATTTGTCCTTTGCCTCAAAATAGGCCTCAGTTTCAGCGATTACCTCTTCATCATCGCGTGCAGTCCACTCAGCTGACTGTCGATTGGACTCCGGAGTGAAGTGATGGAGCCATGTTTCGTCCATTGTTATATATCGACAAAAAAAATCGGTTTTATTTCGATATAACAGCTCCAAATACTGCTCAGTATCATCAATTCGTTGTTGTTTTTGATCGATTGTGAGCTCACGCGGCACCCATTTTGCACATAGCTTTCTCATATCCAAATATTCGTGAATAATATGTCCAACACGTTCGTTTGATATCTTTAGGGTGTCAGCTATCTCGATCAACTTCACTTTACGGTCATTGAAAATCATTTTGTGGATTTTTTTAACGTTTTCATCGGTAACAGCCTCTTTTGGACGTCCACTGCGTTCATCGTCTTCGGTGCTCATATGACCAGTACGAAATTTTGCAAACCACTTACGAATTGTTGCTTCGCCCGGTGCAGAGTCTAGATAACACTCATCAAGCCATATTTTTGGTATCGGCGGCACTTTTTTTCATCAAAAAGTAGTGTTTCATCAACACACGAAATTCCTTTTTTTCCATTTTTTTCACAATAACAAAAGAAGCTTCACTCAAAATGCAATATCTCACAAACTAATAATCAGACAGCTGTCAAATTTATACACGTATCTTTTGAAGGTTGGTACTAACTGAAAATGGTATGGATTTAATTCTAGTGGCGCCCTCTCATAGAAGCGATACGAACTTTTCAACCGATTGTTACACTCACGCCAATAAATCGATGCGCCATACGAAGTATCGATCTTTACTGACGCGGGGTCTCACCCGGATTTACTCTATACACGATAGAAATGCAGAACGAAATTTTCAGTCACATTTATTTGGTAATAAATATTGAATTTTTAATTTGTCCATCCTGTGGCTGACATTCGTTCAAAACCGCGACACCGACGCAATGGACGAGGACACAACTAGTAAGCCAAATACTCTTCAACTATCGACAAGTTGTAATGAGAAGGGTATCATCGAGATTTAGTGAAACAAAATCGTTTCATTTCTTTACGAAGTAGTACAGTAAATTAGCTCTACTTAATTTTTGGAACCATGAGTCTAATCATATATATGAGGTAATCTAAGTGTATCTAAGTATCATCAGACTTATAACTTCTACTAACCGTTCAGAAGCAGTAGCTTCCGAATTTATTGCAGTTCTAAATAATAAATTATAAAGAATTTTTCTTTGAAATTTGATCAAATTTGCCCGGTCTATTGATCCGCTTGCTTTAGCTTCGTGATGAAGGAGAAACTTATCAGAAATAGAGAGCTGATTGTAATAAGACTAACACTGAAGATTCAAATAGATAGGATGAATGCACCAACAATAGAATAATAATGACTTTCGTATTATTCCATCATGATTTTCATTTATCATTCTGAATACATTTTTGTTTATCGATGGTTTGTATCTGACTAGTGCTACTTACCACATAAAAGGCACAATATAATTACCATTGGTACATTCATTCAATGCCCAACTGCTCCTTCGCGACGAAGTACGTATAGTTGATAATGTCACAACACACACCAACACCTCCGCACAATTTGCCAACCGACTAAACACACAAGTGGTTGACATACTTGGCGCTACTCGACGTGAACGCGAACGAACAATAACAACACTCGGATAGTCCTCTTGTTCGAAAGACCGTGCGTTGATTGATCGCAGAATTGTGATAATGATCACAAAATCAACTTCAGTTCAATCATTGAAACTGTTGTTTGTCCACATTGTCCGTGTGTTACCGGCAGTGGTGCTAAATATGTAGGTATTTTGCGATAATCGATCAACTGCGCGGTACGTGCCAAAAACGAACCGCCAGCCCCCTTCTGCGGTTGCATGAATTCCATCATCACCACAAAATTACTGTCATCATCATTATCACTGGAGGAAAATTTATATTATAAAACGAGAACCAGCACATCGCAGACAACGGAGATGTGACAACGACGGAGTCGATTTGCATATTCAACTCGTAAACACATGCGGCGTCGTGTCTACGGTCCAGATTTGCGCTGAATCTTGAAACCAATCTTCATAAGAAGTCTGTATTGTTGTGTAGATAAGTGAGTGCCGTGTGATGATGATGTCTGGCATTGTTTAGAAAGGGTTGAAAAGTGATAAGATATAAGTGGATTATTTTTCTTCATTTCATTTGTAAAAGTTTCCAGTTTGCAAATCGGCGTTTAGTCTACATCTTAAAATTGAGATCTGGAATATTAGATCCGGCGTAGGAACTGAGTTATGTCAGTATAATCCAAATTCTAAAATCTCGCTTAGCATCTGCGACATTGAAGTCATCCGCCTTCAAACGCGTATCCTACAGATATTCAAAATAGAGAATCACATTCAAGAACAATGAAAAAACAAACGAGTACCTATTTGAATAAATGAGGACTGATGAATTCGATACTTCAGAAAAAAAACACTTTTCGTGGGATGTGTTTGGAATTTCAAGAGCCGGCTTTGTTGCTTCAGAACCGCTGTTTGCTTGAACGTATGGGGGTGGATTGGATTAGAGCTAATGAATTGCTCAAATGAAACCGGTAGGTGCGAGCTGTGTGACAATGCTGTGTAGAAAGTTGAAGTTTGCGTAAACTTAAAGTGCCTAGCTGTTAGTTGACAGGCTAATATTTACTGTACTTTCGGAAACGGGAATCGATTCAAGTTGAAAAAATTTCGGTTGCCAAAAATTTTACATCAAAATATATTGATTAACAGTTTTGAAAATATCAGAATCCGTGCATACGCGTTATCGTTACGCCACCTTGGACTGTTATTGAAAAAGTTCCATAACAACGTATGGCTCTCCACGTACATCGAATCTGTCCTGTATGACTTCCGTTTGAATTGTATCTCTAGATATTTTATGTATTCCAACTGCGTATTCTATCTGCTTCGTTCATATGTTCTTCCGATCCGTTTGTGCGTTTACCCAATCACTACCATTTGTGGCTAATGTCAGCAGAATCATAGCACTAGTCTTACTGCTGTTCAGCATAAAGATGAACCGGTTGAAAATTCTGTTGAAACAAAACATCAAATTCAGCTTTTGAATGTATTAACCTGACATTGTATTTTTCTGTATTTGTAACTTCTACATCGGAAAATTTGTCAACCTTATTTCGGCTGCCGTTACCAAGCTTCATTCGACTAACCCACATGAAATGCTTCGTGCATGCATTTAAAATATTGAAACCTTTGTATCATGTGAAATAACATTTCAGTTTACTGAATACTCTCATATGAAAAAAAACTGATGATTCCTTCATGGATAGAATAGAACAATCAATTCACCTGAATAATATTTGTGCTCATTTTCCTTAAAATTGAAGATACAAGTTTTCGTTTCGATAAATGCTAATTTTGATCAGTATATTCCATGTCGTTGTCCCGGGTTGGCGGTTCAATGCATAGGACGCTGGTCTTACAAGCCAGTTGTCGTATGTTCGAGCCCCGACCTGGAAGGGTTCTTAGTGTCAGTAGGATCCATAGTAACTAGCCATGCAATGATTCTGTACACTAAGAATCGGCTGCGAAATCTGTTGAAACAGAAAGGCCAAAGTCCACAAAAGGGATGTAATGCCAAGACTTTGCTTTGCATATTCCATGTCTTTGTAAGCTCATTTTCAAACATTTCATATTTTTGACATTTCCAGTAGATTTTGCAAATAAGTGACTCTTCAATATGTCAAAAGTGCCGTAACAAGTGCTAAAACACTTGTAACGCTTTTAAACACCTATAACTTACAAAAAGTAACACGTATAACACTTCCTAACACACAAAACTTACAGAAGAGTAATGGATGTAACGCCTCGTAACGCTTGAATCTTTCAAAAATGTAACACATGTAAAGTTTTGTAACACCGAAAACTTACAAAAAATGGCCATGTGAAGATATTGTAACGCCTATAACTTACAAAAGAGTAACGCATGTATTGCTACGTAACGCCTAAAACTTATCTGAAGTAACGAATGTGTCGCTTCGTAACGCCTCGAACTTAATACGAATAACACGTGTTACATTTCGTAACGTCTGAAATTCACAAAAGAGTAACGCATGTAATGCCTACAACTCACAAAAAACTAATGCATGTCACGTTTCGTAACGTCTGTAACTTACAAATAGTAATACTTAGAACCGCCCATAAATTACAAAAGATAACGCTTCGTAATGCCTAAAACTTTCTAAAAGAGTAACGAATGTAACGCATCGTTACGCTTGTAACATACAAACGAGTAATGCTTGTAACGCTTCTTAACGTCTATAAAAAAATAACGCTTCGTAATGCCTAAAACAAATAAAAAATAACGCAAGTAATGCTTGTAATTTACAAACGAGTAACGCTTTGAACACCTATAACTCACAAAAGTAACGCTTCGTAACGCCTGTAAAATTCAAAAAGGTAACACAAGTAACATTTATAACTTATAAAAAAGAACGCATGTAACGCTTCGTAATGCCAATGACTCTCAAAAATGTAACGCTTCGTAACGCCAATAATTCATGAAAAAATAACGTAAGTAACGCTTCGTAACGCCTATAGCTCACGAAAAAGAACGCAGACGCTTCGTAACGTCTTTAACCTACAAAAAAGTAATGCATGTAACGCTTAGTAACGCCTATAACTTACAAAAAAGTTAGGCATGTAACGCCTTTATCTTACAAAAAAATTACGCTTCAAGTCTATAACTTACAAAAAAAGTAACGCAAGTAACGCTTCGTAACGTTTATATCTTACAAAAAAGTAACGCAAGTAACGTTTATAACTCCAGTAGATTTTGCAAATAAGTGACTCTTCAATATGTCAAAATACTAGTAACGTTTTTAATCACCTATAACATACAAAAAGTAACACATATAACACTTCCTAACGCACAAAACTTACAAAAGAATAACAGATGTAACGCCTCGTAACGCTTGAACCTTTTAAAAAGGTAACGTTTTGAACACCGAAAACTTACAAAAAAATGCCAATGTGAAGATATTGTAACACCTATAACTTACAAAAGAGTAACGCATGTATTGCTACGTAACGCCTAAAACTTATCTAAAGTAACAAATGTATCGCTTAGTAACGCTTCGAACTTACAAAAACTAACACGTGTAACATTTCATAACGTCTGTAATTCACAAAACTTCATGCTTCGTAATGCCTAAAACATAAAAAATAACGTAAGTAATGCTTGTAATTTTCAAACGAGTAACGCTTGTAACACCACCCACAAAAAACAACGCATGTAACGCTTCGTAGCGCCTATCACTTCGTAGCACCTATAATTTTCAAAAAGGCAACACACGTAACGTTTATAACTTACATAAAAACGCATGTAACGCTTCGTAACGTCTATGACTCTCAAAAAAGTAACGCTTCATAACGCCAATAATTCACGAAAAAATAACGCAAGTAATGCTTCGTAACGCCTATAGCTTACGAAAAGAAACATAGACACTTTGTAACGCCTATAACTCACGAAAAAGTAACGCAAGTAACGCTTCGTAACGCCTATAGCTTACGAAATGGAACGCAGACGCTTCGTAACTTCTATAACCTCCACAAAAGTAACGCATGTAACGCTTAGTAACGCCTATAACTTACAAAAAAGTTAAGCATGTAACGCTTATATCTATAACTTACAAAAAAGTAACACAAGGCTTCGTAACGTTTATAACTTACAAAAAAAGTAACGCAAGTAACGCTTCGTAACGCGTATAACTCACAAAAAACAAAAAACGTAACACATGTAACGATGTGTAATGTCTATAACTTACTAGAAAGTAACGCATGTAACGCTTCGTAACGCCTATGACTCATAAAAATATAACGCTTTGTAATTCCTATAACCCACAAAAAAGTAACGCAAGTAACGCTTCGTAACGCCTGTAATTCACGAAAAGGAACACAGACGGTTCGTAACGTCTAAAACTTACACAACAGTAACGCATGTAACGCCTATAATATACAAAAAGTTACGCGTGTAACGCCTGTAACTTGTAAAAAAGAGATACTTGTAACGCTTCGTAACGTCTATAACCTTCAAAAAAGTAACGCAAGTAACGCTTCGTAACGTTTATAACTTACTAAAAAGTGATGCTTCGTAATGCCTATAACTTACAAAAAAGTAACGGAAGTAACGCTTCGTAACACCTATAACTTAATAAAGAGCGACGTATGTAACACTTCGTAACACCTACAACTTCCCTAAAAATAACGCGTCGTAACTCGTTCACCGCAAGACTAGTTATACCGGTTTATAGTATTCATAGTTTCCACTAAATAACTCGTATGATTTGAAACCCTCAATTTGAGAAAATTATTGTATGCAACGCTTTCCAGCTTCTTGAACTGAACGTAACGCTTCCCACCTCATGATTAAGGAGTGTATTGAAAATAAGCTATCCACAAAATTTTCTATCAAATTATATTAAAAAACGTGATTAATCCACCTAGCAGTGAGATGATACCTTTTTTTATCAATACGCATGTGTTTTTGCATGGATATTCTTAGGTGTTTTAGTTCTCAAGACATTATTTTAATTATCGTCGTTTTAAACGGCAAATTGAGATTTTAATCACTTATTACCCTGTAATGCCGAAGCTGCAAATCGTATCGAATTTCAATCTTAACGTGTGACATTCGATTGAACATTCCATGAGATGTCGAAGTAAGTTCCACTTTAGAGTTTTTCGTCATTATTTATGGTACTTCCAGAGCCGGTATTCAGGAATTAGCATAGCCCAAAATGATTCGAATGGCCATAAATTATTACGACAAACACTTTACTTCGATTTGGTCTTTTTTGAGAAAATGATTGAGCTTTGAGAATCGGTTCGATACTGGAACCGGAATTCTAAAATCGGTGTAGCCGAAATCAGTTAAATTCACCTGAGGAGTGTGTAGACATCTTTGAGAAATTGTAGTGCGAATTAAAATTTGGGGGTACATTCCGAATCCAAAAACGAATACCGCTCAAACTGAAATAAATTTATTTGGTAATCGACTATCCAAATCTGCAAACCCGATAAACCTGATTAATTTATGTGAAATGAACATTTTTATACTAATCACTCTGCATTTTCTAAACCAGAAGTCGGATCTGACTAAAAAGTAAGAGGTTTTATAGGATTTTAAGACCTCTCATTTGAATCATAGATGATTCTTAGATTTCATTTGAATCTTAGATCGATTCAGCCATCTACGAGAAAAATTAATTGCATTATTTTAATTTCGTTTCACATATCATCCTGTGGTTCCGCAATCAGAAGTCGGATCCAAACGTAATTCAGGAACCTTGTTTGGGAGTATACGACTTTTCATATGAATCTGAGTTTGTAGAAAACGGTTTAACCATCTCCGAGAAAATTGAGTGAAATTATTTGTCACACACGCATTTGCTGATCTCGACGAACTGAGTCGTATGGTATATGGAAGTCATGTTCTTCCAGCATTTATTGGTGTAAATAGTTTAAATCAATATAATTATGGAATTACTTCCAACTCGATAATGCTGGTATCATCTGGTTTACATATGCCATATTCGAAAGATTATGTTGCCAAAAATGAACCGTGCTAAAATTGGTCCGAGGCAAATTGTCATAAAAAAGGATGCTGTACACAGTCTTTTTGGTACTTAGAAACAATTATATGTAACAGTATAAAAAATCGTGTTTCATGTTGCTCCCAAGCATTGCTTTTTTATACAGCGCTCAAAATTCCTTCTACTGGAATAAGGCTTACATAAAAATATCGATATCACCGTTAAAAATGGACGGATTTTAACAATCTATGGCTTGTTGGATAGGTATTACCGAGCGAAATCTAAGTCTGGAAACATATTCTGTTTTCAAGGTCAAATGTGACAGATACTGTCAAAAAACTGAAAATTTTGACATAAAACTTCGTATAACTCAAAAAGTAAACATCCGATCTCAAAACCATTCAATAGCATTCTGGGTGACGGGGAGACCTTTCATTTGCGACTAGTTTGATCAAAATCGGTCCAGCCATCTCTGAGATCTCGACCTCTTAGTTGACAACACACATACAGACACACACACATACACACACACACACACACACACACAGACATTTGCTCAGTTCGTCGAGCTGAATCGATTGGTATATGACATTCGGCCCTCCGGGTGTCGGAAAATTTTTCGAAAGTTTGAGCGAATTCTATACCTATTTTTTATATATATAAAAAAAGGTAAAACGATAAAATTTAAGTTATTCTTTCACGGATTTTCGAACTTTTGATCGAACGCTTTTCATCAAGTTCCGGACAAGTGATGCATCGCATTTTTTAGACGCTTGAGCCCGAATTTTTGAACTCCTGCATGTTCCCGGCTGCCTTACCAGTCTTCTTGAAAACCCTCTTCACGATTGCCTAGTAACGTTCGATGGGTCGAAAAAAGCCTTGGTATCACATTCCTGTAGGGGAATTTGACCTTCTGTTTCAACAGACTTCGCAGCCGATTCAGAGTGTACAAAACCGTTGCATGGCTGGTGCTACGATTCTACTGACACTACGAATCCTTCCAGGTCGGTCGATGGGTCGAAGCTGAGGGCAATTTGGTGGATTAATATTTTTCTCAACGAAACTTATACCCTTTTCCGCAAGACAATTGAGAGTGGTTTTGGCACAGTGAGTCGACGCTAAATCCGGCCAAAACAGTGAAGGTGTACTATGCTTCTTATATAAAGGCAGCAATCTATTCTGGAGACACTCAGATCGATAGATTTCTGCATTTATACTTCCGGTAGTGTAAAAAATGGTTGACTTCACACCACAGGAACATATTGCTTGCTATACCAGTACCTTTCGGCCGAATTTCTTCACTTGAATCGACATATCCGCATTGTTCACATCCTCCCCAACGACGACAGTAAAATATTGTTCACATGGAAGGGGTTTTGAGTCCTCCTTTACATAAGTCTCATCGTCCATCAAAACGCATGCATTCGGACACTGCAAAAGACGCGAATACAATTTCCGGGCCCTTGTTGCTGCTCGCTTCTTCTGTTCAACACTTTGTTTCGAGATTTTCTGCTTCTTGTAGGTCTTCAGGTGATTTCGCCTCTTGATACGCTGGATCATTCCGACACATTGATTTGTTCTTCATGATTAGAGATACCACTTTCTGTTTCAGTTTCGGGTTGGAAGAACCGGGTTTTCTGCCTCTTCCTGGTGGCTCATCCAAAGAATAGTGTTCCCCAAAAGATTATTAATGATGGTTTTAACACTGGTATGATGAATTCCAAACCGCTTCGCCAATTTTCGCATAGTAATACCCTTCTCACTTAGCCATATGTCAAGAACCTTAATTTTCACTTCCCTTCCAATACGCGACATTTTGAAAACGCAGGATTTCAACCGCACAAACAAGTAAACAAACGAAAGCTGACAGCCAAGCTGTGATCTGAGCATAAAAAAGCATCACAAATACATGGGTACAACACAAATGTATGTGGATAGCTTATTTTCGATACACTCCTTATATCGAGTGAAACGCTTCGAACATTTTTCCACATTGGGGACGGGTACAGAGCGTGATGGGTAAGTCGATGCCTTTCGCGCAACCCGCCTGGGTTCGATTCCCAACCTCGCACATAGGGTCGGAACGTTTTTCTAGCCCGAAGAGACGAATGACCTTAAGGTTAAAATCTCTATAATCGGAACAAAAACAAAATTCCATAGCACCTTTACTCAGGCGTTGACTCAGATAGGCCTCAAAAAACTTCGTAACGTAATGCTTCAAATCTCCAAAAATTAGTATTTTATATATTATTATTGTCATTTCTCGATTTCATCCTCCTTTTTATGTGGTTTTGACTCTGTTCTGCTGCGTGCTTCATCGGCAGTGGAGTTTTGACCATGACGTAACTCTCAAAAACTCTATCTCTTGGTGTAATATATAGGATCAACAGGATCATAATATTTCTCAAACTCTTTTTTCAATTTTGATTCTGATTTCGCAAACGCCCAGAGCCCCTCAAAAAGTTCAATTTTGGAAAAACCAAAGCAATGCAAAGTGACCTTTTAACCTGTTGGTGCTGTCAACAAATTCGTCACAACATTCACCCTGCCGGTGATGTCTGTATCAACTCGAATCAACTTTCCTTTCCTTTCGAAATTACACCTGAATTCGAACGTTTCGGTTTCGATGTGTATCATTTAATTTGCCACCAAACGAAACGAACGATTTAAACTGTCAAAGCGGAGGTGAGGGCAGCCGCTAAAAACGTGCATCTAATTCAATTACACGATCATTGCGGTACTGCTTCGAGTGTGCGATACCTTAAATATTCAACGCTGGTAGCCAATCAATGGTCCAGCTAAGCGATGATTTAGCCAACAACGGCATTTTCTTTCTCTCTCACGGTCACGCACTAGCCATGCCTTAATAAAATCAAAGTCACTTTCGGTGCGTATCGACCACACACCGGCTGCAACCGGATGGTGGCTAGAGCGTGCAGAAAACGAAAATTAATTCAGTTCACCTCTTACCATTTGGGATGATGAAGCGTAAGCGCTGTCCGGAAGATACTCGATATGGTTTTATCGTTGAACGACGACGACGACGATATCTGACAAAACTTTCCCATGATGAGCGGAAAAGCGCACATTCACTGTCGCTAGTAATTTCCAACACAAATGGACATTCGTCGTACAAAAGGCTCTGAATTTTAATGCTGCGATTTTCTGTATTAGGCTGCAGGTTGTTTGAAGGCGTTCTGCAGGCACCTGGATTTCGCCTAACAATAGATTGGAATGGAAAATGGATGCTTTCGTGGGGCTAGGCGGCAGTGAAGATATTATTTTCACTAATGCTCTCTAAATAGTATGTCTAATGTCTGAGAGCTACTGAGCTATTTGAATCGTTTGAAGATGTAAAATTTTTGATGCACCTTTGTGGTCTGGCTTTGTTGAATCATACCAGTTGCATGGCTTCATCTTAGAAACGTTATGAAGATATGATACTTTGCAGGCTACTTCATTATATCACGAAATCAGTATGTGATCAAACTAGCACAAGAAAACTAACAAGGATTAGCAATTAAAAATAGAAAAAAAAACTTGACATCAAACTTGACCGTGATCGTACTTGACCATGAACAAGCCGAATGATGTACTCAACTAACATAAATCATATTCCGATGAGTTGAATGTCCCTACCCGGCGATGGCTAAACCGCGAATGCCTACCGAATGATCAACCAATCTGTCACCGTGAATCAACTCCAAGAGTTGTAATTCCACCGCATCAAAACCATAACGGTACCGAACAAGAAGTTGATTAAGTGTCACCACGCATGCCGGGAGTTATCAAACGAAAACGATCGCAACAATAAACAATTTGGCTTGCAAATCTGGTCGTAGATTTATTTATCTCGAGACCGTGATCAGCATCCGCGTGGCATAAAGCCACGCATCCATGCACCGCCGGGCACGTGACTTCACTGATTGCTGGCTGATGGTACCAGCACAGCTAGTAGATACGCCTAACATAGTTAGATGTACATATCTATTGTGCGCAGTCGTAAGGGAAATGATTTACGACATCGATGTGCTTCCATCGGAAAATCGCACCAGTCAAAGGTCGCAAGTCAAAGTCGATTTCTACACGAAGGAAGTGATGCGCCCGCGGAGAACATTAACTTTTTTAATCCACCTAGTGGTGTAATGATGCCTTCCTCATATTATTTATATTTTCAAAATTATCATTTGAAGATTTTGTCAAGAATTTTTTTTAAATCTTAAATAAAATAAGAAACTTTTTTTGGGTATGAAACTTTTTAAGGTTATTTATGTTACCTTTTCAATTTGTAAACAGTTATGTCAAGTTCATTAGAATTATGCTTTATTTTGCATCGTCGTACTAAACGATTAAACACACTTTACCCTATAGTTCTGGAACCGGAAGTCGGACCCGGATGAAATTAAACAGCAACCTTTGAGACTAAGGACTGTCCCAGAAAGTATGGACGCACTTTGATTTTGCTGTAAATAATTCAAAAGTGTTAGAGATTCAAATTTTATTCGATATACGGATAATATAAGACTACAACAACAGAATATTATTCTCAACATTTGCTACTTAGCCATTGTAGACTAGCTGGCGCAACTTATTGCGAATGTTCCTCATTAAATTCCGTACAGACTTCTTGGCGACAAGTTTTGACACTTTTTCCAATCTTTTTCGAACTGTTGAATGGTTTCGGCTGCCGAGACATGTTTCCTAAGATGTGCCTTCGTTAATGCCCAAAATTCCTCAATTGGTCGAAATTGTGGGCAATTTGGTGGATTCATGTCTTTTGGGACGAAAGTGACATTTTTGGTAGTACAAATTGCTTGCCAGACCATAGCTTTCTTACCAAATTTTTCGACTTCAATCGAAGTCTCGGACTGGTTTAACACTTGCCCTTCTCGCACCGTATAGTATTTTGGTCCCGGCAAGGATTTGTAACCGAGTTTCACGTAGGTTTCGTCGTCCATGATTACGCAGTTCAAATTTCCAGCAAGAATCGTATTGTACAGCTTTCGAACCCTCGGCCTGATCGATGCTTCTTGTTTCGGACTACATTTTGGTTGTTTCTGCTTCTTATAGGTTCGAAGATTCAAACGTTCTTTAGCACGAAGAACATTTGACTTCGAAGTGCCCACTTTTCTGTCCACATCCCGAACTGTAACCTCCTTGCTCGAACGCCTTCAATATATGTTTATCCAACTGAGGGTTAGCAGGACCTTTTTTTCGACCCGTTTTCGGTTTATCCTCAAAGGTGTTATCCTCACTGATTGCATTTCGCACGGCTTTTTCACTTACTCCTTCCATTTTTGCTATCTTTCTCAGTGACAGTCCGCGTTCTGTGCACCATTCGTACACAATTTTTCGACGTTGTTCTGCTGAAAGTCCACGCATTTCGAAACAAACTAATGAAAACGAATAAACAACTGCACAAGTTGTTAGAGAAGAGTGTAAACAACAGGACGCAGCCATAAAAATTGACAGATTCTGAACCATTGCGAAATGGCAGCGGTTTTTGGTTGCGTCCATACTTTCTGGGACTGTCTTTATAGGAACTTTTGTTTGAGCCTGTTTGTGGAAATCGATCAAATCATCTCTGAGAAAATCGAGTGAGTCTCGTTTCAAACTCTTTGACCACTATTTCCGGTGTAGATTCGTTTATCGGCTATGCAGTCAATAATGGATTAAAACGATTATTTTTGTTTTAACACCCAACGTTTCGACGCTACTGGTTTGCGTCTTCTTCAGGGGAACTGTATTTAGAAATAGACGTTACAAACTATGTTCGACTAATCACAATTTTGAAAAGACTTACAAAAACAGGTTATCGTTCCTCGTCAAAAACACCAGACAGCAGACCAAACACTCAAAACCGAATGGTACTCTAAACCAATCTCATCAGGCCGTCTGCTAAATTTCTATTCGTTTCACCAATTCAATAACAAAATTAACGTAGCCAAAAATTTCATCCACCGAGTATACGCTCTCTCAACAAACCTTGATCCGGAAACATTAAAAAGGATAATTTTCAATAACTTGCAAGAAAACAACTACCCCCGAACTTTCATCAACAGTCTATTGCAACACCATTATGCTAAACATAAAAATAGCTCACACACAGCATATAACGGTTCACTTCATACATCACCAGCATTATCGTCGTCAACAGCCTCATCATCAATAGCATCGTCATCAGCAGCACCATCGTTATCTGAAACTACCTACCGATCCATAGCAAACATCAATGGACTAACATCACGAATCATCCGTGTTTTGAAAAAAGACTACAGTTCTGTAAGATGCGCCTGCAGGCAGATACATACCGTAGGTTCACTCCATAGTAAAGTTAAAGATCCCGTACCTATAATGCAACAACATAATGTTATATACAAAATACCATGTAACAACTGCGAAAGTTGCTATATCGGCATGACCAAAAATTCTCTAAAAGTCAGGCTAGCAGGGCATAAATCAAATGTAAACAAATTAGAACATATCATACAAGATCATACTCACACAGATAATCAGATCACATCTCTTAGAGCACAAACTGCGCTAATAGAACATTGCATTGATCACGAACACAGATTCGCAATAGATAAGACCACAGTAGTAGATCGCACTTTCCGTTCCTCAGCTCTCCCATATCTAGAAATGTGTCATATAACCAATACATCACATACTGTTAACAATCGTACAGACACAGATGGTCTTAGTGTAGTATACGCAGCAATATTGCATACAATTAGGAATTGTTTCACAAGAAATATTTCCAAGATATCATAACCCTTTTTTACCGCCAAGCAACGAAATATTTCAGTATGTACCATAAATAGAAATCAGAGAGAAGAAAAACAAATTCGCCAAAACAAAAGATAGTGACCATAGCCAAAGTTTTTTAATTTGTGTTTCTAGACAAATTTTAATGAGTAATTTTATTGTAATTTTTGTAAGTAGCCCTGTTTGTACATTTCTTGTGAATATTTGTTATATGTGTTTTTGTAGTTATACCAGAAGCTGAATCTCCACCGTATGACTATTGACACCTACAAGAGTGTTTTTGACGAGGAACGATAACCTGTTTTTGTAAGTCTTTTCAAAATTGTGATTAGTCGAACATAGTTTGTAACGTCTATTTCTAAATACAGTTCCCCTGAAGAAGACGCAAACCAGTAGCGTCGAAACGTTGGGTGTTAAAACAAAAATAATCGTTTTAATCCATTATTGACTGCATAGCCGATAAACGAATCTACATTCAAATAGAATCCAGTCGAAAGTGTCCCAAACTATTTCCGGTACTTCTGGAACCGGGAACTTGGAACCAGTATAGCCGAAGTCGGTTCGATAAGTAAGTAACTAATATAGCCCACAAATTAAATCAATTTTGAGCCAAATTTAGAAGAATTTTATCCTGTTTTGCATAGTCGCTCTAAATGACGGTTTGCAATTTTAAACACACTTTACCCTATGAAAGCATGATGAAATTCAATAGCAACCTGTGGGAATATGTGATTTTTTATTTTATGAGTGACATTATTTGAAACATATTCACACACATGCACGCACAGAAACATACATTGCTCAGCGCGATGAACTGTGTCGAATGATAGAACACTTTGTCCTTTGAAACTGGGGACTAGCCCCAAAATAGTTTAATATATTCACTAACTAACAAGATCTGCCAACTAGATGAATTTCGCCATCGCTTGTGAAAAAATATTCATAAAATTGAAAATTTTCACTAATCGCACTGTAATGTAGAAATCGGTTAAGAAATTTTCGAGAAAATTAAGAGCGCCTTTACTCATACATTTGCACATATTTCCTTGTAATTCACAAGGTCGGTCGGATCGGAATAAAATTCATTGGCGATCTATGGGAATGTAAGGTCTTTCATTTGAATCTAAGTTTGTGAAAATCGGTGCATATCACCCTGGAAATATTGCTACGAATTTTTTTGGTGCATATCATCCTGTAATTCCGGAACCGGAAGTCGGACATTTAGTGATCTCGACGAACTGAGTCGAATGGTATATGACACTCGGCCCTCCGAACCTTCGTTCGAAGGTCTGTTTCACAGTGATTGCATAGCCTTTTTATATGAGAAAGGCAAAACGCCTAAAAAAAGCGCAAAAATAAATCGCGTAGCTTCGGAAATCCGCGTAAAAAGCCACAAATTAAAGACTTTTTTTTATGCCAAATATCTTAGAAATGCACGAAAAGTCCAGATCCGGTGTAATCTCTAAGAAAAAAATCGTCTTTGTGACTTTGGGAATTAAATCGAAAATTTTGTTTTGATGCCAAACGTCTTAGAAATGCTAAAACGTCGAGATCTTGGGTAATATAATAAATTTTCCAAAGTGTCAGAGAGTTAACTAAAAAAATTTCGGGATAACACCAGATCTCGACGTTTTATGTATTTCTCAGACAAAACAAAACAAAAACGGAAAACTTTTAACATTCGCATAAAAAACCGCGTAACTTCGAAAATGTGCACAAAAAAAAAACTGGGTAAAAATAGACCTCAGGGCACTCTCGAATGTTAAATGGACATTATTTAAATTACGTTTATTTGACTTTCATTTTGCTAGCTAAAAGCGATCTTCTGCACTGCCCATGAAGCAATTTGATTGCACAAACTTTTTAAAATTTGGTTGAAAATTTAACTCGGCATTTCTGATGTGAATGACATATTTTTTTTGTACTAATATTAGAGTGCGAGGAAAAAGTTTCTGTCAAAATTTTAAGCACTAAAGTCTGAGAATTCACAGCATTTGCAAAACTATTATTACTACATAGAGTGAAAAATCCCGGGCCTCTCACAGAAAAGACGTGAATAGTTTCGAACAGTGTATATTTTCGTTGAGAGCAAGCCTCTGGTTGGCCCAATACCAAATTTCATGACAATCTCTCCACTAGCTGATCGTGTCAGACGAGTTCCAGTTCTCATCAAGCTATGGAAAAAGACGAACCAGCGCATTCCTGCATAAAAGCAACGGTGAAATTGAATGATTTGCGGTACGGATTGAGGATCTACCATCCCCCGTATTCTCTAGACGTGGCCCCCAGCGACTATTATCTATTTCCAAACCTGAAAAGGTTTCTTAAGAGAAGGAAATTTTCATAGAATAGATTCAACCTAAGATTATTAAAATTAGCTCATCAATCGTCGAGAAGAGTGAGTGTATAGAAAAATAAACGCGGCTTGTCGGTAAGGTCACTTGTACCATCATATCTCTGGAACAAAAACTGACAGACATTTAATCTTCGAACTTGATCAATGATTCAATATTAGATTTCAAACAAACCTAAGTTTGTGAAAGTCAGTTTAGCCAATTTTCTCGGAATTGAGTGGATAGAGTTTTGTCGGTTACGTCATTTATATTATTAAAGGGACTGTGCTCGGAAACAATGCAAAAAACTGAAATGATAACCGAAAATTCATTCTTGTCGGCTATTTTTGAAACTCTCAAAGAACATAGCTAATATTTTTGCAAAGTTGGAAATCATAATCGTTCTCCGTGGACTTCCACTTTTAAAATTGATTTTGTTCGCTTGAAATATTTTCGAAAATTTCATAGTATCAATGGAAAAGAACACACTTTAGGGGTATAAATAAGTTCGTGTCGTTGTTTTTTCTTTTTGAAATTTGAAACTTTACTGCCAAAAAAATGTTTCAAATTTATTATTCAAAGTATTGTCAAGTATTGTTTGGACGACAAAAATTTTCCCGGAAAAAAGTTTTGTTTTGGACGACGAAAGTTACTTCCCTCTTTCGAAGACGCAGATTCCCGCAAACGATCGATACTATTCAACGGATAGTTCTACTTTACATCCGAACATAAAATATTAGTTTAAACATAAGTTTGAACAGAAAGTGATGCTGTACATTGTCATTTCCGAGAAAGGCATTTCTAAACCATGGTTCAAGCCATCTGGGTTGACAATCAATCAAGATTTGTACCAGAACGAATGTTTGTAGAAAGTTTTGATCCCGTTTTTTTCAAAAACATCATGCTGATGGACAATACGTGTTTTGGCCGGATAAAGCGTCATCGCATTGCGCCAAAAAACACAATCGTTCCTGAATACCCATTCGATCCCATTTGTACCCAAAAACCAGAACACGATAAATCTACCTCAGTGTCGCCTAATCGAAGATTTCTTCGGGGTTTTGAGCTCCTTGGTGTACAAAAATAACTGGAAAGCCACGAATTGCTAACAGTTGATTGGTAGAATCAAGAGATGCATTCGCAAAGTTGACATGAAGGCCGTACAACGCTCTTGTTCCGACATCAAACGGAAGCTTCGCCGAACATCCGATTACGGACCGTTTTCAAATGTTCACTAATTTTTTTTCAACAATGAACAATGTATCTTTAATTACAATCAATCAGATCTTCTCCAAGTATGTTTGTCTTTTTATGACAGCTTGAGAAAGAAATTCCAAAATTTTAGTTGCCACCCGTTAATAACGGCATTAGTTCACGTCCTCCAGCGAAAGACCATATAGGTTAAAACCGGAGTTAAATAAAAACTATAACAAACTAACTTTAATTCACGTTTCGTGTTTAACTGTTCAGTACAGTACTGTTCTATTTGAACATCTGATAGCTTAAAAGTTCAACGCAACTTAAGTGACACAATTTTCACTGCACTTTAATGAGCGCAATTTAATAAAAAGCACTGAAATTAAAAGCCTCTAATTGCGTTCTACGCCCCAGAAAAGAACTACATTTGAAGTAATGACGAATCAGTGTGTAGCCTTTGGAAACCAGTGAACTAGAATTAATTTAACATAAGCTCAGAAAACAAGAAAATCGATTACCCATTTACTATTTCATGCGGTGATTTCTTCCAAATGGTCTCGCCTCAAACCATGACCACACATATCCTAGTGCTCTAGTGCACTTGCTGTCCGCTCTGAAGGCCTGTCGAATCAAGCGAGAATCCGCTCCGGGCGACGAATAGAATATTACTACCCCCGACTAATCGCATTCGATTGAACCCTAATCGTCACATTTCGATACAATCGGTCGAGGCCGGCTCGGAAATCGTGATCTTGTCATTTGGTTCGGACTCGGCACTCTTGGAATGGGCGGCAGGGCGAAAGAAGTGGTTTCCTAAATCGGCCTCCCATTTGAACTGCAGCATTCGCGTAGAAAGGAAAAGCAGTCGAAGCACCGGCAGCGGAGGTACGCGTAACAACCTTGTTAACCTAAATTTTTATGCAAAATGCTGGTGGACTCTCCAGGCACGGTTTGCCTCTGCCACCAGCTGATGAACCGTAGCATGGTCACGGTTGTTTCGAACCCGCAACTCATCATCAAGCTCACGTTGGCAAGCTTCGGAGGAGGTGGCGCAGCATGATGCACTTATCAGTCCTGTTGTAGCACGTTCCGATGACGTTCCAATCGCTTTTCGTGTGCCGCTTGTTTTTTTTTGCGGCGCTAAGATTGATGAGGAAGCTCCGGAGTCCGGACTCGGACCAGCGCTTTTTCCTGCACGTTGGTCACGGGATGGTCCATTGAAAAATTAGCAATTACAAAACCCGTTCGTCGCTGCTGCTGCTGCTGCTGTGATTACTTGGATGTGATGCCGCCGAGCCGGTCATCGGTCACACCAAACAGTTGCTCCATAGATAAGTGCTAGCCGCCAAAGTCGGCGGCGGTGTCTTTGGGATGAAGAAACTATCGCTGAAGCGAATCTAGGAGGAAGAACAACGGCCCCAAGTTCCGTCCAGCGGCATTCGGACACACCCTCTTCCCGGTTGGGGATCCCTACTCGTTGTTTCTCGTGAAGGAATGCATCACTCGGTGGAAGAGAAATGATTGATCATGATCGCGACTTGACTGGTCACGGATTTTTTTTGTTACAAGTAGGCCTTGGAAGTGGAAGTGTTTAAGTGGATCTTAGAAACTAGTTTTTGGAATTAGATCGTGATAAACAATTAACGCTCACTGATTGGAAGATCTACAAACCGACTGAGAAAAAAATGAATAGCAAAGACATCATTGCTTTTTTTAAGTTTTGCAATCAATACAGCATTGCTACTGGATCTATTGAAGTACAAGGGTTGAAAAAATAGACCAATTTCGCGCCAGTTTCAACAAATGTTGGCAGCAGCCTCTCAATTAAACTTTCTAGTCATGTAGATTTTGTCACAAAAGCAGGGTGGCAAGTGAATTACCGATTTCAATTTCCCGGTTTTTTCCCGGTTTTCCCGGTTTTTTGAGATAAAAATTCCCGGTTTTTGGAATAGGCCAAAATCGCCCCTGTTCAGTTTTTTTAAATTTTTTTTTAATTCAAACTTTAAACAGATATCCCATGTCCAAAAAGGATCATTGTAATAGGCCCGCTAATTGAGGATTCAAATACTTTCTAGACATTTCGATGTATAAATAGAAAATATTCATTATAACATAAGCATATAAGAAAAATATAAAGCCTTTTCAAGTCATTCAGGGGTTTTGGTTACACGTAACCGATTTCTTCTGAGTGCACATGACTGTTTCCATTATTTTTTTGATATACATATGATTGAAAATAAATCAATAAGGCACAACAATCCCAAAAACAGACTTTTGCCACTCGGAGAAACACAAAAAACAATCTATGCTTGCAAATTCAAATCATTTTATACAGAGCTTTCTTCGTTCCTTCCGGAAGTGAAAGTAAAAATCTCAGTTCGGCGGGAAAATTATAAACGGCAATGGCCAAAGATGGCTTTTATCGTATCAAAGAACGCTCTCTACCAACTCTTCACACGATTCAATCAGTGCTATCAAAGAGAAACGGATATTATCGCGAGAGCGAATTTCTCTCGATGATCTGTCTGAGAATCAAAGGTTAGCACGCTGCTGTGGGGATTCTCTCTGAAGCAACAAACGGTCGTTTTTTCTCGTTTTGCGATCCGATTCTATACGGGCAGTGGATAATTGCGATAGAATCATTTTACTATTACCGCTTATTCTAACTATGTGCATATAACCTTTGTATAAGTTGTTTCTAGGAAAATAGCTGTGAATGCTCCAGCCCAGGGCTTTAAAATATTGTATATTGTGACCTAGTATGAGAATGATCAAGTTAAATTATGAGATAATTATCAACTTGCAATTTTCTCTTGGTAAATTCCTCACCGCCCCGATCATTGCCGGACTGTTTATATTTTGTTAAAGGTTGTGAAATACTCAGAGTATGAAGTGGAGTGAAGAAATGTAGAAAAATTCTTTCACGGTTCATGCATTGAGAGACAGCGAGTTCTTGTAGCATCTTCTACCAGATTGAAAATGTTGTATACAATGTAGAGAAATATCGAGCCACTTTCTGCCAAATTATCGGCAATCACAAACACTTATGATGGCACAGCGAATCTAACATAATATCATCATTGCCAGGGCTTCGGCCATGGTACAATAAATTGTTATATGGAAATATACTGTTTAAATTATGTCGCTTGCAAGCACATCTGTTCAATGAACGATACCCTCAGATGAATTATCATGCTGTGATTGTGATGAAAACTATAAAACCAATTATTAACAAAGTCCTGTCAGACCAAAAATTTGAAATGTTAATGTAATAGAATTGAATTTGAAATCATTAGATGTATTAGATGTGTGTATTAGAAGATTTCGCAAAACCGTCCGGTTGCCACGACTTGCTCTTTTAATCTATTAATCTCTACCGAATGTAAACCCTGAAATTGTTTTGGGAAAAATAGATATGGCCGTATATAATTTAAATCATTACCTTACTGAAGTTCCAAAAGCTCAAACTAAATTCAGTTCACCTTTATCTACATCAATATCAACGTTCTTGTGATCCTACTATGGAATAGAACTATGGAATTGAAAGAAAATTAAACACAGATTCACTGAACAAATCAATCCATTTTCTAAATCTTTCTAAGACTTTATACTAGTCCTTAGAAACCAGTTTCAACTCTCAAAAAAAGGAACTCAAATACTTCCTGTAAACGGTGAATAAGATCAAAGTCGACAACTCTTCCGATCTTGTGAGTCCTTTTGACAAATTATGATGGAACAAGGGCAATCATTAACAAACTTAAAAACGTGAAGACTCCTAAAAATGTTCAATAATTTTATTAAAAATTTTCCCTATGTTTATTTACCTTGAGATTTTACATTCTGCAGGTGTGTTGAATACTTATTCAAAAATTTAATAAAAATCCAACAGAAGCATCCAAATTATCCTTATTTTTCAAAATGAGCTTGCATTATGCTGTTTGATTTGAAATTGCCTGCAAGCCTTTGAAAATCGTTGGACGAGACATGGGGTGTAGGCACAATTTCCAATGGACAATAAGTTATTTTAACACTTGTACTGAACATTTCGCTCAAACGCAAACTTGGGTATTGTCTCCTACTGTTCAATTGTTGAAAAAAAAATCATTAAGCTAACAACTGTTACTCATAGGTGAGCTAGTAATATTTTTCCCGGCTTTTCACTAAAATTCCCGACTTTTTCCCGGTCATGAATCCAATTAAAGCTCTCGTTGTCATAAAAAATACTGTGAAATTTCATCCAGATCCGACTTCCGGTTCCGAAATTAAAGGGCGATGTGTTTCAAAACTTTCAAACTGTCATACAAAACGACGCAAAACCGGTACGCATCGGTACATGCTGGTACGAAAGAAGAAAACACCACCGCCTAGCACACCACGTGCTTTGTTCATGCTGTAGTATAGCGTGCAGGGTTGCTACATTTAAATCTATAATAAATTGACATATCTGTTTACACATTGAAAAGGTTATGGTAGTTTATACCCAAAGAAAGTATTTGATTTTATTCAAAAAAAAAATGGAAAAAAATTAAAAAAATTCTGGTGATACTTTTGAATTACATCACTACAACACTAAGAGGATTGAAAAAGGTTTTTTGTACATATTGATAAAATCGAAAACTGATAAAACCTACAAAAAAAAAGTGTTGTATTAGCAATTTTCACCAAAACAGTCAAAATTTCTAATGAAAATATTGAAAAAAATTTTAATCGAGTCCTACACTGAAAAAAATCTATTCTAAAAATTTAATGTTGATTTATTAGTAAAAATAAATTCAAAATGAGCACATTTAGGGAAAAACATCACTTTCACTTTTCCAAACTGAATTTCATTTCCAGCATTTTTATAGAACCTAACGAAGATGAATTTGTGAAATTTTACAAAATACTATATCGCTAGCTGCACGATATTTGCAAAAAGTAAAGACAAGAAAAAGTTTTAGTTAGAAACACCTTTTTTTCTTTAAAAGGGTCCCCCTTCGCAGTACAAGGACAGTTGGCAAGGAACATGATATCAATCGGAACAAAATTTCATTCACAGTTCGCTTTCTCATCTCATCCAAGTCAGGCGATATAACAAAACCGCTTACGTTCGGGACAGAAGAAACCAAGTACAGTATTGTGTAGTGAACAATAGAACGACCTCAAAATGAGTGAACCAAACGAACAAAAGCTACCGCCGACACGAAAGAATACAATTGTTGTTGACTTCAGACAGTGCAAAGTTCGACCTTCGATTCGAGAACTTGAAGCTTTGCTTAAGGAGCAAATGCATCTTGACATTAAACGTGTGCATTTACTTCAATGCAATAAGTCCAATAATTTTGTTTACATCCAGTTTTATAAAGAGTTGGACGCAATTCAATTCGCAAAAGACAAAAATAATGTGCACTATGTGGAGCACGAAAATATTAAGAACAACATTCCAGTATATATGGTAGAGAATGCTATAGAAGTGCGTGTGCATGATCTTCCCTCAAGCGTCATCGATTCTTATATTCGCAAAACTATGTCCCAATACGGAGAGATTCTCTCTATCGAAATAGAAAAGTGGAAGAATATTTTCCCCGGTATTCTAAATGGCGTACGTTTGTTATGCATGCGCTTGAGAAGGCCTATACCTTCTTATGTGACAATCGGTTAGGATACAAGAATCCCGTGCAAATCACTTGTTACCTATGACAATCAGATGGCCACATGTCAATATTGCCAAAAAGCTGTTCACTACGGTAAACCATGTGATAAACTGGACAAGGAGACAACCACACCAAAGGACAACGGTGCTTCCTTCACACCAACAACAGTGAAGCATCCCCTTCAACGAAACCATCCAACGTATCCCCTATAGAACAAAGTACACCAGCTGCAGTTAACAACTTACCATCCAACCAACCAGCAACTGCAAACAATGTACAACAAGACGCATCTACAGCAACTAGCAACGAAATCAACAACAATACCACCGATGCGGTAATAAATGACGAGACGAACCGCGAACAAACTGCCGCTCAATACTCGCAGGAGGAAAATGGAAGCTCCTCTCCCCCTAGAAAAAGGGTGACAACGAGATCCAATACAAAAAAAAATTATCTAAAAACTCAGCTAAATCGGCCACGTAAAACTTGTACGCAAATAGGCCTGAATAAAATATCTACACTGATTTCTCGGCGGCGTTTGATAAAATAAACCATCAAATAACAATTGCTAAATTGGACAGACTTGACTTTGGTGGCATTTTACTGGATGGGATGCATTCATATCCTACCGGACGTGAGATGTCGGTAAAAATAGGAAACTGAACAACATCACCGTTTGCAGTTAGTTCTGGAGTACCTCAAGGAAGTCATTGAGGACCGCTTATATTTTTACTATATCCTAATGATTTGCACTTCTTACTGAAATTTTTCAAACTATCGTTTGGCGATGACTTTAAACTATATCATGTGATCAAAGAACAAGAAGATGCATGCTTTCTGCAAGCTTAATTGGATATCTTCGCAGAATGATGTCACTCCAACGGGATGGCATTAAACTCCTATAAATGTTCCGTCATATTATTTTCCCCCAGCCACTCAATAATAAGATATAACTACAATCTTTCGCCAAATGTTCTTAAGCGTGAATCGTTCGTTATTCTTGATGACAAACTTGATTTTAAGAATCAAGTTTTTGAAGGCATAGAAACTCTTAGGCTTCAGTTATGTGTATTCGTAGAAACGTTTACAAGGTTGTTTTCATCGCTGATTTAATACAATCACATTTTGATTGCCCTGATCTCTTACAATTGGTCAATTTCGACATCCATCGTCGACATACAGTCTTCGTTCTCATTCATTTTCATTCTCAGTATGTGCCGTTCATTTAACAGTTACTCTCAAGACTTTCCATCTCCCTCGAAATGCGATAAAACGATTATTCAATGATTCCTTAACTATTCAGTGAAGAAATTTCCACCATCTTCATTGGAAAGTAATCAGATTCGCTCGCCGAAACTAACCCTTTCGTCCCTCCCCTCATTTTCTTCGTCGTCTACCATCCACTGCATTATGTTGATACAAAAGATGAAGAAGTTTTATGCTTGCTAGAGAAAGATTGCTATGGGTACAAGAATGGGTAGAACTTAGATGCGCTTTGTCTACTCTGGGCGAGTGGATTTCAATAATTTATATTTTACAATTCTAAAATTCGGTTTTTGGATATTCTTTCAAATCGCTATATAATTTGTATTTCCGAAACGAGTTTGACTAGAAACTTAATGTCATGTTAATTTCCAACTTAGGTTTAGAAATCCTCGATGGCCGCAAATGATTTGTTCGGGATTTTCCAACTTATGAATGAATTCGAACATTACATTTTTTATTTAATCGGTCTTGACCCTAACACAAAACCGTAATTTTTTGCATTGCACGTGTTCCACCTTATAAATGTTCTGTTAGTAATTATGCAAGTGACGCATTGAAAGTTAGCAAAATTCACACAATCAATCAACTAGTACGTGCGATTATCGATATTCGGATGTGTGGAAAAAGCATTTCAGTTTTATTTGTTTTCACGTCACCCAGTTATGTCTCTGACATTACCCTCTACTTTTTTTCAAGTAATTATTGTCGAAAAATGACGACCCCTACAAAAAAGTGTTCTAATAGTGATTTCCACAATCAGTCAAATTTTGGAATAAAAACACTGAAAATAATCCTTATTGAAAAAATATCGATTTACAAAAATAACCCTATGTTTGATTGTTTTCAAATTTTGTCCCAAGACCAGTGTTTATGACCTCAGTATTGGACGAAAATTTCTCTCCCTGAAGAAATCTGGAAATAGGTAATAGTCGCTGGGGGGCAGGTCTGGAGAATACGGGGGATGGTGGATCAATCGGTACTGCAAATCATTCAATTTCACTGTAGCTTTTAAGTAAGAAATTCGCTGGTGCGTCTTTTTCCATAGCTTGATGAAAACTAGAACTCGTCTGGCACATTCAGCTGTTATTCCAGTACTAGTGGATATACATGGTTCCAAACTATTCACGTCTTTTCTGTGACAGGCCCGCGACTTTTCATTTCATGTAATACTTTAAAACTTGGGTACGCTACTTACGGAATTTGTCTATGCAGAAGGATGAAGAATATCAATTCTGAAAATGAAACAAACAAAAGTAAATTAGCCAGTTATTAAGCCAAGCCGATCGTGAAAACCACCGGCGATGTATCATCTTAACCTACTTGTCATGTGAGAAGAGGAACGTTGTGACTAACTTACCAACTGAGCAAAAATTAATAGCAAAATGTTTTACTTTTCCCTATATAAAGTTCGAAGATCGAATGGCTGTGACTTCTGGTTCCGGAGATATAAGAATTTTACCGCTCAGTTTGCTCAGATATGGCTGTACCGATTTTAATAAACTTAGGCTCGTTTGAAAACTACTATTAAACCAAGTTCGAATATCAAATGACTGTCACTTTTGCTTCCGGATATATAATGGTATAAGTGATGTAACCGATAGAACACGTTGTTTTTAACCGCTCAATTTTTTCAGAGACGGCAGAACCGATATAATGGCATTAGACGCAAACGTCAAGATATGATGGCATAAGTGACATAAACATCATTAGGGACCATTCATAAACCACGAAGACTCTCTGGGGGGAGGGGGGTTCCATAAGAGTTTATTTCGGTAAAGATATTTCTAAAAGTCTACGTGGGGTGTCGGGCGGATTGAAAAGTTCCAAATTTTGATCTACGTGGTTTATGAACGGTCCCTTACCGCACATTTTTTTTAGATATGGATTAACCGATATCAATTCGGAAAATTCATACACTAATTATCATACACTAAGGTCTTTTTTACGCTGTTTTTTATGCGGTTTTTACGCGGATTTCCAAGATAACGCGGTTTATTTTACGCGTATTTCCGAAGTTACGCGGATCCCGAAATATTTTTTTAATCAACTCTCTGACATTTTTTTACCTTTTTTTATATATATAAAAAATAGGTATAGAATTCGCTCAAAATTTCGAAAAGTTTTCCGAGGCCCGGAGGGCCGAATGTCATATACCAATCGATTCAGCTCGACGAACTGAGCAAATGTCTGTGTGTGTGTGTGTGTGTGTATGTGTGTGTGTCTGTATGTGTGTTGTCAACTAAGAGGTCGAGATCTCAGAGATGGCTGGACCGATTTTGATCAAACTAGTCGCAAATGAAAGGTCTCCCCGTCACCCAAAACGCTATTGAATGGTTTTGAGATCGGATGTTTACTTTTTGAGTTATACGAAGTTTTATGTCAAAATTTTCAGTTTTTTGACAGTATCTGTCACAATTGACCTTGAAAACAGAATATGTTTTCAGACTTAGATTCCGCACGGTAATAGCTATCCAACAAGCCATAGATTGTTAAAATCCGTCCATTTTTAACTGAGATATCGAAATTTGTGTGTAAACGACTTTTCCCCTTATTCCAGCAGTAGAAGTTTTGAGCGCTGTATGACAAAGAAATGCTTGGGAGCAACGGAAAACACGATTTTTTATACTGTGACATACAGTTGTTTCTAAGTACCAAAAAGACTATGTACAACATCCTTTTTCATGACAATTTGCCTTGGACCGATTTTAGCACGGTTCGTTTTTGGCAACATAATCGTTCGAAAATGGCATATGTAAACCAGATGATATCAGCATTTCCGAGTTGAAAGTTATTCCATAATTATATTGATTTAAACTATTTACAACAATAAATGCTGGAAGAACATAACTTCCATATACCATTCGAATCAGTTCGTCGAGATCAGCAAATGCGTGTGTGACAAATAATTTCACTCAATTTTTTTCGGAGACGACTCAACCGTTTTCTACAAACTCAGATTCATACGAAAAGTCGTATGCTCCCAAACAAAGTTCCTGAATTATGTTTGGTTCCGACCTCTGGTTCCGGAACTCCAGGATGATATGTGAAACGAAATTAAAATTGTGTAACTTATTCTTCTCGTATATGGCTGAACCGATCTAAGATTCAAATGAAATCTAAGAATCATCTGAAATTCAAATGAAAAGTTTCAAGATTCTATAAATATCTTGCTCTTCAGTCAGATCCAACTTCCGGTTTCGGGGATACATGGTGATCAATATAAAAATGTCCATTTCACATACATTAATGAGGTTTATCGGGTTAGCAGATTTGGATAGTCGATAAAAAAATTATTTTTTTCAGTTTTAGTGGTATTCAGTTGTCGATTCAGAAGGCACCTAAAAATTCAATTCGTGCTACGATTTCTCAAAGATGCCTTCACTGATTTTCAAATATTTTGAAACAAATGTAAACTATACAACTACTCAGGTGAATTTATCTGACTTCGGCCATACCGATTTGAGAATACCGGTTCCAGAATAAAATCGTTTCTCAAAGCTCAATCGTTTTCTCAAAAAAAACCCAATCAAATTTCAGAAACAAAAATTCAAATTAAAATAAACTTATATACAAAAATTAATTAATTTTATCCAATTGTGACTTCCGGTTCTCGAATTACAGGATGATGAATTTTTAAAATTCAAACCGATATAGAAGATGACAATCCCGAAAAGCTTCAAAGTTGGACTCAAAACTGTTGTAATTTATTCGTCATATGGCCATACGCATCGGTTTGGGTTATGCTGGTTCCTGAATACCGGCTCTGGAAGTACCTTAAATTACCGTAAACTCTAAAGTGGAACTTACATATCATGGCATGTTTAATCGATTATCACACTTCTAGATTCAAATTCGATCCGATTTGCAGTTTGCATTTCAATTTAAAATTGTCGCTTAAAACTACGGTCATTAAAATAATGTCATGAAAACACCGAAGAATATTCATGCAAAAAACACATGCGGATTGATAAAAAAAGGTATCATCTCACTGCTAGGTGGATTAAACACGTTTTTTAAATTACACTAGATCTCGATGTTGCGGTTTTTACACGGATTTCTAAAGTTACGCAGATTTTCGAAGTTAATTAAAGAACTAGTGTTATATTTTTTAAAAGTCTGACATTTTGAAAATTTCTTTTTAGATATCTGGACGTTGCATACAAATCTAAGACATTTGGCATAAAAAACATATCTTCAATTTTGTGGTTCTTTTCTACGCGGATTTCCGAAGTTACGCGGACTCAAATCAACTCAAGTCACAAATTCGTTTTTTTCAAAAGTTTTTTGTGATTACACCATAGTTCTGCTATTTTTTATGCGGATTATCGAAGTTACGCGGTTTTTTTTTGCGCGGTTTTTTACGCCGTATTTCTTACGTATCCCCCGTTTAAAAAGAGACCTCAGTGTGCTTCACTCTTTATAGCCAAACGTCGTCGATTTACATTATAACGACTAAAAAATGAGAATAGAAATTCGATTTATTCTACCCGAAAACGTCATTATGGTTTCATCTTATCGTAGTGGAATGAGTGACGTTGGTATTGATACTCTCTTTTGGTCCAATGAAAGACGAAAATTTTTGGTCTCCCTTCGTTTATTTTGGATGCGAATGAGACAGTAAAAGTACGAATATGAGGCCGTTAAATTAAATTATTTTATACATTCATTGGATCTACGGCTGTCTTGTATGGTGTCAGAAAGGAGAAATCGCGTCAGTTCAGTCCAATCTCCATAGCATGGTCCTAGTGGCGATGACAGGAGCATTCACGACGACTCTTACTGACACTACTGTGCATAGAACCATTACATGTTGACCTAAAATAAGAAGCATTTGGAATAGTAACCCTATAGACTATGCTACTAGCCACACTCGCTTGTGGTCTCAAATGGTTATTTGGGATGAGTTCTTACTCATTCCTAGTGACCTAACTCTCACATGCAGTTTTCCTTTCAAAACATTCAATGTGGGATATTCTCATTGAGAGGAATGATTGCCTGGTTATTTGGAATGACAACTTGATGAGCACATAACTTGTTATACGGACGGTTCTCTGTTGGATGGTTGTACTGCAGCTGGTGTCTACTGTCGTGAAATGAGTCTAGAGAAGTCTCATTCACTTGGTAGATACTGTACTGTGTTTCAAACAGATATCTACGATTTGTTTCTTTATGGTTTGTGCTGTTCTCTCACCTCACCCACTTCATAATTTCCTTCCATGTTCCTCTTATCCTTTCCTTCCCATCAGGAAATTCATGGGAAGCCACAGCAAGGCATAAATCTCCAAATAACTGAGGGAACGTACCCATTGAGCCAATTAGTTCTGATTCCTGAGCTCAAACTATTATCAGAAATAATCCTAATTAAAGGCACTGTAGTTTGTACATAAATGATATTTAGGAAGAAGTTGTAAGAAATAAATAGGCCATTCTAGAAACAACATACACTAAAAATAAGTTGAACCATGTTTTTAGAACTAGAAAACTTAAAAAAAACGAAACATTGAAAAAATGATAACGTTTGCATTAAAACATTGTCAATTTTTCATGGGTTTACCTTCACCCACACTGACGAAACTACTCATGCTGCATCAATCAACGAACTCTAACCGTGATGGCAAAAACAGTAAAAAAAACTCCGTTCAGAAGTGTGCGCGTTCAAGGAACGATACCCCGCCGTGTCGAAAACGAACATCGTGCGGCACTTTGTGGACACCGGATCAGAGTTGCAAATTATCAGTCATGTCAAATGACTTTGACAGACTGACTAAGTTCATCGTCAACTGTAATCGGCACGGTCAAAGTGTCTGTCAAATGAGATACTCGATAGTTCAATGACCAAGTAGAAGTATACTCAGTCAAAGACAGGTGACGCATTTTGTTCTCTCTCTCATTCTCCTATTCCCTGTTGAAGTGAAAAAATTCAATGAGAGTACTAACATAAACATAAATTGATAAAGTTCACTGTTCTTTGCAAAAAATCATCGGACTTCCGAGTTTATTGGTGTAAATGAATTTAATTCACCGTTTATGATATTCAGTCACATCGTAATCAAGCAGTGACAGGAGAAATGGACATAATATCAATCGCATCAGCAATCAATGAGGGTCCTGGTGAGCGCAATATCAAGAGAATTTAAGTTATGACAGATCAGCTCTCAGACACTCAATAAATGATGATTAGTAGAGCCTGGTTGGAAGCAGTCCAGTGACATTTAGCAGCTCTGCACCGGATATGCCCGCTTCGACATCTAAAACATCTTGGCACTATTAGATAACAATCAGAGCACGAACAGAACGCCTGGTTCCAGACGAAAAAAGCGATCAAAAATGACAACGACGAGCAGCTCAAGTATTGAACCAGTCCAAGTCGATTCAAGTCGAAAAACTCGATTAAAAAAGTTATGGTCTGGCAGGCCATATGTGGATGCGGTATGATTGTACGACTCGTCTACACAACTGATCCTATGAACATCAAATTATCCATGATTTAAAGCTACAAGGATTCTACTGTCGTCTGATCGGATCTGGCGACATTAAAGTGAAATGAACGGTAGAATGGTATCCGACCAAAAATGGTCCTTTTGTTCAAAAAAAGACATGAAAACTAAGCGTGTCCATACTTTCTGGAACAGTATTTACCAGTTCCAGTCAATTTATCTTTTCAATACTTTTCGTCGTCAGTTCATCGGTACTTGGCAGTTTAAATTAAGCTACCTATACAGTATTTCTCATTTCTCGGTCAGAGCTGTTCCAGTTGAATTATTACGTTGCATTAGAAGTGATATATGTATGAACAGTCAACGACGAAGCATGAAAAAAAGCAATTCATCTGTTTATTGTTTTGAACAAATACCTCCGCTGTCATAACTTTCCTTTCAAGGCAGCACCGCGGGGACGGCGCCCGCACCAGGTGAGAGTATGACCCAGTGCGGGTTCTCCAATCCGCAAAAAGTGTGTATTAATTACAGAAAATTGTTGTAAACACCATGTTCCGAACTAATCGACTTCGGCAAATGCTCATCAGTGGATTCGTTCGTGCAGGTTGCTGTTCAACAGTCAATTATCTCGACTCCCTTGGCTACCACAACAAGCCGCCACACTACCCAGAGTACCTACGGACTCCACCGGCGGTGGTGTGTTGCATTCGCGAGCCAATAATTTATGCCGCAGCAGCATCATACTGGTAATCACGTGTCTGTGTGTGTGAGTGTGGGTATATGCGAAGAACGGGCATATTTGAGAAATTTTTTGCAGTTTCACCACCAAAACCAAACGGCATACCGGCATACTCACCCGGCCGACCAGGGATGTGAAATTCTTCGCAACCGCTGCAGGACCGCGCTCATCTTGAGTACACAACATGCACACGATTCGGTATCGTCGTCGTAATTGGATTTTCACCTTTGTGTGTTCGCAATTCGCAAGCCGGCAGGTAATCGCTTCGCCCAGGATGACCCACTTCGGTCCCAGGCCTCAGCGAGTTAACGATCGATTCGTAATAATCCACCTCCGAGCAGATAAATAGTAAATAGACCTAGGCAAGTGCAATTGATAGTGCCCGGCAGGTTTGACTATGCACCGAAGCAAGTGGGAGGTTCTACGGGGATGTTCCGGTTGGAACGATGACGACTGGACGTTGGATGGGTCCGGGGGTAGACGAATCGTGGAACTATCGTGGATGATAGTTTGGAGCAGGTGAACCACGATCGCAATACACGCACACATTCACATTCTATGGCGCATGAAAAGGAGGGTGCTCATTTGCGAAAATGACTGATAGCAAAAGTTGCTACTTGCCTACCTACAGCAGTGCGCATCGTTCGAAAAACTCGTGTGTTGTTTACGCGTGCTACTTACTCGGTTAGCAATTATTTGTTATTAACCGGATTTGGGTTAAGATAAGTTAGTGCCGGTTGAGTAGCGTATGTTTGTGTGGAAGTGTGTGCGATGCTGCCTTTAGTGCAAAACGTGGCTAATGTATTTCGATTTACCAGTGCACTCACGACCGATTGCATATGCGTAGTTATTAGTATGCCGTTTTTAGCAATGATTATAGGAGCTGAACTCTAGCTGAAGGGTGTTGAGAATCGACGCGGATTGGGTGGAGACCACAGAAATCCGAAATGGCATTGGGAAGGAGGGAGGGCAGTATACTTCGGGCGATGAAGAAAAACCAGACCAGGGAGATGTTCTACAATTGCATAACATGAATGAAACAGACAGAGTTTAACGCTTATTGACACGAGAGGCAGTTGCTCTTACGCCCTTTTACTGTTTACGACACTACTCGCTATTATCGTACAAGTAGGATTATCATGGAAGATACTGAAGATTTTTAATTTGCATGGTTGTCAACAATGTAGTATTTAAGCAGCACATGGATGAATCGAAAAAAAAACGATACAGAACTCATCATCTTATAGTACTTTTGTGACCAAGACATCCCAGAAGTATCTGACACAGTTCAGGAATCGGAACTAAAGACTGTCCCAGAAAGTATGGACGCAACCAAAAACCGCTGCCATTTCGCAGTGGTTCAGAATCTGTCAATTTTTATGGCTGCGTCCTGTTGTTTACACTCTTCTCTAACCACTTGTGCAGTTGTTTATTCGTTTTCATTGGTTTGTTTCGAAATGCGCAGAACAACAGCAGAACAACATCGGAAAATTGTGTACAAATGGTGCACAGAACGCGGACTGTCACTGAGAAAGATAGCAAAAAGGGAAGGAAGCTCGGTGAGTATAACACCTTTGAGGATAAACCGGAAACGGGTCGAAAAAAGGTCCTGTTAACCCTCAGTTGGATAAACGTATACTGAAGGCGTTCGAGCAAAAGAAGGAGGTTTCAGTTCGGGATGTGGCCAAAAAAGTGGGCACTTCGATGTCAAATGTTCTTCGTGCTAAAGAACGTTTGAATCTTTGAAAATACAATACGATTCTTGCTGGAAATTTGAACTGGATAATCATGGACGACGAAACCTACGTGAAACTCGATTACAAATCTCTGCCGGGACCACAACATTATACGGTGCGAGAAGGGCAAGTGTTAAACCAGTCCGAGACATCGATTGAAGACGAAAAATTTGGTAAGGAAGCTATGGTCTAGCAAGTAATTTGTAGCTGCGGTAAGATTTCGAAACCCTTCATCACCACTGCTTCAATGAACAGCGAAATATACATTAAGGAATGTTTACAAAAACGACTTCTATCCATGATTTGAAGCCACAAGGATCCTGTTGTCTTCTGGCTAGATCTTGTTTCTTGCCACTACTCGAAATCAACGGTAGATTGGTATACTACCAAGAATGTCACTTTCGTCCCAAAAGACATGAATCCACCAAATTGCCCACAACTTTGACCACATTGAGGAATTTTGGGCATTAACGGAGGCACATCTTAGGAAACATGTCTCGGCAGCCAAAAGCATTCAACAGTTCGAAAAAGATTGGAAAAAAGTGTCAAAACTTGTCGCCAAGAAGTCTGTACAGAATTTAATGAGGAACGTTCGCAAGAAGGTGCGCCAACTAGTCTACAATGGCTAAGTAGAAATTGTTGAGAATAATATTCTGTTGCTGTAGTCTAATATTATCAGTATATCGAATAAAATTTGAATATCTAACACTTGTGAATTATTCACAGCGAAATCAAAGTGCGTCCATACTTTCTGGGACAGTATTTAATTGGCTCAAGTAGAACGTTCCGCTAGTTATTCAGCAATACCATGAGCTGATTTTTGAATATGTTGTCCATAAATGGCTATAGTTTTTAGGTAAAATATGAGAATATTGTAAAGTTGAAGTTTTGTGTTTGAAAGTCAATTGTAAAACTTTTTAACGGTTTTCATGATTTGCGACCAATGGGCACTATGTAATTTTATATTCGTATGAGCTAACAAATTCAAAAATTAGCGATGCGTTATCTCTTTTAAAATGATGTTGTTGATAAATTTATAACTTTTGAGCCACGCGACCGATTTCGCTAGTTTGTGGATATTTTGTCAAGAAATGTGTGCAGTTTCTGGGGAAAATATATGAATATTACAACATTGGAGTTTTGTGTTTTCGAACGTCATTTGTATAACCGTTTAACGGTTTTCGTGGTAGGTAGACCAATGCACTATGGCCTGAAACGGGAAATTAGCGTGACAAAAATCTTTTCACTATTAAATATTAGTTTTTTTGTAGTTGGTGTCTTCGCAAAAGTTGTTTGAAATCAAATGGCGCTCCTTTTGATGAAAAAAGTTACTAGAGTGGTGCTCATTTAGATTGAAATCTGAAAGCTAACTTCCTTAATTGAACTCAAAAATGATTTCGTTGTAAAATAAAGTTGTAGGAAATTTTATTGCAAGCAACTTTGTTGAAAAAGCACCTCTATAGCTCTTCATTTGATCCAAGCAAAGCCTCGGTATTACATTCCTGTAGTGAAATTTGACCTTCTGTTTTAACAGACTTCGCAGCCGATTCAGAGTGTACAGAACCATTGCATGGCTAGTGCTACGATTCTACTGACACTACGAATCCTTCCAGGTCGGGGCTCGAACATACGACAATTGGTTTGTAAGACCAGCGCCCTATGCATTGAACCGCCAACCCGGGACATTCATTTGATCCAGTTACATCAATTTTCCCCAGTAAAAGTAAAGTGACTCCTGAAAAAACACTTTTTTTATTCTAACTTTTTTGTGAAACGTTCCACCGAAAAGTTGTCTTCAGAAGAGTTATTGAACTAATCAATGCGCACAATTTTGCTCAACCATGTATTTCATATGAGATACCAGTAAAAAGTTATGATTGGTTTTTCATCAAAAACTAGTCAAGCTTCAAATATCAATATTCATTAGATGCTAGATCGATAAAAATGTATCCTATGCGATTCCTGAAAGGTCATAATATAAGTAAAAATTTAAGAAAAAATTGGAAGGGTGTTATTTTTTTTAACTTATTCAAATTAGTTTTAAAAATACTTTCAAAAAACTTGAAAACATTGCATAACTCTTAAACGCCTTAACGTATCAACATACTTTCTTCAGCAAAATAATAGTATCAAATTAGTTCTACAAATGTTCCATACATTATCCTTTCGAGAAATGAGACACACAAAAACTACGTAGTTTCCGCTTAAAAAAAAACAAAAAAATTAAAAAAAAATAAAATGACTTAGTGCCCATTGGTCGCAAACCATGAAAATCCTTTGAAAATTATATAATTGACTCTTTCAAACACAAAACTTCAACTTTACAATATTCACATATTTTTTCCTAAAAACTATAGGCATTTATTGCTAACATATCCATAAATTAGCAGAATCGGTAGAGTGGTTCAGAAACTATGATTTTTAATAATATGAAATAAAAAAACAATTTCAATTTTTTTTCGATGGAAAACGATTCTTCCAAATATTACGAGATTCTGAGAGATCGGATATCAGTTTCTCATGGGATTGCTGTATTTGGAGATTTTTTCATCATTTTCCTGATGGAAAGGGAAGGATAAAAGGAACATGGAAGGGAAATGTGAAGTGGATGAGGTGAGAAAACAGCACGAAACAAAAAGAAACAAATCGTTCTGCATCCACGAAAGAATGCTAAACGATCTTCAGGTGCCAAAATGTACATTTGAAAAAACCTCCAACCCCCTCTGGAGATTTTATAAAAGCGACAGCATTCTGTTTCCCGGAAGAATACAGAACGGTTCCATAAGGGATGCCCAACATTCGGCTAAAACCTTTTGGGGTAGAAACAGAAGAGATTTATTCATTCCAGGAAGAGCGACGAACTTTTCCACCGACTATTGCTCCTTACCATATTGGGTGAGAAACGATAGAATATCCTTCAATTTCAGCTTACCATACACAGATTCAACGAAGTATGGAGAACCAAAAACCCGGATTCATAGTTGCGTCAATGCGGGACAGCTACATACCAGATGAAAATGAAGTACGCAATCGCACTTACACAAATCAAAGAAATAATACTTAGCACGCGGAATAGTAGCCATGATGTGATGGTTGAGTTTGCAATAGACATGTAAACATTCTTAGATTCAAATCTGGTAAAAATGGCATGTTTGGATGCAGTCCAAGAACGAATCCTGTGCTTTATCCAACTGGATGATAGTGATAAGGCTGGATCTTTTAGGGTTCAAAACTGTTCGCATGTTTAGGTCATATTTGTTCCTGGCAAACAAACCAACTTCGGTTATACCGATCATCTGAATCCGGTTTCGGAAGTATTAGAAATAGTGATAAAAAACTGCAGGTTCAAAGGAAACCCCTTACAGTTTCATAAGGTTTGCATGGAAGCGTATGCATGAAACATTAGAACGCAAATTCGAGCTTTTCCTTAAGATGCATGTTTTATCCAAAACCAATCATCTGTACAGTGAGTTCAAGATGTTTCTTCGCTCAGACAGCTCGGAAGATGAAACAAGCCAAATTCGAAAGGAAGTGTCTTGTTTGGCAGGCGATCTGAGATTTTGGAAAAACGAATTAACATTTTACCCAATCTGACAGCATCAGCGGACAAACTTATAAGGAGTGTATCGAAAATAAGCTATTCACAAATTTTTCCTTCAAATTATGATAAAAAACGATATTTTATTCAAACTGAAAATTGATCCTTTATTGTACGAGGTTAAACTTGAGCATAATGAAAACCGGATGAAATTTAAGTTATCCCTTCACGAATTTTTGAACTTTTGATCGAACGCTCTTCATCAAGTTCCGGACAAGTGTTGCATCGCATTTTTGGACGCATGAGCCCAAATTTTATTTGAACTCCTGCATGTTTGCAGCTGCCTTACCAGTCTTCTTGATTGCCCAGTAACGTTCGATGGGTCGAAGCTGGAGGCAATTTGGTGGATTGATATTTTTCTCAACAAAATTTATACCCTTTTCCGCAAGTCAATTGAGAGTGGTTTTGGCATAGTGAGCCGACGCTAAATCCGGCCAAAACAGTGGGGTGTACTATGCATCTTATATAAAGGCAGCAATCTTTTCTGGAGACAGTCAGATCGATAGATTTCTGCATTTATAGTTCCGGTAGTGTAAAAAATGGTTGACTTCCAACCACAGGAACATATTGCTTGCCATACCAGTACCTTTCGACCGAATTTCTCCACTTGAATCGAGCTGTCCGCATCGCTCACATCCTTCTCAACGCATGCATCCGGACACTGCAAAAGACGCGAATACAATTTTCGGGTCCTTGCTGTTGCTCGCATTTTCTGTTCTACACTTTGTTTAGAGATTTTCCGCTTCTTGTAAGTCTTCAGGTGATTTCGCCTCTTGATACGCTGAATTATTCCGAAACTCGTTCCTGCTTTTTTGGCCAAATCACGTATTGACATTGATTTGTTCTTCATGATTAGAGATACTACTTTCTGGTCCAGTTTCGGGTTGGAAGAACCGGGTTTTCTACCTTTTCCTGATAGCTCATCTAAATGTTCCCCAAACTTATTAATGAAGGTTTTAACACCGGCATGATGAATTCCAAACTGCTTCGCCAATTTTCGCCAATACCCTTCTCACTTAGCCATGTGTCCAGAACCTTCATTTTCATTTCCTTTTCAATACGCGACATTTTGAAAACGCAGAATTTTAACCGCACAAAGGAGTAAACAAACGAAAGCCGACAGCCAAACGCACAGTATGCTGTGATCTGAGCATAAAAAACCATCACAAATACATGCGTTCAACACAAATTTATGTGGATAGCTTATTTTCGATACACTCCTTAGGAACGAAATTCATTTCTTTTTTCAACTGAATTTTTTTTTTCAACTGATAATATCGCCAACAATCTATATCGCTAACATAAAACAATCTTTTCGTGAATCTTCATTTGAGTAAAATCCAACTACATTTATTATTTTTAGAAGAATATTAATACAATTGAAAACGAATTCGTATTTTCCTGACACAGAAACGGTCACTCCAAAGAGGATTTCAATAAAACTTACACAGTTCGAATGGATATAGTTTTCATATGAAAAACAACAAACTAAATCAAAACTAATAAAAGTTTTGGCACCGAAAAAAAAATGTTTTTTTTTGTGTGTGAATTTTTTAAAGCTTTCAGCTCAAATGCAAATCGATTACAGTGATCCAAAAGTAACATTCGTAATACTACTTCGCAACAACCGGTGAAAGGCATTCGCTGGCTCCTGATAAAAACACTTTTCTCTGAAAGCAGTAGAAAACGATAAAAAACACCCATTTCACATCACCCAAGAAAAACTGAACCGAATCGGTTTCTGGGCAGCACCACCACCACCAGCAACTGCAAACTTTTCCCAAGCTTTTGGTCACATTGTTCTTCCTTATAAATGACGCGTCGGGACTGGACATCAGGTATCAGCAAATCAAAAGGTGACAGCTAACATGAATTCATGTTTTTTCTCTAGCCTCCATCGTTCATCGAGGGAGAAAAAACAAAAGCCTAAACATTGCTAGTGTTTTATTGTTGTTGTTGTTGTCTATCCATCAGACAGTTGCCAGAGTCTTGTCGCATTTTTTTTTCTTTGGTCTATCCACCATCACACACATTTCGTAACATTTCCGTGAGTTCCGCGCCAAATTCGATCGCGTACCGTGCGGTGCGGTCCCACATCAATCAGACCGTCATAGTTCAGTTCAGTCAGTGGTCAGTTTATCGTAAAGTCGTTAAAGTGAAAGAGCGGGAAACAGGAAACAGACACTGAACGGTGCATTTTCAAGGGTGGGGCATTATTCACCGTTTATAGGAGGAATCGATCGGATGTATCACTTTCAAATTATCGATTCACGATAATATTGATTTCCGTTTATTTTTTTTTCTTCAACCGAAGGGAAATGACCATTCAAAATGATAAGTGAATTAATTGAATTGGGTTCTAATTTCAAAGATGCCGTTTGAACTGGTGTTTTGTTTTAATAGACGTTGAGATTGTAAATCAAATCGCTACATTTATTTTCTAAAACTTAACGAATTGACCATGAGATTTTTAAAGTTGTACAGAAAAGAAAAAAGTGTTGGGTTTTTTTTCTGATTTATTATTATGTTATTCGTGATGCCATTTCGGTTGATACCCAACGAGAAAAGCATTTGAACGAAATGACGAAAATTAAAATTAGTGAAAAAGTTTCCCACTGAGATTACCTTTAATTCATTTGAAAAGCATTTTTGTTAACTACACCAAAGTATGCTCGGAATCTTTACGTTCCTTTTTCGCTTCTTCACAGCACAACAATTATATTTGAATCACTGCTACTGCGCATCATACTTGACCAAAACTTAACTACGGGGACCGGTAAGAGGCATGTTTGGTAGGTATGTCAAACAAAAAATATCATAATCTCTTTTCCATAGAATCTTCGATCACTCCAAAGCATTCTTTATTAAGATTCAACCGAACGGAAGCGAGGTCGGACAGCAATCGAGATAGCACGATACTACGAAGGCGTATTAGTCAACATTTCATACTGTTCATTAACGTGTAATAGTGGATCCAAGATTCCTCTACCAATCGGTGGCTAAAACTCATCCGATTCCAAAGCGTTTCTTGCTCTTGTGCTCTTGTTCATACGCGAAAATTTCGCCCAAATGTGGCGTTTGATCTTAATATTCATCTTTGTGATATCTACTAGCATAACACTTATCCATGAGAGAAAAAAATCGTTCTGTTTTGCCTTTTTCTACAGAAAGATAATAAAATTACTGGCAAAAAAACTTACTTTTGATCGAAGCTCCGGAGACCCCTAGTGTTATACACCATTTGACTCAGCTCGGTGAGATAGGAAAATGTCTGAGTGTGTACGTACGTGTATGAACCTTTCTTACCACTCAATTTTCTCAGATATAGTTGAACCTTGGACTCGTTTGAAAGCTACTCTTGTGGTATTGTTAAAGATGGAATATCAAATGGTTCTGAGACGACATAATCTAATGATACTATTCTTGTTTTAAGTTAGTCGTTAATTAAGATTAGAAAATATCCTTGGCATCTTAGACCTTAAGCAGTGTGCCTAAAAATATATTATATTATTGAATAATAAAACAAATCAAATGGTTATCACTTTCGGTTTCGTAGATTTAATAGAATAAATAACGGACCCGACAAAACACATTTTCTTTCATGCCGCTCATTTTGTTTTCGGAGATGACTGAACAAATATCAACAATCTTAAGTTCGTTCGAAAGCTTCTACTGGGTCAGTGATCAAGTTCAAAGATCAAATGGGTATTACACTTTCACTTTTGACGTGAATACGACTTACCTTACTATGGGGCGTCTTTTAAAAATTTACCCTGTGAATTTTTGATCGTGAATATCTCTTGTTGTGTCTAATGTATCAATATAACTTTCCCTAAATGCCATCGAAAATATTACCATCAATTTATGATAATATTTTCAGTTGTATAATATACTCACAAATAATTCAAAATGTTCGCAAAGACAGTTTCGCTTAAAACAAGAGCGGTTGCGTCATCCTGCTGCTTTGGAATAAAATATAACGAATGGCTCTAAATGTTATCCAACGAACTAAAAAGATTGCTTCTTTGCAAATCGGAGATGAAAATCATCAGTTTATTTTTTTATTTAGAAGATATTTTTTATTCAGGCCTATTTGCGTACAAGCTTTACGTGGCCGATTGAGCCGATTTTTTAAATATTTTTAAATATTCTTATTGCATTGAAGTAAATGCACACGTTTAATGTAAAGGTGCATTTGCTCCTTAAGCGAACCTTCAAGTTCTCGTATCGAAGGTCGAATTTTGCACTGCCTGAAGTCAACAACAATTGTATTCTTTCGTGTCGGCGGTAGCTTTTGTTCGTTTGGTTCACTCATTTCGAGGTCGTTCTATTGTTCACTACACAATATTGTACTTGGTTTCTTCTGTCCCGAACGTAAGCGGTTTTGTTTTATCGACTGACTTGGATGAGATGTGAAACCGAACTGAAAATAATCAGTTTAGTGCAAATCTAGAATAATTTGATTAGCTATGTACACTTTTCGTAGAACAAAATTCGCACCAAACGAGTGCGAATAAAGCCAACATTTGACATCGTCTACGAGAAAAATGAACCGAAAGGCGTTTAATATCGTAGAGAATTCCACAATTTGGCCCTTCTGAATACCAGAAATGAATCCCGTACAATATTTTGATAATGCAAATTCGAAATAACATAATCGACATCAAAATGCTGTACGTTGCTATTTGTATTACTCTCATTTGTTCCGCGTTTCAGGCGGCCAAGTAAAGCGAATCATGTTTGGTTCTTCTAGTCAATTTATCTCCCCCTTCATGTGTTTTTCATATGCTGGGTAGTTTAATTGGCAAACCAATTTCCTCGGTTACGGGTTCGAGTCCCGTCTCGGAGGTAACATTTTCGCGGTTTTCATTACATAGTTGCATTTGCATGTCATTTTTTCAATGCGTGGTAGAAAATATTTGTCGTCAATAAGTTAATCATTAATGCACAGGTAAAATTCTGGAAGTGAAAATTCACACAATAAACTTAAAAGCACGATTATCATTTTTATTTCGTCCTACAGTTACGTCTGTGATAGTACTCACCCGCCTTTTTGCCTTTCCCATATAGAAAGGTTATGCAATGACTGTGAAAACCGACTTTCGAACCGAGGCCCAGAGGACCGAGTGTCATATACCATTCGAGTTAGTTAATCGAGTACGAAAAATGTCTGTATGTGTGTATTCTATTCTATATTCTCAATTACATATGATTGAAATTTTGATTAGTAGCGAGCAGTGTCCTATTTTGTCTGCTAAAAATTTCCCTGCCATAGACGACGGTTTTGAAGGAGTAAGCGATATATCAAAGGGGAAGCACGCGAATCTAGAAATGGAAGCGAAATTATAGCTAACGTTTCAGTCCTACGCGTAGCATGCTAGAGGTAGGTTGTTGTTAGACAGCGAGACAAAAAGTGCCATAAAACGATTTGAAGGTTTAATTGGTATGCTCTGATCTTGTGTCATGCAAGTTCGGATGAAATTCCATGTTATGTCGTTTCGCCTGAGAAATTGGCAACTACCCTAGGGTAAATTTTGAGTGCTTAAGGTTAATTTCTAATTTGTATAAGATGAACTCGATTGATAATGAGAAAAAGTTTATCGCTTCAACCGAAATCAGAGAAACTTAGCGCTATAAAAATAACTGCTTGCATACAAAACTTGAACACAAGCTTGGTAAAGAGAAGCTTAAATATCGAAATCCGTACCGCAAGTATGTACAAAGATATAATGGCATACATTTGGGATATTGGTGTAATTTTGTCGGCTATAAATCAAATGAACATTTAGGGGTTTTGTTTGTTTGTGTAAAAAGCACATATTTTGTTTCTATTTCTTCGCGTTTTGCCTTCGGCTCATCAGTGCTTAAAGCAGTTCAAATTGAACTGCCATCTCGTGCCTATCAGTTCAACTTAAACCGCTAAGCAGACGCAAAGTTTGCACTATTTATGCAACCCTTAAATAATATAACACAGGTGTTATATTATTTCTGACGTCTCAGGCGTAAACGAATGACGGCTTATTACAGGCCGTCGCAGAATGTGAACATTTAGGGGTTTTGTTTATTTGTGCAAAAAGCACATATTTGGTTTCTATTTCTTCGCGTTTCGCCTTCGGCTCATCAGTGCTTAAAGCAGTTTCAAATTGAACTACCATCTAAAAAAATACTAAAAATACAAATCAAGACAAACACTGTTCGGTGTTGGTTCCTAATCAAGATCAATATAAGCAGACTCTTATGCAATTGCGGATTCAAAAGTGTGACGATTGATTGAACTGTTTGATTGTAGATAATTCGAAATTTTGGTTGCCTTGTTCCACATCAATGGCTTGAACAACTATATGGGGCTAATCCTTGTAGTTATTTCACGCCATTTTTTCACACTCCGACTTCCGGTTCCGGAATTACAGGGTGATTAGTGCAAATATTACAAGTCAAATTATTTCATCACTTTTCTCAGAAATTGCGTGACCGATTATCCCAAAATTAAGTTCAAATGAAAGGTCTCATAATCCTTTTTCAAAACTCCAAAGTTTCATTCGTATGCGACATCCGGTTCCGGAACTATAGTGTAAAGTGTGTTAAAAATTTGATACCCTTAGTTAAAGTAGCGAAACAAAAAACATAAAAGAATTCTAAACTGACCTCGTGACTATTCTAATCGGTAGCAATTATCAGTGACCAAATAAAACAAACCGATTCTGGCTATCCTGGTTCCCGGTATCCGATTCCAGAAGCATCGGAAATAGTGGTCATATATTCCAAAATGGATCTCACTCGATGGTTTGACCGATTTTCACAAATGTATGAGTGTATGACAGGTCTCGTGGTCCCATGTTGAATTCCTGAATTTCATCCGGTTGCGGAATTACAGGTGAAGATTATTAAAATATTTATACCGTTACTAAAAGCGGTAAGTAAGACACGTAAACTAATTTCTAAACTTACCTCCAAACAATTCCAATCGATAGTCATTGTCAGTAGACGGCCAAACAAATTAATGTCGGTTTTTTTGATTCCCGGTTTTCGATTAACGACCGGATATTGTGACTATAGACTCAAAAATGGACCCCAGTCACCTCTCTCGAACCGAGTTTGATTGTATCAGATTTCGATTTCGGAAGTACCTGCAAGTCTGTAGGTTATACTAGTTGATGGATAAACCTTTTTGTTTTTCAAGAATCAAACAAAATTATTTTGAGAAAATCCACACATTTATATATGAGACTATGAGAGATATGAGAAAGGCATCATTACACCACTAGGTTGATTAAAACAGGTTTTTTTTATTACCGCTCAACTTTCTCGGAGATGAGTGGACAGATTTCAACAAGCTGAGGCTCGTTTTAAAGCTACTATTCAGTCAAGCTCGAAGTTCAAATGGATGACACTTCTGGATCTGAAGATATAATGATATAAGTAACGTATCCGAATTTTATTTCCGCTTCCTTCTCTCGGAGATGGCTGAGCCGATTTCAACGAGCTTCGGCTCATTTGCAAGCTTCTATTGGATTATTAATCAAGTTCGAAGAACAGATTGCAGTCACTCCTAGATCCGGAGACATAACAAGAGACGTAACCACACAATTATTTCCGAATGTAACTAAAGTTCAAATGCATTGCTACTTTTGATTTGATAAATGTTGCCGATTATATGGCATAAGCGTTGGTTCATACTTTTGTGAACTACCCGAATCAATTTGCCGAATCAAAATTTTTTTCAATCGAAAACTTTCCAAGTGTCAGAGAGTTGACTTAAAAAATGGTATCATGTTCTAAAATTGACAAAAAATACAGTCAAGTCTAGATACTAAATTGCGATGCAGAAATTGATTATATTTACAAAAAAATCGCAGCCGACTCGTGGCAATTTAACTAAGAATCCCTCCAGGTCTAAGCACGAACATACGACACCTGACTTGCGAAACCAGGGCCTTATACTTTGAACAATGGACGAAACAAAATCGTACATCTGCTTTTCTCAGTCATTCTGAATCACATCATATTTTGGAAATGAATAAGAAACAAGCAGAAACTGAAATTTTGAATAATCTTCGCAAAGCACAGACATGACGACGCTGCACCAGTCGGTAAAAAAATGTGGTAACCGGGCCCATTCAGTCCGAATTTCTTTCCCATGTGAGCGAAGCGGAAAACAAGAAGAAGAAAAAACGGTGGCGTCGGTGTTCACGTTTCGCCTCTGCCACCGCTGACCGAACATAAACCGCCTAACCCATCATCATCCGTCAAGCAATTAAGATCCATTTCTTGCGTTTAGCACAAATGCAATTACTCGAATCGCGCGGCCGGCAGACGCAACAGACTAATAGAAGACATCATCATAATCACCGCCACCGCCACCCATCTTCATCCTCATTATCATTTTCAGTTTCGGCTTCTGCTGCTATTCTTTGCAAATGGCACTACACCCGCCCGAATTAATGAGTTGTCTTTAGAGGATCTGGAATTTAATTGAAACGGAAAACTCAAAGCGCACCGCACTTAAGCCGTTTGCCAAAATAATGGCATATTAGAATTACATCTCGAAACAGTTGCTACTTCTAAGGGTAGCTTAAAATGTAGAAAAGTTAATGTAGAATTAAAGCAAAAACAATAAACAGTTTGTTGACTGCGTTGACTCGTTGTGTAACGGGTTTCTGTCAATCAGTTCAGCGAATACCGGAGCTAACGATATCGGTTTGTGTGTTTGTCAACGCTGCAATCACTCAGTTTTGCTTAATCCTCTTAACGATCGTTTATTTTCTAGCTTCGAGTGAAAAATTGCAATTGATTGATGCTTGTCCGTGCCGATTCCCGATTAGATTGCGCAGATTGATTGAAACCAAATGCACTTTCCTCTGACATATGCGAGTGGTGGAATCCGAACGTTGCACCAGTGGGTTTAAATAGGATGACGACGTTGAAGGAACATTTCAGTGACCAACTGCTTCATGTATCGTTCCTTTTCGGATGTATACTCGATACTATCATCATCACGAGTGTAGGAAAATGTTTTGAGCAAATTTCTCATGAAAAAATTGCTTATGCTGCACACAAAAGATCAGAAGATCAGGAAAATTAATAAATAAAAACACTCCATTCCAACGAAAAAAGAGCTCAAAGAAACAAAAAGAATCTTTTCAAATTTAAAATTCGAATCGAATCAATTGGTAAAGTTTCAAATCAAGAGCGAAAAATCGAAAAATGCATAGAAAACTTTTATGAAGACGAAATAAAATGGATCGAAGAAAACGAAAATAACATTAACAAATGAAATAGAAAAAAGTGAAAATGAAATAACGAATGAAACAAATATAAACAATGTGATGAGCAAAAAAAGTAATATGTACACTACAAAAAACTAAAAAAAAACATTAGTATGAGATAAGCTTAAGAAGGTGTTGCACATAAATAAGAAACAGGAACTATTACTGAGAGTACTAAGAAATAGCAGTTAGATACATGAATAAGTTTGAGGAGGAGGAAAAAAATGCATGGAATACGGAGCAAATAAAATGTGTTATTCACATATCATTTGTAGGAAAATAAGATAAATCGGAACTAAGAAAAACATGAAGTATAAAGAAAAAACAAAAAAGATGAAAATGAAACATGCAATAGGAAATAAATATCGAATGCGAAATTTGAAACTCTGGAACATGCACACATGCATCAAAGAATATGAAATAAACAAAATACAACAACAATGGCAGCAGGAAGTGATTAATGAGAAACAGGAGTAACCAATAATAAATAATTTTCCCATTATTTATCTTAAAAAAGTCTTTTTGGAACAGAAAATAGAGTAAAATTAAAGGATATAGTATATGAAATATGAAATTTCGTTCAAGGAATAAGGAAAAAGAAAGAGTAAAAATTTGGAAATAAGAAAACAAATTAGGATACAAAACAATATAATACCTGAAATGAGCCAATACAATAAATGGAATAAGGCAATGGGACAAAAGTAATAGAAAAATCAAAGCAAAAAAAAGAGAGAAACACGAAGTAAGGAACACAAAACTGTAACAAGATAGGTAAAATAAAGTGCAATGAATAAGTTATATGAATAAATACAAGATACTAATAAGTATTACAAGAAAGAATTTGAGTAACAGTAATAAATCGACTAAAAATAATAAACCAAAAATGCAATGCGAATTACAACCTAAAAATAAGAAACAAAAGTCAAGCAAATCATAAAACGTAATAAGAATGCATAAGTTCTGTATAGAGTATAAATTAACGAATGAGGATTATAAATTGATGATTAATAAATTAAGTAATTAAAAAACATTTTCCGTTCTCGTCGAGTTGAGTCACTGGTATATAACACTACGGGTCTCCGAGGCTAGGTCGGTTTTTTAAGAAATTCCAATACCTTTCAATAAAGAAAAGTTTCGAATTATATGTAAGAATCAAGAAACAAAGAATGCTTAACCAAGAATAGTGACAATTTCATAAGAATTTCAGACCAGAAGGTCAAGTTGAAAAAGAAAAAATGATATACTTGCATAGATAAATCGGAATTAAGAAAAGAAGTACACGAAACATACAGAAAAAAGATGAAAAATGCAAGAAGGAAATATCAATGACAAAGATATGCAAAATTTGAAATTTTGATCTTGCACAATCAATAAAATACAAGCACTGACGAGCCGAAGGCGAAACGCGAAAAAATAGAAACAACATATGTGCTTTTTGCACAAACCAACAAAACCCCTAAATGTTCACATTCTGCGACGGCCAGTAATAAGCCGTCACTCGTTTACGCCTGAGACGTCAGAAATAATATAGTACTTGTGCAATATTATTTGAGGGTTGCATAAGTAGTGCAAACTTTGCGTCTGCTTAGCGGTTTAAGTTGAACTGCTAGGCACAAGATGGCAGTTCAGTTTGAACTGCTTTAAGCACTTTAAGCACGCGAAGAAATAGAAACAAAATATGTGCTTTTTGCACAAACCAACAAAACCCCTGAATGTTTACAAGCCTTAAAGAAAATGGAACAAACAAGATGCAACAATAATCAGTACAGTAAATAATAAATGAGATATAGAAAAAGTAACCAATAAGAAACAATAGGATATGAACTTAAAAGAAGAAGAATGCTTGGAATAGAAAATAGAGAATAAAATTAATGGTAAGAAAATACGAGTTTTGATTCAAAAAATAAAAGAAGAATAGAAATGAGAACTTGGAAGTAAGGAAATGAATTAGGCGTTAACAATATAACGCCAGAAATGAGCCAATACAACAAATAGGATAGGACCAAAGCAACAGAAATATCTAACCAAATAAGAAGTAAAAGCAAGTAACGAGTAATAAAATTAAAATAAAATAAGAAAAATAAAACGCGAAGATTAAGTTATATAAAAAAAATACAAGCTAATTAGTGTTGATACTAAGAAATGAAGAATTATCATTAAGTACCACAAGTAAAAATTTGAATAACAATAATAAACCGAGTAAAAATAAAAAACAAAAAAATAAAACACGAATTTGAACCTGAAGAATAATAATAATAATAATAATATTAATAATAATAATAATAATAATAATAAAAAGAAGAAGAAGAAGAAAACATATGAGCGAATGGAAATTTGAATACAAGAACAATTAGTTTTTGTGAGGAATCAGATACAAGAAATAAGAAATATTAAACCGAGAAGAGTGACAAACTTATAAGAAATGTAGACCATGAAAAATATGGTACCAACACTTTAATCAGCTTGCGCAATAAATTAAGAATAAATGAAAGTTGTAGGGAACAAATAATTGAGTACGCGGAACGAAAAACAAGTAATAAACGGAAGAAAATGAAAACTTAGAATTCGATATTAGGAGTATGTGACGAAAAAACGGAATAAAAATATGGGATGAGAACAAGGAAAACAGAAATATCTAGGACTTAAAAATAGAATATAGTGAGGCAAAGTCGATACATTAGTAGAATTGTAAATATAAAACGAAATGGAAAATGAATATTTATCAACAACAAAGCAAAAGAAGAAGTCTATATAAATTTGATGAAGAATTATAAATAAGAATAAACAATGAAAAACACTGAATAAACAATTAAATATGGAACAAAACTGCAGAATATAAAATTTAAAAATTTATGTACATCAATAGTATAGAAGAAAGAGTTATATTGAATGAAAGATAAACACAATCGACTGAGAACAAGCAATTAGGGGAAAACTAATAAAGAACAAGTAACAAAAAACAACAAACAAGTATGACCAAATAGAGAAATTGGAATAAAGAATATAGAAAAATAAACGAAGATTGAATTAGAAGCTTGGAAAGGCAAGAAAATAGAAACTAGAAACAGGGAGCAAGAAAGAAAGAATCAAGTATACAAAAGAGCAAGGTGCAAGAAATACAGAATAAGGAGGAAGGAATAATGAATATGGTATAATGAATCTAGGAAAAAGAAATAAAGAATAAGAAATGAAGAATGAGTGATAGGGAAAACTATAAGAAACAAGAAAAAAAAGATAAGGAATAAAGAACAAATGATAACGAAAGAAAAATAATGAATAAAGAATATGAAACAAAGAATATTGAATAAGGAATAAGGAATAAGGAATAAGGAATAAGGAATAAGGAATAAGGAATAAGGAATAAGGAATAAGGAATAAGGAATAAGGAATAAGGAATAAGGAATAAGGAATAAGGAATAAGGAATAAGGAATAAGGAATAAGGAATAAGGAATAAGGAATAAGGAATAAGGAATAAGGAATAAGGAATAAGGAATAAGGAATAAGGAATAAGGAATAAGGAATAAGGAATAAGGAATAAGGAATAAGGAATAAGGAATAAGGAATAAGGAATAAGGAATAAGGAATAAGGAATAAGGAATAAGGAATAAGGAATAAGGAATAAGGAATAAGGAATAAGGAATAAGGAATGAGGAATAAGGAATAAGGAATAAGGAATAAGGAATAAGGAATAAGGAATAAGGAATAAGGAATAAGGAATAAGGAATAAGGAATAAGGAATAAGGAATAAGGAATAAGGAATAAGGAATAAGGAATAAGGAATAAGGAATAAGGAATAAGGAATAAGGAATAAGGAATAAGGAATAAGGAATAAGGAATAAGGAATAAGGAATAAGGAATAAGGAATAAGGAATAAGGAATAAGGAATAAGGAATAAGGAATAAGGAATAAGGAATAAGGAATAAGGAATAAGGAATAAGGAATAAGGAATAAGGAATAAGGAATAAGGAATAAGGAATAAGGAATAAGGAATAAGGAATAAGGAATAAGGAATAAGGAATAAGGAATAAGGAATAAGGAATAAGGAATAAGGAATAAGGAATAAGGAATAAGGAATAAGGAATAAGGAATAAGGAATAAGGAATAAGGAATAAGGAATAAGGAATAAGGAATAAGGAATAAGGAATAAGGAATAAGGAATAAGGAATAAGGAATAAGGAATAAGGAATAAGGAATAAGGAATAAGGAATAAGGAATAAGGAATAAGGAATAAGGAATAAGGAATAAGGAATAAGGAATAAGGAATAAGGAATAAGGAATAAGGAATAAGGAATAAGGAATAAGGCATAAGGAATAAGGAATAAGGAATAAAAATCGAAGAAAATAATCAATAGATAATGTATAATAATATATAAAAATTCAGGATCAGATGTACCTGTACAAAAAATATTAGGAAAGTAAAAAATATTTACTTAAGAAAGAAAACAAAATAAAACACGAATGGAATCAAGACATAGTGAAAAATATAAGAATTAAAAAACTAGTAACAAGAAACTAGAAATAAGTTAACAAAATATAACAGCTAGAAGCGAGAAATAGAGTTTTGATCTAGAAAATACAAAGCAGCTAATAGTAGTTCATAGTATAAAGTAAACAGATAAGAACATATTGTAAATTTATATCTATTTTCAAGCACATTTTTAAAGCAGAAAATTGAACAGAAAGTTACTCTATAGTTCTTCATTTTTCAATATACTTTAAATCCAAAACCAAGCTCTAATTTAGATCTACAATCCTTTTCATTGAAAAATCAACGCAATCCAATTTAGTTTAACATCGATGATGGTTTTCAATCAACTTTTCGATTTAACTGATGTATTATAATTTTCAATCAGAGAATTATTGAAGTTCTTCCAAAAAAATACCGATGATTGAGAACTTGACATAAGGAACACGTTCGAAATTTAGATTAACAAATCTTATCATGAATTAAGCAAGACTTGCCTACATTATTGAGTTTTTTTTAATTTCTCAACGATTTTTAAAATTACCATTAAACATAATAAGTGACAAAAATTCAACTGAATCCAAAATCAAAATAGCAAATACTCTAACGATAAGATACAAAATACGACACTGAAGAATTTCCCGCCCTTAGCAACCCACGCTTGTAAACATTAATTCTCCTATTCGAATCTACGTCCATATGATTAACAGCCTACCAAGATGCGCCAAACCGTGGTGGAATTAAACCGTAATCATTAGGCCGAAAATAGTTTCGCAAGTTTCACTTTCGTTATGAGATAATGGGCCTACGCAGAAAGCGGGTGTAGTCATGTGAGAAGGAATCGGCTGAAAGAAGTTCAGCTCGCGAAGCAATACAAATTGATCCCATGGTTTGATAGCGCGTACGAATAGAATAGCTGCTGTGTTTTGGCATACGGATGCGTGCACATATACACAATACCCATGCATGCATACATACATACATCAATTGAAAGAAGCCACTGAACTCGGTGTTTCGTTGCGGGTGTGTTTCGCTTGGATACGCCATTCACTATTGATCTCCGTCGGGTACCCCGATGAAGTGGATGATGATGATGATGATGATGATGATCTTCGAAGTTCACATGAGCCCGGTCGGGTGGAAAATAGCACCCAATCCCAGCCGAGGTCGCTCGGCAATGAAAGGAAACAACAAAATGTGCATTTTCTAAGCGCAGAATTTATTAGTCCGCGATGAAAACATGTTGGAGTGTTGGTGCGACGAAGGGTGGTGCCCCCTTTCGATTGAAAATATTCTGCATTTTATTATGGTCACATGAAGAAAAAAAAAAGAAGGTGCAGCCGGTGAACCGATCGACCGACCGAGCGAGCACTGAACGTAAACAATCGTGTGCGCAGTTCGAGGATGCCGGGAAATCGATTCCGGGGTGAAATGGGAGAGGGCCAGACTAAAATAGAGAGCATTGAAATAGTTTTTTCTTCTTCTTCTTCTCCTACAAGGTGCCCATTTTTTGTTTGCATATCGGTTGTATCTTTTAAACGACGGAGGCCCCACGTTCCCACCCACCGTCGTCACCCATTTGTGGAAGTTCTCAAAGTGCTCCAACCAACCACGGCTCGTCGTCGTCTTCGTCGTGGGGCAACAAACAGCTCCAGCTTCAGCACGAGCAACGTGTTGAACATGAAGCTTGCCTAAGTCGTGCGAACGGTAATTGCCGCCATCGCCCCCCGCTGGGTGTTTCGATGTTTGCCAAGTTCAAGTGCGCGAATCTCTTGAATGTGATTGTTTTCGGCGGCCGGCGTTGGGTGCTGCGTCGTGGCAGGGAAAATGTTATAGATAAAACGCGATAAAATGGATACAAAACGTTTGAGGTGGATTTTTTTCTCTGCAAAGCTACAAACAGGCCCGGGAATTACTGAACTGCTCAAGGGGATTCAAATATGTAAATAATAGATTATGCTGCAGTTTTATGCATCGTTTACTTTCGAAACGCACATCGGTAGTTTTCTCTCGAAACTAGCCTTTCAGGTAGCAGTGAAAATTTGAGAACGCAAAATAGTTGTTTGGCACGCCGTCGGGGAATGAATCTACATGAAAATGTTTTTCTTGTCTTGTTACAAAAATTATAACTTGATGTTTTGAACTCTACTCTAGCCTTTACAAATATCCAACAATGCATTAGCAGTGCGCTTGCTTGACTGTCACCTGATTTCAAGTCGGAAACAACTGCCGCATCGGGTTACCCCCCTTTTTTGCCAGTGAGTGCTAGATCAACAAAAATCGACCGACAATACTGAAAACTCCTCGCAATTCAATAATGAAATATTATCACGAACCGAGACCGAGAAAACCGCGAACGTTGCGGATTTGTACAGTTAGGTTTCCCGTCGCTTCCGCGAACTAGAACTGCTAACCGCGCGAAAAGAAAATTGAAATTCATTATTGGGCAACCGAACCGGCTTTGCCCGAATCGGCGGTGATGTGTGACCGAGACAAAATTGTATGAAGCTTCGCACCGTAATAGTAATCACCTCCGGAGACCTACATCTGATACCGACCGACCGACCGACCGCCCGGCCGGATCAGCAGGTTCAACGACGTAAACGATTCAAGCGAATCAAAACCAACGGAGCTTAAGTATATATCTGCAGCAGCAAACCAAAGCGTACACAATTCAATGGCAGGAAGTGACGGTCATATTTAAAACTGCGCTTCGAGTTCGAAGGTGTGCATCGGAGGTGGAGGAGGAGGAGAGGCGTTCGGGTCCGTTCCGAAATGGTCCGCTTACCAAAGATAGAAACGTGGCCGAATCCGTTTAGTGCTAGAATTTTTTTCTCTGCACAGCTGACTATAAATATTCAACGACGTTATCCGCATCCACATTCAAGAATGCTTGAAATTATTCTCACAATAAATTGCAATGTTCGAAATGATACATTATTTTTTAAACCATAGCATATATACTGAAATTGAACTAATAAATTAAAACTAAGAAACATCCTTGCGATAACACTTGCCTTACCTTACCTAACAGCTATAGGCCTGGGGTGTCCTTTGCTGTATCAAGCATACGTCTCCACATAACTCGGTCCATGGCTGCTCGTCGCTAGCCACTCAAGGTACGGATGCTTCTGAGATCACCCTCCACTTGATCGATCCACCTTGCTCACTGCGCTCCTCTTCTTCTTGTACCAGTCGGATTAGATTCAAGAACCATTTTCACTGGGCTGTCGTCCGACATCCTTATGACATGCCCAGCCCATCGTAGTCGTCCGATTTTAGCTGTCCGTACGATGGGTGGTTCTCCTAGCAGCTGTTGCAATTCGTGACTCATACGCCGTCTCCACGTTCCGTCTTCCATCTGCACTCCGCCATAGATGGTCCTCAGTACATTTCTTTCGAAAACACTGAGGGCGCGTTGGTCCTCTGCCAACATAGTCCAGGTCTCGTGGCCATAGAGAACAACCGGTCTAATGAGCATTTAGGGTTTTTCTGAGTCCAAAGTACGCACGATTCCCTGCCATAATACGTCTATGAATTTCTCTGCTGGTGTCGTTATCGGCGGTCACCAGTGAGCCCAAATACACGAACTCGTCAACCACCTCGATATCGTCACCGTCTATCAATATTCGTGGTGGGAGGCGTAGTGTTTCTTCTCTAGAGCCTCTTCCTCTCATATATTTTGTTTTCGACGCATTTATAGCCAGTCCGATACGCCTAGCTTCAGCTTTCAGTCCGATGTAGGTTTCCGTCATCTTCTCAAGGTTACGTGTCACAATATCAATATCGTTAGTGAAGCCAAAAAGTTGTACGAACTTTCGGAAGATCGTGCCACTCGTGTCGATCCTCGCTCTTCGGGTCACACCTTCCAAGGCAATATTGAACAAAATACAAGAGAGCCCTCTCCGAGATTCGAAGGGACTCGAGAGCGTCCCAGATACTCTATCCATCGTTGCTTTGACCAATCGCGTCAGTTTATCCGGGATGCCGTATTCGTGCATGATCTGCCATAGCTGTTCTCGATCGATTGTGTCGTATGCCGCTTTGAAGTCAATGAATATGTGATGCGTGGGTACGTTGTATTCACGACATTTTATTTTATTTTGTTTTTTTGATTTTATTTTATTTTATTTATTTAATCAACAGACAAATTTAAGTCCTAATGATTGTTTCTAAGAATATTTAAAAAAATTTCCCTTATTCGGTTGCGGGAAAAATGAAAATCGAATCCCGTCGAAACACGTTGAAGGTTCGTTGCAATCCCATGACGGCACCGTTGATTCCGTAGTTAGTACGACGTAGAGGCAAACTGAGGAGGTTGTTGTTGCGGAGAGCTCTGGAACGAACATTGATGTTGATTTGACTAAGAAGTGCTGGGCAATCGATATTGTTCGTCAAGACATCGGAGTACTTGTCTTATCGCGAATATGTGATCCGTAGTGGCGCGGGCTCCAGTAAATCCCGCTTGGTACGGCCCTACGAATCCCTTAACTATTGGTGACAGACGACGGCAAAGGATTTGGGAGAGTACCTTGTAGGCGGCGTTCAGCAATGTGATTGCGCGGTAATTGCAACAATCTAGCTTATCACCCGTTTTGTAGACGAGACATACCACTCCTTCCATCAATTCCTGTGGTAGAATCTCCTCCTCCCAAATCTTAGAAATAATCCAGTGTAGCGCTCTAGCCAGTGCCTCTCCTCCATGTTTGAGTAGCTCGCCTGGTAACTGGCCATTGCCCGCGGCTTTGTTGTTCCTAAACATGCCGATCTCCTCACTTATCTCCGACAGATCAGGTGCTTGGAATCTGTTGTCGGCTGAGCGTGCACCCAGATTGATTCCTGTGTCGTTCCCTGTAGCATATTTCGTGCCAAGAAATGTGGCTATTGGAGACATTTTGTCGAGGGTTGGCAATGAGAGCAACGAATACGAATACCAATTGATTTGACTCTGCTAAAAAAGTTTACGTAGATTTTGTTCCTATGCATGTTATGACTCTGTTGAGAGCCATTTTGCCAATAATGAAATTTTCAATGCCGATTCTGTCTTGTAACAATAATGCTCCTGGGTTGGACTGACGATCTTACGGCGAGTTGGCAGCGGAACAAAAGCGAAGCAATGCAATGCAGTGAACGCAAGGAAGATGAGGGCATAAAGGTCTCTTCGTGTATCTGGTTCGTTTGTTCAGGAAGCAATGAAGCGGATCGGACTTCATGTCTTCAGGGTAACGAAGGGGTCTAACTGAACCAATATACAGAATACGATAGCTCAATCTCGCACCAGGAAGATGTTCCGCGAGTACAGAAAATTGCATCGTGATAAACGACGAGACGTATATTAAAGCGAGCACCAAGCAAATCCCCGGCCTGTAATTTTTCGTCGGTAAATCCCGTCTGGAGAATCTCGAATAATATGCCGAAAAGTACTTATTGTGGCAGGCGATCTGAAAGTGCAGCAAACTCAACAATCCATACAAAACGACCAACAACATCAAAGGCCAAATATATAACGAATTTTTTCGCATAATCATCTGTTATCCTTCCTCCAGTCCCACGAAGGTAACATTGTTTTGGTCGAAAATCGAATTGCCCCATTTCACGAAACCAGTGATGGAGTGGAACGAAGCCTACGATAATGTTGTTGTACCGAGGGATGCATATTAGGGTGGGACAAAATATTGACAAAATATTGCTTTTGTGTCCCATAAGCATCATGCAAAATTTTAGCTCGATCGGTAAAAACAAAAATTTGTATGGGATTTAATATGGAGAAATTCACTTTTAACAAAAAAATCGGCTAGAGATCATCCTATGAACTCTAAAAATCAGTGCATGTGTTATTATCGTAGGAAATTTATCGAGCAGGAAAACTTTAGAAAACAGCAAAATAATCCGACATTTGTAGAAAAAGTTATTAAAGGAAAATCGACTCAAGGTCCGAACAATGGCTCACTCCTTAATATAGCTAGCATCACTGTTGCCGATTTTTTTGTTAAAAGTGTATTTCTCCATATTAAATCCCATACAAATTTTAAACCGCGGGCGCGAAAATATAGTTTTTCCGATCGAGCTAAGATTTTGCATGGTGCTTATGGGACCCAAAAGGAAAACGAAAAGTTTGGTGGAGCGAGAAAATAAACCTTTTCATCTTTTTCCCATACAACCCTGTCCCACCCTAATGCATATTCGCAAAACTTGCCAGAACTTCGTTCAATAGGAGTACTCATTTACACTAGGAGGGGAGATAGAATAAACCAACTTTGCAAAAACATAGCTAATATGTGTTTTAAACATTTATTCACGGAGAGTCTCGAAAATATCCGAGCTAAAATCAATGTTTGGTCATCATTTTTGTCTGTTGCATTTTTTCGAGTGGCTGACACTTTTGGTTTCAGGAGATATAAACAGTGAGGTGACGTGATAAATACATAAACTACATATAATAATACTAATAAATACTATATATTTTCTGATAACTTCCAGTATTGTTTGAAAAGGTAATGCCTATCATTTCCGGTTCGGTAAACAAAATCATACAGAGTCCGCCATGTAACTTTTTTTTAACATGCAATAAAACACAAACGGTTCATCCGATTTCAAAATTTAATTTTCCATAATAAAATACAATCCTTTCGGTTAATTGCGAAATATAATTTCATTCAAATGGCTGCCTCGGCTGGCCTTGCAGTACACCATACGGTCGGTACAGTTTTTTAGTACATTTTCGATTGTATGCAGCTTTATTTCAGCACGAATGTTGTCCTTTAAGGCTTGAATTGTTTCTGGCTTGTCCACATAACACTTATCTTTGACAGCCCCCCAAAGATGATAGTCTAAAGGCGTCAAATCGCTAAAACTAAGTTTCTATCAAATCAGAAATGACATTAAGGTTACCAATGTCGAAATAACCGCTAGATCAAAAAAAAGTTAGATGGCGGACTCTGAATGACGCAACCGACAAAACGCAGTCTTTTCATCTGCTCATGGCGAACACACACAGGTCCGAAGTTATAATCGTATAAGTGACGTAACCGTCAAATCGTTTTTTTTCTGTTCGGATAATTTTCCTAAAAGCGGCTAATAATCAGGTTCAAAAGTAGTATTACTGACACTATCGGCTCTGGAAAAGTTCCCAAATATGCAAAGTAAGTGTTGAATTAAAAATTAACCCAAATGTAAAAAAAAACATCAATGAAAAAATATGTTTTAATGAGATTATTTCAATGGCAAGATAAAGGATTTATCACACCGAATGGAGGATTAAGAAGTTTGTTTTTGTGATACAATTACAATGTGTATGTGCATAAAAGATTATGTAAACACGGAGACAGCAAGTTATTTCGAGTTTTTGGACCGCATCGCTTTTAACTTTGTACGGGTACACTGAGGTCTTTTTACAAGGTTTTTATGCGGTTTCATTCCATGGGAATTTCCGAAGTTGCGTAGATTACCGGAGGTACGAAGTGCAGCGGTGTTTTCTTTTCATGTGGATTATCGAACGTACGTTTTTGTTTTTTAGTGGATACTCAAAACTACACGAATTTCTTGAGTTATGCGGTTTTGATGTGGAACACATCTTTATTTTCTATATAGGGGTGCAAATCAGAAACTCAAAGCAAAATACACGTACAATTGTGATCAGGTTTTAAACACTTACAGCTCAGTCTATTTTGTATCAATTATTAATATTATTTCATCATTTGATTGGAAATATTTCTACGTATTGATTTGAATGTTCATAGCCATGTATTTTTAATTGTATATCATTGATATTTTGATTAATAGCTAGCAGTATCCTATTTTGTCTGCTGAAAATCTCCGGCATACCGGATTTCCCTGCCATAGACAACGGTTCTGAAGAAGTAAGCGATATATCAAAGGGAAAGCATCGATCTGATTGGTCAATCGATGCAAAAGCAAAGCTGTTAGAAGGACGCGAATCTATAAATAGAAGCAAATTTATAGCTAACGTTTCAGTCCTACGCGTAGCATGCTAGAGGTAGGTTGTTGTTAGACAACGAGACATAAAACGATTTGAATCCTTAATTGGTATGATCTGAGCTTGAGTTATGCGAGTTCGTATGAAGTTTCATGTTATATCGTTTTCGCCTGAGAAATTTGCAACTACTTTAGGGTAAATTTTGAGTGCTTCAGGCAAACTCTCGTGCAATTGCGGATTCGAAAGGGTGACGATTGATTGAACTGTCTGATTGTAGATTATTAAACATTTTGGTTTCCTTGTTCCACATCAATGGTTCGAACAACTCTATGGGGCTGATCCTTGTAGTTTTTCAAAGCAGATTTGCAAAGTTACTTGATTTTTACGCGGATTTTCGAAGTTGCACTGATTTATTACGCAGTTTTTCTTTTGTGTATAAAGTAGAATTTCCAAGAAAAAAAAATGATAAATAAAGACTGTCCCAGAAAGTATAGACGCACTTTGATTTCGCTGTAAATAATTCACAAGTGTTAGATATTCAAATTTTATTCGATATACTGATAATATGAGACTACAACAACAGAATATTATTCTCAACATTTGCTGCTTAGCCATTGTAGACTAGCTGGCGCACCTTCTTGTGAACGTTCCTCATTGAATTCCGTACATTTAAACATTTGACTTCTTGGAGACAAGTTTTGACACTTTTTTCCAATCTTTTTCGAACTGTTCAATGGTTTCGACTACCGAGACATGTTTCCTAAGATGTACCTTCGTTAATGCCCAAAATTCCTCAATTGGTCGAGATGTGGGCAAGTTGGTGGATTCATGTCTTTTGGGACGAAAGTGACAGTTTTGGTAGTATACCATTCTACCGTTGATTTTGAGTAGTGGCAAGAAGCAAGATCTGGGCAGAAGACAACAGGATCCTTGTGGCTTCGAATCATGGGTAGAAGTCGTTTTTGTAAACACTCCTTGATGTATATTTCGCTGTTCATTGAAGCAGTGGGGATGAAGAGTTTCGAAATCTTACCGCAGCTACAAATTGCTTGCCAGACTATAGCTTTCTTACCAAATTTTTCGACTTCAATCGATGTCTCGGACTGGTTTAACACTTGCCCTTCTCGCACCGTATAATATTGTGGTCCCGGCAAGGATTTGTAATCGAGTTTCATGTAGGTTTCGTCGTCCATGATTATGCAGTTCAAATTTCCAGCAAGAATAGTATTGTACAGCTTTCGAACCCTCGGCCTGATCGATGCTTCTTGTTTCGGACTACGTTTTGGTTGTTTCTGCTTCTTATAGGTTCGAAGATTCAAACGTTCTTTAGCACGAAGAACATTTGACTTCGAAGTGCCCACATCCCGAACTGAAACCTCCTTCTTTTGCTCGAACGCCTTCAGTATACGTTTATCCAACTGAGGGTTCGCAGGACCTTTTTTCGACCCGTTTTCGGTTTATCGGTTTCACCAAACTTCCTGATTGCATTTCGCACGGCTTTTTCACTAACTCCTTCCATTTTCTCAGTGACAGTCCGCGTTCTGTGCACCATTTGTACACAATTTTTCGACGTTGTTCTGCTGAAAGTCCACGCATTTCGAAACAAACTAATGAAAACGAATAAACAACTGCACAAGTGGTTAGATAAGAGTGTAAACAACAGGACGCAGCCATAAAAACTGACAGTCTTTATGTAGGCAAATTTTGAAGTTTGAAATTCTGAATCCAGTGTTGCAATTTGTCAGTCGCGTCAAATGACCTTGACAGACTGACTAAAGTTATCGTCAACAGTAATCTGTAATACCAAAGTAGTGACCAATTAACCGGTTTCAAATGATTCAATTTCAAATAGATGCTGCACTTTAACAGCCTGCAGTTAAATCTAATTCATCTATAATGCCTAGATTATAAGTAAATATTAGCAGAATGAAGCTTGCGAAAAACTAACTGACGGTGAAGTGAAAAATAACTAGAATAATTGCAAATAATGTTTTATTCATGACAAGAATGGTTTCGACAAAAACATACCAGATGATCCACAACTGCGTAGACGCAGTTTTAAAATGTTCAATACGCAACTGAACGAAGCAATGGTAACGTAAATAGCCCATTTAACACTTAATGCGCTCTGAACGAGCGTCAGACTGGATTGTATACAATCCAGCCATCCATTTCTAACCGCTAAAATTCATGACATGTGCTCAACCGCATACAAACAGCTGTTTAGCCACTGCCAAAGAACCATTCTTCAGCCGAACCTCCGGCCAACCTCTCCAAAGTAAAGTACAAAGTACAGTTACACAACCGCGCTTCGGTATCGTTATGGATAGTTATTTTAAACCAAAGTCAAACTTGTGGGCGAGCTTCAAGAACCAGAAAAATTCAATCCATGTGCCCACCGGTCGACCGACCGACCGGCCGACCGCTTGCCGTCTCTGACCAAAAGTGGCTCCTAACGGTTCGGTGGTCTTCTGGTGGCGCACATGCCAACAACCAACCTAGCGGTTTGAACTTTCGACTTGGTCGCGACTTGTGGCCTGGAAGGGGGGAAGCGTGAAGGAATGTGCAAAAGTACGAAACGACGGGTCAGTTTTGTGTTCACACTGGTACACTTATGTAGAAAGGAAAAATAACTTGAATAACTCACCAGAGGGCCTACGTTTCCCGGATGGGTAGATCGGACCGCTTCTCAGTTGGTAAAGATTGTAGCGGTGTTAATCCATTTTTGAATTAAAAGGGACTGAAAATGAAATAAAAGCATTGATACAGGCATTAGACATTCGGTTGTTAACAGACCATTTAGATGGAGTCAGGATAAAATTCAAATATAGTGATTTTCCGGTTGGTGCCTAGGTTTTCAAATTGTTATCGATCCGGAATCTTAATTATTAGCTCATCAACTCAATGCGATTTCATAATTAAAGATTAATGGAAAGATATCAAAAGGTTCATTTTCCTTCAGCGAAACCTTCAAAACAAAAAACGCCAAGGTCTACAAAAGATAATTCATTAATAAGCAATAGCGATACAAAATAATTGATTAACACAGAATCAACCGCTGAATTCCACCGGCAACGGTGCTCTCGTCACTTGGCATCCAACCGTTAAATGCTTTCCGTGAGAATCCCCAGCCTGTTCACTTTTACTCGAAATTCCTTTACGTCACAATCCGCACCTGGTCCGAGAGTCTCGGAGGCAGCACTTCGTGCCGCCTCGGTTCCTCCAGGCGGCCGGCCGCTGTTGTTTACCTGCGATATTGCTGACATCTTCTTTCAATGCAAAATCATTTCAGTAATGTTTGCATGCAGCAACAGTCAGGAGCTTATGCAATCGCCGCCCATCGCTTGGAATTCGAACTCAGCAGCAGCAGACCGGCCGTACACAATAGAGCTGCGATGAGCGCCCGAACCGGCGCGCGAAAGGCAAAACAGCTGGGATGTGGGTGAAAAAAGTGCCAAGAAAATGTATCTACCCGAATGGCCAGTAAAACACATTCTTCTTCTTCTCCAGGTTGCATACCGTGCCAAGGGAGGTGGGTTGAGGGCCCATGCCGGAATCAGCCAGGTCTCCTCAGCTGAAGCTCAGAGTAGGGATTGAAATGTACGTTTCACCCTCCGGTTCGCAGCCGTCATCAACGGGTGTTCTGTTTCAACTATTTACTGGTCAGATTTGTTTTGTTTTGATGTTCGACTTGCTATGCCTCGCTGCGGATGACCCGAAGGCGTCAACATCAGCGGGTTATATTATTCTCTGTAGTATACGTTTCACTTTAACGGCATGCCTCACTGATTGTGAAGTGTTGGCACTCCGGGTTTACATTTTAAATTAGCCGTTTTTCGAACAGATAGTATGAGCCATTTTGCCGAAGGCCGTTTTCCGAATATCATTTCATCGGAAATCAATGTAAAGCTAGACTCATTTATTATCAGCTTCGTCATGATTATTTTGATTCAACGAAGTTATACTTGATGGACGCCTCGAGCGGAAAATTAATTTTGGATACGCTCTTCGAAAATCTTACGTGGACAGGTTAAAAAAATCGTAAAGTCGTTGAAATTTGCTGAAACCAAATGTCATTTTTGGCGTGGCCCGAAGTTGAGCAGCTTCTCGAACAAAAGTTTTTCGAAACCATTGATCGAGGGAATTTACCTAACATATTAATTAGAACCTTGCAGATAATCTGGCAAGATATTTGCAGCCGTGGATAGAAACTCAATTGCTCATGATGAACAAGACTATGGATTCCCAAATGTATAAGCAGGAATACCTGACGTAATCGCAATGGCTCTGTAAATGTTTGGCCTAATTTGGCATGTTGTCACTAGAATGGAGAAGAGGTACACTAGTACCGATCCCGACAATGTACAGGTCCAATAAAAAGGGGCCATCTCTAATTCCGTCTTAGAATGTCATGAAAATCTGAAATTCATGTAATTCTAAGACGTTTGGCAAAAAAAAACGATTTTGGGAGTCTTTTTAAGTCTCATAGTCGATTTTTTTTAATTCCAAGATAACACCAGATTTCATGCAATTCTAACTCATCATCAAAAGCATCAGGAAAAATTCAATTTTGGGAATTTTAATTTTCCTATGGTGATTTTTTATTATGAAGAACTTGCAAACTTTGACCGCCGGGTGGCACCACTAGTCCATATCGGATGAAACTCAAATTTTGTATAGTGACTTTTTTTGAGGTACCTAAACCTTCAGGCACTCCCACTTTACGGAATTAGAGATAACACCTTTTTATTGGCACCCTAATTTACATGCCCGGTCTACTCAATGCTAGATTTAGGTCCGAACGAGCGGAAGTGAGGTCGGACAGCACCCGAACATACCCAATAGAATCAACAAGTTTTCTTGGGAACTCTGGTCTGAGGATCAGGAATCAGTCTTTACTCAAGAGAGTAGTCTTTCTTCAACTAAACGGACGTTAATGATATTATATTTTATTTGTCTTTATTTGAAACCAATTCCAATTACGATATTAGGACAATCGAAGGATTCGGCGAAACGGCTTTCTCATGAAGCACTGGGGCATGATTTTCATGTTGGATCAAGCGAATCAAAGCATTTAAGAAATACAACGATTTGTGTTTTAGTCTTTGTTAAGACGTCTTGAGCTAGTTTTAAATATGATCAGTATCTAACGAAGAAAACAGATGGAAAATTGACATGCGAGTGCAATAATGTAATGAGAACCGAAAAAATGTTACCGCAGAGATGGGACTCGAACCCGTAGCTAATTCCTAACCGGAGAAATTGTTTTACCAATTAAGCTACCCTGCATATGAAAACACACGAAGAGAAAGTCTAATTGACTAGATGGAACCCACTGTACTTGGTTACTACGCCATTCACTTTTACAGTCCTATATCTACGGAAACAAATTCAACACTTTCCCAGGTTAGGAGTTAGCTACGGGTTCGAGCCCCGTCTCTGCGGTAACATTTTCGCGGTTCTCATTACATTATTCCATTCGCATGTCGATGTTCCAATCTAGATACGATGTTGCCGTTAGATACTAATCATATTTAAATTTAAGAAATACTTCTAGGGCGCAGAAATGCGTAGAGTGATTTTAGAAAAATAGAGAGAGTAGGTTTTCAAATCTCTTTTTTGTAGGTCCAATTGTTGTTCAGGAACAGAAATTTTAAATTTATTAAACACGAAGCGAATGCTCCTAATTTCATCTTACTTTTAAATCTATCGAACAGAGACAACAGATCTCACTCTAACTAAAGGTTTTCGTATATGAGATGACTAATGGAGCTGAGATAAATGAGGGTACCGTTACCCTATTTTTATTTCTACTATTGGTCGATCGTTAGTCCTGAGCTGAAACGGTGGCCTTTATTATCATTCTTGCATACACTTCACATATCATCTCACCCATCCGGTCTCACATGAAAACGACACAACCTCACAAAATGAAATGGATGAACATCGTTTGACATCTATCAGTGGTTGGCTCATATGTTCATTCTTTATTATTTTACTCTATTCTACAATATGCTATTACATTCCACAGTATTCCATGGTACACAAACCATCAATAAACGTCAAAGATGGACTGCATTTACCATTCGTTTGGTGCCATCGTGTGAAACCCAATTGGGATACGTTCACTCCATTCAATTTCCACTTCACACTGGTATTAAAGGCCGGTAGTATGAAAATGAAACATAAAACAGAGCTATCCTGAGCTCCTGAGCCCTACCGGCCTCTCTAAACTCCGGATGTTTGGAGCGTAATGCAATCAACATCTTATTCAAGTCGATCCGTATTTTATTCATTACATTGAATAATTAAGCTAAAGCTGTAACATATATCTATATTAAATTCTAGCTCTAATTGATTGTATCTGATGATGTTTGCAATACCGTCAAGCCCACCAACCACGGGAAGGTTCAATCCCGAATGAACTGAAAATTGAATTAATTTACGACAAGTTTCAGTATTGTATAACTGTATAGCTGATGATTAGTAGATGAGAGTATTGTATTGTTTGTTTCCATTAGCATTATTAGTACGCCTTTCTGTCTCATTCCTTGGGTTACTTGGAGCCGGCGTGGGAGAATTTTATTATTATTATTTATTATTTATGGTTTTATCATATTTCTTGCGAAGCTCGCCGTAATGAGCAGGTTGCAGACAATATCGTGATGTGGTCTAGTGATTTGCGTAGGTGATTAGCGTTTTTCATGGATGCCACTCTTTCTTACCGAAGATCACGAAAGAAGAAACAGGGTTTCTCAAACGCCTAGGAAACACACGTCTACAAAATCATTCCGTAATTTCACTTCCTTCCGACAAACAAATTGCGACATCGCGATATATTTCTTATTACCACTGCATATGTTTTGACGTTATTTTGGACTTTGAATGTAATATTTTCATGCTCCACGTTTGCATTAGCAAGTTTAATTGTAAAGTTTAGTTGTAAAGAGTGATTTTTAAGAGGTATCGGGCTTGATTTTCAAAAAATAACAAATTTGAGAAAATTGATGAAATCTTTATTGGAATCGATAGAATGATCAATACAATTTAATGTTTGATGATGATTTCATGCAAATGTTGACAGCGGCTCCGCTTCAGATGGCCTATGCCTCAAGGTCCAATTTTGGCACACTCTGTTCAACTTCACGAATTATGCCACCGGACCATAATCCACACCAAACGTCGCCGAACACATTTTGCCGATAAAAAGTGAATCCTCCTCCAACTTTGCCAGCGCCCATTCGTGCTTAAATTGTAGACCCATCGACGATTCATGATTAAATTATAGACACAAGACACAAGTTTTACAATGACACAAGACACGATTCACGCGTGATCTTTCTAAAACAGTTTTGCCAAAAAAAATACCAGCAAAAAATCACCCTTTAGATCTAATCTGAGATTGTTAAATCATCGATAACTTCTGATAATACAACAAATCATTGACTTGGGTATCAAGTATTAAAATATGTCAAGTACACTCAAATCTCTTATGTGATTTTATCGTCATAAAAAAGCACAAAACGTTGAGATCTAGGGTTATCCCGAAAAAAAATTCCCGGCTCGGGGACTTTTTTTTTCGAGGAAAGACCAGATCTCGACATTTCATGAATTTCTGAATTCGAACTTCGTTACAGTAAATTGTTGCTTTGTTCAAGAAACCTATGCACCTCGGTTCAAAGTAGGTGCTTTTGCTACAACTAAATAAAACGAAGTGTGACATCGTATATCAGTTTATTTTTTATAAGAAGTTATATACGACTATATTTGCTTTTGAGTATCTGCGCCAACATCGGCAGAACATAGTTTAAACTTTTGTGATCTAACCGGAAAAAATAATAGCAAATGAAAGCATTGAACAATGGAAAAATCATCAGAAGTACGATGATTCCTTGGGACCGGTAAAGAAGTGATTGTTCTTAGATGTTGATGTCTTCTTGTTCAGTTTCTTACCATAGTGAATAGTTTTCTCTTAATATTGACATGTAACCAGCTGATTGCCGTAGATGTCCAGCGATGTACATGGGAGTCTTGTGTCCTGATCGAAAACCACATAAGAGAGTGGAGCCTTCTTTAAGCGCATGCGTTATATTTGTACGCCATTCAAAAGACCGGGAAATGTTTCTCCTACACTTTCTTTTCCACAGAAAGCATCTCTCCGTACTGCGACATGGTTCTTCGAATCATCGCTGGTAGCAAAAGAAGGCAGATCATGCACAATCACTTAAATGACACTCTACTTTATATATATATACTATGTAGTATGATGTACTTTACGTTATCGTACACCACAAAAATAATATTTTTGTTGTTGTAGAATTCAATTGCGCTCAAACTTCTTATGGAATTGAATGTATCCAATACTATTATTTCTATTCAGTTGAAGTAAATGTACGTACTCTATATCGAAGTGCATTTGCTCTTCAATACCGTATCAAATTTTTGAAACAAAGTTCGATTTCGACACTGCCTGAAGTTAACAGCTATTATGTTTTTATATTCATTAGGTTAACTTTTTGCAACATCGTCTTATTGTCCACAAAACTATAGCGAATTTTGTTTTCTGTTTTTATCGTCCCGATCGTAAGTGAAAAAAAAACAAACCGAAGTGATCTCAGACATACAGTAGTACTACAAATATTTCGCATCTTTTTTAGAATTGATTATTTCTTGAGGCGCTACAAAATTTTTCTTCTTACGATATGGTTTTGAATAGCTTCTATGGATGAACGTCTTGTAGCGATAATCCGACAAATCCATCTCTATAATTCCACTCTATTTTTATGCCTTCGTGTTCTGAACGTATTTCGTCTACTAGTTGTAGGCTTCTACAGTGTTTGAATCAGAAAACAAGGAAAAATAACATGTTCCTTTTCCTGTTAATGTTATTAATCAAAACTTTCTCATACAATTAAATGCTGTGCCATAGCTTCTAACGCGATTTTCTCCAGAAAGCAAATTATCAGATTTTATTTTGCTCAGTTTGACACCAACACGCACACTTACATGCACAAACATTGTCCGATCTCAAAGCAAAGCTAAGTCGACTGGAAGATGAGATTTGGCATCTGAACATTGGTTAAAAATGATGTTGAGGAATGTTTGCCCAGGCTTTCTTTACACGAGAAAAGGCAAACAGACAACAACTGATAAGATGATTAATGTTCGTTATTTCTTTTCTTCATGCTGGACATATTTTAGATTAGTACAAAGATTAACTCATAAGCTGTGCTCAGTCAAGCCGATTATGCATGCATTCAATGCGAACCGAAGTGAAGCAAATTAATATCGCAGTTAAAATTCATTACTTACGTTTGTTAATTATGTAAATACTGACAACAATAGCAACATCACGCATTTTCAAACACACGAACTGCTAGTCCAGAAGAAAAAATCTATTGATAAAAAATAACTCCACCAAAACGCAATCCGTTTCAGGATTGTGTTGTTAGCTGACTCAATCACCCACTCGGTCCGGACTCAGTCAACCGAAGCACACATATTCCGTAGTAGTGAACCGTCATTATTTCGCGCACTCTAGACAAGTGTAAGGCAGTTGATTTTCCGGCTTGTTTTCTCGAGTCGGCTTTCCAAACTAACACATCACGGTTGCCGTTGCCCGGCTATCAGGTGCACGCGGTAGGCTTGCGCGTTGTTTTTCCGGTCATCGCGGTAGATTCAAATTATGCCTCAACCGTGTGATAACCACATCACCTCGCGTCTACCGCCAGCAAGTCCGTCTGTGGCGACACCCACAAAAGTTGAGCGAAAGAAACAAAAATTGAAGCAAAAACAAACACTGTTCGATGTTCGGTTTGCATGTACATTCGTCATTACTCCGAGCAAACGTTGATGCAACCGAGATTACTACGAGGCTCCACAAGCAACACTGGGAAATATGGAACGATTTTTCTCCGTGTTGTTGGAGCTGTTCGTACTGCTGTGTTTTCCTAGCCGAAACACAACTCATTTTGGTTTTTGGCAAATTTGTGCATTGAATCATACCAAATCGTTGGGGCGGACTCGGGCTATTTATCGTGCACGGCTTTGTTATACAACTTCCTCGATTAATCGAATTCGTCAGACGGATTTGCTAATCAGTAGTTTTCGAGGAAGTTGGATGATTCCATTCAGTTAAAATCACAAGCTATGTTGTTGATGTATCAAATGAACGGAATTTGGTAAGTGATTTTTCAATTACGAAACTCTATTGTGCCTCTTATTTGGCACATTCTGAGCAAAATATCATAAGATTTTCATAGGTTACAAGAGTTTTGCAGAAAGCGGTGTCCAATCCCAACGTGACGTATGAAGGTGTTCACAAATCCTAGAACTTGAGTCTGGACTCTGAACCTGGATCTGAATTCTGGACCTAGATTCTGGAGCTGAATTCTGGAGCTGAACACTAGATGTGGATCCTTATTTTGTATTCTGCACCTGAGTTCTGAGTCTGTACTTGAACCTGGATTCCGAATCAACACTCTGATCTTGAACCTGGATTCGTAACTTGAATATCAACTGTGAACCCTAATCTTGGAATTGTATTCAACTCTTGACATGGAGTTCCGTCCTGAAACTGAATTCTGTCTCAATTGTAGACCAGAATTAGAATGTTTGAGCTTTAAACTCTAGACCTGAAATCCGTGCCTAAATTTTTAATCTAGTCCTGAATTCCCAGCCTGAATTTTGACATGGATTCCGAAACAGTATTTGAATCTGGACGTGGATTCTGAATCTGCATCTGGACCTGAATGCTGGATCTATCTTTTAAACTTAAGTTCCTAACCTGACTCGGGTGTCGGGACTTGGTGTTTGAACCTAGAGGTTGAACCCGGAGTCTGGACCAAGAGTCTGGACTAGGAGCCTGGACCAGGAGTCCTGGAATCTGAACCAGGAGTCTGAGACCAGGAGTCAGTGTGTCAAGTTTTAAGAGGAAGCTTTATGCGACGTTCACACCGAAAAAGTGGCAATTATTTTCACCAATATTTACAGCTCATTCAAAAAATGCACTTGAACATGGAAGAAAATAAACCAATACATTTGTTTAAACATACAGAACAATTCCAAGAGCACTATTTGATTCTAGCTGACCCATCGAACTTCGTCTCGCCCACAAATTATTTGTTCGCATTTATGTGTTCGGATAGCAGAATTGTCAAACCACTAAGTGGTTAAAGTTTCTCTCCAATATTTTTCTGATTACTTAACCTACAATCAACGAAATTCGAAACACATTCGCTTAAGCCCAAAAAAAGAAACCTCACCCAAAATTACTGTGAAAATGTGTACAGTTTTTAAGCATCGATAATTTTTTTTCAGAACTTATTCTGTACGTTCAAGTTGCCAAAAAGTGCCACTCGTTCTTTAGAGCTTTAATGAAGTGGATATTTTTAGGTACAAAGTAACTTTTGGTAACTTCGGAGAGACGACGCTTACATTTTAAGTTGATATTGATCTTACCAATTTGAACATTCCTCTCAGCAGGAATAGCTTTTATCATATCAAAGAACGCTTACTAGCAAATTCTTCATACGATTCAATCAGTGCCATCAAAGAGAGACGAATATGATCTCAGCAACAAAATACCGGCATAGTTCAATTAACATAGAATGGAAACCAGTGCGAAAGCGATTTTCTTTCGGTTAGCACGCTGGGGTAGGGATTCGCTCTGAAGCAATTCTCGTTTTGCGATCCGATTCTATTCGGGCAGTGGATAATTGTGATAGAATCATTTTACTATTGCCGCTTCTTCTAACTATGTACATATCACCTCTGCATAAGTTGTAACTATGAAAATGTCTGTGAATGCTCTACACCATGGGAGTCATAAAGTCGAATCATCGATTAGATTTTCTGTGACAATTGTAAAATTGCGAAATCTCTCTTGGAATTCCACACAGCGCCGATCATTGCAAAACTGTATCTATTTTGGTAAGGGCCGTGAAATACTCAAAGTATGAGGTGGAGCGAAAAAATGTAGAGAAATTCTCTAACGGTTCATGCATTGAGAGGCAGTGAGTTATATCTAATTACTACTTATTATGTGCGCTTTGTGTAATCTAACTCAATCGAAAGCAACCTTGACCTTAGCGCTTCTACAGCACAAATTTTTCATTGATTCACAATGACTTATATTATTCATCTGACTCCATTACACACAATCCATCAACTGGTGAACGATATCATAACTTTTCCTTCAGCCTACAGCGGTATTTCTAGAATTCTATGCATTCCGTCAGTATTTCTATGCATTCCGTCAGTCATTTAGTAATCAATAATTGTAATACTCAATTTAGCACGTGGTTCGAAATGAAGAATCGATGCATGTGAAATCTCCATACAAAACATCTTGTTGCGCGCCAAAAAATTTTTTCAATGATCTAGTATTCTTTCCTTCGACGGCCAAACATCAATGCGCGCCAAACATCAATCGTAGATCTAGCTATCATTGACGACTTTTCCAACGGAAAATTCCATTGTTCATACAAAACAATTTTATGGATTTTTCCCACTTTTTCGGCAAGTTTTCCTTATTTTTTTGATGTACGAACCCGGTGGGGGTAAAAACTGATCAAACAAAAAAAGAATCATGTAAATCCGTCCATCCGTTCTCACGTGATGCGATTACAAAGAATGATCTGTGCATTTTTATATATATAGATGAGAAAATCTATTTTCATTTAAATATGCGAATCTATAACATACTGTAGCATTTTTGGTTTCATCTGCCCCGCCTTGTTGGTTGTTAGCATCCAATGACGCAAGTTTTCAAAGAAAGCCTTTACTTTCAGCTAGAATTCGTATTGGTTTGATACGCGCCGTATCCAGTTTTTCGGTCGAAAAAAAAAATTGCTTGTATTCAGTCAGACACTAGCTAGAGAACCAGTTAGAAGATTTATATAGTGAACCGTTTACAACGAAAAAGTCATAATAATATAGAATAATTCTGTGCACCAGAAGCTTCGCATTCAAGCATAATGTACTCGGCTTTGTTAAATAAAATTAAACAAAGAAATAATTAGGTTCTTTCAGAAACAAAGAATAGATCCTAAAGATATTTTAAATATTTTTCTACTAACGAAAGCCACCGGCATCTATCGAAAATCGATATTTTCAATACTAATATTTTAAAAACCATTTCTTGGATGACGAAAGCGCGCGCCTGAATTTCATTCTATGCCTGCCCAATAATTACCAACTACGCGCCGTCATAAATCGTATAAAAATGCAATTAATCATGAACACAGAACATATTTTCGAAGCAACTCAATAGGCAGTTATGGCTTAAATTGTGCACTCCTTCATCGAAACCTCCACCCCCTCTAATGCATTACAATAATCCGGGAGTAGAGAGAGAGTGGGAGTTCCCCGGTAGGCGATCGTCGTCGTCGTTCGTCGGTAGCCTTGGCTGTTGAAATTTATTAAGCAGAAAGCAATTTTCTATACCAGTGCCGGGAGCTGTTTTACACTCGAATGTCAGGAACCCAACAGCAACAGCCGGAGGGGGCTGCAGCATTCCATGGAACGAATAGCTCGGTCCGCGGTACTCTCTAGCATGGCATTTTTTTCACACCAACTCGGTACTATGCCCATGAGTGGCGCAAAATTGCCACAGGTGTTGGATTGCGCCTTTGTCGTTCCGTTCGGTGGAAATGCATAACGGCATTAATTTGGGATCGGTTTAGCACACACACAGTTATGCATACGCAGTCTTGAACATAATGGACCAGCTGCAAACCGAACCGAAATTATGTCGGCAGTGCTATGATTGGATTGTTTTGTCATTACTGTGCGCGTTCGAAATGAGGAAATTATGCAAAACTGATTGAATTTTTCGTACACTGCTTTATTGGATCACCTGTGAGCTTAACTGCGCAGGTTCAGAATACCAAAACGTCGAATCCCTTTTCCACTTCGGAGGCCTGGCCGAAGTGCATGTAGATCTCCGATCACGCCAGCGAAGTATCGAAAGGCAACTAATCAATTAAGGTTCCAAGGTCTCGCGTGAACAATCGAACCGGTGGCAACAGCTACAACAACGAAAAAAAACGGAGTCAACCGTAACAGTCGTTGCAGATTCGGATCTAAATGGTTGGCATGCTTACCAACGACGGCGGCTGCAGGTTGCTGCTCCAGACCGCGAAATACATTTCGAAATGAAAAACCAATTACGAAGAACATATGAAATTAAAAGCCCGAGATTTACATTCCACATTCCGCACTTGAGCTTTATTTCTAAATACTGCTTCGGGGGGCCGGCAGCCGGCCAAGATCGACTGACTGGCAGGTTGAACCTGTGTCTCCGTATTTCGCTTCTTGGGCGAGTAAAATGTGACTTTGCCATTGGCTATTTTTCAACCTCTTTAGCAGGATTGGCGTACCGACAAAAGAATAAGTTTTTTTATGGGAAGGCTTAACAATAAGAATTTGATTCAGATATGAGTTCTTTTGTCCAGTGAAGATCAAATGTTGAAAGTAGGGCTTCATACAACGAGGCGTCATGAAACGAACAAAGTGATTAATGCTGTCGGTAAAATGTGTCATAGATGATTAGGACTTGTTCGCGACAAAAACTGGACAGATAAAATTTGAAACAAAATAAATGAGCTGTTAACTCTAACCAAGATTCATTTTTCTTTCACTCAATTGCGAATTATTAGTCATCCTTAAACTAATTACAGTTACCTTATAAGACTGTATAAAGAAACTTCTGTCCAAGAATTTAGAAATCTTTCTATAATTGTAGCTTGCTGTTCATATTAAGAGAGTTCTCTCTTCACGAGAGCACAATACCGCAATAGCACAATACTCCGAGCAGTCCCCTGGATGGTGGTGGATTCACCTCTTTCGGTACAACAAGGAGTCAATTCGCAAAACATCTTTGGCGTAGTGACAAGATGCTAAATCGAGCTAGAATAGCGAGGAAGCAATATGGATGCGTAGGAATGAAAACAATCGCTTCTTTGGGAACTCTTTACGGTATTTTTCTCTTGTTTACCTTTCTGGTAGTGCTGCAGCTTTGACTTGCTCGACCACAGCTGCATATTGCCTGCCAAATCAACTTGGAAACTTGACCTTTTTACGTCCTGAAATGTTCAGCTACGCCGTTCCGTTGCAAGATAGTATAAAAAGACATTACGGGAGGCTGCCCTGAATCTTCCAGGACATAAGTTTTACGCAGAAAAATTCCGTCAAGTTGGAGACATTTTTATTTTTCAATTTTTCAAGAGACAATGATCTGGTCTGTTCTGAAAAATTTGTTTTAACTTCGCCCCCTTTTGGTGGTTTCTGAGCAATTTTTTTATCCCTTAAAACGAATGCTTTTTTTATGACTCTAAATAGATTTTTATTATATAAAGATAGTTAACTCAAATAAATTTATGCATCTTGTGTGTTTGAAAAACATTAAATTAACGCTTTTTTGAATGTTGAAAGTTACACTGGCGCCTGAGCTCTGATTTGGATAATATCTAGAAGCCTGATAAATTAACGGTATATGTAATAAGCTATAAAAAACATATTTGGCTTTAGCGAACCTCTCGACCACTGGTTTTGGTTTCTATCAAGAGCCGCCCATAACAAACAAGCCAACCAGGCTTCGTCTGCAGCGGAAGCCGTTAGAAAAAGCTTCGAATGTAAGAATCGGATAGAAACATTTGTTCCGGAAGCACCGGCTTATTTATTATTCGGTTTTTGCGTTCAGTTTTTTTGTCTAATTCTTGAAAAAAATATATTTTTCAACGATTTTGCACTGTCAAATCAGGTTTTAGTACGACATGTTTTTATCCGGTATTCAAAAATACTCAAACCGGTTTCTCTGCCTAAGTTGCACTAATCCGATTTTTGCATTCAACCGTTCAAATGTAAACAATCAATTGTTTATATCAGGTACTTTGCTTCCGCCGTTTTTTTTTCCAAAGTTAAAAGCTTCATTGCGAAAAAGTGCTTACAAATGTATTATTCAAAGTTTTGACCGTCGCTAGCGACAACTTTCTCCCATCTTTCCGGAAATTTTCGGATCCCGGCTCGAAAAAAGGAGTCATCTTTTGACGCTATCCCTGAAGCAATCCATTTTTCCTACTCTTCGAAGGATTGAAAATGTTGATCTGGCAGGCCGCATGCCATCGAACGGAATAGGTGGAAGTCAGAAGGGGCGACATCTGGGGAATACGGCGGGTGGGGCAAGACCTCCCATTTCAGCGTTTCCAGGTACTTTTTGACTACTTTTGCGACGTGAGGTCGAGCATTGTCGTGTTGCTGTGATGGTTTCACCCGGTTTTAAGAGCTCGTAGTAAATCACACCGAGCTGATCCCACCAAAATACAAATCAACACCTTAGCGCCGTGAATATTCGGTTTTGCCTTCGACGAAGTAGCATGCCCGGGCTTTTCCCATGATTTCCTGCGTTTAGAATTATCGTATCAAACCCACTTTTCATCACCGGTTACGATTCGATGTAAAAACCCCTTACGATTTTGTCTTTGAAGCAGTTGCTCTCATACAAATAGACCGCGCTCGATGTTCCTCGGTTCCAACTCGTACGGCACCCAGTTTCCTTCTTTCTGAATCATACCCAGGGCCTTGAGACGTTTTGAAATGGCTTGCTGACTCACTCCTATCGATTCGGCAAGCTCTTTTTAGGTTTGGCACGAATCTTCATCAAGCAATGCTTCTAGTTGTTCATCTTTGAAGGTGTTTTCTCTTCCACCACCATGTTTGTCTTCGACATCGAAATCACCATTTTTAAAACGTTGAAACCACTCCCGACACGTTCTTTTACTCAGCGCAGCATCACCGAAAATTTCTGAGAGCATTCGATGCGCTTCAGCTGCATTTTTTTCGAATTGTAACAGAATAGTAAAACTTCCCGCAAATGGCGAGAACTGGGCACATAAACTGACATTTTCGAGCGTGAATAATACGAAAACAAGAACAACTATCACTGAAACGGCGATGACAATTCGTTAGGCACTGTACACACTCACTTTAAAGGCATTATCATCTATGTATTTTGACCAGCCTCAGCCGGTACAGCCACCTATCGGAAAACGGCGGAAGCAAAGTTGTACACCTGATAAGTTCGAAAATTTCAGCCAAAATAGCTGCTTGATAATTTTGACTAAACATACAGTAAAACCTGTGGATATTTATTTATTTATTTGAGAGCATGGAAAAGCCCGATGGAGATGAAATTTGGCAATCTCTCTCTTTCTCCAGCAGGCATAAAACCTCCTCATCATTTGAATCAACAGATTACTTATCACTAACAGTCAAAACTAAATCTATAACCCTATAACTAGTTCATGACACCAAGCATAACAGGGCAGTAATAGTGCTCCTACTTAACCCTTTTACGACCATAAGATGTCCAGGACGAAATATGTCAGTACAATATTATATTTGTGCTATTGTGGGTGTAAAGTAAGAAAATAGCACATAACAAGGTGCATAAGTTTCCTATAATATCATGGGAAATATTTTTACCTTTGATACTCAGAAATAAATATACGAAGAGTAGGGTGCTTTTTTAGTGCAACAAAGATTGATTTTTTTTGTATTCATTCAGAAACACATTTGCCGTCTTATAAATAAGTTTGTTTTAACATTTAGTAACAAAAGCATCGATTTAATAAGAATTGAAGAATCGATAAATGAATAATAAAAGACTCGAATAATTATGAACGAGTAGTCAGTCAAATCGATTAACCTGAAACGTGTACTGCCCATACTTGCATATCAGTCCCATATAAAAAATCGGCATGTCGAGAAAAAGACGATTAAAATTTTATTTCTGAATTTTTTGATTTATTGTACTACCTAATGCTAAATCATGGTATTATTACATGCAATATTGGTAATACACTTTTGCTATTCCAATATTGCAAAAAATGAAATTATTGAAATTTGTACTGAATGGGCTGATATGCGGGTACTTTGCATATGGGACAGGCATGAATTGCTATTTTTTTCACATTTTACTGAACAAACACTTAACTTTTATTGAAATTTCTGAGAGGATATTGAGGATAGATTTCATTCCTCAAGCTAACTCAAAATTGGCGAAAATCGATATGGGACAAATATGCGAGTATGGGCAGTGTAATTGATGGTTAACTTGGGTTGGCGATTCAATTCATAGGGCGCTGGTCCAACAAGCCAATTGTTGTATGTTCGAGCCCAGACCTGGAAGGATTATTAAGATATCAGCACCTGCTATGAAATGGTTCTGTGCGGTATGATTCGGCTGCAAAGCAGTTTCAAACAGAAGATCGAATTCCACTGAAGGATTGTAAAACTAAGGCCGTGCCTTGGTTAATAATCGAATAATCAGTCAAATCAGACATTAGTGGCATTTAGTTTTCGATTTACCCCCGATCGACAAACATTTCTCGAACACTTTTAAGGCATTGGTACGTACAGTTAATGTGGGTAAATTCAACAATTTCACCAACTTGGCGTTTGAGTAGTTCGAACATTCACAATGAACGAGCAAAATTTCGACACGTTGCTTCGATGTTATGATATTTTCATAATTCAAGAGCAAATGTCAAAATCAAAGAGATGACTTGATTCTACACACACACACATCATTGAAATGAGAGGACGGAAAAAATGTGTAGAGCTGTCAAATGTTTGACCGTACTATTATTTGTACTGATAATAATTAAATTATACAGGTTGAAGTTTTTCACCTGAGATGTGGGAAAACTGAGTGCAAGAAGAAGGACTTAGTTATCTTACCAATCCACAAGCGTTCTCTAGTTACTCAAGGCGATCACTTGGGCCGTCAATATTTATGTTGTATTTGAATGATTAAAAATTGTCATTACAACGCATTAAACTGTCGTTTGTCGATGAAACTAAATTATTGAATCTAATCAGAGATATCAACTGAACTGATTACCTGTCGTCACAGTAAGATGTTATTCATAACAGATAGAACGGCAATGGGATGTGATGAATGCTTTCCTACTCAAGAATCGAGGAGTTTTTTCCTGATTTCAGAACATAAAAGCAGAGCTAATAAAAGTCATTTTCATTGACTGAAAAATAAACGAAAATGACAAGAAATTACTGTCACTCTCAGTTTCGCTTGTAAACTATGAGAACGAAATCCATGTCCAATGACATAAACGGGACAGTAGTTTCAAAATTGTGTTTTTTCTTTCATTTGCCCTTTCAGTCATTTGCAGTTTTCAGTGAAAATCCTATAGTATTCAGTGTCGATATTCAACCAAAGCTGTGAGAATTGAAAACGACAGAAAAAGGTTTCACAATAAGTTTTAACTGTTTATGCTCGAATTTGTAGTGGTTTTGGTTTCCAAAGAAGTTCTGGGATGTAATTACTTCGATTTGCCATATTTTAGTCACTTTTTATAGCCAAGCGTCACATATTTTCAATACACCGATGCAAAAATAAAAATTTCAATTCTGCTGTTGCTACCTGAAGACGTTAGTTTGGTTTCGTCTTGTCATAGAGGGAAGAGTGACGTTGGCAATTATGCTCTCTTATTTTTTCGATGAGAAACTAAAATGCTTCGTCTCTCTTCGTTTGTTCTGGTGTCGGTCATTTGCGAATGAGACAGTGAAACATTGAAAATGAGACTGCTGAAATGGTTTCTTTCATTGAGAATGTGTGACAATTTTAAGCTCTGCATAAAAGCTTATGCGATGTGGAATATACCACTTTCAAGATTTAAACGATTCTGGTTTTATTAGTGGCAGGTCGATAAAACTACCTTTCTCATCAAGAAATCATTCGAAAGTCATGAAATGTGAGGAAAATATGAACTCGATTTTCTCGGGATGACTGGACCGGTTTTACCAAACTTGAATTCCAATGAAAGGTCCAGATCAAATTTCCGCTTCCGGAGTAATGGGGTCCTTAAAAACAAAATTTAAAATTGTGCACTCGAGTTTCTCGAAATTATTTAATAAGATAACAGAGTGATATAACCATAAACAATTGAAATACTAAATTTCATCACGCTTGCTTGCTTTTTTCGTTCCCGAGCCGAAGGTTTCTAGGTAGTCAGGCACATATCATCCAGATGATCTACTGGACAAGTATAAAAGGTAAGCTTTGATCGAACATCGACGAAAGACGGAACTGGACGTCATGGTGAAGATCTTCAACCAGTAACAGCAAAAACAGACCCTCTGCGTGGTGTAAAGCCTCAAACACTCAGGTAGCAGCTCTCATTCGCTTTTCGGACGTCGTGGCGAACAGCCGCCTTCATCAGCAAGGAACTGAATTTTTCATTATTGCCTTTCTCTATAGAAAGGTATTAGAATTGCTGGAAAAATCGACTTTCGAACGGAGCATCGGAGACCCATAGTGTTATATACCATTCGACTCAGTTCGACGAGATCGGAAAATGTCTGTGTGTGTATGTGTATGTGTGCACTTTTAGAAGATATTTGAACGCGCTCAATTTTCGCAGAGATGGCTGAACCGATTTTAACAAACTTAGACTCGTTTGAAAGCTACTATTGAGCCACTGATCAAGTTTAAAGATCAAACGGCTGTGACTTTTGGTTCCGGAGATATGATTGTAAAGGGTGATTTTTTAAGAGCTTGAGAACTTTTTTAAACAATAAAACGCATAAAATTTGCAAAATCTCATCGGTTCTTTATTTTAAACGTTAGATTGGTACATGACATTTACTTTTTGAAGATAATTTCATTTAAATGTTGACCGCGGCTGCGTCTTAGGTGGTCCATTCGGAAAATCCGCTTTTTTATCGACAAATTTTGTTCAGCGATGAGGCTCATTTCTGGTTGAATGGCTACGTAAATAAGCAAAATTGCCGCATTTGGAGTGAAGAGCAACCAGAAGCCGTTCAAGAACTGCCCATGCATCCCGAAAAATGCACTGTTTGGTGTGGTTTGTACGCTGGTGGAATCATTGGACCGTATTTTTTCAAAGATGCTGTTGGACGCAACGTTACAGTGAATGGCGATCGCTATCGTTCGATGCTAACAAACTTTTTGTTGCCAAAAATGGAAGAACTGAACTTGGTAGACATGTGGTTTCAACAAGATGGCGCTACATGCCACACAGCTCGCGATTCTATGGCCATTTTGAGGGAAAACTTCGGAGAACAATTCATCTCAAGAAATGGACCGGTAAGTTGGCCACCAAGATCATGCGATTTGACGCCTTTAGACTATTTTTTGTGGGGCTACGTCAAGTCTAAAGTCTACAGAAATAAGCCAGTAACTATTCCAGCTTTGGAAGACAACATTTCCGAAGAAATTCGGGCTATTCCGGCCGAAATGCTCGAAAAAGTTGCCCAAAATTGGACTTTCCGAATGGACCACCTAAGACGCAGCCGCGGTCAACATTTAAATGAAATTATCTTCAAAAAGTAAATGTCATGTACCAATCTAACGTTTAAAATAAAGAACCGATGAGATTTTGCAAATTTTATGCGTTTTATTGTTTAAAAAAGTTCTCAAGCTCTTAAAAAATCACCCTTTATAAGTGACGTAACCTACAAAACGCGTTGTATTTATACGCGCTCAATTTTCTCAGATATGGCTGAACAGATTTTAACAAACTTGGGCTCGTTTGAAAGCTACTATCGGGCCATTGATCAAGTTCAAAGATCAAATGGCTGTAACTTTTGGTTCCAGAGATATGATGGTATAAGTGACGTAACCGACAAAACACGTTAATTTTTACCACTCTTATTTTGGGATCACCTCTAATTTCGTAAAGCGCTATTGTTCAAAAGTTTAAGCACCTCGAAAAATGTCATGCAAAATTTGAGCTAAATCGGACATGCGTAAGTGGTGCTGCCCGGCGGTTAAGGTTTGAAAATTTTCGATCTTGAAAAAGCACCTGTTATCTCACAAAAAAATTTTTTTTTTTAAATCGACTTTCTGGAACTTTTTCAAAAAATTTTTTTCGAGATGACACTAAATCTCGACGTTTCATGCAATTCTAAGCCTTTTGGCATCAATTTTTTTTTCGGATTCGAAAATTATTTTTAGACATTAGTTTCAAAGTAAGTCCCAGATTACAGAGTCAGAAATCAAAAACAATGACTCTGGAACTGTATCCTAATTCCGGAATCTGGAAATGGTTTCTTGACTAGATTTTTAAACTGGATTTAGTTTCTTAATTTATGTTTGGGATTATAATCCACAATTCTGAGTTAGGATTTCTCATGATATGAGTTTTAGATCTGGATTTTGAAATTAAACGTTAAATCTGAGTTCCTAACCTGACTCCAAATTTAATCCAAATTTAATTCCTGAATTCAATTTCAGAATTTGATTCCTGCATTTAATTTCAGTATTCATTTCCAGAATTGAAAACCTGCATGCTGGAACTAAATTCGGAACATGGATTCTGGAGTTAGATTTCGGAACTGAATTCAGTATGTTTATTAGGGTTCGGAATTCACGATTAGAATTCAGTTCTAGGACTAAATTCGGAAACCAGATTCAGAAAATGAGTTCGGTTTCATAGTTTCGGAACTCATCCTTAATCTGGATTCCGAAACTGAATTTTGCAACTGAATTGTTAGTTTGTCTCAGATTTGAAATTGAGCTCCAATTTCAGAATTCAGTTCTGATCCAGAATTTTAGTTCTGGCGTAGATAAATAAATGATGGCAAAAAAAACTCGACTGTTGCTAACATTGTTTGTCAGTAAGTCGTATCCAAGTATTGATGCACCGTTACAATTCTGGAAGCAAAGCAATAAAAGTTTCAAAATGCACCCAATCTACCGATACGAATGGTTATCTATATTCGGAAGTTTGAGAGAAGCATGTCAAATTTTTGTTCGTACTCACGTCCTCCAGTTATATCTGTGACATTACCCATCCGCCTTTTTTTGGTTAAGGGTATTGAATGTTTCAAATTGTCATTTAGTGTGGAGATACAGACGTATGTCAAAATTCTTCTGAATTTGGCTCAAAACTAATTAAACTAGTAGATTATGTTAGTGCTTGCTTTCATTCAAAAGTCAATGAAAAGTTTCTCTAAGAATCCCACACTAATATAAGAAGAGCATTACACCACAAGGTGGAATAAAACAGGTTTTTTTTTTTTAAATTTACTTCACGTTTCGCCTTCGACTCGTCAGTGCATTGCAGCTCATTTTGCACTGTTATGCCACTTAGAAGTTCAACATAAACGTATGTATTTTTAATTATGATACTTTTTTTTGTTTCAATTATAGAGGTCTTAACCTTAGGGTCATTCACCTCTTCGGGCCAGAAAAGCTTTCTGACCCTATGTGCGGGGTTGGGGATCGAACCCAGGTGGGCTGTGTGAAAGGCATCGACTTACCCATCACGCTATACCCTTCAAATTTCCACGCACTTTTCCGGCAAACCCTAAAAGCTTTGAAAGCGGATTCCACCGGTAAGACGATCGCTTGTGTACGTGAAGTGCTGACTCAATTAGCTTGCTCACCGTTGAAGCCGCTGATGTCATTAAAACTATTCTGAATCGTTCAAAGCTCGATCGTCGGGCCGCCTGGGCAAAACAGTACAGCAGCTCTATTGTTACCGAACATCGACAGAGTTTCGATCACCATTGGATCTCACCGAAAAACAAAAAAACTCCACGCCACTGCCAACACAGAACTCCCATTATTATTCAATCAACGAAACTTTAGCTGTTTACCAACAGAGGAAAGAGAACCAATTAATCACTCTGCCGTTGTAGGCCAACGCATTCTTCGTACTCACTTCGGGCGGCGTCAAAACGCTGAACGACGATGGATCGCGACTCAACGAGTGTGTTCTGCTGCGTAAGCGGTTTGCGTTCTTTTCGGTCCAGGGGAAAAAGAACTGAGAAAACACCGCCGACGGGTTGGTTTGGGGGCGGGCAGGGGTAATGAAAAGGAAGTCAGCAACATAAAGGCGACCATTCAATGCTCCCATCAAAGTAACGTGGTGAGTTTGATCGGGTTCGACATGAGGTTACTGACACTTTGGGGACGCCACTATGGATGTCAAATGATCCAAAGGATCTTCAGTTGAAGTTTTTTTTTACTGCTACTGGGTAGGTGATCCAAGAAGTTTCGACGATCTTAAAGCAGATCATTTTTGAAATATATTTCAGTTTTTTTACTTTCAGTATCGCCACTAAATATGTCAATTATTCAAGCCCGCTAGACTCTCATTATGGCTCAATCCGGTGCGTCGTGTAATACGTCGTGTAACGAAGCGGAAAATCGTATTTTATAAAAAACGAGATCGACAGGTTAGCCTCTATGGACTACCGGCCCCGGTCCGAGGTGGGCTCCCAACAGCATGCATGTAACAAATTAGTGTTCGCGTTTTAAGACCCTTTTCCATCCGATTCGGATACATTGGTACCAGGGTGGATGAGGGGGGAAGCAGGAGGGAAACCGTCAGTAATTATAAAAGAAAACTTAATAACCATTATCCGACACGAGCATCACAGAGCAAAATGTTGTTTTTCAGTTATCAAACCTATAACGATAAATTGTTTTCAATAAACAGCTCTGCGCTCGGTTGATCCCCACCAAAGGGTTTACAGAGTGGATCCGGAGGGCTTCGGGCCGAGTTGAAGATCGAAGAAGTAGGGCAATTTGAACTGATTGTAATTTAATTGATCGAAAAGGTGTTCCCAAATTTTTCGAACGTGTTGAACAAAGCACCCCTCCGAATCGACAGGTTGGTCTAATTGAAAACACTTCTGCTCTTTGAATAACATCCAATTGAAGATCGTATAAACTGTATTTCATTGTTGGGTTGTTCCTAGCAATTGCAATTATCGGTGGAGAACACAATCAATTATCGTTAACAACATAGTGTGAACGAGTTATACTTGGCACCTTCTGACTTTGCAAAGTAACAAATGTCAGACATCGCACCGGAGCGGAAGCATCTGGCAGCTCGGTGCAGGAGATTGTACTAATTTCTAGTCACAGCATCCCAGCGCCCGGAAGTCACATCTCACCTCATCCCATCGACGAGGTGATATCCAACCAATTACCTTTTGTAGAACAACTTGCGTGCGGTGAGAGGTCCAATTTTCCAATTCCGCCTTCGGCCTGTTCTCTAATGTTTGCTTCGGAACAGCCCCATCTCGTTCTTCTAATTAGAGGTGTGTGTCTCTCTCTGCGTGTGTGTGTCGAGGTGAATGTGTTCAAGACAGCAGCAGCACAACCATTCATCAAACCGTATACAAACGGTTAGATCGGGATTTATTACGTTCCATCCTATCGTTCCGAGAAGTTTTTCATGCATTGTTCGGGTTCTTGTAGCTGTTTGTCACAATGACAGCCGGCCCGAACCCGGAAGGCAGATTTTAATTAGCTGCGCACCGGCAGAACCGTAAGATCAGCAGGGAAGCTCATATCATGTGAAAACAAAGTATGATCTTCCGACCGACCGACCGACCGACAGTAGCGTCCAATTGAATGGGGGAAATGTTAGCTACAACATCGTCAACAGACGGCTGACAGTGGTATTGTGAAAAGAATTCAGTTCCAACATCGACTTTTCATTCACACGATAAGAAACTAATCAAAAAAATAAGTAATCAAAAACTTATATCAACCTTTAATGAAGGTTGAACATTAGTCAATGAATGTGTAAAGCGGTAAATGTCTCTTGCGATGTGAGGGCCCAAAAAAGACAAGATAAAAAAAACAGTTTTAATCCACCCTATGATTTCTTGATGCCTGTCTTATATTTTTTTATTGTTTCTTTTTTTTCAATTTTTACGACTTCCGATTCCGGAGATAGAGTAGATTAGAGTAATATGTAAATTTCAAGATAGATTTTTTATAAGTAACCATATGTTGATCAGCAAATTTTTTATCATTTAGGGGTTAGCCTATGTTTGTGCTTAGGGCACATAACCGTTTTTACTATTCTTTACGTTTCGTCTTTGACTCGTCAGTGCAGAGCAGTTCAAATTGAACTGCTTATTGCAAACTTAAACAGTTCAACTTGAACCGCTAAGCAGACGTAAAGTTAATGCTACTAGCAAAACACTTATTCAGTTGGTACCGAAGTACCACGTCTTTCCTGACGTGCCGAACGAAAAACGTTGTTTTCGGCTTATACTGGCCGATTCAGGTATGGTCATTTAGGGGTTAGCCTATGTTTGTGCTTAGGGCACATAACCGTTTTTACTATTCTTTACGTTTCGTCTTTGACTCGTCAGTGCAGAGCAGTTCAAATTGAACTGCTTATTGCAAACTTAAACAGTGCACTGACGAGTCAAAGACGAAACGTAAAGAATAGTAAAAATTTTTTATATTGATTAATAAATTTCTCTAATTTACAGATCAAGATAGTCTAGGGCCAAATAAACTCATATCAGATTTTCATAAATCAAACTCAAATTAACAGGTCTAATAGTCCCATAAAAATGTCCAAGTTCGACTCCCAATTCTAACATTACAAGGTGATAGGAAAGCACACTTTTAATCCACCTTATAGTTTTATGATCTTATATGTTACTACACTCAACAACATATGCTGAGGTTTTTTTTAAGCAAATTTCCAAAGTTACGCGTTTTTTTTACGCAAATTTTCAAAGTTATCCGATTTTCTTGTTTTGTCTTAGAAATGCCCGAAACATTGAGATATGGTGTTATCTCTAAATTTTTCTTAAGTCGAGTTGACACTCGTAAATTTTGCAATTTCATTCTGTGCGGATTTCCAAAGTTGTGCGGTCCCAAAGACGTTATTTTCCAAAAAAAAAAAAATTTAAATCACACCGTATCTCAACGTTTCATGCATTTCTAAGACATTTTGGCATAAAACTAATTTTTAATTCTTGGAATCTCAAAATTTTTCCAAGTCCCAAAGTCGACAAAACCCCTAAATGTTCACATTCTGCGACGGCCAGTAATAAGCCGTCACTCGTTTACGCCTGAGCCGTCAGAACTTGTGCAATATTGTTTGAGGGTTGCATAAGTAGTGCAAACTTTGCGTCTGCTTAGCGGTTTAAGTTGAACTGCTAGGCACGAGATGGTAGTTCAATTTGAACTGCTTTAAGCACTGAAAAGGTCATTTCGCCGAAAGGGTCATTTCGCCGAAAGGGTCATTTCACCGAAAGGGTTGTTTCGCCGAAAGGGTCATTTACATCATACATTGAATAAGAAAGCTGCAAGTTGTAGTTATTCATCAAAATTGTCTATTGGTTTGTTATGTCTCCTGACGCACAGCCACATAACCGAAGCCAAGAAACATAATAATCTGCAATTGCCTGGTTTGTCCGGTCTATTCGAAGCTAGGTTTCTTTAATTCAGTTAGGTTCGAACGAGCGGTAGCGAGGTCGAATAGCACACGAGCAAACCGATGTGGCGAAGTCACATTCGATATGCTTTTCATTTGCACTCAGTTATCGGGAAACGGGAGTAAATATTATCATTTTTTATTTGTCTTTATTTCAAATCAGTTCCAATCACGATATGAAGACTATTGAAGAATTCGACGAAATGACCCTTTCGCCGAGGTGGCGTTCGGCGAAATGATCCTTGCGGCGAACTAACGCTTTCGACGAAACGGTGTTCGGCGAAAGGACCCTGATTCATTTCTAAGATATTTGCCATAAAAAAATTCTATAGTTTCACGTTATTTTACGCGGATTTCCAAAGTCACCCGGATTTTTCTACTCGATTTTCCAAAGCTACACGGTTTTCTATTATGCGGATTTCCAACGTTTTGCGGTTCTTAAACTGATTCTGGTCCACCAAATTGATTACTGAATTCTAAACCGGAATTCGGAACTGAGTTCAAGGTTTTGAATTAAGTTTTAAATTTAGGTTCAATATAGGTTCAAAACTCTGGAACTGAAACTTAATTCTAGATTTTTGGAACTAGTTTCTAAAATAGACTTCGGAGCTGTATTTAGTGCTATAATTTAAGTTCGGAACTCAGGAACAAAATCCAAGAGACAAATTCTAGTTCAGCAGTCTGGAACCGAATTTTAGATCTGAATCCCAACCAGAGTTTAGGAGCTGACTTCTGTATCGGAATTTAAATTCTAAATTCAGTTTTAGAATCTATTTCCTAAATTCAGTTTCAAAATTCATTTCTAGAATCCAGGCTCAGGATTCAGTTCTAACATTAAATTCGAAATTTGGAACGGATTCTGAAAATGAGTTTCCAAAATTGTAGAACTAAATTTTTAACTTGTCACTCATTCTCAATGAAACAATGCAGTCCTATAGCCTCATAATCGTTTTCCACTTTCTCATTCGTAATTGATCGCCTCCAAAACAAACGAAGAGAGATGAAGCATTTTCGTCTCTCATTGCAACAAAAGAGAGTATCAATGCCAACGTCATTCGTTCCCCTACGACAAGACGAAACAAAAATAACGTCTGCAGGGAGAATCAGTCGAAATTCATTTCTCATTTTTTCATCGATGTATTGAAAATAGGTAACGTTTGGCTATAAATAGTGTCCAAAATATGATAAATCAAAGTAATTACCATTTAGAATCGCTTTGAAAACCACAACTACTGCAAATACGAACACCAACAGGTAAAAATCATTGTGCATCGTACTACTGTCATTATCGATTTTCTTAGCTTCGGTTGAGCATCGACACTACACAGTATACGATTTTCACCGAGAACCGAAAATGACTGAAGAGATATATGAAAGAAAGAACACAATTTTTAATCCACTATTCCGCATATGCCGTTGACTGGACATAGATCTCGTTCTCATAACTTGCAAGCGGAGCTAAAAGTAACATTTATTTTTAGTAATTTTTGTCTATTTTGAGTCGATAGGAATAACTTTTATCAGCTCTGATCATCACATTACTAGATGGGTTTGAGTTAAAAACAAGCTTTCAAAATAAGGGAATTTCTTTTACAAGCGGGCTTGGTTAATGACTTTTTTACCTTAATATGAAAATTTTTTGTCCAAATTCCAGATTTCTCAATATTTTTCACAAATTCAGCCAAATTTTTTGAAATAACCACAATTTTTCGCAAAGACGTGATGAAAATTCCTCCCAAATTTATGGAAAAATTTAATCAAATTTGTTATATTTGACAAATTTTTTTTAAATCGTCCAGATTTTTCCATATATTTCCATCCAAATTCACAAATAAAGCAGATAAAGTCAAATTCAATTTGTTTCCGTACCTGGCAATCGTCGCGACGGTTTGTTCTATCATCTTCAGGGTAGAATGACCTCAATAATTTCTCCAGAGTAGGGTGTAACTTTCATAGAAATTCAATTGAAATTGATTTAGTGAGAAACGAGCACGACCACTTTTGTTGATTGAATTGAAAGATGGCTTTTTTTTTGGTTATTTGTTGCATCTGAAATATTTATTTCACGTTAACGGCCAACGTTTCGAAGATTTATTCCTTCATTTTAGGGGCAAACGACTACAAATATATACAATGGAAAAAATACACCAAAAAACGCGCTGAAATTGTTCAGCTTTACATTCAAAATAACTTCTCAAAAATCATCATGTCAGACGAGGCACATTTCACGTTAAATTGAATGCGTTAATAAGCAAAATGGTAAGTTTTATGCCACTGAAAACCCTCAATTAATTGCGGAATAACCTCTATACGACCAAAAAGTTACAGTTTGGTGTAGTGTTTGTGCGGATATGGTGATTGGTCCCTATTTTTTTCCAATACGATGAAGGAGCAACGAAACCTGGTAATTGGGGATCGTTATCGAACCATGATGAATGAGTTTGTGATGCCCATTGTTCATGAAAATTGTTCTAATGGCTACCGGTTTCTACAGGACGGTGCAACATGCCATACGGCTCGACTAACAATCGATTTGTTACGACCATTGTTCCCCGGTGATTTTAGCTGACCCACGAGATCACACGATTTGACGCCCCTTTTACGACTTATTTTGTGGGGCAATTTTTTTTTTTTTCAATCATATAATTTATTAAGGCACACTGCTTAAGCTCTAAGATGCCAAGGGCTTTTTCTAATTTTAATTAACAAATAACTTAAAACTAGGATAGTATATTAAGATAATGTAATGACTTTGGCAGATCCCGCCTTCAGCTGGCAATCGGCACCGGCCGGCGTACTGAATGTAACACGTTGGTAAGTATCTTGGTATTAGCCGCTTTTTTCTGTCCGTGTGGGTTCGCGGGGGGACACCCCCAGGCTACGAATACCAGACGGGTGGCCCATATTCATCTCATAGACTACAGCGGCCTTCCGTGGGTAATGATGATGATGTTACGGAGGAAAATGAAAAAAAAAAAAATATACAGAGAAGTAAATATTACGGAGAACAGAGTAAAAAGGGGATATGGGAACAAAATGACTAAGAACGACAAAGATCTAATTAGTTGACATCGAGATGGTGAAAAAACGTGGGAGGGGGAAGCAGAAAATTTAGTGACAGCAGAAAGATCTTGTTAGTTTCAATGAAGATGGTGGACAGACGAGGGATGGGGAGATTCGGGCGGATGTTAGTGTCGAACCTGTGGGTGGAGTTTCTTCTTCGCATCAGTCGAGGAACAGGGGTAACTAACGCAGATTACACTTGTATATTAATGTGTTTAAGGAATTTATATATGAGTAACATATATGATATATCCCGACTCGCCAACACATCTCGAACCGGAACATCAGGTGGTCTACCTCGGGCCCTGAGGGAGTCCTTTAAAACAGACCTGGCGTCACAATACCCCACACATGACCATACGACATGCTCGATGTCCTGATAACCGTTGCCACAGGTGCAGAGACCGCTCTCCATGACCCCAATACGCCGAAGATGTGCGTTGAATGTGTAGTGATTAGACATGAGCCGAGACATAACACGAATGAAATCGCGACTCACGTTCATCCTCCTGAACCAAGGTTTCGTCGATACCCTAGGGATAATGGAATGTAGCCATCGTCCCAGTTCGTCATTACTCCATGAAGTTTGCCAACTTTCAAGTGCTCTTCGACGAGAAATACTGAAAAATTCATTGAAGCAGATTGGTCTTTCATAAATATCACCTTCTAATGCGCCCACTTTAGCCAATGAGTCTGCCTTTTCATTTCCCGGAATGGAACAATGTGAAGGGACCCAGACTAACGATATTGAATAAGACCGTTCAGATAAAGTTCGCAAGTGTTCCCGTATTTTCCCCAGGAAATATGGGGGATACTTTCCTGGCTTCATTGCCCGGAGAGCTTCTATTGAGCTTAGACTGTCCGTGACAATGAAGTAATGGTCTTTGGGCAACGTTTCAATGATCTCGAGGGTGTACTGAATAGCAGCTAATTCTGCGACGTAAACTGAAGCCGGATCACTGAGTTTGTACGAAGCGGTGATGTTCTGATTGAAGATGCCGAAGCCTGTGGACTCGTTGATGTTTGATCCGTCAGTGTAAAACATCTTTTCACAGTTGACTGTTCTAAATTTATTATAAAAAATATTTGGGGCCACTTGAGGGCGCACGTGATCCGGAATTCCACGAATCTCTTCTCTCATGGATGTGTCGAAAAACACAGTAGAATCAGAAGTATCCAACAAATGAGCACGGTTGGAAACAAACGAAGAAGGATTAATATTCTGAGCCATGTAATCAAAATACAAGGACATAAAACGGGTCTGAGAATTGAGCTCGACAAGCCTTTCGAAGTTTTCAATCACCATCGGATTTAAGATATCGCATCGGATTAGCAATCGATATGAGAGATCCCAGAATCGATTTTTCAACGGTAAGACGCCCGCAAGTACTTCGAGACTCATCGTATGAGTCGACTGCATGCAACCTAAGGCAATACGCAAACAACGATACTGAATTCTTTCCAGTTTAATGAAATGGGTGTTCGCGGCGGATCGGAAGCAGAAGCATCCATATTCCATTACGGACAATATCGTTGTTTGGTACAGCCTGATCAGGTCTCCTGGGTGGGCACCCCACCATGATCCGGTTATTGTACGAAGAAAGTTAATTCTCTGTTGGCATTTTTGTTTCAGATACCTAACATGACATCCCCAGGTGCCTTTGGAGTCGAACCAGACCCCGAGATATTTGAATGTGAAGACCTGAGCTATGGTTTCACCCCTTAGTTGAAGCTGTAGTTGTGCTGGTTCTCGCTTCCTTGAAAATACAACCAGCTCAGTTTTCTCCGTAGAGAAGTCGATACCAAGTTGAAGAGCCCACGTGGACAAGTTGTGGAGTGTATCTTGTAATGGTCCTTGCAGATCGGCAGTTTTGGATCCTATAATGGACACAACGCTGTCGTCGGCAAGTTGTCTTAGCGTGCAAGATGTGTTGATATATTCATCGATATCTTTTACGTAAAAATTGTATAAAAGGGGGCTTAAGCATGAGCCCTGAGGAAGACCCATGTAGCTAAATCTTATTGTCGACAAATCACCATGTGCGAAATACATGTGTTTCTCGGACAATAGATTATATAAAAAGGTGTTCAAAACCGGCGAAAGACCATGCTGGTGCAGCTTCTTAGATAGGATATTTATAGAAACTGAATCAAAAGCCCCCTTGATGTCTAGAAATACTGATGCCATTTGTTCTTTACGAGCAAATGCCATTTGAATTTCTGTTGAGAGCAACGCAAGACTCATGTGGGGCTATTTGAAACTATATGCTGATAAACCAAATCAACCATAGCTCAACTCAAAGACAACATACGACATGAAATCGCCGCCATATCGACCGATACATTGCACAGTGGTCCCAATCATATAATACAAGCGTTTTTTTTTATTTGTGCTTCAGGGGTTAATTTTGGAACTTTTATGTCTTCAGAAGAATTTCTGTTTGAAATAGTCCGCTTCAAAGTCAAAGTTGTCATTAATCCACCTACAAGTGAGTTAAAAAAATTGTTTTGCATGCAATACGAAATAGAGCATTTACGTCTTTAGAAAAAGTGTAGATCATGTTCAAACAAGAAAACATGCCGAAGACATGCACACTTTAAAATGCATTGGTGTCGAGATATGATGCATTTTTTATTAGAGACCCCCAAAATCAAGTTATCATAACTTTTTTCAATGAATTTTTAGAATTCGGATGTTCTACAATTATATTTTAATTATCAAAATACATATTTTTGTCAAAGACTTCATATTTTTAAGTTCACAAATTAAAAATTTTTTGAGCAATTTAAGTACAAAATTCATGTATCAATATCTCGAAAATGTGGCAATATGTGGCACCAACTTCAACAAAGTTTGAAAGTATGATCAGAACACTATCAGCAAAATTAGTAGTCATAACTTAAATTCGCTTAAACTTATATGCAAACACACTTTTAAAAACCTGTTTTAATCCACCTAGTGGTGTACATATAATATTGTGGTATTCTATTCAAAAATTTTCTCTTCGATTTTTGAAAGAAACCAAGTGATTGTTTATGCATAACATACAGAATAAAACAGTGCTTTGATTGCGTAAGCCATCCTTAAGAGAACGAAAT